>NC_137701.1:21889281-23249281 GCF_964034855.1 Anser brachyrhynchus
GATTCCTGCTGTTGTATTGTGGAATGTGAATGCTTAACAAGGTACAGTTAGTACATATATGTATTCTTCAGCAAAATGCTTCTGTGTATTACACAACCCTTTTGTAAATTGAAAGGAAATGATCATAACACAAAACTGTGGAAGAATGTTGTCTAGAAAAATAGCTGCTTTGCTACCAGTCCGATTAAGATGCATTTCAAACATAATTGTAGCAATGGGGCCCGTAAGTAATTGTTCATCTCTGTTCCTTTTTGTTAATTTTCCTTTCCTGGTAGGCCTGTTATAATTGCCCTTAGAGTACATGCTAGAAAAAGCATTTTCTGTTTTGCTTGTTTTTTAGGCCTGTAAGCACGAAAGGAATATAGAGCTATACCAGACTGATGAACATTTCAAGAGTAATCTAAGTGTCAGAAAGACTTGATTATGAGGTAGCGAAAAATCTTCTGAAGATTGTAGCATAGGCACTTGATGTACCTTATAAAAATGTGCTTGCTTTCATCATTCACGTTGTTTCATGAGATGGTTAAAAACAGGTTAGAGTAAAAGATTATATTGTATTCTAGTAAACCTGGACTTGGGAGAACACAAAAGACAAATCTTTGGTGCCCAAAGACAAGTGTTTAAGAACAAGTTGCAAAATTGATTTCGTTTTATCCTGTGGTTATCAAAAGATCTTAAGAGTTTTATTTAAAATGGCTTTATCCTGACAAAGCAAACATAATATGAAATTAGGATTACTGTAAATTGGGGAAATACCATAAAATTATAAAGGGTTGCCCTCACTCTTCTTTTTTTCTCTTCCAAGCAAAGATATGACTGGTCAGTGCTGGAGCTAGACTGATGTTTTTGGTTTGGATCAGTTATGATCATTCTTAAACTCTTAATTACGATCACTGTGTAATGAACTGTATGAACATTGCAATGGCTGCTGCCCCCCCCCCCCCCCCCGATTCATATATCTAATGTGGTGCTGCTACGGTGTCCAAACTCTGTAATTGTCATTACAATGCTATTACATACAATTCCAAAGAAAAAAAGACTAGTGTTTTTTTCACAGGTTGGTGGGCTGAATCTGCTCACTGTGCAACCACATTGGTCCCAAGAGGGAGGTAGAGGATTGTGCAACCCTGGTGGATGTCCCCTGACTGTGACTTCCCATAGTAACAAGCTATTAGATTACCTTGACTGCCGTATCTTTGCCCTCTAAGGTCCTTCTCTGGCTGCTGCTCCAAATTCAAAGACTAAAAAGCTTTGGGTGCATAATGTACCTTTTAGTCCTTTACATTTTGTGTGTATTTTATTCCATTGCCTTTTTTTTTTTCAAATACAAGTTGAAGATAGCTGTTTCCTAAAATACTTCATATTCACTATCTGTATGCATTTTAACAAATGTGCAATGAGAAAGACAATAGAAAATCTGAAGAGAAACATCTCTACTAGTATTAAAAGTCTGTTGATTAGTATGTATTACAACAGAAACTTCAGCTAATATATTTTCATCCAATATATGATAATAGTTACATGGATGTATGATGGGAGAAGAGGCGATCAATTTGCTGCTATATGGTGTGCCCCTCTTGCTCTGTGCCACACCTAAGATACATACCCACCCTATATGCCTGAATCTTTGTGGCTTTTACCAAAACTGAGACTGAGAAAAGCCACTCTTAATAAAAAATTCCACAACTTCATTTCTAAAAGAATGCAAGTGTTAAGCATCTACCAAAAAAAAAAGCGTGGTAGACAACAACTTTGCATTTTTGAAGGCTGAGTAAGGTTGGGGACTTTACTATAGCAGAAATTAGGATTTCCTGTGAATGTGTGCTGGTAGGAATCAGTCTGATGAGCAAAGTACAAGTCTAGACTTTTGTTTTTCTGCCTTCAGACACCTTTCAAGAAAATCATTTAATCTAACACAATACTTTATTTTGAAGCAACTTACTTTCTTTTCCTTGAGCCATTTGTTTATTGCTTATTAAAAGGCAATCTATTTAAAATCTTGATATGCACTCCATCTTCATCAGTAAAGCTTTCTGCTATAACTCTGCTAGCATCATTAAGCTCCATTAAAATCATTCTAGTTAGAATAAGTCTTCTGAACAACTGAAAATGGAAATGCAGAAGAGATTTTGATCAGTGCATGTAGTATGTGAATGTCTCTGTAAACCATTCTTTTCTTTTTGAAAAACATGTTTTTGCTTGTGGTTGATGTCCTCTCATAGGTTAGTATATAGTTGTTGGGGAAAATGCTTGTGCAGTTCCACAGAAGACTACATCAGGACTGTTCCTTCTAGGACACTAAATGATAACTGCAAGTTCCAGGCAAATTGTCTGCTCTGGGTGCCTTTGTATCCCTGGTGATGTGGATAGCAAGAACCTGCTAATTATGCAGCTGTAGCTAAAACTGGTGCATTAGGAGCCTGGTATTGGAAACAGGAAAGGTAATGCAGAATTTGTCCTTAAGTGACGGAGCAGGATATTCCTCTAATAGTCTGTACAGTTTTCTGCATTGAATCCACTTTTCATGGATTGTGCAGGAGAGAAGCTGAGCGAGGAATATGAAATGACCACAGATGTCAGGTATTCCATTATGCCAGGAACTCCTCCAGCAAACTAAACAAAAGTGTATAGAATAAAAATCATGAAGAGCTGTTGATTAACCAGAACATCAGTGAAGACTAAAGATGTCTGTGTAATGGAAAGCACTTAATACTTTTGTAGGTTAGACGAGTACCGGGTTCCAGTGGTCATCTCCATAAAACAGAGGATGGAGACTGGGAATGGAGTGATGATGAAATGGATGAGAAGAGTGAGGAAGGCAAAGCTGCTGTTTCTCAGGAAAAGGTAACTTTTGTTTGTGTCAACACATTTATACTTTGCAAGGTATTCTGCCTTAATGTTAATTGTTAGTATTTCTGGGTCTTTAATGCATTAAAGTGGATAGCTCATATTTGACTGCATTTGTTTTCCAGTCACGAAGAGTAAAAGAAGAGGAGAACATGGAGGTAAAAATGTCTCTTTCAATTTTTTTTCTTCCTAGTGTGTGAGTGAAGGGATTTCTCTTTCAATTTCTGTTGTTAAAAATGTGGATTGAGGGGGGAGTGTTTTGATTTGATTCTGCAGCTTTGTACGGCAAGTACTTGTGAGGATAGAGCTGTATGCAGCTGGGCCTGTAGCAATTAATTTGAGTACACATTGGGTGAAATAGATAGGAAATTCAAAGTGATGTTATTTTCGTGCCCAGGAGAACTGGTTAAGATAAGTAATGTGGCCATTTTTATTGAATCCTCCTAACTGGATTGCACTAATTGCTCTCTTTTTTGTCAGAGCGATGATGGCTGTTTTGGAGTAGCCAGAAGATGTCCAAATGATTTTTCATTCTCAGGATTTGTATCACAATGTGTAGCTTCTAATTAAAATTCTTGATACTGTATGAAGTAAAATAGTTCAGTACTATTGAATAATAGACTAAATCAGAGTAATAAAAGACCATACTGGGTTTCATGGCCTTGTGCTGAGAGCATAGGAAGCATCAATGCTGTAAATAATGGCTTAGTAAGTTTACAGCCACATTGGTGGTCTTTTTAAAAATGCCCGTTCCATGGGTGGTGACACTTGCCACTTCACCTTCAATTTTGTATTTTCTGATTTTCATGGTGTCGTAGAAATCTGCAAAAAGAGTAACAGGTTTGGCCCTGTTTACTCCTGTAACGACCCCAGTCTTTCAGTGTATACAGCTAGTTTACATGCTGCTTCAGTATCTGTTGACCTTGCCATTCAGGGCTGAGATGTCTTGGGGCCTGTGCACAGTTCCTCAGCCTTCTCTTGCTTTCAAACACCTTGGGGATTGCTGCACCTTGGAGTTTACTCTGGGGTTTCAAATCAACATGTAATGAAAATTGGGCTTCAAGTGCCAGAGTCAGTTTATAGAGGGAAGAGCTTGATTTCACGGAGTGGTTTTATATGCCTGTTGGTTGTATCGCTTGAAGGTCATTTTTGAGATTGTTTATACACCTTCATTCTTTTAAAAACATTTGTAAGCTTTAAAGTCTTGTATTAATGAAGTCTTGGAAATGGTTTCCCATAATTGCAGCACATGTGGAAGTGGTCAGTCTAGCTCTGACGATGATCTCTGAAGCACGGCTTCCACGGGGGAAGCAGATTTTGACAGGCCACACCTCAAAGGCAGCGCTCTGGTCACGGACTGCTGCCTGTTGATAGGAATGGTTTCTCAGAGCAGTTGTCTCTGTCTGACGTTGCTTTTTGAAGGAATGGTGAGCAGATCCCCATTATGTCATCTGGGTGAAGGAAAAAAAAAGTTCTGTTGGCTTTTGTTTTCCTAAATGTTCCAGAAAATGTCCTCAGACTTGTGCAGGTTGCCACTACTGGTGTGTCTCTGTTCATTGTTGATGGGCCGCATGCTCCTGTAAGTGGATATAACAGACCTGTTAAAGATGCAGATATAAAAGTACCAGTTTATATTAATGGAAGGAAGTTAATGGAGCCAGCAAAAAATCCATTCCACTTCTAGTAATCAAATAATTTTCCAAATATTCATTAATTTTTGTTTAAAATACACAGATAATTAAAATCTCATATATCTCAGATCTCATATAACGTATAAAAATGTAGCTTTAATGTGAAAAACTGCTGGAAAAGAATCAAATGAAGTTTGTGATGCACGTCTTTCAATTGTTTTGGGAGGACTTGATTGTAACTTTAAACGAATTTCTGGGAGTGGCGACAGTGTGCCAAGTTGTGTATGGAATCGTGGTAGGATAGAGGACCCTTAGATACTCTGCATGTAGAATGCACTTAGCTTGAGACTTGATATAAATGCTAGTGGAGGGCTGGGCAGGGTATTACAGTCTCTGAGGTAGGAGTGATAGTGTGAAAGATATCTGTATTCACGATTTCTCTGAAAGCTGTTCTCCAAGCTGTGATGCCTGCTTTGATATGCAACTAGTACTTAGCAGGTGGGTAGACTTGAGGAATCAAAATTGCTATACAGAAATAATGGGAATAGTAACTTGATACTCTCACTGTGCAATTATTATTTAATAGATTACTTGAGTTTTGATGCAAGGTAGATTAAAAGTTTTTACTCTTTGTGCTTTAACGTAGGCCTTGCCATTTGTATCTCTGTAATTCAAATACAGCAGTTTTACTAGTATCAGCTATATTTTAGAGCGTTACTGAATGTGTTTAAAAAGCCTTTTGAGAGTTAGGGGATGTGTAAAATATTCTCTGAAGTCAGACTGTTAGCATGGCAAGTGTTTCAGGATTTTTTTTTCTTTGGCATCTATTATAACACTTTTTGCTTTTTTTCTTTAATAGTCTCAGCCTGCTGTTAGTGAAGAATATAGTGAAGTTCCATGTGCAGTGAATCTTGTCTTAAGATTAAGGTAAGAGATTCTTCTATTTATTTTAACATTCCTTGTAAGGTGACTGTATTATTCTTGATCTCCCTCATTACTTTCATAATATTAACATAAAATAAGTGCTAACCTCTTTAATCTCCCAGTATGACCAGTATGAATAGTATTTCTGTGACTAATTGCTGTCTTTTAATTGCTTGCTGAAATAGAGTAAAATGAAAAGCAGAATATGAATGTGGCTTCAGGCTAAATGTACCCTTCATTAAGTATTTTCTTTCTTTTTTTCCTTTGCAATGCAGGATCACAGTGAGAGATTTTTAATGAGTTTCTTTCACACTTCAGCAGTCAGCCTCTGACAGAAATAAACCATAGCTATATTACAAGTTGCTACTCAAAAAACATTTTTCACTGGCAAGTTTGATCAGCCACTGTAGAGAAATGACAGATATTTTAGGAAATGGATACAAATATGTTGTCTGACTTTAAATTTATATGTGGTTAAAATGAGTCACTTTTCATTAAAAGCAGTTTACAACGAAGATTTGATAATGTTTAATTATGCAGTTTAATTCTTGGATAGAAGTGTTTGTTGTAACGAAAAACTAGATAACTTTTTCTTTATTTATAACTATCTTCCTTAAATGGCTAACTTGGTTAAAAAAACTTGTTGCCACTCACTTTAAAACTTGTTTTCACCCTGTTTGTTTTGACAAGTGATTACAATATTTCACACATACTCTAAACACTTTTATAGGTAGAAGTAAATGTTATTTAAACACGAATAGAGAAATATTTACGAAATTATGACCAGTATGTTAGCAACAATTAGCAGATGAATGTACAACAAGTAGCTTTAAAACAGTAACATTCAAAACTGTTAATAATCACAAAAAATACACAGTACAGAATGAGTGTCAAGTTCCCAAACCTATTATCTCCCCTTTTCTTTGACTACTTTTGTAGTGACAGCTGCAAAAAGTTGTTTGGCTGCCAAAGGTTGTTTACTGAAGGGAAGAGTAATAAATCTTATTGTGGGGAGAGAAAATTCTTCAACATTATTTGGAACCGGTTTAGTTGTCCAATTTACGTAACAGCCCAGTCACGCTATCAATATTCTTTTTCATCTTTCTGCTGACATACAGGTAGATGAAACCATTTACAAAACAGACCAATTGATACTGCCACATGGAAGTACCAGTGAGGTGCTTGGGTATTTTGAAAGTATGCTGAAACCTGTAGAGTGATAAGCTTCTACCCAGTTACCTGCAGCGCTGGCATATCCAAAGGGTAAACATTTTAACACAGGCTAATGGCAGAGATTATGCTTTCAGTTTTTCCTGTAGCTCTTAAGCCAGAATTGAAGGATTGATCCTGAAAGACCTGAGTTTCCAAACTCTTTGTGATGAACTTCTTTTTTTAAAGAATATTCCTAATTCATGGGTGAAAAAATTCCTACTTCCCCATCCTCCCTAAAAGCAATTCTGAATACCTGTAGTAACTAGGGTTACAATTACAAATGTTTCTTCCCTATCTACCAATAAACATGTAAATAAGAATTTAGCTTTTAGGAACCAGAAAGCTTCTCTTAAAGAAAATAGTCTTCAACAGGAGATACCCTCAGGGGCCTGGGAGTGCTCTTGACTGTGTCTTGGAAAAACAAAAACCTGATGCAGAATTTTGCAGGTTGAACTTTGCTAATTTTGGCTGACCTATATTCTGGGGCGGAATGCTCTGCAGTGCACATTCCTGGCCCCACGAGAGCTCTGGCTGTGTCCTGCCTCAGTGGTAAGAAGTGGGCTGAATCATATATCCTTGCAGTGTTTGTCTGGATTTCCTTCTGATGGAAACCTAAGCATGTGAGTAGGGTCAGAGCTGGCACGTGTGGGGGGGGGGGCGGGGGCGTTGGAATATGCAGTTAAAAGGTTTTTCATCTTTGGCTTTAGTGTAGGCACATTAATAGTGGCCCTGGCCTGTCAGCGAGTGGTTGCACCTAAGTAGAGAACTCACCAGTTTTTCTCTTTTGGGGTTGGTATATCAGCAGCGAGCTAATTTAGGAAATCAGCTATGGGTAAAGCTCTGAGAAATAGTGATTGTGGTAACAGAATTGTGGATGTAGAATTAGGATTATTCTTTCCTACCCCCAAAGAGTCCTGAAATTTGGACCTTACCACTCTACTAATGAAAGAACAGAGTGAGTTTGGGGCTGGCATCCTTGTGAATTATTGACAAGCCTGTATTGCACCAAGCAATGTACATGACAAACTAAGAGGCATTGGGAAGTCAGCAGTGTTTAGCATATTAGTGCTTGAACTGTTTTTTTAATGTTTTGCACTAATTCAACTATTTTATTTTGTTACCAGAGGGGTTTCTTCATTTAAAAAATAAAAAATATATATCATAGGATGTAGCCTGGAGGCTCTCAGGCATGATCAGTCAGTCCTGGGTTAACATCTTTTTGCTTCCCAGCTGTCCTGATGCTACAATTACTGTGGGGTGATTGAGCTTACATTTATGGTAGCTGTATATGAGGAAAGATACTGTGGCCCCTAAGTGTTCTCCTTTGTTTTAATCACTGAGCAAACTTTTTTTGAGCATCTGAAAGTAAAATAATATGATAGTTTTGGCATTTGTAGTTAATAAAATCTGGGTAGATGACTTGCTTTGTATCACACAGCATTCCCTCAGGATCGTAATGTAGTAAACAGCTAATGCACTCACAGGGATTTCTGCATTTATCCACCTCCAGTGCAGGCTTTAAACTGTTCTGCTGATGTCTTTTGGTGAATTGATCATTAAGTCATATAGCTGATAGAGACTTGAGCACATCAGAGTATTTTTATGGGATTTGTTAAAATGAACCATAAGTTGTGAACCATGTTATTATGAAGCAAGTTAGCTACAGTATGAGGATAGAAACAATTTCCTGTGATGCTTCATCTACCACTATTATATAGCTTTTAAACGATGTCTTGATATTCAGATAAACATTGTGAACATTAGATGCCAGATCTGAAGACTCAAAACTCTCAGCATATTATCCAAAATGTTGGAAGCTTTTTCTTCTAAAATAATTCGCTTGAGGCAATCAAATTATATAAACTGCAGTAACTTGATGAGTTCAGAACACACTGGTTTTAGATGCTGTAAATTACTGTTAAAAAAAAAATTAAGTACTGATGTGGGTAAAAATGTAAATACCAGCAAAATACAAGAGGAATGAATTATGGGGCCGGGGGGGAGGCTGTGAGAGAGGAAGGGCACTAAACATGGCAAGGAAAGGCTCAAGAAGGTCTCACCTTGTCATTGTTTTCCTTTTGTTTCCCTGAAGAGAGGGGCTATGGGGTAAGGTGACTGGCAGCAGCAAAAGGTGAGCATCTCGAATGTGAACGAACTCCTCCTGTGTGATGGAGGCTGGCTGGGCAAGGATTTGAGGGGAGAAGGCATTTTTCCCAGGGTCCTTGGGCAAGAAAGGGCTTAAGGGATGGTGGGGAGGAAGCCGATGGCTAGAGTACTGCTGACTCTTTTTGGCTGGGGAACTATCTTAGTTTGCAGAGAATTTGTGATAGAAGCCTATGTGACCATTTAGGGCCTTATGGGAGAAGTAATTTCAGATGGGGGTTGAGAGTCTTGGGAGATGGACGACCTTTGGCAGGAAGGAAAAAAGGAACTGCTCACTTTTTTTTTCTCTTCTAAAAGATGCGGCTATGCTAGGCCAAAAAATCAAATGTTAGATGATAACACTGGAAAAAAATGTAAAACTGTGTTCTAAGAAAGGTTAATAGTATACACAAAAATTTTAAATTACTCTCCCAAAGGAGGAAATCTGGCAGAAGAATTGGTGCATTTCAGTAATTCTTTTACTGGATGGTCAAGTTCTGTCATTTTTTTCCAAACAGCAGGGTTGGACTTAATCAGTAACTGAGTAGGGAATGCCAAACTAACATCAGCCTCTGTTTAGTGCAAATGTTGTGTTGTGGATGAGAAGCGTAACTTTCATCCTGAAATGATCTTTACAGAATCCCATGGCATTCTTTGTAGGAGTGGTGGTATTTAATTCTGTTAGTCTGGGTAATTTCCAACTTGAGTATCTGACTTCTCTACCCTAAACTTGTATTTAATACCTTTTATTTGAGAAGGCGGCTTTTTTGGTTGGGCTATCTTAGAAAAATATTCTCTGTTGTGAGAGTTCAGGTAGCATAACTGAATTTAAAGTGTGCTCTGACCAATGGTTCACTGATGGTTCACTTGCATCTTCACTTGCAGATGGCATTTCTGCAATTTATTTTCTATCTTTTGCACTGTTGTGGCTTGGAGTATTTTTGTCCAGAGGTGAAATTAGCAGCAGTGTTTTAAGTAGTGCAGTGCAAAGCTTGTGAAAGGCTCTGGTGTTAAAAACTTAATATTGACCATTAGTATTTTAAAGTTCAGCTTTTAATTAAGAGACTGTGTTCGGCTTTTGCAATGAACTGAAAAAAAATGGTTCTCAGATATGGCCTGACATGTTGCCGTAATCCGAACTGCAAACCCAAACTGTGTATGGTTATGTTGAAATGTTGATGCTGCTTTATCCTCTGCTTCACAGACGAAGGGGAATTTGGTGCTGGGGAGGAATGAAATCTGCAATACAAGTTTTCTCTCAGGAGGCTGCACGTGCTGTGTGTCTCAGCAGAGGACCCTGGCAGGAGGTTTAAGGCAATTCTCTGTGATCCAGTCCTCTGCTGTGACTGGGGAAAGGGGAGTGGAGAGGAGATAGCATCTTTCACTTGAAATTTCCAGTCTAACCACTGTGGTGTTACAGTTACAGATTTGGGAAGGTCACTGTCTGAGGATTTGACTATTTAGATTAATAACGGAGACATTTCATGTTAAATTAGGAGACTTGTTAATGGTTAATAGTTAAGAATTGCAAATTATCTGAAGCAATCTAAGATGGTTAAATTAGCTCCTATGACAGGAAGATAATTTACTGACTGTAATTTAGAATGTCCCAGGACCTAATTTAATACAGTTCCTGCGCACCAGATGAATTAAGCCTGTGGAAGAACAAAAGGGATAAATGGAAATTTTTTTACTCAAGGCACTGGCAAATGGAATTGTTCAGTTATATTACTGAATATCTTATTGAAAACAGCGTGTAGAGAAAATGCTAAGGCAGAATTGCCTGTAATGACACCTTGATAGTTTGTGTTATTTACAGATAAATGTTAGTGTGTATTTTTAACAAAAACATTTTTTCGGTTAATGTAGCTGGTTTGCCACACTGTATACAATCTCTGGGTTTTCCTGTACCTTGCACACTGTATGTGGTTCTTATCATTTCTTGCCTGTCACACCTAATCTCAAAAATTTCAGAGAGGAACATCAAGGATTATCAAAGGTTTGGAGAGGAATAATTCCATGAAAGCTGAGGGGAAATTTCTATATCTATATATAGTAAAAATATATAATGTGTAGAACATAGTGGCACAAAGCCTGAAAGCAGGGGTTGGTTATTCATTATCTCAGTGCAGGAACTGGAGGAACGAGAGGAAACTGGCTGATGACTATGTTTAAATTAATAAAAGGAGAAGGAAAAAAATCACACAAGGTGCAGTTAAACTTTGGAACTCCTTGCCCCAGGATGTAGAAGAAAAATTCACGAGGGTTAGGAAATGCTTAGAAACCACATCTATTTGAGGTAGTTCTTAAAAGACAAATGCTTTGTGGCTGGGGCAGTAGTTGTAGTAAGCATTGCCATGTCCCAGTTCTGCATTGTTTCTTAGGCACCCACTCTGACTGCTGTCAGAAATGCGAGTACTTGGCTGCAGATACTTAGTAGAGCTCATCTTGTGTTGTTAATATTAAAGTTTAAAGCTTAATTTTTAGGAAAAAAATATCTAAATAAGCAAAACCCAGAATCTTTTCTGGCAAGATCCAGAATGAGTCTATAATTGACTCAACATAATCTAGAATTCTCGATTCTAGAATTCTTGTGTGTGTGTGTGTGTGTGTGGTTTTTTGTTTTTTGTTTTGGTGGTACTATTTCTAGCTTTTCCAGTGTTGAAACTTTTATTCTAGTCTGTTTTGTAAGAAGTGGGGCTGATGTGTATCCTTCACCAAGAACAGGTATTTTTCATTATTTTTGCTTATTTAGAATAGCTTCTGTTCTCCAGTGCATTTAATGACAAAATCAACAGACCAACTCCCAGCTGTGTGGTAAATTTACAAAGGGAAAGTAACAGAGCTTGTCAGTGGGCTGGAAGTTGATCCAGTAACAGACATCATAAACAAAACCGTTTGTAGAATTCTTGAAGTAATTTTACCTTTGATAACGGTATTGAGCATTTTCCTATATGATATTTTGCCATCACCTCTAGAGCTTTTGCCTTCCTTCAGGCAGTTGTGAAAATGTGGTTACTGAAGTTAATTTTGATTTCACAGTATAGAGACTTGATTTAAATAACCTGTTTAATCATGATTAAATCATGACTGAAATCAGTAGGCAGGAACCCTTGATTAAACTATTGATTCTAATCCTGTTTTCTGTTTGTACCTCTATTTCCTTCAGAGCTTGCTCCTTGAAAATAGTAAATTGTGCATTTCTTATTCACTACTTAAGGATGTTTTTATACCTTGCTGTATTTTTATCGAAAATTAAACACTGAAAAATGTTTTAATTAACAACAGCATCTAAAATTTAGTTTGTATACCATCACTTACTTAATAGAGAACTGGTATACTTTTCTATGTAAAATTGAATAGTGAACCATGTAATCAATATTTTTTGCTTATTAAATCTAGGTTATTAAGAAGATTTTAATGTCTAAATATTTAGATGTCAGGGAATTAGGTGTTTAACCTGCATAGCTGTGGTTTAAATTGTGTGGGCAATTAATTGCATGTGGAGATGTTGCTGATGCTGGAATTTTAAAATCAATAGAGCTTTTTATTCCATTCTGACTTTTTATTGTACTTGCAAAAGAAATAAAGTATCTATTTGATTTTTAAATTCAATCAACTTCTCATGTTTGAATGAATGTTTTCTTTTCACTTTGGTTTGGATCCAAACTGCACCTGGGAGTGAACTAAAAATCTAAAAAGTGTTTTTGTGTAACAAAGTGAAGCACACTTGCTATTTTCAAGTTTTAGGGGGAAATTGCTGTTCGATGCATTACAAACACTTAAAAAAAATATTGGTGCTTTTCACAAATTAAATCTTTACCGCTGCTTAAAAACAACAACAAAAAAACCCAGCCACCGCCTTCTGTGCTAATTCATGAATAATTTCAGGGGAGAACTTGAATATTGTCCTCTTTGCAGCAACAAAACTGATAGCTCTTTAACTAAGTTGTTTCCATCTGCTCATATGAGAGCAGGTAGTAAGTGCAAGCATCCAAAAAATGATGCAGGTAAATACTTTTTCATTGCAAATAGGTCAGTAAAACTCATTTCATTAAGCAAAAGTTAAACTTGCAAGGACCTGTGCAGAGAAATGGAAAATTGAGAACTGAAATTAAAAACTCCATTCCAGAATTTACTGTTTGACTTTAGCTTGGAATAAATATAACAAGGAAAAAATTGAAGGGTTTATAACTTTGCTTTGATTTTGCTTCTGACATCAGCAGCTGCAGAAAGAGGAAGACCCTATTTAAAAGCGTGTTTAGGTGTATAGATAAATCTGAAATACTTCTAGTTCTTACACTTTTATGTCAAGAAATGAAGACTTGATGCTGTAAACCAGCAGACAGAGGAAGGACCTGTTTTCATATTTGTCTTCTAAGATGATGATAAACTCTTTTGCAGACTTCGCTGGTGGTACTTCAACGTCTACGGGAGTTCTGTTGCTTCTTCAACCAAACAAATTGTGCATTCTCTTAGTTTTACAATCACATTCCATATATTGTCACAGTATTAAAAGCATTCTAATTTTTTTTAAGTAACTTGGGACAGGTCTATGGATAAAACTGTCACAAAGACTTCTGCTGGAGGAGCGTTGTCTACCCTGGAACTGTGGACTGTGTTCTGAGTTGATCTACTTGTAAGTCACTTGGTGGCTGCTGTTGGTGATGTTACACATCCCTTTTCTGTTTGGTAGATGGCAAGGGGAATCTTTAATAGGTAAATGCTGTCTCATTCCAACAGCATAATAATCAAATGGCGGTGTTTCATTGTGACGTTGGCTGCTTTTCAGTCTTGAAAGCACGATTGGGCTGTGTTTTGCCATGTGTATTACCGCTGTCTCTTGAAATAGTGTTTAATATATGTGTTGCTTTGTTTCAAGGATCTGTTCTTTACCTAACAACATGTAAACATTAAGTGGTAATGGTGGTGTTTTGTGTTTTCTTCTGAGTCTTATAACCTGATCTTGAAACATCATATCCTAACCATATTTTGGTAATGCATATGGAGAGGGATAATTTGTAAAGTCATGCGTGTTTTTCCAAATCTGCTGAAATATATGGTGAAGTTTTAATAGACTTCAAAGGGCTATGTATTTCAGGTCCACGTTTTACTAACATGTAGATTTTAGTGCCATTCTGCTTGGTGTCAATCTGGAAGCTTGGCAGACTTCAAGCATCTCTTCTGAGACTACTGAGAGTTAACAGAAATGTCCTTCCATTTAATCTGGAACTTAAATGAAGGGGTTAAAAGGAATTTGAGAGAAACCATCTCTCTTCAGGATGCCATAGAGGTGTGATCTGCTCCTGATAGTGTGGTGATGTGTAATGGAGATGCCTGGATGTTGATTAGTAAATGACAGCTGAGTGTCGCAGTGTTAAACAGATTTATGTAAACATGCCGTGAATCCTCAGGAGGCAAATGCTGCTTTACAGTAAATGCTCTCTTCTGTTGTGTTTGTATGATACCATAGGAGCTTTAAAGTTCTGATTCACAAAATTACTTTAATAAACAGACTTCCTTTTCTTATTGCTTTAGTTATTGTTCTGCTACATTCAGCCTACCCTGACCTCAAAACCCATGTTTAACTAGTGCATTATGCCTTTAGCATGTGAAAGCAAGAAATGAGTGACAAATATTGAGAAGGAAGGATGATCTTTTTGAATTCGAAACTGGTGGGGCCAAATAATATCCTCTCCACTCTAACTTCCCTGTTCCTCCGCCCCATATTTGAATAACAAAGGAAAAAATATAAGCAACATTAAACAAACAAACAAAAAGACACAAACCCTAGACTTTTGGGCTTTTCCTTTAATTACATTTCTTGCATTCTACATACAAAGATCTTGCCCCAGAGATGCAGAATGGAAATCGAATGGGTACATCTCCAGGACGTACAGCCTAGCTATCACTCTGATTAGGCAGCTCAGTTTCGATGGGAATGTTTTCTCTGCAGTCTAAATGAGCAGAGGTCATTTAAATGCTTCTGCCTTCTTGATTACAGCAACAACTGCAGTTGAGGTAGTGCAAATTCCATACTGCTTGCCTTTGTTTCCTAAGATACACTGAATTGTTTCTTTTCCAATGTAACTTAGTTTGCTTCACTGGTAGTTTTAATGCATTTCAAATATTGGAGGGGAAGAGCATCTGTGAGACCTAAAATTTCTGCAAGTGTAATGTTTATTTTTAGTGTTTTCTGTTGTGTTTTTTGTTAAAGCAAATTGGTGGAGACTTGGCCAACACCAGAAATTCCTGATGGTGGGTGAAATTCTGCTCTGGTGGGAGTGAGGCCTGTAGGAGCATGGGGAGGGGAAAAATTGGTTGGGAAGGGTTCCTTCCTTTTAGAAAGGAAGAGTATGCATACTGTTACTTAGCTATTGTAACATGTATCTCATCAAGGAATATAGACTCTCCCTATGGAAGATGCTGAAAATTGTTGGAAATAGGTGATGTTTCAGATAACTCTGTGTAAGAGGTAGTGGATAAACATCTGAAAAAAATGAAGTAGTAAAAAAGAATGAAAATCTGTTTGTTACATAGTCAAGATATCCTAGTGTGACTTAGGCCTTAATTTTAATTCCAAGATTATATTTTTCTTGAATCTCACTTACATGATTGGCATCTTGTGTAGAAGGACAAAAGACGTACTGACATTTGATGTGTCCAATTTACAGTGTTGTCATTACACCAACATGATTTCTTAACTTAGTCCCACACCGTAAATGGTAGTTCAGTGATGTAGATCTATCAACTGCATGGAACATTTAATTGACTATAGCAGGAATTAGACTAACAGGTAGTTATTTGTAAGGCTTTGTCATTATATGTGGATGTCTGAAATCGTCATGTCTGATTTTTCCAGTACACCCACATCAGTCTAACTGGCTGTGTAATTTGTTTATTCTCTAATCTTGATTTTTGTAAATATAAACATTGTTCTGCAAATCATCTCCTTCAAAATGGAGCATCTGTGTGTCATCTTCTAATAACAGAAGTTGGCCCATGCGTTTTTTCTGGTTCTTTGAGGAGACATTACTTCCTAGAAAATTAGAAAGCAGATCTAGCAGTCTTAATGAGGACATCACGCGACCCTGATGAAAAATCATAGTGAAGTTTTGGAAAATGTACTTCTGTAAGGTGGAAAGTTTTAAATTCTGAAATTATTTAGCAAGGAAGATGGCTGACAAAATATCTTAGCATAGCTTGCTTTGGTGTTGCTTCTATTTAAAGCAGGGGAAAAAAAGGGCAGGAAATTAATAAATTGCAGTGTGCTAAAATGCACAAACGTGTTTAAAACTTACTACTCTTTAAAAGAGGTGGACTATCTGTATCCATGATAATCAAGGCATATCTGTCTGTAATGGCACAGAGAGCAAGAAGCAAATAAGAGGTATTACAAGAGATGGCAAAAAGGTCTGGGCTTGCATTTTAAAATAGAAATAACTGTTTCACAAATGTATTAGAGAAACTAGGGACCATTAAGAAACAATGGGAGAAGATAAAATTATTAATCACAAAGATATAAGTGCTTTTTTTTCAAAGACTATTTCTATTTAGCAGTAATAAAGTCTCTGTGTGCTGCTGCATGTTGTGAGTGTAATTCATGTAACTAAAAAGAGAACTCCAATGAACAAATGAAATGGTACTTGGAAGCTGCATACAAATAAACCAACGAGCCCATACAGTTGTCACCAAAGTGTGTGTGGAGGGGCAACAGGAAAACTAATTTGCAGTAACAGTGACTAACTAGAACCAGAGAAGTGTCTGAAGACTGGAGAAGAGCATGAGCAGCTTTTAGGGGAAAAATCAAGTGCATCTTCTGTTAGGTGGAATATATGATGGCATAAATAATTTATGGAAATCAATAAATGTCTGGAAGGTAATGGAACCAGAAGCAAAAGCACTTACAGGCTTCTAGCTAATGAATCTCGCCAAACTTCCTTTGTGTTCTTTCCTGAATAATAGAGTACAATTAGACAGAAAGCAGCAGCATCCTAACTTCAAAATAGTGTAGTGTAACCACTCCAGACAGCAAAGTTGGACAGCTCAGTGCATATCAACCTTTCTTGAATTTTTGCATTCACTTTAATAAACAAATTTGACTAAATAACATCTATTTGGGACATTCTTCAGTTTGAAAACAAAGTAAAATACACCTCATTTTCATCCTTCTTTAAGAGTGTATTGAGAGCAGCTGGTCTCTCACCCAGCTGTATTGGTCTGTTAGAAAGTTGGTCATTTTTGTGGAAGTTTGTAGTTAGTCAGAGCCATTTTTATATGGTGGATATTTTATGGGAGGTTTGGGGAAAGAGGTCATCTGAGAGCCTAATCTATTAGTTTCTAAATAGGTGGTTGTTAAGACTGCTAAATATACAGAGTTCCTTCTCATCAGCTGTATTTAGTGTTCGACTACATGGAAAAAGATATGCAGGCTGGAGCAATTCGGTATAGCTGCTAATAAGCAAGACTTTCTGGTTTACCTCTGCAAAGGTGTGAGAAAGTTTTTATTCCCTTGATTTGCCTCTTCAAAAATGTGTGTAGGAAGAGGGTATGTAAGTCTGAGCCAAATCCCACATTCGATCAAAACATCTCTCTCCCCCCCTTCCCCCCCCCCCCCCTCAGAATGCTAAATTTCTGTGCAGCTTCCCTTTTTTGGAAAGCAGCAGTTTTAACAAGCTTATTAGACATAATAAATTTCAGCAGAGGGGAGTGGAGTGTCAAAAGGGAACTCGCAGATGGGTCATGTGTGGTTTTCTTCTTGACAGAAAGCCATCCAGGTTTTCCGGGCAGTGGGGAGTGGGGAGCTGAGGTTCATACTAATTCTCTGTTGAATAAAAATAGACTAAGTGCAGCAATCTATATAATGACAGCAGATTTTTACAACAGGAGTAAATGAGCCTAGTAAATCTGTACCTGTCTAGCTGCATTATCCACAGCTTTGTAGTAACATGTTGAAGCTCTGTAGCTTTTTAGGGTAAAATTTTGGGAATCTTCCGCTTTGAAGCATTCAGTGTATTCAGTAAATGAGTACTCTTCATTTTAAACACTGCATGTGGCATACTTACTTTTCAGGGTTTGCTATTTTGCTTTTGTCTGTCACTTTTTGCCAGTCACTTCGGTTTTGGTCTTCCTGTGTGTTGCTGTTTTTTGACTAATATTTTTTTAAGTATTTAACAAGTGATAAAAGCTCTAAGGCACAGTTGAATATGCTTGCCTGTTGGATTTAGTTTTCCCACAGCAAGACTTCATGACCTGGTATGCTGAAATACGAGCTCGCTCACAGTTCTCCTTGCTGAGGAGAAGAATAATAGACCGCAAAACACATTCTGTTGCTATTAGCTTTTCAAGTGGATTGAGCTATTCATTGGAAAAAGTGTGCTACAGCAATTAAGTTCATCCCTGTGCTCAAGTCAGCTTGCCATTTCCAAAAATGAGGTGGACATCTATTTTGTGAAGAAACTAATGTTTTATTGATGGTAGAAATTATTAACTAAAACTGAAGTTGGAAACGTGCAAGGGGTAGAGGTTTGGAACACAGTATGAGATTATAAAGGAATTCTGTAACATGGATAGTAAGTCCCGTATGACTCTGTAATATATGTAACTAGTCAAAGCACTCTCAGGGGCAAACACGAAGGCAGAAAACCTCTGGCTTTTATGCTCTGCCATTTATTTTATGTATACGAAGTACTGTTGAGGCAAAGGTGGTCAGTAAAATAAGTTTTTCATTTCAAAACAGCTTCATAGTAGGCATTGTGCATCAAAACCTGCTTTTCAGTCTCTTAAATGAGCTTCTCTGTATGTAGTTAATCTCTGACCGGGAGCTTTAAATCCAAGTGAATATTTTGTGACTCTTGGAGAAGAAGTGTGATATATACCATTCAGACTATGTTGAACTGGTAGAGCTGGTATGGCAGAGTGTCTTTTGAAGATTGGAAGGAATTATAGGACGTTATTTTATCCTTTAGAGTAGCCAGACATTTTCGGCCTAAACATCTTTTTGTTGGTTTTCACCAAAATCCTGCCATGAAAACGTTGTGGAGTCTCTCCTGTTAGGATGCTTTGGGAGAGCAGCATTTTTGAAGTTGAGGAAAGTTCACATTACAAAAAAATTGCTTGCCAATGCTGTTTGCATTATCTAGACATACGACCTGAGGATTTGTCATTAGAAAGCTACTATGTTATTTTTTGTACTTTTTCTGATGCTAATTTCATGTAGCTTTACTGTTAATCATGAGATTATCATGAAAATGAGTCATTAACAGAGAAAATCAGGAATCTGGCAGGTCTGCTAAATGTAAGTGGGGTATGTGGATGTCAAAATAACTGAGCATCTCTTGGGCAATATCAAGGATGGGACTTGCAGCTGCTGTTTCTGACCTGCATGATTTGATGTGGGAATCAAGCAGGGGTCTGGCCCTTGTGCGTAGGGAGGGTTGTAGCCAGAATTTATACCCTGTTACGAAGTTCCAGATCATCTGATTAGGTTTAAGAAGCAACATCCCTTTTCACAGAATATGCTCTGAATGAAGCTTGTGTAAATTTCTGCTTAGGGTGTTTAGGCACGTAGTTTAGTGGGCAATATTGGTGGTAGGTGGATGGTTGGACTGGATGATCTTAGAGGTCTTTTTCAACCTTTATGATTCTATGATTCTAATCATGATACTCTGTAAAAATATATTTTCTCATATTTTATTAAAGGCATGAAAGAACCAAGAGCTAGTCTTCCACTGGCTTTAGCTGGTACACTCTGATATTGTGAAGGAGGATAAAAACAAGCCAGGCATCAAAGATGTGTTGGCTTTTTTCACCCCTTTTTGTTTGGTTGGTTTGTGTATATAAGTTCAGATTCCAGAAGAGCTTTGTAAATGAGAAATGTTTTGAAGCCTTAATGCTGAAGAACATTTGTTTTATTGGAGCAGTTTTAATATTTGTAAAACTTGCATCTGAGGGCTGTAGTTCTAACAGTAAAAACTGATCTGTAACAAAGAATTGTATCAGTATTTATCATAGGTGAGAAAATGTACTTTATAAACCTCACATAATACATTGATCTGATATGGAGAGAATATAAATTTGCTGGGATTTTAGCTTTTTTAATGATCTTGGATATGTCCTCCAGTTGGGGCAATATTAGAATATAAAATTAAGTACTCTTCACATATTTAAAAGCGTATTTTAAAGCTGAATTTTGTTACTCTGAATAAGACGTTCTTCATTATATTTTAATACATACACTGAATGTTTTTCAGGAACTCCAGAAAAGAACTTAATGACATAAGGTTTGAGTTTACTCCAGGCAGAGGTAAGGCTCTTTCAATCGAATAATTCTCTTATTGTTCAGAAAGTTATTTCAGAAACTGATTACTGCTTATGGTTAATATAAACTACCTCTGTGGAATGTTCCCTAGTATGCAGAACTTTATATTGGACTTAACTTGAACAAGAATAGCAGGTGTTTGTAAATTCTAGTGGCAAGGTAGCATAATGTACGGTATAATCTATACAGTATACTTTATCAATTTTGTGTCTTACTGAGGTGATCCGTGTGGTATGTAAGATCTTGCAGAGTAATATTTATGGCTTTGAAATTTACTTTTTCACATTTGGAAGACATCATAGGAAATGCAATATAATAGCCATAAAAGTGCATGTGGTGATGGTGGTAATATTTGAGTTTACTTGTCCTCTGTAATAAAAGAAATTCTGTTAACGAGTATGAAGTGTACACCCTGTTTCAAATGTTGTCTTCAACTGAAAGTTGAGTTGCGTTTCTAGCTTATGTATCATCACCAAACTTAATTCTGATATTGAAACTGATGGCTGACTCCACTGAATGCTTGTAGAACTTTATTGGCTTTCCAGTGCTAAGAGTTGTAAGAAGTCATAAGATTTATTTTTGTTTGAAGAATACAAGATATTGCTGGGATAAAATGCACAAGAGGATATGTTGAGAAAGAAGGTATCATTCTTGTTACATAGCAACCCTTTGAACTGTGAACACATTTCATTTTTCTTAGAAGTCAGTATTCACTATACTTAGAATAGCCTTCAAAGAGCATCCACCTTAAAAGAAACCAGATTGTAAAAGATCTCTCTCTTCCTGTAAATCATAATATCTTTCTTACGCAGTAGTTCTGTGAATATACTCTGTTGTCTGCCTGCACTTCTCATTAATTTTGATAATGGGTAATAACAAGAGAGATTTTTTTACTTAACTTGGCACAGAGTATCCTGGTTTAGTCACTGTCAAAAGAATTACTTATATATTCTCCAAGCAGTTATATAAGCCATGCAAGATGTCTTACTTGGTCAAAAAACGTAGGACATGTCATAGGAACAGTCCTGCTGTATTTTACTAATAATCACCAAGGCAGCCAGAACAAGGCTTTGATTCTTATCCTCAGAGCTCTGCAGAAATTGCAAATCACTCAGCTATATTTTTTTTAACGTGTGTTTTTCTTGAGGAAATTATGCAAATGTTTTAACAGCCTCAAAAAATGCACTCCATGCAGATACCTGGCATTGATGCCATATGTAGTTGAGACTTTGGTGGAATGTAGGCTTGTTCCTACTGTTTCCTACTTCTTACCTTTAAGACTTCCCAAGTCTTTATCCAGAAACAAGTAGAAGGCACAGGGACTTCGGAATTAACCCACTCAGGTACAGCAGTTGATGCCCACCCAAAGCTCTCCATCTCCTGGGTCACAATACTTCAAACCTATTTTGAGCCTAGACCTCAAAGGAAGTAATACCTGTGTAACTCACCAACTCCACTGATAACAAACAAGAAAACCTAATATAGCATAGCACTAATATGCGGAGCAATAGAGGTGGTCAGGGAAGCAATGAAAACACCACCAAAATATAGTTTATTTTCTTGGTCATGAAAATACTGAACTTGTAAACATGTAAGAGTACCTAGTTAAATAGAGAAGAAATGCTTGTGGCCGGGAAAGGACTGTAGGGGGCTTTGTAATGAATCAAATCATCACCTCATTTTGCTGTGTAGAGGCTGATAAGACAATTATCTTGGAAAATTGTAATTTTTTTCGCTCCTAATGAAAAATGATTTTGAATTCAAGCCTGCCACCATGGGAGTTTATGAACTAAAATATGTTTTTGTTATATTACTTTGTTTTTGTGGGTTCTCATCCTTACTCATTTCACCTTTTGGACAGACACAGCAGATGGCGTTTCTCAGGAGCTGTTCTCTGCAGGCCTGGTTGATGGCCATGATGTAGTTATAGGTAAATTACATTTTTGTTTGCAATTATGCTCTTGTGACAAATTTGTGTTAAATGGATGTGAAAAAATATATTCTCTGATGCTGGTTTTCAAAAAATTCTTTTTGTCCTAATTTTGCTTTCATGTATGCATAGTTCAATCAACAAGCCAATTTTCATACTAATCCAAGGATTGTTTTTGGAAGTCGGGAACTCTTCAGTGGTTTGAGAGGAGTGATATAATATAGGTCTCCCGTAGGATTGTTTACAATTCAATGATTGATCATTTTTGCACTAACTTAATTTTTGTTTAACAATATAATGATTTTGGAGTGGAATTATTTAAAGCATGTTTTGGCAGCTCTGAAGTTAGTAAGTATCCTGTTGAGTTCATGGAAGTAGAAGCATGCCAGAATTCAAGATCTGGGGAAATTGCATGTAGATATACCATTTCGGGGGGGGGGGGGGGGGGGATAATTGGAAATATTTTCTGGCTGCTGAGAGAAAAATACGTTATTTTTTATTCTGTGCTTCAATGTTTTTTGTTTGTTTGATGAAATTTAGTGCCTGGCAAATGTGATGAATTTGAAAGTGTTCCTTTCCCTCCAGTTGCCCCCCTTCTGCCTCTAGAAATATAGTTGCAAAAATCAGAAGGGTGATAGTAGATGCTTATAATATGAGAGCTGAATCAAGAAATCCTAGTAGCTTGATCTTTGTGTTGTAGTCAAAGAAGTCAATCAATTGATTCAGTTATCGTTATATACGTTATATATATCATTATATTACGAATCCCTAAATTCATATGACTTGCCTGGAATACAAACTAAATACATTATCAGTGGATTCTTAGGCTAGCTAGAGTGTTTCAGAGAGAAGCCAATACCTTTTGTTTTCATATGTCTAGAAGACAGGCTGACTCTAGCTGATGGAAGAAACAAAAATCTACCTATGCCTTTACTTTGATTTCTAAAGAAAAAGTATTTAGGGAAGGTTAGCAGATGGTACAGACTAGCAGGTGCTCTTTAGAAGACAATTCTACTATGCTCTTACAATAAGGGTTCAAGGGAAAGGGGACAGCTTGGCCTCAGTGTATTAATCTTTAAATATCCGTTAAGAAAAATGGCAAAAGCATACTGTTGTTGATGCTTTTCTTAGATTTTCTATAGTTTCAAGATGTTTAACTTGAATTGAAACTTTTATAGTTTCAAGATGTTTAACTTTTTAAAGTAATTTTTTAAGAAGAATTGTTGACTATCACACCTGCCCGGGCAGTCACCTGGCACTCTGTTGTACAGAAGTCAGAAGTCATTAGGTGGTGATGCTGCAGCGCAGTTCCCACTGGGACCTGGTGGAACCCTTTTTGCCTTCTTTGTTCTTCCCATTTCTCTTTGCTGCAAAGTTCTCTTCTGCTGCAAACTCCTCATACTTTCTGTGGAAATAGCAATGTGAGTGGGATTTGATATCTTTCAGGAGAAGTTTGAGGAAAGGCAAATAGATACAGATCCTTCATGGCTTTAGTGATGGTTGAAGCTAGATGATCTTTGAGGTTCCTTCCAACCCATTCCATTCTATGATTCTATGGGACTTTGGCCCTTGAAGAAGCACATCTTTAAGTAACATGGTTTTCCCTAGCGTGTTTGGTTCGACCACTGTCTAGTTAATAACATAAGTTTATTCCCTTATTTAGTTCCTCCTTAGAATTGCATCAAATACTGTTTTTTAGTGCTACGATGGTCCTTTTTGTCCCTTTCTTTTTATTGTGGTATTGCAATAAAGGAAATCCAATGTAATTTGTGTGCTTTCATTATATATACAAGAAATTTATGATTTCATTAATTTTAATCAGTTTACAAGTCATTTTTGTGGAGTCATAAGCCCTTACCTCAAGCTCCACAGGTACAAATTCTTGCATTGCTTTCTACTGTAATTTTCACTTGTCTGTTTCCACCTGTGAAGTTAAGTTTTCAAATAGGCATAGACATTATTTTCCTAGAACATGACTATAGATTTCATGTTTTACTAAAACACAAGTTCTGTTACTTTTTTCTTTTCTGTTACTGGGATTTTACTTTTAATTAAGGAAAAAAGTAGTTCTGAGAATAGGTTTGTGGTTTGACGTGTGAAAAATGGATAAGTGTTGTATGAGCATGCAATAAATCTTGCATGCAAGCATCTTATTGAAAATTTCAGCTTGTGATTATATAGTCTTAGTAGGAAGAAGAAAGATGATGGGATGTTTAACTGTTGTAAGGAGCAGCAACGAATCCACTGAATCTTGCACGTTTCATTTCACTATGTTCTTGCATCTATCATTAAAAATGCCTAACAATCCAGTCATATTTTAATATAGCTATTCAAATTAAAAACAAACAAACAAAAACACAAAACAAAAAATTAGAATGCAACTTTAAAGTGCAATGCAACTTTATAGTATCTTAGAAAATTGGAAGCGATGTCAGGTTATCCCAGCAAGGATTTGAAGGTCCTGGCCACATCTGTTTACAAAAAATTGAGCAAGTTTTGAGCTGTCAACTCCACTGTAGCCGCACAGTCCTGAAACATGCTTCAGTCCCTTAGTTTAAAGCACTAAGTCATATAAGAGAACAGATGGTGCTGGAAAATGTAAATCTGCTTGCAAAACTCATTTTGTTTGTAAAATGATTTTGCCACCTTGTTCACTACAAATTAAAAGATTTAAAATCTTCCTGTAGAGGAATAGGGGAATAGTAGAGATGAGTTTGGTTAACCTTCTTCACCAGAAGAACTGATTCCGTTAGCTTACAGGTTGAAAGCAGCTGATAAATTACCTTTCACTTTTCAGCTGAAGCATGCAAAAATTCAGCCTCTATAACCTGAACGAAAACAAAGTTCTGAGATAGCCTCATTAAAGTTGTTCCTGTAGTTCCTTTTAATGAAAGCTGGGACGTGTAGAAGCTGGGAGAAAAAAGAGAAGTGAAAATACCTGTGTTTATGTTGAACTCAACGATTTATTGGCATAACAACTGGTTTTCTGAAAGGGTACTCGAACCAGAGTCAGCAAAGGCTGCTGTGAAAAGTATGGCCATGGCATACGTGAGCTGAAGCTGTTAATAGGGACCAGTTGACATGTAAGTTTTATAGAATTCACTGCTAAGCATCAGCGCTCTTCACCTTTTGAGTCCTGCTGGATTTGCTTCACTTAACACAGGCATCCCGGGAAGATTTCCATTCTGATAAGCAATAAGTTCAGCTACCTGTTCTGCAGAGAAGCAAAAATTCCATTTTGCATGTTCAGTTCTCACTACGATTGACTGGTTTCTGTTCTTATTGACAGTAACATTGTTTCACAGGAGGTCTCTAGATCAAGGGCATCAGTACAGAAAATTTAGTTTTAAAGTAGATTTTGAATTCGCAGAGGGGAATGAGTCTTGGAGCCTATATGTAGACATCTAGTTGATGAGGTATTTTTATGCAGCTCTGAAATAGCTGTTAAATCATGTGAAAGATCTGTGATATTTTCAGAATGTTTTGAGATAAAATGTCTGTGAATATGCAATATATATATATTAGGTAGTAAATGTTCAGGTAGTAATGCTTTATTTCAGTTTCTTTGGTACTGTAAAGGAAAGTTGAATCACGTCAACACTCAGTTGCAATCCCGCTTTACTGGTGTGCATGTAATTTCAGCAAAGTTGTAGGCTATAGTTAATCTTCTGGAGACAATCCTTAAATTTCAGAACCTACATGTGTCTATTTATAGTTATTTAAAGGAAAAAAAAAAGAACAAACAAAAAAACCTACCTCCCAAACAAAGCTTAAATAAAAGCCTTGGTAGTTTTGTGGTCAAGAAATGTGCAGTTGTTCTTCACTGTGTTAATGTAACTTCAATTTTAGTGGTTTTTGTCAACAATTATCTGTGAATACCTTGAGAATCAGGGAAGATGTACCTTCACATTTACTACATCAGACACGAACTACTGGTGAATAGCTAGCTGTCTGTCTTTTGTCTTGGAACCAGACCCAGATATCCTCTTAATATCTGGAGGAGCAGCTTTTAGTAAGGCAAAGCAAAAGCTTTCTGCTTAGTAAGGTCTAATACGTTTAGAAGAACCAGCTGAAAAAACAAAAATCATATTTTGAAATGAGATATTTTGAAAGTCACATTTTTTTTTAACATCTTGTCTATTTTCTTAGAATTGAGAATAGAATAGATGCCAAATTAGTTTGATTTTTGTGTGCGTGTGTGAATTTGGTGCAGTTACTGTGGTAGGTGGATAGGGCTGACATTGGCATCTAGAATAAAAGAAGTCGTGGCTTTGTGTGGCTAAGTTGGCCATGAAACAAAGAACACGTATCAGGCCAAATCCAGAATGACGTGATTTCAAGGGATGTTAAGCAGTAAATAATATGCGTGGCTCCCAGTTAATCAAGAGCGTTAAAGCATTTGAAACTGAATCATCTGATTGTTTTACAGCATCCCCTCCGCTGATGCTGAAGTTAGTTTCTTACTTCAATGAGAAGTTGAAAAAGCAGAAACCCGTTTTGTTAGTATACTGTCTGTAATAGCATCTTAACTCACAGTGACACTGATAATCAAATTCATAGACACTGTCACAGAGTTCCTCAGTATATATTTGTTTTCCTTGTTTTTGTCGTGCTTTTGCTTATATCTTGTTTTGTTTGCTGTCTTGTTAGATTAATCATCTTTAAAACTGGATGAAATGACGCCATTTTTCAACTAATTTCAGCATACTTTATTGTAATCAGAGAATATGATCATGATACATAAGTAGAAAATGTATTGCATAAATTTCTGTCCTCACAAAGAGCAGTGGTGTTGCTAAGGGTGCATGACCTGGGTAGCACTACCATTTGAAGGCAGCAAAGGTTTGCCTTTTAATATCGGTAATGTTTTGAGATGCAAAACATTTGATTTTTGTAATCTTTGCTCGAAGAGAGTTTGCTAGAAACTTTTTTTCCACTGTCAGTTGTTCAAAATGAGTGAAATAACTGATTTTTTGTGTATCACATTCTGTATATTCCAAAGCTTGAGGTACCCATAAGCTTTATAATGAGAAAATGCCTTTATAGATCTCAACAATTCCAAGCATCAGAATAAATAGTTTACCTTTTAATGTATTACCCAGAAAGGAAATTTATACATATATACAAGTATATATATGTTTAAACAAAAAATTTACTATATTTTAAGGTATTTTGTAAACTCTTGTACCTTCAATGTGTGCACATAACTCTGTATCTCTATAGCAAGAGATATATATACATGCATTACAGATAGGAGAATCTCTCTAAAAGTCCCAAAGGCTTAACTAGGGGCTTAAATATTTCAACACATCTGGCTCATTTAGAGCTAATGCATTGAAGGGTGACTCATAATGACTAGACTGTCGGGAGTTCTGGAGGTTTGCGATACACCCTCAGGTAATCAAGCTTTGCATCTAGTTGCTCTTTCAAAGTTATTTTAGCTCTATATGTCATATGTAAGGGATGCACTTGAGAAAGTATATTGTGTGAAAAACGCTGGTTTCATGCACATTCCCACCTTACTGAATTTTCTGTGTGATGGAAACTTAGAGGTTCAAGATGGAAAACAGAATGTCGTGTTGGGTGAATAGTAACCGCTGCTGTAATGGCTGCTGCGGCAGAACTACGACATGACACAATGTGAATACATGACAAAAGATCCTCAAAGTAAACGATTTGATCTATACACGTACCGATGTATTATATTTAACGTGCCTATTTGTCTTATAGTCATGGACAAGCGAATCATAATTTTTAATTACTTTGGGGGGGGGGAGGTGGAGTTGGCAGTTGCCTTCAAAAAAGGTTCCTTTTTTTTGCATTCAGTCAAGCAGTTCCTACTCACCTGTGTAGGTGGGGGACAAACCTAGCTCTTTATCTCTAGGATTACTTTGGGTTTTGCCTGATGAAGTAGGTGATAAACTTAAGCCCAAAGTGTTCCCTGCCCTCATAGGTCTGAGTTGTTTTGCGGTCTTTCATTTCTGGTTCACAAAAAAAAAATTTGAATCAGAAATTGTCAAGACAGTAATGTTCCTCTTTTCAATAGTAATTCAGTTACTGTTGTTTCCTTGGCATTCACTTCTCTACAAGTATGTCAAAATAGGGATTTATTGATATACTTCAAGCTACAGGTAGTCTGTTTCAGAACCTAACTCCTGCAATCAGGGCTTCTTTTCTAAATACATTTTTCCTTCTTTCAAGTTTCAGATGTAGGTGTTGAAGTAACCTGGCTGCTCTTTCATCTTCTTAATAGTTTTGTCAGAACAATATCTATAATTCATAGCAGAACTGAGGACAGGAGGAGTAGCGAACATCTGATGAGGAAAGGAATTACCAAGTGATAATATGCATAGCAGAATGTGACCTGCTTTTTTCTGCATAGACCTACATTTCAACTCCGATCCAGCATGATAAAGATGCCTGTTGAGCTGTCTTTGATATCTTGATGTCTTTCAAACTGTTGTCAAAACCTTTGTCTGAAAGCTAGCACTTGCTTTCTGTGTTCAGTCATCGGCAAATGATTTTTTTTTAACCTTGTACTCTGACTCATTCTTTTGTAGAGAAAATTTATGAGCATGATTTAATGTAATATCTTAGGCTTGTTAAATATCCCTACTAGCAATGTTGGGCAGCAGGACTACATTTTTATTTTAAATGTTCATTTGAGACTACAGTGTGGTTTAAAATGCTTAGGATCATCAGAACGCTTTTCTCAAAATGACGAGGGAATTGTGAAATCTGTATATACTCCTGCCTCAACCCTTTGAATTCTTCCTAGGTATCATCTACCCCCATTCAGCACACGCAGAATCAAGGTCTAGAATACATAAGCATTTAGGTATCCAAATATGTTCTATCTACCTTTTTATAACACTGTTTTAAATATGCAGTGGTTTTTCTAAGTGTTCTTTGCACACTTCTTGGGAGGAAAATATCAATCCTGAAAATTCAGCATTCTGTGGTTTTTTTTTTTTTTTAAGTTTCTTGGAAAAGGTGCATTTTGCCAGTTACAGTTGTATTTTAATTTAACCAGTAAAATGGTATCACATTTTCATTTTTTTTTTTTTGGCACAGGGGCTAAAAGTGTAAATATAATACATCATCTTGGGATCAGATATTTATACTAAATATCATCATCAAACACCCAAAGTTCCGATTAACTTGCTATTGGAATTGAAATAGGTATATTTGTAGCATTTAAATATTTCATTATCCATTTTGTTGCAGTGCTCCTCCTTCATAAAATATGTTGCTTCTATTGGGTGGGAATTCTTGTCAGCTACTTACAGAAAAATCTTGTGTATTTTTCAGTCTTCAGTTTTTCAATTTTTGTCTGTGACCCTGGGTATCAATTCCCTGTATTAATGGATGTTAATGTGCAGATCTTTGAGATCTACACTTACTCCATAAGCTCTTTATTTTTTTGATTTGAGCAAGGATAAATATTTAAGGGCATGATTTGATTTTAAAGGTCAATCAAGAATAGGCATCCCTGATGTCTCTTCCATGCCTTTGCCTCTTCTGCTATCGAGTAACATAGCGTAGCTGTTCACGAGCTGAAGCTTTGGTCTCAATTATTCCCCCGCTCCCTGGAACAAGATACCTTGGTGGCAAACTACTAGTTAAATGTCCTTTAAAAACATCTTTTAAATGGGCCATTCTTAGGGAGGTAAGGATGGTTTTATCAAGTACAGTTCTTCATGCCTGGTACTTCATATATGTGAGAAGGCATCCATTCCTGGTTTCTACCATGGTCTACTCTACTGGGGCTCGGAAACCATGTGAACCACGGGACTCAAGTGGTTTTAATAATCACTTTTAGCTGTGGGAATTGCTTAGCACCATGAAATCGTAGTCCTGTTGATAAGGATGCTGAAGGAGATTTTTTCAGTTTCTCACTATTCAAGAGGAAACTTGTTTGGCCTTCTGTTCTGTAGATGAGTACTGCTCTCTTGCAACTGTGTTTTCTGACTGTGAAGCTGCAAATCAAACTCTTGAATATTAAAGCATCAAATTTGAAATAGAATAAATCATTTCCACTGTCTTTGCATCCCAATTCAGCAATGAGAATTCAGACAAATTTGTGAGTCTTAATCTTCCTTTGATAAATTCCTAATGACAGTCCCTTCATAAATAATATATTTCTAAATGTTTTTAATGTTTCTCCTTTATCAACGTCCAATAGCTTCCTCAGAATAGAAGCTAGGCTTGCTGCTGATCTTTATTTTCTTTCATTTCTTTCTTATAAGAATCATGTCTAGCTCCTTGCAGTCCTCTAGCAAAAAACATGTGTTAGTTAGCTGTCACAGATCTCAAAATGCTTTAATATTTCCCTTGCTACTGTTCTCAAGCAACATAAACAAAGGGATTTTGACTAGCATCCTGAATGGAGGAACTAATGGAATCATGCTCACTTAGAAGACCTTTTTGACTTATTTGAAAAGGCTTTTAATCTTTCATGCAGACAGTTTGTGAGCTATTAAATAATACTAAATAATAATAATAGAGAGATCTGGAAGAATTGTGACCAAAGGTTGATTGCTATGGCTGTTTGCATAATATAAAATAATGAAATGCTGGCTAGGTTTCAAAACTTAGTTTTGATTTTGTTCTGATCTTGCAAATGCATGAAAATCACTCTGCAGTACAAAATACAAATGAGTGTATATATTGTAATGAATGTCTTGTAATAAGTGAAATTGCCTCATGAGTATGCATCATCAATTCAGCCCTTTGGAGAGAAGCCCTACCAGCAGTTGAATTACCAGGGATCATAATTCTAGTAAAAAGTATTCCCTGTCACTCAGGCTTCCTGCTTCTTGAGACCCATACAGGAGGATACAGCATTAATCCTCAAATCAACGGACTCCCAAGGCATTTATTATGTAGAACTCCATGTATCAGATGAAAATGGCAAAATAACCCCCTGCAGTTGGGAGAGAGGTAATGTTTGAAACAATTGGAGGAAAGCCAATAAATCTGTGGTGCTTTGAGTTTGGCCTTTCTGATAGCAATACGCTCAGATGAAGTAGGGAGCAGCTGAAGGTTGCTATTTCTAACACACTGAGCTTTGGACTATGTAAAAATGATTTCATTTTTCATTTATTTAAAACCACTTTTTATTTTCTCAGAGCTTTTTTTTTTTTTTTTTTGTGACAGTAATTTTGTGCCTGAATAATGTCTTTCCTTTCTTCATATCTGAACTTCAGGATTACAATGTGCAGCAGCTTTCCAAATCGCTGAACCTAAGCATAGCTTCAGAAGTTCACCATCCTTTTTTTTTTTTCAAAATGGAAAAGCATTTGAATCATTATTCTTTTCAGTGCCATAGAAATACCGCCTCGAATTTTAGATGCTGCCTGTGTCTGTGTTTATGCCAGATGGCTCTGGCTCAGTTGGCTAGGTTGCCATCGTACAGGAAATAGTTCTACTGTATTTCATATAGCTTTATTTACTGTCTCATTAATTTTAACTTTTTCAGAAGTTTTCCCTATTCAGAAGCCATTAGGGTTAGATTTCATGCTGTGTTAAAAATTTTCAATAACCATGCAGAGTCCTGTCACATTTAGAGAAGCAAAACAGCTATTTGAGACTGCCCCAAGTATGCTTAGTCTGTTATGTGTTTTTTTTTGGTGTGTGTGTGATCTTGGAGATAGCCTTTTTGTTCTGTTGCATTAGGTCATATTGATTTGCTTATTTAAAAATTATAACTGATGTAGTTGGCTAAAAATGTTGTATAGCAGACAGTGATTTGTAGTATATGCTAAATAAATGTGCATGCTAGAGGATGCTAGCTATGTGAGCTTTTTATTTATTATATCTGCAATTAGCTGTCTGTGTTGTGTATATTTATATGCTAGTGTTGACCTTTTTTATCCTATTGCATGTTCCACAAGTGCAGACACTCACTTTGACAGAGTGACACAACCATTTGTCTCTGAGCAAAACCTGCAAAAGAACCTGGAATGATTTGTGGTACATGGGTTGATTATATGTCCTTCAGAAGCCTTCTGAAGCAAGCTGAATGGCCCCTCATTTATTGCTGTAAACAACAAAAGCCTATTGTGCTAACTGCTGCTAAGGTTTGAAGAGGATTTTTGCTCCAAGGCACGATTTGAAGTATACTCTATTTACCTGGGGGGTTGCTGGCAAAGGTTTTTCCATCACTGTTTAATTCTTTTCCTGCAGTTATCTTGTCCATATTTCTTCTGCCTTTTATAGTAGCATGGCCAAAACACCCTGAGAAACGCTTTGCAAAATAAAAAGTAGGGTCTCGTATATCCAGGCCCTGTGGAAATGGTGAATTCCCAACAAGGTTTTCAAATTGTCAATTAGTGCTGCTTGCAGACATACTAATCTACTACAAATTTCAGAGGTACAATATCCAAGGCATGACTTCAGAGTACTTCAAAGAAAAATGGCTTTGTCAATTGGAACTGTAGTATACTTATCTTGGAGATGAGCTGTAGAGTAGGATCCAGGGACATGTGTTTTACAATGTCCCCAGTTTTCCAAATAGCTTAATAATCAGTAGAGAGAGTAATTCCTCCCTCCTCGGAGCCACTGTTCTCTCTAAAAACTCAAATTTACTTGGTTCACTAACTTGTGAAGGAAAAATTTGGGGTAGCATGGGGAAGGGGAGGTAGTAAGAGAGGGATGGTTATTTTCCTCCTTTTTTCCTTAAGCTTCTGGTAGTGTTCACAGATGTGGTTGGGTTCATCTGCGTTTAGAAACTTTAGGCTCATTTTTTCATATCTAAGGAAAATGAAATCTTTGCGTGTGAACCTTACTGGGAGGGTTCTTGAATCTCAGCCTAGTAAATTGTTTTCCTCAATGAAAAGAGCTTAAATTCAGTAGCTGGGAAAGATACTAGTGAGTAAAGCCTAACAGCAGTACTATTTCAGTGATTTTTTTTTCTTTCCTGCTTGATGTGTTCAGAAACTCTGAATAGGGCTGAACTGTAGCAGCAACTGCTTATTTGTGGGAACAGTGTTTACTGTTGTGAGCGTGTCTGACACAAATTTCTAGGTGTATTTCAGGAGACTTTGCATACTTAATCATCAAAATTGTGTAGGTGTAGTAACAGTCCTAAACTTTTAAAGTATATCCTTAAGAGTAGTAAGTTGTTTTAAATGTTACAGCTTAATTTATTGCATTTAAAGTAGGCTGAGTCTTCCACTCTAGAGTGTGGTGTTTAACTTTGATTTTTGTAACCTTGAGGAATGTCTTATTTGCAGTTAAGCTGGAATCCCCGTCTTTTTGGAGAAGTAATTGGAAGGCAGTGCAAGCTGGCTGTCAGGAAGGATTTTCAGCTGCTTGGATGGCTTCTGCAGGCTCTGTTTCTGAAGGAAAATAATTAAGCTGGAGATGCCATGAACACCTGCAAGTTCTTGTTGCACTGATGTTTTTTCTAGCTATTTACATCAGGACCCGAAAGATTCAAGTTATCAGTTGAGTCAATATCTTCAAGCTATTCAGCACTGGACATGTCTCTCTGCACCTGTATACTTACTGAAATACCTAGAACCTTTCATTTATACTAATATAAAACGGATCATAATTATCTCATGATCTCTTAAAAAACAAACAAAGCATATTTCAGACACAAAGTCTGTGTTTCAGGAAACTAAATTCAGACAATTGGCTCTAATTGTTGGCCTTGCCTTCTAAATAGAGACAGACCTAGCAAAACTAAAGCAAGGAGTTAGAAAAAGGAGCCAGCTACCCAACAGTACTATGTGGTTTTGGTAGGTAATTACACACACGTTTCATTCTTAGTTAATTACTTACATTTTCAGATATTGCAGAAAGAGCCAGCCTTTGGGGGGATTTGCATTCATTGTGGCTTTATCAAACTATTAATGACATTATTCTGGCAAACTCAATTTTCCTGCCTTTCAGTAAAGGCCAGAAAATGCAAAACCCAGAGTATCAGAAGTCACCGGTGAAACACTAGTTTTACTTGAACAATGCTGAATGTATGTAACTGAAATTGAAAAGATATCTGTAGAAAACTGCAGGTGTGCCTATTTTTTACATAAATCCTTATTCTAATATTATGGAATCTTTTCAGGTCTGCTTTCTCATTTTCAAGCGTAGCCTGAAAACATCTGGCATCGCTCCCTTAAATCCTCCTAATCTTCTGTTTGATTAAACACATCCTGCTCTAGTTATGACCCATCAGAGAAGAAAAAATAAAGCATATTTCATACGCTTACTTCAGATGTCTCTCCAGCATTTTATATGTAAAAGGTTTTGGCTTGTGTTCATATTAAAAGTAAAGACAGGTGAACAAATAACTGTAGCATTTAATGAACTGGGTTTTTTGAAAAGCAATTTTTTAAAGAAAGTTACCAAACTAAAATCACTCCTTTCTGTAACATTTTAATAAAGATAAGTAAATAGAATCAACTATTTACATATATTGCTAATATCTCTCTTGCTACTTTTGCTTTAAAAATTTGAATTTCTTCGCTGGTAAAGAATCAGTGGGGGGGGGGAGGAGGGGGTTAGGCTTTTTAAGGTTTGATACTGCTTGTGAAGACCTCAATCCTGCTTGATAATTGTATGTGATATTTATTAAAATACTTGCTGATAAACTAGCAGATGTTTGCAAGTGCAGGAACAGTAACTTTGCCCAAAGGCAGGTGGCAGTTCTTTGATTCAGGTGAAATAGCCAAGCAGCCTGCTGACTTGCTGTAGTCATCCTACAGCTGGACTGCATTAAATGAAAGGCTGCCCCTCTTGAAGGCAACTGTCCGTTTAAAGCTCATCTTACTGTAACATTTTATAATAGGTGAAGTTAGAATTTTTTGGACTTGAGATCCAATTCTTTATCTCATTTTATAGATCTGAATCTCTCTTTTGGTGAAGCCAACTAACTCTAGTTGGAGAATTTCTTTTATTTTGCTTTAAAGAAATGTTTACGGGGCTTTGGATAAACCAGAACTCTCTTGAGTGCATGATCTTATTTTATAGATATTTAAGACATACGAACTTGAAGATATTCTGTCATGGCTTCAGGAGCTATGAGCCTGAACACAATTTTTTTGGCTTCATATGAGATTAAGTATTGATTACAATGAAAAGCATTATCTGTATTTGCATGTATTTTGATAGGTAGGACGTATTGCAATAAAAATGAGTTACTGATTGTGGAAGTGAATTGTGTGATTAAAATAAAAACTGTTTGTAATGACTAGAATAAAGATTATGAACAACAAAGCTTTAAAAGTGGAAAGACTTTCCTATTTTAGTGGCTGTAGCTGAGTTCATTTAACTGTGAAGATTATTATTTTTTCATTCCAAGAAGTGTTCCATACAGAATGTACCTTGTGCTTGTTTTTTAAGGTTTGTTTTTATTTTCAAACACCTTTTCATCCACGGTTTAATTTGTTACAAGTCTGCAAACAATATTCTGCCATTTCAATGGTATAGAGAAAATGAGACCCCCAAAATTTTTCTTTGCATTTAATGGTGATAGACATTAAGTTGGCATAATTGTTTACTTCCTTAAATTCCCTAGCCAAATACTGTACTTCCCTCTGTGGGGCCAAATTTTGTTTTGCTATACAGAGTGAATCGTATACTACCAGGCGCAGTGGAGTGAAAATTTTATCACTGTGTTATTAGAACCAGTGGAAGAAGTAGGAACCTGAATTTGATGCATGCTTCAAATATACACATAGCAGCAGGACATTCAACTTGCAAATTGTTTTCTCGATATCTTATATTCCACATTAGGAAGTCCGTGGCAAGTATTATTACAGAGAACATCCAGCTTCTTGCTTCTCTGCTGTATGATACTTACCTTACAGTATACTAAGAAATCTCTACTACTTAATACCTGTTTATTTCATGTCTCAATAGCTCTGCAAAGTGTGGATTCCTTTTCTCATGTTGATATGCCGTTGATGACATCTTGTGCTCATCAGTCAGTTTTGAACAGAGGCTTTTAGTTATTCAGAGCACAGGATCTAGCACTGTGTAAAGCTGGTGAGCAAGTTTAGTAAACCAACAAAGCTGAAAGCAGCCACATTTTTTGTTCAATATTAATGATAACAATATTGTGTTTAAAAAAATAAAACCACCAAAACTAATACCACAATTAAAAATTTGACTTGTGTGCTGTCATAGAAAAAAGGTTTATTTTCTTCCCTCCTCTGTTTTTTTATCTGTAGATTTATTTAGTGTTCACTGCTGTTGCATCACAAATGTTGGTCACATGTAGAGAGTAGTTTTAAGATCAGCAGTTAGTTTCTTGAGTATCACTCTTATTTTTGCTGTCCCCCCCACCCCCCCACCCCAACTGGTTCAGTGAGCTGTAAGCGATCACTAAGGGTCTGTGTGGGTACTGTTGCCAGCCCAAATAAGGGACAGAAGTACAAACATATAGCCATGAGGAACAGAACATACGGAGGAAAATGAGCTCAGTCTTATCCTAGAAACTTGTGCTGGGAGGCCCAAGTTATTAGCAGAACTACAGTATAAACCTTGACAGCTGTGGTTCTGCTTAGCCTTTGCTACTTGTTTGCAACTTACCTTGCACTTGCATTTGTGTGATTGTTGAGCAAGTTTAGGGAATAGACTAGGCTGAAAATTAATTGTTTGAGGGTTTTCTATCATTTGGTTTTCAGGCTTTTTTCCTTTACTCAGTTCACGTAGGCACAAAATACAAGCTACCACAAAAGAGAGGACACAGGTTTATGGCAGCCGAGTTGCCCTCTGACATCCAAGCTAAAACTAGAGTGCAATTAAATGATTCAAGTGGTAACTTACAGGCATGTACGTGTATAGAATTAAGATGATAACCCAGCATGAGTATGAGGTTTGGTGCCATGTTGAATGCAATTTTCTGTAAATAATTTTTTCATACTTTATTTTACAGTTGCTGCTAACTTACAGAAGATAGTAGATGATCCAAAGGCCTTGAAAACATTGACTTTTAAGTTGGTAAGTTCCTAAGTAATGGGTAGTACAGCAAATACAGCTTCAGAAACAGAAATATTCTCTTATTAAAGAACAGCCTGTTAATTCTTTTTCAAATAGTTGAAAATGCTATGCCAACCATTTAGCAAAAACTGAAAAACATTTTCTGGCCTTCTCTACATCAGCTGAAAAACATCACAAGAAACTACTCTTAAAGGTTTGAGCTTGTAATGCGTGAACAAAGCTTTCTATCTGTGACAGTATCTCTTCTGACTTCTGAGGGTGAAAGCATTTATATTTTTGTGCTGTTTCTCATTCTCTTCTATCTGTCCTAATATATTTTTAGCCAGTTGGATGCTGTCATCCAATAAAGTTGTCAAAGATTATTAAGTACATGTGAATTTAATGAAACTTCTGTCTTTGATAGGGTGGAGAAGGGAGGTAAAGGTGTAGGGAGAATCCTTAGAGAACAGTTGCATTTGATTTTAGTTATTACTTAGAGAAACAGAACAGGGAGTGTGTCAACTTCTTGTGAGAAGTTCTCAAAATTTGTGAGCTGTGACAGACAGTCATGCCCATCAGTTGCAAAACAGAAGTCTGTAGAAAAGATGATATCAAAAGTGCTCACAAGGCTGATTTTAATCTCTAGACCAGTTACACCACTGATTTTTTTTTGTAAGACAGTCAATTAGATTTACACTGCAAAGTAATAACTTGCATTTTCCAGTTATCCAGAAACTCTTGCAAGGAATCGTGGAATATTTGATTTTCATTATGGACTTCTGAAGGTGATCTAGCTCAACTTTCTGCACAAAGCAGGTCCGTCTTTGAACTTGCATGAGGTTACTCATGGCCTTTCCCGGTGTAGTTTAAATATTGAAGGATAGAGATTCATCTGAGCAACCTGTTCTGGTATTTAACCACTCTCATTGTAAGCAGTTTTTTCGCCAATTTCTTAGTGGAATATACCATGCTTCAACTTGTTTCCGCTGTCCTGTATCCTTTTATTGCACACCTTCAAGAAGAGCATGGCTTCATCTTCTCTCTCTATATAACCTCCCTTGTAGTAGTTGAAGAGGGCAGAAAGATCTCCTTTTAATCTTTTCTTCTTAAGGGTTTTCTGCTTTTCTGTAGATGACATGCACTCTTGCCAACAAATCTTAGTAGCTTTCCACTGGACTCTCTCCAGTACATCATGTCTGTCTGTACTGAGGAGCCCAATGTGGACATGGTACTTCAAGTGAAACCTCCAAAGCACCAAACAGAGGGAACAATCACCTCCTGCCTGTTGGCTACGCCTTTGCTAATACAGCCCTATACACAGCAGTCATCACTAAAATTATATGTTGCTGCCTCACCCTCAACACATTGTCCATTGGTAGCCCAGGTCCTTTCTACAAAGCTGGGGTACTTCACAAGCTGCCCGGTGTGTTCTGGCATAACTCTAGCTGTAAGGACTTGCTTATGCACATAAAAATGCCATTGAGCAGCTGTGTGCACAACAGGAAGAGGAAGCAGACATCACTTGTTCATCAGTTTATGAAGTAATTTCCTTACTGTGGAAATGTGGGCAGCCCTCAATGAAAGGACTTAACCCTGACCCCAGTATTTCTGTCAAATGTTTTTAATAGTGACAACCTAAGAGATAGTGTAATGGAAATGGTTTTTAGATAGTCTAAAGGAAGCATGAAGGAAAGAAACAAACTAATTGCTACAGTATTCATGCAGTCTGGATTTTATCTCATTTTCAGCTATTTCATTGAGTAGATAAGTTGACAGATGAGATGTTTGAAATTACTATGTGTGAGAGAGAACCTAAAACCTACTTTAACAGGACATTAGGGATATGTAGTCAAGTAGCTCCATAACTTTGCAGGGGGAAGGACATTCATTCACATCAGTTCTGAGGAATTTTGAAGTTTCAGTGAGAAACAGGTGAAAAACCCTGGGAAGAACTGCAGAAAGAGCTAAACTGGAGAAAACTCTACCTGTTAGGTTAAGTTCCCTCTACCTCTACTCTTAGTTCTGGTAGTCCTCTGCTAATGGACACTTTCTTCCAATCCCACTTCTTCCAACACCTGCCACCATTTCAGTTACATGAAGGTCACCCTTTCCACTGCTTTCTTCTCCTTAGTTCTTCACATCAACCTTCTTTCAGCTGAGCATCCACACTTGAAATTTAATCTTGCTTCCACCATATTTCATTACTGTTTGCACCTCCAATCCTCTTTTTATCTTCTATATATGTCACATTAAACTGACATTGTGCCTGGGCCTGTCCTGAGTTGCACTTTTTGCCCTGGACCGTGAGTCCTAATTTTGGTTGATTTTGATGTGCTCATGATGGATATAATTTATATTAATAACTTTGCATTCCAAAGTCTTATTTCAGAATTGATGTGCTGCATTTGTTTTTATTTCTTGGTAAAATCAAGTTGAAAAATTTACATACCTAAAACTATTGAATGATTAGCTATGTAACTACCAAACTCTTGACAATTAGCTTTCAGCGCCCCTTGCTGAGAGTGACTCAGACACATGTGAAAGAGTAGACTGAATGCCTGTTAGATAATTGAGTCTCCAGAATCACAGCTTTGTTTATAAAAGCAGCTGCTTCAGATGGGCTGTAAAGAGCCATTTTTAGAGTAAGTGACCTAGTTGGTGATAATGTATTAATTCAGGATTGTTCTTCCCATGTCATTTTTTAAATATAGATTTGAGTAATTTTAACTGACTAAATCATTTGGACTCATTTTTCCTCTACAATCCAGTAAAATCACTAGAAAATACCCCTTTCTTTTTAGGAAGGGATTGGGGTACAGGACATGTAACTCTAATGGTTTTGTTTCTTTGCCCGTTACTATCTAAATATAGCTTAAAGGCTGATGCTGCTTTTTTTTTTTTTCCAGTCGATCTGTTCTTGCTGTCTAAACATCTGACTTCGGCTTTATTGTATAAGCAATGGAATCTCACCAAGACTGTTTAGATAAATAGATATACCAGAGGTGATATAGAAGTCTGTGTTGTTTCTAATTCACATACTTAAATTAGAGGCTTGAGATTCTGAAATTTAATATCCCATAGTATCCAGTTACTGTTTTTATATGTTGAAAACAAAGCAACTTGAAAACTTATGTTGGGATATTTCTTTGTTTTAGCTTGATGTATTGCTTAAATGCTGGGGTGCAGTCAATGTCACAAGGTGTTTCAGATTCCAGTGAGTGAATGGTGTTATATTCGTAGGCCTTATCGCAGTCAGAATTAATAGACAGTCCTAAATCAATGCCTTTGTCCCTCCTAAAGGTAAGTTCCACTGTCTAGGTAACAGTTCCTGAGGTTAATTTTTAACCTAAGTCTCTTGCTAATAGTTTTAACCAGCTTCCTGGGAAAAGAACCTAACCACAAGAAGTATCTAATTTATTCTTACTCTTGATTAATTTAATGTAAGTTCAATTTCTACCTGCTCTTAAATTGTGTCGTATGGTAGCTAAATAAATTGTTGTCTAGGAGAATTGTCATTTGTTTTTCTTCACCTCTTAGCAAGGTCTCACTGAATCTGGGAGCACTTATATATGGTTTGATTAAAACACATTTTCTTGGTAAATATTTCATGGGGATTCAAAGTCTAAATCTAGGTAATCCTATATCCATTCGGAGGATTCAGTTGAAAAGTGTTCTTTAGTATAGGATTAGTTACTATTTGTGGACAAGGAATCTGGTTAGTATCTCAGTGCTTGCAGATTGCTTTTGCTGGTGTTTTGCTGGTATATTATTTCTATTCAAACAGCAAGTATTTTCATTTGGGAAACAAGAAGTTATGTCTTAAGCATTTCTGTCTTTAGTGAACTTATTTATTATTTTGGGAATAATTAAAGTGAGGTGTCTGAATAAACCTGTCTTCAAGGTTTTGTCTCCTTGTGTATTTAAGTGCATCTTTGATCTTACAATGGTGATGTTCTACAAAACATGCATAATATTAAACCTCCTTCACTTGTCGTGGCTAACGCAGAATTATGACTTCCCTGCAGGATCCAGCTGTCCACACTTTTGGAAGGAGGCTGTTTTAATACACAAGTATTATTTCTTGAGGAAACACAAAACTATTATGCATCATAATTAACATTTTATCCGAGAATTTTTCTTATGAAAAAAGGGAGAAAATATCATTAATGAAAGAAAGCATTCACTCCCTTAACAGTGAATTGCAAATAGTAAGAGCTCTTCTCGTATGCTGCAGTTTGCATATAGCTTTACTATGCTAAACACAAACTATAAGGTAGTAGGTTTCCAATGCATTAAATATTAGGCAGTACTGATTGATCAGGAAGGCATTTAAAAATCTGTATGCATCTAGGTAAGTTGCTTAGCATGTCTTTCAGGAAATTGATAGTTAGCTAGGGCGTAGAATGATGTAAATAATACTCTTTTTATCATGACATTTTACATGCAAAATGCAAACTCCGTTTATTTAGTAAATTCCCAGCTCAAAAAAACAATGAGACTTCCTAATAACCAGTGATCGTGATCTCAGACTTTTAGCTTGCTACTTCAGTGGACTAAGGCCTTTTAAAAACTGCCTGAAAGGAGAACTTGTGTGTGTGATAAAAGTAAATTTGAAGGAGTAGCTTGATGTAATGTTTTCACAAGTACCAATAAAGTTTATTTTTGGTTGTGAAAACTCAATGTATAATGTCATTTGGTGTACATTGTATGTGTGATCGGAAAGGTTCTGACAGTTTGGAGGGGACATACTAGTAAGTCTGAAGGCACTTTTTGAAGTAATTTACCATTACACACTTCACTCAATTTTATTATTACTTTGAATTATCTGCTCCGTAGGTGTAGAATGCATTTTAAAAAATGAAAAAAATATTATTAAAAATAGTCAATTATGTGCTACAGAAGCTGATTTTTAACTTAAAAATGAAAATATTAAAATACCTTGCCTATGTAATATATTTTTTTAAGCAGACCTAAATCAACTGTTCAGTCTGAAGCAAGATGGTTTTTATATTCTTCATGTTATTTGTGAAAAATGAACTGATTATTTGTGCCGGTTTGTTCAGTAACAGACATTACTAAAGATTCTGAACCATACAATTTGAAGTGCTAGATGGTATAGTCAGAAAGGGGACATTCTTTTGCAACTATTTGTATATACTTCTCATAGGCTGCTTCAGTTTCTTGTTTAAAAATTCATTGGGTTGGTATTCCAAACAGACTTTGTAGCTGGACTCAGGAGTCTTTTTTTTCAGACATTGGGAGTCTACAGCACAACAGTAAAAGGTGGATTCTGTATATGTAGGTTATTTGGTCTTCACAAGTGAAAATGACACTCAGATGAAAAAACAAGTTCAGCTCACATTTGGGAAGTTTGGGTTAAAGAATTTTGGTCTTTAAGTGACCTTTTGGGATAGCTGCAGAGAGCATTTTGTTTCTCTGTGTTCATTTCCCAGTCTTTCATGTTTGTTTTTTTTTTTGTTGTTGTTTGGTTGGTTTTTTAATATTGATTCAAAGATTGTGCTAAAATGAAGGATGCAGTGGACTGATGCTGACAGAAAATAGACTAAGTAATGTGAAAGCTTTTCTTCAAGTAAGCTGTTTGCTGACTAGGCAATACAGGGAAAATTTATAGCCTGATTGTCAAACACTCCTTTTTAACCTGGTGTCCTAAACATTTCTGTTTTTACTTGCAGGCCTCTGGCTGTGACGGCACTGAGATTCCTGATGAAGTGAAACTGATTGGGTTTGCTCAGTTAAGTGTCAGCTGATGTCTGTCTCATGACCCCAAGCCAAATTGTGAGATTACGAAGAGGCCAGCTTAGATGCAAAGGAAAATTAATGCACCACACACTGAGTTCTGCTTCATTCTCTAGCAATTCACAAAGTCAGAACAAGCAAAGCCCACAGCTACACCGCTGCTGCTAATGTTCAAAATGCTACTAAATGTCTTAGCAGTTGATTTGGATTTCCCCCAAGTGAAAAGCCTGTGGAAATGCACTCAGGTGGCTGTATTCATTGGTTACAAAAGGAATTTTCTATCAAGCTTCTTTCATAAACTTTTGAGTGATACTATTTTCTTCTTGTACTTGTGGTTGATAATACTGCCTCTGTTCTGTTATACTTAGAAGTTAGCATAAATATAAAAGTTGAGAATTACTAGCTGAACTTGAATTCTAGTTTTAAAACTGACTGTGAATTTTATTTTTCGTATATTTATGCTTTACACATCCTAGTAATAAGAAAATGATTTGACTTGGTTACATGTTATTTACAGTTAATCTCCCATTATTTAAAAAAAATAATAATTCAGGTATCTTTGAACTTCTAGGGTGTTTTTTTTTTTTTAAATCAATTAATTAGGCATTAGCAAGCTTTTGTTAGTTGTGTCTAAAAACCAGTCCACAAACTGATTGTCAAGGATGTGGGAGGTGCCTTGAAGACATTAATGTTTTAAGAATGTGCCTGAGGCTGCTTCAATTTAGAATAATCTCCATTTTCTGTAAGTACCATATATATGGTACTGTATAATAGTAATCTGAGCAAAGAGGGATTATACAGTAGCAAAGGTGTTAGTGTCTTTTGACTATGCTTTATTGGGGAATATATGAGCTAGAACTACTTTAAACTGTTGTTGTTGAGGTAGACTGCTTACTGTGTCCATCTCTGATTTGACGTATCCTTAATGATAGAAACTGGTATCATACAGGTGATAAAAACTTGAAGAACAGATTTCTGAAGCTTTACTTGAAATTCTGCAAAATACCAAGGTGGAGTAAAAATAATAGGGCTTTGTGCAATGGTCCAGTAAAACTGTTAGAAAGAAAACACTTCTGACCCAAGTAGTCTTACGCTTAACCTGTGGCATAGATGTTATGGAGCTAGTGAACCTTAGAAAGATTATCAAATATGGAGACATATTCCTTGGACGTTACAATTTAAACTACTTCCTAGCTAATTCTAGATAAACGGCAGCTCTTTAATGTACTGAAAATGGCAAATATATATTATTAAGAGAAGTTATTTATAATGCCTTGTCATAATCGTTGAGGTGTTCTAGAGCCATTTGCGTATGACTCAGTGTAATTCCATTCCATCCTCTTGTTTACATGATGATTACTCCAAGATGACTGCAAAGGTAAAAAATAAAAAATAAAAATAGAAGTGTATTGCACAAACAGATTTGCGTTTTGAATTTCTGTGCTCTGTGTACATTTCAATTGCTGTGTGGTGGGGTGATGTTATAACTCTTTGCTGCCTTTATTTAGTTGATGATGAGTGGCACCTGTGCAAGGGACATGGCTCCCTGTGTTGTGGAGAAGAAAGAGAGAAAACACCATTTTCCCGCTAACAGTGCTTCGCAGAAGCCATTTTTAAGACTTTGAACTGCTGAGGTGTTCATACTTCAAGAAATTATTCTGGAGCAGGACTTTTTATTCTTGTGGGAAGCCGGTGTGTCTGAGGAGGAGGCCTCAGGGTGGGGCTAGGGCTGTGACCTGCTGCTTCTGGCCCAGGTATGGGCTGATGGCTGCAGCTGGGACTTGCTGGGGCAATTAAGGCCCTCCCCAGGTGATTGGTGCCCTCAGGACCAGTTGTGTGGAAAGCCCCGTGCCTGGGTGAAGGCTTTGGTGGTACGTGGCTGTAGTGGCCAGGGGCTGGGTCCTGTGGTGTGGCGGGTGGAAGGGCCCTGTGCTCCAGTGGGGCTGGGCCTGGCCTGCATCCAGCTGAAGAGAACCAGCAAAAATGGTAAGTGTGCCCCTCAGTGACAAAAATTGTGCGTCTTTCCTTGGCTTTGAGGTACTTTGCAGGAGCTAATGTGACATTATTGATGATCTGCTCAGTATCGCTTACATATCAGCGGAACCTCGCCTCAGCACCCTGTAACAGGCTGTTGATCCTTGCCAAACTTTGGCTGATGCTTTCTCGGGGATGGCCCCTGCGTGCTTTGCTGCTGGCTGCCCCGAGCCCAGCTGCTGGAGAAGCTGGGACAGGGGACTTGTGGCTACCACCAGTGGCAGCGGGGACAAAGGCCACGCTGTGAGGCAGGTGCCAGAGCAGGGCCTCGTGCCTCTGCCATGGTTGTGGAGGCTGAGGGCAGCGTGCCTGTGAGCTGGGGGAAGGCTGCAATTTAGCACAGCTAATTATTCATGATCAACCTTTGTAATGAAATGAGAGTAAATCGGAAAGTACCTTAAATATGTGTCTTCAGTGAAAAGAGTTAATTACCTGCACTGATGAGATCGGTTGGTGACTGTGCAAGATCAGAAGGACTTATGTTCAGGGCATTACTGTTTGACTACTTTTTGTTACGTACATTAATGCCTGCTTCTTAAAATGTTGTGCCAGCATTGACTAATCCATCTTCAAAGTAGTTAGCTTCCTTTTTCAGGCAAACGAATGTTCAGGGCAGCTTGTTGTTTTCACAGGTCTATAAAAGAAGTCAGAATATGTTAAATGATGAGAATCGTGTGCCACTCACTAGCAGTCTCCCCTAAAACGGGGAAAAGGGTGTTGGAGTATGAGTAGCAACTGTCAAAAGCGCTTACATGACATGCTGGTTGGGACTGCAGGAGGTATCTAAATAAAAAGGAATGTAAATACTTTAATTGAAGTATCCAGCAGCATTGTAACAAGATAAAACTACAGTTGTTACACACTTGCAGTCTGAAGCAGAAACATGCAAATGCTTCACTGAGCTTCCTTGGCTCAGTGAGACAGCAAATTCATGCGGCAAACTTGTGCAGCAGTGCTTTTTATCACAGCTGTGTTGGGGCTGTTTGTTAAATGTTTTTTTTTTGTGGCTACTAAAGTATTGTTAAGAAATACAGCGTAAGCAAAATGAGTTCAGAAGAAAACTGGCCTGAGGGAAAAGGCAGTTTAAGCTTTAAAGCCTGTTAAAATGACATTCATGAATTAGTTTCTGCCCCCAAAAGTATACAGATGAAAAAAGGTGAAAATAAACAGTAGGTTGCAATAGAAAGTAATGTACAAGTGGTGACAGAAATAGACACCAAATATAATAGGAATTAGCTTCCTGAATACCATATCCACATAGTCTGAATATCGAGAGAAAAGAGAAAACCAGCAACTATTCACTTATTCATGTTTATATGAAGGAGATGGATACGGTTCTCATTTGTGATATGACACGTACTGCTCTAAAGCAGTTGTGGTGCACATCTTACAAAAGTGTTGCTGAACAAACCTTGGGCCTGCTGCTGCCTGCAGCACCTGCCTGTGTTTAGAGGAAGAGGTCTATAATTTTAAACGAGATGAAGCTGGAACAGATGAGTTACCATTTCTGAGGCCAGAAAAATTGGGCTCAATGAAATGTTTCAAAAATTTCTATAGGGATGGTTACAAGCCACTGCTCGCAGGCTCTGTGGGCTGATGTCTGTCCATGGAGCCAGGCCTGCCAGTGCACTGCCTTAGCGCGATGAAAGTAGCAGTGTGTTGTGGACTGAGCTGGAATTCAATACATGAAGGGAAATACAGTTCTGTAGTTTTATTTTCAGAGTGTTAAAAAAGAAGAATATAAACATACAACTTAGCACAAAAATGTGTTAGGGGAATAACTGGCTTGTGCTTGCATAAAGGCTTGGGGGAGGAGGGACATTTCTAGCCTTTTCTCTCCTGGGATTCCATTGTGGGCTTCAGGCCAGGAAAGCTACCTCCCACTCCTGGCAATGTGCACTTTTCAGGCAAAGAAAACAGGAACACGTCTTTTTTTTTTCCTCTGGTAAGTGCTGGCCTCAGATACTCTCACCACACGTACAGAGAGTTGTATGCAAACTGTAATGCAGCTAGCAAGTTGTGATAGTAATTTTGGCTTTCTAAAAGTATTAGAAATATGTTACCATTATTTCCTCTACAGACCTCCCTGCCCCAGAGCATACTTCTGCATTACGTTTGAGCTTAGAGGTGGAAAGAGGTAAATAAGCCGGGAAACACCACTGAATTTTCTCCCACATCCTCTTCTGAGATGAAGATGAGTGTATTTTAGATGGCTTAGTCTAACTTAAGCTTTCCAACTCAGGGGTTTCCAGAGCAGCCCTGTAAAATTTGATCACGGGGCATCCCTTCAGAACGTTTTCAACCTCCACTCTTTTCCTATGAGAGTGAATGCTGTTTGCAGCTTGTAAATGATCTGCCTCCCCCTCATGCTTTTCTTAATCAGAGATTTATTTTCCTTTTCACCACCTACCTCTGTGTAATGATGTTGGATGGTGAGATTGGCCTGTGCCTGAAATCAATTAACTATGATGAGGAATCTGATGCAGACCTAAAACACTGCTAATTGAGTACATGGAAAATGCTGATTTTATTTAGCTGGGAGCAGAGAATGCTACCCCCACCCAGTGTTTTTCAAAGCAGCAGAAAATATGAGACCTTGCTTATAACCAATAACAGTTGATATATTTTTTCTCGAAATTGCTTGTAATATAACTTTATTTAGTCAATTGCTGCGTGTTTGTTCACTGCATCAAGTGGGCAGCCTTTCCACCCTCTTGCCATGTACTCATGCATGTGCATGCACTAAGAATGCTAATTACTTTCAAATGAGAAGTTGGAAAAGCAGCAGGAGTCTCCATCTTCAAGTTCCCTGTTCATGTGCTGTATTAATGAGCTGGTGGAGCAACTGGACTTACTCAAAACAAACAAAAACCTCCAGCAAAGTCTGTTTTACTTGTGTTTTATTACACAATCGTCCAACTGATTAAATATCCAGGCGTATTGGTTGAGCATCATGACATTTTGTTTATCCATTTTCTCACTATGAATAAGCCCAACATTACAACGCACATTAAAATGTGATTTTATAGCTGTTTTATGATTGTTAGGTTGTTGTTTGTCAAGCTGCTTGCATAGTCATTGTAATCTGAGATGTTGAACCAAACTCGGTAGTTGTGAAGTAGTTTGCTTCTAATGATGTCCAGAATATGGGCAATGATGGATCAATGAGCAATTACAGGGACTTAGAATGTACGGTAAGAAGGAGAAATATTTAATTTTCACTGCATAAACCAATAGGGAGGCAATCTTGTCCTTCTCAGGACATGAATATTTTGCTATCTAATCTTCAAATGTGAAAGCTATGCTTGTTTATTGTCTCAGTAGGGTGTAGAAAATCACTAATGCAACTGGATCTGTTTTTGTAGAGGAACAGCTATGAAAAATTGAATTGGAATAGATGGAAAATAGAGTTCTTTCTGTTCTGTTTCCCCCCTTAGGTACAAATTTTATGAATTAATGAGAAACAGCTATTTTTCCAATATAGATTTTTTTTTTCTTTTTTTTTTTTTATGTCTGGAAAGAACCTAGATGGTTATTTGGTTCTCTTTCATCCATGTAATAATGAGATTCATTAGGGGAAGGTGCTGCTAATGCATAGGACTGCTGGAGTTCTTAAGATTTACTTTGAACAAAAGGCTTTTCTAGTTTTGTCATGTTTACTGTGCATCTGCAGATCCTGTAAATCTGGCTTTGTTCTTAGAGGATAATTGACATGGCATCTCAATGTAAGGGAATTTCAGGTTGTGTTGTAACACAGCTGCCTCTTCACTTACAGGTAGCACATGTGGCTCTCATCAAAAGGCAATTATAAGTAATGAGCCAGAAGGACCAGTGTGTGTACAGTGACTTTGAAGAGGTGAACTCTGTGCTACCCAGGTCATACAGAAACACAAAAACAGCAAAAAGATTATATTTCCCAGTTGCAAAGCTTTTTGGTGTTCTGGAAAATAGGCTGCAGTGCTAAATCGGAATGCATCTTTAAGGGATAGGTTTGCATTTCTGCCTGTGTCTGTGTTTCCGAACCTGGGGAACCGCATTTCTGAAGCATTCTGGCGTGGAAAAAAGTAATAAAGGGAGAGCTGGAGCTGACGTACTTTGATGTTAGAGCCTGTACCTGTGCTGTTTCATCATGTAAAGGGCAAGGAAAGTTTTTGAAGACCGTACCCAGGAAAACTCCTTAGGTCTCTAACAGTTGCTATTTTCTCCAATACATCAAAGACCTTTGAGAGCCCTGAGCACACCAGTGTTATTTGTAACCTTAACCTGTTGGTATTTGTAATATTAAGGCTGGGGAGAGTTTGCTAGTTTTGTTTTGTTCTGGCAAATGAGTGTCTTTTGATAATGCCCTCTGTCGCGCTTGTGCTCTGTTACTGACCAGCAGAGAAGAAAATGCTAGGTTAAATAAGGAAGCTTGGAGAGTTATTTATTTATTTATTTATTGGTTGTGCTTTTTGTGAAGTGTTCACATTGAGGAAAAGCACAACAGGTACATGGTTAGGATTGTTAAACCTGGAACAATTCCCAGCAGCTCAGAGAATCGGCTATGGATCCTGTTGAATACAATATTGTGTTTTTCTTGTTAGAACATCTCTGATTAAAACAAACTTTGACTCTGCTGGAGCAGTTACTCTATATTATAAGAAATAGGAAGAGGGTGGAGAAAAACATCTTAAATTAGAACAGATAATCCAGAGGGAAGGACCGTTATTGAAATCTTGGCCCCATGAATTAATAAGATTTTACAATAGCTTCAGCGGGACTAGAATTTCACTCCTTATCTGTGTTGATTATGAGCTGCTCAGTTTACTCCCGGGGCTATAAAATGAAAAAGGATCCGATCGTGATTAGAGAGTAGGTGTGATTTGAATGGAAGGTGATTACTAAGATCTCCCTGAAGTCTTCCACCCTGCTTGTGCTGCAAGCTTTTCCTATTTATAATAGCATAGCGCAGCCATCCAAGCAGAAAATGACACCAGAGAGAAAGAGTTTTCTGATTGTTTCTGATTAGGTTCAATGCTAACCTTGTAAATCTGTCTGTCAGACGGGGCACGATCTAGTCATCTGTAAACCTGATGCTTCGTGAAAGATTGAAAGGGTGAGAAAACTTTTGCACTTGCGTGTTGCCTGGTACCCATTTTTTTTTTTTCTCCAGATGGATTCTCAGAAAGATGAGTCTGATCTTGGGTGGAAACTATTGAGCTACAACTTGGCATTAAATAAATTACTGAAGGTACTTAAAGGCACTTTGTGGTCACACATTTGTGTACTGTACAGCAGTGTTTCCTTGTTGGATTTAGGAGGCTGAGAAATATTTGAGTCCGAGGTCTGTTGTTTGAAGGTAGCGTGGCTTGGAAAGGCCCGTGGAAATCAAAGCAGGGCTGTGTTTGTGCCAGTGAGCCTTACTCATTCTCCATTTTTTGTCATGATATGCAGTTGTCAACATTGTCAAGCAGCCTTTTTCATAGGCAAAGATTTTCATTTTTAACAAAGTAATTGCAGATGTCCTGTAGCAAGTCTGCATGTGTTTGTTCCAGTCCAAAGACAACTGATTGTTCTAGGCAAGGTAAGAGCTTATGGTGAGAGTTGACGGAATATTCACTCAACTGAATATTCTTCCTTTTGTATGGCATAAGGAAAAGACCTAAAAATACCTTTGGAAGAGTATTCAGTGACCTTGTAGCAAATCAGATTTATGCCGGTGTAAATTATGGGCAATAATGGATTTTTTGGATGCAAAAAATTACAACAAACTGAATTAAAAAATCAGTTTTGGTCCAGGAAAGTAAACTGATTTGTTTTCTAATTTACAAGCAAAATAGAGTTTGTTAGATGTGGTGAGATTTTCCCGGCAAATGCCTAGGCTCCAGGTGCTGCTAGCAGTCAGCGTGGCTTTGCAGAAGCTTCTGCAGAGATGGAGCTGGGCACAGCACTGCTGTCCCCACACGCACAGAGGAGCCGCACGCAGCTCGCCCTGCTGTGTGGCAGCAAAGTGCTGGTGTGGGGATTGAGCTCCTGATAAACCCCTGTAATCCTGTTTGGGGGTGCACACGCTTTTGTGCTGTTCCTCTTTATTTATTTGTGGCTTGGTTCCTCTCTAGAGGGGATGTGGGAGCAATTAAAACAAACGGGCCAAAAGCCCCTACTTACCACTTTAATTTTACAGTGACACTTGATTTTTTTCAAAATCATGTCAATAAGTGTTCGGCTCTCCAAAGTAGTTTTATTTTTAACTCCCGATTTATATATAGACACACATTTACATAAAATGGTTGGGCTCCTTGCAGTCCACAAGATAAATAATTTCCCTTCATTCTGAAACGTTATTCTACATCAGGATTTATCTCTTCGGGTGGGCTCCAGCACTGCAGCACTTAACCTTGCAGGGGAGAAATGAGAGATTTCAAGCTGAGCCCCTGACCCTGGCCCCTTGCCCTGCAGCTCTCCCTTTCTGTGGGTGATTTCCTACTAGGAAACCTTCTGGGTCCTCTCAGCACCCTGCTGCGTGCCCTGCCCTTGCTGATGCGGCGGTGCGTGCTGTCCCCGCGGGCTGCTTTGCCAGCCCCAGCTGCTGGTGCGCGGCGGGGCCCCGTGCAGGAAGCCGGCTGTGCTGAAGGCTCGCTCCTGGCTCTGCTGCTTGCGTCCTCGCTGCCCGTGCCGCAGCTGCACCGACTGATGAGCACTGTCTGAATGGTCTGTAACACAGACTCCCCCAGGTTTGGTTTACCTCAGCAGTCATGTGGTTTTTAAGAGCTGCTACTATAGTTAAGGACAAAACCAAGCCACGGCTTCGATGCCTACACAGTTACTTGGGGTATGGGGAAAAATTCCCAAGCTGCCTGGTAGCTGCTACTTCAGGTGTATGTAATTGGGGCTTTCTTACAGAATTCAGCTCTTGGTGTGTGCAGTGTTTTCCTTTTGTTTTCACCTGTGAACTTGAGTTTTTCCAATTAGTCCTGGGCTCTGTTTGTATGTCAACACATTAAACTAATGGAGTGTTGCTAATGCTTGATGAAATAAATCTTAACTTAGATCTGCACTTAAACAATCTGTCGCTACTTTTAAAGGCATTTGGGGGGAGAAAAAAAGCAAAACAACACTTCAACTCCGTGTGTTCAGATCTCAGTGAGAACCCTTTGAAAGGTTCAGCTGGAGACAAATACATGCACATGTTGACGCTAGCTAACACAAGTACATGACAAACAGGAGAAATAGGGGCTTCTGCTGCTTATCTAACGAAGATCATAATCCTTGTATTATTCACAAAAGAAATCTCTATCAGTGAAAGTAATTTTTATAATTAAAGGCAAAAGTATTGCCTTCTGGAAGGGATTTCAAAGCTTATCTGTTCCTGTAGAACTGAGCTGTAATACTGTCTGGATTTATGGTAAGTTAAAACAAAGAAAGATTATGTGTGTAATGTCTTAGGATACCAGACACTGGCAAAATTAGGAACAAGGACGTAAATGTCCTTACTTTTCAAGATGCAGAATGGTACCTAAATAAATTCCACTTCAACATTCAGGCATGTGGAGCCAAGTCAGTTCTAGATGTGCACCATTTTAGTTTTTATTAACAACGTATCTCAGTTTTAGATATTCTTCAATCTAGCATGGAAGGTATTTTGTCAGAAAAAAACAATTTTTTAATTGAAGTGAACTTCAGTACTTTAAATTAATGGTGACATATTACCTTGAGGAAATGGAGCACGTGGTTTATGGCTAAATTAAGTATGTTGGAATTTAAATTTGATAGCAAATATATTTTTGCCGTAAATGCACTATTAGAGCTGAATTTATTGGAAAGCGTGTTAGGATGAGTTGTGGGAAGATGACAGAGTGCACACTGCTCTTGAAAATGCTGCATTTCATCATCCTGTGGGTACTGACATATTTGCGAAACTGCACTTTTTATAGTACTTTAAAAACTGTTAAAATAAATCTGTTGCCAATTGTCTGATGTATTCCAGGCAACTGCAAATCCCACAGATGAAGTTGCCTAACCCGTCGTGAATTACTGCTCAAAGCAAATACACGTCTTGGCATTGCAGAGAACTGAGAATAAAGATGGATCAAAGACAGCAGCGTGTGTGAAATTACAGAACAAGTATGCTTTTCTAAAGCCGTGTTGTTATCTGACGTAGGCTTCAAAGATACAAATAGTTGTATCCTCAGTGTGTCTCTTCCAATAAAAATTCTGCAGCCTAGTTTCAAAATGTTGTAAACTACCCTAAGTTTTTGTGTCTAGTCAGTATACGTAAGGCTCCGTTGGGACATTTCCTTTTTCTCCCTCTTAAACAATAGCACCATTAGTAAAAGTAAAGCCTGGGAAGGCCGTCCCGCTTGGACTTGAGGATTTCAGAGATCTTTTCCAATGCACACAGTTCCCTATCTGCTGTAACCTTTCCTCATGAGCTGTCACCTCCTGTCAGCAAATGTCAAGGAACAGGGAAATGTTTCTCATCTCACTTCTGTATTTCATGTGCAATTTGCCAGCCAGTGTGTACGTACAAGTGAAACTTTTCAGGTGCAATTGTTTCCGTTCTCTTTACAAACGTTTGCACTACATTAAGCATTTTTTCCTTAAACAAGTGGCAGCCTTACTGAAATTGTGATGGATAAGAAAACAAGCTGTTAGGTGCTTTCAAAAGGAAGGGCATGGAAATGAAGAGAATGAAATGTGATTGATGGTCAGTGTCTGAGCTGGAAAGGGAGAACACGGGGCGGTGGTAGCATTAACACCAGCAATCCAAGTAGCTTTTAGTTTACTAACTGATGTGGCGGGCCCAGCATTCAAATGAAATGCTGTGTACTCCTCTGATTTGGTATTTCTCCTGGGCTTAGCAGAAGGTAAAAGCGGAAGCTTGTTTTCCATGACATTTCCAGCACAGCAATTTCCAAACCATAAAAAAAAAAAAAGGCATTTCATCATGTGAAATGTCTGGGAAATAATCATCTGTCACAAATGAGACAACTTAATCTGCTCAGGGTTTGCTCTCCTTACAGCCTAGGAGTGATAAAATGTAATGTTTGGGAGCACAATGATTTATTCTTCGAGGTAAAATGTGTGGTTCCCGAATGGAAGCTTTGCACTAAGATGTAACCAAGGATCCTACCGGGTTTCTGCCTGGTTATACTAGTAAGTGCTCAAACCTGAGGCTGATGTGAACCTTCAGGGTGTAGGATCTGTAGGATCTCGGTGGGTTGGGATGCACTCCATTGGTAGTACCCCAGTACATGTGGTATGAGGGTAGCCATTACTCTTAGCGATGGGAAGGACCAGCCAGCATCATCAGTCAGAAAGGCCCCTCCTCGCTAACTTCTGCTTTGCTAATATTGCGACAAGGGAGATTCATAAGCATTATTTCCATATGGTTTTTGTCTGGTTATCTAATTGGGGTGTACTCCTTTATGGTACAGATTGGATTGTACATTTTTCTACTTGGTTTAGACTTACTGGATGCATCTTTGTTGGTTTGTAGTTAATTTTCATATATTGGATGCTTGGGCATGAAGGTTACTGTTATGAGACATCCCAGGAGTTCAAGATAAGAAGCAACATCTGGAGTTTAAGTGTTAAAGTGAATAGGGAATATTTCCCAGGCTAGTATGTGTTTAGATTACCTAAGGACCTGCTTCCTTGTGACTCATGGTTCAGCAAACGAATTTGCCCTCAACAAGGACAACAGTGGTATTCCCACTCCAGGTACCTCAACTTTTACCCAGTCTGATCACTCTTCTATGCATAGGGGTGAATATGTTGTCTACATGTTATTCTTGAAACTTGCCTACCTCCGAGGTGCAAATACACAGCAATAAATCTCACGTTAGGTGCATTTTTGTTTTGTGAGAGTGGTGGAGTGTTTTTATCTTGTTTCTGTAGTGATAAAACAAATAGCCAATAACTGTTTTGTCAAGCACTGGCTTGCAATGCTCAGTTTGTTCTCCTATTGACACTGTGAAAAAAGCACATTGCATTTTACATTCAAAACCTCCTTTAAAGGAATCTGTGAACCATTGTGTGATTTATTGCCCCTAATTAACACGAGCCAATACTTTTACAAGTAATTAAATCAGTTTAAAAATGTTGCACGACTCACCCATCTGTTTGAAGTAACGGCTAAATTGCAGCATAATACAAATTAAAATGTATACTTCCATAACCTGTACTTCCAAGTATATGCCAGCACTTGCATTGTGTGCATGTATGTTCCTCTATTAAAAAATGTAATTTTAATTACATGCTGTATATATTCTTTATTCTGGCCCATTAGTTTTATCCCCATGTGTAGAAATGCTGAATCCAAGGAACAAGGCAGTAAATAATCCTGGCTTTTAATGACCAATTAAAGCAGCCTATCATCAACCTTGCCATCAGCTGAGTTTGTAATTCAAAGTACAGATACGCTGTAATTGTTAGAATAAAATAGTTCCCGGGAAGTACCAAGTCACTCTCGTTTGTACATAATAGCACTCTCCAGAGACAGCAGCACTTCATTTCGTAAGCCAACCAGCAACTGAAATTTAATAAAACTGGAAGCTAAATAGGTGTTTCCAAAGTGAGGGCAAGCTTAATACAAAGTCTCGGTGCACCTTGATGATTTTGTCCTGGATGATCAGGACTTTTCTGTGGCCTTTGCGGGAGGAATATATGTCAAGTTCATTAACTAGGTACTTTAAAGGTAACATGGGTATGTTGATGCCTACTGTGTCTCTAGCTACTCTAGCCCTGTAGACTTGCTATCTGCTCCAGATGATAGCAAAAGTAATTTTTTTGTTTTAAGTGTGATCATATAAGACAAATTGTCCTGTCTGTTGAAACAAATCCAATAACCAAGTCGCTGATACCTTGAAAACAGGGATAGAGAGAAAAGTACTGCTGTGCTCAGCCTTCATGCAGATGTACCTGTAACACATTCAGTGCTGGAAGCCTGAATATTAGAAAGAAGTGAGGACAGTGGACACAACGTGGGGAGCAGGAGCAGATATAAAGATTAGGGCATTGAAATGGTGGATGAAGGTGCACTTGATTAAGTGGAAGTTAAACTGTGAAAATTAAAAAAAAAAAGTGTTTTGAATTACGAGCTACTTATGGCTAACAAGAGAAAAGGTAAAAAAATATATATATATAAAATTATATATATATGGAAAAAAGTCATGAGGCAAGCGTGTGATAGTGAGACCTGTGCGATCTCACACAGGCTGTGCAGTGATGTCTGCAGGCAGACAAAAGACGAAAGATGAGGGACCTCTCTTCTCCATGCACCTAAAACCTGGATGAGACAACAACAAAGAAAAGGTTCTCAAAAGAGCAGTTTTGTCCTCTGTATATTATGTAGGACAGCTTGTCCTCTGAAACTCACCGAATTTACTTTGCCTGGCTTTGGATGAGGTAGGGCTGTAAACCCATCGGGTAGGGACCGTCTCTTTGTACAACCTTGCATTCTGTTCTTTGTGGCTGTTTTGGATGGGTACATTGGTTTGGTGACAGATTGCTGTGCTATGGGAGAGTGCATTAGGGAAAGTGAGAAGAGTGAAGGAAACAAGAAGCAAGCGGAGCAGAGTGAGGCTGAAGTGAGATTTGTGCAAATCAAGCAAAAGGCAGAAGGGGGGAGGGAGAGGAGGAAAGCCAAGGTCTCTGCCCTCTCTTACAGTAGAGGGTTGAAGTGGGGAACAGCAAACCTTGTGCGGCAGATTTCCAGGGCTGGCTGGCAGACAGGGGCCAGAGGGGAAGAGGAACACGTTGCGGGCTGAGCCACCACTGCAGGCCCTGTGGGTGGCTGGGACCTGGGGGTCAGGGCTGCTGTCCTGGCCAGGGGGGCACGTGGGAGGGAGGGGAGCTTTGGGTGCAGGAGCTACACTGTGCTAGGGGCTGGCGGAACACAGGGAAAAGGGAGGAGGTTTAGCTCTGCTTTATGGGCGGGGGTGAGAGCCCGGAGGGGTCTGCACCACGAGCTATGAGCACAGCGTGATCTGAGGAATGGGAGGGGTACCACAGGGTCACCAGCAAGGCCTGATGCCAGCTTGAAAAAAAAATCTACTTGACTCATTATTTCCTTTTCTGAACAGAAAAAAATAAAAAATAAAAAATCAAGAGGCAATAAAATTACCCTAAGCAAGAGATTGTTGGGATTCTTCCAGATGAAAGAAGTTTAGCAAAGTTATCTTTGTGCCACCATTTTTTCTCCAATGCAATGACTGCAAAAATAAAAGCAGTTTAGGGAATGGAGAAGGAGAGATTGCAAGGAGCAGATAGGGCCCTGTGGGGCTCCTATTCGTGCTAGTAGTGTGCATTTTTTAGTGCTGCCAAGCAGACTTTTTATGAGCAGAATATAACATGTTAGTGAACTGGCAGAGAGCCAGGTGATACAGATAACTCAGCGGAGAGCTCTCTCCTGTCAGGAGTTAAGTGTTATGCACCTCCTCTCATTGCACAGCTTACAAACCCATAGGTCTTTTGTTCTACTTTGTCTTCATATGGAGTGGGCTTAATGGGAAATCGGAGAGGTTGCTGCTTGCTTTGTCTTCTTGCTTGCATTTGATGAGAGATGAAGTTTCTGGTGAGTAAAGTACCGTCTGGAATGTGGTGTTCTTCCCCAGAAACCTTGGTGACATCCCAGTTGACTTCACTTTGAATTGGAGTGAGACCTAAATTGGATACAGAGAATCAAATCCAGCCCTTTAAAAATAGGCACAAATCCCTTTGAAACTGATTTGCATTGTGACTGGAGTCAAATCTGATTTGTTTCACACAGCTCAATCCAAATGTAATCTGTGGTACAGCAGCTAATGGAGCCCGGTGTTTTACTTCATTGTCTCTGAATATGTATGAGGGTGAGATCTGATGGATGATGGATAACTGTTGAAATGTCTCACAATTCAAGATTCTTTTTGAGGAGAGATTTTTAATGAAGTTGAATAAATAATAAAAAGTTTTAGAACGTTTCAAAATGTCTTATCCCTTTCTCTTGCTGCACTTTGCAACCGCTTTTCTCTTAAGATGTTCTCATAAATGTTTTATCATGCATCAACTCTTACCATATGAGCACGTTGCCCTCAGAGCCCAACGGCGGTGCATCAGGCTAGAAGAGTCGAGGTGCTGGCTGTGGTTTCTCTCTTAAATGGCTGCTATCCTCGTTTCCAAAGGAGGATGGATGTCACACTAAATAGTTTCGTACTCCGGGCTTCCTAGCACATCCCTAATGACACCGTGGGAAGCTCTCTGCTTCCCTGCTTTGTTGGCATACTAAGGCGTCTGAGTTGTTGCTCTCTCCTGCAGTCTCTAAGTAAGGGATCACACTAGAAAATAGGCCGGAGTAAGGGAGCTCCTAAAGGAAAAAGGGATGTTGGAATTGGAATTATCCTTCATAGTCTTGATTTAACTGCAGAAGTTAGTAGGTATTACCTACAAAACCTCAAATTTGGGCTATTAGCTTGCCTCAAATAAATGCTATCTGCATTACAGAGCCATTTCACGTAATTCTGCACAGATTGACGTTAACACTGCCTTTGCAGAATAAATGTTCAAAGATAAATCTTGCATGAAGAATGAATCACCTCTTGCTCTCCTTAGCTCTTTCAGATGAGGCAGAGACATAATGTAGAGCCAGCTAACATGCAGACCTAGCCAGAAAAATGGACCTTTTTTTTCCTGCATTAGGCATGTCGTCAGAGGAGAGGCTTGAGACAACTCTATTACGGGTGCAGTCGAATCAATAACGCATATTCATCCTTTTTCTTATGACTCTTTTTATTCCACTTTGTAAATTCCCATTTTTAACAAAAGAAAAGTAAGCAGGTGTTATTCACTAGAATGTTTTGTGTCATAAGGGTCTTCTTCTATGGCACGTTGCTGTTTCAATTGGAAAGCTTCAGCAGGTTTAAGATGGTTTTATTTAATGTTTTCACTTAAGGCAGTGAAAATTTCTTTGGAAATCTATGACAATCAATTAAGTAAATGAGAAAATAGAATGCTTGTAATTAAGATAATCAAGCTACACGAAATCCACCCTACTAGTGCTAATATCTGTATATCTCCAAGCTGTATATTAATTAAACACCATGTAAGTGTTGCAATTAGTCTTGGGTGGCTATGGTGAAAATGAGAGAAATCTAAAAATGATTGGACGGGTTTTTAATGCATGCGAAGTTGTTTTAAAGCAGCTTGTTATAATTTGTAAGGTGATGGTATTGCTGCAGACACTTCTAGGATGCCTGACAAGTCTGTCACGGGCTTGAGCTGCTTCTGAATAAAGTGACCCAAGGAAAAATACACTTCAGTTTGCAAAAGCCATGTTCTGCATCTTAGGTGGGTGGATTTGCTCCTCAGCTCCGTGGGTGAGGTTGGGTTACTGAGCTCTGAAACCAGAGCTCAAGATGGTCAGATACTGAGTTCCAGGCAGGAAACCACAAAGGGGAGGGCAGAGGGAAAGGAGTTATTCTGGCTAGTTCTTGAAAGAAAAGGGTTTCTGTCTCCTTGTTATGGTTTTGTTTTACTTTTTTATTTTGATGTGAAGGCCAGACCCAGGCCTTCCTACCTGAAAAATGGCATCTTAATATATTTGTGTCAGGAGCGTAGCCTGACTCACCACGCTAGGCTAACGGCATAATCTGTGTGTATTCAGGTTGTGCTTCCTCATTACTTTCCATGCTGCTTTTCTGGGGCTTGTGGAAGCAAAAGGCTGTGACTGTGTTGGTGTGTGGCTGGGGGAGGCCAGGGAGGACTCATTCCCTTTGTGCAGGTGTCCTCCTGGTGGTCATACAGCAACTTCAGAGCGAGTTTATTGTGGTTTAACGATACAAGGGTTTGGGACACTTTTGTTTCCCTCCCCCACCATCATGCGTGGCTTCAAGCCTAGGTATTAAGGTACCGAGAGGTACAGCAGCTGCAGGGCCAGTGGAGCCAAACAGCTCCTCCACCTCCGGGCTGCCAAACTTCACTTTCATGAGCTGGGGCTGCCAAGCAGATGATGAACTTACCTGCTAATTTGCTAGATGTTACCATTGCTGTCTTAACTCTTTGGAGCCAAATGAAGTAGTACACCTGGTCAGTGTGGACATCTGCCTGATTAAGATTTTGCACAAATAATGAATAAAAGTAATATTTTTGTTGTTTTTATTTTTTTCCAATGATTTTTTTTAATCTGCTTTTACAGAACAATATTCTTTCTCATGACAAATTAACCTATTTATTTGTATCATGCTTTTGGATAATACCATTTATGTTTCTAGAGAGGAATGAAGAAGAAAACTGTACATGACACTTCCAATTTTTCATTTGACTCTGTTCTTATTTTTTTTTTTTATTATTTGACATTGATACAAAAAAATAGTATCTTGATTAGCAGCTTTGCTGGCAATCCCACAAAACTGTAAATAATACTTTAATCTAAAAGAATGCACTCCTACAGACACTAGAGATAAAACAATATATACAATTTAGACAAATAAATACATAAGTACAGCCAGTCATATATAATGATACACTTAAAGTTCGGTTACTGTTGACAAGCTTTTCTAGTTAATTACATTCTTCATTTACAAATTGCCATTGCCACCTATGTTATAAAGACAAAAAAAAAATCCCTACAATGAATCAAAATTGATACTCAACATTATTATTAGGAAAGATGGAAAATGAATCTTGAGACTTCTGTCTAAATACTGTCAGAGATTTAGCCAAGAAAGTGAAAAATTCCTCCAAAAGCGAGGCGTTTTTCCCCATAGATTATTAGCTCAATATACTCTGTTAATGTACGTTTTGAAATCAAAATAAGATTATACTCACACTTTTGAAGTGACTAGAAGCTGGACCATCTTAACCAAATTTTGATCTGCCACATGCCCAGTGAAACAAAATGGCCTTTAAGTACTGAATACTTTTGGTTAAAGGAAGCCCAATGCAAAACATTTTATTTAACAGTACTGAAGGTGCCACAAATATTTCTGAGTGGAAGGGACAGTAACTCCCATACTGCTATGAGTAGCTGTATTGCTCCCTTTCTAGCTCTAGGTTGCAATACTGCAGTTTATGAGCAAAGGGAAAATAAATCTGTTTATACGCGTTTAACAATCTAGTGAAGTCTAATATCAGAAAATTAATAGAAGTAGAAAATTAGGCTCTTGTTTTCTTTTTAATTCACTTAACAATAAAAGAAAAAAAATCTTGTACATTCAAAAGTTAGGGCACACATGCCTAAGGCTCTTGAAACACTGGACAAATATAATGCCTAACTCAGCTCCATGCACAACAGAATACTACCCAGCAAGCAGACTCTATGCATATATACAGCTGAATACAGAAGAAAATGTCTTAGAAATATGTACATAAGTTCCAAGATGAGCATTTACATTTCTGTTGAAGATCTATCTATTTATAAATGGCAGGAAATACATTTTTCAGGTATTATTTTCAAGGTGTACCTTCCAATCATTAATGCAGTCTATTTATTAGTAGGGGAGAAATTCAAGGCTGCTGTGTTACTCGAGCCCTGAGGTACCAGGACCTGGGAGCCCTGCTGTCCTCTGGGTTACTAACCAAAGGCCACAAAAGTGTCAGTGGGAGAAGAAAGGCCACCAAATCCATTTGGCTGTGGATTCAGAAACCCCAGATTACAGCACAGCACGGACAGACGGGGAAGTGATGGCAGCCTGTTGGCTGGAATTCTTACAAAGCGTGCCCTGGTAGGGCTGCGCCCGTGCTCTGTGACTTAAATGAGGGCTGGGGATGAATTCCACCCTAGTTTCCCTTCCCAAACTGCATTTTCTGGGGCCTCGATAAGAAAAGCTGAATTTCATTTGCTGTGTATTATATACATATATTCGTATGTGCAATTAGAAGGACCTTGTTTTGCTGGAGTTTTGAGTTTGACAGGAAGCAAGAGCAACTTTAACAAGAACTAGGTCAACTGGGGAAGGATAAATCTTAATATGCTGCAAGAGATTCAGTATTTCTTTTATAAAATTACTGATTTTCACATACGAAGGATGCACAAGCTCCTGTTGATTAGCAGTAACTCCTGGGCTATCTATTGCGTAGCTTCACCTTTAGATTTGAAGTATATCTCTCAGACATCTAATGCTTGTGGCCAGGTGCACTTCACCTTATTTACAAGTAGTTCCTTTCAAAACAGTGCTGCATCTGTGAATAGGACTAACGCTTTGTCTTTAAACTGCAAAGCTTTTGGGGTAGCATCTTCATTCATTTGTTATCATTACAAAGTACTATGTACACCTATGGCAAAATCAGTTCAGAGTTTTCCTTTAAATCCTTGTTCAGTTAATTTCTGACAACTCTATAGACATCCTGAATAACGTACAGTCTTACCAGTTTTCACATTATGCATATCTCCAGCTGAAACGTATGAGATTTTTGTGCATGCTGTGGATGGTGTGAGTACTCTACAGCTAATAATATATTTGGTGAGTTTTGTACCTGTGACTTGCCTGTGAATTCTTCATTCCAAGATATTTGTTAAGCAACGTCACATTTTAGTTCTTTGTTGGAAGGTGATACTGAGTAGGGATGGCTTGAACCTATCAAAGAATTTTCCAGGAAATAATTTTCATCACATTTCATCAACATTCATATTCAAAACACATCAGGACATTATAAAACTTGACTAAAATCTTGTGTATTTAATTTCTACCACATGCTCTGGGGATCTCTTGAGTTCTGGTTCTTTTTTGAGCTGGACCTCTGAGTATTGGCTCTAATGGAGAGCTACAGATTTGTAACAAAGGTTTGAAGGTTTTTTGTTTGTTTTTTTTTAATAAGTTATTCTTAAGTTAATAAGTTTAATAAGTTATTCTTAAGTTAATAAGTTATTCTTAAAAGCCCTCTATTTTTTTGTATGTAACTGTTATGTACTCTGTAAGTTCTTCAGTCGACAAAAAATGGGTGGGACAAAATTCTGCTTGTCTAAACCACTAAAAATATGGTATAATCTCATTCGTATATGCACTATAGCAAAAAGTAGTTTACCCTTAAGAAATGTTCTTTTGTCTTTACTTTTATTTATTTATTTATTTTTTTTTCAGGTACATAGTTTACCAACTGATGTTGAAGGAATACGATGCTTATTAACTGGCAATCATATATTGCTATATAAGATACTCAATCATCTTAAAAAAAAAAAAGTCTGTGATAGTGTTATTGGACCCATTAAAGTATTCCTAAATAAGAAGAGATCCACATGCACTCATACTAATGAGAAATGTTGCATTTGATTTAAAATTAAGATATTCATACTCTTATCACAGATATTTGAGATGTATTTTCATACACCTCTGCTTTTTTATATTTCATCTACAGATCCTATTTCATTTTAAAAATTCACTTGGTATTTTAGGGGCTACTTTTGGCAGTAGAAAGAAGTGGGACATTTTCTGAAATGATTTAAAGGGATGTGATTTGGGGGAATAAAAATATTCTTCTGTGTGTAGGTTTCTTTCTAAGGCCTATGAGACTTTGATGTTCTTACCTGTCTAAATTCTGCTACTGCGCCATCTGTAAGCTGTTTGGAGATTGCACACATTGTACTATAAGACACAGATGCTAAGGTAGGTGTGTAAGATCAGTACAAATATATACAGTTCAATTTATTAACAAAGCTCTGAGTAGGGATGATTGTAGGGTGTCAAAAAGGGATAACAGTATATTTGTAATTCTTCATTTCTTAGGCCTGAGTCTTACCTCAGAGGCTGGGGCATGAACTGTTAAGCAGCTCATGATAGTTTATTACTGTCCGTTTATGTACAGATGCAGGAGCTGATATGTGTGACAGAGGATAATATACAAAATCTGAGATTTGACTCTAGATCCTTTCGATTGGTGTAATGTCCTTATGAAAAGAGCCTGAAGTCTGTAAACCAGTAGTCAAAATGAGAATGAAAAATCAGTCATTAAAAATCCTCTCACAGTAATATCCCACAGTTTAACCTGTAAATCAGTACATCACTTTGTCAAAAAATAACCAGACTAAAGCAATATTTAAAAAAGGTATTTACATCTGTAAAAATCTTAACATCTAAGATGCTTCTTGCTTGACATGTCATTCCAAATTCTGTGCATTTCTTCTGGTGTTATCTGGTGCACTGTGATCACCCTGCGGTACCTGCACAAGCTGTAGGCCATTTTCCAGTGGTTGAAGCCACTGTTTTGGAAGGGGTGAATGCCCAGCTTCCGAAGACAGAGTCCGACGTACACGTCTTCAAGATGGAGGAGTCTGGTATGAAGGGAGGTTTTGTAAATCAGTTCTGCTACATCAGCTGAAAAAATGTAGCCAGTGCCTGAACAGAAGGGCGGGTAATTGCTGTCAGGATACAAATCTCTTGGCATGTACCACTTGCTGCGAACGTCTCGTATTGGTCCTCCGTTTATAACGTAACCGGTGAAGTACCTTCTTCTCGGCTTGGTGTTGGGTTTGAGCAGTTTATAAATAAGATTATCCATATTTACAAAAATATCACTGTCTGTCTTCATAACATACTTAGCTTTTGAACAAAATGTTGCTACCCACCTCATCCCCATTAAAGTTTTCAGAGTGAGGTTATGATAAGAGTCGATAAAATCCTCTACAATAATGTCATGAAAAATTTGGCTTTCTTGCTCTACCATTTGATTTAACACGGGATCTGCATTTTTTCCAAGAAGAAATAGCGTGGCAATTTTAATTCCTTTAAAGTTGTTTTCATCTCCCCACGTTTCTCGAATTGCTTGCCTTGCATCGAATTCTTTGTGAGTTGTGCTGATAAGAATAACCAAGAAAGGGACACTCTTCTCGCATTTATTAGGTTCGTTGATAAGAAAGTCAAAGGAATGTGGATTTATAGGTCGAGTTCTTATGTTGCCAAAGGAAACGTTTTTTCTGGCTATTGATATGCTATTGAGCTGTCTGTGGCCAGTGTAGGAAGAAGTAGGACGAGTTATACTTAAGTACCAAAGAGCGCTTGCCCAGCAAACTACTGTCAAAACATACAAGCACGAGACCTTTGAAGCCATTGTTCCTGTAGCTCTTCTATTCAGCGTAATGAATAAACAGCCTTCTCACCATCAGTGCACCGATATCCCAGACTGGCAGCATATTACCAATGAAACTGGAAAGTTCGATATAGAAGAGTAACTCTGTAATCATTCATGGATCTTGGGTAGCAGCTATTAACCCTGATGATACTCAGCTTTTCTTCTTTTACTAGCAGCAGCTTCCATTTCTTGGAATTCTCTGTTATTTCTGAAAAAGATGAAGAAAAATTTTCCATTGCTACATCATAAAAGCCTATGGCAATAAAAGTGAGCTGGCCATTAATAAGCTAAGTCTCTTAATGCATTTCTTGGATGTCCTTTTTATTTCTCATGAGGTACCACAGTGCAAGATAGTGTACTAGAAGAAAGCAGTATAAGTGAAATAATGCTTTTAAGATTGATAATTTCTCATATATATATATATATATATGGTATATCTCATATGATATATACATATATAAAGATTAAAATTACTTGAAAAGCCAACATGCTGTGCGTGATTAAAAAATCATTTTCTGGTTTCTAGCATTTTTGTGCATTTTGTTCTGGTTTCCTACTTTTTTTTTTCTTTTTTTTTCAAAATATGCCACCGAATATTTTAAAATTACTTAATGAAAAATAATGTACTTTATCTTAGGATTAATAGTGTCAGTGGCAACGATGCACGTGAATATCTACAAACCCTATTTAGGCTAAATGCTGGTAATGTCTGCCCAGGTAACAACAGCCTACTTTGGCAAGAAGAGAGAATTGTACTGATGGGTAAACGCATAGCAGAGGACAGAGGAGAAAGGAGGATATGTGTGCTGTCTTACCATGTAAAGATCAGCACCCCAGTAGACTCTGTAAAAGTCTAGAAGTATATTAACACGATTCAGTTAGTCCTGTTGGAAGTTATCCCTCCTCATCCCTTCCATGCAAACCAAGCTTTACTCTTCCTAGAAAGACATCGCTGGCATGCTGTATGGGGTAAGTCACGATGGCAGCCTGGTAGCAGTTGCATGGCTGGCCGGCACGTGGAGCGCCTGTGCACCTCTCCGGTCCTGCAGTGCGAGCCCTGCCTCCGGCACGGGGGGCTTTTTGGCTTCCCTGAATGCATGAATGTGCCAGCCCTGGAGCTGGCTTTGCCCTTAGCATGACTCCTAGAAGCCAATTCTGTTTATCATCATTTTTGGGAAATGAGACAAGCCACACTAAACCTTCAGGATCAGTGCTGGGTCTCCATGACACACGAGTTCCTGAAGAGTGCCTGTAGGCTCCACGTTCCTGGATTTTACTGTTACGTTGCTTCAGAGCTACAGGATAGTAGAAATTTGCAACAGATGAGTTTTACAGAAGTCTTTGAAATACTAAACATTTACTGTGGATAGTACAACTCATATGGGGATTCAGGTAAAATGATAGAAGCCCTGTTGTAGAAATGTCCTTTCTGGTTCCATGCTACTGCAGCATGTTTGGATTAAACCAAAATGCTTAGGAAGCCCACGCCTCCCATGTATTAGGTATTTATGGTCTCTTCTTCCTGAATAAAAGCAGATGAGAGCATGGCCTGGAGGTGCCTGGAGCAGGGTCCTCTGCCAGGCGATGGGTTGCTTGGCTTTCGGACTGACAGCCCCAGCTGGGCAGGCTATCAGGCTGTCATCCCGTGCCACTATGTCACACTGAGGTGTGAAAACAAGAGAGAAACGATCTAACATTTGATAAATATACACATATAATCTCCCACAAAGGCTGATAGATCCTCACAGCTGGCACTGTCCTGCTAGCCCTGGTCCTCATTAGATCCAAGGTCAGCTGTTTAATGACCAGAACCCACATGCCCCTCTCCCCTTTTTTCAAAATAGGAAAATGAATTTGTGGCTTGTTGAGAAGGTTTTTCAGTGTCCGTAGGTTTTGCCCTATAACCCAGGCAATTTAATGGTGCAGACATTATCTGTCATCTCCTTTGCTACTTGTTGCAGAACTTGGGATTTGTGATCTTTTCCCATTAATCAGTAGCATTAAACATTTTGGGAGCAGTATTTTTAAGTGAGGCCTTACTCTTAAACTGTCCTGTTAGGCTGCAGAACACAATGACCTCAGCACCCACATATGCCCTTGTAAATAAACATAGCCATGACAAATATATACACGAATGCCACTTTAATTCTTGGAGAGCACATGTGTCCTGTTGTAGCAACCCACTGGATGCAGTGGGACACAGTTCTGAGAAAGGCAAAGCACACCCTTGATCTGCAGCTTTTTGCTGGCTTCATTGTGAATCTCTGATAACCGCCCACACTGGAAACCTCACTGGGGAAAAAGACCAAGTGTGAAATGCCACAACATAACAAAAAGAGAGCAATTAGTTTAATATCTAGAAGGCTGTGTTAATTAAGAAATTCAGCCACCATGGATTTGAGATGTGGAGTGTGGGCTTTGTGGGTCAGTGCATTTAAAGGACTCAAGTATTTGTGAAACCTTAATGCTGTAAATATTCTGCACATGGTAGATTATTTTAGGAAACCATATATTGCATTCTCTAAATGTGTATATTTTTCTGAATCTCTTCTCTTATAAAGGCAGGTGCATTCATTACCATGAGTACTGTGCAGGTAACTGAGGGAAAGGGAGATTGTAGCCAGTGCGTCTTACACACTGCAAAATTACAAAAAATAGCTTTTTAGTCCTGTAATGTCATGGCTGTGATGTCCAATCTGTGCTGTGAAAAGATTAGAGGTAACAAAAGTCTTAGAGCATTTCAAAGAAAGATTTAAAGCTATTCTAGGGAAAGTTGTTGGTCAATTATGAGATCTGCAGATACCGGTTTTCCAAAATGAACATTTCTTATACTGGTCCTTGGATTTCTGTCTCTTGAAACAAATCTGATTGCCATGCTATTAGTAAGAAAAGTCTCAAGCTTTGCTATGGTAGATGATTGTGAAAAGCAAATGTTTAGTATTATATTTCCATCCTGTGACTTGAAGTCGTGTGCTTAATTGTGCTGTTCACAGCTCTTGCTGCGCAAGCCAGAGAAGTCATCCGGCTGCAGCCCAGAAGCAGCCCTGTGTAACTTCTGTAAGTAATTGTCCTGACAGAGACTGCAACTATTCGCAGCAAACCTTTTACAAGCTGACTGCACATGGAGAATAATCCTCCAGCTAATGAGCACATTTGAGAATCTTGCTAACTGTTCATGGGCAATTTTCAGGCAGACGTAAAAGGAGTTCAGCAAATGCCACTCACCAGCTGCAGGACTGTGCCCACGTATCAGAACACTGCCGTTTCTGCTCAGAGGTTGCCGGTCTTTTTTCTTTCAAGAATGCCCAGGTCAGTCATTGTGTGTAAGTGCAATTGGATTAACGTAACCAGATCGTGGTGGAGGAGTATGACGGAAACCACAGCTCTTGAGGCCTGGCATGTTGCTGTAGCTGTGATCTGTACCATATCACGTGCTGCTGCTGAAGCAGAAGATAGGTGCTGAGGGAAGCAGTCAGGATGCTGAGCTGTGGGCAGACCCTGGGTGTGAAGCGCAGGGAGGCGGCAGCTGCTCGTCCTGGCACCCGCGAGCCTGCCAGGCAGAGCACGACCGAGTCAAATTAACACTGCACATCTCTGCCAAAATGGACCTATTACTTTCCCTGAAAAAAAGGAGGGAATGCAGCCGCTAAATTATTTAGTAAATGTAGCAAACTCTCCTCATTTTCCCTGAAGATAGATTTTTGTAAGTTTTCTATAATCATGGCTTTCATCTGTGTATAGACCAAGACACTGAAATGTCTTCACCATTTATGAAATCCTTAAATTACCTAAGGAAAAGTCTGTGATTATTGTTGAGTCTTGTTGAGAAGATAATTACCCTAAACATTAAGAACACATCTACAAAGGAATCTGGGGACACTGTTATGATCTTGGCTGTATGTTTTCATAGTAATTTCTTGAGGAAATTCTGGACAGATGGCATAGGTGATTTAGCAGGAGATTGCGAGCTCTTCTCTAGCAACTTCATTTGAAGGTTTCTCAAATACTCCAAATCCTTTTGCTGTGCCCAAGTGAAATGGGCCTGAAACTAAATCAAAGCTGCAAAGGAAGACCTTTCTTTCTAGAATATATGTGGAAAGGGATTGTAATAGAAGTAGAAGCCAAAGTCTCGGCCTGTGGGAGGAAAGTACAAGCGTTCATTTCAGGTCCAGGTTTTTTAGGAAAATCAATGCTTCCACTTTGGGAGGTCCCAGCTGTCATATGCTAAAAGAGGCTCACTTCCCTTCTGTGCCTTCAAGCATTTTCTGAAAATCAGATTGTGTTTTAAGATATGCGATTTGTACATAGAGAATCATTCCTTGCTCACAGAAACATTGATGATGGACTTTGCCCAGGGCAAATGTAAGACCAAGTATTTGCACAAGTGGTCCTTTCATGCTAACAGTTCTCTTTGCATGAATGCTGATTTGCAGAAGTTTTATGCTGTGTTCCAACACTGAGAGGAAGAATTGATCTCTGGAAATCAGTTTGGGATTTATAAATTATTTTTCAATATATACTACGTATTCTTAATACCAGTGAAAAGTAGGAATGACTATGGATTAGGGAATTTTATGAAAAGGTTCTAAATCTTAGATAGAAAAATGCAAGTTCTAGTTAAAATTTGCAGCAAATGTTCCCATGTTACTGAAACTTCCCCAAACTTTGAAGAGCTACTGCTGTCTTTTACCAGTTATGTTATTCAAACTGAAAGTGAGTCCGCTTATGAGTGAAAACACTACTCTGTGTTTTCAACTTTATATGTTTTCAGTGAAAACGTCTATAAAAATAGGATTTTCTTTTTTTTTCTAAGAACTGCTGAGACAGCTTACGTAAGTCAATTAAACTATATTTGCTTTGCTTTGCATTTCTCTTTCTTAAGAATGATCCACCTATTTTTTCGAAATCGAATAATTTACAAGTTAGAAAATTAACAGTTTCTACCATGACTAAGCTGTGAACTCAGTTTTGAATCACAGAAGATCAAGCTGTTGGAAGAAATATTTAGGAATATTTGGATCCACACCAACATCAGACTTGCCATGACTTGAGGGGACTGGGACAAGTTATTGGTTAGGAAACATAAGCTTGGCATAAGGGACGATTTCTTGGCTGGTGATGTCCTGAGGTGGAAACTCAGTGTTGATTTGAGCAGCCTTTTGCTCTGGCTTGGACTGTACTTCAGGAGACTTGAAGCTATACAATCCCATCCAAGTTTTGCAGCTTTTAGCAGGGAGAGGCTTGAGAGCTACTAGGTCATTCCCAGAACTTTCGGTGACTTTGATAGGCAGAGAGCGCTCCTCTGAGAGTTAGGTGATAGTAATCAGCCTCAGTACGACTTGGGAGCAGCTGTCCTCTCTTGGGGTGATGAGAAATGCCTGCACCAGGTGTGGCTGTGTGGGGTTCTGTACCTGCATTTTCTTGCTAATAAACCTGACTGAATAAAACCAGCCTTGGAAAACCCCCAGTGCTGCTGGTGGAGGAAGAAGTAGTGATAGATCAAGATTCAAGCTTGCCCAAACTGGACACAGACTGTCTGGATTTGGGTATTTCTTGTGAGCAAAACATTCACAGTTGGTTTGCTAAACAGAAAAAAATTATCATTTCTTAAAAGTGTTGTAGGAAAAAGAAATATTTTTTTAATCCTGTTTGACATGCCTCAACGTTACATTTTCAGTAACCCTATTGCTGTTTCACGGTTCTTATTTTTTGTTAAACATCTCTCTTAACCACAGTCATCATGTGTTTGTGACAGTGTAGTCGCCCACATCTCCAACTGTGGTGTCACACAGCTGACCTCGTGTGCTAGGAGATGAAAGGGCAGGCCCCACTCTGGGGACCAATTGTAGGGTGGGTGGGTTTCTAAATTTTAGCAAACTTGGTTATGCTTGGTCAGATATTAATCTAGATGCTTAACAGCTACATTTTACTGAATTCAAAATCATATTAGGATTTGGGATGTACCAATCTGCAGGCATTAGTAGGCATTTTAGGCAAATATTCTTAGCACTAGCTAAAGGGAGAGAAAAGAAATAAATAACTTGAACTGAAATAACAGAATAATTTTAAAGTCTTCTTTTTTGCTTCTTCTTTTCTTCTTCTTCTTCTTTTTTTTTTTTTTAAGTTGCCCAGGAGATGTCAAGTGTCATGCGCTTTTTTTTCCCATGAATGCTTTTCAGAAACAATTTTAAAAAACACTTTGTGACTTCATGTGATAGGTCATTTGTGATTACATCAATCATGCCCTGTTACAGCAGTAACGTGTAAATTGCATCCCAGTATGGTTATAAACTGATGCAAATAACATATTTCATTTTGGGTTACCATAGCCACAACCATCATTTTCTTTAGCTATTGTGCTGTGCTCTATTGTGAAATCTCACAGCAAGGTTCCTTAGCTCATGTCACCACCAAATCAGTTACAATATTTTTCATCTAATGGAAGTTTAGGATGAAAAATAGGGCTTTGAGTTTTTTTTTGTTTTTTTGGTTTTTTTTTTCCTCTGAAGGGGAAAGCCTTTAGAAAACAGCTTTAACAAAATATGTGTTAGTCATTAAACAATTTTACATAATTCATTACCAAAGTCAGTAGGTTAAATTACATTCAAGTAATGTGTTTGAAATCAACTATACTGCTGTTCACGTCTTAACCGTCTTAAATTTCACTATTTCATTTCCTTAGTTTTCATGGTGATGTCTGTGATGTGGTGGTCTGGGTTATGACACTAAGAACAGATGACAATGGCTGTGATTATACAGGTGCCTACCCTAGCAGTACAGCCATTCTTAATTAATCTTTGTCACAAACAGGAGGAGTAACAATTAGGTGAAAACTGGAACACCTGAAATCACACTTACAAGGTCTGTGGTGATGGTAACTCATTGAACTGGATAATGAGTCTGTTTCTCATAACTCTTGTCCTACCCGGAGAGCATTGGAGGAAAAACACAAATTTCAACTTTTGGATTTACTGGGAAAAGTTCTAAAAGGGTTTTGAACCTGCTCATTCAGGTATCTGCTGTGATGCTTGGGAACTTTGCTTTTTAACCTAATCAAAACTGGGGACAGCTCAGGCTCCAAACATTGGTTATTGCTATATATAAATACGTATTTATAATCTCAGAGTGTAGCTATTATTGATTGACATTTACTGAAGGGATTCTTCCCTATCTCAGTTGTATAGGTACAATGACTATATTTGTTGTAACGAATTGAGAAGAGAGCCAAATCTTGTAATCTGAAGCTATTCCTGGGCTTTTTTTTTTAGGAGGACATTGATTTCTGGAGACTATGAACATTATGTCAGTATTTCTCTTGAAGATATTAAAAGGTGTAACATGAGTGTAAGTATGTCTCTTCCAAGTGATACATAGAGGGCATTTTCCATTTGTACTGAGGCCAGAGTTTTGATGGGCATGTCCAGTCCTCAGTGCAAAGCCTTAGTGGCCAAACTCTGCAAGTGTTAGATTCAAAAATCATATGTTCTTATTCAAGAAAGATGCCTTATAGCTGTTTCATCATCTTGGGATGTCTATGAGATGGTTGCTTCCTTGTTCCAGAAAGGGAGCAAAGTGTATTCCTAAACCCAAAAATACAGTTGCTCAAAATCAGAGGTATTTTTAAAGGCTAAAAAATGGCTTGAATTCACTTAATTTCTCATTTTCTCCACAACAATAAGACTAGAAACTTTTTGCAAAAAGTGAGTTTAGTGATCACAAAATAGCTAGCTACAGCTTTTTATCTGTAAGATGTCCAAGGACACTGTTGGATGTGGTGACACTGTGACTGTGGCCATGTGGGCATTTATTTTCTTTTCTCTGGAAATATTTGTTGTGTCAAGAAGGTCCCAGAGTCTAGCTCTGTCCATTCAGGAACAGGTTGCAGTTTTTTCAAGTTTGCATTACAGTGGTTAATGTGAAGCAGTGCTGTGGAGCACCTTTCACTATGAGTTTTATATACATTAGGCTTGACTGTGTGGAGCCAGGAGTTGGACTCACTGGTCCTTGTGGATCCCTTCCAACTCGGGAGATTCTGTGATTATATGACTGAAGCTTCTAATTCCCTTGGTGGAGTAGCTGTGATCCATTTAAGGCAAGCTCTTTCTTTCAAAATCACACCTGCCAGTCTCTCACAGAACTGTAACATAAACAGTAAATATATAAACTAAGGAGTTTTGTCACCGACCTGGAAAATATGAGGCATACTTCAGCTAGATGACTTATTCTCCAATATGTGAAAAATATTTCCTGGACATACACTTTTTTGGGGAGGTGGTAATTGGTTAGTCATGGCTGAAATTCCCCAATTTTTGGAGCGCTTTGTCAGGCACGGCTTTCTGTCCCCGGGGCGCTGCCCTGCTCCCCTCCCACCTGCAGTGCTTAAGGCTGGCAGGGCTGGCTGTGCCTGCTGGACGGACACACGTTACTTGGTAGAGAAGGAACAGGGAAAAGTGGGGTTTGCCTCCTCTTTCCATGGGGGGAATGGCGTTGTGCTGGCTTGGCCGTGAGCGCATGGAGGGGTGCTTTGTTGTGTGCCCACCGCTGGGGCAGGAGCTCTCCAGCCCACTTGGGGCAGCTCAGTCCAGCTGAGGCCAGCACCCACCACTGCTGCCTGTATCTGCCTGCCTCTACAAAGGAGACTGGAAGTATGTTTCTTTTCAGTCATAACTAAATGGCAGATGGGGTTTTGTTAAACTTAAAAAATAAATGCAATAAATGAAAATCTGCTTTTACTCGGGATTGAACTGAGCTGCAAAAGAGTGTTTTTGCCAAACTACTAACATTTGAGAGGAAGGTAGTGTCAGGCTCTTTCAACCAGCACATATGGAGCATTTAACAGACATGACCCCAGTCAGTTTGTCAGCATTTAGGTTCCAGAAGCTTACCGCTGAAAGGACCATTATATGACGTTATACTTGGACATTTACAGAACATTCACTCAGCACAAGAGGCTGTCTCTCCTGTGGCACGGATTTAAAAATGGGCTCTTAGCAACTGAAGATTTTTGGGTGAATCAAATGAAGGAGTTGATGCTGAAGTAAATGGGTAAACATATATCCTTGTGAATCCAAAAGAGTAAACTTGTCCTCGCTTGCCCAAGATGTTTCAGAAGATCAGGAAATTGTGTCCCCAAGTGAGAGGAGTTTGACAATACTACTGGGGATCATAAATGAGTTGCTGCCTCCTCAGCTAAACTGCAAGCCCATCCTGGGGTATCAGTGATGCTTATAACTTACATAGATGCTTACATAGTCATCCTCTTCCCCCAAAGCGTGTCTTTTTAATACCATTTGATTCCCATTGTGAAAGTTGCAAACACTGTCCATTAGTCTCAGTGAAAGAAACTTGGGTGTCTCTGCAGAAAGCAGCCAGTCAACAGGTTTTCTGTTTGTGATCAGATCAGAGTTTCACTTGAGGCCTGTGGGAGTTGTTGTAGGCAAAAATTGAGGAAGTTTTCTCACAAACTGTTATTGGGGAACAGTTAATAACTCTGCCTCCCGGCTGGACGGAATGTGGCTGATCACCTGTGGTGTCTAATAAGGCTGCTGGAAGAACTGTATTCTGGTAAAGAGTACATCTGAAATCCTATTTCAACTCACTTTTATCACCTATGTCATTAGAGATGTTATTCATATGTACTTCTGAAGTTTTCACGGGGGAGCATAAATTTCAAATCCCAAAGACCAGCGTGAGTAGTCAGCAATACTAACTCTGGTTTCTTACATCTTCTGTCTGTGAGTCTTCCTAATTAGGGGTATTTGCCAGGACTGGTAACTAGGAAAATAGCCGAGCAGTTTTTCCTATAGTGAGTGCACGTGTATTTGTCTTTCTTTCCCTAAGCATAACAGGGCCCATGTCTGTGGGCTCATTATGCTGCCAGCACACTTTCCCTTCTTTTTTTCCTGTTGTGACCATGGAAGCATAACCATTGCAATTGTGACTTCTCAGGATAATTGGAGACTCTCCAGTTGGCTTCTCCACCTGTAACCACGTGGTCCCTAGTGGGCTGATATAGGTGTAAATGGAGACTCATTGTCTATATTGAAGGATTTCTCAAAACATATGCAAAGCAGCATTATATGAAGGATGGCCTCAAGCATATTCAGAGTTGAAAAGCAGGGAAAGCAGTCTTCTTCCTCACAGCTTGACGCTTACCTAGACTCTACTGTGGTGTGGGTAAAGCCTGTGGTTACAGTGCTGCTCCAGAGATCCCACAGCGGCGTGTGTGCAGCATCGCTCAGGGCCCTGCTGCTGCGCTGTGGTGCGTTGCACTGGTGGTGTCCCTGGCCCAGGGGATGGGCGCCCACCCTCATGCCCATACAGCTCAGCAGACTCAACTCTCTTTCTACCATGTGCTTTTCTTTGGGATGTGTTGGCTTCTGCTTCAGTACAAATGTATTGCACTGCTGATAGAAATCAACTCTGTGAAGCAATAAATAGGAAATATGTTCTGTCACTTTGCCCAAGGGGAATCATATCATACCTTAGTTATCCGCGTATTGAAGGCCAAGCCTTAAGGAGAAAGAAGGTACATGGACGCAGTGTAAAAATATAGATTGCTTCTCTTAGTTCTCCATCTATGAACCTTCAAGAGCTTTACAAACACAAGCTCACTGAGAAGCTGTATACCCCAAGGAGGCAGGTAACACAGTAATAAAATCTGCCAAGCAAGTTTAGGGTCCAAAATCTTGATATACACCTCAGGGTTGTAAGAATTAAATAGAGCTGTTTCACAGAGAGACATTCTTCTGGGAGACTGTTTCTTATAGAAGCAACATAAGATTAAACCCTCCTTTTGTTCATTTTCCAAACTTTCGGGGTTTGGGTCTTTAAGCGGAATCAGAAGAGATTGCTATATAAACAACATGACCTCAGACCTTCTCTGGAGAAAGGTGTTTGTTTCGTATCATCACTAGAAACAACAGGGATTCTCCTGAGCATGTTTGAACTCTGTGCAGGTCTCCCTCAATGTCCCAAATGTTTCCTCTGCTTTTGGCAGTCTCCTCTCAGTGTTATTTTAATCTGAGGTATCTCTTGAACAAAAGAGATTTTAAAGTACTCAGTAATCTGTGGTTTGATTTATTTTCCAGCTATTCTGATATCAAAGGCAGCATGAAGCAAAAATGATATGAAATGCAATAAACAGCTGTCGGGCCAACTGTTGTGGAATCACTTGGGCCATGGGAGAGACATAGCTTCACGGGTGAGTCCATCAGAAGACACAGCCAGTGATCCTTTGGTGCTTTCTTTCTGTCTAGTGAGCAGAAAGGTGCACACTGATGCACTCGTACGGAAAAAGCCAGAAATCACGAGGAGTGATGCAAACATCAGCACCCCTTTGCCCTGCTGTGAGGGAGGAAAGAACTGGTTTCCTGGCACTCTCCCTCAGAGACGGGTAAGGGCTGCAGGAGAGGCAGGGGATGTCTGCCCGACCCGTGCCTGGGTGCACGCTGTGAAGCCCCCCATGCAGTGTGGCTCAAGGTGAGGGAAAGGCAGACAACCTCAGTACACACAATTTCACATTATTCTCTAAAAGCCTTTCTTGCTACTAGTGCAATGAAGAGTAATACCCCACAGCAAAGGCATGTAAATAATTTCTTGATATTTTCTTTTGACTATGTGGTAACAACACACATAGTCAAAGAGCTGCCCAAGACTTTCTAAAGAGAGCTTCAATTTTTTATCATTCTTTCATGCTCTAAGAAAAGCCCTCTTTCTCTGTCATTTTCTATCAACAAATTAATTTGCCAGCCTGTATAGCTCAGTGTGCACATACTTTGCAGAGATGTTGCCATCTGCCATTTAGTTTCTTTTCTAAGCTGTGATCTTAGACATACATTTCAGGGAAAAGGAAGCCAAGTGGTTGAGTTTATTTTCCCTTTGTGCGAACAACAATGGGAATAATTCCAAAGCCAGGCAGCAAGGCTGCCTTAAATGCCAACTGCAAATCACCTTTTCAATGAGGCATTAATTCATTCTATGAAAAATACACATGAATTTGGGAAAATAATTCCATTCCTGTTCTTCCCCCTGTGCGCTGGCTGGATCAAATAAAGGTCAAATAGCTTTCCAAAATGATCTGCTTTCAAATTTCTTATTTCTTTAACTTTTCCTAACCCCTATTCCTGATCATCTTCCCTCTGTCTCTACCCCTTGCCACACCTACCTCCTGCAGAAAAGGTGTTTTATTTGTTCATTCACATATGACAATATAAAGTTCATACGCTCCCTTTTATTTTTGGTCAGTTTAAAGATTGGCCACACAAATTTGCTGATGGAAGAGCTGCGGAGCAGCTGAAGGGGTCAGAGGAAGGTGCTGTGGGGTGCGTGGCAGGGCCAGGCTGCCCACCCTTGGGTCGTGGGGCAGCCCACGCTGCCCATGGGGACATCCTGCACCTTGGCTGGGCCATGGCCCTCCGGTAGCCAAGCCATGGCACTCCAGTGGCCAGGCCATGGCCCTTGAACAGCCAGGCCATGGCCCTCTAGCAGCTGGGCCACAGCCCTCCGGCAGCCAGGCCATGGCCTTCTCGCAGCCTGGCCACAGCCCTCCAGGGGACAAGCATCTCTTGGTGATGGGGAAAAGTGACAGTCCTCATGTGTGGGCAGGGGCAGTGAGGAGGAAGGGTCGCTTTGCCTCTCCTCAGCTGCATGTGGCTCCTCTTTGGAGAAGTGTGCTTCAGTGCCTGAGTGCTGCATTAGAGCAAGCTGGGAGATGGTTCTTTGTGCCTGCACCTGGGAAATTAGAGCCACGGTTTGTGTGTGTAAGCCATCACCACCACAGAAATATCCACGTGTTAACAGTCAATGATTATTTTTAGTCAGATCCATTCCCCAGTCAGATTTGCCTCCCAGCCATGCAAAAGTCTGGATCAACATAGCTAAGGGACATCAGGGGCCTGAAGCAAGAGGCTGGGGCAAAGCAGGGCAGACCCCTTTTCATGGCCTCACTCCTGCCTTAAATGACTGTGAGAGGGCTGAGGGCTCCCCTTTTTGTACCTGAGACTATAGCAGCGTCCCCAAGGTTTCTTTCCACCAGAATAAGACCATACAAATAGATCCTCTGTTCTTGCATCAGCTGAAAACAAGTAATGTAACAAAAAGCCTTTGCTTGCCTATTAAATATTTAGGTTGAACTTTCAGTGATGGCTGGGATGTTTTGGAAATCAATTCAAGTATTTGAGAATTAAGAAACAAAACAAAACAAAACACACTTATCCTTTTTTTGATTTTTTTAAAAATTTGTTTTCACAATATCTAATGATTCTTTGTATCCCTTGACTCTCCTGAGATCACTTCAGAACTTAAACTGGAAACATAATTGGATTTTAAAAGGAAACTTGTTCATGCATATAGCAGTTTTAAAGGGCATGAATAGTACAGTGTTTGAGAATGTGCCACTACTTGAAAGATCAATGTGATATTCTGATTTTGTTGTAAAATGGAAACATGGTGAGGGGCTGTCACAAGCTTCTGAATCAGCCAGATTCTTTTTAGAAGCAGAAGACAGCTCTTGGCTCAGGTAGGCAATTCTCCCACACGTGCCTTTGCCAAAACAGAATGTGTATGTCAGGGCTTTTTTGCTGTTGTTTTTTCCTCCAGATGGTGTAACGAGGGATAGACTGCTTGTCACTTGCCAAGGGTTATATAATGTCGTGGCAAACTGAAATCCCAAAGCACAGTTTTGAAGATAGCATATCCATATCAATCACTCTCATCAGGTCCTTGCACTTCTCGCTTGTAGGGTCAAGCCTCTGTCATCAGGCCAACTGTATTAACAAGTTCCATCCAAATGTTTTGAGAGTGATGAAATTCGGTATGTTTTCACTCCAAACATTGGTCAAAGTGTCCACCATTAGGATGGTAAGAGCCAATATGCAGCTGATCCTTTTTAGTTCTGTACCTCAAAGCTAAGTCACTACATTCCTCAGGTTGGCTTTGGTTTTGCTTTGGATCTGCCTGTGATTTTTCTCTAGTGTACAATTTACTTCCATGGTTGCAATTAAATCATTTATTACCTTTTGAAAAATATTTTGGCTTTGAGATTTCCCAGGAAACTTTAAAAAATAACTTCTTGCATCTAAATGAAGGTATATAATAAATAGTGATAAAAGTGAGGTAAGGTAGATCACCAAATTTTCTAATTAGAGTGGGTAGTTTTTCTCTGGATTCTTATCTGAGTCTTCTTCCTGTTGACACTTGTCTTCAAACTAAACCTGGTATATACTGCACCTTCTCTAGGAACAAAATGGCAGAATGATTCACCTTCTCATTCTCAGGATTTTGAGAATGATTAAATACATTAGGGAAAAAGTTACCCCCTGGGAGTGGCGTGTATACACAATGTATTCACTGTAATCTAGAAAGCTTCCAATATGAAGAGGTTCGGAGATAAAAAAAAAATGTTGGCGCAAGTCAATCATCTCACTCATCTTCCAGCTTTAACTTGTTCAACATAAACACATTTTGTTGCAGGGACTAGCCAGACAAAATGGTGGTGACTTGAAATTAGTGTACTGAATTTATGACAATAAAAGCAATTTCACTATGGTGATACAGTGTCTTTTTAATAAACTACTACAACTGTCCTTGCCATGTAGAAGGACAGAGCAGGATATTCAATATCATATAATATTTTTTAGATGTTTCAAAATGACAGTTTGTACGAAAAACACATGTAAGAATATTACTTTGCCATGAGCTACAAAAAATGGCAAACATCCTCCAAAACAACAAGAACTGTTTTTTAGAGTAATCTGACAAGCTAAATGACAGTAGGCTTACTAATTTAGGATGTCTGGAAGGAGAAGAGATGAGATTTCCAATATCTTACTGATATGAGAACAGACAAAATATACAGACTTTTTTTTTAGGTTCCCTATATGCTGTTTTAGGACCACCAAAAGGATTTTCTGCCTCAGACAACACCAAATTATTATCTTGGCTGGCGGGAAACAACCTGTAAATTATGGTTGTATCTGACACACATGGAAGAAAAGCCATCAGATTGTATCATATGTGAAAAATGATTTCTCAGTTGCCTTGGTCAAGTAACTAAAAGTTTAGACATATCATCTTTTAATTTGAGGAATGATGAAACCAGCAGTGACAGGAACAAAACTGCAAGTTTCTAAAAGTAGATATATTGAATTGAGAGGTAGGTCATTTGCCAGCCACCCCTGTAGATAAAATAAAAAGGAAGACAAAAAAGTTTGCTTTGGATCACAAAGCCAGAGACTGCAGCACAAGATTTTGTATTCTAAGACATCTACCCTCTGCCTGTACACCTCTGGAGACACCAAAGAAAGTCTTAAAATTTCAGCACACTCCAGCAGTTCAAGTTCTGGAGGGAGAGAGAGACTGCAGAGAGTTGTCTTTATACAGCTGACATCTGTAGCCTCGAACACCATTCATAAAGTAGGCCTCTATCACAGAACAGTGCCCCCAGGCATCTGCTGTTTAATAACTGCCCTTCAGAGGGAATGGGCAATCTTCCATAAGGATGGATTATGCATTTTACAGTCCTCATAGGAAACCACTCCAAAAAATAGGTACTAGAACAATTAAATCATCTCCGCTGGTGTCATCACCACTGGGTAAAACTATCAAACACGTTCTCTCTCATCCTGAACCTTTCATTCTTTGCCAAATGATGAGGCAGCTTTGGTGGGAGGGGAGGACGTTGCTTCCTCTGCTCCCTGGGTGAGGTTTGCTGGTGAGGACACCCTCACGCAGACTTAGGCGGCGGGGCTGGCTGTGTGCAGCTGCAGCATGAGGTCAGAGATGAGACCTGGATGTAGCAAAGCCATCTCTGCACTCCCTTCCTCTCATCTCCCTCCCACAGGCTGTATCTCACCAAGCCAAAATGTGCCAGCGCCACAGGAGCAAAGTGACGGGGGACGGGGTCTCTGCTAGTCCTTCCCACCCGAGAAATCCCACTGCACCCAGGGGGAAATGGAGGTGTGGATGGGGGGGCGTTCAGAGAGCCGAGCACCAATCTTTAAGTCTCTGAAAACCTGTGCGCAGAAGTGAAGTTACTTTATCAGTACTTTTCAGAAGTTGTTTAGCTGTAACTTTTTCTGATACATGCAGAAAAGTAATATAGCAAGGCATTTCAATTCTGCCTTTCTTTTCCATTTGGCAGTTGATCTCGAGTGCCTGCATAGCCTATTAAATTCATTTTGTTATAGCTTTACTATTGACATTTGAGATTAAATGCCAGGGAATGAAAGAAAAAAAAATTAGCACTATGACTTTGTGTTTCAATACAACTTTGTCAAGACCACAAGACTGTAACAACATGCTGTAGTTTGTTATTTCAATCATTTCTTTCTTCCTAGGAAAAATACTTTTGATTAGCACATCTACTATCCCTTTATTACATGTTTTATACAAAATTTGGCCATCTAAATGCAACTGAATTTAATGGGAGTGTGATTGCCTGGCGGTGTCTCGTTTCCAATTGCAGTGCTTGCATATCCCCTCTCATCCAACAAGCTATGAAGCAGGATACCCATTCCATGGAAGCAGTGGTGAATGCTGGTGCCACCACACTGCCCAGCTTGGCTCCAAAGTGCAATGCAGTGGAGAAGAGAGTAAGCACGTTAAGGATAACCGTGTTGAGTTCCCCTCCATCTTTAATTGCAATGGCTGGTCAGTGTAGCAGTTTTAGCACAACAATTGTGACCAGGTTTCAGAAGTCAATAATGACTTTAGCTGCTACAGGTTTAGGGTAGCAGCAACGTGAACACAGGTAGTGTTATGTTTTGGCATGCTTCCATGAAGCCAAACGTTCCTGTCCTGTGTCTCACTTCTAGAAGTGATAGAGCACACATACGTGCAGTTAAACTTTTTCAGGGGGTTTCACAGTCTGGGAAAATCCTAAACTTTCAAGGGCAATGAATGGTACAAGAGATGCTCAGTGAGGTGTTTATATTAATTGTGACTGCATGCAGCCTAATAATACACTTTCTGCGCTCCTGCCTGATGGACGCTTTTTCTTGATGTCCAGTGGATATTAAGTAATTTAATGATCTGATGAGCAAGAGCAAGGTGATTGCAGAAGTACTCTCAGCCAGCTAACACTGGGTATGCAGCTTATTTGCTGCTCTGCATTCTGTCAGGCATCATATCTGGGAGGAGTTCTTAGATTTACAATAGACGCCTGGTAATATCACCTGGAGTTTTCTTCATCTGCCCTTAACAGATGCATCTTGAATTGAGTGTTATAGCACAGACTTTGCCCAAACAATGCAGCTGTTTGTATCTTGGTGCACAGGAAAAGACCTTCAGGGAACAAAACTAGCCCAGGTATCTCATTGCTGAGATCCGCTAGATGGACTCGGAGTTTGCATGCAGCTTAGAGTGCAGTGCTTACTCAGAGGCTAATGAAAGGGTTTTTGGCGAGGACCGTGGCTGTCTTTCTTCTTGATTTTGTGAGATTTTTTTGATTGCAGTCTGTCTGGACCTCGCTGTGTAAATAGCATTTACGCAACCAATGTTGTCAGAGGTTAGCTGAGGAGAGATTCTTCCTTTCTGCTGCTGGTTCTTCTCTCAGCTCTAAGATCATGTGCACATATGGATACAGTTCCAAGATACAGCCTTGACATTTAAAGATATAAATGAGTTGCGTCTCAAACTTCTTGTGCTGCTGGCATGCTATCATCTCTGTTTTCTCTCTACTGGGATGAGTCTTTGGATGTTTGCAAGCTCTGGGTTGCTTAGTGTCCTCCTTAAGGGCACACAGAATAGTATTAAATACTTCTGAATTGTCTGCACAGTAAGTTTCTAGTATGTTTTCAGGCCTGCTATGATATTAGTTATTTTTGTCAGCATGTGTTTTGAATTGAGCCTGGTCTGGTATGTTAGATATAGTCCTAAGAAATACAGCTTTTTACTACGGCCCCTGTGTTGCCTCATGGAAGGCTAGTTAACCACTGGACATCTGCAGCTCCCTACCAGCAGTGACTGCGAGGCCACAGACTCCAAATGTGAGAAGTGCAGCCTGTCTTCTCTGGAAAGGCTAATTTACCAAAGTCCTTTGAAAGTCCTGTCGATGCCTGGTTTTCTGCCTCCTGTGCCTATAATTGGCCTGGGCAGTGCATGCCTGTTTGTATCCCACAACACACAATGCTTTATTTCTCTGGTAAAAGTTATGCTGTTTAACTGATAAATGGTTCGATACTGACAGACTAGATTTAGCAGTGGCAGCTCTTGGATTTTAAGAAGATGCAGAACACTGACTTTGTGAATGTAGCATCTGGCTATTCCAATTTTAACATATGATCCATTTAAAGAGCCACTCAGGCTTCTGGGATTTCAAATACCAGATGGGAATTTTATATTCCTTGTATATGGTATCGTATCTTGTAAATATTAAAATAAGCAGTGGCTAAGTCAAAGAGGACCCGCACTTTTCAACTCGCCATTGACTATACATTCTTTTACATTACTACCTAATGGTCATTGTCACCTCTGTCCCATCACCATGTCCAGCATGTCTGCCTGTTGCTGCTATAAAATATTTTTTTAGAAGCAAGATGCTGTCTTCTTAATTTATTGGCACTATGGTAGCAGCTAAACTTTACAACAAATGGTAGCAAGGAACTGGACTGCACCTAGGTCAAGATTCTCATGTCCTCAGGCATTTTAATATGAACACCATTATTTTCAAAGTAAATAAGACCTTTAGAGTCCTTACTCTGCATTAGAAAAAGATCGATGTTAAAATTAAGCAGACCTCAAACCACAAACAAAATTGTAGAAATCCTGATGGTGGACTTCTGATGCTCCTGCATACAAGTCCACTCTGTTTTGTGCTTTGCTATCTGTCGTGATTTACTTGCAGCACATAAATGAGAGAAAGTAGTCAAAATAAAGTCACAATCAAATTCTCCCAAATGTCAATTAAGCTAGAGCAGCCACTGCACATACAGCTTTGTATCCTTTGTATCAACTGCTACATCTAGTCTGCACTGGGAAGGAAAATAGTCTGTTTCTGATGAAATGACTCTATAAGATGGATGGTGTTAGTAATGGAGATGTTGAGGCAGATGTAAAAGTAGATGTCTAGAGTCTAATATAACTCATTAGATAGTTGTAATAGCTGTTGATCAGTGCAACTTTCATTTGGGGGGGGGCTTTAGCTAAAAATCTGCATCTGATTTAATGAGGATATTGTTTAAAGTGATGGAAAAAATAATGATTGGAATTTAGAAAGGAATGGAACCCCAGCAGCCATGTAAATTCAGATCTGAATATCTTTAGATGTGAAAGTTTTTTTTTTTTTTTTTAAATTACATTTTTAAGGTTTGAAATACTTAAATATATCTTATTTTTGATTTCTGCGTGTGACTAGGAATGTAAGCACTGAATATCTGGAGAAAGAGTGTCTGTTCACTTGAGATTTACAGCTCACTATTGCAGTCTCAAAAATTAAAATGCTCATCTGAACTCTAAACCTTTAAATATTTGCTTTTGTTTTCTAATAGATGGGGACATTCCTTTGAAAATACCAAATCACACAAGCTGCCTAACTAGACCTGAATTGCCTGTATAATGAACAGTAATCTAGGAGAACTGTCTGACTGTAATCCCTGTTTCTCATGATAAATATTCCGTATAGTCATTAAGTTATTGTAGTATGATACAGTTAAGCAATTAAAAATAAAACCCTTGTTATCTGACATTTTCAAATTGTGGTTTTGATGGACAATATGAAAACAGGAATAGTGAAAGAAATTTTATATTCCTCCCATTTCACTGACCTTCATCTTTATTTCTAAGTCTTCTGCTCAAATATCAAAAGATCTAATGTAATAAAGGATGACAGGAAGCACATCTGACAAAACTCTCTCTTAAGTCTTGTTGAATAAAACATTCACTGCAAATGCTTCTTAGTGCCAGCAGGTTAGCATTAAAAGTGTAATGATTTTAAAGCAAGCCTAAACACCTCTCAGACAAATGACAGCTCTAGATTTTAAAATTAAGATCTGAGATAAAGTTACAGCTGAAGTTATCAAAAGAAATGTACCCAGCAGTTGTCTAATGCACACTCTCATGACAATGCTATTTGTCTATCAGAAAATCACCCGCGTCGGTGATCTAACACTGATGATGCTGGCACACACTGTGTAAAGCTGAAGGTCTGATCATATTGTCAGTCACATCGCCGGGGTTCCTGCCCTTCCATTTTATACAAAAAGTTCTCTTTCCAAATTTCTCTAGCACTGTTGGAGGGACTGTCTTTTCTGAACTTGGAACAAACAGTTGCTTCCAATCACTTGAAAAAAAAAAAAAAAAAAGCAAAACAGAAAAAAACAGCCCATAAAATCTACTTTATTTTGCTTGTTTGTTTTCAGTTATAACCATGCTAAGTATTGAAAATAATGAAGTCTTATATTTTAGCAAAGCTGTTCTGGACAATGTTCTCAAAACCACACATACACGTCGAAGCCTAATGGAAGAACATAAATTGCAGGCAGTTATTTGGAAATATCAGTGCTCGCTTCCTCTGTGAGGTGTGGGTACCAGGTTTGTAAAACTGTGGACTCAGTACAAGTGGAAGCTGACCTCAGTTGTGAGCTAGTCAGCGCATTTATACTTGTGTGTGCACGTGCACATAGGATACAAAGTCCTTTGCACAACTTTTCTAGCATTCTCCAGCCTCCCAAAAGCCGCAACACCAGGGCACATTGTCTCCTTCAGCCTCTGGTGTTACGGCTACAGAATCCTTTGTCTGTGTTTTATGTAATATGTTAGATTGCTTTAGATTGCTGTGAATATTTTTCCAAACTGAATGGAGGAATACAGATTTTTTTATGCTATCTCCAAGCACTTACAATGCAGGACTGTGATACAGGCTCCTTGCCATTGTTTGTTGCTCAGGCAGCATTCTCAAACAAGGAGGATCAGGGTCACTGGGATGAGAATGAAGGTTTCTGCGTCACCTTGCTTGCTTCAGGTTTCTCTTGGAAAAGTTGTCTTTCAGGGTATTATTTTTCCTCCAGTTTTCTAAAAGGCATATCAATTAAACTTGGAAATTTGAATGTAGACTTCAAATATCTATGTTTAAAAATGTTAAGTCAAATTCAGTTGAGCAACTCTGACCCAAAGTGTTTTTTGTTTGATGATATCAAAGGTTCAAAATAAAATAAGCAGAACATTGCTTAAGTTGATAGATTTAGATTTAGAATTCTTTTAAAACTTCAAAAGAAAATGTGTCATTTTACTCTTAAAAGCTCTGGTGTCAGGTAATTATCTTAAAGTTGGGCTATTTCTTATTCAAAGACATTTCTGGTCTCATTATCCTTATGCAGACACAACTCCCATTGGAATCATTCTGAACTCTACTTCTGTGACTAGTGGGGGTTTGAAAGAGATGCTGAGATTTCCAGGAAGCTCATTGTTCCATTTCTTATGCTTTGCTCTGTCTTCCATTCCACTCCTCCTTTATTGTGGCAGACCTACTGCCCAGCTTTCTTTTGTTCCTAAAATCTATTCGTTCTTTTTAAGAGAACAAAACTAGAGGGGGGAAAAATCTCCGTATCAAAGGCAGTGAATATTTGTGACTCAGGGAAGGCTTCCTTTAAAAAGTTCCTTGAAAAAACTGCAATAAAATAAAACTGAAAATATATTTTGGGTGGCTTGCGGTGTACAAATCTCTGCATTTTGACCCAATCTGTTTCAAGTAAGTCTGTTAACAAGAATGTAATTCGTTTGATATTTACGTTGGTATAAGACAGCAGGGAAGTTAACTAGATGCTGAGTCTATTCAAATTATAATTTCTCCTCGCAGTAGATCATACAGCGAAATCATTTTTCCAGAGATTTCTCTCCCTGCCTCCTACCAACCCACTGTTTCTTGCCACTGTCATCATCAGAAACTTCTTACAGACCACAGTTTACCAAATAAACCAGACATTAGCCATTAAATAGATGCAAAACCACTACAAGAAGTGCTTCCTATCATGAAGAATCCCTGGCTCATATACACATGATTTCCATGGTGAAATACACTTCATCCAGTACATTAGAGGTCCCTGTGACAACTCTTTAGAGAAAATGAAAGAACCCTTTTCACAGAGTTAATTTGTTCAATTATGTGAGAAAAGACAAGACTGAATAGTTATTAGAATATAGATTAATCTCTAACCTCGTCCTTCCATGGAAGATGAGCCTAGAAAACCAATTTCTCAGCATTCTTAGATACAAATCATGTACTCAATAGATACATTTAAAAAATTTTTCAAGGCATGTTGCAGTTTTCTCCGTTAGACACCTTCAGTGTTGCAAAGACAATAATTAATTGCTTATCTGTTGAGCTTATCCCACAGGAGCTAATCATCTTCCTTTTTGCTGACATTCCCTTCTTCTCCAAAGGTGCTTTTTTCTTTCAAAATTTTTAAGTGATTACCATAATTAATTTAAAGATAGAGATTTGTTTGCAAGCTGTCCTTAGCCTGAAGTCTGTGGTTTCTTTTTCAGGCCTTGCTGGTGTTGCATACCTAAAACCATGTCTGTTTTATTGTCTGCTATTTAATACCCTCTCACAAATGTGTTACCTCTCCCTACAAACAGAAGCTTACTTAGAAAGTTCATTAACTAGTTCTCATTATCCTTCCTACCTTAAATATTTTTATCCCCATTTCTTGTGTTATGTAACTTGCTTTGCTTTGCACTGCAGGTTGGTTTTGTTTGTTTGTTTTCATTAGTCTAAGCTTTCCAGTTCAGGGATATAACCTGATTTAATAGGATCTCATTTTATGCAGTACTGACAGGATATAAAAAACAGAAATAATTGTCCATGAATGCTTATTAGTGCAAGTATATCTTGACTGGTTATTTAGAGCATTTTATTTCAAATTTCTCATTTTGATCCAAAATTTCTCTCCATATTAGACACTTACTTATTCAGCTTGTGAAGTGAAGCACTGAAAGTTTTGACGCTGCCAGTGGGTCAAGGAGAGATGCGTCACCAGCTAAAAGCCAGACTGATCATTTTTAGTTGCTACTGGCTACTAATTTGATGAACCTCACGTAGGAAAGAAGTAATAGGACATTTGTTTAATGTCGCCTAGCTTGCAGATGTCCTCTCCATGTATGAACAGAGAACTGACATTTCTGTTGTCAAGCTTAAGCTTAGAATCTCAAATTTGTGGTAGTTTGATACAAATGATCGTGTGAACTTTACGAAGATGATGAAAGAGAAAAAAAGTTCTACCCTTCACCAGAACATTAATGACAGACCAGATGACACGTCTTTCATAGAAAAAATAAGATTAAGCACTTTGAAAGCCAAGGCATTTCAATAGAAGTGAAATTGAGCTTTTCAGAACAGACTATCCAATCACCTCACATAGCAAGCAAATCACTCTGCTGAGTGATTTTATAATGCGGAATGTTTTTGGAGTGCTATTGCAAACTTTGTGTCATCCTCAAGTACAAACCACCATACACTTGCTATAGAAATGACCCTATTAGGGACAGCTGTACAACATAGACTGTCAAATAAAGCAGTACAAATTCTATGCAGTAGCTGTGCTTTTTAAACCTTTCAATTTCATGAAATATACTTCTCTAATGATGCTCATGTTGTTATTCCAATAATAGATTACATCCAATCACTTGAGGATTTTAAAGCTAGTCTGGAAAAGCATCGGGAATTGTAATTTATCATGCATTTGCAGTCAGCTGTACTAAGTGAGCTGACAGGCTTTTCCTCCTTCTACAGTCTTTTGGGTCACTTTTACCATTTAGCCACAAACTTGGAAAGAGAGATGCCAGGCAGTTCTGTGCTCTTCTCACAAGCGTGCCGGTGATGATTGCACTCTCTGACAGTAGCTACTGTCCTCCAGTTCAGGGACAGGCAGTTTTGAAGTGTGGGGAGAAAGGAGGCTATGGGTATGTTGTTAATTGTTTTTACTTTAGAGCTTGTTAGTAAGAAAGTGTCATTGCTTGTCAGAAAATAGCTATGTCTTTTTTTTGAGGGGTGGTGATAGTAAGAGGGGGAGTATTGGGAAGTGAAGGTTGCAATCCTTGGAGAGTTATAGAAGCTTTAGGGCAATGTGTGTCATTTTTTGAGGGTATATTCCTCAAAGAAACCTGGGCTTCCTCTGATTCCTCCTCATGGCCAGCCACAGCCATGTGGCTCTAACGCACAGTGTGTACAGGGAAAGCTTATGTCTGCCAGCAAAAGGCTCTTTTGCCTTCACCAGCTGAGGCTGTGCCTGTCAGTTGACTCACCCTTACTGTGACCCGCTTTATTCCTCTGATTCTGTGTGAGGAAAATGGGCCTAAATTCTTCCAGTATTATCTAAAGCATTTTGAATGATTGTTTCCCATTATTATTGGAGCCTTACTTATCAGCTCTTCATAATCCTCTACAAACATGGTTTAATAGAAAGCATAGGGAAGAGAACAAAGCAATCTAAATCTCCGTGTGGCTTTGCATCAGTGTGTAGTATAGGCAAAGGACAAATCCCCCAAAGCTGCGGATGCCCAGTCGCAGGGCTGACGTGCCGTGAGGACAGCACCATGCTTTCTCAGGGCTGGGCGACCAGGGGGTGAAGTGGATGCAGGCACAGGCATGCCCTCAGGGCGTGGGCTGGGGCCTTGCTGCCCGTAGGGTCTGAAGGTCGATGGCAGGCCTACCAGCTGCAGCAGCGAGCGGCTGACTGAGGTGGTTTGGCACACAGCAGCCATTTGTTGCACTGGCAGAGACCCCGGACATTGTGGCCTTGTCTGCGTGCTTGAGTGAAGCAGTTTTAAAATGATCTTTATTTGCTACTGCAAACGGACAGAGGGGGTAATTGCCTTTGAACGTGATTCTCACTCCCAGGGCTGCCGAAGCTGTGGGAAGGGAAGGGGAGTGAGGATGTGAAAATTCAAGCTCTAAAGATTCCCTGCAGAGCCTGAAGCAGTTTTATCCTTTCACTGGAGCTGGAGCAAGCTTTATTTTCAGTCATTATTTAGTGTCCTAGCATTTGCTTTGAAACACTGCTTTGTGGGAAGGTTATATAGCATGGCTCTGTATGTTCTCTCTCCATAAGAAATGTTTCCAAAAAAGGCCCTTAAATTTCCCTTTACATCACTTGATTTAAATTAAACAGTGTAACCACGACATGCCGTAACCATCCTCTAACCTAAAGCACAGCAGTATGGTAGTTTATTATTATTTTTCATTAACTTGATAGTTTGCAGTACCAAATGGAAATGTTTACAAATGAGACACAGTAAAGCAGAACGCAGTTATAAGCAATGTACTTTTACTGCTCCTTTGAACAAATTTATCTTTATGCTCTAATACAATAGGATCAGCCTTGACCTCTCACTTCCAAATGTTGTCATTGTATCATAAATAGTGAATATAATGTTCTATATACATGCCATAACTGCAGTTAGACTTGTTCTCATGCTGCCTTGTTTCACTGAAGTCAATGAGGTTACATGGTTAACTGAGAGCAAAATGTACTCTTTCCATTTAGACTAAAATGGCAAATTATAGCTCTGATTGCTTCTGGGAACACAGTGAAAGTCACAATAAAATTAAATTATAATTTATGCATTGACCTGAAATAAGAAACTTTGAGCTCTCAGGAGTTTTACAGAAAATTGCAACTACTAGTGTTGAAATTTTGGGCCTGTTTCTTCATTGCATCTTCACCACCTCATTACAGCTCATTACAGAACTTGAGATCTGATACTACTTTTCATACAAGAGGAAAGCATTTTTTTTTTGTCAAATGAACAAAGTAAAGTGTGTGGGACTCATTTTTACCAGAGAATTAAAAAAAAAAAAGGTGAAGAGGAAAATTACTTTTGTAATACTTTTTTTTTTTAAGCAAAACTAACATTTCATAGTAAAATACCAGAACAATGACATTATCATCATCACCATCACTACCTTAACTCTGAATGAAGATGATCCTTATTTACACAAGTTAGTATGTAACATACAAGCTAGCTGCCTTAGATGAACATATAGGATTTTTTTTTTTTTTTTAATGTTCATTCTATGGTAATACAGTATGACCTCACAGAAAAAAATGGAAGACTATTTCCTCAGATTTTAACACCTTATCTGAGTGTTATAAATAATATTTCCTCAGATTTTAACACCTTATCTGAGTGTTATAAATAACCTACATGTAAGTTTTAAAGCCCAGCTTCTGAGGAATTTATTTTTTTTTATTATTTTATTTTTTATTTTTTTTAAAGTACAGAGTGACAGCAGCAGTTGTGGTTTATCAGGCACTCAGAAGAATGGACTAGTTTCTTAGCCTCACTGGACCTGTCTGCCCTGGGCCACAGCTGGATCCCAAACTATCACTGAATTTTTAATTTAATTGGGCAAGTGCTGCATCCCTCACCAGGACAGTGGACAAACATCTTTATGATAAAGTGAAGCATCCAGTCTCTAAGAAGTGGTGCTTGGCAGTAGTATGGAGCTGTGCAGCCTCTAAGGGACAGGCAATGCTCTGGGGCACATGTGGGGTATAGCAAGTGGGAGACGTGGTGAGATGATGATTTTGTGCAGATCTCAGAAACTCAGAGGATTTGGTCTAAGACATAAATTAGGGTAAAACAAACTGAGAGGAAGATGGATTGATGTTGTGTGGAAAGTCACTGGTATAAATATTGATTCTGAATAGGAAGGCATGATTATCTCCATCTGTTCAGCTTTATGTAGTAAAAAAACCCACAATAATCTGGTTTTAGGTATCAGTATATTTCTGCAGAAGTGGATATTATGCATAGAAAAACTTTGGACAGAGAATCTACACTGAGTTACCCCTCCATGAGCAACTATGGCTCGTATCACACTGATGGACCTGTCAGTGAGTAGGTGCATTGCATTGCCCCAAGTTTTGCATACACAAAAAGTGGAACACAGAACCCCTTGGCTCTGATCACTTTCTACTGTACACAGAAGCTGTATGGGCCTTTCTGAATGCATGCTAAATACACATTTTTATTCTGGCAACTTCCTTTCTTCCAGAGAGTCATAGAGCTACTAAATGCCCCCAGCTACTTCTCTGCTTCTCACCTCACAGAGAGCAAATGTAGTCTGGTTAAACGGATCAAAAGGAAAATGGAGCTTGGCCACAAGAAAAACAAGTTCTATAATTGATTGGGTCAAGAGGAGCTCAGGGACACCTGCTTAGATGAAAACAGTACGACATTCACAAAAGAGACAGGAAATCTGATCTAACACTGCTAAAACAACTCAGGAGTTTAAGAGATGCAAGTTAAAATGAAGGTTAGAGTCAAGTGTGAATAGCTGAAGCTGTGGAAGGCCAACCTTTGCGTGCTAAGGGCCACCTTCATTCTCAGCCAAGTAGATAGGCCAGACCACTACATTTACCTGTGAAACCTCCTTGATGCAACCAAGTTCTGTGTTTCTCTGGCTGGCTTTCTTAGCTGACACCTCCACCCACCTGGCAGACTCAGGTCACATCAGGCTCCTGGACTATATCTTGGCCATCATTACTTGAAAAGTGTGTGAATTTGCAAGAACATGCGAAGCAACAATAAAAACAGCCTCATCCTTCTAAACATTAGAAATGCAGGAAATCATGTCTTAAAGTTGCAATTTTCAGGGAAACCTCTTACATTCTCTCAGCTGCATCTGCAAATGTAGCTGAATAATATATTCTTGACACACTAAGAGCAAGCCAGAGTGCTGCTGATGCTATAAGGAAAAATCTGAAACTGCCTGTAATGTTACCATGCCTGTAATACCAAGTATGGCCTTTATGTCCCTCCTCCCTGTACTAATGTTTTTATGATTTTGTACAAGTGCTCAGATTCAAGCCCCCAGTAGGATTCTCCTGGCAGGCAGAAATCGATGCAGCTGCCTCTTGCAGTTGCTGGTAAACAGGTAGTATTGGTCACAGGACACTGGCAGGGGAGCTGTGTGAATGGTGAGTTATACTCCCCATTTATGACCTCTTGGGAGAACCACAGACATCTGGAACAAATTAGAGCAAATGGCTTTAATGAGTTCAAGACATAGAGTAGAAAGTCAGTGCCCACCAAACAGTGGTATAGCTGGAGGGAAACCTCAGTGATGTCAGTTCCCAAGGTGTCAGCAGCCTCAGCTTTCATCTAAACGATAGCTGCTTTGCACAGTAGTAAATTAGTAAGGCAAGGGATGGGAGAACTAGCCATAACCATCCCAGCTTGTAAACTGTGCAGGTGTGAGAGAGAGTAAAGGATTATTAGCCTGTGCCTGTTAGTTACTCACATGTGGGTGGGAAAGCGACATGATTCACTGAACCTATGGCTAACTGTGTAACACATTTGTGTGTGAATGTTTATGAATGTGCATATAGAGAGAACTGTATAAGCATATATAAATACGATTAGTTGTGTTTGAATGTTACAGTTTACCTTGAACTTTGAAATTATTTTTTTTGTTGAGCAAGCAGAAAATTCTCTTTTTTAGGATAGCATGAGATTATTACAACAGTTTTCTCAGAACAAATCTCCAGAAACCAATCTTGACCTTATTTTCCAGACTTTGGTCAAAATAAAACTGAAGCACTTGACAGCTACATTTTAAATGACAACTTTGCACAATAATTTTCCAATGAATTTTGCCTAATTGGCTATGACTATATATGTACCTTCAGGTTATTTGTGTTTTTCTGTTATCTGCGTTTTCCATTTAAGTGTTACAAACTAATAGTGTTTCATATGTTGCTCTCATCACAGAAAATTTATGCTTTATTTTTGTGAAGGTGTTAATTCTCTTACTCTCCAGGTTTTTAGTGGGCCTGCAGGAAAGAATAGTTCTGGTTTTGATTTATTTCAAAATGAGCTTGCTGAGGGCTGGATTCAATAATATAATCCATTTGTCTAAAGCACTGCAAAGGCGCATGCCAAAGCCCTGAAAATCAATTTTTGAGAGACAGAGAGAAGTTGCATAGCTGTGCAGAGGTTTTAGCAGTTCAGGACTGTGAGGATGTTTTTTTTTCTTGAACTGTTCTCTAAATGATTATAGACTTTGTTTGTTTGTTTTAATAGGATGCTATCAAGTATTTAAGGCTCTAAATATGGACCCTGTAGGCAGAAAAATGTGGAAGATGTTTATAAGCCCAAATAGGAATATGTTTCTGAATTTAAAATAAAATCAGCCCGAATAGGAATATGTTTCTGAATTTAAAATGAAATCCGATCAAAGCAGATTGGTTAGAATTTAAGATCTCTCCGATAGAGCTGGAAATAAAACCTGAACTGGGATGTGCCATTAACTTAAAATAGTTTAATGCTGTGCTTCTCTGCTGACAAAATGCAAAATAAGAATGGCATTGCTGTCAAAAAAAGTAAATCTGGAACTAAATTTAGGGATGATCTGAAAAGGCTGATAGCACAGCATGCATGCAAAGATTGAAAAAAAAAAAGGTGGTGGTGGGGGGGGAACAAAGAGATATTTTTGTCTCGGTGGCATTGCCTTGACCTCAGGCAGTGCTGCCCCCCCTCCAGCAAGGCTCCTCAGGGTGGCCTCTGCCCCCACACGGGGACCCGCCGAGGCTGAGGCCTTGCCACCCAAGCCGGTGGGAGCTGTGTGCTGGCCCGCCCGCCCGCTGGCCAATCAGAGCGCAGCAATCGGCCGTTGGGGTGTCTGTGGGAGCCCCGTGTCCGGGGAGGAGGAAGGTGCGCCTTGAGGGGTGGCGGCCATTTTAGGGGGTGAGGTGCTCTGGTGGCTTGAGGTGCTGGGGCTGTTGTGACTTTGCTTGGTCACCAGCAGAGCTAGTCCCATCTAGGCAGGTTTAATCAAATTATAGAGGTTTATAAAGGTATTCATGTGTGAAATTGTTTCCAGATTTGTGATGCAAGTTTAAGAATGAGAATGAGAGTTGGGGTCCTTTGAGTTATTCAGCCCTTTCCTCAGCCAGAGAAACTGATGTCCTGTGAGACAAATTGATCCCAGATTTGAGTAAAGCCTGACTGTGTAATCATGAAAAGTAAACAGGGAAGGTCTCATGGATAATATTATGCAAAGTACAATGAAGGAACTGAAGTACGGTTCTGATTTGCAATACAACAGGGAATATCTCAATGGTTCCTGTTTCGTTTGCTTCTGTGGAACGAAGTCTGGATGTTCTATATGTGTATTAGTTATATTCTAAATAAGCCCTTAAAATGTTAACTTTCAAGTGGATTTGCTTGAACAGAATAGACATGTTCTATTCGTTGGAAGACTTCACAATATTTGGTGATAATAAAGCTGAAAAATAATTTAAGTAGACTTTCATTAAATATGAGAGAATTAATCCGCATTTCAGGATAGATTTGCATGGTTTTGAGGAAGCTTTTGTGGTTGAAAGAAAGTGAAAAAGAAGCTCAAAAGTAAAGAATTATACAGCAGTGAGACTAGAAAGCCACTAGGAATTTAATTCTATAAATCCTGTAGGATTTACACATGGCAAGATTTCAGGTGATGAAAAGTTTTTGTTGCCCTATTGAAGTTGAGCCCCTGTAGTCACAGTGGAAGTTGGAAGTTTTACATTTTCAAATTGCATTCCTAGATCCAAACATCTTCTCTGAATGGAAATCTGTCATCATGAGTTAACCATAAATGCATGTTAGGTTATGCTGCTGTCTTCCCCACAACCTGCTCAGCTGTCTGGTATAATGCCCAGTGCTGAAGACAGGTTCCATACAACGCTACTACTTGAGAGCAGGTGAGATAATAGACTACAGTGCCATTTAAAGGCAATGAAAACTCACATTATATAGAAGGCATAGTGCAACATTTTCAAACCGTGAATTTATATGAATTTATTTTCACCCCCCAGAACAGCAAATCTGTTTCTGGGCATGTCAGATGGAGGGAGAGCACATGAGGTATGCCACCCTACACATGGCTGCATGCAAGGAGTTTTGCTTGAGAGGTGTTGAAAGACTGTTGTTGTCTCACGTGTAATAATGATACGTTGGACTTAATACATAAGTGCACATGGTATGCACTTGTCCAGGGCCTCCAGATGCCTATGACAACCCTTCAACTTGTTGAAATGTTAGTATTGCTGTGTCCTGTTGTTTGAAATGGATCTCTGTCTGTTTCATTTGTGATCCTGCAGACGGATGGATATACATGAAGCAAATGAACATTTTTAGATCAAAAGTAAACCTATTCATGCACAGTCTTAAGACTTTCGGTAGAGGGATTTTACAACTAAGGTGGGGCACCTCTTCATTCTATGTCCCTTGTATAAATAAGATGGATACCATGTAAAAGATGAAATTTAGCAATATATTTGCTAAATTACTATTTTTTTCCCATTTTTAATTTCTGAGTGATAACTTTTAGCAAATACACATTTTTAGTAGTGGTGACTGTGCTTGTAATGCTTTAAGAGGCATGAATTGTAGCATTAAATGGAATTACTTATAAATAATGAAAATTGACATTATAGTTTGCCTAAAAAGTAACTAAATGGGGAATTCATCAATATATATCATCTTAGTTGTGCCTACAGCTTGTGGAATGAATAATTTATATGATTAGTGTAGTCTCTTTCTGTGCATCATCAATAATTAGATTGTGATTTCTTAACAGTTTTCATGTTTATTTAATAAAATGTCTTTTGAGCTTTTATCTCAAGAACTGCAAATTTTCAAAAATTAAGCTGTGCTACTTAGCTGCGCTTGGTCATATAAGTAAAATCATAGTGCTTTAATTGGATAAGGTTGCAAATGTTTCTAAAACAGTTTTGTGTGTATGAATTTACTATTCTGTTTCTGTGAATACTCATACATTATTTTCAAATTTGTCTTCTATTTATGCTAACAAAACTCAAATACCTGAATATTCTAAAGAAATGCTAAAGTGTTCGGAGCAAGTCAAGTAGGTGATTTTAAAATCCAAAACACTGGTGGTACTTTGAGAAATTAAAAAGAAAAACGGCAATAAACTTAACACAGTGGACTGGGCATTTACTCAGTCATTTCCTAACTAGTATTAAAATTGAAGAAATACTGAAGATATAATAAAGAAAATGTTGACTGAAAAAAAATGAGTTACTGTAAGCCTTCTGAATTATACAGAGTTCTGAATACATTGTGGCGAAGATGAAAAATTCTCTGTTGAGTACAAGTGTGATTCTACTGCTCTCTCACCCTTCTGTTATTTTCCTTCTTTTTAGGAGAGGATTTCTTTGTATTATTTTCTGCTTCTGTAATTTATTTATTGTGTGATTTAGCAGCTGGGTCTCTGAAACAACCCTAACAAACTCGAACAACTTCATAATATGTTACCAATAATAATATATTTAACAGTTGCAGAAGTCCAATTACTTTTTTTTTTTTTTTTAAAGTTAGGAATCTTTAACTAAATTAGAGGTTAAAGGCAAAAAAAAAAGGTGTTTATAACCCAGACCCTGCAATATCGGTTATTACAGATGACTATATATATATAAGTGTATATATATATTTTTTTTTTTCCGAGGGTCCACTTTACAGTGGGTCTTGACAGCAACGAGTCTTGACAACAGCTCAAAAATGAATCTGCTGGGATGTTTTTGATCTGGAACTGTACTGAAATCACTGCAGTGTACTGATTTATGGGTAGACCTACAGATGGCTTTACTTGTACAATTTTACCCTATCTTTTAAAACCAAAACTCTTCTATCTATTTCAGAAATTACTGAGGCTTCTGCATAAATATTTCATTAGGTAAATATCTGAAATGCGGATATTCAAGGAAGCTAATATTTTATTTTACATCATTCGCTCAGGTATAATATGGACCAACAATGGGACACAATGGTCATTAACTTCCTACTTTTCCTACAAACCTCATCTAAAGGACGCAGTGAGGGAAAGATAATTCACAGCTGGGATACCTTTGATTTCCTCAGCTGCCACTTCATATCAGAAAATCTTAAGAATCAGGTGGGTTTGATTGACTATCATACTACCAGAGAGGTATATTACAATTAGGAAGCCGAGAAACAAATGCAACTGTTTGCTGGTCAATGAAGCATGAGATTAAAGGCTGATGTCCAAATGTGAGAATCCAATTAGCAAGATGATTTATGTCTGTGGTACAAAAGTAAAATGCTGCTATTTATGTTATGAATTCTAGCATAGTGGGGTTCTCTTACATGTAAATTACAGAAAGATTTATTGTGAGTAATTAAATATGTATCTGGAATAACAGTATATGGTGTTATAAAGAAATGGCTCATGAGAAATGCAGTACAGAAGTGGTGCTTGTTCTTTCACTTTCTGTTGTTTTCCACACTGAAAAATACATACCAAGGCCTCTAGTGATGTATGATATTATGAATACTGCAGTTTCGTAATTTCTGATAGGTTTGGGGATACTCTGACTCAGTAGATACACAGTAAAAAAAGGCACAGAGTAGAAAATTCAATCTGTATAAAGAATACGCAGTAGGAAGAGCCTTTTCTTATGCAGATGTTTGCAGTATGAGACTGCTGCATTTTGCAATGGTAACCAGTTTGTGGCAGCGCACCAATGCTTTGGACATTACTGTGATCTGTCTCCCAGAATTAAGCCAAATAAAGGGCAAATAGTACGTTCTTCATGATAAGTTCCTTGAGAAATAAACCTATGAAACTTAAAGATTGCTTGAGAAGAGAGATGTGATCCTGTAAGAAGAATGTTGTTAAGGGAAAAAACTTGAAGGCTATGGAGTAATTTAGAGAGAGGTTTATTTCACACTTCATTTATTTGGATAATTGGGATTTTACAAAAGGAGTTTGGGGAAATGTATTAATTTCTTTAACTTGACTAAATGTGTACAGTTTTATGATTTTTCTCACTTTATGGAATAATGCACCATTCTGATTTCCTTTTGGTGACTCCCTAGAAAGTGTTTATGACTCCTTAGGATCATAGCCAAGCTGGGCAGGTCAGAATCTAAACACGTTTGTCCACTGTCTGCATGTAATAACGCATGAGAATGGAAAAAGAGGACTGTGCTATTAGTTGTGGAGACTAGAGACCTGTTTTTGGATGACCATGAAGAAACAGAGCTGAGGGAGTATCATGGATTCACTCATCTATCCATCTTAGTAGAAACATGAGACGTATATTATGTGATACACATATGTGTAAAGAGAGGGGAAAATTGAGGATAGATGCTAGTCTTTCAAATAGTGTAGGGAATGTGCCTTTGTATGTACTTATGTGTCGGTCTGTTAAGTTGACCTGGACACCAAAAATACTGACATCAACCAGATGGGACACAAAAACCCAGTATGCATCGTGAACCCTACTGAATAGCTGTTCTTATTACTTTGAGCAGAAGACGTTAAATGTGATTAAATACCTTTCTAAATGTGACTACAGAGATTTTAAAACCATATTCGTTCGAGGTATTATGAAAAGAAGTCTGTCTAAAGGAGCAAGTAAACATATTCCATATTAAGCAGCCTCTATGCCAACTAAGCCTGGCCTTGTGATTTCTTTTTGTCATTGTTGCCTTGATCTCACAGTCATGTAATTAAGTGTTCCTAATTATCAGCTTATAAAAGGGGACTTTGAATGAAACTGTTGAGAAATTTGGATGAGGAAATAGCATAATTGTACGGTTTCATTGTTCTTTGATCTTAGCAGTGCTTGCTTCCTCCTCACAACCTATCACTGTGTGGTCACTTTCCTTCATTGCAAGATGCTGTTCTCATCTTGTCATGACATCTGCTCACAGTCTTTGTTATGGATTTCACTGCAATGTCATTCTTCCAGATGCTGCCAAAGGCTATTATTCTGGAGGAAAAGTCTCTTTTTTAAAAAAAAAAACAAAAAAAAAAACAATTCAGAAGATGCAAACATGAAAGAGAGCATTAGTGGTCGTAGTCATTTTTGAGTTCTGCTTTGCTAGATTCCTTGTTTTTATAGCATGAAACAAAACTTCATTATAGAGCATGTGGTTATTATGACCTCTCCTGACACTGTTTGCTATTTTCCAGTATTATGGCAACATTTTTCAGTGAACAGGAGCTTCCTTGAGTTATTCATAGCGTAAATACGTGACACCACAGTACTGCTCGTTCTATAAAGCTAGCAGAGAGCAAGCTCCGTTTCTTTCTCTCCTGTTACTTTCCTACCTAAAACAAACCAATTAAAAAGCCAAAACTTTGCAGTGAAAGTTTCAGATTTAGTGGTAAGTTTTTGCACCACTTTAACTCATACTGTTATAATTTAGGAAAATATACTTCTACTCAAGGGAAGAGATTGAGAAAGTGAGTGTCAGGTGGGAACTGAATACCACAATTTGCACACTGAACAGTCTCGACCTTATAGATGGCCCCTTTTCTGTTGCGGGTAGTACTTGCAGTATTCACTACAGCTTCCGAAAAAGGCATAATATAGAGAATGACCTGGTTCTTTTTTAACCCTGTCTTTCCTTTGCTTCTTTATCTCTGGTACTTCATGCTTTCAAAAACCTCCTGCCTAAACTGCAACTACAGATTTCAAAATTCCCTCTAAATAATTTCTTCTGTTAAAAAAAAAAACAGGTTGTCTTTGTATATAAGCTACATGGATACATGTCTGTGCAGAAAATTTTCTAAACTCCTACTTAAGAGGAAGACAAATGAAAAGATATTGGCGAGGAAGCATAAAACCATAGGGGACACAGAGAACAGACTTTCTGTTTTTAACCAGTCAAATTATAAAAATCTTTGAAATATGCAAAAAAAAAAAAATTTTTTTTTTCCAGAGGTTCAGTTAGTTATTTTAGACTTTCTAATGTTGCAATACCTATGTTGGAGTCCATTTTCTTAATTTCCTAAGATCTTTGCTATTTCTTGAGATGCAGGAAAAAATCAGTGCATTTTAAAATTTATATCTCCTCTCTCTCTCTCTTTTTTTTTTTTCTTAATTGAATAAATCTTCCTGACAGGTGAGGAAATAGCAATCTCCCTGCTGTGGATATAAAAGATATGCCCATCTTTGTACTGAACCTCTAGATCTTATGTATGTTATCATAATAGACTTTTACAAGTGAAACATGGAATAAAGCTTTCAGCAAATGTTTATTTTAAATGCACTGGCTTTTGAAACCTGAAGTGAGTGTAAAAGTAATGAAATGCTTTATATTCAGCTTTAACACTGGGCAGTAATAATGGAAAGGAAATATTCCTGCATTCAGCTAGGTATTTCAAATTTAGAATTATTTATGCTAGGCAGGGAAAATAAGAGCTGAAAAGGTAGTTTAGAGATAGCTATGATTTTACTAGAAGAATTTGCTTTTCAAGGTTGTTTATAGAAGATAATCTGATTTTTTTTTTTTTTTAATATTTTACAGAACAATGATGGTTTGTAATATTAATTGGGAAATTCCAACTAGTTCCAGTTCCATTGTAACTGTAGGGCCAAACTCCAAGCTCTGTGTAAAGTGTGCATCCTTCTACCAGACCATATCAGCTTTGAAAAGTCTTTAACCTCTCAAAGTAATTTCTATAAATCCCAGCATGAGTAGTTTGAACTGCTATTCCCTGGAAGTTCACAGTAATTTCTTTCATTTATTGAGATGTTTTACCACTTTTCTGTCCTGCAGGAAAGGCTTGCTCTCTTCTTAGTCTGCTTGACATCTAAAGGATGTGATATTGGACAGTTACAAATGAACCTTTGGCTTGAGGGGAGACATCAGGCTGACTGAGGTCAGTCCCATTGAACTGTATGCTACATAAAAATAGAGCTGAATTAATGTAGATTTGAGTAGCTGGACTTGTTTTACATCATTTCTGAAAACTAACATACGCATGTTTTATTTCATGGGGCTTTTACGTCTGGAAGTACACAGAATAAAATGACCTCAAGTTGCACCAGGGGAGGTTTAGGTTGGATATTAGGAAAAATGTCTTCACTGAAAGGGCCGTGAAGCATTGGAACAAGCCAGTCACTAGCCCTGGAGGTATTTAAGAGGCGTGTAAATGTGGTGCTTAGGGACATAGTTTAGTGGCAGGCTTGGCAGTGCTAGGTTAACAGTTGGACTTGATGATCTTAGAGGTCTTTTCCAACCTCAATGATTCTGTGATTCTATGAGTACCATGAAATGACAATGTCCAGTACTCAGTAAGTGTTGGAGATGCAAAACACCCATTGTTTGTGTAACTTATTAAGATCAACAGGCATTTTGCCACTCACATCCACTGAGCTGATATCCACTGTCAGACAGAATACTCACCATAAGGTGAAAATTTTTTGTGAGCTTGCTGGTTTACACAGTTTCTTCAAAATTTCAGTCATCCATAGCAAACCAAAACATTATCAAATTTGTTGTCAAATGAATAAGCAATGATGCACAAAGAATGTATTTTAGATCCCAGATTGTTAGGAGATTATTTAGGCTTACATGGACTAATATGAAAGTAAGTTCTTTCACATCTGTCCAGAAATATAAGAAGATATTTTGAAGTGATGCTTCAGTATTCCTGTATGTTTTTTGCCTAACAACACATGCCAGCAGTGCCTTTCCTACTGCGGCAGATATTCAGAATGCATTGTTTAGATGACCATAGCCACTGACTACTGGAAGATATGAAACAGATGCATAAAATCAATTAAAGTGTTCACCAGTAGTGAAAAACAGCACAGGTTAGAATATTAGAAGTGTTGTATATAAGAAAATATAAGTTTAAAATTTCTAATGCTCTTTTTGCTAATAGTGTTGCTGTATAGACATAAATTGCAAAGACAAGAAAGATCAGAAGTCCAGAAAGAAAGCCAAGAAAGAGTCCTAAATATTTAGCTCCTGTGAAAGGCAAGTTTGTTTTTGTGTCATGGACTACTTCATAAATATATGTTAAACTTCTTTGATAAATTTTGCTTTTATATGAAGCATGATGACTTCTTCAGTCTTAGCTTTAGCTGCAATCCTAACTCGGGCTAACAGGTAGGTTCTGTAAAGGTGTGGAGACAGCTACAAATGAAGAACATCACCATTCATTGCTAGGCAGTGTGGCACCCCAAATTGCCATCACCTTCAGGCACATGCGCTGAATTTGGTGCTTCACAGGGGTGGTTGGGAGCCTGTGGCAAGCTGGGAAAATAAGAGACAGTGCACAGAAGGAAGGCTGCAAATCTTTCATGTTTTCAAAGTTTGAGCCCTTCCAACTTAAGACATTCATCTGATCCTTGCTATACTGAATCACATATACACCAGAAAGAGAGAGAGAGAGAGGTAGTCTCAGGAGCAATGGGGTTGTTGGGAGTAGGAAGAGAAGAGAGCAACTTGTGAGTTCCTTATTTTCATAGGCCATTAAAGCTGAGCAATGCTCTCTGAGCTGTCTGCCAACTACATGCTGAATTCTTGGGTTCCGGGCTCAGCGTTTGAAATGCCATCATGGCCTGTTATTAGCTATTGAAAGCTTTCTCTTAATGGCTGCAACAGAACCTTGCTCATTAGCAGAGACTCTTGCTGTGCTTTCTCAGGGCAGATGCAGCTATATTTATAAAGAGTCCAGTTAGGTACTCCTCAAGCTGGTCTCACCAAAACTGTGTTAAATGGTAAAATGAGCCCTTGGCAACAAGAGTTGCTAGTGTCTGTCAGAAGTGAGGTTTGTTTAAATTATTTGGAAAAAGGGGGGTAGATGCTGCTTAAATAAATACTCTCCTCCCATGAAACATTTCCCAGAAATTAAAACGGGAGTATTTTTAACGTCTATTAATTGTGCAGGAGGATTTCTTGCTGATTTGGTCTATGGCCTTCACTGTTTAGCTGTTCTCTATCTGCAAAACTTAGGCAGCCTTGTGTCATGCCATGGGTTGGTGATGTTTATGTCATTAATTAATACTAGATGCTCTGCTGGAAGTTACATGGTAGGATGTATCTTGAATGCATTACTGTACAGTTTGTCAATAGATAGAGAATTTCAGGCTTTAAAAAAAAATATTTCTCTATTAAAGTGAAGAGTTAATCCATGCTGTGTCAAGAACACTGATTTTATGATGATGGATGATGAATGAAAGGTTTTAGAATAGATAAAGAAGTGTATAAGTTCAGGCTTATTACAGATCTTCCCTTGATTTCCCCCCCCCCTCCCCTCCATAATTTGTGGATGGGTCTCATACTTTGGCAAGTTCCCAGAACAGCATGTAACCATACTAGGCTGTTGGACATATGCTATTAAAACTGATTGTCCGTGGCGGTGTTCAGACAATTTATATGTTCCCTTAAACTTATTTTAAAAGGTCTTTTTTTTCCCTCTCTGTCTTGAAAGCCAGTTTCAACAAGTAATACCAAGAGGTTTTGATTTACTGTTATGAGTTATGGTTTTAAACGTCCTGGCACCTGCACAGGAAGGTGAAAAATATACTCTTGTGTTATGTTTTCTCAACCCTGCCTGGGATTTCAGGTACGTATGGCAGACTGTGCTTTTGCTGTTAAAAGGGTTCTCTGACATTCTACAGTGACTTTTAGTCATGGCTTAATATTTTGTTGATTATTTTTAGGCTAAGCATTACTAAATACGAAGTCTGTATATGTGGCAAATCTCTTAATAAGAATGGGTAATTTTCTGATCATCTGCAAAAAGATATGTTGTTTGGTGATTTCATTGCAATCAAAGAATCAGCAGTTATATACCTGACTGAGAGTATAAAATAACAAGAACTTACGAATGCTAGCTCTCTGTTAGTGACAGTTTTCCTAAGATTTTGAGGATCCCATCCATCACTTGTCCTATAAAAAACAACAGAGGTGACAAATCTGGGGGGTGCTGAATCAGTGCAGAAATAGTTGAGCATGGAAAACACCAGACTGTTTATGAGTATTTTGTATTCATTAAGACTGGGGATATACAAGTGTATTTTAATAATGGGTATATATCACATATATATATCATCGACCTGTTGCCATGCAATACTATCTTTCCTTCCTTTTATTCAGAAAGGAAAGGGTAGCAACCACAAATTTGATCATTTGTATCTCACTGAAAATATTTTCAACTGAAATATATATACATTTTTTCCAGCTAAACCTTTAATTAAGAATTTCCATTTTATTTGTATATGTAACACATATTTTTACTAGAATGAAGTGTTTTTGATTTGAAAGTCTTGATACATGGTTTCCAGGTTCAAATAAGAGTTTTTCAGTAGAAAATGAGCTTTTTCTTGTTGTTTAAAATTCATTCCTCAGCATGAAAAGAATAATTCCTCAAACTAAAAATTTTGAATAACTTGAATTTTGACTTTTTTTAGGTTGGTAGAAATATTCTAGTTTGACTTTTATTTGGGACAATATTTTCAATTTCCCCAAAATAATCAATAGTTTCCAGCCTAGCTCTACAGAGGCTCTATTTTATGCTGAGCTGCTCCCAGCTACACGCAACCATTAATTGAAGGAGATTAGAAATTCAAGTCTGACTTTTGAATAGCCTAATTTCTTAGTGAATAATGGGAAAAACTTCAGAGCAGCCTAATTGTAGAACACCACGATTAAATGGTGTTCTAGGCATCTAAAAATTAGAACCTCAGTTTTGCTTTTTATTAACATCAGTGGTCTTTTAAAATCTTGGTTTAATCATGCAACGAATTCTTGAGTTACACTAAGACTGGGATGTTGCAGAGGACAATTTTTCTGGTTCAGTGATCCCAACAGATGTTCTTTACCTCTTCTTTTTCTACAACTTGAAGTGAAGTGAAAGATGCGTTTGCTTTAGGTTAAGCCTTAGTACTGCTTATGTTTAAGCATGTAATGACTCTGTACTTGGAGTTGGAGTTGATGATCCTTATGGGTCCCTTCCAAATCGGGGTATTTATTCTATGATTCTATAATTCTTTGATTCTAGTTCTGGTTGCAGACATATCTGCTTGTTAAATTCTACTTTATGCATAGTTCATGCAAGTTTGCCTGATATGAGCTGTCTTTTCTTTCCCCTCTTCTATGTATGTAAAGTTGTCACATATATACAATAGTCACATGACAAAAATTCACAGTTCTTTTTTAATAGTATAGTTATTATTTCAGATTATTGTCATATGATCGTGAGGTTTGAGATGCTGTGGGGTGAGGAGTTTTCTGTGGGGAGTAAAAGTATATTTCCATACCTTTTACCAGAGTTTTCCTGTTGTTAGCAGGATTAAATGAGTATTTGCTTTTGAGTGCTGTGATTAAAAATAGGCTCATATTTATGAGAATTATAAGGCAGCCTTTAACCTGGAACTTATCCAGTATCTAACAGAGCTTTCTATTTATCAGTTTTTCTGAGGTGCTTCTGCAAAATCCGCCAGTTCAATGACATAATAGTGATGTCCATAAAACTGCATGTTTATCAGTTTCAGAATGGATATTTGTATAAACATCCAAGGCACCTCTTATATTGGCATTCATAATTCTTCACAGTATGCTATTCAGGCCATTGAGAAAAATATTTACAGATGGAAAAGCACAATTCTAAAGAAGCCATTTTATTCCTTGCATGTTATTAAAAAATATCACCTTAGTCTATGAAAATTACAGTGCATGTTTACTATTTTGCAAGTATCAGAGGGAAGCTTAGCCATACATTGAGAATAGGAGAGAATGTTTTTCATTTTTTTAATTCAAAGTAAGTAAACAGTTGTGCTTCTAATGATAGCAATAAGAACACTTTGGTATCTTAAGAGTGGTGTCATAAAGACCATTTAAATGCTTTTATTACCCTTTTGAACATCATTTTAATTAAATAAACATCTTACAGTGGACTTCAAAATGCTATAAAATTCCAGGAAGAATGTGGCCCAAACTGAAATCCGTTGAAATTTGTATGAATGATACTTTCCATGGACTTCTTGTTTAAGGAGGTTAGAACAGACTGTTAGTTTGCATTTTGATCCATCCTGTTGCGTGGAAGTAGACAGTTTTGCCTAGCTATTACGTAACCTCACTACGCTTTTACCATATTTGCTAAGTCTGCTTAAATAGTCTTTGTCAAAAACTTTCCGCATTCTTTGTCAGTGGAGCAAATGGCCATGTGGTGTGTTAGGGCAGATTTTAGAGTACCAAAATTCCTAACCTGTATGTATTTAGACAAGAGCAAAAGAGTAGAAAATGCTGTAAAATAAAGGCAGATTGAGTAACCTAAACATTCAATCTCTTGCATGTGGACGCCTCTTATGTGATTGTTCAACTCTTTGAACACTCTGATATGTATGCGTAACCTTGAATTTCTGTGAAGTTTGTGCTTTAATAAAATATATATATAATGGCTGGTTCTTAGCACCCTGATTGAAAATACTCCTGGCATGCGATGGGCAAAGTTTGATCCTTGGAATCATCCACCTGATTTGCATGAGCTACTTTTGCACAGATGTGTAGGTAAAGATACAATGAACGGGCTATGTGATGAAACTATAATACAGAGCTCAAGGTGGGCTTTTTAAATAGACAGAACTTTCACATTAATATCTTGATACTACATGTGGAATGAAAAGAGAGGCCTTTTCTCTAATAGCGTTTACAAAGACTTTCATGGATATTTTGTTATTTTAAATTGCATATTTATGCAGTAAAATTGAAACCTAATATTGACATAGCTCTGAAGTAAATGAAGAAATAATTGTCACCAGAAGGGTTGGCAAGTGTGCATTCAAGTAACTTAGGGACTACATTGCTCTAAATATATAATGCTAGTTGGTTTATGTTCTTTCAGATTTACAAAGCTTTTTCCCTCATCTCTTTTCCTAGTCTGTGTGCAAAACCTAAACATATCTAAATATAAAAAAAAAATCACAATTTTTCCAACAGGCATGACCAAGCATATGGCACAAATTACTTGCCTTTAGGTAGGACTCCTAAATTATGTTTAATCACAATGGTATCAAGCTATTTTTAATCAATACTTTTATTCTGAGTCACTTTTCCATTAGTGACAAGTGTAATGCTAACTCAACCTTTTGGGTCAAGGAGCATGTGTAGGTATAAGGTTCAAATATCTTTCTGAAAAATTATGTGTACAAAACAGGAATATTGGCTTTGTGGAGACAAGAAATAGCCCTGCAAGTTTAAACCAACCACCACCACCACCACCAAATATATATATATATAAAATGAGGAAATTAGGCAACCTACAACCACTACTTGTTAAAGTACCACATTAATGTACATTTATTCCCAGCCTCTCCCCCCAGCCTCTGAGTTCCCCTCATCTGCTGTAGCACCGCTATAGCTTTTTCTGTATGAAAGCCCATACTGCTCTAGGCTTACATCTGGACTGACAAGTGTGAACAAAATACAATAGAACTCATAAAACAAAATTTAAAAAATCCCAACAGAAATATGGCACCTTTAACAACCCCCTATCGTAAGTGCAATGTACTCCTTGCAGTGACTGGCTGTCACTGGGGAAGAAAGATAAGAGACATGTAATGCCTCCTGCCCCTAATCTCCCTCCTCACAAAGGTCAGTGTCTCAGCAGCACCCTCAGCATGTTCTCTCACTGTGCTGGGAAATGTTTCCCTCGCGTGCCTGGCATGCCGTGATGAATTTTTAAATTTTATTTTATTTTTTAATTTTTAATTTTGTTGTCTCTCCCTTTTTATGTCAGATGCTGACTTCTTCAGAAATAATCAGAATTGGAATATGAGCTTAAACCTTTTCCATGTTGTGGCAAGAGAGGCTCATGTGGTCCGACGTAGCAGCTGGCAGCTTCATGGCCTTGAATAGGGATTGAAACAGCATGGTAACTGATAGCAGACTGGGAGTAGGCAAGGTTTCTGTCTTGAACGATACTCAAATTTAATTTCATTATTGATTTGAGGTTGCTTGAAACTGAGGGTATAATTGGTGAAAGGTAGTGCTCATCCTTGGCCAGTGTATCTATCAACTTGCTGCCTGGGTGGGAGTATGAAGCAGGATTCTGCTTGGGTGACTCAGTGAGTTTGTCATTGTTCTGCCCTTTGGTTATTTCATCCAGAGATGCTATATATAGGTCGTGCATTCAGAACCACACCAGATGCACAGAGCAGAAAAACTGAATTGCTAAACACTTTTCTTTTATGAGCTACTTTTCATTTCCCAGAGTGTTTGATGGTATTCTGGCGGAGGGGTTATCTTTTGGTAGCATTTCACAAAGACTGCATGTTGTGTGATTGGGCAGGTATTAAACCAAGCTCAGTTTATTTCTGCGTTTGAGGATCACTGTCTTGATCTGTCCAAAATACTTAGGTTTCAGACTGTAAGGCTTTGAACTTACATAGTAGGAAGTACTTAGAACACTGTGATTAAGGTTAATTTGATACCTTTCACTAGAATTCATAAGAAATGGTGTCACCCCTTTACAATGCACAGAAAATTATAGAATAAACTAGAAGGTAGTACTTCTTCATAGCTTAGACCATTTTCATGCTAGCTTTATAGACCTAAAAATAACTATCTGCATAGAATTAAAATATTAAATTGTACTCTTATCTATAAAAGTGAAAAGCTTGAAGGGCATGCACTTATTACTGCACCTAAAGTGTGCCTATGCCTGCCAATTTTCAATTGGATTCAATTTTCTCTTTTTTTCCTTGATTTTTTTTTCTCTAAATTGTTGTATATTGGGAAGTAGAGCTGGTTGTCATGTAAGGTCTCAGTGTTCGGATGCAAAAATATTGAATGGTACTGGTAGAAATGCTCGTGCTTTACTCAAAAATAATAGCAGAAGTAATCCTATGCAATTTGTCTTACCATAGTACTTTGTCAAAGATAAAGAAAACTAGTTGTGTCCAACTTTCACTTCAATTGCTTTCCTTCAAAGGCTTTTATCAGATGTTTGATGTATATTCTTCCAAGTGCAAACAGCTAATAGTTCAACATACTCCAGTCTGAAAATGTTCTGCAGAGTAAGACAGATATGCAAGACACCTGGAAGGAATTTCGTATGATGCATAGCTGATCGTAATTTTTGACCAAAATCATTCTTTTATGTCACTTTACTCTGGCCAGAATCACTTTTCTATGGAAATTGTTTTGCAGCTTGTGTGAAGTGAGCTTGTGGTTGTGATTTGTTTCCTATTAGTATGGACTAGCATAGTAACTATGAAAACTGACTTTACCTGATGCTTTCTATGGTCCTTTTGTTGAGACCAGATAGGCAAATCCTCAGGAAAATAAACATGAAATTTTTTAGATTGCCTGTGAAAGATGAAGTGGATAAGCCTGATCCTCATGATGTAGTGTCTGTTCTGTGAGCAAATTAAAAACCCTCACTACAGATGTTTGTTTGGACACTTTCCCCAAAAGCTGTTTTCATATATGAAAATCCCAAAAGCTTGGGTTGTATTTTGTAGCTAGACAACCAGATGTGCAGACGCTGTCAGAGAAATGCTGATCCTGCATTCCATTAACCCGTGTGTCCTCTTTAATGTAGAGGACACAGTTATGCTGCGCACTATCTTTTACAGAGGTATCAGGGTGCCTATTTTTACAATGTGAGAAGGAAAAACAAGATTCAGCAGGACAGGAACATTTCTTATGTTAGCAGCCAAAACAATAAAATCTGCCTTAGAATTACTGCTTTTGAGTAGCAGTAATTCGAACAAAGATGTAGCAGTACTGTTGCGCAGCTTATACATGAATAGAAAGGAATAATCATGGTTGACATATTACTAGGTTGTGAGACATATATATATATTAATTTAATCAGCTTCCTTAAACTTGATCTAAATGTGGAACTTTTTGAAAGCCACATATCAGTGGTGTGTGTACTAATCCTATTATTCATTAATAGGATTAATGAGTATACCTCCTGTATAAAGCTTTTAAAATGTACCCTCTAGGTCCTAAACTTTTTTTTTTTTTTTTTGTGAATTAATTGTTGAGATAATCCACATATATGCAAGAACATTCTAACTTGAATTATATATCTCTTCATGGCCCTGAATTTTGCACTGCATTTATCACTGGTAAGCATTGTTTCTGTACCTAGGGGCATTCTAGCAAAAGAGTGAAAGTGAGTAATGTTATGCTGCTGCTTTTAATGGTTCTGTTTGGGCAAGTCATTTTGGATAAAAGAATTAAAGTTTTCTTTCTTAAAAATCATAAATTCACTCATCTGTAATTTCAAAAACAAATAGAAAAATTATTATTGTATCATAAAGTGCAAAGCAAATAGGTATTAACTGAAATAGAAGTTAATTAAAACTGCAAAAACTATCCTTGGTTCATGATGTCCTGGCTGGAGAAAGTATTTAAATTCATTCTCATCCATTTTTTTTGTTTCTGTAAACAGAATTTTTTTCTATACAGAAATTTAGTAAATTTGATTTCATCCGCATGATTACACGAGAATTGCATTCAAGGTGGAAATGGAATTTTAGAATATTGTTACTTCTGATATTTCCTTTAGGCTTTGCCAGCCCTGGGTACTAAAATCTAAGTTCTTCTGTATTGCTTAAAGCTGGAGTTGCTTCAAACTTTTTGATCAGGAACTCAGTGTTATAAGCTTACCTTTGTGAAAACTCATCAAATTCCTTGGGCTGTGGTTATATAAATTTGTCTAGCTTAGTCCTAGGCCTCTGTTCAGATTAGTGTTAGAACAGAATTTAAAACTTTTATACCACAAAAGACTTTCCTTATGTTATTTTCTTTTTTTTTGCGTGTCTTTTAGCTGTGACAAGTGTATTTGTATGCTTTATCTTACTATTTCTGAAACTAAGACCAGTGCAATCAATGTTCTTCAGTAGAGTTATCCAAATGGAGAAAAGGTAGGAAAACAGATGTTTTTGAAGATATGAGATTCAGGGTTTTGGGGTTTAGTCTGCAGCCTCTGGCATCTGTGCTTAAATATCATTAAGGGCAAGATTGCAGAACAATCTGTTCTGTTTCTGGATGATGAGTATAATGCTATGCAAGCCATGTCCTGCAACATCCTGTTCCACTTGGCTGGTTATAAGTCAAAAGTATTTCTTAGAGAAGTCTCTGATGAAGAAACTGGAATTTTCAAGTAGAGATTTAAAGTCTGGAAGCTTACCAATATTTCTCTTTTTAAGAAGAATATATTAATTAGATAAAAGATTAGACCCATTCAAATCATTGAAAAAACTCATTTTATTCACTGTGATAATCAGCATGATATGGAAGTGAGAGGTTAACATTTCAGTTATTGGCTGCTGCTTTTTGAACTACATGGTGAAAGAAAGGTTATGCTTACGAATAAAAATTACAGGTTAAGATAGTATTTGATGGCTGAAAATTTTTAGAAGTTAGTATTAATTGATAAGTGAGGAAATAATGAGGTAAATAAAAGTTAAGCAACAAAATGTGGAAGGATTTATTGGTATGTGAACAAAGTAAAGTTTAGAACATCATGTTAAAGCAAGTGGTGAGGTTGTGAGTTTGTATTAGCAGCAGAAGAAATGTGGTAGTGAGAGAAAGATCACTGGTATGATACAACCCTGCATTAAAAATCCTCATACTTGTTCTGATGTTTACAAATCTTCAAACTGTTACCGTGTGTTTGGGGAAAGTGGCACTTTGAGTGTGCAGCCATGCCTCATAGTGTCAATGCTAAATTAATTCATGTTATAGAACCCATTAGTGCTTTCAGTGCAGGAGAATATCTAAGAGCCTGCTGAAAGAGAAACTGTGTTTTCGTGTGTCTGATGACCCGCCCACTGGGGTTTCCTAGAACAGAGGAAGAGGAAGGTGAGAGTATGGTCATTTGGTTCATAATGGTATCTGGATAGGAATGTCTACATAGCTTTTAAAACAGGACCACTTGAAGACTAACTAAGAAAAAGTTATGCCCAGGATGTGTGTAGTATAGCATATATGTAGATAGTATATAGATTTATTTCCTAGATTGCTTTTGAAGAAGGGGAAAATGTTATTTTTCGTTGATAAATGGGATTAGTGTTCTTTGAGAGGCAGTAGTATCAGGTGAAAATCTGTATCTTTTTCCTGTGACAGTAAAATAATTTCAAAATGTATCTTTCCTTTATTCTTGCCTTTTTTTTTTTTTTTTTTTTCCTCCTTGATATCTGTATTGGTATTGTGCAAGATGTGTTTTTTAGTCAGCTTGTCTGCTTTGCCTCTAAATATTATTATTTTACATTGAACATAGGGAGATTATTTTTGGTAGCACATTTTAGTCTTCAAAAGTTGAAATTTGTTTTGTGAAGAACTTTTTTTTACTTCTGGAGAAAAAATAAATTGACAAAATTATACAACACTTGCTACTTCTTTCTCAACCTCTTTGCACTTCAGTATTTTAATCACTTGTCAAATGATTCTTCTCTGCAAAATTAGGCCATTATAGAAAAGAGTCAGGTGATTTACAGAGACACGTTTCAGAGATCTTACATTGGCTTAATGAAAATCCCAATAGTATAAATGGCTGTTACCTACTTTTTATTTATTTTGCAAAATATAACACATTGTACTTTCCCTGAGCTTAACTTTTGATGATTAGCAAGATGCAAGTTTACGTCTTTAATGCACTTCTAACAGAAAACTGTTTTTCAAACTACCTGAATGTTTGTTGTTCACTAACATGGCAGTTATTGTTAATGGAATAAGTTCAAGAACAGAACATACTTTTTTTTTTGTGTGTGTGTTTTCCTGATGTTCTAGAACAGTCTTTTAAACAGCAAAATAGAGTTAGGGAATAGATAAATGTTTTTCATGATACTTTATTTCATATAGATGCATATTTTCAAATGGAAGTCAGTGGGAGTTTTGACCTAGTTAGGCATATGCAATTTTAACCATTGTATTTCTGTATTGAGCTATGTAATGTAATTTTTTTTTTTTTGGCTTTGGTCTGCATACAAAACTTTATTTTAGAGGATTTTTATTTTATATATGAAACTATATTAATCTTGTTTTATCAATGTAGTGGATTAGCTTATGTCTCTTAGTATGGGATTTAAAGTAAGAGTCATCTGCTCCCATGAATGCCTTTTGTTTTGTTAGTCACAGATAAAATAAATATTCCTGGCTACATAACTGTATTTTAATCACCTTGTAAACCAAAAACTAATTAGATGAGGTGGTCTGTAGGAATGAAATAGAAGCAGAAGCATGAATGAAATATTAATAAAATTAGGCAGATGATGCAGTCCAGACCCCTTCTATTCATGGTACTTTTTCTGTGCACTAAATTGCCAGAGGTAGACACAAGTACTTTATGACCTTGTAAAAGCCTGACATTTGTGTTCTTTTTATACTAGCACTTAGTATATGCATTCAGCTTTCTGATAATAACTGAAGGAAAAATAAAAGGTGCAAAGAGGACGAATATATATGTTGCTATTTTTGCAACTAATCAAAATAACGGGGTATTTTAAGTATTGGTTTCAGGCAGTTGTTTAGCCATTTCCAGGAAAGCTTATCATAATGCTTACTGTTTACTTGAGAAGACAAACACCATGACTCCAAAGGTCCTCCCCTTCCTCCTTTCCCTAAGCTTTTGCTGAGCCTGAAGTCATAAGGTATAGAATAGCCTTTGGCGAGTTTGGGTCAGCAGTCCTGGCTGTCCCCTCCCATTTTCTTGTGCACCCCCAGCCTAATTGCTGGGGGGGGAGCAGCATGAGAAAGAGAAGACCTTGATGCTGTGTAAGCACTGTTCAGCAATAGTTAAAACATCAGTGTGTTATCAACACTGTTTTGGATACCACTCCAAAACACAGCACCATATAAGCTACTTTATCCCATCCAAAAGCAATACCATGCCTGAAATGAAGGGACCGAGTGAACAAGCAAAGGAGTAATGCAAGAAAAGAAAATGGCTGCAATAGCTTGACCGGAAGAGATCAGAAGTTCTTAAGTGCGTGACTCCGAGTCCAACACGAGCATTTGGGTGCTCCTAGAATTTTGTAGTAATCTTTTTTTTACTGTCTTGAATGAATTAGGTCTTTCATTCTCACTCATATTAAGTCTTCATTTTGTATCTTATTTTTCAGAGTGAAGCTCATGAATATCACTGATTGAAAAGGGTGTGTTTTTTTCAACACACCTCCCCATGGTTTTTCATTCATGTTTTTTGTTTCACGGGGTTTGGAATGTGGAAAAGGTTCTGTAAGTTTTGTATGTATTTTTAAACTGTTTTTCCTCCCTATAAATGGCTGAGTTGTCTTTGAAAAGCTGACTGCTATGAGGATGAGATCAATGTTAACCTATATGGATCATTTGAACATTGCTTTTTTGTCCTGCAGGGAACTTGGAGCACAGGGAACTTGGAGACACAGCACAGTGTTTCCTCAGCATCTGTGCAGAGACATTTTTGCTGACTGAGGAGAAACATTGTTTTGGCTTGTGTTTATTTACTCTTTCTCCTTCAGATACTCTGAAGCAGAGAAAGAGCAAGGAGGAGGATGAGCTAGCAAACAGTTGTGACTTCTCTGTAAATGCTTTGGCACAATAAAGCAGGTAATAGGCTGGCCATCAGCAGGGTACCTTCAATGACATCATGGATGTGTGTAACCTCAACTTAATTGGGGACTGGGCCTGTATATGGCTCCTTTTCACCTATTTCTTCTGCTGTTCTCCTGTAGCATATAACAGAACTGCACTCAGTGCTCCTTTTTGTATGTATGACAGTGTCCTCTAAACTTGTATAAATAAAACAAGCAAATGGTATTTTTTTCTATGAGATGCGATGCTTGAGTAAAGTGAAGTTTCACCTTTCTGCTTTGCAATGTAGATGTTGCCATTATGGAGAGCCAAACATCACTGCAGTTTATTCTTGCTGCCTATCAAGCTGCAGAATGACATCATGCCAAGCCTGGGGTCCTCTACAGAGGGCTATGCATATCAATGCATAATAAACTGTAATTTTACTATAGCTCCTCAGGTAGCCCTCATGAATGCTCTATTGTCACAACTGTCAGTGGCTTTATTCTTGCAATCATCCAGTTTTGAGGTTACAGGGATTACACTGAACTAAATTTAAAAGAGAATTTGTTGTACATCTCAAGTTACATCACCAAAATGTGAAATCTTCCACTACATTGATACAGTAGGTTATTCGGTAACAGAGAGAACCAGGCATAGCTGAGCAGCTTTTGCCATGATCATGGCATCGGAACTGTTGCTCATAGCTTTATTTGAGAAGGATAAAAATGTTCTACTCATAATGCATAAGGGGAGAGGTGAGAAAAGAGGTATATCCCTTTAGCTGATTGATAAATCCTATTTCATCCTTCCAAATGATTTCCATCTCTTTGAAAAGGCTATATATGAACACACTGTCAATATTTTCCTTTTTTCTTTAAATTTGTGTAGATCGTTGCTCTGTATTTCATCCAGTCATTGTTCCCACAACTTGCTTCACGTAATCCCTGTTCCTTTCTCACCTCCAAGATCACATTCAATTTGAATTTGTATGGTGAATTTTGCTTTGAGGGAAGCAAGCTACAGTTGCTTTGTGCATTTGTTTCTTGCCACCTTCTCCCCCCAAAGTCTGTAGGTTTTTGAAGTCGGCCTTCTGAAAGGACGTGGAACACCACAGGCAATCATAATTTTGTGTTAACGAAGTTATTTGTCAGTGAATTAAAATTCAGAAGTGGAAGTTTGCAGTTAATTAAATATGAAAAATGACCAAAAAGTGCACTAGGCCCTGTTTTTTCATTATTAAGTCCCATTTATCTCACACTGCATTTTCAGCTTTCAGTATTATGCAGATTTTTGGCATTAACCATAAAATTTAAAAACAAGAGTGAATGAAAAACATGTTGTGATCAGTTAACAATGGAAAGCTAAAATCCTGCAGTCTGGCTGTGTGTAAACCAAAAGTCATTGACTGAATTTTCAGGTAATGGTCTCATAGTCTCAAGTAGCTGGAAATTAAACAATTGCTCCTGTGTTTAAACACATTACTTGTGATCTAATTACATTTGCTGTAAACAATTATGCCTATTCCTTATTTAGCCTGCCAATGCATCCACTTAGGCTTACATGATTCATTTTGTCCTCACTTTAGGATAGATCAAAATGTTGCACTGAAGCAGGAAGTTAGGACTAAGAATGTGAAATTTATTTGAATTTGTGTAAATGCTAATTAGGCTGATGTCTATCTGATTTGAAATATGTTTGTGAAGGCACAGACTTGCACTAGTCTAGACTACAAGTGCTTCCTCCAGCTGTCACTGAGTGCTCCCTATATTTGTGCAAGTATTCTGCACTTATTTCAAGGTACCAGTAAATAGCAAATAGAAAGCATTGGGTTGTATATTTCACCCCAGAGTATGCTATTATTTTTTTTTTTTTTCAATGCTGATACCTACGCAGTTGCTTTGGTTTATTTATTTTTTTTTTCCACAGAAAATGTATATGCCATTACTTAAGTGACAGAGAATAGTCTCTCTTAAGGTGAAGGGTGGGGGAAAGGAATAATGTTAATGGCTGCAATTGGGCAGCAAAACGTATGTAAATTCATACATTTTGACTTTTTGTGTGAACAGATGGTAGATTAAGGCAAACGTAAAGATATTTCCTCCTGTGATGATTTTGTAAAGCAGCGTAGCAGATTGTCAGATTGTACACTGTTCTAATGGGACAGATTTTCTTACTGCTGGGTTGTGGTGGTGGTGCTAAAACTATGTGAATTGCAGCTCAGCGCTGTGTCCTGGTGGATCAGTGTTTGCAAGTATCTGCAATCATACAGATCGGATTCCTGGGTGACTCTGCCTGTGAAGGGTAATAATTTCTGGCTTCTTGATCTCCCTTCTCTTAGAGCAGATGTCTGAAAGTAAAGGCCACAATTGTATTCAGTTCCCCAAAATCCAGGATGCAGCTTTTTAACTCTTCTGAGCTCTGAGGCTCCATCCAGCTACCTCCTCCCCTTTGCTCCCCAGGAAGGTAACTTTCCACTCTTGGTTCCATTTAGGTCCCTCTAATAGCACTCTCCAGCTCTGAGTGGCCAAACTGCCTTCTGTTTCTTCTTTTTCAAGCCTCTTTTCACCACCATATAAACAGGCTGCTCTTTGCTCTAAGAAACAACGTGATATGCACTTCTGCGATGAGACTGGGAACATGTTACTGGCCGAAGGCTGTCCACTGGGTAGCAGCCGCTGAGATACTTTGTGGAACTGAGAAGCTGTAACACCCACCTTGACAGGACTGATTCAGCATAGGAACTTGAAATTTCAACCTCACGGCTGACCACTGTCAACTTTGGGGTTTGGAATTTAGCCTTGGATCATACTTGTTTCTGAAGCCATATTTAAAACCAGGGGAGTAGAATAAAGTTTTTTTAAAAGAAAACTTGCATCAAATTCCTAGGAAGGAATGGATTGTTTTACTAAGCACTCCCCATGCCACTGGTTTCTGATTGAGTAAGAAAGCAGCATGAATGAGAGCTGACTTGCTGATCTCTGTTTTCATTCGAAAGTCAGAGCTCAGGCATTTTATTTAGAAGACTGAATACTTTTTCTTTTCCTTTTTTTTTTTTTCACTAGAGCCAGTACAGTTTTGACATTCACAGTTAATATTTTTGCTCTGTGGGCCAGAAAATACTACTAGAGAAAGGATTCATCAGGGCCTGATTCTGCTTTCAGTGAAGTTAGTGGAAGCTTAACATTGCTTAAAAGAGGAGGAAGACTAGACGCAAAAAGAATCGCTTTTCAAATGCATCTGATGGTTGTGTATCTGTATTATGCAGATTTACTCTCAGTCTTTTCAGTATATTTGAAAAAGACAGCCTCTCTTATTTTCTAGGGTATTATTGTGGTTTTAGTCTCTCCGTAATTAATTTCTATTTATAGAGCAGACCAAGAGAAGTAGCTTGCAGGTGTCAAAAAGACGCATGTTTTCTCACATACATTTCTCATGTTTTCTTGCTTTAACTTTTTATACAAAGAGTATATTATTACTGCTTTTTAAAAGACCACAGGATGTACATAGACTTGATTTTTTCTGTATGATTAATACCAGGCATTCATTTTTTCTGCTTTCATTTGTAAGTACTTTAAACTCTCTCCATAGAAAGGAGAAATGGGCTATATATATTTAAGTGTACACATAATGATTAGAAGAATTGCAATCCTCTCTTTTCTTACTCACCTACATGACTATAATGGATTTCTAACATGAAATTTCTACTTTACAAAATGCCATTACCAGCACTTGTTTCCATTTTTCATCTTGGAAAAACATTTAATTTCCAACTTAAGTTCTCACTTCATATTTTTAAATTACCTTATATTTTAAAGGGCTCCTTCTGTGTCTCAAGAGGTTAGGTAACTTAACTGCTTCTGATTTAATAAAATCCTTATAGGAAGTTATGCTACTGAAATTTTGGTAAACCATATGGGATTAAAAAAAAAAAAAGTGATGAGATGAATTAATATTACCCTGGCCACAAAGCAGTGCTTAAATGCATGTTCCTGTGAACTGTATTCTGTATGCTAGTATTCTTGTGCTCTCTGTAAATTCAGCGTTAGTCAAAAGTCTTTTGTCATTGCAAATATAACTTAACTATGCCTTTTTAATATGATGATTATAATAAAATATAAATTCATTAAACAAAATACTTAAGGCACTGAGGTATTCTAGGAAAGAAAAACACCATGAATACCAAGAGCCTTATGTTTAAAGTTCAAGATTTTTTATAAAAAAAATAAATCCTTTCTTGATCTGATCTTTGAACGACCTCATTTACCACACTACCTTAATGATGAGATAAAAATGGAAGTGTGTTTTGTTTACAATATCCAATAGTAAAAATGGTTTTAGCAGTGGCTTTTGTATTGGTGAAATACGCTATGCAAAATTCCCCCCCCCCTATTAATTTCAACCTTTATATTGTAACTTCCATCTTGGATTCCAAAGGGGCTGGGGGGCTTTCTTTTGTTTTCTTTTAAACACTTATATTTAGTTTAAAGAGGCAAATCAAAATCTTTATTATCAGGCCAAAGAACTGTTAAACTTAAACAAAGAATGAAAAAGTCAATCAACATCGTTTAAAAAAAGCTATACTATTCAATCAAATAATTAAATATTGTGCATTCATACTGTTGTATTAGCTATAAAAATCTGAAACAGCTTATAATATCATACAGTTATATAGGTACTTACCATTTTAAAAGCAGTATCAAGTGGAAGTCTGTGGAAAGTCCTCAAGGTATAACCAATAACTGATTAAAATGATGAGTCTTTATGATATTATTTTGAAGTGCACAATCTGAAATTAGAGGAAATTTACTGACAGTTATGTATTTTGTTGAAAGAAGGATTGCTCAGACGTATTAACAACAAAATCAATGTCTGTTGCCTTCTACAGAGTACAAGGACAATGATTTATCTTGAAAACGTCTTTCAGCTGGGTAACTAAGTAACTTACACTGTGCTGCACAAAGAGTTTAGATTCCATTTTGAGAAGCAGGATTCCAGTGCACTGAGTGAAGGAAACAGATGGAGTAAGAGGAGGACAGATGGGTACCAAAAAATTACAGCCACCATTTTTGGTACCTGTGTATTAAGTGCAATAAATCAATTTATTTTCATTTACTGAAACAGCAGAATCATAGACTATGAAGCCAAAACATTATAGAGCCCAAACCACTCAATTCTGAAAGAATATGTTTGTAGTGGTTAATAAGAGTTCCAGATGGGCTATATCAGTGAGTAAAAATTCCTGCAGGCAAGACTCTCACTCCTCAGTCCACTCATTTTATTCTGTTAGGGAGATATTAACATCTCTCTTATTCAATGGGGGGAAGACTCACTGGTTATTCTGACGTATTGAAAAGCTACAAAGCTTTTCTCGTAGAGGCAATTTATTGGAGTGATGTTGCAAAGGCAAGGAGGCTGCTGTAACATTGGGGCTTTGGGCAGCCTGGGAGGAAGCTGAACCTGGAGAGCCCAGAGGGACGGGCTAAGAGTCAAGGAGGCCACTTTTCTTCCTGTAGCAGCCTTGGATTTCAAGACATGATTAGAAAATCAAACCAGATCTGCTATATATATACACACACCAGCAGTCCTTATCTGCTGCATGGCACAGCTGCTCTGTCCTGTACTTGACCTTGACTTAATTTGATCATCCCCACGGTTAAATAGGAAGTTCAGCTGCGAGCCAAATCATTTCTTAACACCCTGCACCCACCCCGCCAGTAACTGCCAGCTTGTTGCTGATACTGTTGAATTTTTATATGAACACCTGTCCATTAGAAATTGGATGGTGCTCATCCAGGCAATTTACATTTATTTTAGAATGTCTTGCAATTAGTGGACTTTTAAAATTGTAGAGCACAAAAAGAAATCACCCTTGTATTCAAAACATTTGAGACATGAAGAAATATAGGTCAGAATACATAATTATTCTCATGCTTGTTAAATTTATATCAGGATGTTTTCCTTGCATAAAGGCAGTCTAAGAATAGCTAGTATATTTTGGTGCAGCACAGGCAAAAGTCTGAAGAAGTCTAACTCATGTCTTAGAATTGACTCTGTCAGAGATTTTATTCTGGTTCATTTTATTTTTCATATTAATGTTGAGAAAATATTCAAAATGATTTTCTAGTTAAATATTCATTTTAGGCGTTAGGCTCCCTACTATTTTAATAAAACATAAATCATGTGTGTTGTCTTCATATGAATAAAGATTGTTTAGAGTTTATCCCTCAATCTGTTAAATGCAATTTAGAGCTTAATGTGGCAAAACCCAATTTATTTTATTTATTTATTTTTTAAACCTTGTTAGCTGACTGTAGATTATGTTCCCTATGTTATCTCATTCAGGATGAGCACTGAGGTGAGTGCTAGTGGCTGGGTTATAGTCTTCACCCATAAACAACACCTTTTCAAAGCTCAGCATCTCCTCTCACATCTAAAAAAATTCTACAAATCAGGCAAATTTTTCAGAGGGGACACAATGGAATGAATGGGAAGGGAGATGGTTTTCTTGGTTTCATAACTGAAGTAAAAGAGAAATCATTATTGAGTTTTCTTCAATTAGAAAACATTTGTGATCTAAAACAGCTTTTAGAACTGCTCTTCTTATGCAGATGCAAATATTAGTACTTTTACTAGTTTTCACTTTTTTGGTAAATTTTTTGAGTTGCAGAAGTGTCAACACAATTGCTATTATTATTATTATTTTTTCTATTGGGACGACTTACAAAATGTCTTATCTCTGTAATCATTGAGCTTCATCTCCTCCCCCACCAATTGCTTTGCCCTTTTCTAGTCTGAGTATGGAATAAAAAAATATGAAATAGTGTTTCCTTTAACCAAGTAGGAGATAAAGTACACGGTTTTCTTTAGCTATCTGTCTAAAAAAGTTTTAAATCTTAAGGTCAAAAGGGAGGATTTATTTTATTTTATTTTATTTTTGTAGTTTAAAGATGGAAAGGAATAATACCTTAATCGTTTATCATTTTGAAAGCATAGAACTACTTTGGAAATTAAACTTGGACTGGAGTTTAGTAGCTACTACTGCATTTCTTTTGAAAACAAAAAAACTTGCAACATGCAAACTAGACACTCTTAAATCCTGGTTATAAGTAATGTCCACTAATAAGACTACCCTAATATAAAGCCCTTCAGCCCATTGAAACCTGGTAGAGCATAGTGTCAGGAACATCTTCGCTATTATTTTGAACTGTGTAAGATAGACTCAAAGAGAAGATCGACCAAGGAAAGGGAAAAGGCCGTACCGTTGTCAGTATCAGCAGTAAGTCTAAGTGGTGTGCAGCTTCGTTTATACATTTGATTTGTATTCAGCCCAGACTGAGATTGCCCTTTCTCAAACTGCTTGATCACTTTTAATTCCCCAGAGAAATGCTTTTAGAAAAGGGAGCAATCTTGTACAAGGCTCTCAATGAACACTAAATTTGGGGCTTCTTGCTCTGATGTGGTGAGAGAAAGAATCCACTGCAGAGAAGAGGACTTTGTTAAAAATCAGGAGCCAGTCCTCAGCTATTATGCACCGAAGACATTTACCCAAGTGCTAAGGCTAATACAAGCTGCAGGAAAGAGCAAATCCCTCTAACGTGGTCAAAACGCAAGTGCTTGATCTTATTTCTACCTAATACAAATAATGGCTCACTAGTTTCAGTGCTTCCTCGAGCTATCTTCCCTGTGCTTTTGGTTCCATTGTTTTGCTCTGAGATAGAGTCCATACATATTAGCTTATTAACGTAATATGAGATGATTGTGAAACAGCTGTGGGACATGCATGTCAAAAGAAAGGTCACAATCTTCTCTACAAATACAAATGGGAATAAATGCCCAGTATATTCACTGCTTTTGGAGCATCTGTCAGGAGCTGAGTATCCAGCAAGGTTGCCATTTAGGAAATGACTCTTGCCAAGAAATTGTTTCTTTCTCTGTTTTTGTCAGCCAACAGATCATTTGCAAATGAGTTGAACTCCATCATTTTAGCTGCAAGTTGAAACAAATATATTCTGTTCTCCATATATATGCAATATGTATGAATTATTCTACTGCATTAGTTCAGCTGCTAAGATCTACCAAATGGCAGCCTCTGTTCTGTATATGAACAGAGAATATTAAGTTTCAGCTGTAGGTATTATTATTATTCCGGATAATGGAAAAACTTTCAAAATAGTTACCTCAGTCTGTTTTCATCTCAACATTATAAACTACTACAAATAATAGAGCAGATTATTAAGGCAATAATATAATTTGTATAACTGGTAAAAGAATGAGCCAGGAAGAGGTTTTTTTTTTTTTTGGGGGGGGGGAGGCGATGACTCTGGGAGTTAAGAATCCCCACCTTAGCTTTGTGTGCTTTCACCCAGCTGTGACTGGCTGCGCAGAGGATGCTGTGTGCGTTTCAGCCATCCTTCCCTTCAGAACTGTGCTAGCCATGAGTCAGAAAGCTCTAACACTTTTATTGTTAGAAAATAATTACAGAATATTAGATATTGTAGTGGTTTTTTTTGTTTGCTTTTAAGTTATTCTCCTTTACACCCCAGATGAATCGAGTAGTCTGTAAATGTTTTCTTTTCTAGTTCTTACAGAAATGTGCTGCTGCTGAATTGTTCTGAATAAGTCTTTGCTTTGGACTCCACTTTGTTGATTCGCACCTTAGTAGATTAAAAAAGAGAAACTTAAAGCATTTGTTAAAACAACTTCTGCTCTTATGTCTGAGATTCTCACCTCAGTTTCTTATTCCAAAGTCTTTCAAAAAAAAAAAAAAAGTCCCTGGGCAAGCACTTTTTTTCCTGGAAATGATCTTATTGATTTTTTTTTAATTTACTGTTTTTGTTTGTTTGTTTGTTTGTTTTGCTGGGGGTGGGGTGGGGTGGTCTCCTTTTAAAAATATTTGAAAAATTGCTGTGATTAATAAGGCAACTTACAGTAAAACTTGCAATATCAAGCTTTTTTGACGGGGCAGAGGAGGACCATGAAGACAGGAAAGGTTGACAGCACCCAAAATGATTTTGAAAACAGTGAAGAAGGAATAGGATGGTGAGTCTGGAGATGTTCTCTGGAATATTTACTTCTCACAATTGAATATTAATAATTTCTAGTGGTAGAAACAAGAATCAGATCAGCTTGTCAGTCTGTATATAGTTAGTATAGGACCACCCGTGAGTGAGGTTATTTTATAAATACCCAGTTCTGAATTTCTGATAAAACTTTCTTCTGACTAGTGACAGCCTTTTTGCCAGTTTAATAGATCACATTGTTTTTCCTCAGATACTTTTTGAATTTGCATAGAAAACTTCCTTGGATAGATACAAATACAGAATACTGCGTAGTTGCACACAAATAAGAAGGGCTAAGTTGTATGCGGAATCTGATTTTGTGATAGTGTTCTGCAGAATGGCTTTCATGCTATATCCTCCTATTTAGCAATTGGAGGAGCACGTGTAAATAAATAGCTTATTAGAATGGTGAAGACCTTGTTTAAGACACATTTGTTTCCTTCAGTCCTCTTTTATTCCCCCCAGACATTCAGCTTGCTAAAGAATTTATTGCTGCAGAGGAAGATGTATGATTTATTTCATGTCAGCCATCTTTCACAGGCATTTGTGCTACCTTATTCCCTTGACTCCATCCAAAAGTAAAAGTATAGGATCACACGTCATTGCATGACCTTGCATCTGAGGATAGGCTTTCCAATGCTCAAATTTTGCCATACATTTAGTAAAGCCAGAGTAGTTCAGTAAGATTCACTACCAATATTTTTAAGCAAACCAACCAGAATCAGTTCTAGTCACTGCAATACTCCCTCTACTTTAAACACTGGTAAGCTGTTGATTAAGAATCAGAAATCACTGAGTATGCTTAAAACTTTCAAATTTTTAGAACAAAACGTTATGTGGTTCTTATTTTCTGTAGCTGTTTCTGTAACTTTAGAATTGAATCTCAAGTGTTGATTGTTCTGAGGGTATTTCTGTTCAGAAATGTGAGATATTTCAGGAGAAATTTTACTCCTAGAAGATCTTGAATTACATCCTGTTATGCAAATTTATGTCTTTGCAAAGCTGAATGGAATTATGGAATTTCCCCGATTTTAAACCTTAAACCTTTAGCAAAATGCCTCTCTTAGAAAACAGGCTCATCGTTAGCCAAAAAAAAAAAAGAAAAAAAAAGAAAAAAAATAAGGAAAAAAAAAGAGAGAAAAATACAGGAAACTAATCTTTCTTAGAGTGTCTGTTTATATGAAAAAAAATAAGGACGATAAATTTGACTATAAATATCTATTTATTGTTTAATGACCATTATATGTTGTCAGTAGAGCATCTGTACACTGCCTGAGATTAAGTGGTTGCTTCTTTAGTTAGCAGCAGCAGCAGCAATTTGACCTCTTTGTTAAATTGCAGTTCATGGCAAAATTCATGCCATCCTTACTAAACTGAGCTCTATTGTGTTTAGATTAAATAATGACCAAGGTCTGGTCCTGCAGCTCACAATTATTTGAGTTACTCTTTGCTAGTGCTGAAGTCAGCAGAACTCATTGCTGATGAGGGGCTCAGAACTGGGCTCCTTCTATTCACTGAGCACCATAATTCCACTCCAGATTCACTTCTAGTTATGTTCCCCCACCTGTCACTAAGGTTTTATCTGCTTCCTCCTGCAATGACAAAAGCCAATTATATTTTAAACAGAGGCTTATCATAATATTTTACAACCTTATTTAAACTTTTGGCCAGTCTAGTCTACAATTTCATCTTTTTTTAATGCATTTCCATTTTCTTGATATTGCCTACACATACTGAATTTAGAGCAGACTTTGCTTCATAAAGCATCTGCTTTGGTTACAGTCATTTTACACTTATTTCATCATTATTGCATGAGATTTGTATTGAGTATATAATTTAGATTGCTTCTTGTTCAGTGTTCAACTAAAACACGAATTCTCTGCCATAGCACTTTCATTAAAAGAAGAAGAAAATGCACTTAAACATAAGAAAAAAAGACAGGTTAAAATAACTCCTTATCGTTTACAAAAATGTATTTTAATCTTCTTCTCAGCTGAAACAATTCACATTAGAAATATTCTTGAGTTGTCTTTTTTTTCCAGAAAGTTCATATTCTCTCATGCATCCAAACTAAAAAAGCATTTTGCTGCTTTGTGGAACTGAATCAAAGACTTTCACAATTCAAAATAATTTAGAGTTGTAAACAACACTCATCATCCTACCAAGTACTAAGTAATAAACCATTACTATTTCACAATGTTGGAAATAAAAATAAGCTCTTCTGTGTGTTATGAAAAAGGAAGTACTTATGTTTTCATTTTTAAAAATCAAGAAAAGTAATAAAAAAATGGTTGGGGAGTTTTTGAAGAGTCAGAGTTTACTGCCAATCATGATACATCTGAAATGTATGAAAAGAAATCACTGTTGCTGTTTCTGCAGAACCAGTATCAAAAACAAAATTTGTAAGTTGTTTACAAAACTGACAATTCATTTATTCTATACTAAAGGTGGAAACACGGTATTTTTATCTATAATGGACTGAGAAGGTTCATTAACTTCAAAGCATTGCTATGGCGAGATATCCCATGTGAATGGAAATTTACACATACAGTACAATTCATATATCCCTTATCTTTGTACAAGCCTTGTGCTTATTTAACAGGAAAAAAAATGTAAACAAGTAATGGTGCCATAATTAACTTTACAGAATTCAATCTGGTGATTCTGTTAATTTATATGCACAGAACTTTCTTTCTACAAAGAAGTTGATAGGTGGTGGCACTGCAAATGGCACTTGCAGATGGGTAATCATAACTATTACAATGTACTTCCATTTTGGGGTCAGAATGTGGGAAAGTAGTGCCATCTGATATCTTTTTTTGGGTATGCTTGTGCCTGGTGTGACTTCTTCTCTTATGTATTCTGTAGTCTCTCATGTATTTTTCACCAAAGGCTTATCTGCTGATCACTAGTTCCTATCAGAGCACCCTACATTGTACAGTGACCCCCTAGGCCTCATTAGCAAGATATTTAATATTTCTTCAGAAGAATTCATTGTGTATTTATTGCAATGGCCAGAGGAAAAACCAGATCCCTTTCCACAGTAATTTTGTTCATTCTAGTATTCTCTCTATACCAATTCTGATTTCATGTCTCCACTCCTTGAGCTATCTGCATCAATTTAATTTTTATATGACAAAGCACATATCCACATCTTTGCGGGTCTATAAATAAAAAGCAATAAACTGACATCTTTCACCTGTATCAAATGTATTTCATACCCTTCTCTCTGTTATACTTGCTATTAAACTTCTGTCTCTTTATTTCTATCGCCTGTCTCTATTTCCCATGTCCCTCTTCACCTTTTCTGGCAATTGACAGTGTTCTCAGCTGCAGATGAGGCATAACACACCATTACTCTCTTCACTACGTCTACCTCTGTGCTGATGGCTTGACACAGGCATTGCAAGCAGACACTTTTTCAGCTATGGCATATAAAATAAATTATCTACAGATGTGTACATTTGCTTTTACACATAAAGTACTGCTAATTTCAAGCAATGTGTCTACATATGGATCTCAGATTAAAATCTGGCTCTGAAATGAAGGCAAGGGTAAAAAATAGACAGCAACCAACAGTGGGCTATGAGATCATTGGCAAAGCAAAGCTTTCAGTGATCTAATCAGTTTGCGTATTTCATACTGTAGCTAATATATTTTAAATGTTCATGTTATGTTTGTGTATGTCAATTGTCCCAATTGTCCTGTGTTCATAAAATTCAACTAGATATTTGTGTTATTTTTTTTTTTCCCTATGACTTGACTGCAGCCAGCCAAGTGTCCGTAACTGGTCTACCAGGACTGAAGACTGGTCTCTCAGCCTTGACTAGTAGCTGCCTATCCATCTGGCATGTGAGTGTATCCCACTCATTGCTCTAGGACACTCAGCAGGTCACTTCTGGTTTTATTCACACTGTGTATTATTTGTGCAGTTTTTTATAGTTTGGGAGCTTTTTTTGAGAATAATCTTTAAGCCCTGTAAAACCTAAAAGTGCAGTTTTAATTTTAAACCAGAAGAGATTAAGATTTCCTTGTAAACACTTTTGATTGAGGGACCCGAAATTTTAAGACAAACACTTCATAAAATATTGTGTGATTTTTAACAGAATCACAAAGTTTGGTGGCAATATAGTCTGTTACACCAAGCAAGCTACAGGATTTATAAATCCAAGTAGAGTTATGGAGACAACAGGGAAGGGAATGGATACCTTAGGTGTCAGCAGAAATAGCTGATACGTTTCAGTTTGAATTTTATTCCCATTTAGCAAGACATACAAGTAAATCTGGCTCTCTAGATTGTTTTAAAATGGAAATATGTCAACAGTAAAAATAGATGGTGGTGTGTGAGAAAAAGTTAACAGACAAATCCCCGACAGCGAGGTAAATCAACATGCCTGTAAGTGGTAACAGTCAGATCTTTAGGGGCACTGGATCACTTCTTGCATATTCATCATTGAATTCTTTTTTTTAATTTCATTTTCCAAAATGTTAGGTAGAATCCTGTGGATTTTTTTCTTGCAGCTATTATAGCCCTGATGTATGTAGTAGTTATGAACTGCTCAAAGAAGTCTGCAGTGAAGCAAGGCTTGCAATTGAACTGCAGTGCTTGCTGATTTTCAGGTTGTAAAATAGAAAAATACTCAATGGATGACTAAGTTAAAACACAAAATTCTGGGAGCAGCACTGATTAGGGAAATGCCCTAAATGAAAACCAGCTCAGTCTAATCTTGCATTCACTTCTAATGCACAGGATCGTAATCCTGTCAGTAAAGGGACTTGTTTAGATAGGTGAAAATAAAAGGCCTTTGTGTACATAAGCTAAATCAAGGTTTTTGTATTACTGAGCTGTGCAGTGATTGTAGCACTAGTGTTGCATGTTAACAACTTAGCTTTTGGTTGTTTAAATCCATGAGCTAAACTAATTTGTCTACCTTTATTTAATCTTCCTACCTTCTGCCACTATAAATGCTTTTCACATTGTTCAATAGATGCAGGAGTAGCTTTGGTCCCATTAAAAGCTGAAATCTGTCTGGAACGTATACTTTCAATATACAGCTTTTCACAGTAATGGGCATTTGGCACTTACCTTTTAAACTTGTTTTTGAAACTACCCCAGGTTTAGCAGCTGGTGGTTTTAAAACTAGCAAGTGCTGGTTGATGGAAGGACCCTTGCCAATGAGTTTATTTCTGTGCATTATGATTGTTTATAATACATTTTAATAAGTTTGAAAATATAACATCCTTCCCTACCGAACTGTTATTTCCCGTTTGGCAACCTCTACCACACTACACTCACTCTACCCCAATTACTGTTGGTGCTTACAGAGATGATCCTAGAGTTTTTACTCAAATTCATTCCCCATGTTTATGCACAACAGCAGAACTCTGCCTTCAATTTTTGTCTACCTTTTCAAAGAAACGAGTCCTATGTATTCACATTGTCTCTTTTTAACTTTAAATTGTTTGTTTAAAAATATTTAACCATAATTTTTGGCTGGTAATTTCAGCCAAAGTTGAAAGAATAATGGACTTCCTAAAGATCCCACATGTGTTTTGTGAAAATCATCAGCATAATCTAGGAGAGAGACCAAAAGCACTTTTCCTGCTAAGAGAATGAAAAGAGCAACTCCGCGGATATACATTCTGTTTGCTAGTAGCTAGCTGGTGAATTTTAATACACATACTGAACGCTGCAGTGGCACAGATGGGGAGGGTCTCTTGAGGCAGAGGGACAGCTAAGGGTGTTGCTTTTGCGGATATTTCTATGATATTCCTGCAGGATGCAGGAGCACTACCTAATATATCAGCATTATCTCTGGGAATGTTGATCTTTCATTTTAGTTAACTTTACTACAATATGGTTCAAGTTATTATTTCACTTAAGAAAATATCTCTTAAGGGTATTTAGCAAACAACATATAGCACAATTTTAAATGTGAAAAACATTTACCAGGCTGGACTGTGCATTATTCATAGTTATTTAATTTTTTTTCCCACTGGTCTCAGTGTGAAGAAAACAGTATTTGGAGGAACTGGGGAGAGATCATTGAAATATGAAAAAATAATATATGTATATTAAATTGGGGGTCAGAATAACACATCTGAAATGTTACTTTTAATTTTCAATATCATTGTCCTTGTCTTTGATACCAGCCGAATTCATAGCATTCTTCAGTATTGCCAGCGGAGCCCATAACATTATCGTATCACAAAACCTGACAGTGTGCAGTGTAGTGCATAGCAGTATATAGTATAAAATGGCAGTATATGCTGTGCTCAGGTTTGTCCTGAGAAACAAATATCTGAAGGTTCTGATTCCTCAGGTTTATCTGTGATATTAGGGTCTCATGGGCACCACCACACAAGCTTGTCACCTATGTAAGTCTGAAATGTCAGATCAGAATGTAAACAAAGAGAAAAGACACCTCTGGAGAGAGAAGAGAGAGCCTTAGTTTTGAGCCTTTTTTTTTTTAATGCTTTAATATTTTGATAATGATTTGGTGACTTTTTTTTTTTTTAATGTGATCTAGCGTTTATTAGAAGCTTGTTTTGTGTCACAGCATGCTGTATTGCTGATTGTTATTCATATTAGATTTTTCACTTCCTAGTTTTTGGAAGCTGTTTGAATGCCAAATAGTAGCAATCATCTGTCAGATAATAGATGGGAATCTGGGATTGTAATTAAATGTAGCTAGAGTACATGTACTTAAATACTAATTAAATGGCACCAACTCTGAGATCATAATCTGAGTGATTATAACTATACTCAATTCTTGAACAGATCCTACCCAAATAAGATTTTGTCACACTACTAATTTTGTCTTGTATAAAAATAACCAACAAACTCTCTTCTTTTGAAGAAGAAATTCTGTCTTAAATTTCTTACAACATAAAACAAAGCCTTTTGAAAGATCTGATCATCCAGCGCTGGAATGCTGTTTCAATTGTTCCTGTGTTAGGTTGCCAAGTGTATCATTGGATTTATGGGGACTTTGCAAATAAGAACATGTGAGATGTGACAAGGAACAATACACACAGGAAACAAGACTAAATTTAAGCTTTCCAGAACTTCTCATTATAAGAGTTTTCATTCTGTTGCTAAGAGCTTAGCTAAACTTTTAAAGTATTTGGGCTGAAATGTGAGTTTGCATTATGATACAGCCTTTAATTATGTTAGAGCACACTATTCTTCTACAGCTCATTCTCTGCCTGCCTCATTCAGGTCATAAGATGGATAGTACTCATTTAATGGGCAGTTTTCCAATATGTCATTTAAAATTGTGATTCATTCATTTTGTGGCCCCTTCCCTGCTGCAACATTCAAATCTTTCTCTGAATACGCCGCTATTGATTTCCTCATAAGAGTGATGGGCTCCATTGAAACTATAATATCTCAGAGTTCACAAACATTAATGTCTCCATTTTATAATACTCTTGTGAAATGAGTGGATATTGTTATCTCAATTTTACAACATGGTGCTATGGCACAGTACTATATTCTCAAAGCACAGACCAGTTTGGGTGTCTCATATGAAATGATCAGAACTTTACTTCTCAAAGTACCCAGTCTTGAATATTTGTCCAGAGCTGGAGTTTTTAAAACTACCAAGTGAATTTACTGCATTGGAAGATATGAATTCTTAAAACTTCTGCAAACCTAATCCTTTGTTTCTCAAGCTGAGCGCTCAGAATACACAGTGGCTGCTTGTGAAAGTTTTGACTGAGTCTGTTTGCCTGAGATCATGCAGGAATCAGTGGCAGAGCTAGGAAAAATCAGTTCTTTGCTCTACTTTCTTTAGCATAAGACCTCTACTTTATTTCAAGATCTATAACAAAGGGAAATGGTTTTACAAACATCAAGGTCATTCTATACACAGCTGGTTTTCATCCTCAGAACATCATCTTTCCTGTGCACTGAAGTGACAAGATTTTTGTATTATTATTTAAAAAAATGATGATGCTTAATATTTCACAGATGAGTAGGAGTTTGCAAGATATATGTTGAATTATGTTTCATTTTGTCTTTCATTCCTGTAAAAGAAAAAGCCTTATTTAAGTAATATTTAGATCTCTCTCACAATCTTTGCTGTAGAGATTAGCTTAAAGTCTCCACTGACATTTTTACTTCTGTCACTTGCAAAATGCTGATGATTGGGACCTACATGAATATACCCAGCTGCAGTTCAGGCCTTTTGTTAATTTTAAAATTTTGTCTGTATTGCAGGTTCACAGTGATGTATATTGGATTGACTTACTGACACTTTTCAGAATTCTTCTCTGATTGTGTCTTCATCTTACAGTCTTTAAGAAACACATCTCTGCTTAGAAAGTGTTTTTTAAGAAAAAAGTTAGGAATTCCTGAATAAATTGACAGCTTTTGTGCTGTTCTTCTAAGGCTAGATTTTCAAACGGGCATCTTCTTTAATGTCATTATATTTGAAGTTTTTAGAGATAAGTACCTCCATAGACTGCTTGGGCAGAAGGTGGGGATTGTGAATACAGCTGTCCTGAAAAAAAATAAAAAATAAAAAATGTGAAGCCCATTTTTGAAAATTTGGAAATGCAAAGCCAAGAACTTCTGTGAAGTGCATGTACAAGGTGGTGTTATTTTTTTTTAAACAAAACAAACCAACCAAACAAAAACAAACACACAAAAAAAACAAACCAAACCAAAACAAAAAAACCCCTGCTCTAGGGGCTAAAGTTCTGGTGCTGTGGCTGGTTTAACCACCCCTGACCATCTGGTCATACCCGCACACAATGGAAGATAGCACTCCCAACTGCATTGCTTGAGCCATATCACTATGGTGTAGGCATGCTAACTTGGTGAGTATGTGAGCATAATATTTTCTGGCAACTTATTTTTAACCCGAATTAGCTCAGTGGCATGGTTTAAGGCAGAATTTCACAAGCAGTTGTGGTGGTAGAAATGAAGTCATGAACTTCTTAAGCCAGCTTTTCGCTGAAGTCCATTGATTGTGAAATTATGCGTTAAGCGTTGCATTATGACACCTAATTAACATCTTTGATCCTGTCTACCTGTGTGGTTAGTTATAAATGCTGTCAGCTCAGGTCAGAATTAACATTTTGTCTAATCCAAATCCATTTAAGACAGGATCTGTGTTTATGGCAGCACAACTAAGCTATCTTGCTCAGCTTCTAATACAAAGTAGGAGAGGATGGAGATCAGGCATTGAATAAGTATACAGGCAGAATGAAGTTTTATTTTTTCAGCTGTATATTATATTAAGGAGATGAACATTTAGGGACATAAAACAATACACCCAAAATACTACATTAATCTAAATTAATCTCCAGTGTCCAGACGTGAATGAAGAATTCTTTATGCACTGTCACTGGGACATATGGATGTATGGGTCAGTTGTGATCCAAATGAATAGAAATTTGACCCATGAGATAAGTTTGCAAACTGGTTTGTTTTTCAGAAATTCACATAATGCATGTCTAATTCATCCTTGAAAGTGTTTCATGTGTCAGGAATAATGCTGTATCCTACACTTACTTCATTATGAGCCACAGTACGACAAGAAAGCATGACCCGTAGTCAGCAAGTTCCATTCCCTGTGAGTAAAACAAGCCATGTCTCCTTAAAATCTGACATTTCATTATTAATTGGTGGACACAGAGAATGGATGGAAAGACTTCAGAGTTACATTTTTTAGGGAAAAAATAATCAATTCTCTTGGAGAGTCTGAGCAACTAATTTGCTTTGTTCATTTGTACCTCATATGGCCTCTGCCATCTTCTAGGCCAGATTCATTCATCTCCAGGTCACCAGGGGGAGGAAGTACGTTATATAAATACAAAGTGTGCTGTAAACATTAAATATCAGTAGAGAGCGATGATTAGAGAAACCCAAAGTTTTAGGCAGAATACAGAATAAACAGTTTTCTCCTTTTTTTTTTTTTTTTTTTTTTTAAATGACAGAATTATAATTCATGGTTTATTACATCTAAATGGAGACAGTGGTATAGGAAATATATCAGAAATTCATACCAATCTGCACCCTCAAGCAACTATTTTACTAACATTGTCTTCCAGTCCATCATTCAAAATTGCTACTATTTTTCAATTTTATGCACCTCCTTATTTGTATAAAACTTTACCTTGCTGTTTGTTCATCCTTATTGAGCTTTTATATGAGTATAACTATACTCTTAATAAAAATATGTGTGTATATATATATAAAAGGAAACCAGGATGCACATGTAAATTTACCCATAACTGGAGGTGAAAAAGAGGGAAAACCTTAATGACTTTTTCCTCAGTAGCAACCTTCATGAGACTGCCTCGAGACTCTAATCTAATGAAGAGTTTTTGTCCTGCTGAGCAGCTGTCAGTAAGAAGGTTCTAAATTAATATTAAGTGTCTTTCAGCAAATGTCTACCTCCGAATAAGATATTTTACTTTTTATATGATATTTTAGTAAGAAATATTTATGTAGAAATAATCCTTCATCAGCACTGTTATTCAGTAGATTGCCAAAAGGAAAAAGAAATCATTTAGACAACATAGCATTGCAAGGTGACATGCAATTATAGACCTGCCGTAGCGTCAGCTAGTTAGATATTATTAAATTTTGTTAAATTCATGGAAGCTTGCTTTAGTGTTGAGGAAACTGGTTGGAAACTTCTTTCTGTATTCTGACAGTCTAAGAAAAAATAACTCTGTCCTATAAGATTAAAATCCCAAATTGTCTCTGAGATTCTTAATAAATAAAATGTAATTCCTACTTCTTCCAGCAAAGCATGCATATGCATACTGAGCATATCCTTTGCCAGCAATTAGAAGTAACCTCAGTAAAATTCTCCTTCTATAATCAATGTCACTTCTCTACTTCTCTAAGGCAGTGTTATTGCGGGTTTGCAAAAGATTTTTCAAGGACTACTGACAGGTTTAGATTGACCTGATGAACCTATCCTGGCAACACGGAGAAAAATACATTTCAAGCATGTTCAATTCACTGGATATCCAGAATTTCTTTCAAAGATGTTAGTGTCAGTATTCACAGCTAATGCCTATATTTCTGAAGGGAACTGTAAATGGGAACAAAAGGAAGAATCACAGAGCATCTAGTTAAAACATCTCCACTGCCTGTTGATATGACATAGGCAGCAAATACAACTGAAGAAATCTAAGCTCGTAGGCCATCAGGTACAGGTAGTCAATAATTAAGTTTGGAAGGAGATGGAAGCTATGATTTGTTTATTTATTTATTTTTGACCAAACATCTATATTTGCCCTAGATTTTTTTTTTTTGTATTTTTTTTTCCTTTTAGTTTAAAGGGTAATCACATTAGATTACTTTAAAAAAAAATAAAATTCCTTGACCTCATGCAGGCACTCACTAAAAATTTTCTTGCATAAATAATGAAACTGTAACATACCTCTTCAAATACTGCCCAGAAATTTGTTACAGGGCTTATTAGCATTCACACTGCCTTATAAAATGTGGTATGAACAATAAAAATGATGAAGGCAGAATCTAGAGCTACTTTGCCGTGGTCAGTTCTAGCTTTGGTACCTTGCTACAGCTTGGAAGTTAGCATTAAAGTAGAGCTAAAAACACCTACGTTAGACAAGCGAGCATCCTTGATGGCACAGTAAAAACGCTGAATTTTCAGAAAATGCAACAACTAATGCTTGGATTAGTTTATAATGCAGCTGACAGCATGCAGTTTCTTAACTGTGGCTGGCCCTGTGACTTGGAGTGTATTGCCATGCCCTGTGGGAATGCTGTATCTGGTGTTGTCTGTGGATTCATCCACACTGAGACACTGCGTAATACAAGTGAAAATCTCATCTTCTGACCTGGAAGGAGAAATATCTGCATTTCTTCTCTACATGCAATACACCTCTAATGAGGTAATCTGAAATGTAACCAGCAAACAGATTTCCAGCTGGAAAGAAATGTTAACCATTAGGAGACTTGTGAGGAGTGTTGATTCTAGAATAATTATCCATATTACTGGGGGCAATAAATTGGAGAGAGATAATAGCTAGAGAACATGCAAAATTTGTAGGTGGATTACAGCATTTAGTAACATTTCAGTAATAAAGCATTGCTAAAAATGCTTAGCTGACAAAAACTTTTTATATTGCTATTGCCTCTTTTCTCAGTGCTCTTATTAGGCCTAAAACTTTCAGTAGCAAATAGAGAAAAAGCTTTTGACAAGTCGAGAAATAAATTCCAACCCTTTCCTCCAGCATATTTCTTTTTGATCAAAATATAACCTATTTACTGTATTTTTCTACTATTCTGAATCAGTCTTGTTCTCCAAATGCTTTATCGTTTTAAAGCACTCCTCCCATCGTACCATTCCCATTTTGTAAACAGAAGCTGCACCAGCGCAAAGATAAAAGTATACTGGTAATAGAATGTGAGCAGCAATTTCATGAGTAAAATGTGAGATCTTTCTTGGAAAGAAAGATACATCTGAGTTGTCTTAGTACAACTGGAAATGGAGCCAAATTTTTACAGTTTGTTTTGCAGTTGTACCATTTTTTAGAGTTGTTTCCTGAAGAGTCAAATTCTAGATTCATTAGAATCCAGTAGAACTATTAATTCTAGCAATCAAATGTTCAGTCAAGTTTTTGCTGGTATTTATAGTGTGTCTGAGTTCAAATGAAATTAATAACCCTCAACGGTGACTCAGTATAGAAATCATCCCTCTGCAGAAGGCCTTTGTAAGTTTTTGGGTCATTTAAATCTTATTTCAGTTCTAATTCTTAATGCTACTCTGTTGAGCAATAGTTTGATGTGTGTTGCTGGGTAGCTGTGTGAAGCTGGGCAAACATTTCACCTCTCTCAGGTTTGTAAAGGCCGTCTGCAACGCATGTGCCTTTCAACAATGCCAGGTCTTTTGGATTTATTACATATCTCACAATAGTTGGTCTTTTCCTCGAAGTCCCAGCTGCTAAATCTGAGTCTGAAAAAATTGCTGAGTCCTGATGGTTACTGAAAGAAGGCTGAAAACATGAGCAAATGCATGCCAAGTCTCAAAAATCTGAAATAAAATAAAGCCAGAAAAACAAAGCCAAAAGGCTCTAAGTTCTTGGCACGTGAGGGGAATCTCTACCAGTAAGGAGGTGGCAATCTGTGCTACAAATACTTATGGGTTGGTTATGTGAAATTCCCAAAGTTGTAGGAGAGATGTGTGAAGTGTGTACTTGTGTATTGCCTTTCCCCCTTCTCCTTCCCAGTAAAACCCTGGCAATTTTGGCTTTCAATGACATAGCACTTAGATGACTGCCACATTGTTTAAGCAATGTGTGGAGTACCTGGAATAACTGGTTTACAAGAAATGTGCAAATGAAAAGACTTTTGATGCTACAATGTTCCTTGTTTTCACTCCGAGGAGAAGAATGAGGTCTTCCTCTTTGGATTCCAAGATGCTTTGGTCATTTCCATAACACAACTCAATAAATAAGACTGTGCTCTCTTTTATTGGTAGAGTTAGTTGGTCCTGAAGAAAATATATCCACCAATATTTGTACAGATTTTAAAATTCAATTGCTCCGTGGTGCTTGCTTTTTGTGAACATTCTAGCAAATAAACTTTACAGAGGGAGTGTTCACAGAAGAATACAATTTTAGTTCATACTGAAGGAGAACACACTGATTATAAGAACAATGTTCAGGCAAACACTGAACAAAATCTAATATGTGGCTTAGGTAATTAGTTTCAGAGACTAAATTTTGAATAATAAACATTCACAATGGGAGTGAGCTACAAAACAGGAACTGTTTGCAGAAATTATTCAGCAAATAGTTGCAATGAATAATAAATATGAGAAAATTGTGATCCACTCACAGGCATTTCATTAGTAAGTAAAAAAGACAAAAATTGTCAACTAAATTATGAATGGCAAGTAAATTATTAATCATTTCCACAAATGCTGTTGAGAGATCATTTGCTGACTTTGAAATGGCTCAGACTAGTTATGTGATTTTCTTCTCACTGGTTTCGTGTTATTTGGCATAACAGGTTCTGAATTCAAAATACAGGTACTGCTCACAAGAGTAGTAAACCACAGTAAATCAGAAATCCTAAGCATCGTATTGCTCTTCTAAACGCAACCATGTAAAGGCATTTCTCTAACACAAATGAATGTGCTTGCTTGTGTTCAAGCAGATAAAGTGTCCCAGTCTGTGCTAGATTATTCACGTATCTAAATGTAAGCACATCACCAAGTGTTTGCTAGATCCTAGGTAGGCAGTGAGGTCAGTCTGGCTGGCCACAGCTGACAAATGTGAAGAGCATGGCCTGTGCTTATTTTTCAGGTATGAATTTTCAGGTAGTATGATATACAAATGTCTGGTAATACTAGTGTGTGTAGCTGCGTGTTTTGGTGTGAATTAACAATATGGTCGTACCGCTCACGCTATTTTATTTCAAATGCAGTTGGCCTTTCATGCCAGTAAATGCTGCTGCTGCTGAATTACCACTCTGGTAACAGCGATCTTTGAAATGTTGGCTGTGGCCTACTTGCGTGCTACAGAATAAACATAGTGCTATTTTATGGTTGGAGACCACTGCAGGGAAATCAGAACTTTTGTGTTATAAGGAAAATTTAGGCCTTCGGAGCTTTTACTAAGTTATCTATAAATGCAGTGAGTACCCATTTGTGCTGTAATGATTTCTCATTTTTTTTAGTTTTTGTGAGAAATCATTCTGGAAATTAAGAAGATATGTATTAGTATTTATTACACAAAACCTTTTTTTTTTTTTTAGCAGAACTGTAAAATAATATTATTCTTTGAGTTGTATGAGAGTTGAGTTGCATGAGAATGTAAGCTCACTGAGGCAGAAATCCCACCTACCTGCTTATAATTTTTCCAGCATCTTACATGGCATCCTGATCAGAGTGCCAGATCATAAATGACACTCTGAAAACCCACTGCACATAAATTACTAAAAATGCCATTTTTTCCATGACACTGTTTATCAGTAGAAATTATTTCCAAAATGTCTTATTGGAATGAACTATCCAGGAATTGGAGCTTTACAAAAATGAACAAATATTAAAATAGCACTCCTATGGAAACTTGCAGAATATTTAATTTGTGCAAGAGTCTATAAATTTGTCTGTGCTCATCAACAGCTGGCATATTTTAGGGGGTTTCTCACAGTTTTTTATCCAATAAAGTGAAAACCCGGTTTTCAGAGGATATTCCTTCCCACATATCACAAGAACATATGTTGTTTTTACAAATGACTAAATTACTTTCAGATGCCAGTTTGTACACTACTGAGAACAAAATGTGAGCATTATTAACCAGATATCTATATCACGTTTAGAGAGAGTGATAAATGATAGTTTACCACATCCTTCAGAACTATTTATTTCTCAGCTCACAGAAGCATTTATTCCATTCCAGTCCCCCAAAGGCTTTTTTGAAAGGTTTCTTTTCTTATGCTCTTTATTTGTGCATCTTACCACTTTTAAGATACAAATACTTTTGAGTCCTAGATGAATTTGTTCTGTGTCTAATGCTTAGGGTTTCATGTCTCTATGCCATTTAAGAAAGGAACAGCAGCATTACTTGAGGTCATATTGTACATTCTTCCTGCTGTTTCCACCTGATTAACACGTGGCTCAGAGACTGGTGCCAACACAGAAATTTTGGTTTTTTTGACCATGGGGCGCTTTACTCAGCACCCGGCCTGATGGCCGCAGACGGGTCCCTATCTCTAAGGGGAAAACGGATCCTAGCCCAGGATTGGTTGAGAGGGCTTTAAACTAGGAAAGAAGGGGGATGGGGCTGAAAGAAGGCCTGTTGGAGCTGTGCCGGGGGGAACAATGGCAGAGCCGGGGAAGAAGGCAATGGCCCAGCTGAAGTGCATCTACACTAATGCACGCAGCATGGGCAACAAACAGGAGGAGCTGGAAGCCATCGTGCAGCGGGAAGGCTATGACTTGGTTGCCATCACGGAAACGTGGTGGGACCACTCTCATGACTGGAGTGCTGCAATGTCTGGCTATAGGCTCTTCAGAAGGGACAGGCAGCACAGAAGGGGTGGTGGTGTGGCTCTCTATATTAGAGAGTGTTTAGATGTTGAGGAACTTGAGGCTGGGAATGATAAGGTTGAGTCCCTATGGGTTAGGATCAGAGGGAAGGCCAACAAGGCAAGCATCCTGGTAGGGGTCTGTTATAGACCGCCGAACAAGGATGAGGAGACTGATGAGGAGTTCTACAGGCAGCTGGCAGAAGCCGCGAAATCGTCAGCGCTTGTTCTCGTGGGGGACTTCAACTTCCCAGACATATCCTGGAAGCACAACACAGCCCAGAGAAAGCAGTCTAGGAGGTTTCTGGAGAGCGTGGAAGATAGCTTCCTGATGCAGCTGGTTAGAGAGCCTACCAGGGGAGGTGCCCCGCTAGACCTTCTGTTCACAAACAGTGACGGACTGGTGGGAGATCTGGTGGTCGAGAGCTGTCTTGGGCGGAGTGACCACGAAATGGTTCAGTTCTCTATTCTTGGCGAAGTCAGGAAGGGGACCAGTAAAACCGCTGTCTTGGACTTCCGGAGGGCTGACTTTGAGCTGTTCAGGACACTGGTTGGCAGAGTCCCTTGGGAGGAGGTTCTGAAGGGCAAAGGAGTCCAGGAAGGCTGGGCACTCCTCAAGAAGGAAATCTTAACGGCTCAGGAGCGGTCTGTCCCCACATGCCCAAAGACGAGCCGACGCGGAACTAGACCGGCCTGGCTAAGCAGAGAGTTGTGGCTTGAGCTTAGGAGAAAAAGGAGGGTTTATAATCTTTGGAAAAGAGGGCGGGCTACTCAGGAGGACTATACGGATGTTGCGAGGCTGTGCAGGGACAAAATTAGAAAGGCCAAAGCTCATCCGGAGCTCAATCTGGCTACTGGCGTTAAAGATAACAAAAAACGTTTTTACAAATACATCAACACAAAAAGGAGGACTAAGGAGAATCTCCATCCTTTACTGGATGCGGGGCGAAACTTAGTTACAAAAGATGAGGAAAAGGCTGAGGTGCTCAATGCTTTCTTTGCCTCAGTCTTTAGCAGCAAGACCGGTTGTTCTCTGGATACCTGGTACCCTGAGCTGGTGGAAGGGGATAGGGAGCAGGATGTGGCCCTCGCTATCCATGAGGAAATGGTTGGCGGCCTGCTACGACACTTGGATGTACGCAAGTCGATGGGGCCGGATGGGATCCACCCGAGGGTACTGAGCGAACTGGCGGAGGAGCTGGCCAAGCCGCTTTCCATTATTTATCGGCAGTCCTGGCTATCAGGGGAGGTTCCAGTCGACTGGCGGCTAGCAAACGTGACGCCCATCTACAAGAAGGGCCGGAGGGTAGACCCGGGGAACTATAGGCCTGTTAGTTTGACCTCAGTGCCAGGGAAGCTCATGGAGCAGATTATCTTGAGTGTCATCACGCGGCACTTGCAGGGCAACCAGGCGATCAGGCCCAGTCAGCATGGGTTTATGAAAGGTAGGTCCTGCTTGACGAACCTGATCTCCATCTATGACCAAGTGACACGCTTGGTGGATGAGGGGAAGGCTGTGGATGTGATCTACCTTGACTTTAGTAAGGCTTTTGACACCGTTTCCCACAACATTCTCCTCAAGAAACTGGCTGCTCGTGGCTTGGACTGGTGTACGCTTCGTTGGGTTAGAAACTGGCTGGATGGCCGGGCCCAAAGAGTTGTGGTGAATGGAGCCAAATCCAGTTGGAGGCTGGTTACTAGTGGAGTCCCCCAGGGCTCAGTGCTGGGGCGGGTCCTCTTTAATATCTTTATCGATGATCTGGATGAGGGCGTCCAGTGCACCCTCAGTAAGTTTGCAGATGACACCAAGTTAGGTGCGTGTGTTGATCTGCTCGAGGGAAGGAAGGCTTTGCAGGAGGATCTGGATAGGCTGGACCGATGGGCTGAGGTCAACTGCATGAAGTTCAACAAGGCCAAGTGCCGGGTCCTGCATCTGGGGCGTAACAACCCCAAGCAGCGCTACAGGCTGGGAGATGAGTGGTTGGAAAGCTGCCTGGCAGAGAAGGACCTGGGAGTACTGGTTGATAGGCAGCTGAATATGAGCCAGCAGTGTGCTCAGGTGGCCAAGAAGGCCAACAGCATCCTGGCTTGTATAAGAAGCAGTGTGGCCAGCAGGTCTAGGGAAGTGATTGTCCCCCTGTATTTGGCTCTGGTGAGGCCGCACCTTGAGTACTGTGTTCAGTTTTGGGCCCCTCGCTACAAGAAGGACATGGAGGTGCTCGAGAGAGTCCAGAGAAGGCAAGGCAACGAAGCTGGTGAGGGGTCTGGAGAACAAGTCTTACGAGGAGCGGCTGAGGGAGCTGGGGTTGTTTAGCCTCGAGAAGAGGAGGCTCAGGGGAGACCTCATCGCTCTCTATAGGTACCTTAAAGGAGGCTGTAGAGAGGTGGGGGTTGGTCTATTCTCCCACGTGCCTGGTGACAGGACAAGGGGGAATGGGCTAAAGTTGCACCAGGGGAGGTTTAGGTTGGATGTTAGGAAGAACTTCTTTACTGAAAGGGTTGTTAGGCATTGGAATGGGCTGCCCAGGGAGGTGGTTGAGTCACCATCCCTGGAGGTCTTTAAAAGACGTTTAGATGTAGCCCTTAGTGATATGGTTTAGAGTAGGACTTGTTAGTGTTAGGACAGAGGTTGGACTAGATGATCTTGGAGGTCTCTTCCAACCTAGACGATTCTGTGATTCTGTGATTCTGTGATTCTGTTATGCCACTGAATATTAGGTTAGGGATGGTTGATTCTGGTTTTTAATTGGAAGGACATGTTTTTATTAGCAAGCTAGAATTCCTCTATCCCTAAAAAACTATTCAATTCTTTTCACCTATTGTATTGGAAAGTGATCAAAATTCTTTTCTTCTAATAGAAAAGCTTGTGCATGAAATGCAGTTTATGTAAAGCTTATTGCAGGACCAGGTTCTGCAATATGCATAGAATGTATGAACACGCAGCTGTAAACTCTTTTCTTTTAAATATGTATGGCCAGGAAAAGAAAAAGAGCAACAATTAAATGTATTTTAACTAATTCCTGGAACCATTGCAATGTTAGTGCTGGGAAGAAGCAATCAGCTCTGTTCACAGCAGCACAGAATGAGATAAAAACTCTGCAGCTCTGGGTAGCAGAACCTGATGTCTGGGATACATGACAAGTTTTCACTTCTTATCTGATAATTCCTGAATGCTGACCTTTTCTTTTCATTGTGGAACCATAACATTCCTGCACTGAACAGAGAGAAGGTGGATGAACTTTGCATCTTTTCTCCTCAGTCATCAAAAGAACATTAGATGTAAAGTTAAATACACATCTTTTGGTGGTTTTCAGAAAATTTTGAGAAAACGTCTTTGATTTCTGGCACTGATGTTGGCAGTTAGGCAACTGTTTCCATTCTTGCTTTGGAACAAGTCATCCTTGCTTCTGAATAAATTAGAAGGTGGTTAAAAAAAAAATAAAAAATTTAGTCACCTTTGTAGATAATAATAAGTGTCATTTTAGACCAGGAGTAATACAATTTCCAATAAGGAAAATCCATATTATGTATTTCTAAATGATGTGGAATTGTAAAGTTATATAGGGTTGTAAATTTTCAGACAACTGTATGATCTCTTTATTCTGAATAATGGTGATAATCTATGTTTCCATTACTGTCTCTGTACATAAGGCCCAGCTACCTAACCAGCAGTTAGCTGCCAAGTGAAATGGTCATTTCGCTCGCAAGATTGGCACTGACATTCACCTGATAAAACCACAAGGATTTATGACAATTTTCATTTCAGAAAAGGGCTTCCAGTAGCCCAACTCAACTTAAATCTAGCCTGATGGACAAAGTGAGAAATCTAAAGAATATGTTTTGTTTTGGAAATATAATACATCAGGCACTTTTAATTACAGTACTCTGAGAATTAAATTATTTGGGTTTACACTTGATAAACTGTGTGATAAACTGAAAATGCAGCACTTGCATCTTTCAGACAGTGCTAGTTTCTACATTTTAGCCTTCAGCAAGTTGCCAGGTAAGTGGATATGTGTGTTGATAGAAAACCAGGCAAGCTTCCTTCTATAAGGCCAGTTTTTTAGCCTCTACTGGAGATATATTTTTGAATTCTGCTATAATTTCAGTGAAATTATTAAGTTTTCTACATGATGACTTGATTTTGAAAAAATGACAAATTTTTGTGAAAAAAAAATATTGATATCATTTTTGGTAGTCTTTTTGTGCCTTATTTGATGCACTTTATGGGACAGTGCAGTTGTGGCATTCTGGAGTCCTGTATCCCACTGCTTCTGCTATATGCAGGAGTAAATACACAGTGGTTCTTCTTTTCATCAGTGTACACCCAACAAGATTATTTTTTTTAAATAGTTGTTCAAAATGGGGTATGGATATTTCCAGCTTTATAGTTTCTCACTAAAAAGTATCAAATTGCCAGCTAGCCGAGGAGACAATGGGATGAATAAAATATGGGTTTATAATAAACACATATTCAAGGTTTCATTGAAAGGAAAATGCTGTAACTTGACTTCATAGGATATGATATGTAATGCTACATCTACATCCTTATATAAATAATCTGATAACTTAATAACATATCTAATGAAACATCTTATTCTAAGACAAAAGCTTTCCAGTCTAGTTCTTCATGTTAATGAATGGCTGCATCAGATTCCTGCTCTTCATACTAGGAGAACAACCAGAAAAGGGGTTCTCTCAGTACCTATCTAGCCTTTAATTCTCAGCCCTGTACACAGGACAAGACAGAAGTATGAGAGTTCAGTTATTCCTTGCGAATAGTTTGCAAAGCAGACATGATCTCAAAAGGTTAGAATTGCAAGGTCTCACTGTTGCATCTCTCTGCTTTAATTTAAAGTGTTTCCACTGGGACTGAAGCAGTCTACATTTTTCTTTTGATATTTAATTTCTTTCCTCTGTGATTTAAACCTGCTAACATCATTTTTCTCACCTCTTTAGAAACTTCAGTGATGGCTTTTAACCTCCCATTAAAATTCTTGTTTCTAGGATTTTTTTTCCTCCTCTGTAAGTTGGCCTGTTTCTAGTGATCTTCCTGGAAGTTCCACTACTTCTACTCATTAAAATCTCCTCAAAGTTTAAGTGCAAGACTGACTTTTCACAGTTCTTGTGTGCTGAGAGAATCATCAATACTCGAACAGTCCCTGTCAAGTCCCAGGTCTCTCTATCTTGAGAATATTAGAGAAATGAGAGTTGCAGTAAATAATACAGTAACTGCAAAATAACTGAAAGTCAGCCTGCAAAATTATCCTTTCAGCTTGCTGTAAGAAACATAGTATCGTGAGCTATTCCAAGATTCCTATAAAACAGTTAAAGTAACATTGTTATCCAAAAGGTGTGTTTTGAATACTGGGTTTTCTTAAACAGAGCTACATGCACTGTTTGTGGTTTAAAACTGAGTTTGTTCTTGCTTTGTGTTAGTGCATTGCGGTTTCAGAGATTTACTCAGTATCTAAGAGTTGGCTCATGATGCATTTTTTTGTATTATTATGCTTAGATTGTCTAAGTTTCGCATTCTTTTCAAACTCACACCTCTCCATTTTGTTATTTCAAGTGGCAACAAAACATTCCAGTTGACAAGGAAGTGTTCAAAGAAGTGTGGGCAACCGAGCTGCTGAATTCTGTGTGCTTTTGCATTCTGGCCTTATAGTTACCAATGCACCTGTGGGCCTTCTAAGACCTGCATGGTAGTTACACTCTGGTTGGTATGCTATTGCTTGTAGAACTTAATATAAGTACTAGTTTTGTTTTGCTATTGCTGTTCTACTAGTTGCATATGATAATTTCACATCTGATTTTTGTTTCTCCTTCAGGCATCAGAGTCTATTTCCTCTCCTATTACTTGTATGTTTGAGGTTTATGTATACATGAGATTTGGGCAGAGCTATATTCTGACTTCCTCAGCCTTCTGGACTGGCCATTTACTCACTGAAATAGCATTACAAACTTAGAGCTACGCTCATGGCATACAGCAAAACTATTCTGGATATGCGCAAGTGCCTGAGAGTCGCTTTGCTGACCAAAATGCACTGTTGCTGGTGCTTCACCTAGCAGGCTGCTGATTGAGTTCAGCAGGTTAATAGCTGACTGTGGGGGAGACTTGTCACACATAAACCTTATCAGTTGCCAGACCTCGAAGCAGTTTGGGGATAAGCTGTTTTTACATGACTGTTGAATTTACTGCAAAGGCAAGGCAAGTACCATTTTATTAGGAGCAGAAACAAGGTGGAAATCCCTGTCCTACCTTACTATGCAGGCTGCAGCCTATTCCCCTCCTTTCAGAGCTGCAGTGAAGGCTCTAAGGTTGTGGAGGTGCACGTTTCACCTTTCCTTCTTTGCTCCTTGCCAAAGGATGAGCTGTAACCAGCAACAGCTTTCTTTTTTTTTTTTTTTCTTTTTTAAATCTCATACCTATCTATCAATCAAAGCAGCTTTATGTATTAATATGATTGTAAAAATAATTCATACCAATTCTCTTTGGGCTTCTCCACCTCCCAATGTTTTTGCCTCCCCTACATCCAGATCTTTGCCTTATTATTGGTTAAAAAATTAAAGCTGCCTACAGAAAAATACTTCATTCCAGCAGACTGCTACACTGTCTTAGTGATGTATTGGCAAATAAATGTTTTCAATCGTGTAATAATAATTTTAAAAAACACAAATGGGCATTAAATGAATAGCTAGAAAAGTTAAAGGATTGTACAGTCAAAGGTCAGAACAATTTTGGTGCTGTGAGTACTTCTCAAAAGGTTAACACATCCATTTTAACTTCGGTGGCATTTTGTGGCCTTTTAGAGAAGCAAGCAGGTCTGTACCGGTGCAACTTTAAAATACATTTGGATTTTATAATACTTTGGAAAAAGTTGATGAAGGAGTTTGTATATTCAGATTTCCATGTAATTTAACAGCAGTTGCTACTTATCTGAAATTCATTGGACTTTCTTGATATGTTTATGTAGAAAAGGGAGAAATTATAATTTTCATGCTTGCAACTTTAGATTCATTTGATTTATTTTTCAATTAGGTTCAGGCTTTATGTTCTTTTCGAAATAGTTTTTTTTTTTCCTTTTTCTTTAAAACTATTGAAAGTTATTAACTGGTTACTCAATCAGTGCTGCACAGTCCTTAAGATTTATTTTTAAAAATAAAGCCATGTGAGTAATTGTAGGTCATTTCAACCTGGATAGTTATAAATGATTGCAGATGCTTCTGTTTTGGCTTCTCAGAGGAAAAACATCAATTAAATTATAAGCAAATAATCATATTAAATAATGTATCAATGCTAAGAGATCTTAAAAGCATACTTGTATATCTGTTTATAAGCAACAGGTGAAGCAACAGGACCAAAAAAAATGTCAAAAAGTCCTTTAAAACTATATGTGTTCTCCTTTCCAGTAGAACAATTGATTTAGGCTTCTGCAGTCATGCAAATCCCGGTCTGAACTGTAGGCAGGATTAAAGAATCTTTATGGTTAAGATTTAAAGAATTAGAGCAGTTGTGCTGACATACATTTCCCCAATATTGACATTATGTTAAAGGGAACAGGTACCATAACCAGCTGCAGAGATCCCAATTAGGCCTGAAGGGTAACAAGACAGAAATGAAGTGAGACCAGCAGTTTTTTGGAGTTACAAAATTTATTGTAATCTCACTCTTGTCTTGAATGATATTTAGAGGCCTTTCTCTCTCTGAGCTGTTCTCATTATTTTTGTAATTCCAGTTGTGGTCTGACTTAAACGTTGCTGATATTGCAAGGCTTGGAATGGATTAGCACTGATTACACATTAAATCCAGTGTGCATGTCATAGGAACAGTGGCAAATAAATTTCATGCTTGCTTAAGTCTTTTTTTTTTTTTTCTTTTTTGTTAATATTTTGTGTATCACTAAGAATACCTTTGCTCTTGCTCCTTTTCCCTAGTCAATATTGTATCTGCCTCATGTGTCACTGGGGCCCAAAATCCAAATCTTTCCTGGATAATGTTGCATTTTCTTTCTAAGTTTTTAGGGTTCTTTTTGAAAGGCAGTTCCTTTTCATTCCTTAGATGAATGTTGTAGGTACACTGCAAGGCAGAAAGTGGCAGTGAGTACTAGTACCTGAGGACGGGTGAGGTGACAGGCCACTGGAAAGCTAAGAATGGTGTGAGTTTTCCCTCATGCCCCCTCACCTCCCCCAGCGTGCAACGAGGACTGCAGGGAGATGAGTTTGCCTGGGGTGCTAGTGCTGCCTATGGAGGCACAGAAGCCTGCATGCAACCTTTGCAAGCATAGAAAGTAATTTCTCCTCCTAAACCAACTGATAAATGAAAAGCCTATACAAGCACCAGGGAGAAGGAGATCAGGGAGCCTCTTGGCCAAGGACGTCTTGGTCTTTCTAGCTGGGAGGGATATCTTTAAAGTAGTTGTAGCTTACCCAGTTCACCCCCATGCAATTATGCTGGTGGTGTCCAAAGCAGCAAATAGAGGCAGGTCTGTTTGTCCTTGGCAGGTACAAACTGTAAGAAATCTGATTTCCAAATTACATCTGGTAATGGGGAACCCTTTCTGTACCTGTTAGCAAGCAAACTCTGGTTTAAATGTGAAACTTACTGCTGTCTTTTCTGTCTTGTACTTCATATTAAGTTAACGTGTTTCTAAGTGTAACTTACTGTTAACTCAGACTACCCATCCAAATGCAGTATCTCCAAATAGACTTGGCTACCTATAGCATAATCCAGTTTTTCTGTGAATCACACAGTTGTGGTAGCAGAACATGAGATTACTTGAGACACCAATTGACTAAGAAATGAGATTTGGGAGGGCGAAAAGTTAAGCTATCAGAGACTAGAATTACAAAACCAGTTGCTTCACTAAATGAAAAAGATCGATTGCTTGGGGTAGGTGAGGTTACATTGTGTGGTGTACAGTGAAAAGTATCCACACAGCCCAGCCAGAATATCATGTCCAGCTCAGTTGTAGAAAACACCACGAGATAGTTACAAAATTATAACGAAGAGTGATGATATCTGGCTCCCCAACAATTCATCATCCATCCATCCATCCATCCATCCCTCACTCACTCACTCACTCACTCACTCACTCAGGTTCAGTATCCAGCTAGTTTCCTTGCACATCTTTCCTCTGTGTTCTACCGTCTTCACAAAACTAGCACATTGCAAAGCAAGCTTCATTCTCCCTTCCTCACGCTTTCCTGTCAATTCTTATTTCCAGCTCTGCTGCTGGCCATCTTGTTCTTTCTTCTGACCTGTCATGACAAGTCATTTTCCATAATGTTTATTTATTTATTTTTTTCCTATTACTGAAATTTCCTTTTCTCATTGTCCTTACCTGACTTCTTGAAGTCCAAACCCTTTTCTTAACCCTCTTCCCTCACCACATCATATCTGTCTTTAAAACCTGAATAGTTGTGTTTGCCTTAGTTTTCCTCTGCTGTCCTTTTCACTGCTTGTCAATCCTCTCCTTCCTGTGTCCTTGATTTTCCTATTTTCTTTCATTTTGATGTCTTCATTAATGCTTCTATCTTGTCAGAATTAAATTTCCTGTCTTCTAACTGCAGACACTATCTCCTGTGTCCTTTTTATTTTCTATCTATCCTAAAAATATTCTGTGAGTTCTTTCTCTATCCCCTTTCAAATATTGGTCTTTTTTGCCTTGTTCTTTTTCTATTTCATTTGACTGAAATTAGTCATTGGGTGTCTCTTCCACATTTTTAAACTTTGTTAGACAACACGAGAGTCTACAAACAACTTTTGTTACTAAAATATTTACTTAGAAAACATTTGCAAAGAAGTCACTGCATAATATTTTTTCCTCACTAAGTGTACAATTTTGGAACCCTTGATATTGTCAGAAAAGGATATTAACATAAAATATTTTAGACTTTGTTTATCCCAGAGCATTTTAGAACCCAAATTTACATACTGTGCTTTTAAATATTATTAAAATATCTTCCTTTCAACTGAAATAAATCATGTTTTAAAAGTACGACCTCAAAAGAAGGCAATATATGTATGCCTCTTTATATATCAAAAGGGAAATTCAGATATAGCTGTATGCTGTTTGTACTCCCTTTGTATGTACATTGTAAAGTACTTTATGGTAAGTGCTAACATAACTCACAGACTTCTGAAATAAATAAAGTGTATTAATCAGGATAGAAAAATTTGTCTCTCATGAGCTACAACAACACATTATAGCATCCCAGTCCAGTGCAACAATACCCAATACAATACAAAAAGATGCTGGAGCCAGTTGAATGTGCTGCCCTATACAACGTGATGCAGCACAGCTTGGATAAATCTTGTGTTAGCGTGGCTAATTTATCCCGTTATGCTTGTGTTTACTCCAATATAAGGGCTGTGCTCACATGACAGCTACATCCTTTAAAGTGTTCCTGAATATAGGACCTCCCCCCAAAAACCAAAACCAAACCAAAATCAGCAAATAAATCCATGTATTCAAATGACCTTTCAGTCTCTTAAAATTTATATTCCTGGATCATGGTGGGAGTGGAGCTAGTCAATGTTAATCTGAAGGGCCTGTGCTCAAGCTGATCTGGGGAGGCATGCCAAGAGGGGAAGATGTGTGAAGGGCAGCTGAGGTCCCTTAGTTTGTTTGTCCCAGAGCAGAGCAGGCCGAGGGGAGGCCTCATGGCGGCCTGCAGCTCCCTCACGAGGGGAGCGGAGGGGCAGGCGCTGAGCTCTGCTCTCTGGGGACAGCGACAGGACCCAAGGGAACAGCATGGAGCTGGGACAGGGGAGGGTCAGGCTGGGTGTTAGGGAAAGGTTCTGCACCAAGAGGGTGGATGGGCACTGGGACAGGCTCCTAAGGGAAGCAGTCATGGCACTGAGCCAGCTGGAGTTCAAGAAGCATTTGGACAATGCTCTCAGACATTGGGTCTGATTTTTGGGTGGTCCTGTGTGGAGCCAGGAGTTGAACTCAGTGATCCTTGTGGGTCCCTTCCAACTCAGGATATTCTGTGATTCAAGAATTCTAAGAGCAGAGCCTTACCAAGCAAGGTTGACTTGCATGTAGCTAACTTAGAATGTGCCTAAGGCTGCCCATGAGAAACCAGGGCCATCTAATTCTGCCTATTATCCTTCATTAATAATATTCAGAGATCATTACTACTGCTCAGTTCAGATGGGCCTAAGAAGAAGGGAGAAAACGGAAATGTAAGTTTCTTAATGGGTGTCCTGGATGCATTGCCACACTGATACAACTGTAATGTTCTGATCTCTGAGGCAGCTAATTCAGAATTACCTTCCATCTTTCTGCAACATCACTATGCTATATAAACACACCTGCTTTCCATGCAGCATTCAGCCCAATTTGGTACTCGGTGTATTATTCACCTTCAGCATAAGGTAGTGACCACATTTGTTCAATACCTTGGTAAGGGTCATGGGTTTTCATGCTGGAACAGAATTTCACTTCACAGTACAAATTAGTCTCTGTGGTAGAAGCAGTAATGTCACTGCCCTTCCTCAAATGCCACTTAAGAACATTTTCATGTCATTCTAGCACAAGTCACTTTTTACGTTAGCAGTCTCAGCCACTTCACAGTAGTACTTTTGTATTTGATCATTTTTCTTTATTTTTTAATTTTTTCAAATGGATAAGGGAAAGGGAGATTCTGGGACAATGTGATTCTTAACCCTTTGAAGGGAGGAATGTAAATGTTAATGTTTACTGTAGGTGAAGTTGTGCATAATCTCAGTAGCTTTCAGTGCAACAGACTTCAAGAATGTTGTGTTTGCCACCCGACGCTTGGATATGCCATGCTCTGGCAATTGCTTCACTGAAAGATCATTTCTAAAGAAGATGATATAAAACAAAGAATGATTCTGGTTCTTTACCTGATTGACTTATGCATCATTCAGTGTATTTGAAATGCAGATGACAAATGGATGAAATAGTGCGCAGTGAAATATCTGAAAACTAAGACCATGTGAAAAATTATTTCTTCACAGCTGCAAGTGGGGTTCTGAAGGAGAGAACAACTTGGTTTAGATTAAATACTTTTATTCTCAAGAAAAGAGAAAATCAAAACTTTTGATCTGATAAAGCTGGGTATTTATTAGAGAAGTGTAGACATGACGGTACAGATTGAAAAGTACTTACAATAGGATTTTGCAAAGGAGGGAGCAGGAGAGATCATTGCAGCCTCTCACTTAGTATTTTACTTTGTGTGAAATACTTGCACAGTCACAGAGGGCAGGAGACAGAGGATGAGTGTCAGATCTAGGAGCTGGAATATCGAGTAGGCATGAAATTGCTCCTTCAAAGTGAACTAAGTATTAACAGACAAAAAAGAGAGGCACTGCATTAAAACAGCCAGTAGTGCTGTGCCTAAGGTGATGTCTGGGGGTGAAAGATGAGGTCGTTAAGGTAATGGAGAGAAATGAATATTCCTTTCCTACATTTTGGATGGCATCTTACTACTGAACTACGTGAATCTCTGAATACGCAACACAGTGGCGCTTTTCATAGCTTGTTTGTATAGCTCCCTTCAAAATATTCCTTTTTACCTTGACCTGATGTTTTGACATTTTTGACAACTACTCCATCAGATATATGCAATGATTTTCCTTTCTGAATGTAAATATTCCCTCCCCCCCCCCCCCCCCCCCCATATTAATAATATGCTTCTGCCTTGGTTGTCTGGCTAAATCTGCTTGTTGAGAGAGCACTAGCATTAACTCTTATTAGAGCATATTATTAATCTGAAGATTAGTGACATTAGATGGTGATTCAAGTGTGTTACATCTTTTCAGAAATCCTTTCAAGTCAGAGTAACTGCAAATGTTGTGCTATTGATCAAACACAGTCATGGGACTGACACTATAGCTACCACTGAGAAGGTTCTTCATGCTAAAAGATCATCTCATTTTAGGCACTTAAAAACTTTCTGTAAAATATTACTCTGCAAATTTCAGTTTTTCATCTTGCAGCTCACAAGCAGTTTTTTTTTTTTTCCAGTGGCTTCAGGCTTCTTAACTCTATCTTCTCCTTCAGATAACACAAGAGTAGCCAAAATCCATTTCTTACTTGTTTTGCTAAATATCCTTCTGGATATTTTCTCTGGTTTTCAGATAAAGGAAAACAGATTTTAAAGAAAAGCAAGTGTTATGTATCTGAAAAAATATATTTTAGAATAAAAGCTGGAAAATTGAGCATGGCACTCAGAGAGGTAGGCTAGGCCCATTATTCAGTGCATAGCCGAGTGACAGAGTGGGCTTTGCAGGACCATTGGCTTTGGATGTTTGGAATGCAACTTCACAAGAATATGTGCCTGCTACAGGCTGATTTAGGGTGAGATGTAAAAAGTCAAAAGCATCTCTATCTTAATGAAGGATTCCAGGAAATGAGCAAATGGAGATGACTATGGGGACAAATTATGCCTCCAGCTTCCAATTCCCAACTGTCCAGTTAGAAAAGCCAAAATACCACTTCAACTGCATCCCAGGAAGGGTTTATTTCTGAGATATTTTGCAGGACTGGTTTGTTCAGTCTTTCCTCTGGAGGACCCAGAATGCACGGGAATCCTAAGGTAGCTATTCTTAGTCAGCATAAGGTGTCACTTACACTGCTGGAGCATGTAAAGAAGGCCTGGATGTCATTAACTACTGACTTGTTTATGATGTACATGGTAGCTTCTGTAGGAATATTGCTACATTTCTGTAGAGTCTTACTGGCTTAGGTCTCCTCAGGTTCTACCAGAATCTTCCATCTGGCAGAGCGGTTGGACTTTCAGGAACTGGCTTTGTTAACTGTAGAGGCAAAAAATGAATCCTCTTCTAACGTATAGAATTGCTCTCTGATTTCCACGTATCTAGCGTGCATTTCTTGCCTCCCTCCTTCCTAGATACAGCTTATCAGTCCCATACAACTTACTGTGCACTGGTCCTTTGATTCCTCTATGCATTAAGCACAAGAAACTCTTTACAAGAGGAGGAGTGCTTGTGCTTCACTGGCACAAATTACCTGTAGAGATGTGAACAGGACAGAGTGGGCATTTAGGAGCTCTGCAGCCTCAGTCCCTCTGGGCAGAAGGATGTACGTGCCTGTCGAGAGTCTCTCGTTGGATCTCTCGTCGAACTGCAGGAGGGATGTGCTTCACCCTCAGGAGTGGTGGCAGTTTTTGAGGTTAATTGTGTTTAATTGAATCTGACTCTGTATTTCCAGATAAACCATGTAATATGTTCACTTGAATTTGCTATCAACTTTCTACTTCTTGGATTTAAAAAGCCAAATAAATTGCATGAAAAAAGTCCTGCATTGTAATTACTGCTGGCATTTAATAGAGTAAGGAAATTCAAATCCTATTTCAAAGATAAGTTTTTTTTTTTCTTTTTTTTTTTTTCCCCCAGAAACTTGGCCGTGGTGTATATACATATAAATTTAACACATAGCAGGAATAGAAGAACTTGAAGACTTTATTACTGTTGTGTTTTTAGACATAAAAGAAGCTTGTGGGAAACATGAAGACATGATACTAAAATATATCATAAGAGTTTAGGCACATAAAATTAGACAAAAGATGGAGTTTTCTTTTAAAAGAACCTTGACTTTGGAAAAAAGGAAAGCACTGACCTATATTATCTATATGAATATCTATATGCATTCATGCACTCATACATATGAATTACTTCTATCTTCCCCAGTAACTACATTTTTATGAACTGCTACCATGGAAGCTAGTGGTAAATTTCCCATCAATTTTAATGGCAGTGGAATCAGACCCTGGCTATATTTTGCCACAAATATTTTCCAACTTCATGCATTAGGATTGGGGATGTATGTTTAGAGTGAATTATTTCTGCACTGTCATAGCTTCAAAACTTCATTTAGCATTATCTCAAAGCATTTGATAACTGTTATCACTGCTATGTTGTTTGAAGCTGTAAGAAACAGGTTTTCAAAGGACGAAGTCAGTGTGACTCCAAACACTTGCAGCTGCCTGCCTGCTCCACACAAACAGGTCCACCTGCATGTGACAAATAACTGCTTGCTTGCACAGCTGAGGGCTACAGAATAGGAATCACTTGCATCTTCTTTTGTGTGTGACAAGAAAACATTTATCAATGTTTAGAGAAACAGCAAACCTCTGGCAAATTCTGATGGAAGTTTATACTGCAGTACTTTTGGAAAAGGAGTCTATTTTACTATAAATACAGCTACAAAAAGGAAACTACCAATTAAAAAAGGCAGCCCAAAAGGTATGCCCTCTCTGTTACTGCAAGTACTCTATACTGGTCTAGCCATTTTCAGTCCATTTCCTTGTATTCTTCACATCATATTCACACAATGAAGTCCCACATTATGTTCATCATCTACAGTGGAGAGGTGTTAAAGTGGGAAAAAGTTTGTTTTCTGTAAGCAGTTGGCAGTGCTTGGTGTACTTCATTTCACAATTTTCCTGTATGGTGAAAAAATCTTATTTTCTTTGCGTTAAATGAGAGGTTATTATAATTAAAAATTTTAAATACAAAATTGTAAAATTTAGTAGGGTAATTTGTGCATATATAGGAACTGTTTTTCTTGCATAATCTTTCTTAATTCCACCCCTCCCCCCCCCCCCCATGTATGTTGTCTCAATACATGCAAAAAATATATTTATACACATTACCCTGGCCTCATCATCACTTGGTAATGTTTGCAGTGGTTGTGTTTTACCTGTGGCAATCCAGGGAGGCAGGGTGTAGGCAGAGGCTGTATTTTGCCAAAACCTGCTGATATGGCTGGGCAAAATAGATGTGCTTTGGTGAAAACAAACTTTTGCAGGTTTGTTGATTTTTTTTCCAGCTATGTCAGCTCGTCTAATAAAATACATTCTCTCTGCCTGCAAACTTTGCCTCACTTGGAACATGTATGTCACTCACAACTCAGTGTTTGATAAGGGGAAGCCCCAGCAGCGCACGTTAATTTGCAGCAAAGGGCAGTGTTTTGACTCTCTGAGCCTGCCTTATGTCATGTTATTAGATTGATAATAATAGGGGTATATTAAAAGTCGCTGTGCTAGATATCAGAAGGAAAGTTTTCTAGAGATTAGAATTTAAAGAAAAACTGACAAGCTGCCATAGACTTTGTAAGAGAAAAAAATCAGACCTTTAACGTCCATTAATATAGTTCGACTACAATGAGGAGAAAATGGACTTCAAGTTATTTATCAATAATTAGGTTTACTGAGCAGAAGAGTAATGCAAAGCCACTCAAAGTGATTATAATTACTTTCTTATTGAGACCTGTGATTTTATTTAAAGCCATACATTTTACTTTATTTTTATTTTATTTTATTTTATTTATTTTATTTTTTATTTTATTTTATTGTAGTTTTTACAGCAGCTACCTCAAAGGAACCATTCTTTAGCTGCAGCACAAATTACAAAAAAATTACATTTGCAGGTTGTTGCATGGTAGAAATACAATTCCTTTATTTTTTTTTTTTAATTTTATTTTTTATCCACAGGTGAACATTATCCCCTTCAAAAATTGCATTGTTGGTAGTTACATACCAAGAAAGTTTTATTACCATTTCCCAATCTTGTTGGTAGTTGAATTAATTCATCAACAGCCTGCTGATGTGCTCTTTCAAATTATAAAATGTTACATTAATTTCCATGTGGAATAGAAAAAATGATAGATTTTATTTTCCAATTTTGCAAATGGTTCTAGAATGTTGCTGCCAAAAGTACTTATGATCACAGTGGAAGAATAAATTTTGAAAAGAAAGCAGAATTTAACAAAAGGTTGAATCTGGTGAGTTTTGTTGTGATTCTAGAATGTCATTAATCAACCAGAAGACAGAAGCCAAAATAGAAATTAGAGCTATAATTGAAAAACATAATTGTAGGGAAAGTTCTCAGGGCTTATGCAGAGGTAGAATCAAATCTGGAATTCTCCCTGTACTTGAATACTTGCTTAATGTGTTCAAAAATCAAAATATTTTTCTGCCCTAAAAGAGAGGAAAAAAAATAACACCAACAAAAATCCACCAAAGGCCATAGCAACAACAGCCCACAGACTGAAGCCCTTCAGTGTGAGTGGTGATATTTCTCAAAAAGAGGTTGCTGTTCTCTGGCAGGGACTCGAGTATATTGTGCCAATGCTCCAAACTACTGCTTGTTGTTTTCTGAATGGAAAGGTTAAAAAGCATACCTTTTTGGGGTGAACCTTCTGTTGCATCTCTTAACTAGACAAAGGTTGTTTGTAACATAAATAAGAAGCAGCTATCCTTCTGTCCTGTTCTCCTGTGTAGCAGGAGAAAGGTTTGTGATGTGAAGGGGTGTTTACATGATTTGTTTACTCTTGCTCTGACTTCTAGTGTAATTACTGAAAGAGCAACAGTGCACAGGGAGAAAAAAAAAACAAAAAAACACAAAAATAAGCGAGCTGGTTTTCATTTGTAGCTGATGTGTTTCTAAAAAGTTTTCTAATGTGCACATATGGTTAGAAAATGATGAAGAAATACAGCCAAAACCAACCTGGTGCTCTTCAGCAATGCAGGAAAACTGGCTGCTGTTTGGGAATGGCAAAGGTATTTTTTGCAACATTGGCAGAGCAGGGCAGTGAGGAGAGAGGGAAAGACTTGGAAGGGATGGGAAGATTTGGGAAATTGGATGGAGAGGTCAGGGTCTCTCAGGTAGGGCGTCCCCTTCTCCCTTTCTCTGTACACAGTCTGCTGCAGCCTGTCCTGTTCCTGAGAACCTCTTCCTTCCCCTCTAACATGCTGCATCTCACCCGGCAGCAGTTAGCACGAGGCTGTGAACTGTAGTCAGCTTTCTGCTGTAGCAGATGGAGACATGATACCACGAATGACCTCTTCCTACAGACTCCATTCTTCTGCAAGTAGGGAGCGAGTGTCCAAAGCCAGCGTCCATCTCACCCAGCAAATGCAAAGGCAGCTGACTGCCCTGTGCCAACAGAGCCTGACAGCCCTGTCCCTGTGGCTTCTTTACATTTGGAAAAGTTTGCAAATATATTCATTTATATACTCACAAGTGTTAACTATGTATATGGTTTCTAAAAAAAATTAGAGCCCTGCCAAAAAAATTTTGGTGGCATTTAGCTGCGGTTCTCTATGTGCAGGAAAACCTGTCTCTTCACATAAACATAATTCTATCCCCAAGAAATCGAAACAAAAACACAGGAACTGGCTTGGGCTTTGGAATATTTTTCATTCCTCTCTTGTCCTTGGAACTACCACAATTAAGAGACAGACCTTGGCTTAGCTTTTTATGTTTTTTTTTTTTTCTTTTTCCAATTTTTATTTGATTAGCGTGTTTTGCTGGTTATGGTTTCCTAAGATTTTATCTGCTCTTGCCACAAATATAAACACTTTGTTTTCTTCTGTTTTAGGCATGAATGCTTTATAGAGGTGTTACATGAAAGGGTGCATAAAATTTTATATTGGCATAAAGTCCTTGCCAGTGGCTTCTTCAGTCGAAGCACGGTACTTTGTAGAATAAATACTTTCAGAAGAATATGTACAGTACTCATTCCTGCACAGGCATCTTCTAAAATAAATAATAAAAAAAAAAATAACATTCTGTAACTTGGTACCAAAAATAACTATGATTGTCAAAGAAGGATGAAGATCATGGCTCCATGATTCATTCATTTATCCATCCTGCACAGCAGTTTGTGGCATGCCCTGATTTTGGAGCAGCTGGATTAACTTTTGCCAGTATACATGAAGGCACACACTATTTTTTCTACCCACAAATCCTAAAAATAATTTTATTTTCATAGTATGGAGTTATAAGCTAACATTATTATTGTTATTATTAATTTGTAAAAATGGACAAGATTAAGCTTTTAATTTTGCTTTTTGCTACCTGATATCCCTATCTAATATAAAATCACAGAAAAAATGCAAAATAGCTATCGTTGGCAGAATACAGTCATGGAAGCTAGCATATCTACCATGAGCATGAACCCAGGTTAATTTATCCAGTCTTAACCAGGCAGGATGCAATCCTGTGACTTTCACAGAGCTTTTTACCTACAACACACAGCCCACTCTTCAATGCTTGGATATTTGATTTGAAACACCTGTCCTACCTAAAGAGACCAGATCTTCTATTCTACTATAAACTTCTAATTCGTATTAGAGTAAAATAAATTGCTGTAAGAACTCAGAGCTATTTGGAAAGCCAAGTCATTTACTTCATATTTATCTGAAAATAGGAAAATGTTGGTCTTAAAATGGAAGTCGGCAGCTGTACTGGCACTGACCAGCTAAATATGCCTGACTTAATATACTTGTAACTTTTAGAGGCAGAAGTTGATGGAAATGATTAGAGCATTTTTACTACCACACAATAGAACTTGCTGCAAAAATCCTCAAGATGTCTATAAAGTTGGCTGCTGCATTTATATATTGTCCTTTGCTGCTGCATGGAGACTCTAGCTCAAACCAGCCAGCTGCTGATCAGCAAGGCTGGTTATTTCAGATACAGTCTAAGCTATACACACCTTCTAGTTTTGGAGCCAAATGAGCAGTTAGCTGAGATGTCTCTGCTTGTGACCTACAGTAATGAGTGTGTATGCTTGTTGTTCTCGAAAAGAATCTTGAGCTGATCCTAAAGGTTTTCACTCAGGTCTGCCTTGAGGAAGAAAATACTGGGTTTACTCCAGTGGCTTATTTAGTGGCATCACTAAAAGTTTTGCTGAACAGCAATTTTTCAATAAAGCAGAAGAAATATAGACCTGTGAATATGCATTCAGAAATGTAAAACACTATATAAAGAAGTGAGAGATATCAACATACAAATTCTTTGTTATTTTGAACTCTGGTTCTTTCTTACATTAGTCCATTAGCACTGTTGCAATCATAAGAAGTATTCATACCAGCCTGGTTAATTCACCTCTCTATAGTCAAAGGCATCAAGTAATTGTAAAATGAAAGATTTTATATATTTTGCTGCACCTTATTTAATTTACATGGGCAGTTAGACATAGCAGTGTGTGAGAGTGCTGCCTTCTTTTAGAATAGTTTCTTAGGAGGGAACACTGTTGCATAAATTGTCAGCAGTTGAGGCAGCCATGGATGAAATGGCCTTTCTTATTAAATGTCACAAGATTTAATGTCACTGTATAATTGGGATGGAAGGATAATTGAGCTAAGCTCAACACGTCTTTTTCTGCTAACACGTTATTAATCTGCAGGAGTGTTAAAATATGTTTTATAAAGGCCCTATTCACTTGAAAATTGTTGGCTCAGACAAAAAAAAATCTACTTTTTTATTGCAGAGCTCATGAACAACAATTTTGGATTTCCTTCACAGAGTATTTAACTTGTAACTAAAGTATACAGCAGGATGGAGCACAATAAGGAATTAGGCATGTATTCATGAAACATGTAGCTTTAAAGATTTTTTTTTTTAACAGCAAAAACCTACAGCCAGCACCCAAACACTATAACGTTCAGGCAGTAAGAATTGGTTTCAGTTTGAAATCCCAGTGCTGAGCCTTCATTTGAGAACTTTCTTTAAGTAACTTGTCTTGATTTAGCAGAAAAAAATATTGATATAATAATTTCATATAGAGTTATCAGTTTAATATAACTAGCCAAGTGGCTGAGGAAGGCCTTTCTCTTTTCAAAGAACAATATATGACATTGAACACACCATTGTATCTTGAAATTTTGTAATTTTTTCATTAAGTAAAATACAACAACAGTAGAGAAGCTTTTGCAGACATTAAGTTTCTGATGGTTTCCTTTTGAAAAATAATGCCATTTTTTTGTTATGGTGAGGGTTATATATTTATGCCATTTCTGGTGAGGAAGTTATTCACGTGAGAAATGTGACCAAAAGTCTGACTAAGTCTGATTTTTTTTTTTTTGGTCCCATATAATTTTCAGCTGTTTTCCATCCAAGATGTAAAATGAGTAAATGAGACTATTAATACACATGTGCGGAATATACTGTAAGCATAGAGCTCCACCTCAACATTTTCAGGTGAAGACATTCTGTTTTTTGTTACACAAATTTTCTACAGTTTTTACCACCAAGAAAAAACTAGAAAGAAAATTGAAAAAAAAAATCCTGTTGCTCTTTTTTACTGTTTCTCATTTGAAAAAGTGTTGGAAAACAGTTATAGCACGTTTCTCTAGTACTTTCTGTCAGCTTATTTCCAAATGGAAAACAGTTATTGTATTTGTCACCTTTTAAAATGAAGCTGTCTTTTCTTTCACGAAGCATTCTTACCAAAGAGTGATTTTCCAACAGAAATGCTACAATTTGTACACTAAAAAGTCAGAAACGTTTCTAACCATAAATATTTTCCAATGAAATTATATCCTCTAAACAAAAGACTACCTTCATGGAAAAATTAAGATGAGTGCCACTTTGCTGTGCTTTAGAGGGCTACAAAGTCTGCATGAAATGGGGCTCAGAGTTGTGATTGTTTACTTCATCAGTATGAAATTATGAAGTTTAATATAGCCCATAACTTGAAGAACTTAGGAAGCTAAATCTCTATAAATGTTCTAGAAAATGAAGTCTTACAATTTAAGAGTAGTGACTCTAATTTTAAATGTAAAATAAGAGAATGTCATACAAACAGTATATGCTCTGTCTTCTTCTCTCTCAACAAAACAAAATAAAGAATGCTTATAATAATTAATCAAAGTAATAATGGACAGTGGAAAAGTTGTGGGAATGTTTAGAAATTGGTGCAAATTTACCCAGTTTCCAGGCCTTTTTACTCAAGATCTTTTTGCTCAAGATATAATTTTTTTTAGCCATTTATTTGTCATTTAGCCTAGCAACACGGCGTCATGTGCTTTGACTACTGAATATAACACTTCTTTGCTGCGCTGGTGATGGACTACTGGAACTCTAACCTGTGGGGTCTTCTCCTTGGAGATCTTGGAGATCTTCAGAAGCCACCTGGGCAACCTGCTCTGGGTGGCCCTGCTTGAGCAGGGGTTGAACCAGGTGCCTCCAGAGGCCCCTTCCGGCCTCAACCCTTCTGTGATTCTGTGAAACAGCTACACAGAATCAGTGATTAGTCTTCTGCTTAAGACAGAATCAATATAGTTCTACAAGAACACTTTTTAATTATCTCCTTCCTTATGGTAAACAAACAATTGTGTTCTGCATAATTTATCACATTACCTTAATCTATATTCAGGCTTTGAGTTTACACAATGTCTTAGTTGTGCAGAATGGCTGAAATAGGTTGCAGAGAACTTCAGAATAGTGCCCTGTTTAAATTAGTCATGGTAGACAAATATGAAAATACAGGTGTTATTAATAGTATGTGGGGGGTGGGTTTCACATGAAGAACTTCTTTCAAAATAAACTGTTAATATTAAAGGACTTCCTTTCTAATTTGTGCTTCCAAGAGGAAGCAATCAATGACCACGAGCCAGTTTGGCAGCACTTTCTTCTGAACCTTTTCTTTATAGAGTACCACTTCAAATGTGTTCAGGCCCCCAAGGATGTGGGATGCTAGGCAGAACAGATTGTTAGGAGACTTGTACAACAAAAAGTGATGTGTTATTCTGTTGAACTACAGTGCAGCCTCCCCATCTGTCAGTGTAGTAAGCTCAACTCAGTTGTTCATAGGCTGACGGAACTGAGTGCTGCCAAACTTATTCTTAAATTATGCTGATTTAACGGTGGTGATCCTGAGAAATGCAACATTTAAGAGGAACTCTGTTTTATTGAGTTGCCAGAGGGTAGCCCAGAGCTTACACATTCTGTGTCTAGGATGCCTAGTCCTACTAAAACCAGCTGAGGGAAAATCTCAGATATAGCATTGTAATGTAAGTAGATGTAGTTCACTCTGAAATTTTGCATGGCTGAAATTCAGAACTGTAATTGTCTACAATAAAGCCATATGGCAAACTTAGGTGTTTCCAGGCACTAATAAATTACTATGCAGTTCTCCTCCTGGTATTTGCAAACTGGCCTTAAAGAAGATAAAGAACTTTGCTTCAAAGAAACTGAAAAATATTAAAGATCAGCTCTTCTATTAGTGTTGGTCAAAAATATTCTTTAAAACTTTGAGAACTAGTCTGTCCTTCTCAAACATATTCATCACCTTAATTGAAAAAAATATATATTTTATTTTATTTTATTTTATTTTATTTTATTTTATTTTATTTTATTTTATTTTATTTTATTTTATTTTATTTTATTTTATTTTATTTTATTTTATTTATTTTTAGTAGTCATTTTCAGGGTTGCTGTTTGCTTGCTTCTTTTGTAAGGGAAATCAGTTTTGGGCCAGCTTGTCTCCTTGTGAATTCAAGAGGAAGAGCCCTCATCAAAGTCAAATCCAAATGAATTATAAACAAGGTTCTTTGTGGATTTTGTCATTGTTGATATTATTTTTTTTAAGCTCAGAACAATATGAAAACTTCATACAAATTGCTTGTACTGAAGTAGGGTGAGGGAGGAGGTCAACGTGCATTTGTGCATAGGCAGGGAAAAGGTGGCAAAACGTCTCAGCAGAAGCTGTTTTATGAAATAAGGAAGACCAAGTGAGAGCTGCTCTCAGAATTAAATTAATGCTAATTAAGCTTCCTATCTAGCATGGGAAAAAAAGCTTTTTATTCTGCTGGCTTTTTATCACTACTGGTAGTCTTACTAATCATGAGATAAAGCCTACTCTTTATAGAAACAATTTGTAACTAGCATAAGCATATCAAGTAAACTTACCAAAGTAGACAAAAAACTCTGACAAAAAATACTTCTTGAAAGTTGCTCTAATTCTGCATTTGGGACTTTTGTTTTGTTTTGTTGTTTTGTTTTATTTTATGTTGACATAACTGCAATTGCTTGAGAACTTTTCCTGGGAAGCTAATACTAAATTCTGCATTATTTTAAAGGTTTTAAGTGGTCTTCATCAGATTCCCAAATCTGAAGTACCACCTCTAGCTTTTTCTCTAAGTTACTTTGGGAACGAGATACGAAAATAGAAAATAATACACCTTAAAAAGCTTATTAAAGGATGATTTCCATTTTGCAAGAATTAAGATCAACTTATCTCTGAATATCTTATTTAAATTTCCCAGAAACTAAAAAGTCTGGGGAATTTCTGGTGGGAGAACCCATTGGGAGTTCAGACAAGGGATCCTATGAATATGACTTGCACTCAGTGAAATCCATAATGGTGCAGGGGAATTCTTCAGGTTTATGAAAAGAGATCTGTTTTAGAAAACTGGCGCACTGGAATATTCCCAAACAGCTCTGTTCATAATGTTTTCCAAAATATCTATGCATAATTTACTTAATGCACATAGGGATAAGCAATATTTCTGGCAAAGAATGGGCAAAACACAACTATTCTCTTCAGTCCAAACTTTTAAGTACTAGCTATCCAGTTAAGTCTGGACAAAGGATGACAAAGCAGTCCTTAAGTTTCCAGGATGAATGAATTCAAGTCTTACTTTCCTGCTACTGACAGTGCTCCAAGTCCGGCTAGTCCTCTCTTGCCAAAACTGTTAGTTTCAGACAAATGTAAGCAAAATGAGGGATCAAACAGAATAAGTAATTTCTTGAATTACTAAATCATTTGGTTATATGTAATGGATAAGCACATACGGAATAATGGATAAGCAGTCTTTCATTGAGAGACATACTCATCAGTGTTACGTGCAAAGAAATAGTTCTAGCCATAACATCAAGTCAAAGTGCCACCTGCAATAAAAGTCAGGTCTGCAACTGCCTGTCCCATGTGCCAAGGAAATGCTTTGACCAACGCTCAGGAAAACTTGAAGTGTGTGTGTGTTTTGAGTCTGTGTTCTCCTAGGCTAAAAGCACAAAATTTAATTTCACTCCTCGGGAGACTGAATTGCAAGTGCAGAGAGTAATTAACCATTACCAACTGATGTATGTTATAGTGCTGGAGAGGAAACTGCACAGAGTATAGAACAATTATCTCCTGCTATTAAAGCTCTGAGGAGCTTTTCCCTTCTTATTAAACATAAGTTATAGAAGGTAAGAGGGATGAGGCAGAAAAGGCAAATGCCTGAAATCCATGTACCTGATAAGCATAGCAATGATGTGAACACAGAAGCTCTGGTATAGACCCCTCCAGGAAACTTCTTAGCATAACTGTTAAGTCTTTACTGCTGTGAAATAATAGCAAAGACTGATGAGCCTTCTATGGAAAATTGTTGCTAGACTCTTCTTTGAGTTTATTTTCTTGTATGCAAAGCAGGTATACAAGAGAGTGACTTTTTAACAAAAAGTGTGTAGCCTAAAACAACCCTACTTCTCCTGAGATTCAGGAATGAATCATAAAGTGCAAGAGTAACTACGTAGCAGCAGTAGAAAGTTAAGTTTTTTATCTTCTCCATTAATCAGATTAAAGTCTCCAGCACTACAGACATAACGCTCACTTAAAATTAGTAAATAAGCAGAATTTTCCAAAACTCTGAAAAGTCAGCTGTGAGGAAAGCTAAAAGATGATCTTCATCTCTGACATTAAATATAATCATGAGCACAGTACAACATGTTGGGGAAATTTATTCCTGCTTCACTCTGTAACAATACAAGTAGTTTTCTGAACAGAGACACCACAATACACAACATTCCCTGAAAAGATGGCCCATCTAATGTTTTGGTGAGAGCTGTTCCAGCAGGTGTTTTGTCTGAATTTTCAAAACATACCTCGGTTGCATTCTAACAAAAGCGTGTTTACACGGTCTGTTTCTTCTTTCAGCTTATAGTTTATGTTCTGCTTGGTTCTCCATAGTTAGAGTTGAAACTCATAGTAAAGAGGAATAAAGAAAAAAATCTTCAAAGCAGTCAACATCTGGGTCTCAGCTTCTAAATTCTTACGTGTGTGTTCTGATAAGCCTTATACTACTGAATGTATGCACATTTCAATTATCTTATGACCCAAGGCACAGTAAAACTGCTGGGTACTTGTGAACTAGAAAGGCATGCAGAAGCTGGAATCTACAGCCAAAAAACAACAGCTAATGAGGCTCTGACGTTCCCTCTTCTGCCCAGACTTCCTGGCGTCCAATTCTCTGGAGATTTCTTAGAGGAAATGTCTAGTTTGCTAGGTGTTTTGTAAAATGCTACATTCTGAAAACAGTAATTGAAGAATTCCCAACGTGGATTTTGTGGCACACTTCTCTGTTAAAGACTACTTGTACCCAAAATATCTGAGCTAATTAAGAAAGTGTTCCTATGCACCTTTGCTCAGATAATCTAAGTCTTTGAAATGTCTCTCTCCAGCATTGGAGACTGTATGAGGAAAGGGTGGCAAGGAAGAAGTAAATTCTACTCACAGCAACTGTGAGACCATCAGAAGGTTTGAATTGAGTCTAATGAATCCTAAACAAAAGACTGCTGATCATCAATAGAATCACTTAAAAATAACTTAAGACTTTGATAACTCAGTACTATAGGCTTTCTAAATATTCCCCCCACCATCTCAAATGCACACAGTCCAGTCCCCCAGCTACCTTTATTGCAGTCACAAGAAAAACTCCACATTTAACATGGAGAACTACATATAATCCCAGTTTCACATCACAATGCTACACACAGAGCATTGCGACAGTTAACGACGAGGCAGAATAAGAAGTCTGAACTTCAGTCCATAAGTACTGATGCTAAGCAAGCACAAGAACCTGAATTTTCAAGTTGAAACTTTCACTTATAATGAAAAGTCCCTTTCTAATGTACCAAGGTGTAGTAATAACACCTCTCTCTTCAGAGATGCCACTGAAGTCACACGACTACAGAGGAGGTATCTTCCCCACCACTGAATACCAGTTAGTGTGCTCTCAGACACTGAAAGCAAATGGAGGTTGCTCTTTCTTGCTATGCATTTCTGAGGGTCACCATGTGGAAGTAATTGAATTGATTTAAGAAGCTTCTAAATGCTTCACACACATAATGGTAATATTGTGCTGCAGAAACTGAGGATACTGCCATTTCTTAGGATCTTAACTTAAATTTAAGTCAGCTTGAGATCCTTTCCTTGAAAATGTGAATAAGATCTAGTCTTCTCAGGTGCTGAGTAACCACTGCCTTTACTGACTTACAGTAACATTACCTTTACATACACATGCAGAAAGAAACCTATTATTGACTTTGTGGTTTACTGTTTAATTTTGCTGTATTGTAGCTGAATGGAATTGAGTACAGAGTGCATGTAAAAAGGTGTCTCTTCCAGGGAAGGCTGAATTGTGTTGTGGCTTATCCCGGCAGGCAGCTAAGCACCACACAACTGTTCGCTCACTCCCCCCACCACTGAGGCATGGGGGAGACAATTAAAAAAAAAAAAAAAGGTAAGAACTTGTGGCTTGAAATAAAGACAGTTTAATAGGACAGCAAAGGAAGGGATAATAATAGTAATAATGATAACAATAATGATAAAAAAATATACAAAGCAAGTGATGCACAATGCAATTGCTCACCACCTGCCAACTGGTGCCCAGCCAGACCCCAAGCAGCAGTCTCCCCAGCCAACTCCCCCCAGTTTTATTGTTCAGCACAACGTCACATGGTGTAGGATGTCCCTTTGGCCATTCTGAGCCACCTGTCCTGGCTGTGTCCCCTCCCAGCTCCTGGTGCACCCCCAGCCTGTTTGTTGGCAGGGCAGCACAGGAAGCTGAGAGTCCTTGGCTGTGAGTGAGCATTGCTTTGCAACAACTAAAACATCAGCGTGTTACCAACATTATTCTCATCCTAAATCCAAAACACAGCACCATACCAGCTACTAGGAAGAAAATTAACTCTATCCCAGCCAGGACCCATTGTGGTTTCAAGACATTGAGCAGCACAATGTACTTTACCACAACTGATAAAAAAATTACCCAGAGTGTCATAGAAGGAATGAGAAGGGTGGATATGGGGGAAAAGGAATAAAAGGTCAATATTTAAGCATTCACAAAATAAAGAAGAAAAATCTTCATTTTTTTCTTGCAAAAGAAATTCTCTAATCATAAAATGAGAAGCCCTTGCTCAATACATTCAGTTCTGAAGATAGGAAATATATTGTAAGACTTTTTGTTGCCATTATCAAACCTGAGAATTACTGGGGAGTGAAACTGATTTGTCTGAATAAGAGATTAGAATTGGATGTAGAGGATTGCAATGCCTGAATTTTTGTCCTACAATAGAAAGATTAAAGGTTTATTAGATTAGATCAAAGAATATGAGAATGGAATTGCATTTGTTGAAGTCTGTTGTCCTTTTGTACCAGTTTTCTGACATTCATGCTGTATTCTTTGATCTCTTTAATAATGTTTTTAATGTCATAATTGTGAATTTATTAAATATCATATCATTTTTTGAGTTTATTTTCCAAATACATATTTTTAAATGAAAAGAAATGTTAAGAAAAACAATTGTTCTAAAATAACACCTAACATACACTTAGCCCAAATTTACCTTGGGAATTGCAAAGCTGGTTATTTCTTATATTTAGTCCCAGCTTACTCTGCACTTGGTTTCAACATGGTCTATACAACACCTGTCACAGTAGAATAAATGCTAATTAGGGCCTTTAGGTGCTAGTATACAACAAATAACTAATAATAGTATTATGAAACTGTAAGAAGAAATATTTTTGAACAGATGGTCTGAAAGCCCTGATTAAAATAATTCAAGAAGGTTTATATATTTCTAGAGAATCATCCAAACTTCTCGGTTATGATTTTTCCAGTGACATGAACAAGCACATCTTTTGAGGTTCCTCTGTCACCAGCAGTAATTTTCTGCTTTTGCAAACTTGCACGAACTAATCAAATAGAAATAAGAAAGGTCTTGCTCCTGTTCTCATTGACTTCATTCAGAGTCTGGCATTAACTTGGAAAGGATCATTACTGAATGGAAAATGAATACATTAAATAGACTGTACAATGGGCTGCAGTTTTGACTTGAATTTTCCTTGGAATTATCACTGCCATTTTCATTGTTAACTTTTTCTTTAACCTAGTTGCTAAAACAATTCAGTGCTTCATGGGATAGATTCTTACCTTACTTTGTTCTACACTTGGGTAACTTAATTGTCTGGAAGAATATTACAAGACCAAATCACTAGAATATTCTGTATTTGAAAGATTCATTAGATAATTTGTATAAGTAAGATTAAATTAGAAAAATATTCAAAATTATCAGTAAATTTAAAGAGGATATTCAAATAAAACACAAAACAGAACAAAGGTTTATTTGGAGTAGCCTCAGAGAAATTGTATTCTCTGACTGCGTCAAAGAATTGAATTGAGAGTCCTAAGCAGAAGCACTTTTGCAAGTGAGATCAGCATCTGCTATGCTAATTGAGAAGTTAACTTTCTAAAGCTCTTTTTCCACGTTGTTCCCTTGTCCACTGTTTGTTGAACTGTGTTATATGATCCATGATTCAGATCCTGACAATGTAGACGTCAATGATAGAAGTGCGCTGATTTCCCCAGGGCCAGAATTTTTATTAGTATATTTATATTTTAAATATTTATCTTATAAGCATGTCAACTTCAGAGCCTCCTGGCATCTCTGTTAAGAAACTTAAAATTTGCTCTGGTAAGCTTAATGTCACAGAAAACCACTATACTCTTTCTAGTCTCAAACATTAAACTGTATGCATTATTTTGTCCTAATTCTGTTCAGATAACGTTTTCAAGAGACTTTATCGTTGTTTACTTTACACCACCCTTTTCTCTCTCCCCTGTTTGCTTGTCCATGTCACTCCTTGGTTCCTTCTCCCTTTCTGTTGTTGTGGTTGTTGTTTGGTTGTTTGTTTGGTTGGTGTGTATGTGTATCAGTTTTCCTCCTGACTACTGGAATTTATTTACTGGGGAAGTGGGCAAAGATGTGCATACTTCTCAGTGACTATCTGAAATCAGTATTTTGATGAATTCCTCTTTATTGATGAATTCCCCTCCTCTCTTCTCACAACTCTGGAGATGCTCAGATGAGACAGTTACTGTGTTATATCTGCAGCCCAGTCCAGCTGTAAGCAAGAGACTTGTAATTGGATGTCTGTGCTACATGTCATACCAACTTGGTGCTTGGTACCGAGGAAATTAAACCTTCTTTTCATCCCTTAACTGTTGCATCTTGCCCATCAAAAATTGGGAGAACAGCAATGCAACTGGCATTCAAAATTGTCTTTACCAGTAAAGACCAAAAATCTCTATACTTTTAAAGAAATTATAACTCACAAGTGACTATTTTTGTTATGACCATAAAAATTGCAATTCTCCAGATAAACACACATGTAATTAGAATGATTACCATACAACAATAAACCACAGGTACTATTATAAGACCATAAACTGTTATTCAATATACTATAAAATTTGAAATCTAATTGAAAGTGCTAGTTTAGCATAATTCCCAGAAGCCATCATTCTTTAATATTGTGAAATGAATGAGGATTTTGTGGAGCTATTAATTGTTACTGACAAGCAATAACCACTGGAATGAAGCTCCAATTATCAGCAGTAATTAATCACATTTACTGTCATCTGTGATGTCAAAAAAAAATCAATAATATTCTAAACAGCAAAAAGGAATATATATCCCATGTTTTAACTCATTTCATGTAAATCAGATGGTCCTTTTGTGGGGTAGGCAAGGAGTTACAAAAGTGCTGTTTTCACTCTATAAACAATGTTCAGTCTTCTAATATTTTCCAATTTAAAAATGCTCTCCCACTTTATTCTGTTTTGATGGAGCCTTAGGTACCTTGGAGGTTTATACAGTTAAGTACAATTTATAATATCATTTGTTACTAGCATGATGTTATTGCAGACACATGGCTTTAAAAATTAGAAATTATAAAGATCATCTGAGCATGTAGTTCACTAGCCTGTTCCAGGAAAGTACTTAATGTTACTTTAAGCGAGAAAGCTTGAGCAGGAGATGAAGTGTTCTTGGAGATGAAGGTGTACATAAGGTTGGTAGAACCTTCATTGTTGGTACCTGAGCATTCAGATAGAAGGAACTCAACTCAGAAAGAACACCTCATTCTATACCTTAAATCTTGTCCTGTTGTTTGCTTCAGATGCTGTTGTTTGCTTCAAATATTTTTTTTTTTCGATTTTTAGGAACCTCCACGGTACAGTAAAACACACATATACATCTTTGAGAACAAAAGGATAGAAAACATTTCAGTACCTTCAATAGTGATTTGATGGATGGCCCAAACGTGCAATGTAGACATCACACTTAAAAATCCGTGTTTGTAAAATGGAATCTGCTAACTGTACCACTGAAAATTTCTGATACTACAAATTGTATTGTTGGACCACAAGGGCATATCATGGTCCTTATTCTCAAATGATGTTATGTTTTTTTCTGGAACACAGCAAATCCAGGTCATGTTGAGTGATCAGGATTTGAGATGTAGCCAGTCATTTACCTTAAGACACTATCAGCTAGCTATTGATGGCATAAAAAGACTCAAGTTTAGAATAGTGTGAAAACAACAGCCTAGAATCTGTTGTAAGTTCATTTAGAAAGAGCAGTGAAATGCTAAATAATTTGTTTATTATACTGTGTTGTTCACTTATGGTTTCATCCACTTCTCATAATCCATCAAAGATACAAGTCCTCTAACATGAATCAGCAGAGCAGGAACAACATCTGTTCATAATGTACTGCAAATATCCAGCAGGGCATCTTTTTGGAAGAAGCATATGAGGATTTGACAGTTGAATACATATCAAAAGTAACCCTAAAATAGATACAGAGATTGTATTTATCTAGATCTTGGGCACCTCCTAAACACAAGGCAGAGGCAAGATGCAGTCTTTTCGAGTTTTCAAGTAAAGGCGTATTTATGAAATTCACTATATTAGTGCCCGTGGAAGTAGAATTTAGAGGTTGATTATACTAACAATTTTATTATTCCACTTTATATAACCAGCATTCCAATTTTTTAAATACTGCATTTTCACCAAGACCTGGGGGCATAGCTGACAGTACAGTTTTATAACATGTAATATACTACTTAAACAGGTCATGTCTTTAAGATTCTGTCCTCTCTGAAATTCTCTTAAGACTTTTTCACCATTCATCCCTTGTTTTTTTAAGAACTGTGGTTAGATAAAAATACTTGTGGTTTCCCTGCTGAATGTAATTGAACATTCTTCCTCTGAAGCATAGCAAATTTTTGGCGTATCTGCATTTTCTTAAGCTAATTGAAGACTTTGAAAGTGTACACATCTAATATAATCAACATTATACTGTAATACTGTCATGATCAATTAATCAAAATAAATTAACTGGTTAAATGAATTGAACCAGCAGAAAAAAAGTTTGCATATTATGAGAAAACTTTGGAATGTAATTCTTTTCTCAAGTTGAACGCTTCCATTTATTAATGGAAGAGAAAACTCTTCCAGTTATTAATTTTTGATGCTTTCCTGAGTTTTCAGTGTGGAACTTAATAGTGAGTTGGTTTATTAAAAAATAATAGCAGTAGTAATTAGTCTTTTATGGTAAGATTTTAAGTTGAAGAACTCATGTTTACTTTCCATTTCTGATATTTAATTAAATATTTCTTTTTTATAGAAGAAATTACTAAGTATTTCAAAAAAGTTATTTTTCCATTACCATCTTAAAACTCCTACGCTGAACATTTATCATTAAATAACACATTCATTTATGCTTGTTGTCAAGGTAACAGAGATTATCAGAATAACAGAAATAAAAGTATTTTAAATTCTCAGTTTATTAGGATAAGGTAAACACTAATTCTGTCAAACACTAGTTATCTTCCCTGTGTATGGAATTGAATACATTCTAATAAGGAAAAAGTATAGAAACACTATTCTCCTCTTGTAATACTGCATAGCCCTCCTTTAAAGAATATAATGGTAGACATGTTTGGTAATTCAGTAACTATGTTTACAAGATAAGAGTCTTCCAACTTGAACCGTCAGTTAACGAATATTCAAGATTCCTGCTGCCTTAACAGCAAAAAATGCCTTGGAGTCCAACAGTGAGAACTAGCTTTCTCCCTCCATCCCTCCCTCCGTCCCTCCCTCCCTCCTTCCCTCCTTCCCTCCTTCCCTCTTTCCTTCCTTCCTTCCTTCCTGCCTTCCCTATTATTATCTCTCACTTAATAATGGCCCTTAGTTACTGACATCAGTCAGTCATTTTTACATCAACCTGTTTTGCTGGCCAAAACAGAAGATTATGTGTAGAATAGGCATGAGTGGCACTCAGGCTGAAAGTGTGAAAACTTCATGGGGTTTGATAACACGGTGGAAAACGTGTCCTGAGTTGGTGTTAGCATTAGCTGAGAAATGGAAATGTATGCACTAATTTGCACAGCAATTGCAGCTCAGCCTCACCTGCCAGCCTCATCTATTCATTGAACTGGGAGGCTGTGGTATCTTTAAATGACATTGAGTCACTTGGACGACTTATTTAAAAAGTTATCTTCCTAATAGCTGGTAAAAGCTAAAAGGAAATCTAAATACATAATACATAATAGGAAATATTGAGAGTTACTAGAATTTCTCTGATTTATTACTGTTAAAGATCTGGCTAAAAGGAACTCTTCTACTTTTTGGCTGCTCAAACTGAACACTTGAATAGATGATAGCTTTGAAGATGCCATCTGAAGTATTGCACAATTAGCATAAATAATTTTAAAGTATTCTGCTTCTGTAACAGATCTTGAAATGCTGCATCTAATGGCCTATGGTATTTAGAGACAAACTATTCCAAAAAACTGCAAGCCTGTAAATTTCTGTGATTTGGTATCAGAAAATTTGTCTTTTAAGATTTAAGTAATGACTGAATAATAGCTTGCAGAGAATGATATGACCTTGGTTGGAATTTGCTTCAGAGTCAGACTACACCTCCAAAGATGGCCCTGGAGGGTAGGAGGGGTGAAGCTCAATTTGCTGGCATGGGAAGCACTGAATTTACAGGCAGAATCTGAAATATAATGTTTCATTGCACCTACTTGCTTGAAATTTTGCATGAGTTCTGGATATGTTGATAACAATTTGCTTGTGACTTCTGAAATATGTTCTGCCTTTCCAAATCTGGGGTCTGGAGATTTTGTTTGGGGATTTTTTAGGCCTTATGAACAACTCACTTATCCTGATATCAGACTGCCACAATTCATGTAGGAATCCTTTACTGTAATTGTTTTCACCAAACACTACCCTCCAACCCACACAGTATAAATGTGTGTTCTAATAATTCAAATAACTCATTTGATGATTTTATTATAGTTGTGCATGTGGAATCTCATTTTTAAAGACTACCAATCTAGTATTTTTCCAGCCTACCCCAGAAAATCTGATGTAAAACGGTATTATGGTAATGTGTATAGCATTACACATAGCATTTGCTGACTTTTGAGTCAACCTTCTTTGGGGTTGTCTGTAGGCTTTTACATATGGTATCTGGCAATTTCTTCTTGTGTAAATATTCCTGATAGGAGTTTATTACTTTCCAGTAGCTGGAGAGCTGTATAACACACATTTAGCTCTTTTATTTAGTTCCACCTCCATTTCAGTTACAGACCTTATTGCTATAATTAAGAACTACAGAATTTCTGCATATTATTCTATATACCTCGAGTGTGCTCTAGTCTCCTTTCCCTTTTATTGCACTCCCCAAGGTAATACAAAATAATAATATGCCATATGGCAAATGGAACCAGCTGAAACACCACACAGCGTCTTTTATCTTGTACATTTTACAATATGACATTCCCAAGTTTGTAACTGATGAATATTGCATCTCCTAGAAACTCCAGCTGTATTATGCTGCTTCTCCCATTAGAGGCATCCTTGCTGATACTCTGAACCTTTTTATTTTTTTTTACATTAATGCGGCAGCTGTCATTTTGCAGAAATCAACAACATACGGAGGAACTGGCAGAATATGTGGTAATCTTACCAAAGTGCAAAAAGTGCAACATGTTAGCATGAAAAAAATATTTGCAAAATCATGAATTGTGTTACATGTAAGTGCTATGATGTAACTAATAATAACGATTTTTTTTTTCAGTTTGAGAGGCTTAACTGGGAACTGGGCATTTTTCTTTCTTTCTTTTTTTTTTTTTAATTTTTTTTAACTTTCTGTAGTGTTCCTGGGAATTCATAGTATATGCTAGTTAGCACTACTTCAATAGTGCTATCTCAAAACATAGGATATAGTTCTACAAGAGTTAAACATAAGCATTAACATAGGCATTTTGTGGGGGGATTAAAGCACGTCTCCTACAAGGCCAAACTACAAGGAATTCTACTTTGAGCATATATACTGAACTCGTGATAAGCTGATGGTGCTACTCAGGAATGTGAAGACCTGTAAGGAGCCGTTCTTAACAGATAATGGGTTGGTGTACCAGTGCCTCTCATTAGCTTTAGTTTTGTGAATGGAAGGGAGAGGTGCAGATAAAGTAGACAGACAAATGATGGATATGTAGTGTTTAGTTGTGAGCATTTCTTTTTATCTCATGCTTGTGGCAAATGTAATTTCATCCAAATAAGCTATATCTAAAAACTGAAGAGAGTGTTTCTGTCACGAACAATGGAAAGGCCTCGTGCAGCCTGCAGTTACCTTAGCTCCCCAGCTTGTTTCAGGCTGTAGAGAAGGTACTTTCTCTGTCACATTTACTCTACCACCGTGTCACTACAAGTGGTAAAACAACTTTTTGCTAAAGGGAGCAGAGGAGGAAAGGATGAATTGTTGCTCACTGTTCGTCCAGCTTTGCTTCTGTGTAAATATATTTTTTACTCTCCTTTATTCAGGCTTAGGAACTAAAAGCGTGTGCCAGCTCTAAATGAACTCTTTATGTGTCACCAGTGTCAGAAAGCAGAGGCAGGTTATAACACACCTGCTTTTCTGCAGTGTGTGTAATGCCCAAAGAGCTCAGTATTAGGGGAGCATAATTTAAGGTTTTAGAACTTGGAACTGACTGGTTGAGAAAGAATAGGAACACATAGCACAACTCTCTTTTACTTCTTTGTACAAATATTACTCATTTGATTTTCTGTATCAAATAGTAACATGTTTTATTTAAACAAAATAAAATGGATTATAGTACATGGATTATATTTAACAAATAAATAAATAAAAAAATCAAATACCAGGATGGCAAGTATTTGCACTGAGGGTCATGGCAATTTTGTTCAAAAAGAAAATTTATTGTCTGGGTGGGAGTAAGAAGGATATGTGTATGTTTATACATATATCCATAGACACATACAGTAGTTATTCTCAAAAATACTAGAAAGGACAAAATAGGCAAATCTATTTCAAATAGTTCTTTGTACAACTTACACTTTGTAGGGAATCACCTGTGTTCCTTACCTGATTCTTCAGAAACTGCTGTCTTTTCATCCTTAATTTCTCTTTCTTGCTGATCTGCATCACATCCACTGCCATTCTCCACAGATTGCTTGTCTCCTTGTCATGTATTAAACCCGTGCAGACTGTATATTGATAAACCTGCATTGACAAACATCCGTGAGTTACCTATAGGTAAATGAAAGACTTGATTTTATTACTCATCTGTCTTCCATGAAAACAAAGACAAAGCAATGAGAAACTTGTGTCAAGTTCTGATGTAATAACAAGTTTTTACATATGAATACTCCTGTATTCTTTATATTGATAATAACTTAAATCCATGCACAGAATCTGTTCATATAATTTCTTTTTCTGAAAAAATGTGGCAACAAGAATGCATAGATATATTGTAAATGTCTGGCAATTTGTTTTCTGTAAGTCCAAGCAACACCTTCAGAGCATTTGTCTGTTTAATTTCAGGGCTAGTCTGGAAGATTACAACAAGGTGCCTTATCCAAGGCATCTCTGCAGGGTTCAGAAATTTTCACATAATTCTGCTCAGGCTTGCAAGAACTATCCTTTTTTAGTTTGTTTTCTTCATTATTATTATTATTATTATTATTATTATTATTATTTTCCCCTCTAGAACTTATTTCCTGGCTTTTCCCCAATTCCTAACAATAATTCCATTTTTTTGTACCTCTAATCCCTACCTTTGCTTTTGGACAATCATTCCATTTGTAAATTCGGATTGTATTGTCCTATTTTATGAACTTTGTTATTCTCATTTCTAATTCTCTGACTTCCTTAATTAAATCCAAGATAGTTATAAACACCTGTGTGGGGAATTTGATCACAATTATTTGAAATGACATTTTTGTCATAGAAGTACAAAAAATAATTAACTCTCCTGGGATGTTTAATAAAAAGTGAAATGTGGAAACATACAGTGGTGCCACAGAATTTTAATTGAATTAAACTGCAACATCATGAATTAAACTTAGAACATCTTATGAATTAAATTTAGGACATCTTTTCTAAAATGAGGAGCATATCTTTGAAATAATTTCTATATTTATGGTGAGTTTATTTTCTTGAAAAGCACAACAGTATTTGTTGGCCCTTTTCAGGTAGGATTTATCCAAGTACAAAGACAAAAAGCATAGAAATACTTAACATAACTTCCTTTAAGTGGTTGTACCCTTTATGTATTAAGCATTCCATCTGAAAGACTGCACAAGCCTCTGCATAAGCCTGCCTGCACTAAGCCTGGCCTTGCAGCCTTCTGAGGCTTGGAGACACGCAGGTATAATGAAGTGGACACAACTCTGCATCAAAGATGAACTTACATAGGTTGAAAAGAGCAAAATTTGGCCCCATGATTCCCTTTGCCGTATTGCCAAAAAGCTTTACATGCAATAAACACCATCATCAGAACTCACTTAGGATAGGTAAGGGTTAGCCTGTGCATCATTTATTTCAGAGTTCTGTGATTAATCACATCTTAACTTTAACATGTAATATGCAATTTCTTAGAGCACAACACATTTTATTAAGGTGTCCAGCTTTCCACAGGGAAGATATTAAATAAAAATTGTTCATTATTTGCCTGGAAATGCATGCAATATACCAAATGCCATGTTTTCTGTGATTAGTTTGCAGGAACCATCTGTCATGTCCCCACCCCCACAGCACTGAGGAAGACAGATACTGAAGGTGAGCAGAACATTTCCTTTTGACAATAAAGCCACCTCTTGCCATTACTTTTAGCTAGCTTTAAGGTAAACATTAAACATGCTGGAGAAGGTGGCTATCTATTGTGACTCTAGAGCACTGGGACCAACTATGATTACTTGTGACAGCAAACCTCTTAAAACTCCCCAGGAAAATTGCTTTATAGTTCAAGTCAGGAGGCATGTGCAAATATACTTCCAGGTGGGAACTGGAACCAAGAAGCAGAAACTTTAGGCTCGAAAAGTATCAGGATGAGTTCAGTATGAATTTGACCCTTCTCCTTCCTTCCTTTTGGTAGAAAATTATATTGGAAGAGAGAGCAATTTTTCTCTAATGATAAAACAAGATTCTTAAATTAAGCACAGCAGGTAGAAATATCCGGCACAGATTTAAAAAGATATTGCATATTCATATGTTGAACAGTTTTCCAGTGCTGACAGCTAACTATTCCAAGCGGAAAGGGTATATGCTCTGCTGTTGTTCATTCTCTGCCAATTTCCCTTCTTAAAACTCTGGCACCAAATTCTGGGGGCTGTGTACTCTAATCTATGTTATTCTTACCATCATCCGTAGGACTAAGAAAAGTATTTAACGAGCTAAATCATCTTGACTTTGAATTGAATTGCAGCAAATAAGTATACTTCAAAAATTTTTGAGAAAGGGAAAATTGATATTTCTTCACCATCAACACATTAATCCCTTGTTACCTCCTCTCATAGTTGCATGACGAGAGCACTCTGCTATGGTATGAACGTACCTAGAGCATATTTCAGGAGCAAAATATAAACACTGGCAGCAAAGGGCACTTTATGCAAATGCATTTCCTGAGTGATGGCTCTGCCTCCCTGATGATTCTGGCAAGACATAATAATTTGGGAAAATAACTGGAGTGACCTGCCCTTCAGTTCTTTTCTCCAGGGTGCGTACATCCCCTTGCAAATAGGATTATGACAAAATAAAAGGCTCATTTGGGTGTGAGCATCTTTTAAGATACAGTCAATATATCACTGTAGAAAATAGTAGAGATAAAGCAGAGCTATAAAAGATACCTTTAGGAAGAGAAAACAGACCATCATGCCTAACTTTATATTGCACTCATTTTCCTTTTACAGCCCACCTGTTAGTCCTGTTATTCTCGTCTAGAAAAGAATTTACAGTAAGTCTCTGCTTCAATCAGTTTCCATGGTAACTTGGTCCTGTTTTTAAACCTTTACATAAAAATGGCTTGGTTAAAATGATAATGCTGGAATGCTTGCCCATACCTGAACTACACCTTTTCCATTACTCAACAGTATTCAATTAGGGGTGTCCCTCCATCTGCTCCAGTTCCTTTAGCTCCTACAATACCGTCTCACTAACCAAATCAGATCAGTTTCTTTACCATCTGACTATCTCACTTTTCAGAGACACACAGGATTTGGGGTACTGACACAAAGCATGCTGTGAAGTACAGAGTAAAGCATGTTAGGGGCTGGATTCTTGAGTTCACTGGGGAGGGTCCCTCTAGGTGCAGTGGGGCCAAAAGCTCCAAGTAGAGGTATCTCTTTAAAAAATGAACCAGAAGAGGTACAAGGGCCCCCACCTAAGAAAACTGTTTTCATAAAGGTAAAAAAAAAATTCCCCTTCCATGAAGATCAAGGGGAAATAAAAGTTCAGAAAAGCAAATGAAAATTGTAATTGATTCTAAGAATCTCTTGGTACTGGTCTATCACTGTGAATATGTGCATTTAATTCAATTTTTTGTTATCCTATATCCTACTTTCAAGCAACTGTAATTTCTGATTCTCTGTCCCACTTTGACTTTGGCTGTGGCAATATTTTTCATAATTGTGATTACTGTTTTACGTTGTCTTAAATCTGATCTAGGAAAAATAATTTTTTTAATGTAACTTAAATACTTCAGAGATAACACAAATTACAGTTACAGGGAAATCCTAAGAGAATTTCTAAGGTGGATCCAATAGAGCTCTTCAGCAATTGCTCTGAAAACTTGCTGCATTTTGTAAAAGATGAAAGATGATGCCTTCCTTATGGAACCAAAAGCTCTTAAAATTCTATACTAGGTCTGCTCTTCTGAGTTGTATCGGATACCTTACTATTTGTATGGGAAAAATTTTATTCTGTAAGAGACACAAATAGAATTTATGAAAAATAATTTTTCACTGCTGTATCTGCCAGGCAGGCATGCCAAAAGCTGCTGAGTGTAGGTGTACACCAATTAATTTACAACTGAAGTTGTCCAAACAAAGACCTGATAAAGATCTCTGGTTTTGCAATGGGACAAAGAGATACTATTTTCTTGTAATAAATAATTGCCCAAAAGGTGCCTATTAGGTGTCTTAAATATCAGAAACAACTCCATGTTTGCACTGTGTTTCATAGTTTGGCTAGTATGAGATCTTACCCTTAGCCATACACAGAAGGGCACTGCTCAGTGATTTTTCCCTTTGATGTCTTTTTCCCGTTTCTCAATAGCATTACTATGCAAGGTATATGTGTGCTATATCCTTTATAGGAGTTTACATTTGTATAGACTTGATTGTCATCTACTGGTTTATCTAGATAATATGAACACCCTGAAATTCAGTTACAATTTAAAAGGAAAACGTCAGTATCCTTGTTCTAAACCAAATAATCTGGGTCTTCTGGAAGCTAGATTTAGACCTGCATCACTCCTTGCAAAGCAACTTGAAAAAAAACAAGCATTTTTTTCCACCTCTTTGTAGCACATTTTTAACTAGCAGCTCATTTACCCCCAATGTCCTAACACTGTCCTATAGACATTAATTTCTGAGCTCAGGGCATTGTCAAATCAGGGGATCATAAATCCATTGCATTCCCCTCATCAGTCTTGGCAGTAGCATCTTCACAGTACTCCTGCATGTCAGTAAAGTATGACCTTCTCTCAGTGATTCGTGTGGATTAGGCTTAATTGATCTATGCTTTTCCAATGGGCATTTTAACTTTCACACAGTGATTTTTTCAATACCTGGTGTCCAACCAACTGATCCCCAGTTTCCAGATGAAAGAATAAATAACATCTGATGCTTTATCAACTGAAATAAATAGAAGTTCCTTATTTTTAATGCTTTTAGCATCTTTTTTTAGCATCTTTTAAATCGATTAAAAAATTAAATACGCTTACATTTACCATTTGTTTTTAAATTCTATTCACAATCTTTTGTATAAAAATGGAGACTGACTCTGACACCATTGTTGAATTATTGACTCCATTCTGACGCCAATCTGTGCTCCAGAAATGCAGTAGTTTGATGTGAAAACTGATTATACTATTTGGCAGCTTGAAATGGGAAATCTGTCAGGCCTGGTCTTTAATACAGTTCTCACTGTGTTTAACCTGCTAATTACTGTGTAGAGCAACAGGCTAAATTTTCTTTTGTGCTGAATATTGTTCATATGTACAGCGGATCACCTGTTAGTTGCAAACCTATCTCTGTATTTTTTGATATTTCTGCCTCTTCTTAATTAGATTATAAAGTGCTGTTAAATTACGGGGGGATGGAGGGAGGGGTGTATTTCTTAATTTTTGCCTCAGTATTTTGGTTCATACTTTTTCTAGAAATTCTTAATTCCTTTTTATTTTGAAATATCTTTTTATAATCTTGCAATAGTTATTACCATGTATTTCAGAAATATCACTATCTACTACTTATTTAGTTTCTTGCTGGTAGGAATTCCAAATAGTTCACTTCTATGCCTTAAATAATTGTGTGTGTGTGTTTTTTTTTTTTTTCCTGTATAGTTACGACTACCCTCACATACTGTTCTATATGAGATTCTTTTTTTTTTTCTTTTTAAATTCTGCATTCAATTAATATGATCTAATTTGGTATCTGTTTTCCCCTCTTATTGTGTTTTCTGAAGACATATAATTTGAAAGCCAGTTGTTTTGTGATTAAAGTAGAATGAACATGTTTGGATATAATAATAAATAGCTCAAATATTCACACATCTGTGAGCCTTCACATTACAAATTTCAGAAATTTCTGCTGCTGAGGGCTAATTGGGTTATATATAAACAAGTATTTAAAATGGGTCAGTAGCTTGTAAGAAGTTTACTAAGCATGCATTACCTGTGTGCTGCCATCGTGGTGTATGTTTTTTGAATTGGATGATCTTTGCAATGGTAATTTGAACCTTAATCTTCCTCTTTGCCTGGTCCCTTTGGTCCTGATATCTCCCACATAATGGTGCATCTCCCAAACTCCACGTTATGTCCTAAACTTATTTTCAAGCTGTTTCTCTATCTGAGTGTTTTCTGCTTATCCAAAGTCTCCCCTCTCCGTTGTTACACTAGGGAATTCACATTTTGAAGTCTGTTCCACAGAAAGAGAGAACAGAGGAATGGCTCTGTAAACGTTACAGGAGAAGAACAAACAGCATGCACTGAGAGAGGCTGGAGAGTGTGAAGGAAGGAAAGAGCAGTACTCTGTTACTTCTCTCTGCCTGGCTGTCCTACTCACAGAGGGAAGTTCAAAAGCAAATTAATCAGTATCATGAAAGTTGTTTGTTGTCCATGTTTACAAGGAGAAGGGCACAGAAGACCTTCTCTGTGGTTTGTTAGAATCAGAACCACAGTATGTGAATAGTCTTACAAGCTCTCCCTTCTACTCTTCTCCTGCATCCAGCCCTTCTGACAGAAACACTTACCTATCTGGCAGTAAAACTTGTATAAAAAGCTCCTGATCTTTATTGTGGTGAGATGAGAATTGTTTTATAATGGTGCAAGATAGGAAAGGGCAAATAGATCCAATGGGAAGAGGAGCTAAGATCTCAAACCAAGCCTTCAGGCTCACTTCAGAGACCACCAAACCCTGTTCTGTTCTGGAAGGCTAAAAGGTTGCAAGGAAGTCAATTTCAAACTAAGGTCATATCCACTCAATTTAATTAAGAGACTGTTGTCTTCAGAAACTCTTGTGATCACAATTGACTTGTGAGATTAATCTAATCAATATATATATATATATATATTAGTAGAACTATTTTAAAAAACACACATTCAGGTCACTTCACAGTTAATTAAAAAAGTTCCACTTTATTTGGAAAATAACCAGTACCAGTGAAAATAGTAAGCAGAAACATAATGTTTTCTTGTCACCTAGTAGCACTGAATAAGTAGGTATATGTATTTCAAAATGAGTTGGCTGTCTTGAAGTGACACAGACAGAGTTAGCTGCATTAGGCAGTGAGTTAAGCCAGTGAGTAGGTCTCAAAGAAACTCAGGTTCCTCACATGGCTTCTGGGCTTCTCCCTCATCTATAAAATGGACACCATGAGACTTGTTTCCTTTGTTTGATGGTAATTAATGTATTCCGGACTCTGTGATTCTCAACTGTTGTAAGGACCGTGTTGCAATGTTTTTAAGTACTTAAACAAGAAATAGAAAATAAATCATGCTAATTTTCTGGTTAACAGCCAGAAAACTCAAAAATTTGCATCTTGCAATGTGATCTTTATAAAGATTTCAATGACATTACATAAAGGTGAATCTAGCTTAATGTGTCGTTCTTAGAAGATATTTGTCAGTTCTGAGGTCACTCAGTTTCTAGAAAGAAATACAAGCTTCCCATATTACTTTTAGAAGTATTATATAAGCAATTCATTTTCATTTGTGTGCTGAGAATCTGGGCTTTTGGGGGTTATTCATATAATCCAAACTAGCTTGCTCCATTTTCCACCATCCACTGTTTAAGTACAATTTGAAGGAAGCACAGAATCAGCCTGGGCTCTTGAGGATGTTTGACAGTTATATTTTCTTTTATAAAAGGAAAAGAATTAATCTTTTCTAAATTATAGCTGTGAAAACAATCAGCTGTGGAGGCATGTGTCTTAAATAAGCTTTATAAATATAAGTGCTTTTGATTTCTAAAGATAATATAGGGAATAAGCCAGCTACAACAAAAAAGCATGGTTAATCAACAATGTAGCAACATCAGTCCGAGCCTGGCATCATTCTAGAAAATGAGACAAATATTAATCTAACATAGAGAACGCTGTGAATTCCAAGGTTACGTGTGTCATAAATATGTGGTTGACTCACCAGCGTTGAACTCCTGAGTGCCTTATAGATTAATTTCCTTTAAAACTAGAAGTAAAGCTCAATAGAAAAAGGGTTTCATAATTTTTTCTAAGATTCTAGTTTGGTCAATATTAACACTTCTTAGAAAAATAGTATTTGGTGAATCTACCTAGAAAAATTTCTGAACTTGTCCACTAACTTTTATTTTTTTTGCCAAAACACAAGTATAAAATCAAGACATATTTAAGATAGTGTAACGTAACATCTACAGCAATTTAGCTCTAAATGGGGAGGTTTACATTTATCATGAATTAAATTCTAATAGGCAAGCATATATATATATATTTAACAATTTTGTTTCAATAGTAGCTTCAGCAGGACTTTTAATTCAATTTAGTCAATTTTCTTTTTTCATTTTTGTTGATTTTGATTTGGAGGAATTGAAGTTGTAAGACAAATATTTTGGCTTAAGCAGCTTAATCATTCATGTGGATTCAGCACCTTTATTTATCACTATAAAATTTACTAAAACAGTAATTTTTGAAGTCTTGAAAATGAAGCAGATTTAACCTGCTTGGACTTATAAACAACTAAAATAATCCATCTTCTTTGGATAAACAGGCTCTTTTTCATTTCTAAATGAAGGATGTAGTATTCTCAGCAATGCAAAAATGAGATTTTTAAAAATAAAAAAGTTCTCAGGAGGGGAAGTAGAGAGAATGTTTAACCATCCTACAAATATAATATAAAAGCTCAGTCTTTTTAAGGTCACTTAAAGAAGAGACACTCTTCTCATTGTTATGAATTTCCCAGATAGCTGCCTAAGATAAATTACATTTGTGTAGTTTATTAGCTGTCACTAAACTTTAGCTCTTCAGTTGTAAAGTAATACAGTTTACTAACAATTGTGAGAAGAAAAAATGAGGTATGGATATTTTAAAATCCAGAAGTGATAAAAAAAAATTTTGAAGACAAATGGTGCTTTTCTTCACACATAATCATGAGTGTTATTATTATTTTTTATTATTATTTTTTATTTTTTCCTCATTGGTTGGCTTTTCATCTATATGAATATTATTACACTGGGGAATCATTTTGAGTATTTTTTTGGTGTGTGTGTCACATGCCCAGATGGTATAAATTAGCTACATTGACTTCACTGATGTAGTACATATTTATATCCCCATGGAATGGGGAGCATATACAGTTAACATGGCAGAAAAGCTTTCTCATTTAGCAGAGGCTATCTGTGTGCATGAGAATTTCAAATTACTTTTGAAAATTTTCACATTGTTTTGTATGTTGGACCAAGGGTCTGGTAACTTAGTGGGACTTTTGCCATTGCTCTGGATCTCGTAACTTAGTGGAACTTTTGCTATAGCTCTGGAGCTAAAGGTGAGCAATCATATTACCCAATTTCAGGCTACTAGCTCAGATTGACAGGAGTTCGGTGTCTGTCAGTTCTCTTTTAGAAACCAAAAGAATTCTGTAGATAGGCAGGAAAAGATCTGGATTCAAATTAGTCTCTTAGGACAGTCTCAGTTGCCATCACATTTGGCTGGAGCAAATAGCTATGAATGTCTAACAGGGGAATATAGACTATTGCAAGCATGATTATTATGTTTACCTGTAATTTCTAGGCATCAAAAATTTCCAGCAAATACAATCATAGAACCTGTCTAGAACACCTTTAAGTGTTCTGCAAAAGATTGTTCAGACTTTTTTGGTTAACATGCATGGAAAGGCTTGCAAGAGTTATGCATAAAATTCAATGTAACCAAAAGTTCTTGTGGCAACAGAATTTGAACAAAAATCATTTGGGAATCTTTAGACAATGTTCATAAATTTCATGTACGCTATTACATAAAAGTAAAAATGGGAGACCTAGGTCATTTAGAGATCAGCCTTAAAAGGCTGAACACAGGACACCCTCTTTAGTGTCCTGTTCCCAAGAGATGACAAAGCACCATGTGGGGTCCATGGCAGCATAAATGACGGTGCTTTACTGCCATACATTATGAGGTCTTAATCATTTGTATCTTTAGTCAGATTCAGAAATTTCTCTTTTCCTGCTCTGCCTTAGTTATCCTTGGTTAGAGAAACATATCAAAGGGTGTTTCCCTCATTAAAGAATCTCTTTTAAAAAGTGAGAGTTTATTTACATGCTTTAATGAATGACTGATACAATTGTCTGAACAACTGTAATATAATTTTAGCTATGTTCATTTGTCTGACCTACAGCCAGTCTTGGAAGATAATATGCTATTTCACTGAATAATCAGCTCCACTCCTATTTCATAAATTGGGGTCCTCTTCTCCTAGACAAAGGCATAAAAGGAAAAAAAAAAAAGAAAAAAAAAAAAGAAAGAAATGTATTCACAAGACACCTTTGATTGCAAAAAAATTTAGTTACATTGATCCAACCTCGAGGTATTATGCAGATGGCATCGGATTATATAGCCTTTGCCTATATTGCATACTTAAACTGACTTTAGAAAAGTTCAGGTGGTAGTTTGTCTATAAATACCATTTTTTTTAATTTTTTTTTTAGTGGATGATTACACAGAAATTTAGAAAAGGTAGATTTGATTTCTTTATGGTCCAAATCCTTATTTAACAGAAAAGAAAGAACTATGTTAAGCTCTGTTTTGAAATTCAAATTCTGTTTATACCTTAGGGAAAGGACTATCTAGAGGCTAACATGGCTTGCATGAGCTTCAGATGATTAACCTACTTCATATTGCTCTCACCACACTGTATTGGTTAATCATTATCTTTTAACAGTGTCTTTAACAATTAGGTAAAACAGCATTTATCTTTTTTTTTTTTTTCCATACTTAGAAGAACTTGCACAAACTAATCTTATTTTTCCTTTGTTTTTCATTATACTTGCCATACGGAATATGTACCGTAGAATTAATTAAAAAAAAAAATCACACCTTCAATCTCTATCCTTGACTAGATTCAGATGAGGTAATTCTTTCCCATCTTTACTCTTCCTCTAGGCCCAGTGTCCATTATTGTTGAACGAGACACTATGGGTTTCTCGATGATAATGAAAAGAGGTTGTTAAAATTCAGTCAGGCATTTTCCCACTCAGAAGCTGTTTTATCAGCTGATGTTTCCCTGAAGCATTAGACAGCTGATTGAGCAGTCCAGTCCAGTAAGGAGAAGACATCATTGAATATTTTGTCCAGAATGAAACAGTCAGATCTACTATTATTTTATTTTCCTTGAAAGACAAATTTCATGCATCTAAAGGTGAAGCACAGTTCAGATCACTACAAGCACTATTTCAGCCAATATATATAGTGCACCTTGGCAATGGAATACTTCTCACTAAAGAGTCATCCAGATAAATGTATGTTGAGATTCACCCTACTCTGATATTATTTTTGGCTCCTGATGTGACAGAATATTCAGTATGTTTAAAATATACTGAAATATATTTTATTCTTTTACCTTGCCTTTTGCTCCTGATCAAACTTTTGCAAACTGACTTGTGTTTGCTCCTTCGAAAAGCCCTGCTTACTGTACTCAGTAAATGTTCTGTTGTTTAGGATAAAAATATGACCACATGAATGTATGATTGAAATCATATTCAGTTATTAAAATCCACATGAAAAGTCTAGCTTGACACAGTCTAGAATGATATCTCCTCAAGCTGTGAAATCTTATTGAAAACTTGCTTCAGAAATTACCTCTGAGAAGCTGGATGTGCCTTTCCCTTTTGGACAATCTGGTCATAATTCATATAAAAAAAATATACTGTGTACACACACTCATATAAAGAAAAAATATGTTACAACTAAATCTAAGATCAAATATTGCTCTTAAACTTAAAAGTGTTTCTTGGAATATCCTGGAGTCTGTCTACTGCTGCAAGGATTATACAGAACTCCACAAGAAAACATTGACAGTAAACTCATGGTCTGCCATTAGCCCTGTGGTAGACTGTAAATAGATATCATTGTGCTCTTTGTGCAGCCATGCTATAAATGAATACTTGAAAAAAAAAGAGCAGAACTATTAAAATGAGTAAGAAGTCCATAAACTTCTTATTAGAAGCTACAGATGGGTAGATCTGGCACCTGTTCTGTTTAAAGATCTGTTTTTTTACACTGCCTTTAGATGCCCAGAATTTGGGGGTTAATACAGTGTTAGAAGTAGTAGAAATGTAAACTGAATAACAAAGACAAGAATATTTCTGATGGCAAAGACTGGCTAATTTTGGAGATTTGTGCTCAAGAAACATATAAGAACTGTGTCTTGGGAGCATTTAGTAACAAAAAATTCCCATATGGAGAATACATAAGTAGTATTTTTTCTTAATATTGCTTCCCCAAATTCAAAGATTTCAGTGCCATGTTTTTAGCATTTCCCAAGGCCTTACATTTCAGAAACTTTATATTTAAATATCTCTTTTCCAGAACTGTAATAATAGAAGATTTCATTAGCAACATTTAGGAGTTTTAAATTATTGCTGTAGAAACAGATACATTATAGTGCACAAAGGAAAAGACAGAATAGTTTTCCCCCACAGCAGATTCTCAGTGTATATTGTATGATTCATGGGAAGAGCAATCATGTAAATCATCTGTGTTTTTCTTTTTGAATAGATTTAAAGCTAGCTTTATTTCCAAATTAAGAAAATGTTATCAAGGTAATAGAAAAAATTCTCACCAGCAAAAAGCCTACATGAATACATAATCTGTATTATGCATGTAAGCAACTCCATTTCAAAGGTAAAAAGATTATTTTTTTGTTGACAAAGAAATTGTGAGGAGTTGGAGTTGCTGTGAATTCTTGAAGAGCTAAGAGTAGTCTTCCAGTGTGACATAAAAAATGTCTTATGATCATATGATTTTTTTTCTTTTCTGTACAGACTGGGTATTAAGAAAACTACCCCTCTATTTGTTTTCCTTTTAATCCATCCATTCTACTTCATCTTACTTTGATCTGATTTCACATGACTGCTAGGTCTCAAACATTTCGTACAGACTCAGTCTTCCACCTCCCACCCAGTTTCATGCTCCTTGGCCCTGGTGCTAGCACATCATGTATTTGTTGAGCATCTCCTCTCCTGATCCTGAACCACGCATGCTGGAGGCAGCGGATCAGATCAGTGTCAACTAGTTTTGCCTGCAGTATATTGTTCTGGAACAGGATAGAGGCACCAGCATTGCATTTCAATGGGAAAAAGTGTTGCCAGCTATGGAGAGGTTTGTACCTTCCAGCCATGGATTCTCTCTGCAGAGAAGAGGGATGTTATTCCTCTGCTATCGCTAACTTTACTGGTAAAATCTGTGGAACAAAGGAGATCACTGTGTTGAATTTGAGTCTAGGCTTTTAAGCTGTGCCAATATTATTTTAAAATTACCTGCTTACTGTTTAATGATCAGAATAATGTAAGACATTCTACTCATCAGTTACTCCGTTTTTATCCTGCCCATGATCTCTCCTGTCCTCCTGTGTACTGTGATTGCAGCTGGAGTAGCTTTGTGTTTGCCAGCTCAAACACTGATTATACATCTGCTGCAGAAAAGAACTTTATGTGGGATGCAGGAGCTATGTGGGAACCTATAACACAGGTGGTCAGTTCACACTGAGCTCTGTGTGGCCTTGACTAAACTACTGCCTGCTTTTGCCTGGGCTAACTGGTGCTGTGCATGGATACGGTTATGCAAACATGTCTTCAATAGTCCAACTTTCAAAAGAAAACAACCCCAAATTTGAAAATCTGAATGGTAATTTGTTGTGCCTCAGATGCTACCATGACATTATCATATAGGGATTAACGTATATTCCCTGGTAAAGTAGTAGTCAGCTCTATAGTACTGTAGTAATGCATGTTCAGAGAAACATTTCAGGTTACATTCATCCACAACTTCAGCATTTTGAAGCACTTTTTCCCTTAACCTCCCTGGCACAGCTCTCAGCCAGTGCAAATCCTTATGTTCTCCCAAGTGCAAGTTCACCAGTGAACTTCAAGAAATCACATCCTGTCCATAACAGTTTTGCAGCAGTGAGATAACAACCATGTATAAAGCTTATCAGCTGTTACTGCAAACATTTAATTGACTTGATAATAAAGAACTTTTAAGATGAATTTTAAAAATCAAGACAAGAATTTGATGTAAAATTGTGCTGGGTCTGGCTGGGAGTTAACTTTCCCCACAGCGGCCCACGTAGTGCTGTGCTCTGCACTTGTAGCTAGAACAGTGCCGACATCCCCCCAACATTTGGTTTGCTGCTGAGCAGCGCTGGCACAGCACCAAGAGTTCCTCCAAGCTCCCCAAGGCCAGCAGGCTGGCGTGGGCAAGAGGCAGGGAAGGGACACAGCCAGGGCAGCCGACCAGAGCTGACCAAAGGGATAATCCATACCTAGGGTGGCACGCTCAGCCATAAAAGCTAGGGGGAAGTAGGAGAAAGAAGGACTTTCATTATGAAAACATTTGTCTTCCCAAGCAGCTGCCACATGACTTGAGGCCCTGCTTCACAAGAAGTAACTAAACATCACCTGCTAATGGGAAGTAGAAAATCATTTTTCCTCCTTTTGCTTCTCTGTGGCTTTTTTTTTTTCTTTTTTTTTTTTTCTTTCTTTCATTAAACTCCTCCTTATCTGAACCCATGAACTTTTCTTTTTTCATTGTATTTTCTCCCCCTGTCCTTCTGAGGAGGAGGAGTGAGAGAGCAGCACTGGTGTTGCTTAGCTGCCCATCAGTTTTTAAACCACTACAAAACCATAAACAGGTTGAACAAACAAAATCATTTTGGGGCTGATTCTGACATGGTTTAGAATTGAGAATTTAAACAGACATATTTACTATATACTACTACATTGTAAAGCAATGGAAACATCATGTAGCATCATTCTTCATGTGATGCATAATGAGTGGAAGGAGTAATTGGCACTGGCTGTGACTTAAGTTCATTGCTAGCCTCAGCCATTACTGTCCAAAGCTGTATTTTAGACTGTATGCTGACTCTCCTGTCTGTGGAAAAACTTTCTATTCACTCTAATTAAACTGGATAATGCAATTCACGAACTGTTTCTGGATCACTGCTCTTCTTACTTTAATGGAAATCAATGAAAAATAAGTAGACTTCCACAGGAGGAAATAAAAGTACAAACTCAATCTCAGAAAAACAGTCCATGAAGATTTGTCAAAAGTGGAACACATTGGTGACCTGTGGCCTTTCCTGGGCTTGTCTTGGAAATGCTAATGTCCAGATGGTACTATTTCATGCTACTTTGAAATGAGTTATCAAATCCTGCCACTAGTATGCAGCCAAATAAGCTAGAGTTTTAAAATGAGTTATCAAATCCTGGCACCAGTGCACTGCCAAACAACCAGAGATTTTACAACAGAGTGCTGTGGAATGACCAAAACAAATCTTAGAAAGGGAAACCAGAACAGTTCTGTGACTGCAATTACAACTAAAGAAGGCTGCAGCTTGCTCAGTGAAGCAAATCCACTGTCCCTAGCAATCTTGTTTCTGGTACGCATTGCTCTTTAGACTTCCATTGCAAGCTGGAAGATTTAACAGTGTCTACTGAGAAACCAAAATGTTGCACCAACTCCCAGTTCTCCTAGCCCTTCTCCAGTTTCTTTCCCTTCACTTGTGCATGGGGAACTTTAAACGATTTGTGTTTCTCTTGTCGCCTAAAGCATTCTTCCTTTAACACTGCAAATACCTCCCTGGAATAATCTGGAGAGGCAACACTTGGGTAGTAGTGCATGATGTGTTGCTGCTAGAGAAAGCTAGACAGGATTTTGGACAGTAAAGAAGAAGTTGGGTTACTTTTGTAGTTTTCATTATGTTCCTGTTCAGACATAAAACTGTTTCTCATTTGTTGGCAGAGTGTACAGGTCTTTTTCAAATGATATCACATGATACAGTAAAGGTGGCTTCCATTCTCCAACATGAAGTAGTTTAGAGTAAAGCATTAATTGCTTTTGTCCACACTTTTTGTAAAGTATTAGTTGCTTTTTGTAACTTTGTAGTTGCTACAATAAGGCAAATTTGTTGCCTGGGAATTTAGAACTGAGTTCCAAATCTGTACTTAAAAAAATCTGTTCAAATTCTAGTTTTAAGATTCTACAAGAATCTTTCATAAACAGACTGAATATTTCTATCTCTATGACTCATTTAAAGTGTACACTTTGTAACAGTCAAAGATGTTTAATGATAATGCTTAAGTTTATATGGAATTTTTAGAAAATTGTAAACTAGCAGCAAAGTCCTTTCTGCAGTGCAGGGCAGCAAGGTGGATGATGACAACAATCATGTGTAACCTGCACAAGAATGGCATGCATCATTGTAAGGGGTTGGCTGGAAAGGACACCAGGCCCTATCTTTAGCCACAAAGCCCAGGCAGAAGATGCCTTCAAAAAGGTACTAATCATTAGGTCTCAGATTCTCAGTTCCAGCTTTTGATCCTTTGCTGCCTGTTGTCAGTTCCAACTGTTTCCCCAAACTATTTCTCCTCTGTGGCAGGAAAAAGTGGTTTTCCTGCCTCCTAAGCCTCAATGAAATCAAAATGTTTCAAGACATTAAGTGCAAAGGCGTAATTAGTTTTCCAGTACATGATGTGAAATGAATTCCATTGAAACATGTAGCATTTAGAGGACAAAAAACAAGCAGCCAAAATGATCCATGTTAAAATTTTAAAAATGGTAAGTCAATCTTAATATTTTATCTGATAACACCTACTTCCTTAACAGTTTTGAAATTGTTGTTTCTTAATAACTGAAATTTCGTCAGCTTAAGTTTATCTGTGTATAGTAGTAATGTCTGTTGCCATCTAAGAAACTCCCTAATACAAGACAGGAACTCCTGTTTAGAGTTGAAGATCTTTTAAGAAATTCCTGTGAAAATTAAGATGATGACAACATATAGGTGAAACAATGTCAAAAGGATTTCTTGCATGCAGATAAAACTTTCCTTGCATGATGAACTGCATTGGAGTATGCCTAAAATAGACGTCTATGATTCTGTATCTGCCTTAGGTTGCCAGCAGATTACCTGAAATAAGAGGCATCCTGGTGTTTCTCTTAGCATGCACTTAACAATTTAGTCAGACTAATCTCAACAGTCATTATCTACCGTAGCTGTATCACCTCTAAATGATCCTTTAAATATTTATAACATGAAATGTTTTAACATGACAAATGCAAGCAAAAACCTGTGAAATACAAAAAAGACATTAGAACTAGACTTCAGATTCCTTAACAGAGTGTAAATGATTTTCCCAAGATGAAGTGAGGGAGTAATCAGTATACCTAAATAATCAGGCTCAAGATCAAGTTCTATCAAGTTACTCATGTCCAAATGGAAAAAAATAAAATAAAATAAAAAAGGCATTTGAATTCTGAAGTAGCTGCTGCTTAAAAATTTGGCTTTACTCCATTGGAATTCATTCCAGAAGCTATGCAGAATGTAGATCCGTGAACTCTTACTCATCCCTGCCCTTATATTTGTTAACCTCCTACCAGAAATGATTAGAGCCATCTCAAATTCTGCACCTTAATCTGACTCCATAATTTCTGTGTAGGTTTTATTTCCCAGAATTCTATGTATGATCTTCAAAGGTATTTCAGCTTAAGACATCCCTTATCTTTGATCATATTGTTTCAAAATATATCTTATCATGTCAGTAAAAGGAAATTAATATTTAGAGAACACCTTCAAGTAGTTCAGAATCCTAAAACAATATAAACATAATGGCTTAGAGAAACATAGATCAAAAAAGGAACTCAGTCATCTTGTTTCTCTAGCAAGGGGAGGTTTTGCAAAGGAAAGAGCCCTTTATGACATTTCACTTGTGTCAATTAACCATAGGGTGTCATCTTCACATACTGGCACAGAGGTTGTGTGGTTTTCTTTGGAGAACAAGAACCAAAACAAGGATATTCTTGCAGAGACCCTGAACTATATCTTACCTCCTGTATAATTGCATTTCTTCTCTTTTTATTCTGTCTCTAAGTCTGAATAAGGTTTCTGAACCTGAGGAAGAAATCCGGTGAAAAAGTTTCACAGCATTAGCTTGTGATACTTAGGACACAGTGTCTATTTCAATACCGTATGTCATTCCAGTTGTACCCTCTGCCCTGCATCTGTCTTTGTTCCCTGAATCCTCTGTGTGTCATGGCCCACAAGGTCATTTCCACTTATGATACTACGGTTTTATGCCAAGCAGACAGACAATGGTTGTGCTGCCAGCCTGCGTTACTCTAACAGCTAGATGTTCCCTTCTTTTAAAGAGTACAGATCTGTGGTGTCCACATGGAGAGAGATCGTGAAGCGCTAAGTGCTGGGATTTACTGGCCACATCAGCAGTCTGTAGTGATAAGGTAACCAAAACATGAGTTGATCCATTGCATCTAATAAAATCAAACTACTTCTCCAAAGCCTTGAAGAGAACAGGAGAATACATAAAGAGTTGCTGCTTTGTCCCTGTGTTTTCAGAAGAAAGTTGTTGTCCTGCTGCCTGAAACTCACTGAAGCCTAAATTATCCAATACCATTAAGCTGTGAAGGACAGTCATATTATTTAAGATCTTGCACTGACCATTCATGCTAAGTTGTTAAAGAAAGTCATTTTATTTATGGTCTTTGAGGTTTTTTTTTCATATGGTCTTTCAGTATTTTTCAATCTACCATATATCAGACAAATCATCATAAAGTTCTAGTGAACTCATGATTCAATGCCATTAATACCTGCACAAACAATACAAACTGTAGATCTTCAGTTTCTAAAATTCAATTTTATTTTCAATTCCCAGAACACCTTCAGTTTGGTCTGTAAGTCATCCTGCCAAAGGCTATTTTTTCCTCTATGGAATATCTGTAGCTGATTCCTGTGGTAACTTCTAACATTAAAAATATGAGGGACTTCTGAAATATTTTCAAGCTTGATGCCTAAGTGATTTACATAATAATTCTCATATAGGCAAGTACTAAAAAAGCTTGGGTTTTAGGTGTTGATTCTCAGGGATGCTAACAAGCTATCTAAACTCTGTTAATCAAAATAATACTCAAAATGATAGATATCATGTAGTTATCTAGCTAGGAATGGGAGGAATACCTGATCTCTTATCTCCTTTGCTGCTGGACAGTACTGAAATCAATTCCATGTTAATGCTAGAGGAATAGGAAATTTCCTTTAATGCTTAATGAAAGTGAAAATCAAATGTGAAGACTGCACACCAACACTGCTAGAAAAATATTTCCAGTAATTCACTTCATCTCCTATCTCAAACTTGGCAATTAATTTGATAGCCATTCTTTTTTAATCTGTTCTTTGTCTCACAAAATCTATTTTGAGTTTCCTCTTAAAATAAAAGAAAAACCTCACCTCTTTTTCCCATGTAAATAGTACAAAAATTATACTTCACAAATATTATAAATTCTGAATTGGAACACCTTCAGCTTTGTCACTTGACAGTGAATCCCACCGTTAGAAACAGCTGTGGAGCAAAACATCATTGTGTGCTGAAGGAGTAGTTTGAGGAATAAGAGTCTCCAAAAATCAGCAAAGTTGGTAAGAGTTGTCCATATCAGTACATATATTAGCATTGCATAGACAATCACAGTGTATTTGTTAACAAAATCCCCCTAATTTATTAGAATTTTTTGAATAGGGTCCTGTGCGATCATTCCAGCCTACTCATGATGTGGTTCTATCAGTCAACTTAACCTGTGTCTAAAACATCTCCTAACATCTTAGTTACACACAAGCGACTGTCTTATATTAGCATTCCTGCATCTGCAGGAAGAGTTTCTTCTGAATGTTTAAAATTATCTATGTAAGTTTAGGTCGTTCTTCTGCCAAAATTGTTTTGGGGACACCTTATGACTGGCAGCTTCTCTATCCAGAGAGGAACAGTGTCTATGCACAGCAGAGGCTGCTTCTGGGAGTCTCCAGGACTGTCTTAAATTCCCACCTGGAGACCTCCTGGAACAATTAGTCAAATATATATATATATTTTTTTTATTTTTTATTTATTTTTTATTTTTTTGTGTGAAGGCAGCCAGTAGTTCAGTCAATCCACTTGTCTCTAGCTGAGCTCATCTCTACAGAGACCAGCTGGGAATGCAGCAATTTGATGACTGTGTGCTGGGCAGGCACACAGGTATGGCCCTGATACACAGCTACACAATGAAAACACATTACAAACTTGAATTTCATCCGTGTATCACAATTACAACTTAAATTCCATGTATCTTGCTCTACAAGATAGTATGGAAAACTCTTTGGGAAAAGACATTTGACAAATCACAATAAGAGCATATGACAGATGCACCATCAAATGGTCAGATTTCCAATTTGGGTGTCTGATTTGGACAAACAATTAGGTTTGTTTAGACAACCCTATCATTCTATCATTTGGATGATAGGGTTGCCTAAACACCAGGGTTTTGCTAATATGAGTCAAGTACAAGACTTAAGAAGGGCCATAATATTTGCTGTTCCTATAGGAAATAAGGGCAAACTGTGAAATGAAATTTTCTACTGAGAGGTTGCCATGAAACTGGGCAGGAATTTGAGTCTGCAGCAGTCATTTCAGGTAACTAAGTCATCTCGCTGTGGCCTTCCTGATTCCTGTGGAAGCACAGTTTAATACCCTTCCAAAGCCTTATCTCAGTATTTTCTCTTGGGAGCATACAGCACAGTATGCAGTTAGTACTGATAAGGAAGCTATTAGAGGAGTCTGCAAGATCACAAAACTAATAATATAGCATAGAAAAGAACGACACTCCCCCCTCATCCCCCACTTCCCACCCAGCATATGTGGTAGCTTAACTTCCATGGAACATGAATAGACAATATTTATATTCCCCATCTCATGCTCAGGGTTTAATCAACTTTCAGGTGAAATTCAGGGTGCCCTTTCCAGTCATTTTTTTTTCTTTTTTTTTTTTTTTTTACTCTCTGTTCTCAGATAAACAAAATCCTGCAACTAGCAATCAAACTGGAAGTAGCTGTGAAACCTAGCTTTATAATGAATCACATTAGAATGGTAAAGGTTACGAACGGGTCACTGTAATCCTGTTATCCTGTTAGCTAGGCACTTACTTCTTTACTTTTCAGTCCTAAGTATTTGATTTAGATACCTAATGTGCTTTTTCACATAGTTTTTGCTTTTGTCTGTTTACCTGCAATATTAGGAATAGTCATTGTCTTTTTTCAGAACATATTCATGGCAAGGTAATTCTGTTTAGTCATGCTAGGTAAGTTGTCTTTTGTCACGCTTTTGATGGGCAAATAGATTTTTGTTGTCTATGTTTTGTTTTGATTTACTTTTTTATGAATTCAATACTATCTTCTCAAGATGAAATTGTGCTGATCAACAATAACTTGGTTGCATTTCCTGTACTGCAATTTACACTTCAGGCATATTCGTAGCAGTATATGTGGGGTTCTCTTTTTATGGGCTCCCCTTACCTGTTTGCTCCTCTGCTATGTTGTTACACTATCTTAAAAGTATGTAAGACCTTTAGTTGTCTCAACCAAATTTTATTTTAATTCACACTACTACTTTAAGGGCTGCAGGTATATAAGAATATCAACTTGAGCCACTGCCAAAGTGAAAAATTGGCAAAAAAAATCTCTTAATGTCTTCCTGCTGGTGAAAGTTAAAGGCATTATCTTTTAAACCTAGCAAGGAAAATCAGCTATTTCTGGGAACAAAACATAATTTTCTATAATGTACTGAATCTATTTTCACAGGCCTTGGCAGAGCATTATCTTTTCCAAGATCTCTTGCATCTCAGCATGTTTTTCTGTTACAAAAAAAAAAAAAAAAACAACCACCATCTCTAAAGTAACTAAATCTAAATACTAACATTTTAGCTAAGAGACTTTTTATTGTTTTGAGTTCCAACTGTGTTGCATTCTATTTTTATTGGACAGTGAGGAGAATGACTAGATGTTAATTACATCCTTCCCTTTTGACTCACCACCCCTATTGTTTTCGTAACTTGTAGGCAAGTTCGATAGCAGAGAAGTGGAAAAATCCTAAGGAAATAAAATAAAAAGGTTGAAGGGGGGAAAAAGGAGAGAGAGAATAAAGATAATCAAGTATAGGAAAATAGCTGGTATTGCTCTTTTCTTGAGACATACATGAAACCTCACAGACTGAGCATGAGACTCTCCCCTTTCATTCCCATGTCACACCTTCTGCAGCAAGTTATGAATACCATGCATTTGTAGCACAGCTTGACTCCTGCTCTTGGATCCCATATGGCCGAGTGAGCTAGCAGTTTTATCCTTCATCCACATCAGATTCCAGGCTGAAAGAGGCCATGGCAACTGTGCAGCCAGATACTCCTCCAAGCATAGCCCTGATAAAAGGCACGCTCCTAATGATGCTAGCTAGCCCTTCCTCACTTGACCAGGCAGACGCACAGATATTCCTGTACCCCATGATCAAATGCCTGCATCCAACACGTGGTGAGAGCTGACATATTCATTGCTGTGACAATAAGTGTTGAAGTCCAATGCATTGAAGAAAGCTGGGAATTTTTGTTACTTTTGTGTAAGGTAACAACATCCCCAAGTAGGGATTATGCCTCACTGTGTGTTTGGGGCAGGAGTATCACATGCACTGTTGGCTTGATGTCATTAACATCTGTGGTCAACTTCTTGCTGCTTTTGTTTGCAGCAGAACATGTCTGATACTGAACATTTTGGGAGGGTCACCTGAAATAATTTCCTCTTATACATTCTGATATATGAAATGAAATGCAGGCAGTATTGTAGCTCTTAAAGATAACTGTGCTGGCTGAACTACAGAGCATTTCATCTCATAATAATTAGACTCTGAATGCATTCAGAAAAGAAGAACAGCTAGCAGCTAATAGTTTTTTTTGGACTGTACTGCTTATCTTCACCATATTCCTAGCTGGACAGATGGCAATCATGTTGTCAGTCTCACAGATTCAACAAGGACTTCAGTATTCAGGCAAACCAAACTGCCCTCATTTGCATTAGATTAGAACTGATTCCTCCAGCTTGAGGTTTTAGGCCTGCTGGTAGAGTGTGAGGGTACATTTAGTGTATAAACAGCATAGTGCTATCAGATTAGTGCCTCTTAAGGAACATGAAATTCACTAGAGAGAAAAATAACACATTGGTGTTTTTAAGGGAGATTTTTAAGTTTAGAAAATACAGCAATTCCTGTGTTCTACAAATGGCTATGGAATATGTGCTATAGAATGCTTGAAACTTCTTAAAACAGTATAAACACATTCTGAGGTTTTGCTTCTGTAGTGAAGAAGTCTAACCTATTGGTACATTTCAGTGTTTTGAATATTCCTACAGACTCTGCATAATTTGATTTCTGCCATTATGCTGGTGTGATACTTGGCTCTCTGTTCTTTCTCATTTCTTCAGTTGTACGTGCATCTCTGTGTGCTGCCTCTCTTTTCTTTGGTCTTTCATATTTATTCTCTCGTGATTTATGTTGCACACAGTATTCTGGTAGAGATACGAATTTCCTTTTGTTCTGTCATGTGAAGACTGACTGTACTATCTTTCTTTGTTCAGTCCTCCTACTGATTCCCCCCAAATTGCAGAAACAGTGGGTTTCATATGTATTCAGTTAACTTCTTGTCTGAAGTATCAATACAAATGCATTATATTTAACTTATAAACCCAGTAATTAATTCTAGCTTGAACTTAACTGCATTTAACGCTCAGCTAAATTTTAGGTAAAGAGGAACCAGATTTTCTGTTTCATTAGAAATTCTCCTATTTCATTTTTTCAGGTCCAAAATGGAAAAGCATTCTGAAATTCTTAATGAAATGAATCCTTATACCTGCCAAAATCAGTTGGGTTTAATCAAAGCATTTTCTATTAATAAAGTCAAAAGGATTGTGACCTTCCTTATTACTTATTTTATTTACAAATTGTATTCAAAACAAACAAACAAACAAAAATGTTAAAAAAAATAGTATTTTGTTTGATCTTTTTAAATGTCAAACTAGACTAGGACATATTCTTAGCTGAAGAAGGTAAATCCTAATTTGAAGATTCAAGAAGCATCAGTTTGCTTTCATAAACAATGAATTGCAAATGTTCATTGTTTGTCAGATTCTGATAATGATGATGAGCATATCATTTCTTCCAGAAGCAAAAACAAAAACAAAAAAACATTTTGGGAAAAGCTTTACCCAGCTCTGTTGAGAAGCCAGTAATAATTAAGTAATTAAGACATTACTTAACACAAAGCTTAGCTAGACCAGCATTCACAGAGTCATAGCCAACACAGAGAGGACAGAAAACATCCTTACTGAGACAAGGGCAATTTCTTTAGTATTCCCGTGTATTCTCTAGCATTCAAACTATGCAAATATCTTTGCAAAACATACTTCAGAAATATTTTTGGAATTACACTGTAGAAGAGATGGCAGTCAGGTTATCAGCTGTTAGAAGTTGTTTTTCCTCTTGTTTTTTTTCCAGGAAACAAAAATCAGAACAAGATTTCATTTCAATCAATAATATTTACAAAAAAATGAAGGCTTCTGAATTGTATACAAAAATATATAGTTTTAAATTTATTACTTGGCAGTTTCCTTTTATGATGTTTGCTTCAATTTTATACTGTAAATAACAAGACCTGTCTTTACTATGAGAGTATATGAGAGAGTTTGGGTAATTTGGGGACAAGTTATAAATTGTGTGAGGGCTGTGTATACTTTTGATGCTTATTTGAAGTACTGAAATGGCAGAAGGGCTTCACTGTTGTATTTATACTTGTTAGAATACTTTACCATGAAAAGAAACCTCACCATAAACCTAATGTTATGGTACTCTTAATTGCTGAGGAGTATTGTGAACTCTGTAAAGGAATTGAGTATGTGTCTTTACAGTGCTGGGTCATGGCTTCACCAAGACAATGCAGTAGTGTGTGCTGTATTCTCAGCTACCTCTTCAAAAGCTGACATTCCCTTCAACGGAGTTTAGCTCAGTTAAGGGGGGACGCAACTCATCCATGGTAATGATGCCAGCAGAGAGATAAGTATATCTGCTCAGGCATTTTCCATCCTTATAGTGATAGTTTGAATCTGCTTTGAATCAAATCATTACAGCACAATACTGTGACTAGTGACTTTGAAATGATTTTGATATGAAGACAGAATGAGCCACATATTAGAATTTACTCTTCCTTTAAAAAGTGGGAATATTTTCATGTATGGACTACTTGGTAAGGGAGAACCCATTCTTCAGGAAATGGCTGCATCCTCTACAGCCTCCCATGTAGAATAATAAAAAATGATAAAAATTGTTTTCCAAATAAAAGCTCATGGTATTTTAAACTCTGCACAGCATGTCTTCCAGTTTTCTCTTTCATCCAGTCCCCCAGGTATTTATTGAGAAAACTCTCATTTCAGTAATGTTGGAATTCAGAGTGTTTTCTGCCCTATCCTTGCTGCTACAGCATCATAATAAAAGATGGACTCAAGCTTTTAAGGAAGTTGAACTGAAATTGGAGAGTTAATAGACATAGGCTCGGCACAAGCAGCAAATGGTCTCCTATAAATAACAGGTTTCTGCTACTGTGTCAGATTTAGGCTGTCATCTCTGAGTGTTCAGGTTATGGGAAAACTGGTCACAGCCCAAATCTGCAACTTTTCTAAATATTAATAGCACTGCTCTCCTTTATTTTTATTGAGTTATTCAATCATTTGCCAGTCTTGCCAATGTTATCTGACTGCATTAGCAGAGAGGTTAAGAAATGTCAACCCAGTGTTTATCTGCAATAGAGGGAAGGGCCACCAGCAGGACTTCTGCAGAAGCACACTGGAGCACAAGGAACAAGAGCCCCAGGGTGAGGAGTTGCCTAAAAAAGGAACAAAACCAAGAGACTTATTGGTGTCTCATTTTTGCTTATCTCTACTGGAGTACTCTATCAAGTTACACACGCTGTGTTCTGAAGAATGTTACCTTACAAAAGATAAATGGTACCAAAGGAAATGACAAAAACTCAGCACTTTGGAAAATCAGATTGGATATATGCTATATGTATGAAATCAGCTACTCATAATTACATTAAAACACCTGCATTAAATCTCATATGAAAGAAACATAGTTAAAGCATAAGTGCTGGAAAAGATATAAAATTTAATAAGGTTGTTTCATAGTGTCTAAGTATTCCATTGCTTAAGGTAGTAGCTTTATTCAGCTGGGACTATATACATGTATATATTTTGAATTTAACATATATTTTCTTGGGAGACAAAATATTTGAATTGCTGTAACTACATTCATTTCTTTCTTCAACAATGCTGAGAAAACATATACAAAATAGATTTATGTTATTTACTTCTAAAATATAATTTACTTACTCTAGTATTTTTAAATGTACTGAATATTTATAAGGCTTTTTTTGAGGTAGGCTCTGGTTTAACAGAAATAGATGAAGCAGTCATCAGGTGGGTTTAAAACATAAATGCTTGCAGAAAGTAGTAAGTCATTAGTTAAAAAAATACATTGACAAATGTTGTTAATATCTTTTTCTCAATGGCTGCCACGGTAGTATTTTTAATGTGCTCTATTTGTTCTTTTATCTTTTAGTAGTGGCATTACTTTCTATGATTTACCCATGTAATTTACAACAGAGATTAACTGACAACAAGATGTATTATGGATTTACTTTGGTACTGTTCCCCAAGTGATTACTTTTATGCTCTTTTACCCATGCCTGACTGTATTCTTTTTCTTGGTTTGCTGTTCTTTTCCACCATCCCTTCAGATTTCTGTACTCCTTTTGATGCTGTGTGTGTGTGTGCACTTGAAAAGTTTATAGAAAGCCAGATTATAAGAAAGAACTCCATCATCTGCAGTTTACTAGAAATCCTGACCTGAAATACTGAGTATCTGTTAACAGAGTACTTGTACTGCCTAGAGGATATGTTAGGAGCTCTGCATGAGTAAAATTGTTTTCATCTGATCCGTATACCGCAAACTCATTTGGAAGTTATTTATAGATATGCTGTGCTGTTTCCAGTTTCTACCCCTGTATATACATATATATCAATATAAGAATTGCTCTTTACCTCTTCATACTGAATGCAAACATTTCTATCTTTGTAAATCCCGTTACTCTGATCCAATATTGTTCTGGCTCCTTTATTTAAAAAATGTCATTAATTAAACTTCATACATTTTGGCAAAAGGGAACAACAGATGACAAATGGATTCAGCTGCTCTCACATCAGAAACAGGACAGGTATAGTGGTACAGTTCTACCTAGACCAGTAGGAAGTTGAATAAATTGTGCATTTCTCACGTTTGGTGAAAATGTGGCACAGCTTCATGGTCAGTTAACACCATAATATCACATCCTCCCTTCTTTTTCTTTGTCAAGACAAGAAGCAGTAATTCAACTGTAGTTGTGCAGTCACCTTTATCTGCTTTGAGTGCAGCCTGTCACTGAAGGTGTGATTCCCATCGCTCCTTCTACCCTTGGCCAATTCTGCATCATCACACCAGCATTTGCACAGCCAGGCAATGAATCAGATCATGGGCTGATCTGGCTGAAAACTAATATAGCAAAAAAGAGGATTAGTTTTCAGTTGGCTCAGTCAGACTTACTGCACTGCCATGCAAATCTGGGAAGAGGAGGTGCAATCACCCTTTTCAGCATCTGCCCATACATATCTTGCATTAAAGCAGCCACGGAGTTGTAGTGTCAATCAGGCTCAGTCTGGAAGACAAGGGTAGTTAAAAAAAACACCCTGCTGACTGTTTGAACTACAGGATAAGGACTCTCCTTTCCACAAGTTGAGATGTCTCCATGTTAATTCAGGATGCCTTCAGGAAATGTCTGATGTGCATAAATTATTTGGATTACATCAATTAAAAAATGATTTCCAATGTAATACTGCAAAGACCCTATTTTTCTTCACTTGGGTAAGAGGAATCAGCACCCCTTGCTCAGGTCAACAGAGAAATACCATGCAAGATCAAGTGAAAATCTGCCCAGAAGGATGTAATATGTAAGAGAAAGTAGAGAAACATAGCACTAAGTTCATCTTAGCTTGAAGTAACACAAATAGTTTCAACAAAACTATATGGGAGAAAGAATTTGGCTCTGAATTCTTGAAACAGTGGGAGGGGAAATGAACTGCTGGAGGTTTAAATGAATTGGTTTCTGGAGCTCTTGATATGTCATGCCAGCCCTGCGCGCAGCACGCTGTGCATTGGTTTTGATATTAGACAGTCTGTCTTTAAAGTGCACACATAAAAAAAAAAAGGCAAGAATAGAATATCCAGTACCTCTGTCTACTTATTTTCTTTCCAACAATAAATAATCCTTGATAGGGCCCAAATTTTCCAGAGTGTTTGAAAGTGATGAGAATACCCAGTGCATTAGTTTAATCAAATAATCATAAATAAAACATTTTATGATTTGTATCTCTGTGCTTTCAAAAAAAAAAAGCTGCACAATACTTGTCCAACTCTGTGTTTTTAGAAGTAAAAAGAAACCTACTTGAACTTGGCCAGTTCAGAATGGCCTTTTGGCAATGGAAACCTTGAAAGATGCAGCATATTTGGCATCATCCATGTCTGCTGGCTTGTAGAACACATTTATAATATAGGCACTTTTCAACAAAGATTCTATGTTGTCTTCGCTCTCATGGAATACTGATGCTAAACTGGCCATAGTACAAGAATTTTTCTATGGATTGCACAGTCTATTATGCACTTCCCTCAGAGGAAAAAAAAAAAAAAAGAAAAAAAAAAGATAACACTAAATCCAGTAAAGCAGCGTAACTTTGGAAAAGCAGTATCGGACTAATTCTGTTCTTTGCAACAAAAAGGCAGTGGGCAGTCAGAACAAAAGATTATTTTCTAGGTCACTAGAGGGGGGAAAGGATGAGAAGTAAGGAATTTTAAACAATGATAACTCAGTGTTACTCTTGGGGGAAGGATTTCAGAATAGGATCCTAAGGAATACTTCTGGGTATCGATCTGATTAGCAGGAAAAGAAACAAGCAAATTTTTAACCTTGTGAAATAATTGGGCTTTTTAGTTAATATATGCATTTTATAGTACTATTTTCTAGTTAAAAGTGTAAGTCAATCCCATATCATGAACCTTTAAAACGTTTTTAATAATATTTTGTTTAATAATATTCTTTAAATTCTCATGTCCATTGAAATGCTTCCTTATGTTATCATTCACAGAAGGACAAATGCCAGATTCTGCTACCTGTCATGCTGAAGTCATGCAGTTTACTTGATAGAGTTTTTTCATGTGCAACAGGGTCAATAAAAGCAGAGCTGCATCTCGCTTTCTTACTATATTCAGTTTAAAAATAAATCAGATATTGCATAGACAGTGTAAATTCTTTTTCAACATAACAAAAATTAAGATTCTACACAAGTTCAGATTCTAGGGAAGAAAAAAACACTTTCAAAATCACATAAATTTTTAATTAAGGATGAAATTAAATAAACATACCCTACCATAAATAACTTTTTTTCCTAACTATTTATATATTATTCATCCATAACCTACCCATGCTGGAACTTCTGCTGTTAAAGAAAGTTCAGGATTTGCTCATACACGTTTTGAAATTAATTAGCAATTCTATTCTTTTTACTACCTGTTGTCAAAATTATTTACAGAAACAATGAATTAACAAGATCAATATATTGATCAGAGGGGTGTCTAAAGGATTTCCCATACTATTGTATTAAACATAATATTAGCACATTACTTATGGAAAAAAAAAAAAAGAATCCTTTAATTTTGGTGTATGTGCAGTTTGTATCAATTAGAAGGCTGATGCCCTCCCAAACATCGGAATCTTCTGAAGCACAGACAATTAATCATCGTAGCTCTTTTCAAAACGTCATGATCTTCAGTTTGGCTAGATTCATAATCCTTCATGCCCTACAATTCCTGCAAGAACTTTTTCATGCATTTCTTGGTGCAATGAAAGTCAACATGTGTTGTCATTTTGTGATGTCATTTTGTGGGGCACTGTGGAAAACAGCCTTGAATGTATGGAAATTGTAGTAAATTTTGTAGCAGAAAACTTAGCACTTGGTCACTTACCACCTTGACAATAGGAAGAGACAAATGCAAAAAAACATAGAGTAGAAACCCACACAGGTGTTCTAAGTTGTTATGTACTGATAAGCTTCTACAAAAGGAGGTGTAGACCTGCCAGCTACACACAGATGGCAGCCTTTCTCTTAATTTGCATAATCTAGCTAAAGTGCATAGAGGAGGAAGGAAAACAGGATAATGCTGAACCCAAACAAACCAGAGGTCAGGGTAGTGAAAAGAACATGCTTTAAAAGGAAGTAATAATTCACAACATCTTAATTATTTAGTATGGCTGTCCAGGGTGTAGGTGAATTTTGCAGCCTTGAGGTTGCTACGATTTTCAACCTGAAAAGAGGCTACAAAATCTGCTCAGTTACAGCTGCCCAGAAGAATACACGACATCATATGAGAATCAGACCTAGGATTATCCATACAGACGTGAATAACTCTACTTGCCACAGAAATAGAATTAAGCCATTTGAAAATAAATAAATAAATAATAATAAAACTATCACTGAATGCAGCATCATTTAAAAACAGTGAAGGATGTGTCCAAAATATGGGCATTTAAAAAAACAAAACAAAACAAAACACCCATAAGATCAATGCGGAGAAAAGCAACCCAAAGCCAACACATCCAAAGGCCTATCCTACATTATTTTTGCTTTGCATGCTTATGCACAGGTTTCATAGTCAAAGTGCAAATTTCTGTTCAGAGTACGTTTAAGCACCATTTATGATGGTAACTGTGGTTTGATGCAGGTACAGCTTCCATTATGGAAGGAATTTGATATGATCAGATTTTCAAATTACAAGTATGTAGCATTATATATTTCTTAACAACCTGACTGGAAGATTATAGAAATGTAGACAGCTATTTCAGTGTGACAGAAAATGAGTACACTTCTTCAGTTAATGTTTATAAAGCTCCCTTGTTTGCCAATACATTTATGCACATATTTATATTTAAAAAAATAGTACTGTATTTCATTTTGTCTGCTATGTTGCTTAGGATAAAACAAGTGCATCCAGCTCATTTTTGCTTGTCTTTTTTCAATATTTTGATAACATGTCTAGGATTGTTCTCACTGTTTTCCTAGAAGTATTGCATTCTGGTCATTTTAATAGTGATTTAAGAGGAACTTTCAGTGAAATCCACAGTGTAAAAATGTTTTGAGAGCAAGTAATATTCTCTCTTCCTGTGTGGAGAGCTTTGGGATTCCTTGTCTTATCATTCATCTTTCAAACCTAAAATATTAGTTTTCACTGCCTAAGACTTGTTCTTTCTTCAGCTTTGTCAATAATATCCTTTGAAAAAAACAATTTCACCTCTGTTGCTTCCTACTCATCAAGGAGAAAAATATTCCCTAACTTTATACAATGGCCAGATGATTACAATTATTCCAGTAGCTTGCATAGTAAAAGATTGTCTTTAAGTGGCACAAAAACATTTCTGTAATATCTGGGAAAACACGAATAGTAGAGTTTATTCCTAAGTTCACGTCATCTGGTATTTCTGCATTGGCTCTGTAAAGGTGATTTGCTGAGCTGTTTTCTGCTGCCAATGCTAATGTTTTGAGATGTCTAGCAAAAAGAGCAGAAAGAGAAAAAAAACACTCTGGAAGACAGTGAATCTAGAACCAAGCCCCAATAAATCCTTTACTCTGACCCTAAACATAGGAGATATACATATCCAGCCTCCTCCATAGAAAAGTTATATTGTTACAGTACCTTAATTTGGTTTTATAAACCCTCCTGTGTTCTGTGTCTGTGCACTTTTATTTAGGTATGAAAACCTTTGCATAACATAGTGCAATAACTTGCTGCACCTTGTTCCATCTGTAAATGTTTCCCAAGTTATACTGCCATTCACAGTCTTTAGTACATATGCAATTGGCATAAACTTAGGCAGTAGATATTCAGAAAGAAAGTAATTAAATGAAATTTAACACTTATCAAAAAATATTGGAATGTATTCATTTAAAATATTCCCCTGTGAGCTCATCATCCTTCTTTTCATTTTTATTCTTTTCTCTAAAATCTCCTTATTGAAACTGAAAGCAGAGAATTTATCATATTGAAAGATCAGAGGCACAAATGAATTTTCAAGATCTTTTTTCATACGCCTTATGCTGGTAGGCTTTCCTGTATTTTTGAGCAGACAGTCATAATCTGGAATTACTGTTGTCCACAGCGCATCCTTACAGCTTTCCATTTTAGGTCTGTTTGGAGTGGCCTTAGCCTCAGATTTGCTCAGACTTCATATAAAATTTGCTTTATACTTGCACACTGTCCTTTTGGTCACAGAAATATTAAAAGTGTCATTTTCATGTCCTTTCACTTGAAGTTAACTTTTAAAAAGAAAATAGAAAGAATTCAATATACAAGGAAGGTAGTTGTTTCCTTAGGAGAGCTTAACGTTTTCATTTTTTCTTGAAACTTGTACCTCATTTATTCATAGACAGCTATAAGAAACTAAATGTTTTAGCACTAAATACAGACTTAGACACACTTGGCATGTTTTTTTTTTTGTGTGTGTGTGTGTGGTTTTTTGTTTGTTGTTGTTTGTTTTTGTTTGTTTGTTTTTTAAATGTGGCTGTTCTTCTTTATTTTTACCATTATTTTTATATCAAGTTATCATGTGAACATCATTACATCTATCCTTGCACCACCTGACAGAACATATTTGCTGCATCAGGTCTTTGCTATACAGGACATCTCTGGCAAAGAAAATAAAATCTGAAAGCCATTTACAATTTTTCTCTATACTTGGTTTCCTTCAGTAATAACTGACCAAATAAAGAATGAAGTTTGCAGGTGCATCGTTGCCTTCTCTTACTGGTAAATGAATAGATGTTGTGTTTGCTTTAGCTGTTGCAGAAGACTTCTAATATCCAATTTTCCTCTTGAAAATTCACTGCCGCATGTTCTGCATTTTTTATCATCATTTACACAAGGAAAGCAATAGTAGTTGAAGGTCTTACTGCCAACATGATTTCTACCATACAGGAGCTTGGTCCCTCATCTGGAAGTCTGGAGACCCCTGAACAGCCACTTAGGCATACAGAAGTACCTGTGCCAGTTTCTGCTCCCATGTAAAGATATGAAGGTCTCGAAATCCATAATGCTCCAGGTTCCCCTTACAATTTATATCCTTAGGAACTGGGAAGCAGATTCTGGAATCCATTCTAAATACAACAGCTCAAAGAACAATTATAGATGGAGTAAATATTCTTTTGTCTCCTCTTATCCCATATGCTACTGAATCCTCCTGCAAGTAACTGATTGGCAAGGAGCTTATGTCCTCTTCAGACAGTGCATTCTGGCTGCATCTGTCAAACTCTCATTATAGGACTGCCCTCCAAAATGTCATCAAAACTGATTTTGAGGTCCAGGGATCTTTGTGTAGAAAATACATATATATTCTCCTGCTGGATTCCTCACATATTCTGATCAAACCTTCTGCTTTTACTGAGTACTGCAGTGTCACACAGGGGACGAGAGTACACAAAGTCACCACAAAGCTTACGAGGCCTCTTTCAGCAGAGCATACTATAGATATCCCACCTTTTAGAGAGCTCATATTTAAATGACTGCAGTATTACGATAGAGTCTTAGGGAGTAAAGTTCTTTTCAGTTGCTAAAGAATTCAGTATTCATGGAATTTTTTGCTTCTTTTGGAATGTTGAATGCCTGAAGCAACACAACAGTCTCCTTTCCTGGTATGGGATACCTGGCTGCTCCTTCCTTCCTAGCTTCCTTCCTAGCTTCAGCTGTTCTGCAGAACCCTTCCTCCTGAAGCAAGTTAGGACCCTTGCTTCTCTGGAGACTTGGTCTTTGGTCCTTCCCTTTGAGGATTAGTTGGAATGACGTTAGAGCCGTGTCTGCATTTTACGTAGTTCGTTCTGGTAGTATTGATCTCCAGGGTCAAACTTATCAGTGCTGGGGACAATGTGAGGCTGCTGCTGCCTTTTTCTGCCTTCTTTTCACTGTTGGGTCCTGGCTGTGGATGTTTGGTTGAGAAAAATTTCTTCAGAGGTAATCATATAGATGATTGCACAGTACAATTTGAGGTAACTATCCCTGGACACAGACTTGAGAAAAGATAATGTCAAATTGAGTATCTATATGAAATGAGTCTCTTCCCCAGTCTGAATAAGTATCAAAAATAACTGTTGGTTTACAAGATAGGCAGGGATCAAATCTAAACTGTTCAGCATTACCTACAGTAGTCAGAGCAAACTAACTGCTTTATCATATTTCACTTTGTCTTTTAGTCTAGCTCATTTGGGAAGAAGGAGTAGCACTGGAAAAGTTTTAATTGTCAACAAGATTTGACAACATTCAGTGAAGTTGTGGATTATGTATTATTGGGTCTGTCAAATTACATTTTGTGGTAGAGTACGTCCTTAGGATATTCTGACCTTGTATTCATGAAAACAGTGAAATCCTTCATCTCCAGACTGATGCATGACTTTGGAGCTAATTTTATTTGATATCCAGGTGTACTCTGGATATCAAAAAATGTGCATGTGTCTCAGCTTTTGTATTTCTGATGTTTGTAATTGCTAAGCCCTGTTCTGATTTTAGCCAATCAACCAAGATAATCTCTGATTTTAATCTCAATTAGCACCTCAGCTAGCAGGGATATAGGAAAAATAGTCTTCTGGAAACTGTAGATCCTTGGTATGTCATATAACTAGTTTATATTCTATTTCTCAATCCTAGAAATTACTTTGGCTACAAGAAATATATGTCCATACATGTGTCATGTATGATACTGTTTTGAGCTACAATACTTTGATAACTCACTTCTGTGCAACTGATATTCTCATATTTTACTGTCGTGTTTCAAATATAAAATTTGAATCTGATATCCAGCAGTTGTAAACCTTTTCATCTTCTATTTCATTGTTTTAGCACTCCAATAATTTTCAAATTTAGAAGTAATCTCTGCCAAAGTTACGCCATACTGCTGCATTTGGCATAAATCAAAACTATGGTTTATATCACTTCTGAAGATCTCTTACCCACAGCTGAAGCTATCCTATTAAGTGGGGAAGAAATTAATGAGGATTAAGCTGAGAGAGGTTGTTATACAGGAGACTGTAAAACTCAAAACATGGACCTTCATTTAATTCCCATCCTCTGCTGCATTGTCATTGTATTGGCATAACTGATACCAACTGTGCAAGACTGCCCTTTTCCTGGTTCCTCAGATGAGTCACAGCAATGTAGTGAAAGACTCCCAGCTGGGGAGCAGCAGACAAGCGGATGGAAGAGCTTGAGCCTCTTCCCCACAAAATTCTTGCACCTATGGACTTTGTCCTGCCACTTGACTTAATGAGAGTGCATAGGCAACTGGCCTCAATAAACAAAGCCATTTGTCTACTCTTGTGATGTCTGTCAGACATTGTAGGGCCAGCAGACCTTCACTTTGCTTCTCTCTAAAGCCAATTTTGCCCAATCCAGTAGTGGCTAAGTGAAAACCTTTAATTTACTGTGTAGGAGCACATATACTTAAATATATGTCATTACCAGTGACTACTAGGCTCTTTTTGTTTGACAGCTTTCTCTGTCAGGGTCCCAGGAATTTTGTAGCAGGCTAGGCCCCATTATATTAAACACAATGCTAATATACTAAAATTTGCACTGCTAATCTGAAGCTAATAGTATGCTGGGCCAGCAACTTAATTCTATGCTATAAAGGCTTCACTGTTCTAAAGCACTGAAGTCATGCAACGGATGTGGAACTAATCAAATTCTCTTAGTAGATCAGAATTTACATGATATTAAATATATTCTGACAGCACAGAGATAAAGAATATTAAAAGAAATGAATGTGCAGAACTGTACCAGTTGCATCTATCTTCATATTACCTTGGCAGGTTTTTTCCTTTCCCCACTGAAACCTTGAGTTTGAACAACCTCCCACAAAATGCAAGTAGAAGGACGAGTTCAAGTCTAAGAGCTGGCATTTGTTACTATTAACAGGCCCCTGATGTCATTAGTCCTAACAAATGGATTGAAAGTTATACATCATCAGTTAAGAATTTGGGCAGATTATATCAAAGAAACAGGCACTAAATTAGTAGTTGGAATAATATTAATTAACAGACATCACAATATGGTTTTACATTTTTTGGTATGGTAGATCTTCACACTGCATAATCTTGGCTCATTAATATGAATAAGAGACTGTGCAATGATCCCCAGAATGTACCATAGGTTTAGCCAAGTGGCCTTACAGACAGCACTGATGTCAGACACCAGTGCAAATAACATTGCCAAATCCCTGGCTTTCTTTTATCTTTGACTGTTTTTTGACCATGGGCTGTTATTGCACAGGCCAAGGGTAGATAGCTGTGATTTGTGCTCCTTCCCAGCTATCCTCAGCTTCCTGGACTGCAAAACTGCTGACTGGATGGCATCCAACAACTGCTCAGGGCTGTGCTAGAATGGCCAGAACAAGACGAGGTAATCATTAATCTGTGCCCGTGCTGCTTGGGCAGCTATCAGACTCGCTCATGACCTGCCTAGGGCATTGAAGAAGGAGGATTTCTGACAGAGAGGCTCAGTGTTGCTCCCTCACGGGTTTGAATGTGCTGGCAAGGCTTATGCCAAGTGCTCAACCATCAGTAAAAGGCAAATAAAGAAGCCTGAATAGAATTCAATATATGAACACAAGAAAAAAGTTGGCAGGAGTCATCATTTAGGCCTGATAGGTTTGTTTCTTTGCCCCAGCTTCCTATGTACAATACTTTCTTTTAACCTGTACCACGCATTTGAATGCTTTTACTGTGTATATTGTCAACGGTACAAAGGTCCTTTTATGTATTGCTGTCCCTGTTGTTCATGTTCCAGCCTGCTATAGGGAACACTGAGTTTTGTTTGTAAAATTTTGGGGCCAGCAAAGGCTGCAGATGCCCTAAACAGTGTGTCCTCAGCCCTTCTAGTAAATTCACTACTGTGCTTCTTTGTAGCACTCCAGGTAAGAGTAGATCAAGGGATTTAGGCCCAGTGAAAAGGCCCAGTGAGCTGAAAATTAACATTTGAGGTTGAAGCACCATCACCTTGTCAACTTGTACTGAAGATTACATTATAACCTTAAACTGATACTAGTGTGCACTAGGATGATGCACCTGAGCAATTCATTCAGCAGATAACAAAGCGAAAATCTGGAGGTTCAGGCACTTTGGGCTTGAAGCAATTTTGTGTGTACAGCAGGAGTTGTAATTCCTGTTCTTGGGTAGAATATTTAAAATGACTTTTCACAAAATGAAACGTAAGAAAAGGAACTCAGGTTTTTGTTTGTTTGTTTTCTTGTATGTATCAAAAAAGTAAGACGAAGCAGTTGTAATTATAAAGAATCTCTGGAGACATTTGCTCTCTCTAAATCTCTGTCTTTAGGAAACAGTTCAACTGATCTTTTCAAATATTAATGATTACTTGTGGTCCTTGAGCACTATTTTTTAGTAAAACAGCTCCAACTTTCTTCCTCCCTCCCCTGCCCCGTGGCTCTTGGCTTCTAGTAATATATTTTTTATGGAAGTCATTTACATTTTCCAGGTTCATGGAGTTTTGTCTTCCAGTTTTACTCTCCCAGGAAATTACATTACAGACTGAAAATGGAACCATTCAGTTAATTCAAATCTTGACAATGCAGAATACGTAAAAGCACTACCAAGCTAAAGGCATCTTCTTGATCTTATCTCTTCACCGCAGTTTGCACTTTGCAACCAAGATGTAATGTTTGATTCTAAACATATGGGTCATTACCTGTGTGGATACCCCCACAGTAAGAACTAAGCTTTTCCTGGAAAACCTGAGCTAATTTAAAACCTCTACTTGTTTGACCATTATATAAATGCAAGTTAAAGCTCAAGTAAAATCTTTACACAATCCTCTAACAAGTCTGAGCAGACTTAAATCGAATTTGTAGATTCATTTCTAGCTGTAATTTCTGACTTCTATTTTGGACTTTCCCCTTGACAAAAGGTAAACCTGAACATACCTGGCAGATTTTTTCCATTCTATTCATTCCAAAATTAGATTTTACTTTCAAGATTTATATGCGGAGCATTGCTAGAGATGAACTACATTTTCTTATTTATACTAAAAAAATTCTTACTGCACAAAATTTCCTTGTTCTTAAATTTTGTTTTAGCTATTTCAGTGTAGTTTATTTCATTATGAGTCAATTTGTCTTTAGTAGTATTATTTCAGCTAATGCTATTGTAACAGTGCTTTGTAATAGTAGAGTTTAAACAGTTATATGATATAAACCAGTATAAGTAAATACTGTAGGGTAGATTATTCTATTGGAAGTACTTAGAAACCTGAGTTCAATGGGCATGAAAAGAGTGACACCTGTATTAAAAAAAATATTTTATTGCTTCATCACAAGTATTGCATTACTTCACAGTTAAGGCTTCTGAAGTAAATCCCGTGGAAAAAAAAAAAGTTTAAAAACAAACACAACCCAAAGCTTACAAGCATCAGTAAATCTATGTAAAATAAATGCACTTACATACAGTATTCTGACAACAGTCTAAGGTAGTTTCAGACTTTTCTTTACACATGCAGACCATTAAGTGGAAAATTTAATCAAATAGCTACGGATATCTAATCACTTTTTGCAGCAGAATGACAGATCTTTGCTGAACCATTATTACAGCTTTTAATTTTAAATTGCTTATTGAACAGACTAATTTTGACCTTTAGCCAAAGACAGAATTATCCATAAAAGCAAAGGGATAAGATCTTCAGGTATAGTAATTTCTGATATTTACTCCAAGGTCAACAAAGTTTTGAAAGTTTATGACTCCTGTCTACCCAAATTAATTCAAGACATCTGTTTGAATTCTAGATGTTACAAAAGACATAGCGTAAATGAAGTAATAATTTTACAGAGTTAATAATTTATATAATTTTTCTAAACATGGAAGTTAATCCTAAATTTTGTACTACAAACACATTATCTGATAGTCTTCAATTTTGTCTGTACAGTAAACCAATGATAAGCTAAAATGTGTATTATATTTTGCGTACATCACTTCACTAGACAGAACACACAGAAAACTGCCTTTTATTTTGTTTTTTAATCATTTTAAAACATCCTGCTGGAACAGCCAATAGGCCATTTTATTTTGGGTATTTTTTTTGTTTGTTTGTTTAAAAAAAAGCTCTCTTGGGAATCACATTTGTAAAGTGGGGCAGGGGGTGGGGAGCTGGTGGGGAGGTTCAGTAAATGCAGTTAATAAAGGTAATAGTGCTAAGGAACTGTAGATATTATTAGCCATAACAAGTCAGTTATGGTGGTGATAATGTCCATTAGATGTGCACATTAATCCTTTGAGATTTACAGCTGAATCTTAGCGTAGAAAAGGACTGTTTTTTCATTAAGTCAGCAAATTTAGCAGCATGTAACACACGCAAGAAGTGTACTGGATCTCTTCTCACTGGAGCTGCATCCAATTTGATTTACACTTGGTACCTAGAGAATGACTTAACATAGCATGTTCTCTTTATGCTTTGATTTTTCAGTGACTTTCAGTCTTTGTGATGATACCTGCTATCTCCAATGACTATTTTGCTCTACTTATTCACAAAATAGGCACAAAATAGCTGGCAGCAGAACAGTTTTCCCCGAATGACCTAATGTCCACATTGTATGTCTAGGATTAAAGGTTGTTCCACTCCCTGTAATTTCCAGACTCCCAGTGAGGGTTCCTGCCTGTGCAAATCCTGGTAATTTTGAGTGACAGCCCAACATATGGTTACATTTTCCTACCTTTTATAGTTTACAGGAAATGATTTAGTAGACCAACCTGTAGGTACCATTGCCTTTGTCATTTTTCATATCCTGAAGAATAGCCTGCATGCTGCTGTCTGTTTGTTCTTCAAGATTATGGTTCTTTAATCATATCTATCTGCAGCACCTTTCACTGCAAAGACTTAAAACTATGTTCCATGTATGGAATAGCACAATTAATTCCATTTTTTAACTTTCTAATTAACTGTTATTTTGTATATAGAAAAAAATTGCTACCTGTAAATGCTTTTTGCTGCAGACACACGATAATATGCTTATAAAACAGTGTGCTTGCCCATGATCTTTACATATTTACTGCTATGAAGTCTTTCATCAATACTAACTTAAATTAACCAGTTTAAAAATGAATAGCTCAGTCTCACTAGAGACCATAATGAATTTAACATCTAAGCACCATTTATATATTTCAAGGACAGGTCAAAATCCATAGGTATTCTTATCTGTACTGAACTCCCATCTATATATAATGACTCTCAAAATGTCATGACTTTACTTTCATTATGCTGTCATTACAAGCTCTATATTCTTCCTCTAGCTCCCAAGACCTATATATTCTTCTAATGTTGCAGTCAGTATGCATTTATTAGATACAAAATCGTTTACATTCCTGTTGTGTACAACAAATAGTGCAACCTGTAGGAGTTAAAACCCCACTGTCTTTTGCCTCTCAGTTATATTTGTCTGTAGTAAACCAGCAGTAGGCACAGGCAGTCTGTTTGCTTATACTAGAGAAAAATATTCCTAGATTTAAAAACCATCAATATTAAATTCTTAGATGAGGATGCACCTTCATGCCCCTATTCATTCATCACCTGTGTCACCTAAATAATATTCAAAGGCAAAATCAGATTTATTTGTAGTTCTAAACATAACTTCTGTCGTGGTTCAGAGACAAGCTGCACTCATGATCTCTTTACCTTTCAAGTTTCCTTCTCCAGGAACATCTACACTCTGTGATCCAGCTGAAATCTGTCATTCTTCAAGCACCCTATCCTTGCTGTACTGTTGTGCTAACAGGGACTTCTTATTGCAAACTCCTTTGATTGCCTACCAGTTTCATAGCAGTATCTTTTATCTTCCCGTTACATGCCAAGATAAACTGTACTGTCCACCCTATATACCTGAGCTGGATCTTCAGTGTTACCTAGCTCTTTCAAGCAACAAATCTTGTAGGTTGTTCAAGGACAGTTGTTTTCCCTGCATTTGTGTGAATCCCACATTACCATGCAACCTCTGCAGGACTCGGATAGTTCTCTTCACCTATTTGTGAAGAGAACCTACTTCATCTCCTATTTTGTGCTCTGCCAGTTCAAGTACGTGCACTCTGGCCACTCAGTCCTTAAGTAGATGTTCACTGAAATTAATGTTTCTTATCATTTCTTGATATTTTTCTTCTACCTGACCAGCCATTATTTTCCTAATACCATGAATATCACAAAACATTTTCCTACCTCCAACCACTAATTTGTTTCCAGTTCACTCTTCCTAACATTACCCTCTTTAATTTAGCTTTGTTATAGTCAAACCGAATAATGTCAAACAGATAAATCAATTTCAACAAAATTGAATAAAAAATGTATTTTGAGAAAATAAATATCTTCACAGACAATTGTGAGCAGAGATTAAAAGCAATTAAATAAATTATTCACTCCTGTGAAGTGTTTGCTCAGCCCTACTATATATCTATAAGTAATATTTCTAGTTTTTTACTTTGCAATTTCACATAATGGAAATTAGAAGGTGATGAACAGACAAGAGGAAAATCTGGCAAGCAAAATAACCTATGAAAAATACAGAGCAATGAAATACAGAAGATTTTTTCTGGTATTAGAAAACATAGACTAAATTGCAGGGAGCTTATATTCAATTGTTCCCTGATCCCTAGCAGTAATCACAGTCCTGACACTGGTTATCAAGTTTTTTCTATGTTATCAACAGGGACTGCAAGATGCTTAGAAATGATTGCTACAGTAACCAGCCTGTTGGTAGCCACTTACATTCACAGGATGGAAATGAAAGCCTAAGTTCAACCTTTCCGAGACATATTGATATTTAATTCTGGGCTGAAGAAAGCTACCTATTTCCATGGAAGATTCAGAGCAGTGAGCATTCCCAGAGATGGGTCTCAGATAGCAATTTTACTCTCAAAAAGCCTGAAAAGCTTCATATTGATTAATGTAATGATCAGGGCCATTAAGAAGCTGTTAGAAAATCTAGTTCCACATTTAGGATTTAACTCCCCGCCTAATCTTGAGAAGGCTTGGAACGTGTAATTTGCATCTCCCAGAATATCAGATTCTTACAAGCATACTGTAGTGTTAGTGTCCTGAAATCGACCCGTGGAACCTGGTAGACTTTGTATTAATATCTCTGTATCAACAAAAACAAGAATTGTAACTTGGTTGTTTCCACTGTAATCCCACAAGCTTCAGAATATTTAGTATTCTCATCTTCTTTCTGAAAATACTCGAGCACTTAAGGATTGATTAGTAGGCAGTTGGCAGTGAAATGTTTTAGATGCCAGCCTAGCAGGGATACTAGTGAATCCCAGCACCATTCTGAGTCCAATGCCGAGGCTCTGATATGTACCCACAACATGTAGTGCAGTGGACTTCAACTCCATTCAGAACAAATTACTGTCCTTTGCTCCTGAATAGCCTCTTCTGCCATTGAAAAGCCACCTTGTGTCATACTCCCCTGGTGATGTGTATTCAAGCAGTGTGTGACTGTGGATGACTGGTACTTAAACAAACCTGACACACAATTTATAAGCACTGACCCTGTCATGAAATTGTAGGCTAAATTGGTACCATTTTTGGTGTCTACAGGAAAATGTTTCTATACAAAAAAATCTGCTGAACTCTGATTTTTTGAAAGAGCATCAGAATTTAGGTTTAGATTTGGAACTGTTGCAATGGTTAAAGTAACGGTTAATTCAGGATGGAAGAATTTGAAGACTGGCTAATTTCTCTTAAAAGCTAAAAGGACAAAAATGACTAGTAAAAAATGCAGAGGAAGGCATGCAGTTACAAGGACAGAGCTTAACAGATGTTCGGGGATCTTAGTCTTGTTTTTTCAGCTAGCATTTTTCAGCTAGCACCATCAAGTATTTCTGTACAGGAAATACACTGTAGTCTTTTTTTTTTTTTTTTTTTTTGAGAAGATGTTGAAAGTAGACTAGTAGCAAAGCTGCCGGCATTATTTCTGCAAGGGTATCTGGAGATTGCAGGTTTTCTATAGTGATATTTGCTCATTCTTTTTCATTCCACAGACAAAGCATCCCTGTACTAAATGAAATAAGGTATAGTTGCATGAAAAATTAAGATGCATCAGGACACTCTGACATATGCGTGCTAGAAAATGTGGATATTATCAGAAAATTACCACTTAACTAAAGAAAAGTTTTATTGATTCTGAGCATGAGTTCTCACTTTACTGGCAAAGATTTTTTTTTTTTCTTGGCATTCTAACTACTTTTAAATCTTAGGTTTATTACAAAACACATAATCATCAGGTTAATATAAAGAATTACAGTAATCAGTTATATTTAACTGGCATGTTATTGTTCTAAGTAACAGTTTATTGTGGATTACTTTTTGAGAATGTAATTTAAACGAGTAACCTCTTTTTAAATGTCAAAAATGAATTCAGACTGATCCCATTTTTGCCTTGTATATTTTTGTGAATTATTTCTGTGAAGAAAACCTCTGCCCCCGCAACCCAGTAAATAGCATTTATTGTTTAGAACTTCCTGTACATTACCTAATACTTGAGTATTAGCAAAATGACAACAATTAGTTGATTTTGTGTCCTATATCTCTCCTGAGATGAACAGGACAGATGGTCAAATATTTCAGACTTTAGATTGGCCAGTAAGAAGTTATTTGCAACTAGTATTAATGCTCCCATCTAAGGTCTTCCCTCTATGGCATCATTGAACTTTTCTGTTCCAACGCATTCCAGTTCATTTTCTAGTAATGTTCCTGTTACACATTTATTGAGTGAAATAGTGACACACTGACGCCTATAACAGTTCTGCCAAATCAGCCAGGGTGAGATCCATGGACGTATATCTGCAACTGGTCACGGTCTCTTCCATGGAACTGAAAATTTCATCAATGAGGCATTATATATGACTATATTAGGAATGACTCCTGGATTTAGGGATAAAACATTTTATCCCTAAATCAATCCCCAGTCAACACATCTGGGCAACTACCACGTTTTTTTCTTCATGGTTATCTTCAAATGGGTATATCAAGGTTCTCAAACCAGATTTCATTTTTCAAGCAACAGAATTCTCCACATAGCTTGTTAGGTAGCTCTCTTGCTGCAGAACAAGTAATTTCCCAGAGTTAGCAACAATCTTGTGCCTAGCTGGCATTGTGGTACTGTATCATGTCCAGCCAGCCCATTCTATCTCCACTAAGAAGAAGGAAAAAAGTCTTCAGAGCTACCGTACTCCATCAGTTTTTACAGACACTTCAAATCACTATGTCAATTGAGTAAATGTTTATTATGTTATGAATTTATACCATTATCTCATGGTCACTGTTACATGCATTGCTCTACTTTTTAAACAACATTTTACAAACAAGTTTCCTCTTACTCTAACCAACTTGCCTGTCCTGAGTTTCTGTTGTCAGCTTTATGTACTAGTGTAAGGAAAATGAAAGTAACTGCTGTTTATTGGTGATCTTTGCTGGTCCCTGGGCCACTCCATTCCATTCCATTCCATTCCATTCCATTCCATTCCATTCCATTCCATTCCATTCCATTCCATTCCATTCCATTCCATTCCATTCCATTCCATTCCATTCCATTCCATTCCACCATCAGAGTCCTGATGAGTCTCTACATAGACAGGCATCTTTCATTTTTAGGCTCTGTTTTAGAATAAATAACTGATACAGAAATAATTGTCAATAGTGTAAAGGCATACCCCAAAGCAATCCACACAAAGGCCTCTGAAGAGAGTTTAGACCATGTACAATGTTAGGCAGGGCAGAGGGGAATATTTGCATTACAACAATCACTGTCCCATGAAAACAAAACAATTACAGAGCCCAATTTCTTACAAGGCCAAACTCAACTAGGTTTAGAAATTCTTAAGAGAAGATATAAAGTTTACTAAGACACATTTTGGAGTTGGCAAAGTGTTATAAGCTGTAACAGTAGATGCAGCCATTGGATGGCTCTGCAAAATTCCAACAGTGAGCAAAGAAAGCAAGAATTACCTTTCCTTCCGATAGAGTCTGGTGAATATCAGCTTGAGGTTTCTGTATTAAGCCACTTTTTTGTTTGTTTGTTTTTAATAACTTTTTCTAAAGTTCACTTATTTCAGACTGGTGGACCTAAATATGAAGAAACTACATTTGTTTTGCCTCATCTTTTGGTACTAGATAATGTAGTAGCATTTGCCACACGGTAGAAGAAAATGTGAAACCTGCATCAATAGATATTATTGATTCTCTAGTATTTTTGCCACTTACTACAAGACACAGAAGGAATATGGAAAACTAAACCTTGCTTTTAATGACACAGTCATTGATGCGATGTGCTTTCATATTGTTGTAGTATCAGTCAAAGTAATATTTTAATATTTGATTACCTAAATTAGGTAAATGAGAGATGCAATTAAAATGCTATTCTCAGCCTCTACAATAATTACAAAATTAGAAGAGCAGTGGCTCAGTTCACATACTTTACGGGAAACATTGAAAAAAATATTCCTGTCACTCACTCAAGTAGTAAGTCAGCTGATTTCAACATGATTTAACCTTCCTATAATACTGGCGGTATTCTAAGTTAATATTTAGTCTTTCTAAACCATAACTTCTCAAGCTAAAAGAAGACACGTGCTCAATCAATTCAAATGACACATAAAGTTCTCAACTTTATTTTACTGAGACTCACTTTTTCAGCCTGAGAAACCTTGTCTCTCCAGTCAAGCAAAGAACTACACTCCCCTTTGAATTATCAAAAATATAAAATCACCTTAATACGCTAACACCTGTTTACCACTCCATTGAGCATTATGATTTCTTGGCCTAAAAGTCTTTGAGACATGAGATATATTTTTTTTTGTTTCCAGTTAGCCAGTTAGCCTCTAGTGTAGGTTAAAACACAGTTGAGTTTATATCCAATGACTAGAGGGAGCTCTACTTTATGGAAGATCTCAGCCAGATTTTCAGCTGTTTGAGAATTCAGTTTTACTGATTAGGTGGTGTTACAAAATCCAAGGTAAACAGAATTCTTAACCTTACTGCAAAGCAAAGGAAATACATAGAAGTGCGAGTGATTCTTTTCACTTTGGTTGTTTACCTGAAGGAGGAATTCTGAAAACCAGGAGCTGGCAGTATGACACACAGCGGGAATTCTCAGAGCTACGTATTGCCTTGGAAATATATGCAGAAAAGTGATCTACCCACCATAAGAGTCCAGTCTTTGTTATAAAATTAAATAATATATATAAACCTACTTCTTTTAAATTTACATTTTATTAGCTTTCAGAAATTCTTATCTATTGCAAGCTTTTAAAATATCACCTCTACAGTATTAGAAATTGCTATTATAAGGCCATATGAATCACAAAGAAAATAAATAATGATCACATTAAAGAAATAGAAAAGAGCATAATGACATAATTATGTTCATAATTATATGTTATAATTATGATCTAAAATATTATGTAATTAGCACATGAATTCCAGTAATTTGTTTTAGACTTGCATTTGCATTGTTTTCAGAAGAAAGTTTACAAAGTGCAAACTTTTCTCTGACTCTACATTACCCTAAAACTGTTAATACGTAAACATTTTAAGTTGCTACCTGTTGTTATTTAGACATCATCTTTAAAAATAGTCCCTGAAACAGGACAACAGTCCCAGGCAAAAAATATTAAATTCTGAAACTTTAATAAAAGTAAGAACATAAGTGTGTGTGTATATATATATATATGCAAATGTATATATGTATGCATATAAAATGCATTAGATATATATGATATATTATAACATACATACAAATGTACAAAAATATAAAAAATATACAAAATATACAAAATACACTATTTAAAGATTCTTTTTAATGGAAAACTTTGTTACTTTTTAGAGAGAAAAACTCTTCTATTTACAGGAGAGGTATAGCATAGGAGGTGACCTATATGAGTGGACGACAATAGAAAGATAACCTATATAGCAGGTATCCATGAGGACTGAGAATATCAGTCACTGCCACACGACCACCACTCCATTTCAGTCTTCCCACTTACCATGCTTTACCTAAGAGCTCTCTATTGCTTCTCCTCATTCTCCCTACTTATTCTCCCCCCTTTGAACTTTTCTTTCTGCTTCTTCTCTTTGATTTCATTTTTCCTTAAAGAATTCAGAATGGTAGCACTGAACTTTCAACCACTGACATTCAAACAGTATCAGAATGATGTCAAAGGAGTTCACACCTCCCTACCAATGTATGTTTATAGAAAATGACTTGACTTCTGGCTTCTCAAAATGTAAATACTTGTTATAGAGAGAGAAATATGTCATAAAAAGTAGATACTAAAGAAAGCAAGAGGCTTTACTCACCCCTTTTAGCTTTAATGCAGTTCACAGAAGGTGCCACACTTCATTTCACTCTAAAACCTGCTCAAGCTTTAATCTAAAAAAATCTGGAATACGGTATCTTGTGTGTCCTGTCCTCTTTGGGTAATCCAGGAGTGAGCTGGGATTTTCACAGTTTTTATATGTGGGATAATTGAGAAATACTGAGCACTGTAGATTAAATTACTAGCATAAAACAAACAAACAAAGACAGAAAAAATAATTGTTCCACCAAATCAAAAATAATGGTTCCCTCCTTGGTAATGGCTCTTATGGCATTTGTTATCCATTGTATATAGACCCGTCAAAAAAAAAAAAAAAAAAAAAAAGGACCTTGAAAATCAAACATTAAAATCTGTGTACCTATATTATCTTCCTATCCATACAATTGCATTAGGGAATGAAAGCGAAAAAAATCCTGTTTCTCTATACAGAATTACTAGAATGACTATGAAGTTATCTAACATTTGGAAGTTCCTCTTTGACTTACATAATGTGGCATCTTTCTGACATTTTAACAGGCGGTATTTCAGTAATCAACCAGCTCCCAGGCATCTGAGTTTTTCATATAGTACCCTAAACTGCCGGGGTGTTGATCTAAGAAAGCATTACTGTCACCGTTAGATTCAGCTACCACTCACAATGAAATTTTCAGGCAACTCTGAAACTTTTAAAGGAGGGCCAGCAAAAAGGCAAACAAAAACGTCTAACGTTGTTACAATGTGAGAATGGACAAATTCTATTTCACTTGCCCTCAGGCAACCCCCTCGGGTTTTAACTGCCTTTTCTATAGCTTTACCTCACTCACTTTGCTCTTTTCCTCAAAAATTCATGTTCTCACATAGATGACACTATATAACATAGGAATATTGGTAACATTACCCCAAGGATCAATCTATATTTACTTAATTTGTATTTAACAGAATATCTATGAATATTTAGTCAGACCTCTTATTTCATGAATTATTTATCCATTCACAAACACAATCTCGCATTAATCGTGGCTGGAGCTATTTTTGCAGTAATTTCTTTTTGATTTTTTTTTTCAATTCTTAGAAGTTTCTTAAAGTTAAATTAAAATTTATTTAATTGATACCTTTTAATTCAGGTAGTTAAAACTAATAAACACAAAACTTCATTTCTACTTTAATCATTATGGAATAGCATGTGGACCGCCTCAGATCTCTTTGTGGTATATCGTCACTTACTCATCATGCAGCCAAAACTATTAGAATGAAGGATATTCTTTTTCTGTTTTTAACCTGAACAGATTTTAAATATTTTCTGATAAGACCTTATAGAATAAAAGTAACAACAAAAAAGACTAAAACAAAAAGAAGGAGCCAATATGACAAATGTTCTTGCTACTGCTATGAAGTCCACAAACCACAGTTAACTAGTAAGGAAGAATGAGTAGAAATACAAATAATGAATGCAGGAGATTGGGGAACAAACATGTCTCAGACTTCCCAGTCGAACAGTCTAGGTAATTTTCTTGTAAATCACACTTTAAAAGTTCCAAGTATTTGTCAGCACTTACTGCCTTTTTGTAAGCAGCAGACCCTAGTGGAAACAACACTGTTCTAATTCAGCACAGAAAAATCATCTGTTTGTTCTGTTGACATCCCTTGCATAACAGAGAGTTAACAGACTACTTATGCCATCTTTTCCCTAGTTTCTTCGTAGGAAACTATTAGAGAAGTAACAGTCTCTGACACACACAGTTCTTGTCTGCTCTGTGTAGGAATCATAGCGTATCTGAACAATACCCCCAGATGGTGCAAATGAATGGCAATGGCAGGTAACACTAAATAGTTCAGCTTCAAATTTTAGAAAACTGCTGCTTCTATCTTCTGTACCTCGATTTCTCAAGATTTCATGGAAATAGGTTCATGTCTTTACAAAACCAACTCTTAAACATTCAAGAAATTCATTAAAGACTTACTTTAGCATCTTAAAATGAGAGTAAAGATTGACAGTATACTGTATGCTAAAATTTATTAAGCGTTTCCTTATCTGTATTATTTCAATATATTTTTTTACAGGCTTGACATTATATTCTGATCCTCCTATCTGCTGGAAGACAGGATTTTTTTTTTTTATTTTTTTATTTTAATGAGTTTGTTCTGCAGGTCAACTATTTTAGAACTGATGAATTTCATCCACTCTTCATTAATTTGTATAACTATTTTCTCCTGGTACTTCTTCCCCCATGATAGATTTCTAAAAGCTTTTATTCCCATACTGCCTCAGTAGCAACTCCTGAAATACCTCATGAATCTCTCCCTTTGTAATTCCCCAGTATAGTCTTTACTCCATCATTTTGTGTCCACTCCAAATGGTGGGTCTCTACACTGATGATTGAACAGACAGAGTGAACTGGGAAAACCTTTAATGAGTTGAAAGATGTAGAAGGAGGTTTTCTGGTTTGTATCAACACCTGCTAGACTGCTTTTTGTTTGATAAGTACAAGGACAGACCTAAAGAACCCGAATCTCTGGCACTAAACGTTCAGGCTTTACAGCTGGATTTTACTAAATCCAATACTACATACTAGCCTTGAATGATGCTGCAGCTTTCACTCTGAGAAACAGAGTTGATACACAGAATTTTAGATAATAAGGATTACAGGGATATTCTCCAAATACTATTAAGTAAGTTACCGTAGCTCTGTAACCTTCAAGAGTTAGGACTGGATTTCCTGATACAGCTGGTTTCTAGTCTAGAGTCTAGCCTAATACCTGTACTGCAGCACCACAAAGTCAAACTGAATGAAGAACACATTTGAGAGGAACATCCTGCATAAAGGAACTCAGCATTCTTTCTTTGTAAGTCTAATGATTCACTCTACCTGACCTTTGCCTTTTGTTTTTAGGTTCTCTTTCATGTGTCTTCCCCCATCACCTAATCTGCTTCCAGAAATAAGCTTAAATTCATCTAGAGTTTAAAGACTTATATAAAACAGAAAGTACTGAAGGAAGGCATTTCTCTCTCTCTCTCTCTCTCTTAAAACCTTTTATTTCCTATAATTTTCCAGCTGAAAAACCTTGATATTCTAAGTAGTCTCTATTTCTCCATGGAGAAAATCAATAGCTCAGACTCCAGCAGAGTGCTCTGATGGTACCAGTTTTACATGTAAATTCTTATCAATCATCCTAAGAACCATTCTACAATTATCTCATAAAGATACTAATTAAAATTGCTTCTGTTACACTAGAACACAGAGGAAAAACCCCTGAGGATGGCAAAGAAAATGCCAAGTGTTAACTGAAATCTTGTAAACTCTATTTTATATATTATCCTAGCAGAGGAAAATCAATCTAACACTGATTAAATATTACAAATAAGGGTTGGGTTTTTTAAACATAATTTTTGCGTTAAGAATGAACACTAATTATGATCACAAAGCTGCAATATACAGTTCATTTGCACTGAAATGTTCATAGGATAATGGGCAGATAATAAGAGACTTTATTATTTTTATAGAAAAATAAGTTTGTTGAAAAGCTTTGCATGTTATGTGCAATAAAGAGAGGGAAATTATCACTAGATACACCATATCAAATCTTCAGGACTCAAAATAAAAATTAAAAATGGGATGGGAAAATATCTTTTTTTCCTTCTCTTTTTGGAGCACTGGCTACTCCAAAATGGAAAAAGGCCATTTTCAGTAATGAAACTAGGAAATATATAGTGCCTAGTATGATCTACTCTTTCCACTAAAAAAAGTCAATAATATTAAGTAGAAACATAAATCTCATTATTGATTTGTTTTATAATTTTATTAATAGCTCTGTAAAATATGTACTGAAACTTTCCTTGAATCATATCCAGCCTAGTTTAGTCACATCTCACTTTTTGCTTTGTGTGAAACCTGGGACCAGTATTTCATTTATACTATAGTACTTTTAAATAGCAGCAAATGGATGCTTGGAGATTTAAGTTGAATGTTATTAAAATATTTTATCACTAGCAAATGATAGCAGTTATGTTTTTTTTAGAGATATGAGCGTAAAACTTTCATGTATGACCTAATTTAGTAGTATTTCATGAAATGAATCCTAAAAAAAAGAGAAACAATTTTCTGTAAATTTGCTGCTCATGTTGGAAATCTCAAGAGTTCTCATTAACAGAAGATTACATTCATGTGATCAAGAAAACTTTTGTCATCTGCAGAGGAAGTAAGTCTGTGTGGAGTCATGGACTAATTTGAAAGTATTGGAAAAAGCAGCTAAAACAAAAAGGGGCTTTCTTCTGGTGAGTTCCTACTAATAAAAGCAATATCAATAAGGAAACTGATTATTAATGTGAATAGATAGTTTCTATAAAAAAAACTGCAGCTACCAAAAAGTTCCAGACTTGGCAGTGAATTTGATCCACAGGTGCCTGAAGCAGAACTAGTCCCCTTGCTGCATGATATTTGCTTGACACACTTGCAACTGGTTCTTATAACAGTCACTTGAATGCCTTAAGATGCAGTGGAGTTCTCTCAATTTGTATACTTGAGTGGAAGTCAGCAATTTTTGCTGTTATTCAAAGCAGATTCAAGTGGTCCAGAGTCAAGTTGATTTCCTGAACTACTTAAAAATTAGTTACTACTAGTATATGCAAAATATATAATTGCACGTATATTTAATTTCTTATATATATAGTTGGAAATATATTTTTTCATATATATATGTGTGTGTATACATATGTGTATACATATATATAAATACACATTGTTTATATATATAAACAAAACAGACTTCTGCATAAGGGTAACTCATACTCCATATGTACTGCTGGCACACAGAGCCATAACTGTATCTGCTCATTGATCAAGGTAGTTGAGAAAATGTTTAAGACTATAAACTACTGGTAAAGTTTGTTAAACACCTCTTATTTCTGTTATTTCAAGTTAAAATAAGGGGAAGTGGAAGAAATGTTTTTGTGGCTGGTTTTAATTTTGTGATGTTTCTAAGAAGGAAATCCTTCCAACTCCATCACAAGCTCTTACTTCTCAGTTAAAAATAGTTTAAATGGTACAGCAAACCTGCAACTGCTATTTTTTCAAACAAGTCATAATTTTATATACTGAAGAAATAGCAATCAATTCACTTCCCTTCACCTTATTTGTACAAAGAATGGATTAGTTATAGCTTCCCTTATAGAAACTTCCTCAAAAATATGCCCAGGACATCCTAAATCAACGGTATTACAGCTACCTTCCTAGCAGGCTTTGCATAAATTTATTCTACCACAGTATGTTAAACATTGGAAATTCCTAGAGCACCTGTAGTTTACTGATATGGTTAAATCTGTGCTTTTTACTAAAAGATGCATATTGGCATCAGCCATTTATTTCATTCTTTTACTTTTTCAGATCAGTCTGTGTCTATATTCTTCTAAGCATTTCTAGATGAATCCTAGGATCACTTTTAAGAGAAAATGTCTATGGTCATTATTCAATAAGAACTGCAGAGTCAAACCTCACATTTGGTTAACCGTAATTCTTCCAAAACATTTCGTCATGCCTATTGGGCTGAATAGCCCTAAATTATATAAGTATTCCATAACATTATTGCTTACCACATTTCTAATGTCCTCCCTACAATTGACGCCACTTGGTTTGAAGCACAAGCAGATGCCCCGCGTGTGGCAGGGATGACAGCAGTGGTTCAGTAGGTGCTGCTGTTCTCACTGGCTCCGTGCTCTGCTAAGGTCATCGCTCGCAAGGGACATAGGGTCCTCGCAGGTGCGTGCTCCTAAATACAAAACCAGCGTCCTATCTACTTCACACAAAATATACAGCTGCTATAACAGATGGTGACCTAGTAAAAAGGTTACAAGAAAAAATCCCAAAATAATGATGCTGGATGAAAAATACTTCTCAAGTCAGGAGAAAGTTGAACTGCCTTGCAAGGGCAGTTCTGAGCTTCTGAGAAAACTACTAATAGCCAAGGATACCAGCAGAAGTCGAGGCAAATGACCATTTAATGTTTCTGAGTACAGCAAAATTAAAATCAATGAATTTAAGCAGTATATTTTTAGGAAAATAATAAAGAAGTGCTAATCTAGACTATGCTGTAGCCAGTTGACAACCACCTAGCAGGCTTGTCATGAGGCAAACGATTTTTCCTCCCCTTTCTTTTCTCCAATACAGGGTATCTGCTGATTCATTACAAGCAGATTAGGTTCCCATCACTGTCGTGACTGGAGGTAGCAGACATGCCCGACAAAAAAGTGTAAATTCAGAACACGCTCTCTGAAAGGAATTTAAGTGACAAGAGGAAAAAAATGCAGTTCTGCAAACTGCGGAACTTATGAGCATTACTATTTTCTGGATTTTCATTTGTAATCACTTTCTCTTGTGTTGACTCCTTGGCAGTACAGTTAAATTTGTACCACAGCTTTGTACTTGATGGTGATCCTAACTGCAATTTTTCCACTTCCAAAATGCTTCTTTCCCTCAAGTGTGAGATCTGTACCCACCTGTCCCTCATGCTTCTCATCGCTCTCCTCCTGCCCCTACATTTGCCTGAAATTGAAGGGGTCAAAATGCAAGGTCAAGTGAAGACAAATTCTCCTTCTCCTACCACAATTTTTAGTGACACCACAAATTAACAACAATTAAAAATTAAAAAATTAACAAAATTAACAAAATTAATTAAAAATTAAAAAATTAACAAAAAATTAAAAAATTAACAAAATTAATTAAAATTTAAAAATTAAAAAATTAACAAATTAAAACAACAATTAAAAGCATTCTAATGTATGAAAGACAGACAATATTATCTATGTGTGCCTTGTGATGCCAGCAAACAACCTGTTTGATACAAGATTCCTGCTACTCAGCCATGGGAAGGTTGTCCATTGGTTATTCTCAGGTGTTACTTCCTGGCGTAGTTTATATTTCTATTTATGTGGAATGGGACTTTTTTCTTTTTGCAAGCTCTGAACTAAGGTACTCCCCTATTTCAGAGGAATTGACTACTTACTTTAGACAGTATCCCTGAAGTCACTCGCTAAAAATTTCTGTAAATAAGAGATAATTGTGGGTGCATTGTGTGTGGCCTGGTTTGGTATCTAAGCGCCTGGGTTGTGGATACTATGGGCAGAATAAAAATGGATACAGTCTGGGCCAGCTCAGGTCTGGCAAGGCAATAGCAGCGCTGGGGTGCAGCCAGAACATGGCATCTGGAGGAACCAAATAGGAGATAGTTTGGGTGGTAACATGAAGCTGCTAAGTGCTCCTAACTATTGTGAAGCCAGTTTTAGCATGTATGCTGTGCCCTGACAGCACTTCTGGTTCCAAAATACCCTGCTGGGTTGGGCAGACCCAGCTGTAGCACCTGAACAGGCTTCATGTGCTTGTGCAGCATCCATACTGAGCAGTTCCAGGAGAGCTGGTCACTGTGCTTCAGAAGCAGTGGAATTATACACTTCTACAGTCTGTGCAAGATGGCTTCTTCCAGTCTGTTTTCATCCCAGATGATGGAGAGTTGAATTGATTTAAAAGCTTCAAAAATCTTTTTTTCCCCCCTTACTGTAAACTCCATAAATAATAGTATATTGTACAATGTTTAGCAAATGTGGATAAGCAAGCTTTGTCAATTCCAAAATGAGAAAGCTAGTTCAAGGTGAACATTAAGGACTTTTCCAAAAGTTTCCATAAAAGGCAATTTCATAATGTAGACATCTTTGACCATCTTTGGTAAATAGGTTTATATCTGCAAATGATGCTGTACTACTTATGGTCTGTCTCGGTGCAACTGAGAAGCACTTTAGACAAATGTTCTACTCTTTTTATAGATTGACAAGGGCTTTACAGGAACGTTTGCTATTATAAGACAGATGTGAAACTTAGAAAAGCCTTCTGATTTGCTTGCGCTACATTTAACTGCATAGTGGATACTCATGTTCTTAGTTTTTAACATCTTCTTTTCCTTCACCTGCATTAGAAATAATTCCCATTTGCATTAGGTCTAAAAAATATTCAGCTATCTCATCTGTATGACATAAAGACAAAGACTCATAGTCTCCTTCTACATTGCACTGGTTTTATTTTGAGAGAAGACCCAATTTACCTTTAATGGGGGTTTATTCCAAGTTACAGAAAGCTCTGTATGGGTACTATGAAAGAATTCAGTCTTTTTTTTTTCTTTTTTTTTTTTTTTTCAGTATTCCACAAGCACAGTTTACATTCAAATTCAGTTGTTCATCTTTCCTTCATCATTTACTCTTGACATGTTACAGCACTGATGACATAAGAAATTTTTAAAACTTCTTCCTTATTCTTCCAAATAGTTTTTAAAAAATCTTTCATAACTTCACCATGACAGACATGTATTTATTATCCTGTACACTTATTTGAATTTATTCAGTTTTTTATCTACTGATTCGTTTTCCTATTTAGAAAATGTTATCAGTTATCCAAAAAAAAAAAAAAAAGAAATTACATGAATTACACATGTTGTTTTTACAGATGTGTAAGAATCACACAGGAATTAACGTAGCTATTCTCACTTGCAAATTCTTTTTTTGTGTGATCATATGTCCAGGTGCTACAGAAATCAATGGAAAACTCACACTAATGAGCTTGGATTTAACTGTTAACTTGTTCTAAAAGAGAAATGCCAGTTTAGCATTTTACTGATGATGGGCTACTGTACTGTGCAGTGCCCAAAGATCAATATGCCAAGTCTTCTAGAAGAAAAACCCATTGTAAATCTCTGTGGTGCATTGCTGACACAAGGGTTTTTATAGAACAAACAAGTTTTCTCAACACTTTCTCACCAAAGAGAATTCAGTATTTCTGAAGAATGAATTGTACTGGTTTGAAATGTCTATAGGCTGTCCTGATCATTCTGACAAGTCCAGACTTACTGATTTCATCTGTGTCTTTAGGTCAGCAACAGCATGTAAAGCTGAGGAGGAAAGGAAGCCAGACAAAACCCCTGTTACAAATTAGCTTAAAACATCTATGGAAATCTCTAAGGGGTTGCTAAGCCATTGTCTCACCATAGATGCTTTGCCTTCTCCTCTGCCATGCTGGAAAATTTAGGTCTTGACCAGACCACTGTACTAAATGATAATGGTCCTATCCCCTACTTGAAATAAAATTGGACAGAATTAGCATGGCATTAACAAAGAAACAAACAAACAAAAAAAAAAACAAGTTCTTGTAAGTTTCTTCAAAAGACTGTCCCCCAAGCTGATCAGTACTGTGTAGAAATACACATAGTATGTTTCTCCATCAATGATGAGAGCCAATTTATAGCCTTCAAATATAAATAAAAATATACTTATATATTACTTTAATTTTACATAATTGAGCACAGCCCAGGTAGAACACAATATCTGTCTGAAATAATTTCATGGCACATATTATAAAACTAATGGCACGTATTTTAAGAATAACCTGAAATACAGAGTGGATAAAATATGGACTTCACAGCTAACTTTAACGATCTTAAACATGGGCCACCTTCCCATCACATCTTTATTGCTGCAGATTTTGCCCAGACATTAAAACATTTTGTACTGAGTACAACTCTCTTCTACCACACAAAAGCATTTCAAACTTTTCTTTTAGCAAACTTTTCAATTTAGCAAAAAATACAATCAAAGGGAATCAATACATTGGTCAAGCTAAACTGACTGTTTTTTAGAACTCTGAAGAGTCAAATGTTACTCAAAATTTGTATTAAAAATGTGTCCCTGAAAGTCTTCACCCCTATACCTCTTATTATTTCCCCACCCCCCCGCAGCACAGGATGTTATAATGTTCTAGACCCCATGCAATTTAAATCTTCTCAGGACTACCCATAGGGCAAAGTCCCCTTTCTTCAGCAATTCATGCACGTGTTGTACTGAAGCAAAAAGCATACCAAATCCAATACCACAAAGTGACTGCACATTTCTGCATTTAATGTACAAGTCTTATTTTCTGTGTAGGGTTGGTAATCTACAGACAAACACATGGAGGTTAATTTTCTCTACAGCTAGTGAAACAAAATTTCTGGACACAGGCTATGGAACATGCAGATAAACAGTTCTGGGATTTCTGCAACCGTGTGTGTTTGTTTATACAGTGAGTAAAAAAGGAAGTAGTAAACAAGGAAGCAGCAGGGGCTTCTTTGCAGCAGGGGCTTCTTTGCAGCAGGGGCTGTGTGATCAATTTTATACCCTGTTTGGAGCATTTTGAAGGCAACTGCATACAGAAAAATCACTAAACGTAGGGTTGTGGAAGGAGACTACTTGTTTCATCTCTTGAATGCCATTTCAAAAATGCAGGTTTCTACTGTTCTTTCAGTAGGTGGGAGGAGGGTTTTTTGCCACCAGTAGACTAGCAAGTTTCACTCCCCAAAAATGTGAGTAAAATTTCAGCCTTTGTGGCAAACAGTATGCAAGCAAAATACTGTTTCCATTCGTAGAGTGAACTACCCATCCAGAGTTATGGCAAGCTTAATCAGCATCTAAGAAGAAAAAAATGCTTCATGAAACACAAAGGAAAAAGAAGCAGCAACCAACCTCTAGGTAGATTTCGTATCTTTTTCTCCAGTATGCAGAAGAATGGCTGTCCATGTATTACCAAGCATTTATATGAAGACCTTCTGAAATAAATCGTTTACTAAAAAATAAAAATTTTGTACAAATCAGCTGTGAAGAAAATCAGAAGGAGGTTCAGTGGATGAAAGCATTATGCTTTATTTTCAGACTAACATCTTTCATAAATTTAAGTGCTCAATATTGTACCAGCCAGGTGTCAGAAATGAATAGTGAACCTGCCAGGAGAGATGTTTTCCATTTCTTAAGCACTATCACGGTCCATGACAGAATTGATTGGCTTTCTGACATATACTGCTACTACTGGCAAGGATAAAATATTATCTGTCTTTAAATAACTATCTTTACACCAAATTTATTCTCTTCAAGTGAGTTCAGTAAAATAAATATTTTGCTTTTTAAAATGATATATGAAATAATCTAAATACAAAGTACTTGTAAGTTCCTTTCATAGAATACTGAAACATTTTTGACAAAGGGCTTTCTTTATAATTTAAATAAAATATCATCAAAATATGCAGTGGACTTTTTAACCTTTCCTTTTAACCTAAAGGTACTGGACCTTTACTTGAATGGGGATCTTAATCTAGTAGGTACTGTATGCTGTTCTTGATGAGGAAGATTTGAGTTCTCAGTTTGACCTGATTGCCTTCCACTGTGGTTTAAGATGTTAGTACACTCCATGATACTGTTTTGCTGTCAAAATACTGATAGAAAAAGGACTCATCACTGATCAGTCGCTCTTGTCTGTATGGTATAGCATTTCATGTGAACTGTGAATTATGAGATCAATTTGCATCACAAAAGCATAACAGAATTACAGGAAAGCATTGTTACAAAAACTGATCTTTTGCCTCCTGTTCTTAAAACTTTGCTGGTCACATAGCCCTTCCCAGTTAGCTGAGGCGTGGTGCTGCAATGATGTGGACATACTGTTTCCAGCTCCAAAAGTGGGAAAACCAGCACACCAATAAAATGGGAATTGCTACCTAAACAAGAGCCTCTTTCGGGTGCATAAAGAGATCATTGAGTGTGAAAGACGATATAAGCTATTGTAAACAAAGGCAAAAGCTTTATTGTGAATCACCTTCTCGTTGTTGTTATCTCTTCTGTTGTGTTTCTCCCTGCTAGCCAGACCACACTGACCCCAGAATGAGTCTCATATAAAGATCAGCATCACAAGGCAAGGGATCTGCTATAAGGCAGATGAAGACTTAACTGAATGATTGAATGATCACGTAGGTCAAAGGGAATCTTTCTGCATGATTTCAATAGACTTTAAATAAGGTTCCTAACAGGGGATAGCTTGCCTGAAGAGTTAGATTGCTCTCAGAAGTGAACTTGTTAAAATCTTTGGAACACAAACTTCTCAAATCTTTTTTTGCCAAATGTTCATCATTTTAATTAATATTCCGTGTCTGCAGAACTTGGTCATATGTCGGCACTGAGAATTTATGATTTCCCTACTGCTCAACTTTATCACTAAAATAATAATATATGAAAAGCCTATTACTGATCCAGTCATCCATCTCTACTGCTTTAGTAGCCTTGCAATAAGCAGGCAGTTTTACAACCTTCATTGCCAAACACCAATTTTCAATCAGCTAGACTTTGAAATGCTTCTGAACTCCCATTCAGAGAATGCAGGTTCTCAGCAGACACTGCATTTGAACCAAAAATAAAGTGAACAATAGAGGAAAACTCTACTACTAGGATGCCCAAGTTTTCTGTGGGCGTGTTTCCTTCTTTCATGACCTCAGTGCTCCCTTAAGGTAATAACTGCATGTGAACATGATAGAAGTGTTATCCTGGTTGTAATAAAATGCCAAGTTACAAAAACACTTTTTCTATATGTCGTGACACATATTTTAAAACAATAGCAGAGAACTACCAATGATTTTTCCAGAAAAAAGACCCCCATCACTCTTAACACATTTTCTCATCTTCCATTATGATGCTCTCCAGGTTGAGCTAGCAAAATGAAGGAACAATTATGCAAACATGAGAAACTACACAGTTCTCCTTAAACAGTAGGCTATCATCTTTCTAACAAAAAGGATTCATAATCTGATTCCAAAAGTGTATTACTGCTGGGGAAAGTTTTATTTCCACAGTTACTCTCAACAGTTTCATAACAGGATCATCAGCACAGAAAATTGTTTATATTTGGAGAATACCTACAAAAAGCCATCTACAAATGTCACACATTCTCTGATTATATAAATTACAATCTACAAGTTCTCCTGATGCTTACAGGACTGCATGGATTCTGTATGCGATCATTTAGAAAACGCACAGGGTGATATTACTCCATGAACAACCATAAGGCTACACCATACTGTTGCAAAAGGGCAAATCTATAAATAAATGTGAATCCTTTTGGCTTCTCTCAGAAATATTAAGAGTTAGAAAAAAACAACAATAAAAACATATTGAACCATCAGCTATGCAGATATGGCAGACACCAGGACTTACCTCTTCATATATTTTATACTTTTTTTTTATTGAATTGCAGTTATTTAGTTTGCCCAACGAAATGACAAATTGCCTTTTATATTGTGTTGCAAAGAAAGACTTTGAAAGAGTAGAGTCATTTCTCCGGCAAACATGCTATACATTTCATCCTGAGTTACTGCTTTCTGTCCTGATGTAACAGGAAAGTTAAAACCTTATTGTCAGGTTCCTGAGAGCTTTAGGAGTATTTAGGTAAGCAACAACGCTGACTTAGCATGCAAATCTAACTTTTGTCCTTTTTAGAAATGACTTTGGCACAATGAAGGGGCATGACATTTGTATAAAGTTAATGATAATCCTCTGACCCCCACACCTCACCACCCTATTGAATATAACTATGGATAGCAAACACTGAAGAGTTTGTAAATAACAGTAAGGGTATTGCACAAATATGGGTTGTATGCCAGCAGATGTTGTACATATTTGTTGATAGCAGAGGAGCCGTGAGACCTAGGAGTCTTAATTTCAGACCTTGGGAAGCATGCAGAGGCTAACTGCCCACGTCTGTGTTTCCTCTTCGGTGTCACTCCTGTATTCTCACTGAAGTCACTCAGCTCTTGTCTGCAGAGTTGCAGCAGCTTGCTGCAGAAAGACGTCCCAGCACCTCCCCTTGCCAGCAGCGCTGTCTCGTCTCTCCAAGTTTCCTTCTCAACCTCCATGCTGTTATTCTTAATTCTACTTTCTAGACATTTGTTTTCAATCAATCTTTTAATGATCTCTTGCCACCCTCTCCTATTTCATCTCTGTCCTCCCTTCAGAGCACGTGTGTATATACACACATTAATTTTCTTGAGTTGGCAATGCCTGGCTCCAGCCTCCTTCACCAAGGTCCTCATTCAATCTCAGTGTCATTTTTATTGCTTTTTATTTATAACTGTATAGAGAAGGCTCTTGTTCTTCGCTAAAAATGAGAAAAATAATAATTAAAGATAATCAGAAAAGTGGAAGAATTTAATTTTCCTTTTGTACTTCTATTTACATGTGTTTTTATTTGTTATACAAAATTCAACTTATAATAACACAAAGCTAAGAATAAGCTTAGAGATTCCATTTCCAGCTATGTCATTTCATATTGAAAACAATTTGCCCCATCCTTTCTAGCAGTCTATTCCCTGTTTTAAAACATTTAAATTCCCTGTTTTAAACATTTAAGACAGCCTAAATGTGTGCTGTCTTTTCCACCAAAATTCATCAATACCTCATGGAAATCAACTCAAAAACAATAAATAAGTAGAAACAGAGAGAGTAAAGCAGACAGACAATGAAAACAGAAAATGAATGCACTTTAATTCAGTACTGTAACAGGTATGACATAGATGAGGGCTGAGTGCCAGGAGAGAGCACTAGAAAGATCACTGAGCTTTGCTTTTGTTTCATTTTGCAATATGCTATGTAGTTATTATAATATGATATATGAATTCTTTTACTAGGAGTTGACTTCTTCCTCACTGTCTCCTACTTTTTGTCCTGAGATTTTATTCAAACTCTGCTTGACAAAGGTGCAGCAGGGATGCTTTGACAAAAACCTCAAAATCCTAGATTAGTGCAGAAACCGAATATGTACTAGAAGCACGTGGTTAGGTTAGTTCACATAAGATGAATGGATATGAAGTTATTTTTAAGAGAACATGTTAAATACTTTCTTTTCTTACTCATATCCCTGAAAACTCTGATTTCATTGTTCTCATTGTACAGTTAGAGCACCTGGAAGCAATCAATCCATTGAAGCTCACTTTCACATATATTATCGTTAATCAAATAAAAGATTATCTTAGTGAATTAAAGATACAGTAAGAAACTGCACCATCTCCCTGTATCCTCTGCATGCTCATTGATGTTTTTAGGGAGAGGAAAAAAAAAGGCACTGAATTCAACTTCTGCCACACTTTGCTCTTGACAGTTAAATTGGAATAAAAAGATGTATAAATGTTTATTTCTCGTGAATATAAGGAGATAGATTTGGTAACAGTGAAGTTAAAAAAATACCACTTTTATGTAAATAGGATACAGAGTTGGGCTGTTACATATCCAAAGAGGTTATGACATTTAACTACAGTGTGGGAGTGCATCATTTCACTTTTAGGAAGGGTTCAAACAGCACATTGTTTCTTTGGCTAGCCAGTTCATGGCAGAAAAGGAGCATCAAAACTCCACATGTCTGTTTGAAATTTATGTCACGAAATCCATGAGCCTCTACATGGCTTCTTTCAGAGAGGTTATCCTAGGGAAGCAGGTAAGAGGAGCAGTCATCTTCCCTACTCACTATAATGCAGCCTGATTTTCCCTGGGGATCAGAGACCTTCAGTACATCCTTGCATGCATACATGCAGACCACAGATGGGATGAGTCAGGAATAGCACAAGGTAAAACCAAGAATAAATACTGGAAGGTGATGCATGTCTTTTAGATCTTAATGTAGATTTTTCCTTGGCAAAATGGCTACGAACACACTTAAGAATAGGGTATTTTGGCGTATTTACACACCAGAATACCTTATAGAACAAACTAGGGAACTGTTTGCTTTGTTTTCATACGTAAATATTTGTTTAGATAACGGAAATTCTTATTTCCATCCTTTACCTCCAAAGCCCAAGATACAAGTGTATAGGCAGCACAAAAGCTTCAAGGATAAAAAGGTCAGGTCTGTATCAGAGTGTAAGGGCAGAAGCAGGTGTGGATGACAAGGCCACTTGCCTAGGTGTGAACTAGCAACACTTTGTGCAGCTGATGATGCTTGGATAAGAAACATCCTCTGTCTGCTAACTGCAAGTCATTCCACCTGCAAGCAAGGATTTGCCATGTCAGACTGTCAATACCATCTCTATCATCATTACTACAAATTCCCACTATTCTTCTACTTCTTGTGCTGGCTTTGGTCAGACACACACCTCACTGGTGGAATGGAGCTGAATCCTGGGCTCTACATTTCCATTTCTAAATCTTGGCAGGACTTTGGAGGGTCAACACTGCCCTTTTCCACCCAGACATAACGTGTAGTGTAAATTCAGTACAGAAAAATAAATCCTATTGCCAGACAAGCAAAAACAACTGGGGAAAAAAAAAAAAAACAACTCAACTTTCAGGTTCTTCCTTATATTTCTAAATTTCCCTTAGTGAAAATTATTTTTCCCCTAAATCATAAACAGAGAGCTGACACAAAGCCAACCCCCAAATAGCCTGTTCCACACAGTTGGCAGAATTTTGAGAGCTTATCACCGTACTAATGCTACTTAGAAAGTATACAGGTTCAATATATTTCTAGTTATTAAATAAGATGTACCAAATATATTAGAATATAATGTCCTTCTTTATTTTCTAAGATTACAGCTGAACATCAGCTGCCAAAAATACATGAATATTTTGTCTAAATTTTTTAATTTAGTGAAGTGGTTCACTTCTAACATCGAGTTCTTTCTGGGATTACTTCTGAGTCATAACTGATGATGACTTTGAGTTTCATCTTCTTGGACATATTTTTGTATTTTATTTTTGTATTTTATTTTTGATCAAGGGTACTTATCTGTGCAATTTTTCAAAATAGGAGGGTGATATTCTTTCTTATTGAAAATATGCTCCATGACCTTTTAAAGTATTAGGTGTATTAGTATTAATCCCATCCAGAAACATACAACTACCCAAGAATCCCAGTTTAAAAAAACAAACCAATACAAAAACAAATTTAAGTATATTTTTATTCGCACAATCATGAACAAAATACAATCTTTCCTTCCTATATTACACAAAATATTTTGAACAAAAACATGAGTTAGTGAACAAGCTCTCCAACGTACCAATTTGTTGGAAATCAAAATGGATATTTTTCTAGTTTTATAATACTTGGATTACATTTGAGGTTCATCTTAAGTGTGGTGGTTCACCACCCAGAAGTGGCAATAAAAGTGGGAATATCTGGATCTGCACAGATATTTCCTCAGAGATATATACAGGCTTCTCTGAAGAGGAGGATGGGATTAGAAAGTAATGTAGTTCACTCTGTACACAGGATACAGAGCAAATGGACAAATAATTGTATAGTGTCAATCATGATTGAAGGTCCCAGAATCATTTTAAGGATATTTATACAATGAAATTATCAGACTCCATTGATCCCATGAATGGCTGAATGTTTCAGTTTGCACCAACAGCAAGCTGTAGAAAGCTCTTTGAGGCAGAGAGCTCTAGAGGCCACTGGAAAAAATCAGAAAGAAGGGGTATGCATCAAATGATTAATATCCTAAAAATTAACACAAAGCTGCCTGACTGCTGCATTAATTTTAAGACCAAGACTCCAAACAATGTAGACTAGCCAGAAAGAAGATGACACAAAAAATTCCAGAAAGTTTAATTTTACACAACCTACAACACCAGGAAGGTTTATATAATCTGATAAAACATCTTCAGCTTTGATACAATGATTTGTGTTAAGTATCTTAGATGAAAAAACAAGTGCTTCTCATTACAAGAGTTAGCTAGAATGTAATGATTTAAAACAGAGCCCAACAAAGATTTTAAAAGTCTTCAAAACTTTAGGTTGTCCAGAGACCAATTAAATTTTTCTCTGCTGCAAGATAGCAGAATTGGGTTTCAATTTGCTCCAGATAAATATTTGGATAACTAAACCGAGCCTACTGAGAAAATATTTAAGAACAAGAGCATGTGCTGGAAGGCGGTGGAAGAAGTGTTTGCACTGTCTGGCAGCAAAGGTGGACTTCAGATTCTTCAAACACATGGACCCCTTTGCCACCATGACTGCACTGCTCATATTCCTTCCCTGCCACCTCCTTGAGGAATTTGCATCAAAGTATTTAAAGAGAAAGATGTAAATAGTAATGAAGATTAACTTGGATTTTGGAGGTTCTTTACAGTTTGATATTTCAGACTAAATCACAACTAACTGAAAGAAGAAACATAGCGCACCTTAGGTGAAGTAGGAAAAAAGCATACAACCAGGCATCTGGTCTTGTGATGTCTTGCCTTAGAACAGGAGATTCAGAAAAATGAATATAAAGTCTTACTGTAACTATGCAAAACTGAAAATAAATTGAATCATGGTTTTACTTTTGAAGATTTAATATAATATATCTATACTAATTTTAGATGAGTTTGTTAACTCCAATGGAATAGGTCTATTAAAATTACAGCCAGATTTATAGTTTCTAGTCCTATAGCTTCCATAGCTTTAAAATTGGTTCAAATCTGTTTTTAAGAAAGGTGAGGAAAAATGTTGTATATAAAAACTCACTGTTCGTACAAAATGCTTTAGCTGGAGGAGAAGCTTCATTAATCTTTAGGGCTGGGCTTTGAGAATTGAATTTTTTTGGAACATAACATTTTATTTACTGGCGGTTGACAAACTGTAGTGTTACCTGCCAGCTGGCTTCAGTTAAATAAAGTTGATTGATAGGCTAGGACATACATATGAAGAAGATTATGAAAATGGTAGAAACTTACTTTTTTTTTTTTTTTAATTAGTCAGGCTAAGCATTCCTCTGTCTTGAACAGGATCATTTTTATTCATCATCTGTATTATTCTACCTCTTATAGTACCAACCATCATTAGGGTTACTGTCCGCTAGCCTCTTAACGCTCTGTAGGAATAAACGGTTTGGACGTACTGTACGGTCTCTGAATGCTTATAATCATACAGCATAATTTAGATATTATCTCTGTGTCTACTGCAATCTCATCTCTGTAGAAAGGTGTGTGTGCAAAACAGTGTTCAGGAATAAATGAAAGGAATTATATTAATATAATTCACTAGTTAAGTGTAGAGGTAGAAAGCAATAGCTTCTGCAAGTTTTTCTACCCCCCCCCCCTTTTTTGACATTTCCAAAATAATCTAGTTATTAATCCCTTCAACTCTGTTTCCAAGACAGGTAATTCCAGGTGAGATTACTAGTAAACAAATAGCAGCTGCATCCTTAGCTGTTTATTTTTTCCTTTTTGCCTTTCTACTTGTTTGCATCTTGCCTTAGCTTATTTCTTACTGACCACAGTCTGCAGGCAACTGCTATTTCTTAACTTGTGTTTGAAATACCTTTTGATTGACACACAACACCTCTCCATCAGAGGGAGAGGCCCTTTACAAAGGGTCAGAAGCCCAATTGCACAAAGTTTTGCACTTCAACTGATAAAGAGCTGGGAGCACGGCCAAGGAATCCTGTACAGTACCCATAAATCGTAGTTTGTCTCTTCTGTCACCAGGTGTAACAAAGACTGAATGGTAGAACAATGATCTTCACTGATACTAACAGCATTTCAGTACATAAATTAGAAGTAATTTTCTAAAGGATCACTGGTTTTGGTGAAAAAATTATGTGAAATTGAACTGCTGTTATCAGAGAAGGGTATCTTTATTTTTTATTTATACATATATATATGTATATATATATAAATTTGAAGAGGGCTCTGAATCCAAATAGATTCCCGAAGACCGTCATATTCGGTACAGTACTCCCCTTCAGTAAGAATACCTCTCTTATGTTTTGTGTCCAGAACATACCAGATTAGACCACAGAAATCCCTTGTAGCGTTTGAGACAAATCACATTCTAAGAAGGCTACTATCTGCCTATCAGGTATAGCAAAATAAATAAATAAATAAATAAAATATTAGGGCACTTAATTTATTTCGGTGGTCCACAGGCTGTCCACCAGCCAGACACATGGACAGAAAGAATACTGCATGCACACGACAATTTTATGGCTCTATTTTAACTAAAAGCTCTCACCATTTTAATCAATATACCATGCCGATCTTCTGTCCTGGAAGGGGAGACAGGAACTTTCTATCATTTACCTTGCTGGTTCTCTAATGCAACCTGTACAGAGCTACTGAAAGATCCCCGCACTGTATCACAGTATTAAAAAAAACAAACAGGTGAAGAAAAAGCCCTTTCTTTTTCATCCAGGTCTTGGAATAATTCATTTTGGCATTCCATCCTATCTTATGATACCAAACAGCAGCAGGAGAGTAGGAAAGTGTGGTGACTGTGGTGTTTTGTGGATGCTATCAATCTGATTGGTCCCATACTTCAGCAGAGCAGAAAAAGAGCTCTGTCTTGGTTGTTTACCTGCTTCATTTATCATCCAAGATATGCTGATCACAAGCATCTTTAAAATTAGTTCGCAGCTAAAAAACAACAAAACCAACTCTATGCTAAACAAGCATAGCTCACACGGAGGACATGATGCTCAGACCTGTCCAGCATCTCCAGAATTTGCAGGAGTAACAATAATGTGTTTGCCAAATTGGCCTTATTGCTCTCCTTTTAAAAGCAACTGTTAAATTAAGACATCAGTAATGGTTACTGATTTAGGTACCTTCATTGGTTAAGAAAAAACAGAGCTCTCAGCTTCATTCCCAGAGAAACATAGAACATCTAACAAACGAGACTATCGAAACAAAACTTACTTGCATTGCAACTCCCATGCTCAAAGGATATAATACAAACTTATTTACATCTAAAGAGCTGTACAAGGGACAACTCAGCAACATCTCTTAATTCATGCTTGACTGTGACTGTCATTATCACCGGTAACTGGAGGCAACCACAGTTTAAAACTTGATGCCATGATACGAACTGAAGGAGGCTGGTCACTTGTCATTCTCTGTTCAGACACACTAAAATGGTCAGTGAAATTTATTTTTTTCTATGGCTCCAAAAAGAGGTTACTCCCTGGGTAGACTGGTACTAGCTAGCTTTAACACAGTCCAGCTTAAATTCTCCTTCAAGGGACAAGGGATTTCAATGAGACAAAAATCATTTTTAGTATTTAGTATTTGCTGGCCAAAATACTGGATCCAAATATCCAACATCTTGAGTTGTCTGAGAGGAATGGGCAAAAATCGAAAAGAAAAAAAGCACAACCCAATCTAGAACTAGATTTGAATGTGTAAATGGCATTGGTATTTATAACGATCAAAACCCCTACAAGTTGCATTTCTTAGCCATTTGAATCAAAATCTGGTTATTTTTTCCTGAAGTCCAGTTCTAATTTCTAGGCATTTTTATGTGAAATTTTATTTAAAATAATTTTTGCATCCTGTTTAAAAATAACTCTTTCAATCTGCAAATGTAGAGTAAGTTGTCAGATGTTCCCAGGTATCATACTTAATCTTTTATAATGATTTTTTTTTTTATGCCTGTGAAGAAAGATGGGATTTTTAGGTAAATATCTTTTCTTGAGGGGCTTTTATACCAGACTGTAGTCAATTGATACTCTGCTGGTGGTTATATTCAGAGAAGTCTGTTACAGCAATGCAGTTTAATTTCTGAGATACCCATATAACACTAAAACTGAACATCCATCAGAATCATTTTTCATTTTAGTGCCATTCTATTATTATTGGTGGTATTATATGTAATAGCGTTATTTGGTATTATTACTTTAGTATTCTTAGTTACACATAAGTAGTTTTGATCCCTTTGCATTAGGCAGTGTAAACGTAACTAAAACCAACAGCTCCTTTTCCACGGCACTTTATTTGATGCTATTGATTCAATCCATATTATATATGAATTATAGGGTGCCTCAGAATTTGTAATTTTTGCTGTCAAGAAAAAGCATGTTTAGTGGAAGAAAAGCATTTTCTAGTCAGCTGTATTTTCCACAGACCTTAGCTTCAAATATGATGGGCTTGTTGAAAATCCACTGATTTCTCTCTACCTTGAAAAATCTTAGGTCAACCGAGAATTCAGTTTCATCACAGATACAAACTTTGTAAAATCAACATGAGCAGTAATGTCTTACAGACAGACTGCAAACTGTATTTGCATTTTCAACATTTTTCAATTTCTAAATACCCTTCAAGTAGGTTGACTGAGAAGAAATATTCTAAAACATTACTAGTGGAAAAGGATGCAATGAATAAGCACATTAGCAGTAACCTGTTTTATACAATAACTATCAAACTGATGGCTGTATGCACTAATAAAGTGTATTTGTATTTTCTGGAAATTTGTACAGCATTTGTGGAGAATTATGCTTTTCACAAGATCGGGATTATCACGCCTTACAGAGGGAAAAGCATATAGTAATAGTAGAGCATCTAATTTTATCATTCACTGTACTTCTTGTTGATTTTGTTGGGAACAAAATCAAGTAGGTTTTGGCACTGAGCTGTGAAAACTCAGATATTTACAGGAGGCAAAGTGAACATCTGTGAAATCTCTCTTTCCAGAGCAGCAGTCACCCAAAGTGTAGGCACTCATATGCAAATCCTTAGCCCTCCCAGGGAAATGCTCGGGAACTTGAGATGTGGCATAGGGAAAAAACACTGCAACTGGTGCTTTTGCGTGTCTGCAAGAGGCTGAACTGTGGCTGCCCAAGGAGGATTCTTCTGTTCTTTGCAGGAGCCATGGGCTGAGGCTGGCAGCTGTTCCAGGCAGGCAGCTCTGGAGCTACTCAAGAATGTGGCCTAAGGCACTGTGCCCCTCTGTTGCAGTGCATGTAGTGTATGTGCGTGGGCATGCATTAAAAAGCATGGTCTTGCAGTGCAGAAGTGATCCGGAGGTTCTGAACACTAGTGAATCACCTTATGCTGCCATTGCACCCTTAATATTAATCTTTACTACAGTGCATACCACAGCTGTTTCATAACTCTCAATTTAATTTTTTTCATAATAATATGAAATGTTGGCATAATTAAATACATAAAAAGTATGAATATTTCATAATTTTGTGGGTTTTATTGCAGAGTTTACCACAGCATTTCCACCCAACTTTGGGACAGGTATGAATTGGCTATGCAAGTTGTAAGAGAGGGGGCAAAAAAGATCTGTAGGAGACAGACAAAACAGAAACTCCAGCAAATCACAACCAAAGTCCAACCATATCGCTCCCAATAAAGATTCCACTATTACTGCTTTGGTTTAAAGCAACACAAGATGTTGGATATTTGGATCAAGCCTTCTGATTCAAGCTCATAAAACAAACGTTAGCCATTTGCGGAGAGCTGAAGTAGCTGGAGAGAACATTCTAAGTCTAGTACAAAAAGGTCACAGTAGACACACAAAACTTGTCTCTTCTGATCCACCCTTTAAAATAAGATGGGCATTATTCTGGGCAGGAAAGAAGACTTTAATAACGCCAAACCACAAAATCAACTACAATTAATCGTTTTCTCACTGCTCTGGTAGTTCTAACACTTTAGAAAGAACGCATAATAAGAGTATCTTAGTCCTAGCTAGCTTTTATACAGACTTCTCAAGAACTTTGTTATTTTATTACCAGTAGTGAACCTAATACTCATATAAACTGTTTCCCAATTATATTGTAAGTGCTGGCCAACTGAACAGAAAGAAGATACTTTGGGAAGATTTACAACAGTAAATATTTTGGAAAAGACAGATTTTCACTGTACCATGGAAAGCAAAACATTTAACTCTGCCTTTATCTTTCCCATGCTTGTTATTTAGGTCCAAACAGTTAAATTTAATGGGAGGTTAGAAGGAATAGAAGTAATATGTTATGTTTCAAGAGACAGACCAAGAAAAGAATGTCCAGATGTTTGACTTTTCTTTATGAAACATTCTTCTATGTACTAATACTGGAAACGTCATTATGCTATTTCAGTAGTAAAGAAGGTGCGATAGTAGAGGACTATATACAATAGCAACTATGTCTAGTCCTTTTTCCTTCTGGAGTGACTAATTTTACAAGTTTCATTCATAAGAGCAAACCCAAACAATTAAATGAATTTCATGTAAACGTACACGACAATAATTAATGACTGTGATAATATAAGCCAGAAAGAAATCAATTATGAAAAAAGAGAATAATAGAAAAAGATAATTTTTTCCAGGAAAGGTTTCTGCATTTTATTAAATAAGGAGCATTTCTTTAATTAAGGAAATGTTTCTCAGTACAATGTGTCTGGATCCAATCTATTCAAAAGAAGGCAATGCACAAAGTCTGAACAGTGGACAGAGCCCTTGGAATCAATTAGAGATTTTACTTCAATACCCGAAGATCTCTTTGGGAAGCAAACAAAAAAAAACACAACATAAAAACAAAAACAAAAAAAATGATGAAAAATTACAGAACTTAGACCTGTTGGAAGGAGGCCTTAAAGGAAGAGTCAGTTACCCAAAGGTTGAGTAGAGAAGAATAAACCCTAACATTTAGAAAAAGTTGGAGAAGTTAATAATCTGCAAAAAGAAAAATATGATTTTTTTGGAGGGGAAAAGATCTTTTGCTAGTGTACACCATCACAACTTCATTAATTTCAATTGCATTTTGATAGTATGTATTAGTCAATAATCACAAAGTTTTGTTAAGGCCAGGTCTACTGGGTTTCAAACTCCTGTTAGGAATAACATCATGTTTTCAGACAGCTTTCAGCAAGGTTGCTTATTGAAAGTATCCTTCAGAACAAGGCAGCTGAGCCCAGAAAGGTAAAACTGATTGAGTAACTATAAACATGCCAAACAACATTCCTAGAGACTGCAAACCTTTATGGCAGTTTAACCACAGAGCACAACTAGTGTCTTATCTGAATTCTTGCACGGCCAAAAAATGCTAAGAAATACCTTTCATTTTCATTTGAACATCAGACTGCTTGCCTGGTTCTTTAATCATCTCATTAAAGAGAGTTCCTAACATTTTTGATTTTCTAATTCACTTTGAACAAATGCAGTAATTGCTGAGGAAAACACACTTGATCTCTACGTACAGCATGTGAGAAAAATGTGCATCACCGCTCAAAGGAGTGAAGCAATTAATTTAAGCTTCAAGACAGTATCACTGTCTTGATTCAATAAGGAAAAAATATTTTTGAAATTTTAAATATATTAAAATGAAAACCTTTTATAGTATTTGGATATTTTTTGGAAATGCTTAATACTGTAAAAAAAAAAAAAAAGAAATATTATGGTTATCTCATTTATAGTTTTAAGAATACCAAACTGTTAAGGCTGCATTTTCAACAAAAATAAAGTCAAATGACAGCATGATAATCTCCCAGATAACATACAATAACAGAATGGTTTGGGTTGGAAGGGACCTTAAAGATCACTTAGTTCATCCCCCCTGCCATGGGCAGGGACACCTCACACTAGACCAGGTTGCTCACAGCCCTATCTAACCTGGCCTTGAACACCTCCAGGGATGGGGCATCCACACCTTCTCTGGGCAACCTGTTCAAGTGCCTCATAACCTTCTGAGTAAAGAACTTATTCCTAATATCTAATCCAAATCTCCCGTCTTTTACACCTTATCCTATCACTAGTGTATGACATAGTATGACTAGCTTAAAATCTGACAGTTTTTGAAGAAAATAATGAAGTTCAATAGCCAAGTAATTATAAAGGTTTCTACTAAAGATGTCGGCATTTCATAACTAAGCAGTTGTTTTCCCAGATGCATTGGTAACCACTGTAGAACAGGGTGCATCAAGTCCCCCAAGATTTCCCTGCCTCATTTTTTGTTAAACATCGTACTTGCAACAGAGACTTCCAGTCAATGAGCTTGTCTGAAAAAGGAATACACAACCTGGGATTCTCAGGACCTTGTTCATTCCCAGATCTATCAAACAGACCGAAATACAGGTTCTTCTTCTGCTCATGTTGTCTGTTCATTCCTCCCATCTATCCAACGTATTAATTTTCTGCTCACCTAATCATGCCCCCACCTATGAATCATTTAGGAATGACATGCTCTTGACAGCCTACTGACACGTGTACTGTACCTTGTATACCATAGTGGCTCTGTCACCTAACATTACTAACATCATCCATCTCATCATCTTATTTTGTACAAGGAGATGTGCTCTGTGAATATAATACACAGCTCTAACCAGTTTGAGATAAATTATCAGCGTAGCACATTTCACAGATGACTCCCATTATGTCCCACAGACATAGTATAAGCTGCTCCCTAGCAACTGCAGCAAAAATTTCCCCCTTTACGTATTTTTCCTATCTGAAGAAACCAACTTGCTATTTTATGAACTTCATATATAAAAGAATCTTGGCTACTGTCAGCTCAAATTATTCCGACTAATGGTCCTTAAGATGCAGTTTTAGCCCTTTGCCTTGTTTGGGTTCCAATACTGATGTTTTGCCTCTTGCAAAACCCCCACCCTCAGTAATTTTAGCATCAAGAACTCTTCTTTTTATTTTTTTTTTCCAACATGAGAAATTTATTATCAATAAAAACTAACCATTTATACTAGACTTATAATATTGTTATAAACTAGAAATACATTTTATATGGGAAATGAAACTGCTAGTATGCTGGTAAGAGTGACATGATTTATTTTGTGGAACATCAGGAAGACTGTCTTTTGGTTGGACTTCATTCACAAACTGAATGGGATTGCACATACTTTCAAAGGAGTACATGCTTTTGAATGGACTATTGCTTCCTATGTTACCTCAAAAGTCTATTTAAATGAACTTTCTGGGGAAAGCCAGAAGTTACTACTCCTTGCTTTCAAACACCAGCCTCATGCTTACATCACACTTAACGAATAGGAAGATGTGACCAGTGTGAAATTTGTATTCATTTAACACACCAGAAGATATTTTAACTGAAAAAACTCAATAGCAGCAGCTAATTACCCCTCCACAAATCAACAGAACCTTCCACCAAATGGCACCAATTTCAGACCTCTGCCAGGAGGGAGGGCGTGACAGCATACTGCATCCTCCCCACATAAAGGTGGACGTTATCCAGGCTGCTGAGGCCAGCACATTCAGTGAACAGCCAGTTCAGTATCGTACTGCTGGACAGGGACCTAGTGATGAACCAAAAAAATGATGAGGAAGGTGCTGAGAAGGGGAAGGCTGAACTAGAGGATGCATCTCTTAAACCCTCTGGTACCAGTTGGTTTGAACCTGGACCATTAATTGGGCTTCACAACACACAATGTCAAACTGACTTCAGGCATTCTGTACTGTGGGTTAGAGTAGGTACCACGACTGGATTCTCTTTATTAGACTGATATACTTAACATAGTGGTAGTAACTGCAGACAATGATAGCAAGCACTGATCGTACATTATGCGAAGTCTATTTCCTAGTGGTTGAGTCCCTCAGCATCTCAAAAGCCAAGGTCCTGTGATGAAGAGAGGCTCTCTGCAACAGTTTGTGAAGTTATCCTTTTTCCTCTGACCTTCTAGCATCAGTGCTCTTACCGATGGTGATAACTAGACCAAACTTGCACATTTGCAGTGATGTGCAGATTTTGGTGTCTGTTCTGAGTAAGGTCTAAAATTTATCTTAAGTGTAATAATACAGTAAAATATATATCTAGATATAAAAAATACAACATACATAATAGCTTTTTGAGACAACCTCTAGAGCTTTAAAAAAAAATTATTTTCCTGCCAAAAAGAATTATATCAAGCTTGTGATACAGCAGTAAGTACAGAATCTATTAAATTTTAGATGTTCGAGGAATAACTTTTACAAAAATATTTTACATTTTTATAGAACTGCATTAGTTTCCAACTCTGAAATACAAGGTTCTTGTAGAATGAAGAAATCACTGGCTAAAAGATGCTATATACATGTAAAGGGCTGTATACCATTAATTGCCATGAGCTTTTTATTTTTAAACAAAGTAGTGGATTCACAGTGCAAAAGAAAAGCAAGTGCCTACAACACTGATTTTTGTGTGCACACGCATGGGGCTGGAATGACATTAGTGAACATTAGAACAAATAATTTAATCTGGTCTCTAGAGAGAGATACCCAGCCAAATCACAATATCTAATATGTTCTAATTATATTTAAGGTGAATTTCCAACTTTTCCCAAAAGAGCATATTCCAAACCTAACTAGAATTAATATTGGCAAATATTCTTTATTAAATTACAGTTCCATTTTCTTTTTTTCTTCCGAACAGCAAATATTTTAAGGAACATTAGAGAAACAGTTTTGTCCAAAATAATGTCCATTAATTCATTTTCTTTCTTGCTGTCTCTACCTAATACTGATACACACGAAAGCTATAAACACTGAAGAAATTTTAATTGAGCTTTTACAGGCAGACAGGCTAACAGAAATGTTGTATTCTACTTCAACATAGGACTTTAAGGATCTCGTCATTTTTATGTCTGACTCTGGGTTCAGTGAAGAGGCCAGTGACTCAGTTCAGGTGTTACACTATTCTTACACAGCCATATCTTCTCAGCTGGGCCAATTAACATTCAAGGGGCTCCAGGTGATTATGTTGCTTCTCGTACAGGGGTCATTTGGTATCTTTGCCCGTGGCGAAGGTAGAGTTTCTGTGCAGTTGTGTTCATTTAAAGTTGTTTACAGCACATTTTGTCCATATCAAAAATAAAAAGCACTGCAACTGTCACTCTTGCTGGCAATTTTAAATCAACCCTAAAAAAAATTTTAATGTGCAAAAAACATCATGTGATTACTAAGTAACTACACAAAAAATAAAGCATGTGCATAAGGTTCACTCACCAGGCATTGACACTAAGTTATAAGATAAATAAAACACATTGGCATAGAGGAGATTATTTAAGATGCTGCTCCTTGTGCTGCGTTTGTTTTGTGGAGAAAAGGATGAGCTCATGTTTTACAGATGTCAAACTTGTCACCACTACCACATTCAGCTGAAAAGCCCCTACTGAAAACCTTCAAAAAACAGCTCTTATGCAACATTATTTTTAAAAAGGTGCACAGCCCAGGACACTCGTGGTTTCAAAACTGCTAGTTGTGCCTAAGCAGCTCTCCTGTACCCTTTCTATCCTGCTGTGAAACATATGTGTTTCAGTTACAAGTGGTCTAAAAATAAGCACATGCACTCAGCTTTATCAATGCAGAAGAGAAATCCTATAAAAGCTTAACAATTTAGGATCTACATCATCTTCCACTGGCACACAGCCTTGCAGATGGTCACAGACAGCAATTCCAGGACAGAGGAGAAACCAGCACCTGTTAGCCCCAGACAACAGCAACTCAAACAGCAAATGCAGAGCAGACTTAGCCTTTCCCTTTAGGAAATCCTATCCATCTTTGCAACTGCTACAGAACTCTAGAGGGAATGCAATCTGTCCTTTCAGTACATCAGGAAAAGACAATAAACAACCCCTCTGCTGACTGATAACCTCTTTGATAAAAAGTATAGGATCAGTTGCATGCGACTACCCTTTAAGCATCCTCCTTGCAACCCTTTACGGAAACTGACCCTGAACAAATGCAAATAAAATTCACATACAAATTCATGCCAAGTTTTAACACAACTCTAGAACGTGATCCTGGAGACCATGTGACTCTGTGAAGCAGACATGATTTCTAAGTCATATGTCACTGCCACCAGAAGTCAAAAGCTATGCAGAAGTTGGCATGTTTAATAAAATGCCATTGAAATGTGTCTTAGCTAGAAGACTGCTATATGACAAGCTAAATTCTTGAAGGAAAGTAATCATCTTCAGTGTCACTTGGTAACTGACTAGCACTGAAGAAAAAAAAAAGCATTTCCAATAATTTCCATTAGAGCCGGGTATTCATAACTTCTGCATTGGGTAAAGTGTTAGAGTTCAAACTGCATTTCCATGAGAGAGTTGAATCTGGTGTACCTGCTATTATAATGTATGCTTGATGCAAAGTGTTATTAGTAGTAGCACAGTCTTTATTTCAGTGAGATTCTCATTTCATGAACAAAGTTTCTGCTGACATTTCTGTCAGCTTATGTGTTTTAGGTCTGCGAGGTATTGTGGGTTAGCCCTGGAAGGCAGCTGAGCATCACCCAGCCGCTCACTCATCCTAAGTGGGATGGGGGCAAGAATCAGAAAGGTAGAAGTGTGGGAGCTCATGGGGTGACGCAGAGACAGTTGACCAGATAAAGAAAAAGCTGTGCAAGCAAGCAAAACAAAACAGGGAATCCATTCGCTGCTTCCCATCGGCAGGCAGGTGTTCAGCCGCTCCCAGGACTGCAGGGCCCAACACACGTAGCGGCTTCTTGGGAAGACAAATGCCATCACTCCGAACGTCCCCCCTTCCTCCTTCCTTACCCCAGCTGTTATTGCTGAGCACGATGCCACAGGGTGTGGGACGTCCCTTTGGCCAGTCTGGGCCACCTGTCCTGGCTGTGTCCCCTCCCAGCTCCTGGTGCACCCCTAGCCCCCTCACTGGCAGGGCAGCACGAGCAGCTGAGAGTCCTTGGCTCTGTGTGAGCACTGCTCTGCAACAGCTAAACATCGGTGTGTTAGCAGCGCTATTTTCATCAAAAATCCAAAACACAGCACTGTGTGAGCCTCTGCAAAGGAAATTAACACTATCCCAGCCAAAAACATGACACAAGGTCAGGTATTCTGTAAATATTTTAATGACCTAATCAAAAGAACAATTCTCATGCCAATACACAAGGTATGACATAGCAAGAAGAGAGGGAAAGCTTTTTCCCTTTTAAGCTAATAACCGTCACCAAAATTCTTGGTCACACCTTTTTGTACAGTTGTCTTCACACTCCATAGGAGAGTTCATTGTTTCCTCATAACAAGAAATAACTGGGTTAAACGTAGTTCACAAATGATGGAAGTTTTTTATTTGAAGGGAAGAAAGCACTATATTCATATAATATGCCTTCCTACGTATGAAAATCCAGTTAGATCAGAAGATGAAAGAGTAAAAAAATATTTTTTCATACTTCACACTCAGACAAAAAACAAGTAATCATACGTTATGTATGCACACGCACACACTTCCTAGGAATGCTTTCTCCTCAGACAACCTTTTCAGAACCAAGCATACCCCCCCCCATTTTTTTTTAATGATAATTTGTACACCTTTTGTTAAATAAAAGAAAGAAAAGCAGTGTAGTAAAGAAAGAAGGTTCAACTGGTTGAAGATGCCAAGTACAGTATACAAGGTGCTGTGGAAAAGAGAAAAAGAAATGTTTTAGAATTAAAGATATTACTAAGTGTCATAGCTTTACCCCTTACAAAAAAAGAACAAAAAAAGATTACCATAGGTTGGGAAAAATATTATTCATCTGATCTTTGCCATCATCTCTCTGCTTTATTCTCTTGAATATTGAATTATACCTTCTGTTCGATGCATATTCAAAACTCCCATTAATACTAAGCTAAATGTCTTGAGCACTAAATGGAGAAGAGACTATTGCTGTTTTGTTTGGAAGGCACCATTTAAAGAGAAATCTGGCTGAATGATCTAAAAAACAAATATAAAATTTCCTTTCCTGTGAGAATTTTAAACTCCTATAAAACATTGGAATGTGTGTCAGTTTTAGTATTAACCACACTGGCAGCTTGCATTTCTAGCCCAAACTCACACAAAAGTCTTCATTGCTCTCTCTTAGCTTTCCCAGAACATAGTACAAACACTAAATAAAATGTTCCCGACAGTAAACAAATACTATAGAAGCAAATCCTCATAAGCCCTGATAAAACAAATATGAAATAGTACAGAGAGAATCCTGATGAACCTACAGATTGCAGTGTTTGGGGAAAAGGAAACTGTAAGTCCTTGCAAGGCTGTGTTCAAGAGAAAGCTGTTAAATGCACTGAAGATGTATGAACTACTCAAATCCTGAAAACTGGATTCACTGAAATTCAGGGAAATCTTGGCTTTGCACTCTCATGGAAGAGGGTAGAGAACTCAAGGCCAACTGAAATTAACTGAGGTCTTAACAATTGTTTCAGTTAGTCCAGTGGGCTTTGGATTAGGATTTAATATGAAACTCACCTGGATATCAAAGATCTTTAAACCTGTTCTTTTCCTTTTTTTTTTTCCCCCTCTTTATTTCTATCTACATACTTGTATACGTAGATAGATAGCCCACCTTTTATGTATTTGTTAACTCTGAATATGGTCATTTCATTCTTACAGTTCTGTTTATTGTAACTGTTCATTGCATAAAAGTTATTTATGCAGAATAATAATCGTGTTTGAAGAATAACTCCAGAGAGCTATAGCTGAGGTTCTTCTCTAGAGGTGGTTGAGTTTATTACAATATTTCATTACTACAAAACAATACATCTTCAGATAGAGGCAGCATTAGCTTGTAATATTCTTTGCTACTGTGGTACCAACTTTTCCTTGTAAAGCAATTTAATCACTTCCATACTGGAATATGGAATATTGAAATATTAGTGCTATGCTTCATAGGGAACACCTCCTGAATTTTCATTACAACACATTGTTATATTACTTACACAGTTAGGAAATCTATTTGTCTTTAAGCGTGTCACTGCATCTCATTGAAAAACGTCTAGCCTAAGTTTTACTTGTAAAAATGTGTTTTTCTAGTTGTAAGTCTTCAATTTGAACAGTCAAGGGTTTGTTACTGATTTTCTAAATCCCACACTTTTCCATGGTTCTTCTAATCATTTTTCATAATACCACCCATCAGAATTGTTTAAAGACTAGAATTTTTTGTCTTTCTAGACAGAAAGAATAATCAGAAATTTTAATATGCAATATGAGATAAACTAGTACTGTAACTATGTTCTTATCTAGCCACCATAGTGACTAAAACAATTTGTACCATTTTACATAGGAAAGATGTATCCATCAGTTATGAAAGTTTAACACTGCTGCTTTCCAACAAATCCCCTCCCCTACCCCCCCCCCCCCCCCCCGAAAGTAGCCCTTCAAATAACAAAAGCTTTAATTAATACTATGCCCTTCTTGGCAAATCAGGCAAAACATCATCCAGTTACTTATGAAATCCTGGCACGTAACATGTACAAAACCAAACCAATTACAGAATCACAGGTAGTACACATGTGAAACTGAAGTTCTGACCAGCATTTTTATCATCGCTGTGGAAACGCTAGGCCAGGTCCTTAGGTGCATGAAGTTTCCACTCTGTAAATGAAGCCATTTAAGAGCTACTTGACCCTATGGTGTCTTCTGAACCAAGGCAGCCTGGGCTGATGCTCTCTGGCAGGCTCTTAGGGGACCAAACTGTAGCAGCCTTGAGTTTCACCCATCCAAGCAAGTACAAGTACCACCCAACGCCTGCTTGTCTCAGAGCTCCTTCAGACCCAGCAGATCTCAGCTGGCTCTCCTGGCTGCTCTCCAGCTGTTGGGACCAATTACTTATAGCACACAGTGGCCAGAACGTGATTTGGAAACTGATCCACGATATCCAGCCAGGACAACTGCTCTTCCTCTTCTCTGGCCTAAGCAAATCTGCTCCGATGTTCACAGCAGCAGAGAATCGGGGAGCCAAATCTGACAGCGTGTCTCTGCTGCACTGCATAGAAATTTTACTTGTTCTGCAGATAACTCAGTCTCAAAGACTGTAAAGAAACAAGAACTACTAAAATAATATGTCATACAACTAATAAGAAAATTTAATTCTGGTACTAATTGCTGTATCTTTTATTCAGGGTTGTGAAGCATTGGAACAGCCTGCCCAGCGAAGTAGTTCAGTCACAATCCCCTCAAAAGGAGGGTGGGGCTTCAGAAATCCCATAGATGTAGTGCTAAGTGATGTGGTTTATTGCTGGACTTGGCAGTGCTAGTTTAAAGGTCAGACCAGATGATCTTAGAGGTTTTTCCAACGTAAACGATTCTATGATTCTATCCTATGATGTTTCTACATACAGGATAATAAGCGCTTCTTTCTATCTACAAACACATACTATGTCTGTGAGAATTAAAGAACACCTTTAAACTCATGTACCATTCATAATATAGCTGCTTAAAGCCATGTTGCTACAAGTGTCACTGAAAGTAATTTTCAAGCAAGTGCTTGTTGTGTAGAAGTAACCTGGCTCCACTCATATTGGTCCAGTAACATCCCAGTTAAGCAAGTTTGAAAGATAGGCAAAGGACATTTTTTAAAAGTTTGGGTAGATCTATAACAGCGTGAGAAACCACGAAAAACTCTTTCTTGCTAGAAAGAACTGCATTCACAATAATTCTGGATAGTATATACTCTAAATTTGATCCAGAATTTTGTAGGGCAGTTTGTAGCCAAAATTGAAGCCACCCGAGTCCAGAAATTTTTATACAGAAGCTATGATAGGTCTGAGTCCTCATTTCACTGACAACTGTACAAAGTCCATAGGACTTCCTCGGACATAATGTACCTGTTTGCTGGTATCAGAAGTCTCACAACGGGACAATCACCTCAAACCCCTAATAGTGAAATGAAAGCACGTAGGAACTCAGCTGAGCGACTAGACGGAAAAGAGGGACGTACTTTAGGGAAGACAAGTTCCATTAGCATCTGTATGTTGCTTACTTTTACTGTGTTAGTAAAAAAAAAAAGTCCTTTCCTAGAGTTTTCAAATTCTGAAAGAGATGGTTTCCAGGTGACCTCAATTAAGCAATACATGACTTCCCTAGACTTTGTGGTTACTTTATTAATTAACATAACCACTCTAATGCCCATGAAAGCCACATGTGCCCTAGCCACAGGAAAGTAATTTTTCATAGGGACAAACATACAAAAATTTTCTTGATGATTCCTAAGTATCTTATAAAAACGTTAGATGAACAACTGCTTACATCTTAGCACAAGAAGATACTGTCAAAGTAAACAGTGGAAGACAAGTTCCACTTTATGCTGATAGTCTGTTTAAGGCAGATAAGCAGTTAAGTGGCACTACTCTATCAGCATGCTTCTAAACTCATTCAGCACAGATTCATCAATTAACACTACGCACCCTGTAAGCACTCAAAAACACATGACTATGCGCTAACAAGCATTTATGTCCACTGCTGACATCCTTGCAGACTATCATGAACTCACTATTCCACATTAAACCAATCTTGAGCAGTATCAGCTAATACAAAGCTGACCATGACTGTGCAGCTATCATAGACAGGGCCAGGATCACCCCGCCTGTCATGAAGTAACACTAGGTGAGTTTTCAGCATACCATGCAAAAGCGATCAACCAAAACCTTTTTCTGCAGCAAACCACAGCCTTGTCTTGGTTGCTACAGAGTCTGGCAAACAGCACCATTTAAATAGATCAGGACTTGTGACCACACATTACTAAATTCCAATAGTAGAAATATTATGTTTGTTACACACTTGAATGCATGCTAATATGAAGAGCCTGATCTGGAGAACTATTATGGTAGAAAACAAAATGAAAGAAGAATTGCTGCAAATAACTACAGCTGGTAGCGTGATCTTTTAGACAGCCAGATTTACTCAGCAGATGACCTCAATGGATAGTAGAACAGCTGGGGCCTTTAAAGGATGTAAAATATAATTCCTTAAACTAAATATTTTAATTAACAAAGCAATAGGTAGACTACTAAAATAGGCCTGTGATTCTGCCAAGTACTTTTAACAACAATAAATCAAGGAACAGAACAGCACTTCAGGCTGTGGTTTGACAACTGCATAAGCCAATTTAACTGCTGCCTGTCAACCATCTTGCTCTCCCCTTGCATTTACCTTCATCATTCCATTCCCTCCCTTCATCACCCTTCATAAGGTCTGCTGTGAAGCAGATTCAAGCTGGCAGAAAGTGGTTTGCTGTTTTGTTTTGTTTTTTAAACCATGGGGCCAGTGGGGGGGAGCTGTCGTCTTTCTGCCAGATTAATGCGCTGAAGTGGTTCTGCAAAGGGTTGGGGCTGGCACAGCAGAAGGATGGGGTCACGTGAATGGGAGAAAGGGAAGACACGATCATCACAGACAGCAGTTGGAGTTACTTATGCTGCTGTGAAACCACATTTATTACTAAGTAACACCAAGCAATAATGCAGCACGCTAATAATACATTTCTAATGTTTCTTTAAATCTCACTCTCAATGCTGTTTGCAATGCAGCAGCTCTTTTAAGTGACATGCTCTGAATATCAAATGAGGAGCCTGTTTTTGAACAAGGAACATGAAGAGATCCTTTCTACATGGTGGGCTTCCAGCCTGACCTCTAATGAAACTGGGAAGGGGGGCAGGGGGAAGCTTTGCTCATAATTTTCATGTTACTGTGAAATGCAGCACACAAATGGGAGGTGATTAATTAGATGATAGTGGAGTTAAGACTGTTGTGTAGTGAATCTGTAGAGAGGCATGGAAAGGATTAAAGTTATTCGAGTAAACGTCACTTTGCACTCTAATATTTTTAAAAGCTTCTTTGGTTTTAATTAAGCATAATCTTAACAGCAATCAATGTGGATCAAATGCCATATACCGCCATTCCCATTTCCCCAATCAGTGCAGTTGGATTAAGTGCTACGAATGGCATCTTTCAGAGTTTTTCTTTTTACCTGGTGTGGGTTTGTTGACACAGCCTTAACCTGTTACTCTTCTGAGCTCATGTTTGTTGATATTAAAAAAAAAAAAAAAGAAAAAAAAGAAAAAAGGCAAAGCTTCACTTATATACAAACTAGTTTTAGATCTTTAAATACTTTGACTGATCTACCATGTCACTTTTATCCCTCTCAGCCATCAGGTGTGCATGTGAAAAAACTCTTAAGGAATGATACCGTTTGTAAAATTAGGACAAAGACAAAAAGTTGTATTGGAACTAATGCCATTCTGATGGGAAAGAACTCCAGAAGTACCTCATAAAACTTAAGAAAGCAGACAAAAAAATTACACATTAGTTTTGGTATAGATACATTTAAGCTAATACATATAATGAAAAAATAATCAAAATTGTGCATGCACCATGCTGACTCAAAAGAAATCTAGGGATTATGATTTACAGATCCCTGGAATTATCAGTTTTATGTTCAACAGCAACCAGAAAAAAATCATAAAACATACGCCCAACAAATGTTGGGCTAGGATATCCGCAGGAAAGGTACTTGGAACAAGATGGGACATTTATACAACCTTGGTGCACCTACATCTCAAATACTGGGTGAAGTTCTGGTCTCTGAATCTTAAGAAGGACAAACTGGAGTCAGAGAAGGGCAAATAAATTATCTAAAGACTGAGTGCCTGCCTTAGAAAGAGAGACTGAAGAGGCTCTTCAGCTGGAGAGAAGGCTGAAGTAAGATTTGATCAAACCACGAGGGGGGTGAATAAACTAATGTAAAACTTCTGCTTGCCAAATCCTCCAGTACAAGAGCTAGGAGATATTTGATGAAACTAGCAAGAGATTAGTTTAAAAGAGATTGGAGTGCTTCTTTACAAAGTTAGTAGTAAACTGCAGGGACTTGCCTTCACAGAATGTTGTAAAAGCAGTGAGCATCAGCAAGTTTGAAAAATTAGACAATTCTTGGACTGCGAGTTCGTAAATGGGCTCTAAAAGCACTAAGCAGCGATACACTCACCGTCCCTAATACAAAAACTAAATATGCTGAGAGTGTAAGGGAACAGACTACATGAAGTAGCCAGGTCTATGTATTGCCCCTAAAAAGCATCTCTTAATGACACTGCTGGAGACAGAACCCCGAGTTTCAGAGCCCATTGGTCTGACCCAATACAGCTTTCCTTCTGTCCTTATATTCTTAGCTTCAGTTTTCTAAAGTATCTTCTTTTAAGCTCTTACAGAGCACGTACACACACACAAAAGGCTACACCCCTGCTTCTTATCTGCTGTGAAAGATATGGCTCAAACCTGAGTAACAGGAGACCTTCAGTATACATTCTAACATATATCCTATGCTAAGCATGAAAGTAGCACTATATCTTTAAGCAAAAAGAAGGGTCAGACCCAGGAGGAAATATTTGAATTATTCCAGCCAATGTGACCCCCACAAAGTCACAGATGTTGTTCCACAGCAGGACCAGCTATTTCAGTGAAAATGTAGCCACCTGCTGAGGGACAAAAGAAACAAACATCGGTTCCTCAAACAGCAGAACTGCAGAATAACTCCAAAGGAGGCAAGGTTAGGCACGTAAGTCGTTCACATTTTTACTACAGTAAATCTCAAAATGTAGTAAGAGTTACAACTTAGTGGTACTCAGCAGCCTTAAAAAACTGAGGGTGAAAGCCAGTATCTATAGGGTATTTTCCACCCTCTTTTACAGAAAGTATGTATACGTGAAATTGGAGGCACATTATAACTGAAGTATTTTGAGACTATGGATAATACACAACACCATATGCAAAGGGAGAAGGTATGCTGGCAGCACTCCGTAGAAATAAAAAAACAGAGCTCAACAGAATCCTCACGTGGGTTCAATTGTATAATGTATTCTTCACCCTTACCATCAGCTCCCTCTCCAGTATTTGGTAATTTGTTGTTATTCAAAAGGAAAGAGTACACACGTAATGTATCACTATGTATATTTGTGAAATACATATGTTACACATTAAATTATACATTTATATATGCATTAAAATTATGCATTTTCATTCATAAGGGAATAATAAAGTACACTTTTGATGAGTAACTATTGCAGATATTTAGGTTATTCCCAATAGTTTGGCAGGATAAATTGAGAGCTAGAAAATTCAGAATGAAGGAGGAATTAAAAAAAAAAAGTGTCCACCACACACTATACATGCAAAATATCTAGTAATTTTACGTTTTAGGTAGTGATACAAGAAGAGAGGTGTGCTTGTAAATGAGGCGTATTCATCATCACACCTTGACACACCTCTGCATTAATACCATCCCCAAGCAGGCCCAAAGCTTGGAGAGAGTCCATACATTTTTTGTTTCTCCTGGATGAACTCTAGAAAGCTGATCTCAGCCACCAACGCAACTGCAGTCTGCACAGCTCTGCTGAAATTCACTCCTGCCTGACCGAGCATCAGTCAAAGAACAACTTGCCCATCTTCACCTCTCGCCCTCTGTTATACTCTGTTGAAGATCTACATCCTCAGCCTCAGCAGCTGAATTCCCACATCTTGTTTAAGAGCCTCCTTTGTTAACTTCATTGGGAAGCATTCACTGATGACATGGGAAGCAAAGAAGAGCAGTCTTGGGCGTTTACATATGGCTATGGCAGTGCTAGGCAGCAGCAGATACTATCACCATTTGGAAACATCTGAAGCCTGTGAGTAAGCGGCACAGGGCACACTTGGATGCAGAGGCATGTTATACTTCTGCTTATCTCCAATTCTGCAGAGCTTCCATACATCAGCGTCTACAGTCACTACGTTTTCTGGAGACATTATGAACAGCTACAAGTCAGTATTTTAACTGCAGCTCAGAAACAACATTAGCTTTTCGAAAAAGATCTGTATACTGTTTGTGTGATCTAATACAACTAGAAGATGATGCATCATCCATCTTTTCTACAATCTTCTGCAACTCTTCAGTAGTTCAACTAAACGTAAATATGTATTTCTAAAAACACGTCACTTGTTTTGCCTAGCTGCATCAAAATAACTTGCCTAAATAGTTAAGAAAAAGGCTACATAGCAAATATGGTGGCATACATTCTCCTGCATGCATATCCTCCTGAGAGCAATCCCAGGGAAACAAGTATCACGAATAAAGACTACTCATGTGCTGAAGGTTTTACAGATTACCCATTCATAAACTGGATTTTTAGATTCTGTATATCATCCACAATAGGAAAGGAAAGTTGGTATTTTCAGTCTATAGTCTTGCAAAAAAATCCACTCATCCTCACCATAAAATTTGGCTTTTTCTTTCCTAAGAAGCCATGCAAGAAAAACATAGGTGAGGTACGAGGCAGACTGGCACAATTGAGTGCATCTCAGACATTGCGTCATGGCTACTTGGATCAGGATTACTCTCTGCCCTAGGCATCTAAATTAACCTAGCATAATCTAAAGACATCGATTCAAGTAACTGAATGATGCTTCTGAAAAACTGGTTTGCCAATATGACATTTTGCTGGATCCATCCAGAATAAGTGATATACAAGAAACTGAAATTTCATTAGCCATTTATGTTCTCCCAGTACAGATATTTATTGGCTAAGTATGCAGGGAGGGAACAGTATTACTCTGTCTCAGTTATAAATTCAACACCTCTAACCTTTTACTAGTACTTCCCACTCAGCTGGCTGTTTGTAACAACGGGTTCATGCTGGGTGTTCATGCTTGTCGTCTATCACATGATTTTTACCAATTTTGAACGCATGTCGTGCATCACGTGGCCAAATGCCTCCTTATAACTGAATTAAGGAATTGAAATGCTACGTATCGAGAAAGAGAGAACCAAATCAATGCATGCCTAGAAAGCAGGGAAGGAAGCTCACAGGCACGCAAGATTCCGAAAGTTAGAACGAAATGCTCCTGGTGTTTTCTAGAGACATGAAGCAGTTTCCTCATGATGGCAATGCCCAGGTCACCATATGCAAAGTAACCAAGACACAACAGAGACCACTCTCTCTTCAGCTGTTAATTTCAGATGCTGCTTGCTTCCTACCGACTCAATGTCACAACTCCCCTTTACTTCCATGACCGAAGGACCAGGTCCGCTGCTTAGTCCGGCAGTGCCCTAACGATCCTTAAACCGCTACCGAACGGAGGTTCCGCATGCTTACACCAGCGACCACGAAGAGCACCTAAAAGGCTATTTTCTTTCCCAAATCAACGAGATTAGACAACGCTCCAAAGCCTCCCAGTACCACCTCCAACCACTGGAAGCGGAGGAGGTCGCAGCACGGCGAACGAGAGCGTGCGGGGCTCAGCGGGATCGCACCCCCGGCACCCCCCGGCCCCCGCCGCCGTCCCGCCGCCCTCTCCCCAACTTTCCGCCGCGCTCCCCGCTCCGCAACTTCCAGGCGCGGCACCGGGCGGCCGCGGCCACGCCTCGCGGGGCTCGGGCACCTCCCGGCGGTGCGGGCCCCGCTGCGCGGGGCGCTCCGCCGCCCGCCCCGGTGCTCGCTCCGCCGCCTGCCGGAGCCCCACCGGGCGAGCATCGCCCCCTCGCCGCGGTACCCAAGTTGCCGCCCGGGGACCGGGACGAGGCACCGCTGCGCCGCGCCGCGCCCCGCCGCCGAAGGGCACGGCAGAGGGCGGTGGGGGGGCTGCACCGGGACACACCGCCCCCTCCCGCCCCGGGCCCCCCGCCCGTGCCGGTGCCGCCGCCGGTCCCCCCGGCGCCAGGCGCAGCGGAGGCGGGCATCCCTCCCTCCATCCCTCCATCCATCCATCCATCCGCCCTCCCCGCGGCCGGAGCTTACCGGCTGCGCTCGCCCGCCTGGCCGCACGCCGCTCCGCGCCGGACCGCGAGTGCCGCTGCCGCCCGCCGCCCCGCCGCCGGCATCCCCGCTCCGCCCGCAGCCGCACCAGCCGCCGCCGCGGCGCCCGGCAGCAGCGCCCGCCCCGGGAGAGCGCAGCCCGAGCGCCGGGGGGACTCGCCCTCTCCGACTGACAAGGGTCGGCGGCCAATCGCCGCCCGCGCAGCGCCGAGGAGGCGGGAGGGTGCGGCGGGCAGGGCCAATGGGAGCCCGCCCCTCCGGCCGCGCCGTTTCCGGGAGGGGGGAGCCGAGGCTGGGCGGCGGGGGTCGTCGCGGGTGTGAGCGCGGGGCGCAGCCCGCAGAGCAGGGCTGCGCGGGACGGGTCCTCCCCTCCTCGGCCCCCCGGGGCGCGCTGTGTCCCCGGCGGCGGCCGCTGGCCACGGGAACGCGTGCGCCTGGGGCCAGTCTCGCCCTTCCCCGGCTGCGGGGCCGGGGCCGGGGCCGGGGCCAGGGATGCCCTGCCCGGGGGAGCCGCGCCTCGCCCTGCCCGTGCGTCCGCAGGGCGCCGAGCCTCGCGGCAGGGCGCTTTGTTCGGGGAAAAAGGAAAAAAAATAACGGGGAGAGGGCTTGTTACTCCCATCGCACCCATTCTTAGCATTATTTTTCCCGGCGGACCCCATCCGGGCCGGAGCCGGGCCCGCCCGCAAGCGTTGGGGCGCAGGTGTCGCCTCGGGCAGCGCGGCCGCTCCCCAACGGCTTGTAACGGCCCCAACGGCCGCCGCGCCCCGCCCCGCCCCGCCCCGCCGCGGGCAGCGCCCCCCCGGACCGTCCCGGTCCCCCCGCAGCCTGCCCGGGTCCCTCGCCCTCACAGCGGGCACGCGGCGCCCGGACGCGGGGCGGCTCTCGGGAAGGGGGGCTCGGGCGGCCGCGTGCCCCCTGCGGTAAGCGCGCTGCCCCCCGCTGCCGTCGCTGCAGGGCGATGTATTGAGGTGTCGGAGCTGAGGCTCTGCCCCGCTCGCTGCCTCCGAAGTTCGCCCGCACCTTTGTTCCACCCGGTTTAGCCGCAGCAGCGGTGGCGCGGGTGGAGCGGGTGCCCCCGGTGCCGGCTTTGCCCGCGGTTCTGCCCGGGTGACAGCGCCGAGCAGGGCGGTGCGGAGAGGTGCCCGCGGGCTGCGTCCCGGAGAGCTCCTGGCTGCAAACGGCTCGGGAAGCGCTGTCCTGGGCTGGGTGAACTGCCTTCAGGGGTAACAAAGGAACAGCACCTGACACATCTCAGAGGGGACGTGGCGTTGTGACAGGCTTGCAATCGGAGCTGCGGGCTGGAAGAAAGAGAAAAGTGTAAAAGCGTGTTAGCAAACATAAAAATGAGCCAAGAAGATTCCGTGGGGGGGGGGGGGGGGGGGTGGAGAAGAAATCATAAACGTGAACGTGATGTTCCTCCTGGCTGAGGACTCCAAATGCTCACCACTTGCAGGTGCCACCCTCTCACCCAACCCCAACTTGGAACTTGCCCACCAGGGATCAGTAGAAGGGTGAATGTAATGCAAGGGCAAGGCTGCAAACTAAGAACCGCATGTAACAAATTTAACAGCGTTACTTTACTTCTGTAATTAATTATTAGAATGTAGAGATTTCAGCATAATAACAAACACTTCCCTCTACTCCGGTCTCTCTAAAAAGCCAGGTGATATTTGAAACAGTTCAATCAAATAGTTGAAAACATTTCAGGACTATGTTTCACTGCTAGGTTCTTTTTGGTATTGTTGGTCTTTACTCACAGTTTCAGCATTTGCTTGTCAAGAAAAGCCCCTGACCCAGTTTCACAGTTTATCTGCTGGTGTGTTCATAAAACCTGACTCAGAGGTGTGAAGGTTCGTCAATTCCTAATGGCTTACCATCATATCTTGTGCATTTCAGATCTGTTTCCAAAATGAAACGACCTCTTTAATTAATCTGTTAAGCAAGTGTTTGTTGTGACTTAATGAAGGAATTTATTGTTCATGTTAGCACTGGATACTATTTTTGGGCAGAATTCCTTGCTCAGTTGTACCAGATGCTCGTACCTTCATCTGCGGAGTTCACAACTGCTCCAACTGTTAGGCAACCTGAAAGTCATGCCCTCTCCTTTCATAACAACCTTTTAATGCAAATTTTATTCTGTTGAGACTGATCCACAACAGTGGAAGGTTTCTTTCCCTTCCACTCTTCAACTGTTTTCTCTTGTTTGGTCACAGTGATACATTTGGGTTTGTGTCCAGTGTGAGCAGTGAACACACTCACCTTTGTTTGGCGGAAAACGATGAGAACTGTTTTAAATGCTCATGGGTTTAGATGCTGTATCTGATAGCTCAGGGCTGTCTTTTTTTTTTTTTCCTTCCTGGCAATTTTTATTTATTTATTTATTTATTAGTTCAGGAGCTACCCCAAGCCATGAGAAAATAAAGTGTCAAAAATAGTATCTTATATGTATCAAAAAGTATGATATTTTTTATTTTTTGTTGAATTTTTAGCTTGGAAAAAAACCACCATACTTTATTTTACTGCCCAGTTTTACAAATGTTGCAGAACTAAAGCATTTCACACTTACAACTTTATAACTCCTGCAAAGAAGGAGGAAATATGAAAATAATCTCTGCAAGTACAGCTCTTTCACAGCAAGTACGACTTGCTATGAAATAAGCTGAATAAACTTTCATTGTTTGTAATATTTAAAATTTATCTAAAAATGTAAGCAGAAATTCAGAAATCCTGTCACAGCACTATTTTCCTGTTAAAAGAATAGCTTCTAACATTCAACAGCAGTTTTTCCCAAACATTCACAGCTCAGTGTGTAAGGTAACTAAAACATTGCTTGTCAGGAAAAGCTTGCAGTTTAACTACCAGTATGTCAAATGTGTTGGAGATCATTAAATAGAATTTGTTCCAAAGAGAAAGCCAGTATGTCATCTAACAGCTAAATACCCTATTTGTGAGACAAAACTTCTCAGGGGGAGATTTGCTGTTACAGGCTCAAAAGCACCAAATAATTAAAAGTGGAAAAGATGTGAGAATGAGAAAGTGGAACAATGAAAATATAAGGCTGTTCATTAAATTGCTTTACAGTACTCTTAATATTTTCTAAAATTTAACAGAGCTCATAATATCTGCTGAACTGTTTTTTGTATCCCAATAAAACTCTTTAGGTTGGCTTAGTCCACAAACCTTTAATTTAGACATTGGGAACAAATAAGGAAGGAGAGTCTGATGGTTCTTTCTAAATAAAACAACATACTTGAAAAGTACTAACAGGACATACACAAGCTGAACTACTTTAATTCACAGCACAAACAATGTAAGAAATATACCCGTACAGCTCTGTCAACACAAGTCCATTCTGTCCTGGATCAACAAACCTCCAGGGGTGCAGAGAAAGTCAGGAATGACACCTGTTAAATCTTCATTTTAGCTGTAGGACTGCCAGGAGATTCAAGCTGTGGCCTAAGTTCTGGCATTTGGGACTTTGGCAGACACTGGGAACTATGCTGAGATTCAGCTCCAAAAGAAGCAAATAAATAAATAAAGAGGGAGACTTTCTGTATAATCCTTTTATCCTCAGATTTTAGGAGAGGTTATGCTTCTTACAAACAATCTGTATGCTTTGAAAAATTACTCAGTCTTCATCCAGAAATTCTTTGTGGCCCCTGGAGGTTCCCCAGCTAAAGAAGATGGTTAGGGCTTCCCAACATTAAGACCTTCCACTTGTTCTGTTTGTGATTTCATGCAGGCATTTTACTTTTTTGTCTCTCTGCTATCTTTTTATACAGAAGATGTTCATTGTTTTTAGAGGGAATCGTTTTACAGAGGGTTGATATTTTCCTTATATAGGTAGCAGTAGGTGGAGTCTTAGTTTTATGTTTTGATCTTATGGTTTTGGCTGGAATAGTGTTAATTTCCTCTGTAGAGGCTCACACAGTGCTGTGTTTTGGATTTTTGATGAAAATAGCGCTGCTAACACACCGATGTTTAGCTGTTGCAGAGCAGTGCTCACACAGAGCCAAGGACTCTCAGCTGCTCGTGCTGCCCTGCCAGTGAGGGGGCTAGGGGTGCACCAGGAGCTGGGAGGGGACACAGCCAGGACAGCTGGCCCAGGCTGGCCAAAGGGACGTCCCACACCCTGTGGCATCGTGCTCAGCAATAACAGCTGGGGTAAGGAAGGAGGAAGGGGGGACGTTCGGAGTGATGGCATTTGTCTTCCCAAGAAGCCGCTACGTGTGTTGGGCCCTGCAGTCCTGGGAGCGGCTGAACACCTGCCTGCCGATGGGAAGCAACGAATGGATTCCCTGTTTTGTTTTGCTTGCTTGCACAGCTTTTTCTTTATCTGGTCAACTGTCTTTACGTCACCCCATGAGCTCCCACACTTCTACCTTTCTGATTCTTGCCCCCATCCCACTTAGGATGAGTGAGCAGCTGGGTGGTGCTCAGCTGCCTTCCAGGGCTAACCTGCAGCAGTATTAACTGTGTAGCAACTGGAGACATACTAAACATCCAACCTTCAGACTTTCCATGCTTCATCTAGTCTCTTCTCCACTGAGTCGTGCCTTCTTTGTCTCTTAACGGCCCTCTGCCCTTTTTTTTGGGATGAAGCCTCTAGCAATAGAAATACATAAACTGCATTGTTACCTGCTACTGGTTTCTTTCTATGTGCGTCACATTTCTGATTGCTAGGACATAACTGTACAAACACTGAATAGTTAAGTCTATCCCAGACCACCTTTCAAAGAGGAATAACTGCTGTATTGGTGTGAGGTCCAGGGGGAGTACCAGAAAACAGAAAACCTCTTCCCGGAGGGTGCTAGGCTGAAAAAACCATCAGCTTACAAAATGCTGTGGACATCCCCTGCCATGGTGGGTTGACCTTGGCCAGCCAGCAGACCCCACCCAGTCGCTCCCTCATGCCCTCCTCAGCAGAACAGGGGGAGAAAAAGAGATGGACAAGCTCTAAAGTGTGTTGAGATACAGACAGTTTTATGAGAAAAGCAAAGCTGCGCGTGGAAGCAAAGCAAATAGGGGGAATTTATTCACTACTTCCAATCAGCAGGCCAATTCCTGAGAGGCAGGGCCTCAGTAGGCATAGTGGTTGATCCAGAAGATAAATGCTGTAACCACAACTGTCCCCCCGCCTCCTCCTTTCCCCCAGCTTCTACTCCTGAGCACCACTTTGTGGGGTGTGAAATAGTCCTTTGGTCAGTTCCCTCCAGCCTCCTGCCCACCTGCGGTCAGGGAGGGGAGGGCTGGAGATCCAGCCCCGGTGCTGTGGGAGCACCGCTCCACGATGGCCAGAAGGCTGGTGGTGTGCTCTCACCAGCCCTCGAGCCTCGGAGGCAAAGCACAGCACTGTGTGGGCTGCCAGGCTAACTCCACCGCAGCTTAGTTGGCTTCATGGTGATTCACACAGCAGGAAATACCTTCTTTTTCTTTTGAGGAGTGACAGATCAGTCCTCTGCTTAAGCCTGGTTAGGCTGATAGTATTATTCATGGGTTGGCACCTTATTACAACTGAAATTAAAAATTATCTCTTACTTTGTCTGGCCTTGCTGTGTCCTGTCCTCTGAGTATTGGCAGGCAGTGTTAAAAGGGAAGCTCTGTCATAAGTGAGCCCTTCTAAAAGGCATGGTGTAAGAGCAGATCTTTGACATCAAACTGTAAGGCAGCCTTCTAGAGATGAACGTTATTTCCCTCCTCCCTTTTGATAGCGGTTGAATATTTGGCTGATATATAGATGGAACGCTGCCTGTACATATCTGTGGGAGGAATGTTTGATTATTTATTTTAAAATGCATTATAATTTGGCAGTGTTATTCAGCCCCAGTTGGTAACCCATTTGTTAATATTATGTCGATGTATGTTGTGAGATACCAGTCACAGCTCTGTGCTAGGTGCAATATAGAAAAGTAAGGAAACAAGGTCCTTTACCCAAGGAGTTTGCTCACATGATCTCTGACAGAAGTGCATTGTGATCTGATTTCACACTGCCTGAAGAAATTTTGTTTTATTCTTTTAAGATTTATCTACCATGTATTAAGTTATCTGAAGAGAGCTAATCTCCCTGTAAACAAAGCAAGGCAACTTCTGTGTGCTTGGTGAGTCCTTCAAGATGTTTGTTTATCATAAGTGATCAGTTGCAAGCACAGCTTCCATTTACATAGTGTCCTTCATAGCAATGTCATTATGAAGATCATAATGAATATACTTAGAAGCATTTTAAGACTCCATAAATACATAAATACATATGTATTTGTGATTGCCTTGAACAGTAGTATAAGATAGTCTTTTTGTATTAATGAAGGGATTTATCATGGAGTATGCTTTCATATTCAAGCAATTCTTCTTTGCATGAATGACCAGGACATAGAATGAACACTGGCCCTGTCAGTTTAAGGATTTTTATCTTTGTTTTTTATCTATTAGAGATTTGATTGTCTCCCACCCCATATTTTATTTTGTGGTGGATTATCTGTTTTGACAAACATTTACATAATTACCTAAGAAATTCATCATAAAACAAAACAAAAAAAAACAAACAAAAAAACAACAGCTAGACTAACGAAGAGAGAATAGCCTTCACAGTATAGTCGGCGCCTGAATCCAGCTTGAAAAAATCAGTGTGGTTCTGTTTAATCATGATTAAAGTTTTTACTGATTTCATAATTTTGTATTTCTTTTTAAGGATCTTGCAAAATTACCTAGCACTTGCTATGCATAAACCAGAGGTCTTGGTTCTGTGTCATTTGATGAAGATATCATCTGATTTGCTTACCAGCAAGGGTAGAGGGATGAGACTTGACATTAAATTCCACTTGCTCAAAGAATACATCTATCAGAAGTCAGGATTCCTGTCACAAGGGACAAGCACTGCAAAGGTTGGAATTGTCATCACTGTTACTATTTTATGACTGACACACAGACCTGGTTCTGTCACCCCCTTTTACATTGAAGAACATCTTAAGAAAAATTAAAATATATTTTTTTGTAGTGGCATCCATGTAGACAAGAATGTCTGCTTGGGAAGGTGCTGAGGACATTGTTGCCAAAATTTATTCAAAGTAAAGATAGAATAACTATATTAGGAATATTTGACCACTTGCTTTTGCTTATCATCTGTAAGAAAAATTCCCCCATAGTCTCAGCCCTCCAAAGAGATGAGCTGCAAGTGGAGTAATGATAAAAGAGAAAAAATGGAATATATGGATAGAAAGAGTGAGGGGAAAAACAACGAAGCCATCAAATTCAGAAATTCAGCGGTACTGAGACTGCTATCTCTATATATACATAACTGGTGTTAAAGTAATTTGCTGATTGCTTGTGGTTCTACTTATGTATACATGAGCATCTATCTATTTATATGCATACATATGATATTCATATATTGCGTTGGAAGGGCATTAAGTTTGAAAGTCAGAAAGCCTGAAGTCAAAAGCTGTCTGATACAGTCTTTAATTTTGTGATTGCATGGATCTTAGGACTTATTCATAGCGTAGAAGGGATGAATCCTGCTACTTGCACAATTCTTCAATATTTTGTTTTATTGAATTATTAAAAATATGGCCTCGGGTCTTATTGATTACAGGCTCCTATTAGTCTTCCAGCTGCTGCAGCAATTCAGAAAGAAGTCATAATAAAAACATTCTCCTGGCTATATATCACCAAACCATGATCTGTACCATAAAAAAATAATGTGAGATGGTGAAATTGAAAACTAGATTGCAAATATAGTCAAAATAGAACCATATAGAAACTAAGGTACTAGATTATTCTAAGTTTATTCAGCTGAAAGATACTTTTAACACAGGCAAACTGTTAAACTCTTACCAGATTTTCTTCCCAGACATGGAGGAAGCCTTTTTGGTAAAGCTTTAAAAAGAAATCAGCCTGTCTCTCATTTCCTATGTGTAGAAAGCTTCAACCCAAATAGATAATATCAGACAAAGTTCTAAGTGACTGAAAACAACAATTTTAATTGGAAAGTATACAAAACTCTTACTAGAATGGTATTGCCTTTTACTACAATTAAGACATGACTGTGTGAGAGAGAATAGAACCTAGATTTTAGCATTTTGGTTTAGCAGGATAATATTGCTGGAGTGTGTCATTTACAGAAGTCACCCCAGACAACTATTGGTGTGATATTTTTGCCCTACCAGAGCATTTCATGGGTGCTAAAGAAAAATCATTCCAGAATATTATTGAAAATTCTAGTATTTTGTGACCTTTCAAGACCTGAGTCACATTTTAAATCTATTGTGAGGAATTACTCCTAATTTTATAACACTTAAAAATCTAGCAGTCTATAAAGCATTAGATTTTGGTTCTGAACTTTTAAAGTTTTCAGAAATTTCAGGTGGATCCAGATTTTGAATTTCCAGCATTCAACCACTGTAACAGTACACACGTATGGGTGTCTTCAGCAAGTATATTAAAATAACATCAAATTTTTGAAATCAAGCACTCAGAGACTATCAAATGTGAAAATTTAGGTTGTCCATTTGATCTTATTTCATTTTCCTGTAAACTGTGATTCATTTTAAAAAATTATTGTCACATAATAATGAATCAGTAATATAGTAACCCAAGCACTAATAAAAGTGAAACAAACACAGTTAAGGTACAGGAGGTGCAGAATTTCAGCCATTATCCACTTTCCTAGTGTAGCCAGGTCTTTATTTGAAAAAAAAGCACTTAGAACAAGTTCTCAGTGAATGGTAGTTTGTATTTATGAAAGAGGAGCATACTAATTCACCTCTGTTGCTGAGTGAAGGTTTCTTCTGTTCAGATACAGGTTATCAGTTCAGAAAGCCTTTCCATTCCAGTTCTCTACAGAGGGTACTGTAGAAGTGCAAGACTCTCTCTTAGTCAGTGGCAACAAAGAAATTCCCCATGGTTCTTCTGCCCTCCTTGTTTTTGAGTTTCTGCATGTAACAAGCTCCAGACTGACACTGGTTAGTGTCTTAAAAGGGACAATGTGAGTACCTGAACTTCAGCTGCAAACAAATGCATACAAGGATCCATGTTACAGAATGTCCTCTGAAGATACAGTAATGGGTTGATGAGACTGAACATCCCCAACAAAACAGCTGTTCCTTAGTATGATAAAAGTTTACTAGACAGACATGTTATCAAAGCAAATTTTCTCTAAGAAGGTGAAAAACGAAAAGTAGCTGAGCTTAGCCTTTACAGAGGTTATTACAGAAATTAATAGCTTTTGATCAAGGTGGCCATATGCAGTTAAGTCAATTGCTTTGATTTACATAATATTTATCTTTGGTATTTTGGAGATGGTGTTGATTATGTCCCTTATTTTGGATAACCATTGTGCAGAACTTGAGAATGACAGTATAAAGAAATGTATGTCTCTTTTCAGTTCTAGGACTGGTGGAGTGCTGGTAAATACAGATGGCTCCTTTCACCATCCCTCTACAACACTTGACCATAATAATCTACTTTGTCAAACGGAAATAGCCAGAGCACAGAAACATAATGCTCTGTTTTGCTATGTCATCTCTGTCTCTTGGAGTTGTTGATAAAATTTGTGTCTGGATAAAGAAAATGTTTTGCTTCTTAGAGTGCTGCAGGAATGTTGAAATATCATCACAAAATGTAAGTGTCTGGAGACCTAATTGCATCCTCACCATATTTGTTGGAAGCCATTTTGCAGAATTTTATAGAGCTTTCTCCTTACACAGGTTTTCACAAATAAAGTAAATTATTCTTATTAATTTTTAATCTGATTTTGCTGTCTTGCCACTGTCTATAGTGTGCATATACCTTCTTTAACAACAAAACCAACAAAAAATACTAAGATATTGGAGCACTCTGTATTATGTTACTTTACAGTATTTTCAAATATAGGTTGCCATACATTATTTGCCAGATGTTCATATCATGGTGTCTCCAAGAGCATATGAGGGTATTCTTGATTCTTGATTGTTGTCATTTATATATATATATATACACACATATATACATACATAAGTATACACACACACTCTTTTTTTTTTTTTTTTTTTAGGAAAAGATTTAGGTTTCATATTCTGGCCCAAAAAGCTGGATCCATGCTGCTTCTGCTTTATGGCATACTGGATAGCTTTATGGATAGCTTTATGGATAGCTGCCAGAGCTTGTGAAAGCTACTTTTCATTACCTTCTTTCCAGGCACATAAAAGCCACTGCCAACTTCGGCAAAATAGTTTTCTCAAAGCCACCAAGACTGAATCTGCAGCCTTCAATGCAAGAGTACCATCCCAGCAAATTAGAACAACAGCTTACAGGGGGCAATAAAGGATAAAAGATTCCAAACAGTGTATGAGAATTTGAACATGCTGTTTCCACACTTAACATTGCTTTCTGAAAAACTGTACAAAACTTCTTAATATTGGAAATGCAAAAAAATATTTTTCTGTGTCCAGCTTTACATGCTGAATATGCAGCCTTCTATTTATTCTTTTTTATCTAATATCATGCAGATCTTTTAACTGTGATCACAGAAAGAAATTGGAAGCATACTCTAAGTTGTAAGAGAGACTGTTTCTTAGGATAGTTATTCCTTTTGTTATATGTGCAACTGTATTACAACTAAGGACATAATCTAATTTACCAAACCATACATTGAACCACTTTCTAGGCAGTTTCCATTCCCTCTTGGTACAGCCACACCTCCATTCACCCATAACTTTTTAACTATTTTGTCACCTTTTTGTACTGAACAGTCATCTTTTTTGTTAAGGGGTGACTTTCTTTATCATGAAATAAATTATTTGGTCAATTTTTCTGCAATAAGGATGACTGGAAAAACGGCTTTATTTTCAGTTTGGAATATGCAGTTTCTGTGGGGCAGGAATGGTTCATTCATAGGTAGCTATTGTGACAGAACATTATTTCCTGTTAGCATCTGTCATGTGCATCCTTATGTCAGTCTAAAAGTAATTTTAGATGGCTACTGATAGTGATGGCTATAGTGTAAAAAGCCAAGAAGTATAGGGTGTTTGAAATTAGCTGTCATCACGTAGATATCCCTTGGAGGTTTTTCTAGGAGAATCTTTTTTTATTTAAACAGATTATGAGATTTTGAAAATCACCTGCTGCAAATGTGTAGTAGATTTTTCATGTCTGTTCTTAATAAAATTGTAATGTACCCAGTTAATAAAAAACATATTCATAACACATATTCTCTCTTACTGTCTCTCTCCCACACCCTACCCTAAGAGAGGGAAGAGGAAGAAGGTATAGCAAATAGGTCGATGGAGAGTTAAGTCTTTGAATTTTTCACCTGTCTCCCTGAAAGAGTACACAGCTGCCTTATTTTTTGTTTGAGGATTATACTGAAAAATCAGGTCTTTTTTGGTTAAATTGTCATTTAATGTGTTAGAAAGCCACAAAGCAAGGTCACTCTGATTATTTTCCCAATCTCATTTTAACACAGTTCCTCTCTTTAAAACATTTAAAAATGCTTTTCATGTCAAAATCATCAAATGTAACCCACATACAGGGTGAAATGCTGCTTGTGAAAGTCAGTAAAGTTCACCCAAAGGATTTAACTTAGATGCCTCTTAATGGATGTGCTAAATCATGAAAGAAGACAAAGGTTTTAATCTCTTTCTGACTTGATGTTTTCCTGTTTGTTGTGAGTGTACTGAGGGTAGTTAATGTTTTTGCAATTATACCTAACAGTTGGAGGTGTACTTGACTGAAATGACCCAAATCTTATATAAGTAATTCTGATAATTATCCTGCACTTTTAAAATAAGGCCTGAACTATAATTATTTGTGGGAGGGATATTGCAAGAAATGTTCTGTGTTAGAATAACGCAGATTCTTAGTGTGGCTGTAATGTCCAAGCTGAGCACTGTGTCTTTAAGATACTAGTGTAGGTGTGCCTATTAATATGCATGAAGGAGATAAATGCTTAAGAGAAGACAGACACAGTAAGTATACCTTTTGCACTAATCAAGCATTTGCTTTCAGCAAGTTCTTCACCTAGCAGTCTTTCAACAGTGTAGTAAAAGTGTTATTTAGGTCCCTCTATAGCTTTGAGGGTGCCCCTGACTCTGTGAAGCCTTCAAAAGGATTAGTTGATATGCTGCATCTATAAAAACAATTTCAGTAGCTCAAAGTAAGTCTTGGTGCCAATAATGTTAATGAAACTGCAAAGGGACTGCAAATTTAGAAGTCCTATAAAGTCCAGTGCTGGTCCAGCGATGCAGAAGCTCCTTAACAAGACATTAAATCAGGCTCTTTAATCTCTCTAATTGGTGCTTTTGAGTACAGAAGAATACATGAACCCTGCTGTGTTCTAAAAGCAGTAGGATGTCTTCACTAGCTGGTAAGACCTAGTGAATGCCTAGACTTCTCAGACTACCAGCCTCCTCTACTAAATAATGATGCAGTGACGTTACCTTTCACTGCTGCTTGTCAGTGCTGGTTTGCTATTAAACAGCGCTTGGCTACACCTGTCCTGGATCAGCTCTGCCTTCCATGGCTGTAAGGTCCCACTCCTAGGCACTGCTAAATATCCCATCTATGAAATGAGGGATGAAACCCAGGACTCATTAGAAAATGAGGGCTTCACTACCAGGATTCCTCTCAAGAACCATCAAGCATCTCCTCACAGAGTCAGGTGGGGACTTTTACAAACTGACGGCTGGTTACTTAAACTCAGATACTACAACTTAGAAAGCCTAGAGGTTAACTTCAAGATCTTTAAACTTAGAGTGATGACTATATCACAAAATGTACAGCTCTGATGTGTCCTATTTCTTTCAAAACCATAAAAGACTGGCTCCTTGGCTACACTAAATCTGTATGGTTTCCCTAAAATGCATGAGGCATTTTGGCAGCCAAGTTGCTATTCATTTAGCATTATTTTTAAATAAAATCTGTACAGCTCCTGCTTTCTAACTACAACTTTTATCCCAATCTCACTTTCAGCTGCTATATGCATTCTCTTCAGAGTGTGACTTCTGTAGTGATAATGTATGTGTACATTCAGAAAACTCAGGGATATTACCATCTCCCATCTCTTTCGCCTTCTGTGGAAAAGGGAGCAAGATAAACACGTGAGTGAGTTCCAACCTTATCTTGTCTGTGATTACTCCTGCTTTAATTTCTAAGCATTTTTTTGTTGCCTTAACAGGAATTTTTTGTTGATGTTATTTTTAGTTGTGTTAGTAACTCAAAGAAGAAAAGTCGGTTATATTTTAAAAATCCCCCCCGCCCCCCATTTTTTTAAAGTAGTTTATCTTGGTTAAGGTAAATTGTGAATGAAAGGGAGAGAGATATCAAACAAAATCTTACCAAAACAATTTTAAAATGTCTGGATGTCTTCTCGGGTGTTTGTTCAGAATTTCTCAAAAAACTTCTAATGACTGCAGCAACTGACTTTTACTAGAGTTAGCATGAAAACAAAGTAAGGTAAGCGGGAAGCCAGTAAGATTTCTGTACTTCAGTGGGTTTGGATGAGGATTTACCTTGTTCTGTTGCTCATTCGTTGTCAGCAGGTTCACATTGCAATAGCCTGTAGGCTGAAGCTGTTTTACAAAGTTAACAGATACAGGGGTGTCTGAGTGCCTTCTGTGAAGACTAATTATACTTCTGGAAACATTCATTAAGGGGTCTTTTCTATATTTCTGCATTTCATGAGAATACTTCACAGAAGTAAAGCAAGATGCATAAAGAGGAGGCTTCACACTCCTGAAGTATTCTCATGAAATATTGTATATAGTTTTTCTCTCTGTGTATGTGTATACTTTATAGATATTTCTATACAGGTATAGAAGAGTCACATTCTGACACAGAGCTCAGGTTAAAATAATTATCATGTGAGGAATTTCACAAACGTTAAGGAAAACCACCTGTGTATGTTCATATATAAAAACCCTTCACAAAATATTTATTTTAAAAGTGATTTTTTTATTATGTATTGTCAACAGTTAGATCATATGTTACTGTTTAATACAAGCTAGAATAGTATAAGGAGAGCAAATACTAATGCATAAACCATTTAAGGAAAAGAAGAGCTAAATCTGCCTAAGTTTGTACAGAATTAAATATGAAAATTGAGAACTGCTTCAGTAAAAATGACTAAGGATTAGTTACTGAAACAATTACAAACCTTCATTGTGCAGTGATCCCAAACCCTGTTCCAATTCTGCCTATGATGTTTGTTTTTATCCTATTTGCTTTAAAATTTACATACTTTTTTTTTTTCCCCTGTCATCCAATATAATGCCATAGCAACTCTAGGAATATAGGAAAACAGTACTATTTGCCAAAAAGCAGAGTCTGTTTCAAACTAAGTAGTGCATGATATTACAAAAAAAAAATCTTGTAGTATAAGTTAACACAATGAATGTGCTTAATACGTCATGGAGCAACAGCTCAGTTACAATAATAATAATAATACATACAAAAAATAGTTAAGGATATATTTTTCCTTATTTTGTGCACACCAGGTGCTTCACCTATCGACATTTTTGTAAATGATAAAGAGTAAAACTGATCTATTATCTTTCTGAAAAACTGTCATATAGTAAAATATTTCTTGCAATGTTCAGGAACATAGAAATATGTATTGTTTCAATCGGTGACTGAAAAAAAATCCTCTTTTTTGCCTCTTCATTTCCTTAAATATAAACTAAGTAAATAAAGTCTGAACAATTAACGATATATAATACACATTTTCATATGAAATCTCTGGATATTAAATTCTTCAAGAAGTACTGTAAAATAAGTGAAGAATTTTCAATTTACCACATACTTGAAAATGAGTGATAGACATAGCTGATTTCTTAGCTGTTTTGTTAATTTTTATGATAGAATTTATTTCTTTTAATTTGGTGTTCTACAGTGAGCTGCTTGGACTTGACTTTCTCTCTTGGGATGCTGGAAAAACTGTACATCTCGAGCTCAGTAAATCTCAACTTATGTTTCTGTCATTCCTGGGCACTCATGACTATTTTATCTTCCTGACAGGCATTAATATCATTCAGTTCCCTATCACAATTCCCGTCTTCTTTTGAATAGGGGCTGGAGGTGCTTTTAGTTACATCTGTGGATTCTATTAGACCAAAGTCTAAAATGAGGTAGTCTTTAAGAAAAGATGTTTTCACAGTGTCAGATAAAATAGTATTTACAGTTTTGTCGTTTCTTGATTCTTCCCCAATACATACCAAGTCACTGTCAACAGAGAGTGTTGTATTCATTGCCTCCTTTAGAACTAATATGCTATTAGTACAAGGCTTCTGACAAGTGGTATCTTTAGTAAATTGAGCAAGACTATTAGAGGTAACAGCATCTTTATCTTCTGAATTCTGTTCATCCAGTGAAACAGTTACAGTATTGCTAGAATAGCTCTCAAAAGATTCACCTATCTCAAATATTTCTTCATTTCCAGACTGATTTTGCAGTTTTTCAAAGGCATGCTGCGATGCAGTGCAAATTCCATGGCTTAGTTCTGTCACTGGGTTAGATGGAGCTGAGAGAATTGTTTCCTGCCTACAAATGTTTGGATGTGAAAACGTGGTGTAATTGTTATTGTTGTTGTTATTGAAGTTGAACTCTTTATGATCCTTTTGGACTGCTTCTTCGTCAATGTTAGTAACCTGTACAACTCCGAAATCATCAGTTTCATTATTTTTTTTCTCTCGCTCCTTCTCAGCACTATACCCAACCACATTATCACCCTCATTATTTTCCTTTTCACTTTCCTCCCTAATCTGTGATCCTCCCATTTTATTCAGTTTACCTTGCACGTTCTCAGTTTCATCACCTTTTCCCTTACTGCCCTTATTTTTACAGGTACCCCTAGCTTCTTTTTCAGACAGGGAGCTAAAGGCTGAGTGTTGATTTTGTTGTGCATTTGTAGTGTCATTCTCCTTTTGCTCTCTCAGAGCATTTCCTTTCTGCAGATTCTTTTTATTGCCCAGAGGTTTATTGGCGTGTAAGCTAGAGCTTTCTTGCACAAAGCCTTCTGGGGGCCACTTTGGCTTATTTACTTTAGCTACTTCTTCAATAGAAAATGTTTTCTTAGGTGCTGCATCATCTGTTGGAGGAGGCCACGTCATCTTTAATTTACCTCTTTCTGTGGATTTTATTATCAAATTGTTATCCAAAATATCAGGATGGGTACCTTCAGTACCTGAGTACAAGTCTTGATCAATTTTTGTAATTAGTTTAGGATCAACAGGTGTACGATGAATGGGATTTATTTCTTCAGCGTGAGTATTACCAGCTGAGCTACATTGATCTTTAGAATTCCATAACTCTTTATGTTGCTTGTGTCCAAAACCTTCATCGTAATTTCCTTTGGATTTGAAAAGTTGCTTAAAATGAGGTTTACAATATACTTGTCCATGGAGAGATGCATAATTTCCCAAGCTGCCAAATGGAAGAAAATTTGTTTTACACTTTCATATAGCCTACATCTGCCAAGAAGTTTACACTTTACTTGGTAATTCAAGTACCCCTACATGACAGTAAATATAAAGGAAGGAAGAGTAAAAAGAGAGCAAATTCAATGGATCAGCCAATTCTGATGCCCAAAAGCTAGTGTCTAAATTCTTCAATTGCCAATTCCCATAAAATTTCTAAGTTAAACTGTTGGAAGGAGAAGAGTCATGCCTTGTGATTTAAGAAAGAACATAAACTTATTCAGTTACTGCATCATAAGCTTTCAAACAAGGTCTTCCGTAGCACTCAGGGGTTGTTGGGGATTTTTTCCACGTAATATTGAAGACCAAAGCCTCAATTTTCCTAGAAAACAGGAGGACAAACTGCCATGAAAATTTTCTTTAGCCTTTTTGTTTTCACTTAGATTTGGATTTGGCTCCCAGATGAAATAAACTAAATGTGTATAGCTAATCTCAGAAGTGTTAAATCAGAACTGCTAGCCTTTACAGTCTGTTAGAGCAGTAACCACTGCATTTCATATAGAGGTTACAAGAGTAGTTTGCTAGTGCAGGGAACCATCACCTATTGAAAATAATTTCACCAGTTGTGTATTTTTTATTCAAGTGCAGATGTTCTACGAATGAACGTGCAGTGTTAATTCTTACCTTAATTGACTGCTACAGTGGTGGCATCGGAAACACGATTTATGAAAATTTTGCTTGTCAGCCACTAAGCGTTCCATTGGATAAACTCTCTGTTGACAGAGCTTGCATATTTCATTTTCCCAAAACTGCAGTTTCTAGATGCAAATATCAGAAAGTTACAATTTGGTCTAAGCAACATATTGCAACTTATTTTTAATCGTAGAAGGTCCATGCAAATATTTTTTTGTTAAAGTTGTAGTGTTCATTTTGTTACCATGAGCTGATAGATACCAATCTGAGGGTTTCATTTTTGTTCAACTAACTGTAACGCTTTGAAAGTGGAAAAGCTATGCATCTTGTACCTTTTCAGAAATCCATACCTTTAGAAGGACTATTCAATCCACTACATAGGCACGATGTTTCCCAGGTATGTCTAATAAATGTTTTGTGAACTGGGATAGGATAATGAAAGGTTTACCAGCATAAGTGGAATTGAGTAGAACATATGTATTCTGATGAGGAGGTTTTGCTTCATTGTGCCAAAAGCACATCAGGAAGCTCCACTGCTGTGGTAACCTGCAATGTGGACACTCGTAGGGTCTAAATATGCTACAGACCTCATAATTTCTGACTACTACAGTTTTCCCTTTCAGAGCTGATACTTACTTCAGTGAATTTTCAAGACTAAGTTAGCTACAATAACATCAGCTAACTATCAAATCCTTTCTTCCATTAAGCATAATTAATTATAAAGGAAACTAGTTCTCTGTAAAATACAAAGCACAGTTAGAAGGCTTATTTCATTACCAAAAAGGGCATAAAGAAATAATGGGTGATCTTTTGGTCTTGGGAACATCCATACAGCTCTACTGTCTTGATTTATGAATTGCTATGAAAGCCATATGAACAGACAAGTGAGAGCTGAGCAACTCATTGCTTGTATAAGTGCATGGATCTCCATGCTCAGTTAAGAGGATGTTGCATTATTTCAAAGGATAAGAAATCAGGTGCATTCTGTGCATTTTACTATTTCTCAAATGCAATAGTAATGCTCTTTCGAATTTTAGGTAATTCTTTGGTTCTATTTGAAATACAGTGATTACATTAGCAAAAAAGGTCTGAAACCTCCATGTCAGTATTTGTTAGGCACATATTTGACATATCACTTAAGCCAGATACCCTTGAAAAGGAAAGATAGTAAAAGATTAGCAAAACTGGAAGAGAGATGGGCAGCAGAAATTAAGTCTGTTAGTTTTATACCATTTCAGCCTTTTATTGTAAACCTGTTGTGCATTACTACACAACATGTGGACTGTGAATAATACTGACTCATGTCCCTCCTCTTTTGGATGTGGTTTTCCACCAGCACATTCCCATTACTGTGATCTTGGTGATCCTCCTTTGCAATTCTTTCTTTTTTTTTTTTTTTTCTTAATGTTAAGGCTTGTATCTTTGTTCTTTACTTCTGATTCTGGAGTTTTCAAACCATTGCACGTTTTCAGGCAGAAAAGAAATTCCTTGCTGGATCAGATGTCTTTCAAATCTTTATGATTCTTGTGGATTTCATTGATAACTTTAATCCTGGAAGCAGCAGAAGCGATTTGACTTTCGGGCTGGCACAATGGTTCCCTCACCTGTGGCTCCCGAGGCTTAGGGAGCATCTGATCCACACAGACTTCACCTGTTTGACATTTCTGATTTTGTTGTTCAAAGAAGTTTTGAACTGGAAGATCAGCTTCTCAATTGTTTGGATGTCTTAAACAATCTGTATCATTCTTTACGATTGTGTTTATGATTTTAATTCTGAAAGCAGCAGAAGTTATTGTACTTCTTGGCTGGCCCAATGGTTCCCTCACCTTTGTCTCCTGAGGCTTACGTAGTGTTGGATCCATAAAGCTCTCACTTGTCTGATGCTCTGGGTCACAGTGGAAACTTCTGACTTGAATTTCCTTGGTCTCCCATTTTCACCGCTTGGATTTGTTCCCAGCAACTGCATGAAGTGACTAGGTTTCAAGCATCATTCTCTGCTTTGCACCACTTACTTCTATTATTTCCTCTTCACTAATGATTTTCTTGGTGCTAGTATTTTCAGATTCATTTCCAGACTGGCCCAGAGAGTCTCAAAAGCAGCTTTTCATGTTCCCCACCTTTATGTCTATAATAGGCTTGACTGAGGGTTTGTCAGCTTTGTTTTCTTTTATAGCATCAGTTCAGTGGTTTTCTACAAGCCATTGGCAATGTAAAACATTTTTTTTTATATGCTCTTTTTGAACAGCTTTTTTTTTTATAAGTTCCACTGAACTGAAATTTACAGAGCCTAATGATTGGTTTTCAGATTTATTCTTCACAGCTGAAACATACCCATCCTGAATATCAATTTTCATTATTTGTTTAAATTTCTTGCCTTCATCACCTTGAATATTTTCAAATAAATGTTTACTGTTGGTTACGTCACCTCCTATTACTTCTTCAGGTAGAGGAGGAGGTGTGTTGTCATTATCTTCTAGAATTTCAAGAGTCTGAGTTCCAAAAATCCAGCATTTTCTGGAAATGTACATCCTTTAGAACATTTCATTTGCAGTGATTGTTTCCTCTGAATCCTCTTCAATACAAGTCTCCAAAGGCTGTGTTTCAAAAAAAAAATAAATAAATAAATAAAAATTTTGCCTTGTGCGCAACCAACTTTGATGTTTTCCTCCAAAGAGATTTCACATGCAACTTGAATTTCCATTGGGTCTGTGTTAATCACATCTAAAGGCTGTGTTGCCAACAATCAGCATGCAGTTCTGACGTCCCCTTTTTCGGTGTCTTCTCTGTGGACAATTGTACTCTCCAGTCTTTGCCTCTGACAACATAAGATGTGTGAGTTTCAAGACATGCTTCTCTTCACATTTCCTTTAATCTCTTTGAGTTTGGACTTCTGCTGCAACAAATTAACATTGTCCACTGAGTAGAGATGCCAAACTCTATCCAGCTGTTGAGTTTCTAACATGTGCCTAGTGGTTTTTACAGAACCAGCAAAAATTTCTCTGATGTGAGTTTCAGCTGATGCTTGTTCCTCATCATGGTACGTTTTATTGAAAGATTCCAGTCACTGCATTTCAAACATCCATGTGGCTGTGCGGACATGTCCTCTAGAGAATTCGAGAGTCTTGTGCATTGCTTCTGCACATTTTCTGAAGAGTGTGGATTACGCTTGTTTTCATTTTTTCACAAACTGACATTTTGTGTGTTTCTGAGAAACTAGTGACAAATATTATATACATTTACAGACTGCAAACAAGGAAAGAGGAGACTGCATTCAGCAGAGGAGTACAGGAAAAGCAGAAGTGTTTACCGAGTTCTACTTTCTGTTGTGTTTGTCCCATAGTAGAAGTATTTGCTGAATTAGTAAATGTACTTATTACTACTTTATGAGCCTTTGATTCCTAAACTCCACATATTCCTACAACATTCATAGGTTTCATTTTTAATTGCAACTACATAATGAAAATAGAAATTCAGACTGACGGACCAACATGTAAACTTCCACACTTCTAATTAATATCAAGATTCCTCTTATTAAAAACACAGACCTGTCCAACTTGTGTAGGTGTTGCAGTCTCTCTGTCAGAGGGAACAACCTTTTCCTGACCTGTCCTTTCAAACTGCTGTTTTAAAACCTGCATAGAAATCTTTGGGACATCCTCATTCATAGCTGCATTGGTTACTGCAATGGAAAGAATAATAATAATAATTAAAAAAGTGATTTTGTTTTCCTTCACCCTGCCTTTTGTGAAATTAATTTTATCAGTGAATTGTAAAACATTATTACATTAGACAAATTATACTTACCCTTGCAGAACTCTAGCAAGGCACTTGGTCATGAACAGAAACCCATAGAAAAAAGAACAGAAGAATTGTTGAGGGACACATTGCCTGCTGTTTTGCCATACCTGAATAGCCCAGGCTCAGAGTTCATTGAGGTCTTTGAATTAACCAAACGTGTGAATTCTAATACCAGGACTAAACTGCAGAAGCCACGCATCAACATCGTGCTCATGGTCTCCAGGCCTATTCCACTTGGCTAGAAATTGAGCCTTTATCATCCACAATTTTGTCTATACAGGGGCAAGCATTTGCATGTGTTTTCAGACAACTCTTAAAATGCCCAGTTCTTTCCAGCAGCTCAGCACATATTTGACGCTACCTCCTTATGCCAAGCTCCTCTCTGTGTACCAACATGTAAACCTTTTCTTAAGTCCCATTGAGATCTATGAATGTGCTTAGCTGAGGAGGGAGGCACTGAACAACTTGGAGCAATGTCCAGTATCTGTATCCTAAGAGCAGTCTCACTTTTGTGGGAGTAAAGACAGCTGCCAAGAACTTGGTTCGTTGTGCTCCTTTGTGAGCCTTTACTCTCAAGTCACTTACTTACCTGTTTCATCAGCGTGCTGCATCAATGTAGAAGCCCCATTTGTCTCCGAAGTAACTTGCTCCTCACGAGAAACCTGTGCACAAAACTTTCACTTTACTGTGGGATTTAGTGCAACATGTAAGAATATTCCATATTTCTGCCACTGTCTTTAAAACGTCACAGAGAACTATGAATGGGAAACCCCATTCATTATCACATTTAAACAACACTGTGTAGGATGCCAATCAAAAACCATTGTTATGCATTGCCAAATGAGGGCGGCGATCAGCAGAACATGAAAATCTTGCTGTACCAAGTAGTGCTGGAGTGAGAGGCAAAGCAGATAAGGATCGGCATCTCAGTATACCTGCTGAATGAAATAATTCTTAATTGACAAAGTTACCTCTTGTGTTTGAAAGGCTTCCACTGGGCTTTCTTTGGAAGTCATTCCAGTGCATTCAGCTTCCCTGGTGCTGCTTGATACTGGGGGCTGGGTGGTTCTTGAGGTCTCCTAAAGACAAATACAAAGAATTGCATAATTAACAGTAATTGAGATTTTTGTTTCTGCCTTTCAAGGGCTGTCACAAATTAATTGTACTTTAAGAGGCGTAACCCCAAATGGTTCCTTTATGGTAGTGTACCATGATTCAGTTTGGGTGGGAGACAGCTGTGTGTACCTCATGACAATGTTTTTGATCCTTCAAGTTTACTGACAGAATAAGCCATAAACGTGTTAAAAAAAAAAAAAAAAAAAGTAGGAAGATGCATAGAATTCAGGCCAATTGTGAAAAACAGCATGTTGTGTTATATTTTTAAAGGGCTTCTGTCCTATTTCATCAAGAACTGAATAATTATTTTCTTTTATTATCACCACTTTTTATTTTCTACCACTAAAGTCCACATTTACGTTTAACTCAGTGTGACGTTGTATTCTTCTTTTCCAAATCTACTAACTATAACAATACCCTCTAAAAATATTATGTTTACTTTCTCGTGTTGCCTTTCTGTGCCTCTGTTTCCTTACTCTGCTGACATATGGCATTGATGTCATAAAGTGAATACTGCTTTTCTGGTTTTTGAAAGAATTGTACTGGTCATTTCTTAAACACCTGCAGTATCTTCATTTGAATTCATTTTATTTTCTGACTTCTGATCATTTCAAAAGTTCTGCATTCTGAGACCAGCAATTCTGATGTCTGACAGAAACATTCATCCATGTGTTCTCATCCATCATTTCCATGGCTATTGTGTGAGCGTTCATTTTTCCCACTTTCCTTGCTGGTGTGGGTTATTAGAATACCAAGAAGATGGATCACAGTGGCACTAGAGTAAGGAAGTAGTGAGAGCGTTTTGGCAGCTATGTTGCTTAGAGTTTCAATTTGTAAGGTTTGGAGTATATTATACTAGGCCTTACAAAATTTTCCTAGTTCACAACAGTAGCTCCTTTCTTCTTAGTGTCTAATTTATCTTCCTTATCCCATGTATTATTTATATGGAATTTAAAGTCTTCCATCAAGACATGCCTGTGAATTAAATCACTACAGGAGAGACTTAAACTTACTTGGGAACCTTTTCAATATTCTGTGGACTGCAGATACTCAAGACACCTGTAATTGTTTTGTCCTTAGACAATGAGAAGAGTGTAAGAAACTGTCTCGTGGTAGCCAGAAAAAAATGATCTCATCGCCATTCTTGAGGTGAGAGAAGAATCTCAGGCCCTGCGATTCTGTGATTCTATGATTTAGTCAATTACATGCACAAGGAACCCTATGTGCCGAGAAGTTTGAGCTGTTAAAGTTAGTTGGAGCTCCGGGAGGGCAAGTCAGAGTGTGATGTACACGCGCAAGCTGTGTCAGCGTAACAGCTGAGAGAGCCACACAACATGAGGAGGTGTAGAGTTAACACCCTAGCAAGTTGAAAAGAAAATGCATTGCAAAATTTTCCATGTCTTCTCAGCTTAATGAGGATGTTTGGATGTATGTATAATATGCTCTTTGATTTTATATGGGTATGCTTTTCAATATATTTATGCATACATATGTTTTTTTTCACATAATATATACTTTTCCATTCCAAAGTGAATGTTTTAGATATGTAAGTCAAGCTCTTATTACTAGAAAAACTCGTTCATGAGACATATGAAATGTTCATGATAGTCATTATGTGTCTATGGTATGGGGTATTAAAAAAGAATATAATGAGGCTTAATGTAGTCAGGAATCAAATCTAATCTGAACATCAGTAGTGCCTTATTGCTATAACTTTTGTACTGCTTATGGAGTAGTTGCCATATTGCAAAAGGTTATAATAGTTTAATGTGCCATCCATAGCTGTCTAAACTGCAGCCTAAACATTATGGGCCAGATTTTGACAATATAATTACATGGCCTAGTTCTAAGTATGAAAGGAGGAAGAGGGACTTGGAGGTCCTCATCTTTTCAGCATCTGTCACAATGGCTAATTGAAATTACATTGACAGCGGGTAAAATGCTGCTGCTTTATCCAAAACAAGTGGTAAGTAGGAAGACCCTTGGTTTCATCCCTCCTTCTGCAATGGCCAACTGCAGGATATGGATAGCATTAATTTAGTATATAGCATTAGAGTTTGTGGCAAGTTTTGTATACCACATAGATTTTGGAGAATGTCCTTAAGAATCATTTGAAGATATTCATGGGATAAAGTTGCTCTTATCTTAATAAGTTGGGCAAGTCCAGCTTCCACTACGGAACTGTAGCTGAAGATCATGATCTAGATTTAATGCTTGTTAACAGTTGTGCTTGTGGTAACTTGATCCCTTCATTTCTTTCTGCGGAATATACAATTTTGTGCATTATTAAATCAAGTAAAGTGTTTAATAACTGCAAGGCTAGACTGAACAGCATTACAAAGCCACACAACAAATTTGTTGTTGAAAACAATTCACACAGGTGCATTCAGTTAACACTTTACTATAATTGTGGAAGCTACCATGGCAAGGTAATGCTCAAAATTTCTGCTACTTTTTTTTTTCTGAATATTTCGGGGTATGTAATTGTGGAAAAGTAAAATTCAAACTTTTTTACCTGTTAGGATTTAGAAAATTTTTAATATATTTTTAAAGTATTAAATGTTGTTCATGTCTGTATACATTATATAACAAGAGTGCATTTTTATTTAGGTATTCAGATTATATTACTAAAGAGAACTGTATTTACTACATGCGGTTTATATCTTAGTGGTGCATACATCAATTTTGGTGCCTGTAATAATTCATATAGAATTCTTACTGCAAAATGTGCCAAGATTTAATTTTTCATTAACTGTACTGTGTATTTTAGACCAAGGTTTTCTTTTCCTTATTGACATTTTTGCAGTTTTCCTCTATTCTGACAACAGAAAAAAATTACTTTCCCTTTCAAAAATAAAATTGTCTTGAGAATCAGATTATGTATACTCTGTTATATACATGTGTAGATAAAAACAAGTATATAAGTTTATGTATGTATGGAAAAAACAACTGATCAAGACGATCGAACGGTCCAAAACCTTGCAGAAGTACAGAAAGCCTTTTACTCACTCCTATCTGAAGCATGTTTATTTTAGTTAAACTGCATTATGATAATCATATATTAACTCTGTGTGAAGTTAGCTAATATAATATCATGTACTAGCATATTTAGAACTTACTGTTCTAAATGTTCAGTTTGTACCAACTTACAGTTCTCTTCATGCAGCAGAAGTAGATTGTGACTCTTAAGTTTCAGCTGCAAAATTATTAACAATAGAGGGACTCACTGGTGACTTACTTGGTTGTGTATTTTCATTTCTTCCTCAAAGCTATGTTCTTTCACATATTTATGTTCTTATGGTATCATCTGCACATCAGTGCTGTGAGAATCCTACAGAAATTTCTTATAAGTAATTCTGCACTTCATCTCTATGATTTGTCAGCTTTCCTTAGTTTTATGTAAATACTTATGTTGTTTTGGGTACTGTATGGAATATTTTCATTAAAAAAGTTAGGTTTTTGCCATTCACTAAAATTGTCACGTTATTCAATCTCATCCTCTGCAATCACCTGAAAATTGGCAATTGCTGCTCTAGAAATCTTAGAAAATTTGTCTGGAATGACCCTCAATGAAGGCAATTTAGCTATACCTGTGTTATTCCTGGCACAATGTACTACAGTGTTGAGTGAAAATCAGATACAACTGCCTATGTAGGAGGTTAAGCTCACTTGCCAGAAAGTGCTTGTGTCTGACACTGGATAATGAGATTTTGTCTGAGCAGCTGTTGTGCCCTTCAGAACTGTTCTAACTGTGATTTTACAGCTTCTGTGGCAAGATAAAGGAATTACTTTCATTTCCAGAGTGGTTAGTAACAGTTCTTTTCTGATTTGGAGTGTTGTATGTTTTTTGTTTTTGTTTTAAATCACTGATTTAATGCTCTGCTTATACTGTTCATCTAATTATTTTGGCAATGAAGAACAGCAACCTGTGGGTTTGATGTGTGGAATATTGTGGCCAAATTTTTTGTAATTATTTTGCTCTCTCTACATATCAGCCTGTTGGTCATTCAGCTTCATGTTGAGCAGCTCTACCGTATGCAAACATAGCTTGTACTCCAGACTGCGAGCTAGCAAACAACTCCAGGCTGGCATTTTCAGAACAGTAACACTGAAGATCATGACGTCTTCTCAGCCCAGTGGCTGTGGACAAAAGGTGTTCATGATCTGTGGTCAAGTTAAAGACCAGGTCTTTAAACAATCAGGTTGAGTTTGTGAGCACATCACAGTTCTGTCAGCTTTCAGTACTGCTCAGCATTTTGGACAAGATTTTAGTGCTTTCTACCAATAATAAGGCACCTTTCACTAGAAACAAATCTTCCTTGTAATGAAGAGAGTTATGAGTGATGACTGGCCTGAGAAAAACAAAGATAATAGTTAAATAGTACTTGCATATTTGATGTTAATATTTTGAATAACAACCCATGCACTCTTTATGCAATATTTGAGTATGGTAAAATTTTCAGCAATTTAGATTACTGTTTAAAAAATTAATTGCTTTCTTATTTAAGCTTTGATTAATGGTTTGGATTTATCCAGCTCTGGAAATCTGTGTTCAAACAACATGTTTTCTGTATTTTGCCCCAGAATTGATTCAGTGACCTCGAATAATCTTTCAGCTACCTAAGTTTATAATCCCATTTTCAATGAGAGTGCAGTTATGTTAGATATAAATGGGATTTTATGGTCTTGCAGTAAGTTATTTAATCTAAATTTAAAAGCTGTTCTATATAGTCTGATTCTATTTCCTGTGAACATGACCATTTCTGCTGATGATTTGAGAGAAAGTTCTCAACTAGACACATAGGACACACATGGATAAGTGTGCTTAGAGGTCACGTCTTTGTTGAAGAAATGAAACCATCATAGTGGCTTTGTAGAGAACTAAACCTCATTGTTAGGCCAGGAAGAATTCATCTTCATATCACGGGAATGAAACTCTGCTTCTAAGTAAGAGAAAAAGTCACATCATTTTTGTAAACAGTTCTGCATTTCTTCATCCAGTAAATGGCAGCAAGGTTGGAACACCTCACCAGAAAAGTACATGCAAACAAGTTATGTATTTGAAGTAGAAGTCAAAGTTAAAGGGAAAAATATGAATGAAAATAGAACAAAAATGAATTTACGTCCTTTTCTGAGAAGAAGTTTTTTTCTCGGGTTTTTACACAGATATTTACCATGAAGTTAGTCAGTAAGATAACTGAGTATCTCCTATTAGCATTCATGCCAGTTGCAAGTGTAAACCTCTATAAAGCAACAAAGTTAATAGTCTCTTTGTTAATAAAAGAATACCTGAAGTCCAGGCAAAAAAAAGTCATTTAGGATTATTTTTTGCACTGTGTTTTTCTTTATGATTAATTTTTACTGTAATTAGTAAGACTGCCTAGCTAAATTAGTGTCTACCCAAAACTAGGTAGTCAGAAGAGCTGTTTTTTGAAGGAAGTTAGTCTTTGCTTTTGTGCCTTTTTTTTTTAATTGATATTTCCTGAAATCTGAAATTTGCCTTTCTTCATTTTTATTGTGACCTTGAATTTAATTTCTCTTTAATTTCCTGTCTCTCTTCCGTTCTTAGGTTACTCAAGCATTTCTTTCATTCACAGAATCACAGAATTGAAGGGGTTGGAAGGGACCTCGAAAGATCATCGGGTCCAACCCCCCTGCCAAAACAGGTTCCTTAGAGCAGGCTGCCCAGGTAGGTGTCCAGACAGGTCTTGAATATCTCGAGAGAAGGAGACTCCACAACCTTCATTACCTTCATGTTTACCCTTAATAGAAGGATTTCACAGTTTTTAGACTAAACTACTTGTAGAATAATCACTACAGTGATGATTAGTCTGTGGTCTTGTTTCAGCATTTAAATTAATTACAGTTATAGTGTATTTTTAATTCCTCCTTTTTACTTGTGCATCTTTTTCCATACTCCTCCATCTCTTCAATTGAAAAGCAGTAAAACATTACTACTATGTAAGATGGAGTTCCCTGTAATGAAGGAGTTCACATCACCCAGCAATAGATTAGGGTTTGTACAAATTCAGGTGGACTCATGTAATATTTGTTTTCTTTCCCACCGTAAGAAATATTGCTATCAGCATTACTGTGTACTAGAAGTTATCACTGCAAAATAGTGCAGTTGTACTGTGGACCAGACTGCCCTCACTAGCTCCAGAATCATGGAGGAGTGGAGAAACATGGCTTGGTGAGGATCCAGCAAGTCCCCATAAAACAATGGTTAAAACACTCTCACAGAAAGAAATAAACTTTTCATAGGTCCTTGTTTGCAGTGACCTAGCTAATTTACTCTTTGCTTAGGCAACAAGAGCACAACAGCCATCCTCCAGATAAAATCTGCTCAACTGTGCTATTGTGTATCCTCGACGTGGCATACTGCATCATTTCTGATAACTGTGGTGGTTGTGGGTTTTGTTTGTTTTGTTATCTCATAAATCTGCTTTTAGACATGCAGATTGCTGCATGTGTACTGTAGTATATCCTCAAAGAGAAAATTCTGAGAATATGAACACTGTGGAAACATTGTCTTAATTATAATGAAAATTCTTCAATGAAGCATATTTTTCCCACCAACTCTTTAGCAGGGCATATCTCTTTTAGTACTAAAAATGCCATCGTTACCTGTGCAGATTTGTGCTGGTGCTGGGAGTGAGCAAAGGTGATCTTTGAAGAGGTCATCTGCCCTTTCTCAAACTGTTTCCGCACTGCAGCCAGGCCTCCAGGCACAGTGCAGGACTTGGTTTTCTCTGAAATCTGGAGTGATAAAATAAGGCCAATTATTTTGCATCTGCAGTAAGAACATACTTCCACAAGTTGATTTTTTTTTTTTAATTACTTAAGAGCAGTACACTATAATTCTTATTAATTTAAAATGGAGAATTTGGAAGCACTTAGTTATATCTGTACCCTCTTATGTGCAACTTCAACTGGTATAGTCTGTAAACTATACTTATTTCAATAGTACAAATGAATTTACATTAGTATGCACAATAGATATAGTAGTAACACAATTATTTTACAGTTATCATCAAAATGCATAACATATACATACTGCTTAGATTAATTGTTAAATCTTATTGGCCTACTTTAGGACTTTTTATTTTTTGTTACATAATTAGGATCTGAAAGTTATCAAGTCCTTTTGAAATGTTACACTCTAGAATATATTTAACACTAATTACTAAATGCTTCTGTGTGAAATAGATCCTGCTGGTATAGCTGCATATTCATCTCTGCCTAACCTGCTGCCTCAGTGGTTTCCTCTGAAGTTTAGGGGTCAGTCACATATTTTTAGCCATGTAATATTCTTTATTTGCAAGAATTACACACTTATCAGCAGACAGACAGTCATAAATAGCATATCTGGCAAGTTCATAGACTACTGCACAAGAGCCATAAATTGTGGTTAGGAGAACTAAAGGACTATCTATATTTGAAAAAATAAGCATGTTTGACCAGAATCTTTAACACCAACATAATAGTTCCCATGTACTTGATTGCCTGTAGCAATCACTTCAGAGCAATCCTCTGCTGTTCCATCTTCTAATTATATGTTCTGAGTTCTGTTGCCTTTGCTATTGCTACCTGGCCCTCTCTGTATTTTTTCAGTAGCTATTGCTGAAAAAAGTAGAGAGAGCTTAAAGCAGGCCTTTGTGAGATGATCCTTCTTCACCTTCTGTCACCAACAATGGTGACAAAGGTCAGAAGAGTGCCCTTGCCCTCACAGTCTCAGTTATGTCCGTTGTGTGTTGCTTCTTAGATGGTATGAGAAAAAAGCTTTAAGTATTTGAACCTATTAAACAATATGCAGGAAATAAAACATCCAGTAATTCAAAATTATCTTGTAATAAAAATTGCTAAAAAGAAAAAAAGAAGTAAATTTAGTACATAACATCTGATGAGTAAGTAAGCAAATCCTAAAAAACTGATGAAGATGGCACAATCCTATATATACATGGATATGTGAATGCAGAGAGTAATTACTTTAGTAAATGAACATTTCAGGCACACCTTGTGAGCCATTTGGAGATATTTAGAGTAGGTAAATGCAATTACGCGTCCTTTAAGGAAACATATTGATTTCCTTTAACGGAACTTAATATACTTAATATAAGAAAGGGCAAGGTGTCATAGAATGCAAATGAAGCAGTTCGTATGTTCTCAGCACAGTTCAGTTGGGTCAGGCTTCCTACAGTTCTTCCTCTTGAGGAGGGAGAGCTAATGGCAGCACTGTTGGCAGTTGTGGGAGGAGGGAATTTGAACCTTCCCAGACCAAAGAACGGCAGGAATCTGCTGCAAGTACTGAAAGGCAATTAGGAAATAAAGAAGTCAGTGGGCAGGAATTGTGTGGTTTGAAAACACCTGGACTCAGAAGGTGAGCGTGGGTGGTGGCTGCTTCCACTAAGTGGCTTCTGGGCTACCTGAGCCCCCAGGTCACTTCAGCTGCTGCAAACCACTCCTCCAAAGACCAAAGTGCAGGGTAAGACTGGGAATCCTTCTACAGCTCTTCTCACATATAGACAGAGATGCTGTCTGGTTAGGCTTAGAGCTGAATCAGACTCATTCTGTTGCACCCTGACTGACAGGAATTAACTCTGGCCTAGTTTACAGTAAGAGAAAGGTGCGTGCTTCCTGTACGCTGAAATTCCAGTGTAACAGAGGCCTTTGTTGTTCGAGCATTGTACCAAGCCAGCATAATGCCTCGGTTTCCTGATAACAAGATGGTTGAGCTGCAACTTCCAGTTAGGATTTTCAGAGATGGTAAAAATATACTTTGTGTCCTGAAGTATTTCTGTGCCTTAGTTAGCTAATTCTATTACAAAAAGGTACCTCTCCCTGTACCTTATCTTGAATGGCTGCTATTTTATAATGTGGTAATTTCAAATTCTTCAGTTTGAGCAGCAAGAGCTCTAAACTCACTGCGCTCCTGAATACGATTTTATTATTGGGCGATAGAGAATATTTATTGTGATAAAGAAACTGCCTCTTTCTGTCATCATGAGCAAATAGGATAACTGCATTGCTGATCTCTCATGCCTACGGTCCTCATAAGTGAAGTTCAGGCAAAGGTGGACTAAAAAGAAGACTACTTCCATGAATTAAAGGGGATTGTCCAAAAGACCAAAGGCATGTAGCATGAAAAATCTCATTTGGTAGAGACAGAGACTGATGGATGACTATGTTTGCTATGTAGTTTTCCTAATTTCAGATTTAAATTTTGATCCACCCCGTGATCCATCTGATAGCTTGCTTGTAGAAATAAAGAAGGTTACAATCTGTCCCTGCACAAAGCAAATGCAGAATTAAGAAGGTAATGAGACATTGGTATCTTACATTGGCAAAGCAGCTGCTGCTCTCTGCCTTGGACACAGCAGCCTGATACAGAGCCATTTTTTCCTTCAAGGAGACATTCTCCTGGAAGTCCAGCAGTGTGTTCCCAGTCCTGGGAGGGCTCTCTTCTGGTAGTCCTCTTACAGGTTTGCGACCACCCACTGCAACTACAAACAGACATCAGAGTTGGGGGAGAGGGAGATGGGTGCATGTGTTTCAAATCTTGAAAGAAAAGCAGTAGGCAAAATGAATGGTATCGCCAACTTTTTAGCAACTGTGTCATACTTTTAATTTAGAACGTATCAAGTACGGAGAGTTTCATTTATAGAAATGTAGTTTCATTTTTAAAGTAAACACTTGAAATAAAGCATTTGCTAGCGGGATTTTACAACTGCAATTGGAAGAATCTTATAGGTCATCGAATAGTTCCTGGCTGTTTCTCAAGGACCAGCCGGTATCTCTGTGCTTTGCTTATGCAGGACTGTGCAAAAAGAGAAAACTTAGCCATGACCATATACAGGGCAAGAATTAATGCTGAATTGCCTTTTAAAAAGTTAGCATGCAAAGGTTCTTACCATTGTGACAAGGAGTTACAATTTATCTACCTGCAATTCAGGAACAGTGAATGTGGAGACAGCAGTTCAGAGTACTCCTAAAAGAGCACTACAGACTTAATAGCACTAGTCTTTTGTTGTTGTTTTTAACATACATATGAAGTTGTTAGAATTCCACATGCCCAGAAAGGTGCCTTAAATTTAGCATCAAGGTGTTTTTCCTTCTTGTTTCAGGTAAGGGGGGAAAGAGTATGCTGTGAGCATCTCTACCATCTGTAATCAGAAGCAGAAGAGGTTTAATATAAACCCGCAGGCTGGAAATTCCTCTTGACCTGCCAAGGTGTTTTGTTGTTGTTGTGTTTTTTTTTTTTTTTTTTTTTTACTGTCGGTGGAAAATTGTGTTGAACAACACTGAATTTCTGTAAACAGGACACTCCTTTCCTTTTTGGGTGAAGAGGGAACTGTAAGATTTCAAGAACACGTATTTTTAGTGAAGCCACCACTATCTATTTTTTTTAATCCTTGTGCTAGTACTGCACAAATCAGAGTGCCCTAATCTTCTCTAAATCCATCTACATTCTCCTTGTCTTTGCATAATAGGAGGGAATAAATTTGTTGCAACCTGCATTTCTTCTTTAAAAAATTGCATTTTATGAGATTACAGAAACAGGTTCTAGCTGAAATAGTGTCCCCCCCCCCAAAAAAACAAACACAACCAACCAAACAAACAAACAACACAAACAAACCCCCTAAACTCTACAAAATCCAAGCATAATATTTCTTTGAATTTCTCAAAAGTGTACACCTCTCCTTTTCTGGAGTAAGTAGAGGGGGACAGCTGATTTTATTTTATCCCCACATGTATATGGTGGAACTTGGATGATGTTTTTAGGGGCTGAAGCCTGCATAGCCTTTGCCAGAGTCAATTCCTTGTTCTGGAAGCCCAACTGTAAGACATATTGTCATACATATGCATGACAAAAACACATGTTCAGTCAATCACATTTCTTCTTACCTAAATTGGCTGACTTTTCATTATTGTATTGTTTTACTAAGGCAGTGGCTGACAAGGAAAGATACAGATCAAAAATCAACCCTTTTTCTTTTGAAGTGCCCACAGTTTAGCTTTAATACTATGAAATGCTGCAACAAGATCCTTTCCAAAATGCTATCTGTTCACCTGGCATAGAGCAGAGTGCCAGGGAAAAGGTATCCCACCAAACAGAGAGGAATGCCAGGCCACATCTAGCCTGTCTGCCTGTTTACTGTAAAACTGTTTAGCTGGCATAAGTGTTCAAGGTCCAGTTATAGCAAGCAAATATAAAAAAGCGACCTTAATCTTCTGTAAAAAACAGACGTATATGTAGACACCCATTGAAGGGTGGCTTTTAGTGTAAACTTACTCAGTTTCTTAATATTTTCACATGACCCTACTCAGAACATATATGAGGATAATCTTCTATTTAATTATCCTTATCACATGCAGTGCATTTGTATATTGGGAGAAATAATCATAGGCAAAAAAATTGCTACACTTTAAGAAAGAATAGCAGCAGTTACAATCAATGAAAGCCTGCTGGAAGGAAAAAAAATGGTTTTCAGGGAAAGTAGAAATCAGGAGAGACAGAAAATTGCTGTCCTCCAAGTGAGAAGTCTGTACATTAAACCAAATCTAACCAAAACAGTGGAGATGTTGAACACATGCTTCAGAAACAGAGGGATAGTCCCCCATAAACCATCAGTATCCTTTCATTTTAAAGGTACATTGTATTGGTTAACACAGATTACTACCAGCATATTTATTAGCCTTTGCTTTAATTTTCAAGAATGTTTACAAGTTTGAAACCTTTCTTAGTATTGTTCTGATTCAGCAAGGGATTCTTAGATTCTGCCTAATCATAAGCATGTGAATAGTTTCCTCAAGTGCAATGGGAATACTCATATGCTTAAAGTTAGACATGTGATTAAATTCCTTGCTGAATAGGGGCCAATGAATTTAATGGACTGTTTTAAAAAACATTTTAATAGATACATATTATTAGCCACCTGGGGAGGGAAGGTAATAGAAACTATTCTCTTGTTACCTTTAAAACAGGAAATGAAGTCTCCTTAGAAGCTAGTTGTTTTATAACATAATGCAAAACTCTTTCTGATGCTGTGAGAGTTTAAGCAATCTAGGTTCATTCATTTTGCTCTAAGCTTTTGCTCATTCAAGAGAACTCAAAAGTGTAATATCTTCTGATTCTTTTGAGGATAAACGTGTGCTTGTGATGAAATATTTTGTCAGAAGAGTCTTACATTTACCAATATGAGGTATGCCAAGAAAAAGCTGAAAACTCTGTTTTCCTTTGTCAGGTGGGTCTTAAATGATACCATTTATTTCAGAGGATATAATTATTTTATTAATGGTAACATATCAACTGTATGAAGTGAACAGACCTTGACAAGTCTTCCATGCATAATAGGACTGGAGAATTCTGGCTTTCATCCAGTTGTATCCAATGTTACATTAGCTATCCCTTATGGGCTTCTTCATGTTTTCACGATAGGTTAAACAGCAGTATGAGCATTGCCTTCATTGTTTTTCAGCGGAGACAGTAGAAGTTGTTGGTACTCAGCCATACAGCTTTCTGTAAATCTTGTTTTGATAACTCTTCTAGGAAAATAAGGCTTTGGCATAATTGAAACATTTAATAAAAAGCTCCATAGCACTTCAGTGGTTTGAGGGTTTTGCTTTTGCTGAGAAATTGAAGCATTTGGTATTGAGAACTCAAAACTCATGGTGATGAGAGAAATAATCTATGGATTAACATTATCCTATACTATTCAGTTCCTGAATATTTATTCAAGTGCATAGTTGCAGATTTCAGTGCCTAAGTTCAGTGCCACTAGAAGTTTAAGAGTTTTCTCCGCTGCTTTCAAATACTCAAATGAGTCTATAGGGAATTTGCTTCTCATAAGACTGCCTGAATGCAAAATGGGATATTATGGCTCTCACAGGAGCTCAGAAAAACATTATCCCCTATGGGTCTGTCACATTTTTAGAAAAAGCTTCATTTATAAGAGGCATGAATTGTTGAGTGTGCAGTTTTATGTAGTTCTTATGCTTTGTTATTCCTGATGGACCAAACTATGCTTCTGAAACATACTTTGCTCAATTTGCAAAAGAGGCAAAGAGAGTATGGAATGGAGCGGAGAAAGAACATCTTTAAACTGTAAGAACTTAAAAGAAGGGGGGAAAAAGGTTCCTTACAACCATATTATAAAAAGATACCTGAAAAACTTGAGAAAATGTAGAGAAGAAACAGAGAAAATATCCCCACATGGAGAAATGCAACTGTGTCTAGACGGTGGAAAAGAAAGTTATGGGGTAATATGATCATAGTGTATAAACATCCTTCCAAGAAGAAATGAGCAGGTTAAAGATCTCTTTGATTGGCTAGAAACAAAACAAAACAAACAAAAAACAACAAACAAACAAAAAGGAAGCTATCCAGTGGCTGAAAGGTACTACTCAAAGATGCTTATCCAAATTGAATATTATTTCACTATAGATTAAAACTACCATCTTTCCAAAGAAACTTCACAGCTGTTACTGCAGAATTTGCAAGTGCTACTGCTTTGAAAGGCTATTTTTCATGTATAAGTGTAAAATACTGCACAAGTTACTTCTTAGAAATATTAGCACACACAGAATGGCAACATTTAGTAAATTTATTTATCTTTATATTAGAGAAGTACTGTGAATTAGTTTAAAGTGAAATATGGATCAGTTCATAAAGAAACATAATTTTATGTCATGTCACCTATTCCCATGCAATTATATTTGTCCTTAATGAAAGAAGGCTAAAATGGACCTTTCTGACTTTGTTAGGTGGAAGTTAGGGAAAGAGTTGCAGAAAAGAATGATGAATGGCTATAGATTTGTGATGGGAAATAGTCTGAAGCTCATGGTCTAAACACTTAGAGTAAGGCCTGAAGAAGTAGTCCGAAGCACTGGGTAAAGAAGCAGACCAGAGGCAGACAGACAGAAGTTGTAGTGATAAACATGTCGGTTTTGGCCAGATAAAATTAGTGTAGAAAGGGGTTATACATCTAGTACAAATAAATGCCAGAAAGGATTACTTCAAAAACAAGTGGACCCTACATGACGATGTGTCATTTCTCTAGATGCTTTTTAGAACTCTGTCCCAGATTACAAACAAAACACTTGAGACGTTCTACCTGATTCTTCCTTATCTGCAACCACATAAATCAAGGATAACTCCGCTGAAGTTGATGTAATTGTAAGATTGTCAATTTAGAGACGGGAGCTAATGCCCATTAACTGCCAAGGTTTGTAAGTCTTTGCATTCATCAACTTGTATTAATTCACAAGAATATTATACAACATTTTTATTACAGAGTGAACTGAGCCGATCCTATCTTCTATTACAGTATGTCATTTTTTTTTTGTCATTTTATGTTATTTGCAAGATTGTGACTTTCTTATTACACATTATTACTCTTTTGTAAGAGCAGGCCTCTTCAACTCAGGATTCAGCCCATTGGTTAACAATTAAACAGGTTTATTTCAAGTAATTAATTATTCCTAGTATCATTTAAGTTGTCTGAATCAGTGTTCATTGCAAGTCATTTGAAATGCAAATAACTTTCTGTAAAGCCCTGCAGCCCTAGAGACCAATGTAGACTAGCTGTAAATGACTTTAGTGAGGATCTTCTTTTATAAGCTGTACTGGGACAGATTTTTAAACAGGGCAGTGGACAAAATAGGTGTGCAATAGTGTATGCCTCATTTAAACATGCAAAATAGTTGCTGTGAGCACAGCATTATTAAAAAAACTCTAAGTTAGTATTGGCTTTGTAAAAATTTAGTAACAAGCTGCAATTTAAATAAATCAACTACAGCTCTGATTCTTCTGTCTTTTTGTCATGTCCAATATTTGTCTAGAGTTTGTAGGTAGCTGATACGTATGCACAGCATTGTGTATTGTCATCATACAGACTAATTCAGCTGATGGTTTCAACTCGACCAGCCTGTTTACTAAAAACAATATTTCTACCAAATCTGGTATTAGAAGAATGAGAAATCTAATTAAACTACAGTTCAAATTCTTCAGAGAAAACTGCCAGTTACAGTAACTTTCTCCCGTAAATCATTTTTACAGTCAATTGACAACAATCAATTTTAAAACATGCTATTGTCAGTAATTTTCCATTTTTTTGGAGACAGAACCTGACTTAAGCCCAACAGATTTTTCCAGTTCATAGTAGATACTTAGAGGTATCTCTTTTGTTGCAGAGCACACTCAGAACAATTAAATGTGATACAGAACCTAGTAGTACTAGGTTGCCTGTAGTAGTACTTCTACTTGCCCGCTACTTGCATACTCCCCAAACTTATTACTTATTTTAGTTATAAACAAACTCCATGCTACAGCATCAGGCCTATGTTAAATCCATGCATAAATAAAAGATGATAATACTAGCATCCTTAGTTCATGGAGAGGTAGCACTATTTCATTGAAATTATGTGCAATTTAGGACAGTTTCAGCCCTAAGTTTTCCTCAGTTGTGTCAGTCCTTTGGTGAGAGTCCCTTTGTTTGGGGTGTGTGTTTCTTCTTCAGATACAGACCTAAGTACCATTAGTAAAGCTTTGTTATTTCAAAGCTGTATTATTTTAACAGCTTTTGTTGCAGCTGCAACTCAATGTCTCTGGAAATAGGGAGACAGTTTCACAACTCCAGGGTTTCTACAGCAGTGGTACCTTAAGAATTATTCATTTTCATGCTCACTCTTAGGCTGCAGTACACCATTCCTGTCACTTGTGCTGGTACTATTGTTTAAGAATCTGCACTGCAAATTGAAAAAGTGGCCTTGAGTGAACAACTGATCCAAGGTAAAATGAGAGAGAGAGAGAGAGACAGAGACAGAGAGTATTTAAGCCAGTTATATTGCCAAATCTGTGTAGAAAGTAATTTCCTTCTTAGAGCAATTTTTTGTTCTGGCCTCGAAATAATTCCTGTCTGGATTGTAGAATACAAACTATAAATGAGGAAATTTCTTACAAATATTCTTCCTCTTTGCTACATAATCTTATCTACTACTATTGTCTTTTGTTACAAAAGACTTTTCAGTGTTGTCAAATCCACAAAGTTGGATTCTCTCTCTCCGTGTTGTCATCAACCAAAACTTACTTAGACAGGTTTCCTGTCACTTACACCTCTGTGGATAAAATAAAGTTATTGCGGTTAAAAAAAGGGGGCTAGTAAAACAGGTAGTAATGTCCACAATAGAAAATAATCTTGGCTGTCAACAAAGATGATTTTGGAAGCCTAGCATGTAAAGAAAATAACTAGTTTAAAAAAGGAGACAAATTATGTCACAAAGCCAATGAACAGAGCATTTCAAACACCGTATGTAGAGAATATTTTTTTCAAAATAGCTCTATGTTTACAGTAATGATTTAACTGATAACTAATCAATACTGATTACTAAAGAAACTATCAATCCTCCTTTAAAACATCACAACAGAGATATCTGAATGTGTCACAGTTAATATACAAAGCAAGTAGTGTCAGCATTAGCTATAAGAGGTCTTGCTCATTGAGATTTACTTTCCTCTTTGATCTCCTTGAATCTGGAATTGCTAAACATGCAGGCTAAGCATTTTCTGATCAAAAATAGAGTGGAGGCAGTAATAGGTTGATACCCTATAAACAGTTTATTAATTTCATTTGGACAGTGGACAAGTCTTTTTATGTCATTATTTGGGTGATCTAATGTTTTACACAAAGTCAGATCCTAGAATCTTTGAAGTCAGAGTGATTTGCTATTAGCCACAATTATCTTGCATTTTTATCCTTTGACTTTAGAATGAATATTATTGTAGCTTTAAAATTTCTAGATGCTTCTAGATGCAGGGTCACAGGATCAGGATTAAAGAAAAATAAAGGTTTGTTGACAGAGAACTGTTTTTTTAAAAACACCATACTCAGTACAGACAATAAAACTAGATGAAAACAAACAAAAAGATTCTTGTGATTTAGGAAACTGAGAAGAATCCTGTCTGTCTGTCTGTCTCTCTCTTTTTTTTTTTTTTTCTGGGGAGTGGTGCTTTGGACAGGAAATAATTGTTTCTATTGTATACCATAATGCTTGGACACATTTCTGAAATGTAGATGAACAAGTGTTCACTTACAGTTAGCCATGCGATTACAAATGTTCCACTCAGTCTAAGACATTAGAAAAAAATACTGTTCTCTCTCTGTTCATCTTTAATATTATCTGATGCTTTAATCTTACTTAAACTCTACATTGCAATATATCTCAAACTGGGTAAGTAACAGGTGATGTTTAGCCTGCATGTTAACCTCTTACCAAGGAGCCTCTTACAGTGTTACAAGATGCAGGTTTATGACTTGCCTTGTTGTAAACATAACGAGTAGCCCTTTCCAGTATATTTCTCAGAATAGTAAATCTCCTCCAGCCTGAGCTTCCAGGCAGTCTCCAAATGCCATTATGGAACCTGCTCTCAGTGACTGTAACAGTAAGTTGATGTGTGTCCGGGACTAGGTTCAAACAAATATCAGATTCCCTTCCCTTGTGTCACTTCATTTCACCAAGATGAAACTTTTATTCAAGTCATAAAATATATATAGTATATGGCTTAAGGAAAGTTGACTAGAATATTGATCTTACCACTGAGGTGGAAAAAACAGGCCCAGCCCAATGAGTTTCAGTTAATCTATGTGACACCTCCATTCTTCTCTCTCTGCAGTATTAATGACATAATGTTTGTGTTACGAGTGTTCTTCATTCCTGATCTGATTCTGGTTGTTTGTTTAAAAACTGCATTCAGCTACAGCATTACAAGTCTCTAATAATGAATGCAAGTATTTCGAAGAGCACATAGAGAGATAACCAACTCTTACATATGTCAGTGTGATTTATTATCCTTGTTTTACTGGGTTAGAATCTGAAAAATGGTGGGAGATTGACGTTTGAAATAAGTCATTGAAATCTCCACAGAAGAAAGAAATTGATAATGAAACAACAGAGCCATGTTTATGAAACTACTTTTCCTGTGACCCACCTTTAAAGAGAACTCTATTATTTATCTCCTGATCTCTGTCTGAAGCTGCAAACACCTCCTCCAAAGGTTTTGAGGAGAGGGTTCTATTTTGTACCTCAGTGAATATCTCTTTTTACTTTCCACAATGTGAGAAAAGCTGTGCTAGAGGGACAGTATGTGCCTATTATGTAGGATTTGTCAACCTAACAGGCGGTCTTGGTTCAAATTCCAGTCTATGCTTCTTGTGCACTGACCGTGAGAAAGAAGAAATGTGTTACTGCAGCTTCAACATACTTAACCATTTTAGCTTCCTTCTTCAGTACAGCATTGAAATTAACTTTATCTATATTGACATTTAAGGTGTTTGGTTTTCCATACTGAAGACAGCAGTTGAGGTGACACTGAGTGAAATGCTTCAACATTTATAAATAGACAACGTCAGGCAAGGGCTTGCTTCCCAGTGGTTGATTATCAAAAGAAATACAAAGGCACAAAAAGTTGGGCAGAATTCAACCTTAATTTACATCAGGTTTTTCCATTGGCTCTCTTGTTCTCCCTGGGTTGAAGAAAATCCTTACAAAGAAAATTATTTTAATGTTAAATGTAAGAACTCATTCTCCAAACAGTGAACTGGTAACAGTAATGGCTGAGAGGCACAGCTTTTATGAGCACTTTTTTTTTTACTATTTATAAGAACACATGCCCTGAAAACGTTCACAGTTCTAATTCTAAAAATAGTATACATTGTTTTTAAAAATACTTATGTTATAAAAGTATTTCTGTTCTCATGTAATCATCTGAAAATAAACAAGCATTCATTAAAAGGCACCAACAACAAATTCCTACATAAAGTCTAAAAACTAGTTTTACTGTAAAGGTTCAGTTGAAAGGAGCATACTAGAAACATGCAGTATTTTCAACCTGCCATTCTGAATCAGACTTTATCCCTTTTCATTCTAATATCAGGAATTAAAAATAACATGGGAAGAATCTGAGTGATCTGAATTTTTATAGTCTTCATCATGCTTCCAGATTATGCAGCTCTTGAAGAATTGTTTGGTTCTGGAGGTTAGGACTGATGGAGGTACATACAGCAGATTATTATAGTCTCTCATTGTGCCCTGAGAGACTTCTTCTTTTAACTTTTAGCTTGCATTCCCACCTACATATTGGCAGTTTGTCAGCTATTCAAATCTTGACTTTGTATCATGTCATCAATATAAATTGCAATTTTTTAATATTTTTTTCACCAGTTTTCCATATATTACGGGCCTAACTTCCATCAATTTGATCTTCCAGTTTTCCACAATCCACTGGCATGATACTAAGCTCAACAAATGCTGCCGTGAAACATTAGGACTACATTAGGGTTACAGTGCAAAGTGATAAATAATAATGAACTTTTCCACTAATAATATCTAATTTTAAAATTAAAAATCTGCACTCAAGATAGCTTCAGAATACCTGCATCTGTTTGCCATTTTAAGTTCTGTCTTAACTGGATCTAACATTACACTCCTTAGGTCATAGCATACACAGAATCTTGGATTTCTATCTCCTAGGTAACTTTTCTTGCTTTTCCCTGAGTTTTGAAATACTTAGCCAAAAAAATACTGATCTGGGTAATATAATCTAACAATACATCTATAAACCTTACTTCAGGATTTGAAACATTTGAAGAAACATTGAAAGAGAAAACTTAAAAGAGTTCATTCAAAATTTCCAGCATGTGTTGCCAGCAACTATAATGGGAGAAGCAATAAGACCACTATTATATTAAAACCCCACTTTGTAGTTCTGAGAATATTCAGTTCTCTTCAGATTTGGTTTGTGTATTGCAGTAATATTTTCTTTTGGACATATTCATTTAAGAGGCGTGCTTTGACATAGAGGTGAACTTGCAACTCATTTTAAAAAATGGTGATGCTGGAATATGTTTTGCAAGCCCATACATACATAAGTATTTTTTTTTTCTGTACTATAGAGCATGTTGGGATAACACCTAAACACAGATTACAGAAGAGAATTGCTGAATAGATCTGAAAGATCTAAACCTAAAGGGAAGAAAATACAGGACTTTAAGGTAATAATCTTTTCAGAGTCTTCCTGAATGCTTGAATTTCTTTACATTTTATTGCAGATCAAGTTTCCTTTGCAAACAACTTGTAAAATTAGACTTGAAGCAATATAATTTTGGTCTCAAAACTAATGACATATTTCAGCCCAGAGGGCATATTTGCATCTGGGTTACAAACTCTTGAAGACAGCAGAGTGGATGATACTATTACTTAGTTCCTAAACAATACGATTTCACTTGTTTCACTATAGTTATTCCCAATTTCCCGTGGATGGATCAGCTAAGTTTATGGATAGCCAGTATAAACAACATTATGATCAAACTAAGAAAATATTAAGGGCATGAAATAAAAATAATGCTCAGGAGGCTAATCAACATATTATTATTAAAACAACACATCGCCAAATCTGAACTATCTCCACCAAAATATAAAGTCAAGTTATTGCTTTTTCATAACTGATGACTGCTGTCCGTATTTTTGATAACATATTTGTAGATTTGGGTTGTCTTCATCAGAAATTATGACAAGAATAAGTTTTAAATTATTGAGCTACAAAGACTAATAACATTTGAAAACATTCATAAATGAAAATTATATAAAATACATCCTCAAAACATATCACACCATTCTGTCATATTTTTTTCAAAAATTATGTAATTATTAAAAAAAAAAAGATGAAAAGCTGGTTTTGCACTGATAAGCACACCACGTTCTCTTATTGAAGGCTGCACTGGTTATATGAGTGTGATTGCCCACTGTCACATCAGAGATCAAGTGCATTGTTTAATTTGTGTGTGAAGGAATTAAATGCACTGTTTTAACTGACATTACCAGCATAGATTTTTGAGAATAGGAGAAAAAATCAGGAGGGGGAGAGATAAAAGGAGATAGTCATGCAGTGAGCTGGTTTTGCACTAACATCACTGATCTGTAGCATGAATTTACTTTATAATACCATCAGAAGTGTACAATTTAGAAACCTCAAGTACGTTCATGTATTAGTATGTTATATATCATTATATAAAGCCTAAAAAACAAGTAATGTATCATCAATATTGTTTCTCTATTAAACCAAAACACAGGTACATACATTCTTTGATACTCTAGAGCAATGGTCTCCAATGGGGGGCAGACCCCTAGGGTCTCCACAAGACAATCAGTTGATTTGTAGGCAGAATGTATTTTTTGTACCATTATAAATAGTATACATTTTAAAAGCGTTTATTTCATCTTTCATCCCTTCTTATTACTTATTTTTGTGTATGCTTCATCATATATATAATATATTGGTAGGATAGTAGATGTATATAATCCATAAAGTAATATACATATGTTGGGAGTACATACTTGAAAATATTTTATTGAAAAGTGTGTGTGATCAGAAAAGTTTAGAGATCATAGCCATAGAGAACTAAAATGAGAAATCAGATCAAAGCGGTAAGGCTAACCTTCAGCATTGCTGTTCTGTCCATTTTCTGACGACATCTTCTCAAAGATTGCTCTCCCCCTTTTCACACTGGACTCCATCACAGAAATGTCTGAATGGCTCCCAGGCTGACTCGCTGATGTTGGTGACAGTGAGCTTCTCCCACTTTCTCCTTCCTGTTTGAAGACATCGAGGGGATGTGATTTAGAAGCTACTGGTAGGAGACAGATGTGGTTTTTGGGGGGGGAGGGCAGTGTATGAATAGGCAGCAGATTGGAAAGGGGTGTTGTTCTGTAAGTAGTATTCTTCAAAATGCTCTAGGATAATTTTCTGTGGCACTGCAGGATGGAAATTCATGTGTGCTGCATAGTTTATAGGTCAACACACCATCATGCCTGGCAGTATCTTGCAGTTTTCATCTGCCATGTCTTGCATGTTCTTTCTTCCAGAAGCAAAAACGGGTAGTGGTAAGGATCACAGTCAAAGATGCCATCTGCTTATTTAAAAAGTATTTGTACATAGAAAAGTTGACAGACAGAATTCTGTTAATTTCATTACTTGGAATGCAAGAATATGTAAAAGCAACCAACGATGGGTTGGAGACCAGATGTACATAGGTGTTCAGTATTAAGAAATTAATTGATTTTCAATTCTGCTATGATAAATTAACTGTATTTGGCTTATCACTATAGTAGGTCAACGTTCCATACAGCTTGTTTAAAGAATATCATTAGTATCACACTGTGGCCTCAGCCCTTTAAGGCAAAATGAGTAAATTATTGCTAAACAAAATGTTTATGTGTCAAACTTGGTGTTTTGGGGTGCTTCTCCTTCATACCATGCAATATATACTAGTTAGTATGGAGCAGTTCAATGTGTTGGACACAACAGCTGCACAATCTCAGCTACAGCTCTTACATTACGTAAACAGCTGAAATAGCTGGAGTAGTAAAATTATATGTGTATGTGTGTATATATATATATATACAATATATATATAATTTATGTATTTTTTCCAAGGGAATAAGATGAAAGGTCCCCTGTAAACTGTGGGCGCATTTTGCTAGCCTATGCATAAACATAGTATGATTCCAGAGTACTGCAGGGAGAAAGAGTACGAAGTCAATCATAACATTTTCACTCTCTTAAAGTTGCTGCAACTAGAGCTATGTGGAAATGGGATCTAATGGTTCACAGCTTTTCAAACACAGTATGAAAGTTTTCTTGATTAGATTTTTGTTTTCATAGTTGTCATATTAAACAAGACAAAGTACTTCAGATTTTCTTGAGAGTATCAGAAAATAACTTGGAATTTTCAATGTTATGAAATAGTATTTAATCTGATTTATAATTCTAATTAAAAGTTCTTTGTAGAATAGTGTATTGGCTTAAAGCATTTTCAAAACCTTCACTGACAAAATGACAGAATGAAATACAAAGAAGTTATATCTATGTGAGTGTTTTATGTGTAAATATATAAGTATTTGAAAAAGAGATTTTTGGGAGGGAAATTGAGTTAATCAGTCATATGGATTTTTTAAGTATTACAGCTGTACAAACTATCCTTATAGAGAGATGGATACCAATGAAGTGGAAACTACTCAAACCAAAATTTGAGAAGCATCCAGTAAGGTTGTTTCTGATTTGAAGTCAAATTATTGAAGAGATTTTTTTTACTCACAGTTTGTGGGACCCTCCTATATGGTAGTTATGGTTCTAGAATTGATTTTGTGGTCTTGTCAAGTTAGATTTGGTCTCCTGCCAGAACTCATTGAATTGGATTAGCACAATTTTATGTTGCTCCACCAACGTAAAGCACTTGAAAATGGACCTCTACATTCACTGTAAAATTTCCTCCACATCTGCATTGAGCTGTACACAAGACTTTCAGAAGAACTTAGCTATTGGTCAGTGAGATTTAAAAATATGTTTTGTTGACAAAGTTGGAGCTTCTAACTTTTGATTAGTCATGAAAGGAATAACTATGACTGTGCCACCACTAGTTAAAGAGCTCTTTGAAGCTCAGCCCTAAACTGTGCATTACATAAGAAGCCATGGCTTTAGCAGAATGAAAGGGTGTCATGTCTGGGCTAAAGAGACGTCTGTGAGTACACATGTAAATTCCTCTAAACACATTTTTTCCTGTTAATAAGGTAACAGTCAAGTCCTTAGGAGTATTAGAAGGAAGACATGACTCTCAGGACCTCTATATGGAGCCACTGAGTATCAGTCGTTCAAGACAACTTTTAAAGATCATTTATGACAGCTAAAACTAGTTCAACAGTCCGGTCATGAAACACTGTTGAGATGTTAGAAAGCTTAACCATTGAATTAATCTGGGGGATGGGGCCTCAATAAAAAAACACACATTAATAAAACGTATATTTATCTGCATGCAATAGTTTAGTAATTCACTAAAATAATAATTTTGTCCTATACCATTGTTTATGTGAGGATAGGTATGTCCATTTTCAAAGAAACAACAAGAAAATTGTGATGTGTTAGAATTACATAAGAACGAGTTTTCTTTCTCCCCTATCTAAATGACAGCTGATCATTTATTTGAAGCATATTGAGAAAAGGACTGAATAAGCAGCTGCAATTTTTTGAAATTGCTAAATTATGTAAGAGCTCTGCTCTTTCTGGTCTGGTAGATGACCAACATACAACACAGAAAAGTGGAAAATTGAGAAATGAGTTGCCTATTGGGATAGTTTCTTCCTAGCCTCAGTAAGTGCTTGCTGATTTAGAAGCAACTACAGCAGCTCTTTTGGTATGTTTTTTTTTTATTCAATCTTTAGTGTGACTGATTTTATTATACATAAACTCATCAAATGTTTTATTGCATTCTACCATTCTGTCTTTCAAATACATCTCACATAGTTATTGAGCTCCACAAGTCAGTTAGGCTCTTTAAATATTACTTCCTTTTATCAACATTAAATGTGCTCTATATGATTCTGTAATCAGCAGTTCCAGCTGCCATCATGCTCAAAAAGTACTTCATGTTCCCATCTGAAATCCACAGTATTCCAGGTGACTGGGATGTAATTTATCATGGAGATACTGTTGGGTGTTAGCTGTCTGAAGCTATTCCCACAGCCCAAGAACTGTGAATTTCAGAAGGAAATCTTTGGCAGTTTCACACCTAAACAACAGAAGACTTGCAATTTATGCCTTTAATATATGGAAGCAAGTTCACGGTACTCTTGTGCTATATTCCAGCCGATCAACTGTACATGACTCTTTGCAGAAGCACATGTAAATTCACTGTGTTTCCAGAAGTAATTAAGATTCTTGGAGGTTATGGAGCCAAAGATTCAAACTATCAGAAACACAGCCAAGTTTGGGTCAAGGACAAGTGTTCATAAGGTCACTGAGTCAGAACACCACTGAAAATGCCACAGCACTGTAGCATGGCCAAGTATACTGACCTACTGCTTCTCGCCTTCAAACAGCCTCCAGGGAAAGCAAGGAACAAAATGTTTGGTTTTAAACAAGGAATTGCAAAGATCAGGGCAGAAGGCTACAGGCACATATTAGGGGTAACTCCAGTGAAGGAAGACACGTAAGCAACTTGACAGGGAATCAAAGAAAGTCTATTAAAAAATGTTTAAAGAAAACTAGGCTGATGCAACATTTTTCTTAAAGTGCACAGTTATCGGATAGCAATTGACATTCCAGTAAAATCAGAAGATAAAGATATGGTCCTGGAGGAGTTTGTCTTCCTGGCATAACACGGAACCAAAATTAGCTTGCTCTGAGGATCAAGAGAGCATGTATACCTTAGGCTATTGCTTCATCTGATAGAGGCCACAGAAAGCAAGGGATGTAGTTGCTCAGGAAATAATCAAAACAAATGAAATGGCAGTTAAAGGTGAGTGGGTCAAGAATCTAAAGTAGCCTATTTATCAGTCGTGCTATCTATTAATGCAGCCTCATGCCCTCATATCTACAAAATGAAAATGTTTTTAAAAAATTAGCAAGTTTTTTGAGAAAATATGAAAGGCTCATTAGGCTATTTCAAAAATGAAATGATAGCATGAGTATCGTAAACCCAAATGCTGGGGCATCTTACATATCTTGTCACACCAGTGTCTCCCCCACCCCATCTCTCCTCAAAAAGAGCAGTGCTGCTACTACTAATATGGAAATGAACTTGAAAGGAAATCTTGAATACAGTGGATGATTATTTTGGCAGATAGACCAGGAGGTACAATCAACACACTGGAAAACCTAAGTCTGCCTAGATTTAATGGTGGTAAAGGGGACCTTAAACAACACTGGGATTTTCTGTTTTTCTTTTTTTTTTTTTTTTTAAAAAAAAAAAACAGGTTTACAGGAGGAGATAATTGGTTTAAAATTAATTTAAATTGTTCTCTAATTGCTTTTGCAGTTAGAAGCATATTTCCCTTGGCTGTTATGGAAAGTATTATTGGAGGGAAATAGCAAGAGAAGGATTTCTGGAGTGAAGAATGTAGCCGTCTTTCTGCTGCGTGACACTTCCTAGTATCCCTTCCTCAGCAGTCTGTCGCATACTTGCGGGTTGTCCAGCCCACTCAGAAATGATGCAGTGGCACAGTGCCAGTAAGATAATCCCTGAGACCAGGCTGGGTTACAATGCAGACACAACATTGCTAGTGGGCAGTTTCAGCACTGGAGGATGGCTCGGCCAGCACATAGGTATGCTGAGAGGAATGAGATACTTCTGTGCCAAGGGATCAGGAGACAGCAGGTGGCTGAAATGAATAGGGTGTTTTGTGTGGGAAGAGCTACAGTTCAAACTGCTGATCATTATATACCCTCTTTCAGAGCTGGTTATCAGTTACAATTACGACACAGTATTAATGATGATTTTTTTTTAAAAAAAAAGAAGAGCTGACCTGAAGAGCTGACCATTACATCTGAAATCTGGTATGGACAATCTGTGATGCAGCAATAGTTATGCAGAGGAAAAATTAAAAAAAAAATAAATAAAATGCAGCTGTGCATGTTGCGAGATCACCCTGAACACAACTGTCTCCTGCTTCTCCGGTTCCACAACGAGCCAGTGCCTGGCATAAATGAGAACAGCCTCAGGATCATATTGCCACAGCATTGTGTGTGCTTTTAGGAGTCATTAGGATACTAGAGAATCACTTTAATAATGCTCTAACTTCTGCAGTATTAGTACAAAATAGAAAGCTCCAAATGTACTGTGTCTTCAACTGCTGTTGGCATCTCTGAGATGAAAAATTTTTTTTTCTTCTTTTTGTATTCCTAACATATCTGTCCATAGTTACTGGTAACAGCTAAAATATTCTTCAGAATATACCATTTCTTGTTCTTATTCTTGCAAGCTGGGGACCAGTATAAATGTCATTTGCAGTTTTCTGGTAACTTGAAGTATATTTCTATAACTTTTTCAAATTTTCATCTCTTTAGTAGAAATTCTTTTACCTATGAAGTTTATATAAGTTATTTTTTACATTAATTTTAATAGGAATTTTAATATATATATTGTTATATTTTTTGGCCATTTTATTATCAATTACAGGTAAATTGGTCTTAAGTGATTTCCACCTAAATACTTTTATGGACAGATTTCTGAGATGGTGGCCACCATGTGAGAAGGTATTTTCATTCAAGCTTATTATTCTATGCATTGAAGTTTAGAAAAGCATATTTATCAAATAAAACTGAAAATCTGGGATACTACTGCAAGCTGTTTAGACATTAAATATTACTTGTCTTTAGTGTTAAGTTTTTCCATCTGCAAGCTTGTCTGACTCTCAGGTTTTGATTTCTAGTGCACCTCATTCCCATTTTTCAAGGCTGCAGTGGAGTTTTTTATTCAGTGTTTTTGTAATTTAGAGATTTCAGTAAACAGCATCAATTACTAGTTCTAGGAAAGCTCTTTTCAGTTTTATGCCATGATATTAATTTGTTATCCTAGTTCCATGAAGCATTTTATTATAGGCAACTGAATGTAATTTACTGTAGCTTCATAGTAAGTAGTTTGAAATTGTGTTTATTGTTCCAAATCACTTCGTTTGAAACTGTGTTTATTGTTCCAAATCACTTTGTTAATTTGTCTTTTGAATTCTAAGTATTCCTGCCTGTAGTAATGTACGCAAAAAAAAAAAAAAAAAAAAAGAATAACTGATTATTGCTCTATAATTACACAGGCATTTGGGGGGGACATTTAATATATTTGTCCACAAAACGATTACACTTCAGTAGATCTACCATTTTAAATACATTAATTCTCTTATTCTCTTTCAGATGCTCTAATTAAGTTATCCTCATTTTCCTAGGTAGTTTTAGCCTTTATCACAATGTTCCACAGTTATCCATACTCTTTAAATCCCTGATAGGTGAATGATCCATTTAAATAGTCTTTGTGAGGATGGTGTTTTTATGGTATACATTGACAACTGTTAGGGCAGAGGGGAACTGCATGCTTAGCACTTCACAGAACTTTTTGCTTTAAACAAACCAATTCAATGTACATTCTTTTTTGTCCCTCCTTTTCACTACCACAGTGGCCCCCACGTGGCAGTGTCCAGCTGCCTTAGCCCCATTTCCCAAACATTATCCCTGTCTTACTTGGACTTCTGAAGGATGGTTTTCTTGCACTGTTGCTTCCACTTAAGTATGAGGGCCCAGATTTATTCTCAGAAAGTGATATTTCCTACTGTGAAAATGTTATTGAAAGGTGTTAGGATTACCATTAAATGCTATAAATCGGGAAAAATTTAATTTGCATACTGCTTTATTGGGATATCTCCCCAGATAACCTAAAATGACAATGAATGGCAAAGATGTCTGCTTACTAAGGACAGAATTAACATAAATGACACTTACTGAAAAAGCAGTGAGGTAGTTCCAAGAGGTGCTTAATTAGAGGCTAATATATGCAACTTTTGCAAAAGTTGCCAAATGAAAACTAAATGATTTTTTCTTCCTTATTACTGCAGGCTTGAAGTCACGTCAACCTTTTTTAACTGTGTATGTGTCTAGTCTTGGTGAGAGCAAGTATTCAATTGGGGCACAGACTGTTTTGTGGAGCACCCTGTTTAACAGCGTTCACTCTTTTTTTTTGTTGGACACAAGTTGCTGAAATGTGTAAGTAAGTAACTTTCACAAGTAAGTAACTTTCTACCATCTAACTCCTTCAGTTTACTGACTGACTCTGATATTATATTCAATTTATTAATGGGCTCCTCAGAAAAATGTGACACAAGAAGCTATTTTTATGTTCTGATATCATACTCAAGACGTGCTGAAAAGTATAAAGCATTGGAGTGCCAAATTTCAAAGAATATGCAGTCATTACACTTACAGATGTCAAAGATAAAGATTCCAATTTCAATGGCCCACTGATTGACTACGCTTCATTTAGATAGTGGATTTTCCACTTGCTATCCAGTTCTGCACTAATGTAAAAGTCGGTAAGCCAGAACACATAAAGTTTTAAATAGAGGAAAACTATTTACTAAATTACTACCACCTGTTTTGCATACATTGTACTACCTTGGATTGGAAGAGGAATTTGCTGTCGGTAAATTAAATAGACTGCTAAAATCTACTATTAATGTTCAAAGCATGTCATCTTTTTAAAAAAGAAAACATTTAAAAGTATTTGGAAAATGCATACAGATTACCCAGAATTCTGGTACAACGGTTTCTCATCCCCATCCAAAACATGATGATGTTTTAACTATTTCTGTTACATGCGTTACTTAAAAGAAAGTTGTCTAGCACCTAACTTTTGGTTATTTATTGTCTCCACTAAAAGAATGCATATGCAAGAAATGAATAACAGGGGTAAGAAGGAATGGGCCCATGGACAAAGGATAAAAGCATATGTTCAAAGGAAAATCATAAACCCATAAATGGGTCATGGAAAACAAATGAAGCAGTCGGGTAAGCATTTAGAAATTTCATCTGTCGCTATAAAAATAGTTACATAAAAACTTGATCATCAATGCATTTTATTGTGATTGTAACTTTAAATACTTGAGGGTTGCTATTCAAAGAATGTTTTCTGTAGAAATTAAAATGCTTGTCTAAGTGCTTTGTTGAACTGACCCCTAAAATTTACTGTTACCTACAAGACCAGTGCCTAAATAGGAAGTCCTGTTATCAACAGAACTTAATTCCTGTATTTACTCTATGTATTTATAAAAATAGTTTCTTACTCTTCAGCGTAAAAATACCCAAAGCTAGTGATTACTCTCAGACATAACTCTTCATGGGCTCACTCTATTTAGAAGACTGTAACTACACATTTAAGCTACCTATACAACTACTGAGAAATAGAAAACCTCCTTTTATCTTCCTGTCTGCCTTATTTCTCATAACCCTTGATAATATTTTTGGCCAATCAAATTTGGACTGGAGAAGAGGTGATCTTACTGGAATAAGACATTCTGTGGGTTTGAGAGCTTTCTACCACAATAATTTTACCACTAAAGCTGGCATCTTAACTTCCAATTCAAAACAAGAGACTGTTTAGCTGAAGAGTACAGAAGACCAATTTGAAGTTAATTCTATTGCTGAACGAGCTGAAAATATCTCCTGCGAATCATTCAATCTTTGTGAAATATAAAAAAAAATAAAACAAAAAGCAGCATAGCCATGGCCTGCCTGGAAGAAAGCCTTTGGAAATGTCAGCATGAGACAAGTCTGTTTCTGATATATTTCTCATTTGTAATTAAAAATATGATGGAAATTCATTCTGGTGCAATTCAGAAGCAGTGAGAGCATGGAATCATGTCTACCATCTGCTGAAATGCTGGTGGCATTATTAAGATTGATGACAAACCCCCTAAAGTGACTATTACAGAGGAGTGCTATTAACACCTGCTACATAAACTCTGTGAAGCCAGTAAGTAAACTGTTGAGACAAAACCACGATTCTTAGTTGATTCTCTGCAATGCACCACTTCACTAAGACAAAATTTCTCAAGAGGCTTAAAAAACCACCTCTGTGGCTGCATGGAACCTGCTCATTCATCTTATCCCCAGACCAGCTCCAGAGATGCTTATCCGTTTTAGCTGCTACAGACAGTTTTGAAATGAGACAGTATTTTCATCTGGAGGAAAGGTATAAAATAACTCTGTTGTATATGAAGAACAGATGCCCTGAAAAGAGCTGCTTGTTACCCTGAGCAAAACTAAGATCTAACTGTGGAATTGCCATCTCAGAATGGGGCTCTACACAAAGACAAAGACAAAACATTGAAGGGCTCATTCTGTAGCCTATAGATTTCACTCTTAATTACCAAAACTCCCACTGATTTGCTGTTTACCACCATAGCAAAATTGAGACAAGTTCCCTGGTCTTACTACTTAAAAAGTAACAGCCTAATTCTATGAACTCAAAAGAGAAATTCTTTTAATTGAGAAAAGGGTTTGGCTTACATTAAATTGTTGAGCTGTTCATATTCTATCCCATGGAAGAAGTATCAGTTATATGTAGCTCAACATAAAATGTTAATTTGCAACATTACAGCAATTTTGACAGTATGATAATGAATACTTGTGCTAAATCATCAGCTGGACTATGGATTAACTAAATAAATTTAGGGCATACAGTAGCAGCAGAAACTTTCCTTCTTAAATGAATAATGTGCAGTGGTCCATTTTGACTTTTTTTTTTTTTTTGTGGGGAAAATAGTTGTATGTTTCAGAAGCACATAAGGAAACTGAAGCAACAGTTAAGTCATGTGACAGTGACCAAGCATGTTTTAATTAGCTTTTTTCAAGCATGATACTACACTGACTGAGTAAAATCATTTAAGTAGGCCAATATCTACAAAGGGCTAAATCAAGCAATCAAACAATATATGACACTACAAAATAAAAAACTTTTTAGAGGTAAATCTTAGTACAGAATTTTTAAGGCACATTGAAATAAAATCACAAACAACTCAATTTATGCTAACTTGGTACTTTATGTCCATATAAATCACTGGCAACACATTAGAAGCAAAATATGCAGAATGAGAAGTGCAGGTTTGTGACGTCTGTGTTTAATGTGAAATGTACTAGAAAGAGCAAAAACAAAGAAAGGGAGACGGTATAGTCAACATAGCTTTGTAACCAGAATTAATGGGCTAAAATTTTCAGGCTTGAAAAAAGGTCATAGAAACTGTTTTCTAAACCAAAGTGATTAGTAACTAAGAATAACTCCAAAGTTCTCTTTCCAAACTGTTCTGCATAAAACACTACCTCACTACACAGGAGAGTAAAAATAAGATTTGAAATGTAGCAAAAATTAAACACAGTAGCCTTCCTCTTCCATCTTTTTTTTTTTAACTTTTCTATTCACTTTATACAATGTATATATTTATATATATTATATATAGTATATATAATTTATATATAATATATACTATATATATAATTTATATATATTTATATCAAATCAATCAAACATGATCACTTCTGCTTCCTATTTTTATAATAATTCCAAAGTATTTGGAAAGCAGTTTTACCACAATGTTTAAAACCCACCATTGTAAATAATCCCACTTTGTTTTAGCACAATAAAGTTCTAAAGATGTGTGTTCCGTAGGAAATTTACTAATCTCTTTTCATATAATTGCAAAAGGAACACTTCTGCGTAGTACATTCCCAGGCCAGCTCAAAGGTTATACTTTTGCTCTTAATTATAATTTTCCTTTTACAATACTTATTTTAAGGATGTAGTTTTATAATTCTCAGTGTTTTCTATCCTTAGAGTGGAAATTGAAGAGCCATTATTTTACTGGTTATGCTGTCTGTGAATATCAGTGCTACTACTGTTAATTATAGGTACAGAATTCAAAACAAATGCTATTTATTTTGGGTTTCATGAAAGCATGTGTGGGCTTTGGTTTTTTGTTTGTTGTAAATTCACAGAGAGATCTAGAATATATGTTTTTCTTTGCACACTCTCTTGTTGAAGTTTTAGATTCAGAGACATATTGGATTAGACCTTTAAAAGTTCTTAAAATATCTGTGTGCCTCTGCCTTTAAGCAAAACAAAATAATGATTATGACAGTGATGTTTTCTAACAAGATCATTTTGTGTCTAGTGTTCCTGCAGACATTTACGTTCCTTCTGCTGTCATTTTCCACAGTCATTTGCTATTTCATGATTTTCGTAATTATTTTAAATAGCTAGAAATTATTGAAAATACACTGTGGTGTGAATCAGAAAACAAAAATAATAAAGCAGAAACAAAAGCACTAGCAGAGAGTGGGGAAGCAAATGACTTCCAAGATTACTAATATTTCTGTTTCATAGTAGGCACTCGATTTTAGCTGCACATTCTCACATACGCCAATATTCTCCCTTTACCCTCCATTTTGTTTTCTTCCAAAATACTGGGTGTGTTTTAAGATTATATATTTTCCTGTAACTCTGAGCAGGCTATTTCCTGAAGTCCACTGACACTACTCTTAGAAGCTGGATAGAAGAAGCATTTTCCTTCACATGTTCAGGCAGCTGAGGCAGATCCCTCTGCTGTAGTCCAGATCAAAAAGAAAAATGTAGACTTAAAATTTATCAGCATTCCTTATTTTTAAGAAACAGTCTTTTCTTTGTTCTGGGTTGAAGTTTGAAAACAAGTACTAAGAGAGAAAATGAAACATTCTACAACAGAAGATTAAAGCAGAGATCATAAAGCTGGTATTATGTAAGAGAGAATCTCTTACATAATCTACAGGGAGAATCTACACAGAATTCAAGATGAGCTAGAAATTATGGTCAGTGATGGAGACTCTGAGACAGTGGGCATAACTAGAGAGATTCTCTAAGCTAGTATCACCAGACCATTTTCATACCTGTAGTCCAGCAATGATATTTATTATCTATGACAAGACTTCATTTATACAGCTTCATCAAAAGACAATGCATACCTTGAACAATCCTGGGTATACAAAGTTCAGGAACTGCCTAATACAGAGTAACATGTACTGTTCCTTCTATTCATCAAGTCGTACTGTTGAAATAAACATACCATAACACAGAAGAGAGAGAAAACAAACAGGGCTAAAACATGCAGTGGTATTTTCTTTTCATTTTTCTTCCCCATTTCCTAAATGCCTTAGAGATTACACTCAGCTTAAAGATAACATACCATGTAACCTTAAATCTAGACAGAAAACATATAAAAAAAGGACCCCATCATTACAGAACTTTTTTTTTGAAGACTCAACAGAGCAAAAGAAAATGCGATAAAACGGAGAAGACAGACACAGAGATAACAAAGCATAAACAGAAACATAAATGAGAGATCTTGTTTGTGAAAAGAGTCCTTGAAGGATCTATTAAGACAACTGATGTAGTAAGGTGTATTTAGCAGGTTATTTGTACCTTCTGCACTCTAATGGTCCACAGTGGCATCTACCCATATACTAGTACTACATGTACCTTGATACAGAGATCAAACACATTTTGTTCTGTATTTCTTATTGACAATGCAAGAAGTCTTGCACTTTCATGTGGATTCAGAACAATACCATGAAACTCCTGAGTGAAGTTATTTTGGACCAATTTACTTCAACCTCTTGACAACAACTTCAGAAAGCACGGTGAGTCCATTTCACTTTCTACTAGTTAATGGCAGAGAATAACACCATTGTTAACAGTTTGTTCATATGCAGGTTGGAGGAAAAAATAACAGGAATAGACACACTGGGGATTTTATTTTCCATAATTGGTGGACTCTTGAAATAATAAGTGTAAGAACACTTTTATGCAGGTGTTCGTTTGACTGTTAGCTTGAAATTGTTCATTTGACATATTACACATTGTACTCTGCAACAGCAAGTAATGTCTCTTTCACTCCTGTTTAATTTATGGATCTGTTTTCCCCCGCGTACCACCACCTGTTGATTTCTTAGACTGTATGTCACAAGCTGATTTCCTTCCTAATCAACTTAACCTAGACATTATGTTTCCCTCCCAGTGCTGTTTCCCAAGATGTGCTAGTAATGAATGTATTTACTTCCCATCTTTCCACTGCACTTTCATGCTTCAAGAATTGATTAAGGTGCCACAGGCTGCTGAATTTTTCCAAATACCAGCAAACAGAATGACAGTGAAATGTTTTAAGATTTGTTGCTTTCTGCCACAACTGACAAGTACTTTAGAAAAATATACTCAGGATAATAAGTGTTGTCTATAAAATATTGAAAACTAACATTAAGCTAAATGTGGAGATGAAGTTAAAGAACATGGTATGAATGAAAAATACTTTTTCAAACATCATTTTCTGGCCACTGCTCTTTGAAAGGAGGTGTGCCTTTCCAAATGTTCTATGGTCAGTTTCCCACAGAGGTTATCAAGCTCCAGTGCTTCTGGCTAGCGGGTCAAAAATGATACAATGAAAACAGCCTCTGGTAAAACACGGTATTTACTGGCTTAGGTGTCTGCACCGAGTAGAGGTGATTTTTCTGATGACTCATAAAATACAGTTCTTTACCCTCGAGATCAAACTGTACAAAACTCCATGGACATCACATGCAACTTCTAAGTTAAAAGGTTTTATCTTTATTGATCTTTGCAGATTTTAAAATGTTAAAGCTAACTTGCACAAAACCCACTTTCCAGGTCATCTCTAACAGATTATATATCTTAAAGAAAAACCCATTCATGATTTTATTTTTTTTTTCTTTTTTTTTTTTTCCTAGGAAGCCCGAAGGGACATTTTCCTCATTCTTCCATTCTCTAAATGTGCTTCCTTAATAGCACACAGTCATGTTAGAAATAGTATCAGCATACGGAAGTCAGGGTTTCTCTAATTTTCTTTCTTTTTTGGAGATTTGACCCAAAGGTTAGTCAGTCTGCTGTAACCCTGAACTTAAAAGAAGGTAAATTCTGCTGAATCAAGACTTAAAGAAATATTAACAACATCAAATGTCGTATCTGTTCAGAATAAAATTAACAGCTTTTTAAAAATGAAGTAAGCCAGTTTCTTTCAAAATCTCATTTTTCTTGTGACCATTGCAGCTTACAATGCACTGTGAAAACTAAACTCAACCAACCAACCAAAAACACTGGAAGGAGAGCAAAATGAGACAACATAGTACTTCCATCCTTACACATTGGTGTTCTAATAAGTGCCATTTTCAATATTGTTTATAGAAATGGATATCCCATATATTCTGTCATTTCTATTCTACTACTAGAAATAGCATTATATTACACTTACAGCACCTGGAAAGAAAAACCCAACATGAAGCTTTTAGTTCTTTCAGTTTTCCTGAAGTGAATAAGTTTCTCCCCCATTTACTCCATACCCAAGTTACAGACTCAGCTGGAGGACTTCAGTTAGCACAAAATAAAGTATTTCCCTTGAACTTCACTGTTGTTTACTGACAGAACTAAAGGCAAAACAATGTCATATCTGCAATGAGACAGGTAGAAGGCCTGAAAATATTTCAAAACCTGTCAGAAGCCGTGCATTACAAAATGCTTCTTTGGGTATGCACTTTTCTCATTTCCTAGACTTTTACAAAATACCTTTTAAACTGGTATGTGAATTTTCCCTGTTCAAAAGGACTTTTAGTTATTTAGACAGACTTCCCAGGAAGTAGCATTGGATGCACTGTAGAAATTGCTTTTTCTATTAGCTAACTGTACTCCACCAAAGAATGAACTCATCATAACAGATGAAAAGTGCCTCTTTCAATTAGAAATACAAGTAACAAATAAGCAGGCAAAATATCTTTCTAATATAAGTACATAAAGAATGTATGGAATGGAGCCAGACAACAATCAGACAAAAATGAGACCCGCACCTGGAATCACTGCAATTTGTTGAGGACAAGTGATCCTAAAAATAAGCCATCCTTATCCTCTGCACATGATACACTGATGAATCTTGGTGGATTCTGATAAGTAGTAAACAACATGAACATTTGAAAACAAAAAAAATTACCTATAGGACAAAGGTCACCTCCAATGGAAATTTTCCTTGAGGTCATATGACTATATTTCATCCTGTCCTCTTCCTTGTAAAAATGTATTTTGTATGTAAATGAAATGAAAAACAAATTTTATAATTTTATTTGTTATAAAGAACTGGGGACACAAAACTTTCAATTTTAACTGATCGGTCCTACTTTTTCTACTTTTTTTTTTTTTTTGGTAGCAAACTTCATGTTGCAGTAACTCAAACAATAACATCTCGCTGTGAGGACAAGTAGATGACGTGATTCTACCCTTCTAAGGTGAGATCATATTACAGATTGTTACACATCTCCAACTAAAGCACATAAAATGGTAAAGCTGTACTTAGGGCAGAAGAATGAGAGAGTTCTCAAGGGTGTGTTAGAAGAGTATATTAAAGCTTTTTATTTGGAAAACATTCAAATATCTGGCCTAAGCATAGTTGATATTTAGACAACTAGATAAATCAGTGACAAGGAATACTGGAGTTAGATGGGCATGATGAAGAACAAGGTTTCAAATGTTGAGTTGTCACGTGTGTGAATCATTTGTGCTGATTTCAAGTCCTCAACACCTTGAGGAAGGCAGGTACACTTTCCAGAAAATAGTCACTTCTTCTGTATATACAATTAAAGTATAACAGTGAAACCAGTGAAGAAAATAGCTCAGAAGAACTAAAGAACTGCAGGTGATACATTGTAATGGAATACTAATCACTGCAAATTCACTGATTAAACAGAATACTTTATAGAAGAACATTATATTTATTTTGTGTATATATAAATAAATAAGTATATATATATATATAATACTGTATTAGTTCATGGGATTCTTTGTAAACAAGAATCCCATTCCCAACATCAGAACAGCTACTTTCCCTGGTGTAGAAGATTGTAGAGATCAGTGACAGTTCTGTCAACGTGTCTAAGGCAAAAATTTAGTGCATCTTCCAAACTGTAAGAAGCCAAACCAGATCAAAGGTGAGTTAATTGACAATAAACAAAGAGCCAGAAGGATTGTTTCTTCAGATGGCCTCTAAGATACCTGTAAAGAGCCAATGCATTTATTGTAAAAGTACAGAAAAAATGTTTTCCAAAATAATGTGAAATTTCAGAAAATATCTATTCTTCACGATCTACAATTCTAGTCACCTAGACAGTGTGTACTTTGCTTGATGAGGAATCTTTTGGCACTAGACAAAATGTTATGAAAACAAAGGGAAGGAGTGTATTATGTCATAAAAGAATGAGCTAAGAAATAAATTAAACCCAAATCCACAAGGTTGACCACAGAGCACTCCCTTCAAGACCAAGCTTTTCAGCAAGGGTAGCTATTTAGCCATCCTATGCATTCCTTACTATTCATTTTCACTCATCCATTAAAAAAAAATATATGGTAGTGCTAACAGGGTACAAAACTGACCTACACTTGTAGTGGGGTTTCCATTCTTTTCAACGTTACATGTCTTTGCTAAGTTAATATAAGCGTTTCATAGAGGAAAGAAGATGCTGCTTGTTTAAACAATTTTAATGAAGGTCTAACCTTTTACATTAGACATCTGTTCCCTTCATTTACTTTCTGGCAGCAGCTCATATGTTTTCTACAAAGGACACAGTTTAATGAACATATACCATATTATTTAAATGAACGGGTTTAATAAGTTCTTTGAATAGGTTTCTCTAAAAAGTAAGCATGAAATTACTTTCTTAGTTTGGATTTTCCTTAACATATTTTAACAAAAAAAATACATAATTACTTTTCAGCAAACAGAAGCCTTAGTTGCATTAACATTCCAAAGCTTTCGAGTGCTAATGAGGTAAAGTAGTTGTTGCATGGGAATGATAAGTCAGTACAGTAAACTGATGCTTTAATATATTAGCACATCTTAAGAAACAGTTTTTTTGTTTGTTTGTTTGTTTTGTTTTTTTTTCCTACAGGAAACGGGAACATACTTTTCATTTGATCAGAATGGGACATCAGTTTACTTCTAAATAATGGAAAGATGTGGGCAAGCCTGATACCATATGCTTTCTTTAAAAGGCTCCAGTAACAGACTAACTCATTAATACTCCTAAGAAGAAGGAAATGCATCCAAGTTCCAGTTGGATAAACTAAGGGTTGATTATATTCAATTTGACTTGACCAAGTGATTTAGCCTTGAAATTATTAAACTTAGTCCGTCACTCTATTTACTCTTTTATGTATTCACTTATGTTAATATGAAGTGTTAATTCCACGCAAATAATTAGGATTCACATATAGCCATCAGGAAGAAAAATCTGCCAAAGGGCTAAATACATTTGCAGCTGGCCTATAATATCTTTCTCTTTGGAACCATCTGAGATTTTTTTTTTTCTATAGCTGATCTAATAGTATAGAAGTCACTCAATGATTTAACATTATCTAATTGCCCTAATTTTTCTCTATTGATTTTATACATATACAAGTAACAGCACTGCTATGGAAATGAAACCTGAATGAGAGATTTTAGAATTTTTAATGAGGGAGATTTGCCTTCTTAGAATAAAAATATATTTTAACTCATAAAAATGCAGTAATATGGGTCCCGGTCTTGAAAGTCTGATTAGTCAAGAGAAAGTCTATTTAAACATGGTTACAACAGTTGGCAGTCTTTTTCTAAGCATAAGGCTAATGAGCACATTCATTTATGCATAAGGTAACTTTATTAAACTTAGCTGGCACAGACCCTTAGAAGACATTTTCTTTAAATTTTAAAAAATCCACTGTGATTTCTATGGCCTTGACTTTGTTTTATATATAGCCATTTCTATGTTCTAACCTTCCCTGTTGCTTCTGAGTGAAGTAACTACAAAAACACAAGGAAAAAACATCAGCTAATTCCCTGTCCCTCACTCCTTCTGCCTATGGAAATGGCTGAGATACATCAACTCTTAAACAATCAGTTTGTTAAAACTTGTGCATAGCCTTGCATTATATTGTGATATCAGTTTTTTCTTATATCACTGAGTACTTGATAGAACTATACTCAAAATCTATCTCCACTACTTTTGGTGGAGATGCAAGTAAACACTTGCCACCGTTTACTGCTATTTTCTTAAGCAGCTTCATGTTTTATCAGCTTGGATAAGATCTTTTTATTTGTAATAGGCCCCATTGGTGATACAAATAAAATAGTGCAAACTTATCATGTGGATATTTTACTCTTTAGATTGCTGCTTTTTTTTTAACGCATTAGCACTGCTGCATGTCCTCAACTCTGAGAGGCAGACATTTTTTAAAACTCCTGCTATCTTTTCCAAACAACTGACAGGAAAAAAAATAGTGAAAACATTTAAGGGGTGTCTGCATGTGTGTGTGATTTTATATATACATATATATGTATATATATATAATTATTATTTTTTTTTACGTCATGTAAGTGTCTCTATCCAAAACGTGTTGTCTACCTAAACCATGATTTGCTCCCATAATCTCACTAGTTGTTTTTCTTCTTTCCCATATAAAACTAGATGTGTTCTTTACTGGCTTCTCTAGCAGAACTATTTTTCAGGTATGTTCTTATTCTACAGAGAATAGATACTGTTTTTAGAAAGCAGTCTTAATTTGTGACATGGCATGCCAGTCAGAGTCCCTTGTTCAAAAGCACTTAGAAGATTCTGTGATTGCCAAGCCTTTCCTATCACGTTTCTTTAAAATTATCAGACCAAAAGGTCTTTACTTACTTATTTTGAGCCACATTTTTACACTTGCAGAAGCCTCAGCTGAGTAAAGTACATCTACTTTGCCCATGGGAGATAACCCCAGAAGCAGATGAGTACAGACCCACACTGCAGATCAGGCTCCACATGAGCCCTTGTATATAAATGTTATTCTGATGAGACTTATGGCAATGGATGCAGAAAAGATTCTGCTTTTGACTTCAGGTCACAGTTAACTGATTCACAGCTACACTATTAACACTCAGATGTTAATATTTTGCTTCCTAAGGGAAACACTAAGAATATACAACTGTACTGGTGAAAAAGGTTAAATAATAGTTGTAATTAACCCCTTATTTTTTCAACTTTGGAGTTTAAACTTTTGAAACCTTTACCAGTAGGCTCTACAATTTTCATTTACTTCACATGGTAGGCACAGTAAGTGTTAAGAAGATTACTCTACTCTTTCCCATACACTGGCATATTCAAATGAGCTTAGGCAAAATAAAGGTGAAAGAAAAATGCTGTGCAATATTAATAAATATATCTTTGTATATACATATATAACATTCTGCATATATATAACATCTACATATATATGTATCTATCTATATATATGTAGATTGTTATTTTGTTTCTTCCTGGCTCCTTGAGGTAGTAAGGAAAAGCTCTGACATCCCAAAATAAATACTACCAAACAGCACAGAAACGATAGCAAATAATTCCCTTGGGTTAACGTGACAAAGACTCCATGGATTTTAAACTACTAGAAGTAATATAGGGAAAATATATATAGCATAAAACTTATATTCAAACCTGCAATTGAGTTGAAAAAAAAAGTGTTTTAATAATGTCAGGCTTTATTATTTAATAGTTGCCTGTAATTATGCTTCCACTAATTACAATTTTCATAGCTTTGCTTTCCTATCAAGCTTTCAGTCTACTCTCCATCAATATATGTAAGTTGGGGCTGTCAGAACTAATAACTCTCCCTGCATTTAACTATACATTAAAGGGACAAAGACCTTTCCCCAGATCTCACCACAATTAAATATATTAACTGGAAATCTCGATACTATAGTGCGAACTAATTTTTTTTTGAAATGTAGTTGTGATTTTGTAAATATTTTTCAAACCACAAAACACATCACTGAAAATTCAAATTGCTCTGCAGATACAGACAAATTTTAATCCAAAGTTTTTGAAATATGCTTGTAATTAGCTATTTGTAATTTAGTGATTTGATTCAGTGTGAAAAAATATCACAACTTAGGGGGATTGCTAATAATTTTATTTGAATATCAATATGTATTTTATTAACTATCATTTCATCATTAGTTAGTTTGTTTGTTTGTTTCTTGACGTCCTTATTTCTATTTGAAGCAGCTTGATGCACATTAAAGTAACAAAGGAAATGTAAATATATAACTACATAGCAGCATCAGAGGTTTATTTTAAGAACAAATGGAGTATGGGGTAAAGTAAAAAAGTATTTTAAAATAAAGTTGAAAGAAGTCACGCTGTCCTTTGTACTAAAGACATACTAACATGAGTGTGATTTACATAAATGTTCTTTAACTTGATATAATGGAACTTTATTTTATTTTTATTTTTTACTTAATATTATTTACCTTAGGGGAAAAGATACTTCTTGTTAACAGCCTGTAAAATAACACACATTACACCCAGGTGATACTCCTCTTTTACAAAACAAACTGAAATATAAGAATATTATTTAAGAATATTATTTAAGCATCTGTATTTTGTATTTTCCTTGTACTGAGCCTATGCTTTCCTTTTGTATTAGAAAGGGTAAATTTTCACTTGAAGGAGCACCTAGCAAAAAGGTGTTCTTATATACTTGGAAATAATTTTTTATAAAGTATATGAATGAAATAATAATGGTAAGGTTCTAAGTTGCACGTGAATTTAAAACATTTGCAGGGGTAGTAGTAGCTAATTTTGGAAAAAAAAATCAATCCTTAATTGGTACAATACAGAGCAAATCAGTCCCCAAAAAAGCTCTGTGACTGGGAATAAGTTCTGTCATTTTTCTAAGTAAGAAGTTATAAATAGTAACATTAAGACATTAATAGTAACAATAAGAACCAGTTCTCTCCCACAAGAATGGTAATGTCTACATACTGAATTTCTTTCTTCATAGGAAACAGAGGGTTATTTTGCTATTATTAAAAAATGACTCAGATCAACCAAAATGGTCTCCACCTTAAAAATCATTTGAATACGCAACTTCAAAGGAGTCTATGACTGTTTCACATGTTTAAAGCTTTACAGGTGTTCTATAATCCCATTAAGTTTTAAACTTTATTTATTGGTACATGCTACTTCCTGTATTATGTATCTGACACCACCAGTTAAAAGATTTTTCATGAATCGCATGAATTTCTATTTTACTGTTCACATAAAAAAGCTTTCTAATATCTTTTAATAGAAGATTTTTTGAGTATGAATTATACTGTGGTCAGCACACATTATTCTGAACTCCAATTTCTGGACCAGAAAGCCCTGTTCAAATCACTCTAGGCATTAAAATTAAATGGGTAAATCACAGAATGAGTGACTATATGGACTGCCAGGGTTATTCTGCAGCAGTTATAAAGTGGTAGAACACAACGTTTGTATCAAAAGAGGAAATTCTTGCAATGAGCAAAACCAATTTAGTCATACTGGTGAAAAAGGTGCACTGAAGTCAAATAGAAAAGTCTGCAGGCATTATCACTAAGCTTGCTACTACTCCACTTCAGATCCAGACTTCAACAAATATTAGAACTCTATTTATGACAAGATGGTAGATGTAAAATTTAACATAGTGATACCATTGGCCTATCTCACAGGCACAAATCCCAAGCATCCATACTATGTATTATTAGTAAGTTGCATTTATGCGTACCAGCAAGAAAGCAAGATGCTTCTGTCACAAGCCTGCATTATATTAAAAACCACCACCACCAACAACAACAGAAAAACAAAACAAAGCAAAACAAAACAACTTCATGGGAAGGGAACTTCACTATTCATTCTGTTTTACTCGCAAAACAAGGTTATTTGGCATAGTTGCATGTGCTTTTCTATTGTTTCCAAAAGCAATAGAATCATAAAATCCTCAGTAATATTGCAGCAATCATTTTCAACTGCAGAACTTTGTTTTGTTGTAGAAAATCCAAGCCTTCAGTTCCTTTCATTCATCAGGAAACTGAACTGCCTGCTCCAGGGTGGCAGGGGCTGCAGTCCACCAGCACCACCACCAGCATTGCCCATCCCCAGCAGGGCAGAGGAGAGGGGCCATGTGAGGCTCAGGAAGCCTCCCTGAACCCTCGGGGCCCATCTCCATTCCCTTGAGGTATCCCCCCGGCCCAGGCACGCACCTTCCTGCCACCCAGGGTCTCAAAGTGGCTCTGCAGCTCCTTCACAGTGATGGGGAAGGGCTCAATCCAGCGAGGGCCACCCAGGGGCTCCTCCTTGAATATGTCCGCCCTCCTGCTGTCTGCTGGGACTTTCTCCACGGTGCTGCCATGGCTGCTTTTCTCTGGTGCTGTGGACCGTGGGGCTGGCAGGCACCGGAGCACCAGGCTGGGTCTTCGAGCACTGGCAGACTCCCATCTCTCCTTGAGGAGCTTCACAGAGCCTTTCTGCAGGGTCAGGTCAGGCAGCTCCAGCGTGCCCTGGCAATGCAACAGGTACGTGGGGTCAGAGACGGCAGCCCTGCGCTGGCAGAGGCCATCACGGGGCTGCTCAGGACCCCCCATGGGTCACGGGACAGGCCAAGGAACAGGCTGGCTCTGACAGAAGCCACTTCACAATGGAAAGAGAAATCCTTGCCATCAGGAAACAGAGACAGAGAAATGCAAGTTCTACTCTGTTTCTGTACAAGCACAAAAAAAAAAAAAAAAAAAAAAAAAGAGCTTTTATAGAGTTTTTAAAAAAGGAAAGAAGCAAGAAGAAACCTAGCCCCGTCATGGTTTAGAGCTGGAGCAAGCATCATTAGGAACCTCTACTCCAAACCCAGTTATTACTCAGGTTCATGGTTTGGAGCAGATCCATGATTTCCTGCTCTGGAACAATTTAAAAGCATCTGCTCAAAATAGCACAGAAGAGTTTTGCCACTGCGGTGTGTTTTCACTAACTGTAATCTCATTCCCAAATACAGATCTGCGGATGAGTGCCAGGATGTCATTACACCTACTTCCAATCACCCGGGCACACAGATATCAAATGAGATATACCTGCTGACTGACTTGCACATGACTTTTAGGAAAAAGTGAACGAAGGATGCTAGGATGGTCTTGGTGTGAGAGCTGCCGGGTACACAGCTGGATGTCCAACTACCAATGGTAAGGATTTGTGCAGTGACATACATTTAAGACCCTTGGATTGTCCTTCCCCAACCAAATGAATTTTGCAGAAACTGCAAACTCCTTTTTTTTTTTTTTTTTTTTTTTTTTAAGAAAATTTTCCTTGGAATAGCAGAATTGCCGACTTAAAAGAACATGACTTTATGGAACGATCATATTTGTCCATCTGCGAACTGTCACTATCTGGATTTATCCTAAGCACAAAATACAAGATTTATGCCTAAATCCATTTGTAATGTGGTGCTAGCTCATGCAAAAGAACTGATCTTCAGTACTTTAATGAGTAAGCCATAGACTGATTAATTGTTTATTCATTTTTCTGCACGTTCCAAGCTGAAATAATCTAGCACTAGTAAACCAACCTGGAGCAGATTCAGTTGGGAAGGTATCTATATTAATGTGTTGTTAGCTATTTATGTTAGCAAACTCTAATTCTCCACTTTGTGTACAGCTAGAAATTTTAGAGGCAGTGGCCAGTGTGACCTTGCATTTTGACAAATACTACAAATTTAGCTGCATAGAGTGGAGGACAGAAGATGTCAGATACAGAAAATTATTGGAAAATACATTCCAATTATTGTTTACATTGCAGATTTAAAGGGAATGGGGAAATGACTATGTACATTTCTGACAGGTTATTTCTGTTGCTGTTGTTTGACTATTTAAGTTTAATAATTTTTTTCTCTTAAATATAATCAGTAATTAAATATATCATACTAATAAACAGTTACTAGAACTTTAGATTAGGGTGCAATAACTTGATGTGAATTAAACTTGATATGAAATGAACCTGAGCTACTAAATCAACTTTCCAAAGTTTGGAAATGCTAAAAAGAAAAATCAAGGAGAATGTATTTTACCAAAGTTACTATGCACTATCAATTAGTAAAGAGAAAATGTTAAAAATAAGTTTAAACGTGTTAAGAGGAAAAAGGACTAGTGTCTCATTTAGGGCACTGAATTTGGAGGGTCGTAGTTTAAGAAATGCATATTGCAGATCATGAGAGCAATATCTGAATGAAGGAGGTGAACTGAATCTCTTCTTTTAACTTCATCAATTTGACAAGCAGCGTCCTGTTTTTGTGGGGCAAGTTTGATTTAATACACTGCATATTTAGTGTGTCGCTTGGGAAAATTCTAAAATGGCTGAGATAGATATTTTATTTTGGAAAACAGTGACTCTGGAAGTTTTATGCTTTTTTTTTTTATGTTGTAATTAATCTTGAGGCAGACAGCAAGTCTGAAGTATAGTCTGGACTGTCCGTAGACTAAGAGATAAGCTGTAATTCTGGGTACAGTGTAATAAGCTGTTGTAATAATTCTGGGTACAGTGTAATAAGCTGTAATTCTGGGTACCCGGACAAAGCAAAAATACCATCTACTCTTGTATCCATCCAAGCTGGCAGCAGCAGATGTGGATCCTTCCACTGAGGCAACGTATGGTCTCTGAACAGATTTCATCATGGCAATTGCATGTGGGTATTTTTTTATTTATTGGTCATTAGCAATACCTATAAAATATGTTGTTGAAATTATTTGTATTTATGCAGAGGTGCAGCTCTTTTTACTTCTGCAAAGCATGTATTCTTGGTTTTTGTTATTGTTGAAACTAATTTATAACATGTCTTTTCATACAGCTGAGAAAATAATTCAGAAGAGCCATTTCTGAAATACAGTTAGAGTAAAAATTAGCCTATAGCTATTATAATAGGTATAGTAGAGGTTTAAAAGGTCTTGGAAATTGGGCCCAATATCAAAGTACATGGAAGTCACAGTACGGATCAGTATCATTACCTACATCCCTGTGAAATATTTGGATTTGTCAGCCACCACTCCCAAACACTGAACAGTTTTCCATCTTATTAAAACATAGTTTAACTCACACTTATTGCAGCCTTCGGTGATAAAAGAAAACTGTATTATTATTGCAGGTACAATCAATATTTTGGTTTCTTTTTTCCATGGAAAAAAAAATCAGTTCTTTATTTCAGCATTATGATATTCCATTATAATTCTGTTAAGAATGGCTTGCTGTGCAAAATGGCTAAAAGAATGACATATTTTTTTTTCAGAGATCTTAGAATACCATTGTGTTTCCCTCATGTCTAAAAGCTGCACTTTTAAAATCATATCCATTAAAATTTAATTAATGAAGGGATATTACAACAAGAGTCAATGAAAGGGGGCACTGTGTTCATAAAGGATGAATAAGTTAATTAAAGAGTGAATTAAGTGTGTTGTTCGGGTATTTTATCCCTAAGGTTGCCAGCAGAATTGCTGTCTTTCAAGAATGGAAAAGCAGCAAGCACACAGTTAGAAAGAATTTCAAACGAAGTGGGGGCTAATGAATGAGTGCCTAGTAATCAATGGGTGCTGCACTGAAAGGTGTTGTGACAGGTGACTGCTGGTTTCTTTCAAATTTGATGCAACTGTCAGTATTGTAGAGCAAGGCACAGCATTTTGATGCATAGCTATGAGATAGAAGGGTTACTGTACTAGCTGTGAGAACCCAAGCACTTCTACAGTATGAAAACACATCCCAGTACAGTGCTCCAATTGCAAAGTAACTCTTTTAGCAGGTAAATTACTAAGCGCTGATATCAGATCTTTCTGATCAGTTGACCTTCTGTGTCCTCACAGAGGCTTATTCCATCTTTCTCGCAGCGCATTTGGAAAGGAAGATCTCCATTCCATCATTTTCCACCAATTGCTGAAATCTGTTACCTGTTTGCTGAAATCAGGTCCCAGGAGTTTTGATTTCAAGGTTTTTGGCATAAAGTGCCCTGTAGCGAATACTCTAAGTTTTCATCTCTCATTCAAAATGAGTTTGAATACAGAGAACATGCATTTAAAACCATAAGGAGAAATAAATATTAACAAGTACTAAAACTCAACCGCTCATCAAACTCTCACTTCATTAACACCTCCCTTTTTGTTATGTGCTTTAACATGCTTACATTTAATTCAGCTTCAGTCTGCATTGTTGGGTTGTTTGGATTTTTTTTATTTGTTTGCTTTGTTTTGAGATAAATATTTAACCAGAATTTGAGTGCTTTGCAGTATTTCACTTAGAAGGAAGAAACACAGGAGGAGCACTAGATGTCTGCACTCCAAGGGTACTTGTAAAGGAAATTCAAGATCCCCCTTCTTTGAGCATAATAGGAAAGAGTTCCTTGACTCACAGCTTTCCCCTCCCTTCTAACCGGAAATTGGCCCAAGACTCATCTCTCCTTCAGCTTTTTGCAGTACCAGCCTGTCTTCCTAGTACCCTGGGAATGATGCAGTCTGTCGTGATTGATGCAGTGGTGCTCTGTCTTTCTGTAAACAAGAGGGTCACACCCCTCCTTACTTTACCACGTGTGTCTGTTGGTCTAGGCTGTTTGGTTCCATCAAAGGTCCTAAACAGATCTGATTTTAACCCAAAATGAAGCACTGCTGATAAATTCACCGGAGGTGAGACTGTTCAACCTCACTCAGGGCTGCACATTAGAAATGCACCTGGTTTAAACTGCACCTGTGCCTGACTTTAGATGAGGAAGCAAGCTTTCCCTAACTCAGGTGAGTACATTTATGCAATATTCCCTTCTTCTATATTCTGCTTTAAGCGTGCTTCAGAATGCTTTGGTGCTGTTGGCTCCCTTAGTTGATTTCAGTGGTTTTCAGAGTAGGTGTTATGGGGTCATTCAAAAGTAGTCTGAAATTTGTCTCGTTCTGCCTCAGCTCTCAAGCTAGATTTAACTGAGAATGGTAACTTTTTTTTTCTGCTTGTCTAGGTTGGGACCTGGGTGTTGTACAACAGAGAAAATGGGCATATTTTATTTGTGTGCATGATTAATTGGCTACTGTGAGTTGATTGTACTGTGACTGTGTGGAGATTTTTGTTTCTCCCTGCAAAAGAGAAATTTCATTGTGACATCTGCAATTATCAGCAAATAATTTGAAGTTAGGCCTAAATCTGACTATAAGCCACTTTCTCCACCTGTTCATGGTTGCTTAAATCACTACAGAATGCTGATGGCAATTCATTCTCAAATAAAATACTTGATGACGACTGCATGTCTGAAACTGTCAGTAATTTGGATTGTTTCCTGGGCTTCGCAGAGCCTTCTTAGCCTTTACAAAAGTGCAAGAAGAAAATTGGGGGAATAAGAAAAAACAGAGATTTGGAGTTGGGCTTCAACGGCCTTTAGCATTTCTTACCGTCTTTGCTGACTGTACTTAACTTTTGCTGGCTACTTGTAAAGCTAGCTTGTTTAAATGAAGGTGAGAGCAGACAAAGTATGTACGTTATGAGAGAAGGGCCAACATGTTGCCCATGGGGGCTGTAGCTCATTCAAGATGATGCCTTTTCCAAACCACTGCAGCCCAACCACCAGGTCCCAGAGAAAGGGCCAGAACAAAAAGCAGATGAGCCCTTAGTTTATGGCCATGCTGAGAAGGGAGGCAGGGGGATGTGAGAGAGAGGAACGGAAGATGCTTCAGTTCTTCCCTCTATCTGGTGACTAATATTTACTGGCCACGTTACTAGAAGATCTCTTCTCCTCTGAAGACTCCCTGAATGTACATATGAGAGCTAGCTGCACGCTTCTGACGCCGTCACTTGAAGAGCTTGCAGTTTCTTCTGCAGGTAAGCAGAGCTGCAAGTATCTATAGCATTTCTTCATTTACATTTCAAATGCTTCTTAATAAAGTATCTCAGACAAGCATAAAAGAGGTAGAGTAGTTCTCGATTACTACAAAATTTCAAGTACTTCCAAAATCCTGGTTGTATTTTGAGGAAAATAAATTAGTTTGGGCTGTCATTTAACATGAAAACCTTTATACTGATACAAATACAGTTAAATTAAAAGACTTTGTCTCAAATATAAATTTGGAGAGATGCTTATTCTAGCAAATGCTACAAGGCTCCAATATTTTGAGGTAAATCACACTGGACTACTAATTCTCTGTTAACCTTCTGCACATCTGACCCACAAAGCCGCATAGTTTCTAGTCCTCTCTTATTAGAAAAAACAGTATTATTCAGTTGTGGGACTTTAGGAAATAATACATGCTCTTTTTTCTTTCTTTTGCCCCCTCCCACACGTTTATCACATGAACAGTATCAGGCTTTGTACTAGACAATCTATTTCCAAAAAAAATGCATGAAGTTGTGTATTTGTAAGGAGCTTGTCTTACCGCTGGGCTCTTCTTGGTCAAGTTTTCCTCTGGTGACACTGCTGCACTCATTGTGTGCCTGTTAAAAGGAAGGCAAACGTAAACGTTCTCTTATTCACTGGTCTCATTTGACTAACAAACATGAAGCCTGATTGACACACGCCTGATAGCAGTTGCGAGACACCAAATCTCTTATGCGTTTGTTTTGCCAATGTATTATTTAGTAAGGCATGGAGGAAAAGTGTGCTTTCTGCCATACCTGTGGCTGTAGTATGTGTACTCACGTTACACTGCTCAGCAGTGGCAAAGGCTAGATGTAACAGCTTCTGTTTCAGTGCTCTTAAGCAGGAAACAAAACACCCTCCAGCAAAATAATTTGTTCTTAAGTACTTGGAGAAGGTTTGGAGAAAAATTTCAATTGATAACTCATGAGTCAAACAGTTAAGAAAATACTATGTATGTTTAGTGTCAGACTGCATTATGATTATCACATGTCAATGCAGTTGGTTGTCTAAATAATCAACATAATTGCTTTTCAAGTGTTTAATTTTGGACCAAAAGTACACATTATAATCAATACAGGAAAAAACATACAAAGATTTTTCAAAGATACTCCTCTCCCTTTCATTCTTTTTTTATTTGCTGTGGTATAAACCTATTGCTTGACCTGCCTGTCTGCAAAATGGGCACACTGCTCAGTCCGCAGTTGCCAGGTTACCATCACTGTCCATGGACATACGGAAACCAAGACAACTAAGCCAGCATCCCAGCTTTCCTTACCCCAAAAAACTGGCCAGAGAATCCCTGAGGCAGAATCTGTTGTTGGTGCACAACCTCTTCCAGAAAGAACATGGTGTCCTTAGGGAAAAGTTCTTGGGTGGACTGTTGCAGTAGATAATAAAAGCCCTCAAGCAGAGGGCACTGGTTTTTCATTTTTGTTCTCCGCTACCTAGCTAACTTCAAATTCTCTCATAGAGCTAACTGGCAGAAGTCTTTGACCAGCTCTGGCATGCCATTCTTGGTTTACTTTAATTTACATGTTTTTGGTTATGTTATTTTTTTTTGTTTTGTTTTAATTATTAAGAAAAGATCTTGTGCCATGTGTTTTGTAACATAAAAATGAGACAAAACCTTATTTTAAAGAAATGCAGACAATAAAACATACAAAATAAATAACTGAAAATTACAAAATACTTTTTTTCCCCTACCTTTGAAATAACATCAAAGCTTATAGTGGAATAAAACTTATTTTGTTGTGAGTAAATTATACATGGCCCATGCTTCAGTCTAGCATTTAATGTAAGATGGTTAAATCCGTGTGCAGAAATTCTCCATAAATACACACAGGGAAGTCCAAGTTAATCCACTGTTGTGGTTGAAATAACTTTGCTACAAATTATTTCTTAACATCAGAATTTCCTTTATCATGCCCTTGACTGTTATTTACATTCATATCTAGTTGGTACACAGGTTTGCAACAATACATTTGTTTTCCTCCACAAGTTTGATCATGGCTAAATGACTACAAGGCAACAGAGAACTTTGTTTTGGCCCTCTGTTTCACATTGTGTTTTAAATTTAAGACTCAGAAAATTCATGACAAATGTTGCTGAGCATGAAATCATTGTCCTGAGGCTCATCCTTCTCGTTTCTACATCTCCACATTTCTTACCTATTTCTCCTGTGTTTTCCTTTTGAATGAGCTAGTAAAATGCTCATGTCTACTCATAGTGTCTCCTATAACAAAAGTCTGACCTTCCTATAACTAGAGAGGAAGGTATTAAATTTAGTTTGTTTTTGTCAGATCTGTTTAATCTCTTTAAAATAATTTTATTTATTAGAACTATGTCTTTTAAAATGAGAATATACTAGATCCCCATCTGCTTATCACTCCTTATAGCACTTGCTTCAAGCACACTCATTGTAGGGCTATTTGATCTACAATGTGGTCCTTTCTAAGTGGCTTATTCTGTTTAACCTAATCTTTCTAAATGGAAAACTCAGGGGCAAATCCAATATAGACTTATCTTGCTGATTCTGTCTTTCTAGGTACAAACAAATCAGAAGTTTGTAGTTGCAGTGCCATACCTGGAATTCATAGAGCAACATCAGTGCTCAGGGTGAGGTTGAAAAGTGATCCAGAAGAATGTGCTGCCAGTCTGCATTAAGGTACTATTTGTTGTGTATTTGTGTTCAGCTGACAGTTAATAATTGTCCTTAGCAATACACAGCAGGGGGAGAGGGCAGAAAGAACTTCCCATGTTGTTTCAACCAAAGTCCTGTTGCTTGTTTAAATAACTATCACTGATTTAGTTGACTGTTTTCAGAATGGATTTCCACTTTCTTTCTGTGCAGATGGAAGGATTTTACAACCTTGCCACCTTAGCCAGCCTTCTAGGGTCTCTGAATTGGAGCCACCTGTAAGTGTTGTGGCTGCATCCTAGCAGGAATACATTAGCATAGAAAGCAGCATCATTTGGGGAATGAGTGCATAGAACAAGTGTCGGCAACACACTGTTGCTGTGTTAAGTGTCTGGGTGAAATTCCTAGGGTCATGGCATGATTCATCCAGACTGGGTGACCCTTTAACTGGTTGGTTATTCTGAAGTGGAAAAACTGCATCTGGCTCGCTTGTTGGTAAGAATCTGTGACAAGTATGTTAATGATCATGCTGTTATCACGTAAGTGTTATTTTAGGTGAATGAGCTTTCAAGGGGCAGTGGCATCCATTTAAAAGCAAAGCTGATGAAATTGTATGGTCATCCTTCTACCTCCAGAGATCAAGGATAACTGTGCTTGGTCAGCTGCTCCGTTATAGAGACAAATGTTTAGGATGCCAAAATCTTGTCATTTGTATCTCTCAAATGGCTGCTGAAATGCTATATGACATTCTTTTCAGCTTGATGGATTTTTGTTTTATGCTGCTGTATTGAAGCCAGGGGGGTGCTTCATACTGAGGGCTCATGAAAGAAAACTACTACAGTTATGTCTGAAATATGTTTTTTGTTTGTTTGTTTTGTTTTGTTTTTTGTTTTGTCTTTCCATGTTGAATGCAGGTCTTAATGAATTGTATTGCTTAAATTATCCCTGGTCTTCTAATTGGTAGCGCTTGGCATATGTCTTCATGTAGGAGGACAAAGAGTTTAGCGGAGCAATTATGGATATTATTTTCTTGATCTATGGCCTATGTATGTACAGACAGGGAAAAGCATTTGAGAGGGAAATGGCACATGGGAGCTTTAGTGTTTCCTAGAGTCCTGAATGCTGGAATCAGTCAAGACAGCATAACTTTGGGTGTCCGTTTTGACACTTAAATAATTTGAAAAGGATTTTGTGATTTCAAACTTGGTACTAGATATGAAACCAAGGAGATAAGGGTTCTAGTTCACTGAGGGAAGCAGAGAGATCAAACCATTTGCCCCAAGCTGGCCTAAGCAACTCACAAATGTTGGGTGTAAAGACTAAGGCTAGTATGAAGTGCACAAGAAAGGACAAAGAAAGCGTTCCAGCAATAGGAAAATTAACTAAGTGTTAGTATCGAGAAATACCTCAAAGACGGGCAAAGTCAAGGAACAAGACAAGTGCCTGCTGAAAGCCTGAAGGAATATTTTTTTTCAAATACTCTGTGCACACAAGAAAAGTTATATAATCTGACTTGTATAGTGAGTTACATGTGGCAAAAGGGTACTCTAAAACACAAATTACTCAAAACATTAAAGATAAAAAGGCAAATCCATTGTTGGTCATGCTTTTATTAGGAGTGAGATATTTATATCTTAGAGGTAGCTCATGCAACATGTATGTAATCAGATTCATTCTTGCTGACATACAGTGGGAAGGAAAGGTCTCTGTGTGGATTCCATCTTATGAAATAAGAGAGACCATATTAATTTTTCCTTTATTTTGCACCTTATGTAATTCATTGTTTAGTCTCTTCCACACAAGATTTAAGGGGAGAATGAGAAGGTTGGAGAGCATCCATAGCAGGAATTGGGATATTCCTTCGCTCTCTTCTACGTATAGGAATTTCCCACTCAGAATATTATATAGCAGAATAAAATTAATGAAAAGGATCAGGTAGGATTTTTTGTTGTTTGTTTTTGTGCCACCACAACACAGTAGCAGCACTAGTGTAAGACATATCTTCTTTTCAATTAAATCTTATGGCCAAGAGGCACAAATAGGTTTGGAGTTATTATTACTGTGTGTAAGCAATAGGCCCTATAAAAAGTCCTGGAATAGGAAAGCCAATGAAGTGGGAGATGTTAGATATGCATACTATGGGACGTAGTAGAATAGGATAGTGCTGTAAATCTCTGCATGTCTCTTCTTGACAAATGATTGCAAAAAGACAGTCAGATGGTCACAAGTTCACAAAGACAGAGCAGGTCAGCTGAAGAAGAGAATTTCGTACTCATGTACCTCAGAACTTCTCCATTGCATGTAGTGGAAGATCTAACAATTAATCTAAATAAAAGTGGGTCTGCAATGATGCTTATACTCAAAAATACTTCTGTCAAATTCTCCTGGTTGCCCTGTAGTTTTCCAGACTTCTTGGGTATATATGTTTGAGGATTCAAAGAGGGAGTTTCACTAATGTGAAGAACAGCAAGGCTGGAAAGCCTCAAACCTATCCTCAAAACAAAGAAACAAACAGATTTAAGCAAATTCTCTGCTTTGAGTGCAAGATCGAATGACAGCGTGCTTTGAAGTACGAAGAGAAAACTGCATGATATAAGATGTAGTGAACTCCAAATGCTCCTTGCCCACTGAAGTGCAGTGATTCTTCTGGGTGTTCAGAGAATTGAGGAGGAGATATCAACTGTTGAAATTTTTTTTCTTCTTTTTTCTTTTTTTTTAATTGATTCAGATGCACATGAGCGTCTGCAGTTTTCAATCAGAATAAGTTACATGTTGCCTTTCTGTTGAAGCTTTTAGATTATTTAGATTTAGATTTTATTTAGATTATTTCCCACACTGAACTGCAGTGCAGGTCCAGTTGCTTTGTAATGGCAGTGATTTATTAATTATTAAAAAAAAAAAAAAGACTTTTAGGAGTATGATATTTTGAAAGGGAAGCTGCTGTGCACTTCTTTCATGACTGTCATTTGCTGTTCTGCTAGATGTGCCAGAAAACTAGAGCTCTCTTCCAAAGTAATAAGCTTAACAGAGATAAAACCTTACTGTTGAGACTAGAGGCAAGAATATGGATACGTTAGTCAAGGGACCAGTTTGTAGCCTCAGGATTGCCAAGCGCCGACTTGGAAAAACAGCTGTTATTCAGAAGACTTAAGCATTCAGGTTTGCTCTCAGCCTTTAGGATTTCAAGGAGCCTGGAACAGCTCTAGGTCTATTGTTTTACTACTTTTTATTCAATCTTTAAAATGCTGTTTCTTTTGTCAACTTGAAATGGCATTGCAGCCTGCCTTTACCTGCTGCCAGCGTGTTCTGCAAAGAACCTATCTCTGTCCTTTATCTCCATTGGATGTGCAAGAGCATTTAGCATCTCATATAAATGAATCCCTTTTTGTCTGCATCAAAGACTGAACTTTACTGCTTTCTTCTGTCATCTTCTCAGCTTTGGGATACACTTCTCATCCTGAAAGTGGAGATTTCATTACTAATAGTACCAGAAATAAATTCTGTCTTCTAATGGAAAAATAATGCTAAACTCTGAAGACAGAATCTTGAGCCTTTATTGGATGAACTGCTGAGTAAGTATGAAAAAATAATAGGAGGCATCAGCTTTCCAGACAGTTTTTATGAAGCACTTGAAATCAAAATTAAGCTAGAGCTAAACACTATTCTTTTTTTTCAGATTGTTACATTTACATTCAGATGCACTCTTATTGTACTGTTCAGTTTTCAATTATGTGCACAGAGAGTCAGTATGTTGTAGGAAATTACTGTGAAAGAAACTCGGCAAGAAGTTTTCAGGGAATGATTATGAAAAGTTCTGCAGGTCAGAGTAAGAAGCACATATAATGGGGCTTTTAGAAGGAAAAATCGAAGAGAGGAAGACATTTCAGATACTGTTAGCAATGAAGATAACAACAATACAAGTAATTTTTAACCTGGAGGATTTCTTCTAAGGAGTGAACATGACATCACGTAACTGAACAGAAAGAGCCATAGCTATATCAACTTTGAACAATCCTTGTTCAGCAGGACTTTATAGCCCTACAGTGATGAGCTGCTGGAAACAGAGTTAAAATCCTGAGATTCAGAATCAATGAAAAGCATACATCAAGCAATGCTGAGTAAAACACATACAAATCATTAATTTGTTTTGTTGCTGTTGCTGGCAGTTTTCTTAGCTTTCTCTTTCCTCCCCTAAAATTTCCACTTTTATGGGTGAGATAGTAGGTAAGTGGTAAGGATTACAACTGGGAAGTAAAATAAAACTTGCGTTTTTGTTTACATCTCTTCTTTAAGCTATGTTGTGCCCCGTAAAATAAGCTTACAAATGCAACATTAAAAAGAAGAAATGAAATACTCAGCTTTGTTTGAACAGTTGATGGAACCCTTCTAGCGCACTGTTCTAATTTCTTGTCCCAGCAGAGAGAGGGGATTACACCTTATTGTGAGGACAGAATGGTTGCAGAGATTGTCCTTACTTGGGTTGTTAAATGTGACCACGAGAACTGTAAAAATCAATTAAATTTGTTTCAGGTAGATATAAAAGAAAACTGTTTTTTCATGTTATTTAGACATTAAGTAGTCATACTGCTCACTCTGCAACTGCAACATATTAATGTACATCTAAAATTTCATGTTGATTCAATATGAATACTTGTTAAAATTTTCTTGCATGTAGGGAGTGCAATATTTTTATTAAAAATGTAATTTAATAGCAAATTGACTGTGTGTAACTTGAAAGCTGAAGTACTAGTATGAGTAACAAATCTTAACAAATTTTTGTTTGCCCTGGGGGCTTGTCTGGTGTGCCTTCTGTTGACTTACATTTAGCCACAAGAATGTGGATATGGGCTATTAACTTGTATTCCCTTTGGGTCTAGCTGTGACTCTTTTTGTCTAATGGCTATAGTAAAATTTGCAATTTTCATGTGGGGCCACAATGTTTCATGCAACAAGGTTTAACAGTAACTGGCTTTTCTCTCCCACCTCAGTTATGTATCAGATTTAAAACATTTTTTTCATCTATGTTTTCTTACTACTTGTGATACAACTTCTAAATACATTATCAATGTTCCTTAAAGAAGTCTAAAACATCTAGACTGTCAGTTATATACCTTCTCATTCATCTTTTAGACATGCTACAAGCTGGTAGATATCTTAAATTGTTTCTCAGAAATTAGTTCGTCTCCAAGTCTCTAATTATTTCCCCCCCTCCTTTTTTTTTTTTTTGGAATTCTCTCCAACATGCTGGTGTACTTTTGTTGTTAGGAAGTGGGGTGATGGAACTCACCATGCTCTAGATATTTTGTTTCTAGTTCTGAGTTGGAAAAATTGTCTGATACATGACTTGGTGCTATGACTATATAGGTTTGAGTTAAGCATGCCTAGATGAGTAAACTCAGTGATTTATTTTATTTTATTTTTCTTTGTGGAGCATTTAACAATCTGCTTATTGGCATTTTTATTTGCCAGTTCATGGTATTTTTGTTTTCAACTCCTGCTTTGCATATGCTTTAATAAGGGAAAAATATTTTAGAAGAAAGAGATAAGTCTTCTGCAATGTGTTAGCAACCACAGTGTAGCCAGTGGTTTTACTAATAGGGAAAAGACTGATAAGTAAAGACTAATAATTCTGTCGGTATACATTTTCCTGAAGGCGTTTCCATTCACAGACTGGGGCATTTAGCTACCTGAGGACTATGGCAGGAAGAAAATGTTGGAGGATTTCTCTTATAAACTTTAAAATAGAAGTCTGATTTATGCAAGAGAATAAAACTTCTAAAAGAGAAAGGGAGCTAAGGCATTAAGGTACCACAGTTTCAGGAGAATTTGGAAATTTTTATTGTGGACACCTAGTCCTTTACTTCTATGACCAACTCAGTCTTTGCCCTATGAAGAGGATAGCCCAAACTGGCAATCAAGAAGATGCAGATTTATAAAGGGAAGGGGGGCGGGGGGGGGAATGTAACAACAACCACCTTCTGGTTAACACAAATTACCTCAGATCCAGTAGGCCTTTCCCCGACATACCCAAGGAGCTGCCAATTTATGGCAGGGTGCTGCCGTTTTGTTCACCTTCAAACGCTACCTGCTTTCCTGTGACTGGTTGGTGTGACCAGCGACTAGTGAAGGCGTGGATATGTCAGGAGAGGAACACATGGCCTCCATGTACAAGACTGCTGTTTTTAATGGTGTCATTCCCCGCCTGTTTTTGTGTGGTACAGTAGCCTTTTTCTAGAATGGTTGTTTTCTTTCAGTGTACTATATCCAGCTGGACTTGGGTGGAGACAGATATGGTGGTATTTGACTAAGAGCTTTGGTATAAATGACACATCCTGCCTTGTAAGTTCTAAACCATGGAGGTCCTGAGAGAAGGGCCTCATCCTGTCCCCTGTGTCTATGCTCCAATGCATTGTGCTAAAGCTGTTCTGTCATCAGCTTCTCCCCAAACACATATGCAGAGCTGTTGTGAAGCTGGAATCATTGTCAGCCCAGAACTTCCCTGCTTCTAAATACAGTGGGTTTGAGTGGTTTAAAATTAGTTCAGTAAAACTGAACTCGCTTTTTATATTCATCTGAATAAATACTTTGTTTGCCAGGCTTGACATCAGTTGGGCCACTTACCATGTGTGTGCCCAAACCCTCTAGGAGTAGAGTGTTTAATTATAAGCTCCCTGCCCTGGAGATTGCTTCTGTAATGTTTGCAAAGAGCCTAACACAGAAGTGCTGTAACTCTCCTCAGAGTTTCTGGGATTTGGTGTTATAAAAGGAAAGGAAAACAAACAAACAAAACAGAACGAGACTGATGAAATGTGAAATCTGGGGACTGGTCCTTTTACAGGCATTGTTATCCAACTTACTGTTCATTATGTCATTAGCACGTGACTGCTGAAAAAAAATCTGTTTAGTTTCGTATAAGAGAGAAGCAAAAACACAAAACTGCATGCAGTATGAGGTTTCCATTATATCAATGTATAGGCAGTGTCTATTTTTTTCATATTTATCACATTAGGAAAATTCTTACATGCAAGAAAAAAGACTTGAAAACTGGTTTTGTGTAGACTTCTTTTCAACAACAACATATATATTTTTTTAAATCCAGAGCTCTTGTATTTTGGCAATGAATTTAGATAATTCAGTGGGAGAGAAGGACAGTAAAAATTCAAAATTTGACTTTAATGTGCCTTAGGAAAAAAGATTTTGAGGAGGGGAAAAAAGATTTTTTTAGTCAAAAAAAAAAAAAAAGGAATTGGAGTATTATGTGTTTCATGTTTTTTTTTCTTTTTTTAAAATAATGTTTCTGTTGTTACTGATATTAGTAACTGCTATACAGCAATAAAAAATAGAACATTATACTGGTCCAATAGTGCTGTGCAAATCATAGTTTACGCTCTGTACACAAGCTCTACTAGTATGCTCATTCTGTGCTGGGCACATCAACATGCTTAGCAGCAGGTTTATGTTAAATGCATGACATATAACGGGTTCTTTTTTGGGTAAAACTATATAAAATTTTTTTCTAAGTTAGTGTTGTTTTCATTTGTGTGATATCTCTCATTTTTCAGAGGCTCCAGGAATTCTCTGAAACAGTTCCCACAGTTGCTGAAAGTGAGAAACATCCTTCAGGCAACAATATTGTACTAGAGATTTCTGACAGTGTCCTTGAGCTCTATCACTTGAGATGTCAGCCATGCGTATGCCTGTGGTGTGAGGCCTCAGAACATCAGGACACTGAGGCTCCTTGAATACTTGAAATGTGACCCTGTTAGTAAACCACTGATCCAGTTAGTTACGTGATAAGGGAAAAGTATTGGTAGAATATAGTAATCCAGAACTCTATGTAGTGTTGATCTCTTCACTTTATCTTGCTCACCCTTCAGCACTGAGATGCAGACTTCTTGCTAACAAGCATTTGTGTTTCAGTCTGATTAAAATGTTTAATCATATGAAAGAGCTCCAGAAAATTAGCTGACATTGTTTTTAGAAGAACTAAATCATCTGGAGCACATACTGAATTGTATGTGACTGGTGTAGTAGAGAAAGGCTACCTGGAGAATTTTTTTTGAGTTACACGATGAATTTTATGTCCAACTCCACATCAGTCCTACAAGAACATAAATACCAAGCTATGTTAACTTTTACCCAACTGAAAAATATATACTTTATGGGTTATGGGTCTCATGTGGATGACAAACTTGAACCTTACACTATATCTAGTACTACATTATTGAAAAACTTGTCTTTTTTTCTTAAAAAAAAAAGTTCACCTCACATAGGCATGTGGATAATTCTTAGAAGCCATCTGGATGTAGAAATAATGGGTTTGTTTCTATTGCAACATTAATCATCTATTTATTCTCACAGCTTGATTTTGTTTCAGGCGATTGTGAGGAGGGAAAAAAATAATCTGTCTTCTGGTCAACATTAATCATCTTTACTTAACCCCAGAGCTGATGACTCCTTTAGTGGTCTCTGCATCAACAAGGAAAGAGTTTCTGTGTAATGAAAAAAGAGATGCCAAAACATCTTGTTTGGCCATGTGATAAGAGCTAGACAAAAATAAGTTATTTAGGATAAAATAGTTTTGAAAGGTGGTGGTGGTGTGGTGTGTGTGTGTTGGGGGGGGCTTAAGTGAAAAAAAAACAACAGGAACAATTCAAATATTGACAATATAGACCAAGAAGAGAAAGTCAGTTAATGAGCTGCAAGTTAAGAGACGGACAGCTTTCAGTGCTGTTAACAGCAAAGAGTGTTAGGGCTAAAATATATGCTCATTCTGAAAGTTGAATGCCTTTTCAATGCAGAGATGAAATATCCTTCTGTTGTGTCAAGCCCCCTGCCCCAAAGCAAAACAAACACCAAATTACAAAAGTGCTTATAGCAAAATTTTACTGTTGGTTTTCTAGGAATCTTGACTTGCATAAACAGTTTCTGCTCCACTTACTTGCTGCAGTTCAGTTTTGTTTCCTAGGCAGTATATGTCATAGGTGAAATAATGTACGGCAATTTCTTTAGTTCATCTAAGTCTTTTCTCCTTCCAGGTGCTTCTAGCTACCTACATATTCAACATAAGATCTTCCCGTCCAGCTTTAGTTACATTTCACCTTTGCTGATATCCAGCTGAATTGTTCTTCTTGTGGCTTATGTTTGTACATAAGAACTCCCCTGAATTTAATCTGAGCATATTTTAACTGTCCTTTAAAAACAGAAATAAAGTAAAAGCCTGCAGCAAAAGCTGTCTCTCAGGCTATTTTGCCTCTTCAAATGTAGGTCAAGATTTTTTTTTTCATTGTGGTCTAAGGAAGATAATAATTAAAGGAGTCTAAAGTATGTATTAATGCAATAGTAAGGACTCAGAGATTGCCTTTGAAAATCATCAAGTTTAAAATGTATGATTCTTAGGATAGTAATGTAGGAAAGGTAGTGTTGTATTGCACAACAAAAAATAATGTCAAGGTCATTGGAATATATATTTGAAAAATAAGTATTTTTGATTTGTTTAATATAATTCTGCAGTCTTAGTATATCATTAATACAGAATTTCCAATTTAAGATCTCAAGTTTTTAATAAATAGAAAAGGAAAGGACTAAAGGATGCTGTTAAGTTTCATGAAGGGCTTAGGGCAGCCTTATATGTGTGTATAGAACTAAGTATAAAATAAACGCATTTTATCTTTCCTTATTAAGTATTTGTAATGGATTTTTTGGTCTAGTATGTGTCAGTGTGATTAGGTAGAATTAATTGTGTCTTAAGGGGTCTTTTGTGTGCTATTATTTGATTTCAGACAGTCTGCAGTAAGGATGCTACTTAGGTAGATATTTGAAATGCTGTCTCTTTTACATCCTTTTTGTCCTTTCTGTGAGCATACAACAATTCTGATAACCTGCATGCTTTTTTTTTTTTTTAACATCAGTCCTATTTAATTTAACACTCTGATAAGGGTTGCAGTTGTAAGGTGAGATCTTGGACTTTACTTCTTCATCCACATCAGTCTTTCTGGATGATAACTATCCAGATAGGTTTTGAAAAAAGACTCTGAAAATCCTGGCTCTTATAAATTTAAGATTTTTATTAAAAAGACTCGACATTGAGACTAACTCCAGCGATATGAAGCCAGAATCATATGAAAGTGATAGCCCAGATATTCCTGTGCTTGACATGCATTTCCCTACTTGTTAGCTGCACTTTCCCCACAATGTTAGCATTGCATTTGGTGTGGTAACAGTGTTTTGCTTTGTGATGGCATCATGTATTAGAGTGGCCAAGCCCTTCTGTAAGATAAAGAGGCTCTGTCTTCTGGTCAGCAGAAGGGGAAATTAATTTCTTGTTGTATCATAAGCAAATAATCCCACTGATAGCATTAGGGGTTGGTTCAGAACAGTTTTAATTTTCCAGCAGGGAGCAGACCTGTCTTGTCACTACAGACTTTCTGGGTGATGGGAAAGTCTGCCCCTGACCATTGTCTCCCACCCTGACCTGGAGTCACAGGTGGGAAAAAGAGAAATGATATACACTCTGGTTGGGAGACAGAAGCAGCAATATGATTTATTGATAACAATGCTTATGTGACTTAACAAAGATTCAATGATTACAACTGATTGTAATTGGAAGATATGCTTAATTGCACACTATGTAAAAGACACTCTTCAAAGATACTAAACAAAAGATGATATATACTATGTAAAGGTACTGGGTTAGGTGACATTACATCAAGGAAACGCTCCTGTTGAGCAATGATTCTCAGAGTGGATCCCCTTGCTTTCTAAACTTGAACCACAGAGGTCAGGAGCCTAGGTGCGGCTGAATCTACTCCTAGTCCCAAACTTGGTCAACCAGTTATGTCTAAAGTATTATATGCATTCTTGAATCCTGTATGCTACTTTGCTAAGACTATGAAGTGTGATCAAGAAGCACCATTACAGCATGTTAGCATGCTGTTACCTTCCCAATCTGCTTACCAACTATCTGTAGCAGTAAGGGTGCTCTCAGTCAGCAGAAGTAACCGTGGGAGACATCCCTGCCCAAGGGGAGGTCCTGGTGTGCAGCTCGTTGTCGTGTCATGAGAACTCAAAGGGCTCTTGGGTTGCTCAATATTTATGGGCTAAGGTGATTTGGCAAGCACAGTGGGGGTGGGGGGGTGCATTACTCAAACTAACCCTTGGCTTTTTGTCTTCTGCCTCCCTCAAATCCAGGAGACAGCCATCAGGACCAGACATAACCATCACAAATGCCAGTGATGGTTATCTGCTTAGGCTTGGGACAGGATGTGTCTGTGTGGTGTTGGAGGGGGGTGGTTAGGAGTACACTGTGACACCTGGACTTTCCATTTTGCAACCTGGCTCTTGTTGGTGAGGTTGCTTTTGCTGTCCTTATTACTGCTCCTAGCTCACCTTCCCCTGCACAGCAGGTTCACTTGATAAACATTGTTCTTTCTTAGCTCCTTCTAAGGAGAAGGGAGTCTATTGGTGGAAAAGTAGTACCTGAAATAACTACTTGCCACATGAAGAAGATACAACAGAGTGTATGTTCCAGCTTGAAAGATCAGAAATGGAGTGTATTTCCCAAGGATTTCTTCTGCCTACTTTATTTCTGTGGTGTGCATGTTATTGATAAGCCTCTTATCTTTAGAAAAGTATGGAGTATGACAGATACTTTGTTTGTTTTCTGTTACGTTATCTGGCAGAGGTATATCCCCAACAAAATTGAGCGCATTTACAAGGGGATCATTACTTGAAACATAAGAGTTTTCCAGAGAACCAGTTGGGGTAAGTATTGATTTTCCACATACATTTGTAAAAATACCGCAGTCTCAGTTCTCACTGCTGTAGTTACAGAATAAACCAGTAGGTACCCAACTGAAGAATGTGCAGAACAAGAGAAGCCCTTATTTTTCAATGCATACTTAGACTCAGAAAGCACTGGTCTTTTTGCCTCTTAGCCTGTGCTGACAGTGAGGATACGGCAGGTATCTGTGAGGTGATTCTCTTAGAGCTAGCTTAGCTACCAGCACAGTGAATGTAGTATGCACAAAGAGCTTTGCATCCACAGGCAGATCACATCTTCTAATGCAGTCTGCTTTAGAAATTTGCCTTCAATTCTTCCTCTCTAGAACAGGAATAGCATCAGTTCCTAGTCACAAGGCACAAGTGACACTGAGGATTAACCAGTTAATGTTTCTACAGTACTCTGAAGGGATAACATTTGAGCATATAAGTAGCTGATGGATGTTATTGCAAGCTACAACTACTGGCAAAGCACAGTTACTATTCCCACATTGCCATTGCCATTAGGAAAAAATGTATTATCTTAACATGTCCTCTACACAGTGTTTTTGTTTGTTTGTTTGTTTTCCAGTCTCTTCTAATTTACATGGAGGTTGGCATTTTATTACAGCTTTTGAGGAACACATAGCATTGAAGCAAATGAAGCTCAGTGCAAAAGATACATATTACATTGGCAGCCACATAGCATCAAGTTTGCCAGTTAGAAAATGATCTGTTAAGGAGCTAATGAAAATAAGTATTTATTGGAAGGATGCAACTCAGTCCGTAATTACTGTATATAACTGCAATTTTGCAAGGCAAGCAGTGTTGCAGCAGAAAGAAGGGGAAGAGTTCAGAATGTAGTTTGAGACAAACTGAGAAAAGATGTAAAGGTTACTGAAGAACCTGCTTAGTGATGAGCAAACTAGCTAAAGAAAGAATTATCTAGGTTTGCTTGGCTTGAGTAAGCTTCAAGCGCAAACGTGCTTTTGTGGGCTGCCCAATCGCTTCTCCTCACTAACAGTCATGTTTTGAATGAAGATAGCTTGAAAACTCAGTAATGAAGACCTGTATTAATTCCAATTACCAATTCTCATGTTGTCAGAAAGCAAAGGGTTTGGAAAAGCTCGAAAACTGCAACAGGAAAAGGGGTCAAATTAGCAGAAAGTAGAGTACATTATAACTAACTGTACAAGACTTAGCAAAAAAATGAACATTTGGGTTTTGCAGTCTCATTTAATTCCCAGACTAGTTTTATGCCAGTCCACTATAGTTTAGAGGAGTATTGGAGATATTGTAAACTCTTCCAACTGGCCTCTAAATAGCTGCCTGCCAACAGAGAAGAGCTGAAGCTCAGCAGTGCCCCTTGTACTCCCTGTGCTGGCGCTGGGAGCTGGAGGAAAAGTGCCAGGTCTGTGTCTGCCAGAGGGCCTCTGCAGCAGTTCCGCAGTCATAAGGAAATTCTCAGGTGGGAAAATGGAGTTACTTTCTGGTTGCCATGTGGCCAGAGCAGCACAAAGAGATCTAGACTATCTGGAAAAAGAACAAGCTTTTTGTTCTTGTGTATATATTTGATGCATTTTGTCTTATCTTGCTTGGAGGCTAATTCAGGCATGAACAGGTAGGATCAGGTCCAACACTACTTTATTAGCAGAGCACCAGCAGCTTGCTTAATGCTGTGTAATAATCTATGAGTTACTGACTAGTGCATTGGTGGGATTGTCAGGCTAACCATATGGTTGGATTTAGAGGAGTGTAACAGTTGATTTGTTAGACCAAAGTTTTGATTTATTAAGACATACTGAGCTTTGAGTTTAGTTACCTCAGAAACTGTTCTTCACTGGTTCAACCTCCAGGCTTATGGTGACAAAGACATAAATTGAACTTAAGTTCAGGAGTTTATCTTAAAACTGTAAATTGAACAGCTGTATTAGTTTGCTGTGGAGATTTCACTCATCGCAGTGGTGAATATGCCAAAAGGCAACGTTGCATTGTGCTCCAGAGATATTAGAGACTTGGCTTAAGGTGTTAAGTGTTTATCATTCTTCTGTGGTAGTATGCAAGAGGACATAATTTATGTAATGTGTCAAAATGTAGTGGATTTATTTTTACTGTCCGATGGGATATACCTCTCTAGTTCCTCCAACTTAGCAGCATAACTGCCCTGACTACCAATTTAGATTGATAGTAGGAAAAGAAGGCCAAAGATTTCCAAACCACAGCTTTTCTTCAGAGTGTCTACCCATTCAAGCCATAAGCAAAAAAGCAAAAAGGGGAATGATGAAACCATAGCAATTGTTCTGTGGCTGCAAGGGATTGCCTTTTCCCTTTCCTCCTCTCTGCTCACTCTGGTGTGCTCTGTAGACATCCAAGGGCTGCTGCAAGCTGGACTTTCTTTCCTGTTCCTTTTGGGGGAGGGAGAGAGGGAGAGACCATCCGCATGGTGGTTCCTGAGAATTGCTTTTACACGGTTTGAGATCCCTGTACTATCTGATGTAAATGGCCTTAGTGAAGCTGCTCTCCAACCATCTGGGCAGGGATTTATAGGTAACTCTTCCACGAGCAGCAGTAGCTTTTCTATCAGTTACAGTGTTCCATAAACATAGTGCTGACTGCTGTGATGTCATCTGAGAAACTCTCCAAAGGGCACTGGATTCTATTGTACTTAAAGATGTTTTATCTCCAGTGTTAATCAATATTCAAGTAGTACCTACCTACAATAAAAAGCACCACAATGAAAATTAAAGGTATTTTTACAAGATATAGTAGAAATTTTCTTGGACAGCTGAATCTGTTATTTAAGATAAAAGATGATTTTAGTTAGCTATAGTAGAAGTACTGTAAGAATCTACCGAATTAGAAAATATTATGACTGATCTTTTGCCTGCTTTTGGCAAAGCAAAAGGTTACTAAGATGTATGTGGTGAAGTTAGATGCTATGTCACTTGCGAAGTTTCATCTGACACTTGGAAATCTTCTGATTTATTAATATACTGTCTCTGCTGCTGTTTATATGACCAGTTGCTTCCTCTTTTGAATATCTAAGTCCTCTGGGAGTTAACGCTATATTTTCAGTCATGCTAATCAAAAGCTGGCACACAAAATATTTCTGATTTTAAGGGAGCTACAGCAGGCAAGTAACAATGCACATGATGACCTGTGAATCTATGTGTCATCTCTTTTTTTGCCTTTTCCTACTGCTTGTTCTCCATCCTATAACAGTAATCATCAGAAAGTAATTCTTCAGTTATTGTTGTCAAGCTGAAAGAGGAAGTAAATGTGCAGCCTAAAGCAAGGACAAGAGGCACCCTTCTCTAATTACCAATCTGAAATTTTGATCATTTCTGGTTAGGATACTTTTTTAAAGGCATACAATGGACTGCAGTTATTTTGTGTATGGAGAATTCACTGTTAATTCTCTGCTTCATGGTGCTAATTATTAAAGCCCGATTATGGCTTTTTAACACGATGGTATTAAATATATATGTTGTTTATCCTCCAGTTACTGCTCAGAAACTGAAATGTGTTGGATAATTAGTGTAATTGTTCTTTGATTGTTGAGTTAAGACTTTTTAAAAATATATTTAATTATTTTAAAGTAAATGTAACTCTGTCCCTCCTGGAGTGTAACAATAAAGTGTTTATTTTCAGTTATTTTTCTATCTTCATAAGGTAATAAAGTGAGCAACTCCTTGCATGTAAAAATGTGAACCTACCATCTAAATATAATACAGTATAATCCAATGACATGGTGATTTTGAATGAGAGATGCGCGTTAAAGGGAAGATTGAAACACTCTTAGGAACAGGGAGCAATTTTATTCTCTGGTAAATTAAACTGACAATTTCCAAATTGTAAACAATAACAAAGAAACTACTTCCATCAGGAGAAATATTAGCACATTTTTATTTTTATTTTAAATAGCTCCATGGCAATTGTGTCCCAAGAAAGATAAAGTTGTGCATGACACTGGAAAATCTTCTGGCCTGATTAGGACACCATGAAGGAGAAAGTCAACAGAGACCTACAGAAAAATGCTGCTTCATGTCTTGACACTATTGACATAGGACAAGAAGTCTTACTCGAAAACTCTTCTTTTGTTGTAGGGAAAAGTGCAGATGCACTTATTGCACTTGACTGCTTAAAATTCACCAAAATATCACATAGTTATGTGATTGGCAGATTTCAAAAGTCACTACTAGCAGGGTATCTGATAATTTACAATAGATTTGTTATAGTTGTGCTTTTCCTGCTTCTAAGTGAATCTATCAGGAGGGTAATAAAGCTACTTAGATAGCTGCCTAATACATATGGAGGATCTATAGATGGATAATGGGTTTAGGGAGCAATGAGCAACTCACCCATTCTCACTGAGGTCTTATATCTCCACAGCAGGAGTTGTAAACCAAGGGCACATCACATTGGAACTCATCTATGAAGAACAAAGACATTTATCAGAAAGAAAAAAAAAAAGTCTAGAATGCAGTTTTTAAAACTGTTTTTGAAACACCTTAATGTGTGGGTTTCCCATACTCCTTCATGTTACTTAGTAGAAGCTGGGACATGCTAAGACACAGATGAAAGTACCATGCATAAAAAATCTGTCAGAAAGCGGATTGTTAGCTTTTTTATTTACATCTATAGAAATGAAATGTGCAAGATCTTAGACCATATCCATTAAATCTGAAATTGGTTCTTGTCTGTAGGTGCTTTGCTTCTCTTTCTACTAAAATGCCAGTTCTGTCTCATATTCCATGTTAGATTGGAGAGAGATATTTCTTGCACTTACTGAATATATTTGTGTTCAATTTGTTTTATGCTGTTGGTGTGGAATGTGGTTAATGGCGATCCTGTGAGCAGTGTTATGGGGTTGAATTCATGTTTAATTTTTTTTATTATTTTTTTTTCCTGTAACACAAGTGTTCGACAGCTTTGGTTTGGAGCCCAAGAAAGGAAAGAAGGGAGGGAGGAAAGATGGGCTTTTGGAAAACTTTTGACCCAGGTGAATCATTTAGCAGTTATATTTGACTTTAGAGACATAAGGCCAGTTATAAACTTGTCATAGTGTTATTTGGAATTTTTTTTTTTAAATCTCCACTTATTTATGGAAGCTACCTGTTTATGGTCTGCAATATATATATATATATATTTCCTTTGTATGTAGCTCTATTCGAAGTACCAGTGTTTGTGTAGCTCAGCAATTTGGCAAATTCAAGTGAAAATAGAAGAATTGTAAAATCTCTCCTGGTACAATGCATTGGAAGACATTATTTATTTCAATGATTCAACTGTGGTTTTCCAACAGATGCTCATTTTGTGTATAATTTGTTTTGTACCTCAGGTGGCTGAACTGTCTTGCCTCATTAATGGTACCATAATCAGGCAATTGCATTATAAAAAGACTCTCATTTAACCATAAAAAAGCCCAACAGTTTTACAGGTTTTGTGTCTGTATAGGGTCTACAACTTTTGAAGACAAATACACATCCCAACTACTAATTCAAACAAGGACCTGTTGAGTGACTGATGCAAAATATAAAATAGTCGAAAATGAATCTTAACATCTATTTCTAGAAAAACTTCCTTTTGAAATACATTGCAGATTAGATGAATGGTCTATTCATCTCTGTTAATTAGCATGCATTTTAGTATGAAGTCTTGCTAATGTATTATGTTTGTAAATATAATTGATTTTGTGTGAGTCAAGTTTATTTTAGATTATATATCCAAATTTTCTTTCTGAGGCAAGCAACACTTAGGGTTTCTGGTTTTCTTTCTTTTCAAATGGCAACAGTTGAGCCACAGGCATGGGGCTTAAGGTATGGTATCATTAGGTAGGTAATATCTATCAATTCAGAAATAAACCTCAAGGATTCCAGGTGGTCAGCACATTTCCTGACACCAGGAAAGATGGAGAAATATAATTCATATGGCTTCTTTTAACCTTTAAACTTAAAAATAAGAGAGATGTTTTCCTGATATGTTCCACTGCAGAAGCAAAGTTCAAAAGTTTTGCAAATAATTATAAGGCAAATATTACAAAGTAGGGAGATCTAGAATGCATACTTCTGATCTGAAATGCAGGAAAGTAAAATTACTCAGGTCTCTGCATACAAGTGATGTAAATTTAATCACCATATTCATGTTGGAGTTGACTGAATCATACCTTGAGGAAAAATTAGAAACAGCTAATGAAGTATATCTTTCTGCTTTCCCAGAGTTATATCATAAACATACAGAAAGATTTTTTTTTCAAATCCAGGAAAATTTGCTCTAAAATGAGTTGTTATTATTGATAAGGTAATATATTACAATGAAAGTTACTCTGCTTCCTTGCTGAGTTCCCAGCCTGAAAGGGGGAATGCAGGTTAACAAATGTGCTAGTCACCTCCACATGCACCTTACAGTCAGGTATGACTACAACTCCCGAACTCTCTGGAGCATAGTGCTTCGTTTTACTGTGCTTCCCCTCAGAGCATGAGAAGACCAAAGAGGCGTATGGGAATGGCCTGATAGTGCATTGTGGAGTGGACAATGTGGCAATGGATTTCTAGAGATGTCACAGCACTGATACCCTTTTGATGACAGTTTAGTGAGAATGTGGAAATAGGAAGTGAAGCAATACTGAATGGCATGTTACCTCATAGGGCAAGGATAACAGTTACAGGGAGCAGATGCAGAGGACTGCTGGTTTCTGTCTGGTTAGCTGTCCATCACTATGCTGTCTTGTTTATTTCTGAATGAAATCATGAATATATTAACATAACTGAGTCTTCAGTGTTTTCTTTACATTTCTCCAGTCTTCCTTAGTCCTCATTTTTTGGCCACTGTGTGAAGCAGATCAAATAAATTTGATAGACCTTTCCTTTGATTTAGGACAGTTGTTCTAGAATTTGTCAGTATTCTGGATCTCTCCTGCTTTCTTCTTCTGGCAAATGGTATTTTTGAGGCTTTTTTTTTCAGTATTAGTTTACTCAACAGATGTTGGGAATTTATGTAATCCATGTTGTGCATGAAGTGAGCGGGGGGGTTCACTGATCATCCTCATTAGGCACAGCCTAATGATCTTCACAAGTTAAAAGTAAATAGCATTAACTGGCCTTTGCAAGTATGATTATTTTTGTGCTTATGCCATCCAGTTAGTATTCTTGGTTCAATAACTGTGCAATCAACTTTCAGCAAGTAAATGTAGAAAAGGCAGAAAAGTGTCATTGCCTCTTAACAGGAACCAGAAAGTAGAAAGCCTGTGCTGTGACAAGATACTTCTGTTTAAACATCTATGATTATAGCAAAAAAATGAAACCTTGTTTACATAATGAAGCAGAAGTAGTTCTGTGATTAACGTGGTTGACAGTATATACCTTCACAACAGAAGTCCTGCACTGAACTAATTGAAGCAATTGCAAACTAATTGAAGCAATAATAATTTAATAATGAACTAACATAAAATGATACCAAAAAAAGTTTACACTAAAAGTACATGAAACTCAGAGTTTATTTTAGATGATAATCAGTTTATACTTTTATGGAAAAATGTTTTAGTCTTTTGGCCCACACAGCAACTGTAAAATTGAAAGCATCAAAAGGTCTTACAGTTTCCTCATCAGTTAATCTAGAAATCAAAGAGGCCTTCAAACTAAATTTTCAAGGGACAGTGAGTTTCCAAGAAGGTGAGAAGATAGAATAATTGTTCATAATTGCTGCTTCAGATGATTTTCTAGGAATAATTTTTACATTTTGATATATACTTTTGTATGCCAACGTTCAGAAACCTTGGTGCATCAAAATATATATATTGTACCCAGAAATGTATATGCTATATTGGAAACAGCCATCTACCATGCAATTTCTGTCTTGTTGAATGAATTCCTACTCTTTTCTACTTAAATAATATGGCATCGGAAGCTGACTTTCATTTTAATGTAATTTTAATTCATAACAAAGAAGGTGTTAAAGGTTCTTTTTCTTTCAGTATGTATATTAAAAAAAAAAAAACATTTTCTTTAGTTTTTCATTTTCTTCCTTTTTTTCAGAGAGAGTTCAGATATAAAAATAGAAATTTATTTAATAGTGCAAAGTGCCTACAGGTTTAGAGCCTGCAATTTAATGTTTTATTCATAGTTTTCCTCTATAATTATAGCTATTTATTGATCTTCATACAATTATTTTCAATATTGCTTTGAATTTAATTTTTTTTTCTGGAGATTCAGGATCAGCTTTCCAGTTATAAAACCAGAACTCCATATGCAATTCACAGTCAGCTTTTTTTAAAGTACTTGGCTATATGAATCATTTAATATTTTTCCTTCTTCAGTTTGCAAGGACTGTTTTCTTTCTGTAGACACAGTAATGCCATTGATTTCATTTTCATATGTACTTAGTCTAACTGTTTTTGTGAGCTGCCTTAAGCTGAGTGATGAACACAGTAATTGTGAAGGTAATAAATCAGAAACTCCCTTTGCAACTCAATCTGCTCTACAGTACTTAATTTCCACTGGATTTTTTCCACTGGATAAAACCAGACAGTATTGTGGTGACAGAACAAACCACAGCTATCTCATGATCATGTCACTGTTTGCATCTCCTCAGTGCTCTTATGCAGCACTTTTCTTTCCAGAAGAACTTGCAAGGCATTTTAGTGAACTGAATTCTTCCTTGAATCTACAGAGATGTAACTGTCTCATTTATGTCTGGTTCTGATGAGGTACCGCCACATACCAATCTGATCACTACAGTTAATTGTTTAATATAAACCAACTCGATCTCCATATACTTTTTGTAAACGATTTATGTTCCTTTTTCTATTTTTTTTGTCTTGCAGACTCAAATCAGTCTGTCTGACCTGCAGATGGTGTATTTCTGTATAGCTTAACTTACATTATAGCATTTTCGCCTGTATTGCTTTTCTACAAGTGTCTTTCTGCTGTGTATCTTCTTTTAAATATTCTATTAAGTTCCTTAGTCTGTCCAATTAAAAATATTTCTAAAAGTTTAATGTACTAGTTGGGACATGCAGTTATTGGGAAGCTTCCATTTACAGTTACAGCTGGACAGTAGTATATTTCCAGCTAGACCCTCTCATTGCAGTATGCTTGTCTGATCATCTGTTACCATCTAGCAGTACCTGAATTCTGCCATGGGAACTTGGTAGTTCATACCTGTTCTTCAGTGAGGACAATACTCAAACTCCTTTATCAAGCAAAGTAAAATGTTCTCTTCTATTTAAGTATAATGCATTTTATTCTGCAAACGTATCAGTTAATTAATCAATTGCAGTTAATACATATTTAATTGTGCATCTTCAGGTTGGTGAACAGTCAAAAACTGTCATACAAGCAGCATATATCTTTAGCAGTTACCCTCGTTCAGCTTTGGCAGGCAAATTTTTTGTGTTTAAATTCTAGCTGTTTTATATGGCTGCACATTCGAGCATTTTTGCTGAACTATTCATAGAATTTAAGACTTTAAGGAGAGGCCATGATGGTCATTTTCTCTGATGTCTTGTATAACACAAGCCATAGTTTCTACATGAGCATCTCAGTTAGAAAACCAGACATTTATAATTGGCCCATTTCTTTCTCTCTCCTTTTTTTTTTTTTTTTTTAACTTGAAGGCTGCTATTCCAGCAACCTAAAAATAAAAATGCTCTGTAGCTGCAGTGTCCCTGTACTTCCATGAAATGTACTGAATGCTCTAAAAGGCATGGAAATAACTAGTGGCCTTGAGGATGTGTATAGAAACAAAACTTTCTGTACTGTACACTTTTTTTTTCATTAAAAAAATAATTTCAAGCATTAGTTCCTTTTCATTTCAGATCATAAATTGTTAGGAACTGTTGACATTCAAATTACTGGTTTCAAAAAGAGTTGCAAGGGTGTAACATTGTAAGTAGAATATTTGCAACCGACCATAATGCAATAATAAGATATGTTACGCAGGTTGTAATCTTTTACATTGTTAGAAGCATGGACAAAAATTTGATACTGTATTTCCTTTGGGCTTCTCTACACTCTTTGGACTTCAAGCATGTGTCCTTTCTGCTTTTGGCAGTACAAACGTGAATGGAATCGATGTATTGATGACAACAGCAAACAATCTGTGTTTTTGGATTGTTTTATCACTAGTAGCAATTATAACAGAAAAGAATTCAACTATTCCTATTATTAGGGATTAATTACTGAAAATTGCTAACAGCAAAACGGCATTAAGAAGTGTTAAATACACATATATGTGGTTTGCTGAAATGTTTGCTTCAGCCACAAACTGCAGTCACATCAGGATAGGTGTGTATTTCCCCTCTTCACCTTAGTGGGAAGTTCTGAAGCCAAATCATCATGTACCTGAATGGCATTATAGACTCTGACTTGGCACAGCACTAGAATTTGAATTAGGCACTTTGGCAGAAGATCTTAGACAACTCTTGTGGCCCTTCCGTTGATACTTTGACAAGTCTGATGTCATTCTCAACCTCATCCTTACCCTGTGCTGCGTGTCTCTTAAATTCCCAATTTTGCATTTATGCTAAGGACACAGGTAAGAAAAAAAAACAATGTGTTTTGTATTGTAATACTACTAATAATAAAAACTATTTTGGTATGTTTTGCATGATCCAAGTTATCAAACCGTTACTGAGCAGCGAGTACACATTTATTTAACTGAAATCTGTACATACTCCAAATTGATGAAAGATGTAATAGTCAAAAAGTGAAAACCTAGCTATTTATGTGGTATAAAGTGTAAAATTTAGTTCTTTATGTGGTATTTTATTAATTCTGTGATGAATTTAAAAGCTTTAGTATTCCTTTTAAATTTCTGCTACTATTAAAATTAAGATTTTTTTTATTTCTTGCAACTTATGCTGTATTAATAGACGTAAAGGATTTTATAAATTATTTTGTTAAAGAATTGTATGTACCTAATAAGGATCACTTACTCTTCAGCAAAGAAGCACTCATTTGCAAAATTTACTGCAGTTGAATATAAAGATCTGAGATGACTGATGCTGGCAAGAGCATGCTCAAGTTATCTTTTTCTACTTGGAAAAAAGGGCGTAGATGCCAGGCATTGAATTTTGGGTACTATAATACAGAGGACACAATGAATACTGCTATAATTATCCAGAGGGACAAACACAGTGGGATTAATGATGCTTATTTTAACTAGACGGTAGGTAATAGTTTTTGAGCAAGCTATTTGGAGTCTCCAAGCCTTCCAAAGTTGTTTTCTTCCCAAGCAAGCGAGCAGCCCAGTGAGTCAGTGAGGTGTTACACAGGAAAACATTTTCCTTTTTCCTTCAGAAACAAAACAACATCAATAATAATAATAAAAAACCTACCCCCCCCCCCCCTTTTGAGACAGGGCATGAGTTGTTATGACAAATACAGCTTGTGAGACAATCAAATCCAACTGCTTTTTCTGATACTAATTCTCAAAAGAACTGAGCCAGCTAATTTAAAAGCTCAACTTTAAGTGATATCTGGTAGTTTTTGTGCTTTCTCTGAAAATGTGAGGATGAATTACTCTTCCCCTTAAAACCTAATTTATGATAGATGCAGTCTTCTGACCGCATGCTCCCTGTTTTTTCCTGGTCTGGTGAGCTTGACTAGAATCTGATCTGCATTGTGGCTAATCAGGATGCTTCGCTTCACCTCCCTTTTGTCAGCATACAAAAGCTCAAGTCAGAAAAGCTTTCAGAGGTAATCAATCCAGAAAAAATAGATCAGCAAAAGGAAAACATTGTGAATAAATATTTCATTGCACTGTGTAAGCCTGTTGTTTTAAATAGTAAAACAAACAGCTTAGTCTGTTTTCTTTATGTATTTTAATTATTCATTTATTTTGAATACAGACTATATGTATGTGTTTGGGATGACTCATTCAGTATTTGGGAGCATACAAGTTCCTTGACCACATGATGTCTGGTAACAAGGCTTTGCAGAGTGCAATGATATGTCATCTCCATGTATTAATGTACTCTCCTGAGGGCATAGTTTTCTGTTAAGAATTATTATGGCTACAGCAATTTGCCCCCCACTTTATAGAAATTAGATATTGCCATTGGGCTTGGCAACAGCAGGACTCCCCTAGGATATACAGTCCTGCCATCCTAGGTACTATAGGAGATGTTTGAAACAGCTTTTCCCCTGGTTAACGCTGCTAGGAATGTCAATCTGAAATTGGGAATAATCTTTATAAAGCAGGGTTATACTGAAAAAGGCAAACAGCAAAGACACATGCACACACTGACTGTCTGATATTCAATGTAGGTGTTTCTGTGGCCTCTGGGAGATTATTGTGTGGGTGTAGAACATAGTGGAGCATATGTTTTCCAAGAATTTAAAAGCAAAATGTCATGCAGCTCGTGCCCTCAAAGCAGTGAAGTCTACCCGTGACAGTAGCAACTATCTGAAAGTAAAAATTTGGATGAAAGTGATTATTAATGCGTATAGAACTGCAGCTTGCGATTATTGGCTAGCTGCTCAACAAGAGGGAGACAGAGCCTCTGGCTGTACAGAGACAGAAGGTCTAAGTTAAGACTTCTCCTTTTTGGTGATCTAGAGGAAAATACCAGGTAGATGCATGCACATTTTCCTTTCCTGTGTTTTTGTGAGGTGGGTTGAACACTTTCACAATGTTCATATCAGTAAGCTGCTAGGCATAAGTAAATCCACAGTGAACTGCAGGCTTTTATGTCATGAATCTGAGCTAAGAATAATTAAAATGAGTTGCCCTGTACCCACACAATGCAGAATAAGAACTCCAAAGGTAGCATTTTTCTAAAGCTTTTCCTGTTTTATAAGTTCAATGTGTATTTTAAACAGATGTTTTACCTTTTGCCTAAACTTTTAGTGAAATAATGACTTTTTTTCATTGAGTTGGATCTTTGAGCAGTTATTTATTCATTGATCATAATTTTAAGACTTATTCCCATGCTGTTTCCCCACCTTATTGTGAGCTCTTTTAGATTATTACTGAATGAAGGAGAGGTATTTCTGGTTTTATTTCTGGGAAAGAACCTCAAATGATTAAATCTCATTTTTCTCTCTGTGCCCATTTCATGTCTCTTGATAATTTTATATTATAACTATAGTAATTGCAGACAGGCTAGGAACATGTACAAACTCATTGGAATTTGAAAATTTACTCCAACTGTGCAACTATATGTGTCTAAAACATAGATAAAATAGAGACTAACATTTTTTTTGTCTTCTGGAGGTACATTTCAATTAATGTTGCGTTGCTGCTAACAAAACACTTGTAGAAACTCTTGTAGAATTCAAGTATAAAGTTGCGTATATTCCTGTAGTTCCTTTTTACATATCCTCATTAAATTCATTTACTTATTTGGAAATTCCATTTGTTTCTAGAAATCATTAAGAAAATGCTTTAATTGAAAGGGGAGGATGATAGAAAAATACCTCCATTATACGTTCCTAGAAGAAGATGGAATGTTTCACACATCCATGCTAGCTGACCCAGAAAAATTCTAACTAAACCCTGCATAACTTTTTAAGCAGCTCAAAACCTAAATTACTGTTTTTATTTTGGCAAGAGGTAGAGCTATTTAATTTACTCTGCAAACATTTTCAAAGGATAATTTTATCTACTGAATTTAAAGGTTATAGTGGCTATATTTTCAGTGTCTTTGGAAGATTCAGCTTTGGCTTTGTGGTGTTCCAGTCCAGCTGTTTTTCTGTTTTTGTTTTGCTTTAGGATGCCTGATCAAAGAATAGTATTATTGGGTCAGGACAGAGGTCCTGCATATGGAGTATGCATACACCTGTAGAATTCGTGCTTCAGGGTGAAGTGTTCTACCTTCTCTAAATGTCTTTGATACAAAATAAAAGATTTTCTTGTTGCCTACAGGTGTGAATTGGCACATATATTTTTTTTCACATATTACAAATAGGTCCTCAAGGCCACTTTAGAAACATTTGCTTACTTGCTGAGTGGGTAGAAATAGGATTTTATGGTCATTTGGGAGCTCTCCAAATATTTTAATTTTCAAGCGACTTAGTCACCCAAGAAGCGATAAGAGCTGTTCTGTTCAGTAATACCATATTTCTGGCTTCATCTGCTTTCATTTTACTAAACGTTATTGTAATGTGAGTCATGATCTACATTCAATGTTAAATTCAGTTTCTTAAGAAAGCATATTCCTCCTTTTACACAAGTAGTTGTTTTAGGTGCCACATATGACTGGACTCCTTACAGAAAGTCAGCAGACTCTACTTTGGCGGAAGATATCCTAGCAGGTGCTTTCAGCATGGTTTGAATTTCAGCAAGGACAAATTCTCTGCAGACAAAGCAGTCTAAATACACAGTATAGATTTCTATTATTCCAAATGTGCAATATGCTACTATAGTTTTGTTTTAACACATCTGATGGGATTTAACTATTAAGAATGCTGAGGGACCAACTTGATGGATTAATATCGGAAATTACCCCCGAGGTTTAAAAATAAATAAATAAATAAATGAAAATTCAACAACTTAATTGACTTCCACAAACATACTTTTTTTTCAAGCTATATTGTTTATATTATGCTATATTGTTTATATTATGTAACCATATGATACCATATTCTCAACTTTAACTACCACTTTTTCTGCTCCTTTTTGTGTTGTGATACTGAGGGACATCATATTTTCGCATATAACTATTTTTTGAGCCAGTGACTGTTCAGGGATAGTTCCTACTCCCACTAACTTTCTTGTATTGTGCAAGGGTTGGTAACAAATAGTGTCATGTCAGCAGCATGCCTAAAAATAACTGAAAGACACTGAGCAGTGGAAATCATTATTCTTTTCCTTTTCTTATATCTCCTTAAGATATTACTACAATAAGTTATTGTGTGTTGAAAAAAAAGAAATAATCTGGAAATACAATGCACTGTTTTCTATTATTACCCCAATAGAAAATTATTTCTTCTCCCCTTTTGGCATTCACAGTGTAGTTTGATGGTGGGCACTCCTAAGGAGCTTGCAATGTTGTAAATAGTACAATGAGTAAATGAGTTTTCAGTGAGCATTCTAGGGTGCCCACCTGTACTCTGCTGCTTTAACTCATGAACAGTTACTAAGAATATCTGATAGAGTTAGGTTTACTTAGGAGGAGATCAGATCATGATTGGATTGTGAGCATTTGAAGATGAGTAATTCTGTCTGTGAAGTTGTTAAAAACTTCCTGTTGCCTGCCCTGTTGCTTTGCACATCAGGATTCTTTCATAACTTCTGCAAGGGCAAGAGTGAGACTTTTCATATATTAACACATTATTGGAAGCCAGAAATTGATAGTGAACAGAGCAGTTTATGCTGTAACTACATGAGGTGGAATCTAGAGCTTAAAAATTTCATATTCTATATCCCCTTGTCTATGTCTACTTATTAGTTCCCAAACAGTTTTACGTCGTGCCTGAGGACTTTGATCCATGCTGTGTAGCACCTTGTGTGCTACTTCAAGGCTAGAAGGGCACTGTTTTGCACTGCTCTAGAAATACACTTGGTATGTCACACACAGTGTATTTTCCCAGTGGTGCCCATCCTAAGCTTTTCGTAACAGCTGTAGTTTCTATCCTGTGCTGTTCCCATCTTCCTCCATTTTACTTCCAGGTGTAGCCCAGTACATTCAGCTAGGAACTGATCCAAGATCATTCAAGTCCCAGTGCATCAGCACAACTCATCCTGCCTCCTTAAACTTATCACAACTGCGCCACAACTCTGTGCTTCAATTAATTCATTTTTAAAAACAGGTACTGTACACCATAGAGTGAAGTTGAGGTTTAATACCTTATTTATTGATGATTGTATGTTGTTATAAGTTGCAATAGTTACTTCCTTTTTTTTTTCCAGAGAGCAATTTCATCTCCAATACGTGTAAAGTATTATTCAAATAGCTATGTACTCCATTTAAACCACTTGTAAACAAACAACCAACAACAACAACTAATAGGAGAGAGCATTCCTTCAGACAAGAGACATTTATGACAGAAGTAATAATTTTCAACAGATGTATATTTTAGGGCAGTGTAGACTTCCACAAAGGTTATCCAACTCATAAAAGAAACCTGATTCCATGCTGTTTTTGTAGGTGGCTTGAAATGTTTCACCTCTGTTTTCATGCTTTCAGGGTTAATTATAATGTCTCAGATAGTCTTTTCAATATTTTAAAACTTCTTTAAAATGTTAAGTACATGAAAGATCATACTTTACATTACTACAGTGTTCTCAGGAAAAGCCTTTTGTTTAGAGAAAATTAGGCATAATCAGGTACTGACTGTAGGCTATCCATAATAAGTGTTACTTGAAACTACAATACACATTGGAAATTCATTCATTGTGTTAATAGCAAACTGAAAACTAGATATAAAATGAAAAAAATCTGTTGCTATTGTCAGTCCAGATTTTTTTTTTTTTAATTAATGAGTCAATTTGAATATCTAAAGCAAGAACAAGAACTTTTTTTTTTTTTTTTCTCCCCTGGAGAATTAAAGATATTAGCTGAAAATCTCCAGGGCATTGTTGCAATCTTGCTGCTCAGGGGACATAGAAAGTTTTGTAGTGGGGACCTCTCTGGCTATCTAGAGCCGCTGACTTCACAAAAAGCTTGCTACAAGCTCTGAGCTGGCCTACAGAAATTTGGGCAAACATTGGTAATTCTGCCATATTAACTTCTTAACAAGTGTTTAACAAATGTTTTAACTAGGCTTATGGAATTGTTGAAGGAATCACAGAAAGTTTTTCATAATGGTGCATTTAAAGATGCATGAAAATTCTTGTTAAAAAAAAAAGGACGATGTAAATCATCAAATGAAAACAATAGCTTAACAAAGATGAAATATCCAACAAATTATGTATTATGCCTATATTTGATTTGAAATGCATTTATATGATAGATATTTTAATATACTTTCCAGGAAAGGGAATGACTCTTTTAAAAAATGCCTGGAATGTCCTAAGGAGCATTATTGTAAAATGTTATCTTCTTGAAGCATCATTACCTAGCTGCAAAAATGCAATTACTGCATTTTTAATATTTGGAAGATTTCCTATATACATTCGGGGAGAACTTTCTTTTTCAGGCAAAATTGTGGACGATTTCCTTCAGTACTAAAAGAAATTGAGATTTCAGTAATAATGGGATTAGATCAAGACTGCATTTGTCAGAAATGGCCAACATTCCACACTCTCAAGTTCCTGGGTGCTTCTGTGACATTGGAGGTTATTGCCTGAGAAAGCCTGGCCACCTTACTAACACTGCCTTTTTTTTCCCCAGATCCTTGCCTGATTGAGAGGGTAGCTTTACCACAGAAGATTTTGTGGAGAAATGGTCAGATCATTCACTTGCAGAGAATTTGAACATTTCGTCCTTGTTTCATTCAAAATGCTCTGTTAAACTTCTGTAGTATGGCTGAACAGTAATATTCATTTGAAAGTCTGGGTTTTATTTTTTTTTATTATTATTTTAATTTAAGTAAAATTCACTTTCCCCTTCATGATACAATCAAATGTAAGAAAAAGAAAGGCGGATATTTTTAGAACCAAACTTGCATGTTTGGGGTTTGTTTTAATAAAAGGTAGGCTGTTTTAGAATTTGAGCATGCTTTCAGTAATTGTAGAAGCATAGACTAGGTAGCATTGAATTAAAATGTCAGCTTTGTCTTCTCCTTAGCAATCAGATTCATTAAAGGATCCAGAGAGATTGACCGAAGGAAATAAAAAGAAGTAACCTAGAGAGTAACACCATAAAAATGGCAGTCCTGATGCTGTGAGTACAAAGCCTGTGAGTAGAGCTGCAGAAAAAGAAATGGAGGCAAACACAGCCCATAAAGAAGTAAGATAACCAGAAAACATATTTTTCTATTGACTGTGCCATGCTAAACCTAAAGAGCAATAAACTATTTTTTTTTCCAGGAGTATTAACTGTGATATAAAGAAGAAAGTAGTACTGCGTGATTTGATAAATGTAAATATGTTTAGTGAGAAAAAGAATAGTAATGAACAGTAGTATAGTAGGCTGTTTTTTTGGTTTGTTTATTTATATCCTATCACTGATAGGATATACTAAGGCAATATCAAATACAATGTGTTTGGTGCTGGATGCTCTTTTTCCTTTGGGGTAGGGAATGGTGGGAGTGGAAGAGAATGTAGGTGGATGACTTGTCAGTACTTGTCAGTACTTAACTGTAAACCTATTGTAAACATCAGTAAAAAGAAATTGTCCTTGACCTTCTGTACATTTTCATTTAATCTTTTTGCAGGAGAAATGGTAGGAGGGAGCAACACGGAGAATAGAAATGAAGGGGAAGGATAACAGAAGAGTAGGTGGTATATTTCACAGATGTTAATTGAGAAACTAGATTTCTTTTTTCCTGTTTCAGACACTAAACTGAAGCATGACTTTGACTTTGGGCAAGTCAGCTAATATTTTGAGCTTTATTATGCAGGAGTATGTATCTTGAGGATCATTTGTCTCTAGGCAGAAGGCCTAGGAGATGTAAAAACGTTAAAATTCTTATTTGTAAACAGTTTAAACTGGAGTCTCTCCACTGGCTGCCCTTGTGGATTGAAATGACCCTCTTCTAGGTTCTGTTTCAGCAAGGTCCTGAATCACACTACTGTCTTCAAGAAATTGTTAATTTTAATGGGTTCATGCCTAAAATTAGAGGTGTCCCCAGATGAGTGGCTGAATGACAGCCTCAGTAAGGGTAGTAGCCTGGACACAGATTCTTTCAGTATTGGCAAATATTAGATTCCTAACATATTACCAGTGAGTTAAATCACAAAGTGCGTTTGACTACCATAATCTCTAATGTCCAAAGTAGTATATGAGCTAATTTTGAAGTGTTAAAGAGCCTCAGGATTTAGTGAATCACTTTTTTAATAGTTAACTTCTTAGAATTAAAACATTTGGTTCTACTTAGCATGAAAATAAATAAATTAATTAAAAACAAGGAGAAAATAATACCAAAACCCAATACTATTCAAACACACTTTGTAATTTGTATTTGTGACAATAGCAGCAAAGAGAAAAAGATTGTCAGAAATAAAAGACACAATGAGAAGTGTTGAGTAAAATTTTAAAAGCTGTGTCAGACTGAGAAAATCTGAAAATCCTGTACTTGACGCTTAATGATCTAATATTAACTCTAGTATTAGAATTAATTTTGCAATATATTTGTGATATTACTAGAAAAAGTCTCTGTTCATCTCCCCAGGATCTGCATTACTATGGCAGCTTTCTCTGTTATGCTTATGGAACTGTTCTAACTTGTAAGAGATCCAAATTTGGCTGAGGAGAAATAAACAGATACAGTCTGCAAATACTGTGTTTGTGACTTTTAGAGAAGGTTGCAGAAAAAGGAGAATATCTGATCAATCGCCCCATCCCAAACTAGCCACGTGACATCATTGCTTCTGGTATGTCTGGGCTTGACAAATGTCTATCTGATAATTGTCTATTACTATTCAAGTATCTTCAAAATTTTCAAGATAGAGAGATAAGCAACACAGGATGTTTAACAAAGTGACCCTATTTTGTAATATATAGAATAACTGAGAAAGTGACATGAGACAAGTGCCTTCAATATGCTTCAGTTTTTCTTAAAGGTTTGACTTTTTTCAGGTGTTAAAACTTCAACCTTTTACTCACAAAACAACAGAATTGAGGCTTTGCTTGGCATTGGCTAAACAGACCAAACTCGGAAAGTAAAAGCATAGTAGCAAGGATCCATGTCTGACTTTATGGTACATGATCCTAATTTTTAAAGATCCTAATTTTTATTTTTTTAATCTGTCTGCATATAGACAAATGATCACAGTGAACCAGCTGCTGCTTTTATGTACCTCTCTCCATCCTCTAATAAATCATGTGTCTGCTGCTCAGAACCGTTGGGTAACCAAAAGAAATTTTCTAGGTCTAGGAAGAAGACTTGTCCAGGTATGTGAGATGGTTCTGACTTGTGTAATAACAGTAGCTCGAAGCCCCTAGGTTAGCTATTTTGCCACTTAGCATCCCAAGATTCCTTAACAACATCAGTACTCATCTGTGTTTTGCACCCTAGAAAGCTCAATACACAGAAAGTCTAAGAAAATGTCTTAGTTTTGTCCCTTGACAGTGGGGAAAAAATGAAACATTATTTTTTCTTACATTAAAAAGTTTATACTTCAAACTCAACATACAAACATCTTTTAATGACTGAAGAAAATATTAGGACTCAAAGCTTAAATTTCTTTAACTTAGAAGATAATACTATGTCATTGGGCCCACCAGAAACTATGAAGCTGTCTTGTGTGTTTACTTTTCCCCCTCACTACTCACCTTATTTATTTAGCTAAATTCACAACAGAAAATTTTCATTCTGGATGTATTTATTTAAATACCAAGGAAGAAATACGAGTTCACATGTACTTTTAGTACTATTTCTGTCCTGTTGGCTAGTGGGCTTAAAATGGTTGGGATAGGAAGAAATAACTATGTTTTTGTCCTTTAAGTCTCCACTGTGAATCTTTTGCAGAGCAAAGCAAAGAATAATTTTAATCTAAATAGCAAGGCCTATGTTGAAAATATTACTCTTGCTGTTAGGTTTGATGCACATGGATAATTCTTCTTCTCAATGTACACTTGGAGACATTTGATCCTTCCTAAGCTCACTGTCTCCTCATAGCTACCAGTGTGAATAAATTATAGATAGAATAAGAATTTGAATGAATACCAGTCTGGCTTTGCTAAAAACCCTACATATTTTTCCATTATTCCTCTTTTCTTCTTATCCCTCTTCTACTTGCACCAAATGTTTTGTAAAGAACCTTCCTATCAAGCTCCCATACATTCTGCTTAGTGATTGGATTTGAGTAGGATATAACTTAAAGGGAAAGAGTCCCAGGCTCACTCACTTTGTAAGATCACTAGAGGTTTGGGGATCGACATCACACATTTTGTGGAAAAGTGTTCAGGCATGGTTATCAAAGCCATCACTGGCAATTCAGACCCAGCACACTTTGCACAATTTGAACTTAGATATATAATAATACAAGAACAAAAACAAACAGGTGTAAAAGATTACTGGCTTTCCAGACAGAGAAGAAAACCTTCCCAAAAGAGGTAAAGTACCATTGATGTGGTGATGGTTATCTGAAAAAATGGTTATGGCTAATCTGAACTTTTGGTGACCTGTTTATAAACAAGTTTTTGATGCTTTTGTTTAAAATCACAAACTCCAGATAATCTATATAGCTATAGTGAAACACTTCTAAACTGCTGAACATACAATGATAATGTTGCAATGTATAGTATAAGCTTTATTTTCCAATATGTAGACATCCAAGTATTTTTTCCAAATCACTCTCAAACAGCTACATAGTAGAATAAAATATGTACAATTGGCATGAAAGAATCAATTTCAGATATTGAGAATGTAATTTAACGGAAAAAGTCTTTCTGAACGAGGAAAGCTATTCCTCCGCTCTGTTAGAGAACAGTTAATGAGGGACAGCTAGCAGCAGTCAGTGATTTGTAAGTGAACATGCCAGTGAAAGCTGTTTATATAGTTGCTGCTTTTTAATAAAATTAAAAGAGCCCTGTAGTGACAGTTTATAGAAGACAGCTCTTCTCTGAAACAAGCAAATAATTTTCATAAAATGTAAAGTTCTTTTTGCAAGCTTAGGAATTGTTCATGTTTGAGAGTGAACTCATGAGAGAGATTTTGATGATGTTGAGCTTTTTTTAGTAAACATTACAGAATTCTTGTCATCCAAGCATCATTTGTTTATTGTTTCTGTGCTAATTTTGCCGAGTCCAACACAGAAATTCTTATGTTCAAGATAATCAACATTTAAATAGTGTCTTGGTTTGAGTGTTCTTAAGTGATCCTCTGGTAAGATCAGATCATGGTTAGCTCAGATTGTGAAGGTGATGTTTTTCCAACAGGCTTTTGAATTGAGTATTTAAGATCGTAAGATATTCAGGTGCATGAGGTTCTTCTTAGTGTGCTACTTCATCCAAGTATGTGGTACCGTACTACTGAATCTTGAGTAGCCTAGGATTCATGTCTGGTTTTCTAGATGGGTCTGGTGCTGCTTGTAATACTTAACTTCATTTTAACTTGCAGTCTGCATTCTGAATTTTCAAGATGCAGAAAATTTTAAGCAGAATATCTGGCAGAGATGAGGGAAGGTTATCCTATTATCAGTTTTACTCACATTCTGACTAAATAAAAGATGCAACACAGTGTTACTGACATAATTTGTGACACAGATACATACTCCCCCAATACTTAAAAAAGAAAGTCCCATTTGCTTCAGTTCCAAACAGAATGCTTAGGAGTGAGAATCTTCATGTGAACACAGAAATAAGGGAGAATAATGCTCCTGGGTGTCCCAAGGATTTTCTCAAACAACATACAGCAGAAAAACAAAATTGAGAACTTCATAGTGTAAATGTGTTCTTTTGAGAATTGGCTTATAGCAGGAATGTTTGCTGGGAGGCTCTAAATCTGTTTTACTCATCAGCTTATGAAAAGCAATGGTATTTAAAAAGCCCAACTGGCTTTTAAAGATATGTGAGGGCAGAAAATCAATTTGTGAATCATGATAAGTAATGGTAAGTACCAGCTGCCTGGGACTTTGGTGGAACTTCAGTCTTTTTTTTTTTTTTTAACCTATGATAACAACAGGGAGGGTGATCTCAGGTTCACCCTTTCAATTGATTTCCTCGAGTTAGGTATCCATAAAAAACAGAAAGAGCACTTAACTTCTTCCCACTTTGGCTGTGAAAAGTTAATCCAAACAGATTAGTCTTACACTTCTCCTACAGTGAATGTACTTAATATGACAATAAGCTGAAGCACATCTAATCAAATTGAAATAAAATTATTGTTACTAAATGATAGTGTTTATAACCAATTTTTAAATGGGATGTTAATTTAACATAAAATGCAGGCAGAGTTCCCCTTGGAGAAGGGTCAGAGATGATGTTTTTCTGCTTTATTCACCATCACAGGAAGAGTGTCAAAATTCAATCATCCTTTTGTTTTATTGGTAGCCAAAAGTCCATTAGCCCTGGTCAGGCTGGATGGAAGATGAAACATGCCAGCTTTTTTATCTCTCTGTTCATACTTCTTGCAAGTAAAAGCATAAAATAGGATTCTGTAAACCTCCTTGGATATCTTCTGTAAGAAGGCTGTCAGGGTTCTAGCATGGCTTTTTACAATTTCAGCTGCTCATCTACTCTATGTGATAGTTACAGTTACAAATTACTGTTTATATGTTTTCCTATTCTAGGTCATCTGTATGTGTACACATACACATTTTTTATACTGTTCTCTCTTGAAAAATCCAACATTTCACTGGGGGGAAAAGGCATTCAAGTCCCAATATAATGAGGCTGTTCAGATAAAAAAAATCTTTTTCACAGCTCTGGTACCTTTCTTCTAGATGACAGCACTGAACTTTATATCATTACTGATGTACTAGGGACAGGAACGACAGATACGTTAAGCAATGCTGCTGATGTTCAGCATAGTCAAACAGCATTGATTTATGGTTGCTCTGATGCTATTCAGCACTTGTTTTACAGTACAATAAATTTAGGATCCGTCAGTCTCTTCCATGTGGGATCAAAATTTTATCTAATTACTTTTGTTTAATTTTTCCTTAGGTGATTAAAACACAACTTAATAAACTTTACAGTTTGGACATTATTACCCGTGAAATATTACAGTTGCATTAATACTATCTTATGATAATTCTATATCCTCTTCCAGCCAAGATACTGAAGCATTTTGCAGTGAGATGAGTCTCACAAAACACCTTTAAAATATGCATGCAAATGCTTTTTACATGCAGAAAATGAAGTTACAGGGCTCATTTTAACCACAAACTCTGTCTCTTGGTGCCTTACAGGTTTCTCTGGTTTTGTTATTGTTCCTTTGTTGTTGTTTTCTTTTTCTAGTGTCTCATCTTTGGAGCGTATTCAGTGGAAGAGAATATGGGCATAAGGATCCAATAGTACAGAAACAACAGAAGATAAAGGACTTCAGTTGTTGTACAATACTAAGTAGTAAAGTTGAGTTAAGTTTAGGGTCATTTTTATTTTTAAGGATTTGTTCATTTGGTGGCCATGTTGTCATAGAGAGTAAACAATACAACTCTGCTGACATGGAAGAGAGGAATACTAGAATCATAGAATAATTAGGGTTGGAAAAGACCTCTAAGTTCATCTAGTCCAGCAATCTACCTGTCACCAATATTGTCCACTAAACCATGTCCCTAAGTACCACATCTACCCCTTCCTTAAACATCTCCAGGGACAGTGACTCCAACATCTCCCTGGGCAACCTGTTCCAATGCCTAACTACTCTTTCTGAGAAGAAATATTTCCTAATATCCAACCTGAACCTCCCCTGTCGCAACTTGAGGCCATTCCCTCTTGTCCTATCAAGTTATCTGCGAGAAGAGGCTGCCACCCACCTTGACACAACTTCCTTTCAAGTAGTTGTAGAGAGAAATAAGGCCTCCCCTGAGCCTCCTCTTCTCCAGACTAAACTATCACAGTTCGCTCGGCTACTCCTCATAAGACTCCTAAGTACCATCAGAGGAAGTAGCTCTGTCCATGTGGACTTGCTTCTGACTCTGCAACGCTGACTTCTGGAACACTCCACAGTGGGCCAAAGGGAAGAACACGCTGAAAAGTCTTTTCTGTCCCATTTATATCTCTAATGCCTTTTAGTATAATTTAGTAGTAGATTTATGTTTACTTAGTATTAGATTTCCATATTTACCAGGTGTGGAAAAGTGATCGAACTATTACTTATATAAGAACTGAAAACTATTTATCTGTGTTCAAAGAATCAACAGTTTCAGAAAATAGTTAAGCTTCTTCCAATCTTCAGGTCATAGCACAATCAATATTCAAAATGGATATTTATGTATAAATATATGAATACATAATTACAGAAACTTGTAGGTACATTCATTTGTGTATGTAGCTGAAGTATTACAAGAGAAGTATCACCTCGGTTTGTTGCTTTCAGATGTTTTTGACTGAGGTGTTTGAAATGCAGGTATCTTTGCACATGTTTAACAAAGAAAAACTGTTTGCAGTTTATCTAATTGAATATGAATAGATAAAAATGTTTTTTCTTCTCTCTCAAATCATCTCCTGAATACTCAAACAAATGAATAATCAAGAAAAATGGGAAATAAAAGGACAATGGATGAAATTCAGAACCTTCTTAAGTCAATGGAAATTATTACTGACTTCAATGAAGCCAATATTTTACCTGATGCATTGAAGTTCCAACCCTTATGAAAATGCAGTAGGTAGGTCATTAATCATAACCATGTAGAGTTACGCTAGTATAAAGCCATACATTAAATTTTGATATGAAAAGTTCTTGTTTTCTCTGTACCCAGGGGAGATTGCTGGTGATGGTACTCACACAAAAATGAAATTCAAATGGGGCATCTTATTCAAGATGGAAAATATATGCTGATTGCAGCAAGAAGTACTTGTATTTTTTTATTTTTTGAGAGAAATGTAGTCATGAAACATAGCCCAAGCCTGAGCCGACAAACATTCCCTTGGTGGCTTTACATTTTCTTCAGATGCCCTACAGCTCTTCTACCAGCAACCATTACTTCAAGGTTAAGACACATGCAATGCCAGATGTGAAATTAATATGGATGACTTGAAACAGAAAGGTTATTTTAAATTGCCACTGTTCACAAATATGTTGAATCTTTAAAATAAAAAGGGTGCATTTTTGAAAAAGAACTATGAAATGCCCTTAGTAATTTGGAAGCATTTCCTGCTGATAGCCAAAATACCACAAGTGAATATGAAATAATTTCTGAATCATTGGGTTTGTTCTTCATCTTCCTTTACAGATTTTTCAGGTACAAAATAGATGATTTTCAGTTTCAGAAAAAATACTTAAAATATGTTACTGGACCTTGACAGTGATTAACCTATTTCTGATGCTACTAAGCTATAAAGCCATGGGTGTGTGTGTGTGTGTGTGTAACAGGTGAAGTTAAAGGTTAACAGTAGTTTTTCTAAATGAATTTTCATATACTATTTTTCAAATGCAATTGCTTGCTTTTACTATTAAACAGATTCTTAGTATGATTATCAAAATTCATATGATTATTCAGGCTGATAGATTGAATTCTGAAAGATGTGCATGGGAGGTTTAGGTTGGATACTAGGAAGAACTTCTTTACTGAAGGGGTTGTTAGGCATTGGAATAGGCTGCCCAGGGAAGTGTTTGAGTCACCATCCCTGGAGGTCTTTAAATGATGTTTAGATGTAGAGCTTAGTGATATGGTTTAGTGAAGGACTTGTTAGTGTTAGGTCAGAGGTTGGACTCGGTGATCTTGGAGGTCTCTTCCAACCTAGATGATTCTGTGATTCTGTGATTATTTTTTTCCAAGCATAAGATAAGAGAAAAACTCAAATATGATTATACTTTGCAGGCTGAACAGTAATACACTGAAGAAAATATTTCTCCTATTAAACTGAGATGGGGAAAGTATACTGGGAATTTAAAAGGAAGTTCTTCATTCAGTTGTAACTACTTAAAGCATTCTACCTAACTTTTATAGCATTCATATATAATAGTCTAATTCACCAGAAAAATATTAAAGAAATGTACAAAATATGAATTGCGTTTTCTTGATATATCTTGAAACTGTTAGTTCACTTTTGAACTGTTGCCAAAAGCATAAGGAGACTATGTCAAACTATTCTGCGAAGGCAGTCAGAAAAGAAAATTGTAATCTGGTCTAACTATATGAAACTCTTCAAGGAGATATATAGTAAAATAAAACAGAATACTCAGTCTGAAAAAAATAGGTTTGGCTATTGGGCTGTCTCCAGATTTGTCTACAGTCTTCATCTCTTCACTTAAATACATTGTAAAAGTAGCTTTCAGGCTGAGGCACTGAAAAAGCTGACACAGCCAGAACAAAACTTGCTGAGTGATTCTACCATTTTAAAAGGATATTATGTATAATTTCCTACATCAAAGGAAGAAAAGTAGTCTTCTTCATTCTACCCCACTTCATTTGTGCAGTAATATGTGCAATAACTATTCAAATAATTGTTCTTTGTTTTCAATTTTTGTCCTGTAGTTTACATACCAGCATTTCTGCAGCTAACAAAATGGTTAAAAAGGCATGCTACCCTGCCTTCGTGATAAATGTAGACACAGGACTAGGACTCATACTACTGTCTAAAGTGCAAAATGCTCTGTCCATGAATCCACAGAGGTAGAAGACAACAGTTAAGAGAGTTTGAAAAGGTGGCAGCAGTGTTCCAGGATAGCAAGGCAGAAAATAAAGTGCCATCTAGTAGAAATAGTAAGAAGCAAGTAAGGTATATTAAAGTACCCGAAATAACCTGTGAACCTGTGGGACAAAAGTTCTCTTCATTATATTTAAATATGTAGGCTGTTTCTATCCTTTTTTTTTTTTTTTTTTAAATGCATATTCTCATGGAGTTTGTTCATGGCCATATGGACAAAATCAGGCAGAAATCACCATTTATATTTCTGTGCAGTTGACCCAGATGTGTTTCTGCTCTAGTCCAATTCAACTGCCTCTTTGTCATGCTGCTCAGACAGTATGTATATCCTGCCACTGCAGGACTGCCACCAAGCCATGCTCATCAATTGAACTCAGGGAAAGGCCTCTGAGATTTCAAAGTCTGCTGGCTTATCTGCAGAGCCAGCTTCAGGGGTTTGGTACAGTTCTTCAGTAATGTTACCCTCCTCTAACATATCAGCAAAATTGCTTTAAAATGTATTTTATTATTTACACATCTTTATGGGTGATCATAGGAAGTTAAGCAAAGATCTTGCAGTGTCACTGTTCTGAACCATGGCATTGCCTTCCTAAGAGAACTAGGGTAGTTTCCATAACATAGCATCTAGAAGCTCTCTCAATCTATAGATGTAGGAATTACAACATTAAAGCTACAGCATGAAAGAATGTTTTTTGTATTTTTTTCACTAATATGTTTCAAAATAGTCTCTTCTGAAATGTGCTTTCTGAGCTGTTGCTTGATGGTTCATTTTTTGGATTGCTCTCAAATACAAAATAGGCATCTGTGAGATATGCAATTAAAATGAGGACATTAATGGGGATTCATTCAAAGAAGGATTAGGAAGGGGATTCTAAATCTGACTATATAAATAAGGGCTACAAATGTAGCCCAATGCATTCATTAGTCTGATTGGTAGAAGTAATTTAGCAGTGAGCAGAGAAATGACATTGGAATTGTCTTATGTTGTGCAGTTTATCAGATTTATGCTAAAGAATTCCAGTTCTATCCACAGTGTCACCATGACTAATTCCATATTCCACTTACTGCACAGGAAAACAAAGCCCCTTTATAACTAACTGTGACGAACTGTATAAAACTATACTCTAAACTATAACTAACTCTAACCATACCTGCTATGTTGGTGCAATTGGCTTGAAGAAAGGACCTGTGAATATGCAGGCTTTGTTGAAAACCTGACTTTCTTTCTATCCCTCATTTATATATCACTGATATACTGATAGAAATAGGACAGAGTACGAACAATGTTAATGACTAATTCAACTAATGCTCTAATGGGTTTGGATTTCTTTTGTTCTGTCACATTATTTCACCACTGTGTGTGATCACACTATCTTCTCTGCAATGCTGGAGAATGTAGGCCACTTCCCTCCATCTCAGTCTTGCCTGCTTTGTCTCCCTGAAGTCATGCCATTAGTAAAAGGCAAGAACTTGTTGCAGCTGTATGTCAAAAGGACATTTCCAGTAGGGTTTATTTTGGTTTTTTTTTTTTGTTTTTTTTTTTTTTTAGAATACTGGAAGTAATGGAGATTAATAAATTAATGGTTTCTGTATTATCTTTGCCTTTGAATGAGAGGCAAACTTTAATTAAATATTCTCAAAAGTTTTATCCCATCTGCATGCTCTGGTGTCTAATAACTCTTGTGCACAGGCTCCCGTCTTTGCCTCACTGAGGGCACTAATAATACCTCTTCTTTCTGTATAGCTGTTAGTTGCCTGAAACTTTCAGACTGTTATTAGCTAACAGGTTTCTACTTCTGTCACATCAGGGTGAGATTACACGATGGGTTTAAACAATCAATGAGGGGAAGGCAAACAGAGAAGCAAAAATGCTAATGCAGATAATTATCGCATAGACTTATTTCTTAAGGCTATTAAGAAATACTGAAAACAAAGGTGCTAGCAATAAGCTTTCACACATATTTCCTTAACTTGTCCCTTACATATGATGATTGTTGAACTACCTTTTTTATGGAAACTTTGTTTTTGGTGTCTGTCATAATTTTTTCACATTTTCATCTTCTGGTGACCACAATAATCTTTTCTTAGCTTACTTTTTTGCTTAGGAAGCACTGAATTCTGATGTACCTATGAAGTTGTGAGTCCATGACTTAGGAAACACAGGTTTGAGAATTCTTTTCTCCCTACCCTATTCCTTCTTCAGTATAGAAAGAACTGCTCTTGGAGTAGGATGCTTTTGGGAAGGAATATGACTGTCATTTTTTTTTTCAGTGCCTTTTTTTTTTCTTTTTCAAGATTCAAGTTTTAAGTGTATTATAATTTTGGGGGGGTCTGTTTTATTTTTGGTTTTGATGATGCTATGTAAATAATATAATCATATGCATCTTAATTTATTTTTAGTCTTGTGTTCTCTGGGTGACACAGTCTTTATGCACTAAAACTTTCTTTCATCAATACTCTCAAACATGGAGGTTAACACTGTATGTCTTGTGTTGCTGGAGGCCCCAGTGATATCGCTAACAGCTGGAGGAGATAGGAAATGATGCTTTTAAACATTTGTTGTTGACAGCTCTGAAGAAAAAGTATCTGATGTGCTCTGTGGTCTTCCAAGATGTAGCAAAGTTGAGCAAATTCCCAATGCTACTTGTCCTACTGAAAACAAGGGTTTGCCTGAATAAGGAAGATGGAAGTATTTTTTCCAGCTATTCCCAGAATAAATTGAGACTAAGAGTACTGTGTTAAATGATGACAGAAAGAGCACTGCAATGTGAAAACTCCCCAATAACTAATGAACTTAGAAGAACAAGTTCCTCGTGTGCTCACTGAAGCAAACATTACATTGGTCTTCAGGTTACATGATGCTTCCCTGTGCTAGATAGAAATAACACCCTTGGGTCTATGAAGCTCAGTCATTTTGAACCAAAGTAAACTGGGCGTATAAAGGAAAATTTCTGTGTGAAGTAAATAATACTTGCACAAGCAAAATTTTTATCCTTTCCTTCTGCCCTTCTGCATGGATTTTGTGTTACTGCATTCAGTAGTAATAGAGAATGGAGAACAAACTAATTTTCTCCTTACTTCTCCAGTCTGGTAATAGTCTTTTGACAACACAGGATTACTATTTCCACTTCAACCAGCAGTGTTTTAGAACTACAGACCCCTCTTATATCTTAAAGCTTCTGCTGGGAAATCCTTGCTGCAGAGATTTTTTTTCTGTCTAGTTGTACCAGCATGAACGTATCCAATGGGAGGTCATGAAGTGAGGGATCTTCAAGTGAGTGGTGGTGTATTTCCCTGGTAGATGAGCACCATGACCTATATTTTCTCATTTTCATTTTTTATTATTCAACTGCTTTATACTAGGTAAGTCATGTGTATGCAAGTAATTTCTAAACCATGTGGGTTCTGCTGCCAGAATGCAAGTTATCCTTTTTGCCATAAAGTATTGTTTCTGCTCATGTGGGAGTTATCAATAGTTTCTGTAGCAAGTTCTTGACAAAATTCTACTGAAGACTGAGAGTTTTGTGAAATGTTTCTAAACATGCTTGCACATGTCCTGCTTGTATGGAAAGCCACCAGCATGAATATAATTCTTGTTTAAGTGTGCAGTGCACTGAAGTTACTGGAAATCTGTGTGTGTATGAGTATCAACACTCAAAAGTTTTAAAACAATTCTTTAAAATGTACGCATTCAAGCTGAGACCATATGCTAGCCTACATTTGTAACTGTTTTTCATAAGACCATATGCAGACTGACTGATATCCTGCTTAAAAAAAAAAAAAAAGACAAATACATCAGTACATCCTTGCACTTATATCTGGGTTATTATATACAGAATATTTTCTGTCAGGTTTATCATTCATTCTTGCACTCTGTTCTACAAGTATCTATATTTTTATTTTAGAAAGGTACTAGGGTACCTTCAGAAGGTCAGAGTGTTGAAATACTACTTCATTTCACAAATGTATGGCCGTCTGCTGCCATCTGTCTGCTCTGCAGTAGGCAGTCAATAGTGCACAATTAGATCTATGTATCAAATTGCAGCTGTTTTGTGCATTGCTGAAAGCTGTTAGATTTCTGCTTTCCTTGTTTGCCTCATTTCAGAGTGGTTTCTCTTGGTCTGCTTTTGCTCATTATTGGAAAGCAGATTGCAAGGCTGAAAGTTTGACAGATATAAACATATTCGGAATGGCAAATCAGCCCTAAAATCATTGAATAGGTATAGGTCTACCTTATCTACTTGAAAAGCATATGTTCCTGATTCTTAACTATCTTTTACCCCCCCAAATAATGCCACTCTTATTGTTTTTACAGAATCCAAGAAGAACCAGATTAATTTTATCTGTGCTGTCATTCTCTGTTGTGCTAGATACCATGATATTCCAATGTACTATATGAGATCTCAAAATATTAATTCATGCCAAAGCCTACAAAAGGCATTTTCTTCTCTCCCACCCAGCTCTCCATAAAAGACTCTGAGATTGAAAGTTATCGAATTGGGACTGACTAGCATCCTACTAATTCTGTGTATTAATGTCTGTTACACCTTATTATCATGACAAAGATTGTAAGGGGAGAAAGATATGGTACAACATTAATGTATTCTTTGCCATAATATGATGAGACTGGCACTGTAAGTGGTATAAATTTGTTCCATTTTCACTGCAGATCTTAATATTTCAGTCTTCCTAAGGTGCCATTTTGTAGATTTGAGGTTATGGTGGATGACCAAGTACACAATCAATATGAAATCTTCTATCTCATATCACCTCAATTTGACCATGCCATCATGAAGTAACAATTTTACAATTTTACATGAGACAAATGTATAATATGACATTTTCAAATTTGTTAATTTCAGTCTAGAAATTGTCAATATTCTCTTTAGGGTTTGTTACCTAATGTTTCATCATATTTTAGTGAATTCAAGCCTTTCTTTTTTAAAGAATATATATGTTCTGTAGGCAAAAATACTGTTTTTTATGCAGATGCATATGAGAGATTTTCATTTATATTACAAATTATTTAATCTGAAAAAAATTTACTCAAATACTAAACATCTACAAAGCTGCTAAAGAAAGTTGAGTATGACATGCCCATTTTTTTGTCTTTGTACCTAAAACATTCACAACTCCTGCTGATTAAAAGCAAAGATATGTTATTACAATAATAAGAAAGAATAACAATTACATTTTTTGAAATGGGAAAGCAATTTGACAAACTGTGCCTATATTTTCCATGTAGTCAGCCATTTCATGACAGTGAAACAAATCAAGAGAATATATCTTTTATAAATGCTGTTTTACGATTGTTTAAAAAATAATTTTCTTGGAGAAACAGCATTGTGCAGTTTACACATATGCAAGAACACTTGCAAAACCTTGTGATTAATAGAGGGTCATCATTTATATCAGAAAGTAGGAGAATGAATTCTAGTACTGTATCATAGTACCGTGAGGTAAAACCATATTTTTTCTGTTTTCAAGAATGTGTGCTGTTAATAGCATTTCAAAATTTATTATGCAGCCTGTTTTCTTTTTCTATTTTTTTAAATTCTGTTCTTTATGCTCTAAGCATCTTTTGATTCACTTATATATGCAAAAAAAGTTCATTAACTTAAAATTCAAACTGTAAGTGTTAAAATAGTAAAACAAAGAAAATTAGTACTTAAGGTATCTAAGATCTTACCAGTCATCATCCAGTCACTTGACCTGTCTGTGACAAAAGGAAATCTCTGTATATGATCTCTTTCAGAAAGTTTTTTTCTCCAAAAATTTAATTATGAAAAATGCTGAATATTATAGAGGGGAGAGTTACAATTTTGCTTCTTTTTGTGACTAGTTTTGCGTTGGGTATATTTGAACAAAAATTATTCTTCTTTCTGCAAATGATATCAGTAAATTTTCCAAGTACCTTGCACATCACTGTTTTAGAAGAATGTCACATAAGCAAGGTCAAATCTAGTGGTTTTGCTGATGTTGTTATTGTTTTCTTCAAGGTGGTTTACTTCCTTGAATTTATAACATAGGCATTATGAAAAAAATCACCACAGAGAACTAAAAACCTTGGGGAAAATTTTATCCAAGAGACTTAAAATGTATATTTTTTTATAATTTTCTATAAAACTTTTTATATAGATACCCACATTGTAATATACATAACACTATGTATGTTTCAAGAAAATCACATGAAATAAACAATTTCTTTCCTAGTTAGTTTGATTCAGAATGCAGCACCACTACCAACAATAGCTCAAGCAGTCACCTGAGTGCCTTCATTGTTTAAATATCTGCACATTCAATTTAACTCAGCATTAAAGTGTCCATTATTGGATGGTCTAATTTGGTTAAATGGAGAGTGGATGCTATGTATCCTGAATTGCTGGGTGAAAAATAAATAAAAAGAGGAAATATAATAATAAAAAAAAAAAGGTGGTAAATAATATGGCTCATAAGAAACTCCTTAATCCTATCTGCATCTATTGTAACAAACATGGCGATTATTCTCTGCCAATCTGAGCCACTGAGAATAAATTATGTTGTTTTCTGCAGTGACTGGGGACTTTTCCGTCATTCTAGGTCTTGTTTGGTGAATCTTTAGGTAGATTTGGCTGACAGAGTTCAAGAAGCATTTGGTCAGCAGTTGCAGATGTATGGTTTGATTTTTAGGTGGTCCTGTGTGCAGCCAGGAGTTGGACTCGATGACCCTTGTGGGTTCCTTCGAATTTGGGATATCCTATGATTTGAGCGTTCTAAGAAATGTATGGATTAGGAAGCAATATCCAGGTTGAACACGGAGTGGTGCTATGACATTAACTATTGCAATTCACTCTACTCCCTTAGAAACAGATTGTACCACCTGATAAAGCCCCTCAGATTTCACGTAGTGATTAGGTATTACAATTAGGATCCTAACACTTGTATGAAGTAGTAGTAATGACTTTATTATTGTTACAGAGTATGACTAAGACTTGGTCTGTGTAAAGACAGGGACCAAATAAGTAAATTAGCTGTAGTCTGTTCTCATTGTCTGCACGACTCTGGACTGAGGAGTTCCAGCCTAGGAAGGAATGTAGACCCCATTGCAGCAGATGGTATAACACGACATGAAAAACACCCCATCCGTGTGGGGGTGCTTTTGAATGACCTCTTTCAATTTAATGTAACAAATGACTTCATATGGCATTCTGTGTTTTAAGGAAATCCATTGGTTCTCTAATATGTGGTAATTCTTAAAAGCACTGCCATTGTGGGCCAACTCCATAATCATCCCTATCTGAAATATCAGGCCTGTCTTGCCCCAAAGACAAACCTGACTACCCCAGTCACCCTGGATATGGAAATATTCTGGATTTCAACATAGCCAAGGTGTTCAGAAAGCAATTGTACAGCTGCACTACAATGCTAACTAAGCGAGGAGAAGAAAAAAATTGGAACCAACTGAACATAGGAGAATGTGTGAGTGGGATGAGAGGGATACTTTTTAAGTTGATTTTTAATTCAACAGGGTCTTCTTGTCTTGTATTCACATTCTTGCATTTTTAAAAGGAAGATTGATTCCACCGATTATCTTTAAGAGCCAATTAAGATCTCATTTAGCCATTCATAGAAGTATTGGTTTATAGGACAATTGACTGTGCTACCTTCTCATGGTTAGGGTACAGTGGCTGTTAAACATAGGTCACTGGGCAGGCATCACCTTCAATACTTGTTATTGGCTGAAGGCTATGTTTTTGGTAAATGTTTGACATAAACAGCAGATTGCTTAGCTGTTTTGTGAATTTTTATGATAGAATTTCTTTCTTTTAATTTGGTGTTCTACAGTGAGCTGCTCAGACTTGACTTTTTCTCTTTGGGATGATGGAAAAGCTGTACATCTTGAGCTCACTAATCTAAACTTATGCTTCTGTCATTCTCGGGCACTCAGGACTCTTTTATCTTCCTGACAGGCATTAATATCATTCAGTTCCCTATCACAATTCCCGTCTTCTTTTGAATAGGGGCTGGAGGTGCTTTTAGTTACATCTGTGGATTCTACTAGACCAAAGTCTAAAATGAGGTAGTCTTTAAGAAAAGATGTTTTCACAGTGTCAGACAAAATAGTATTTACAGTTTTATCATTTCTTGATTCTTCCCCAATACATACCAAGTCACTGTCAACAGAGAGTGTTGTATTCATTGTCTCCTTTAGAACTAATATGCTATTAGTACAAGGCTTCTGACAAGTGGTATCTTTAGTAAATTGAGCAAGACTATTAGAGGTAACAGCATCTTTATCTTCTGAATTCTGTTCATCCAGTGAAACAGTTACAGTATTGCTAGAATAGCTCTCAAAAGATTCACCTATCTCAAATATTTCTTCATTTCCAGACTGATTTTGCAGTTTTTCAAAGGCATGCTGCGATGCAGTGCAAATTCCATGGCTTAGTTCTGTCACTGGGTTAGATGGAGCTGAGAGAATTGTTTCCTGCCTACAAATGTTTGGATGTGAAAACGTGGTGTAATTGTTATTGTTGTTGTTATTGAAGTTGAACTCTTTATGATCCTTTTGGACTGCTTCTTCGTCAATGTTAGTAACCTGTACAACTCCGAAATCATCAGTTTCATTAATTTTTTTCTCTCGCTCCTTCTCAGCACTATACCCAACCACATTATCACCCTCATTATTTTCCTTTCCACTTTCCTCCCTAATCTGTGTTCCTCCCATTTTATTCAGTTTACCTTGCACATTCTCAGTTTCATCACCTTTTCCCTTACTGCCCTTATTTTTACAGGTACCCCTAGCTTCTTTTTCAGACAGGGAGCTAAAGGCTGAGTGTTGATTTTGTTGTGCATTTGTAGTGTCATTCTCCTTTTGCTCTCTCAGAGCATATGTATTCTGATGATGAGGTTTTGCTTCAGAGTACAAAAAGCACAAGCCTAGGGCAAGCGGAGCCATTCTAGACCAGCTTCAGCTTGACCCTCTGGAACCAAGGCTTCACTGGCCCTTAGTGGTGCTGGGGCCGCTCTGCACTGGGTGCCAGTGGCACCACCTAGGGAGGTGGGGTCTAGCTGGTGTGAGGAGAGGCCTGGGCTTCCCTGTGTGGCAACAGATGGTTCTGGAAGGTTCCAGCAGCTACACCACAGAGCATGGCTGGGCCCCTCTGGTTGTTTTGTTTCTTGTGATTTGATTCTGTTTGGAAAAATGTTGAACTGGAATACCAGTTCTCTGCCAGTTTTGATGTCTTTCAGAACCTTTATGACCCTTGATGATAGCAGTCATAGGTAATTTGGATTAGAAGAGTTCTGGTAAGGCAGGCCTCCATGTCCTTGGATGTTACCCAATCCCAAGGAGCCCACACAATAACTTTCTTTATACACCAGCAGGTCTGGTAACTCTCACAGGCTGTGATCATGTCTGCACCAGCCCTTCTAAGCACTCTGTTGTTGGGCTTGTAATGTCTTTCTGAATGCTAAAAATGCTTTCGAAAACATACCTGGCTTGCTGTACTTGTCCTGCTAGAGCATGCATATCTCATTTTCTCCTGAAAGTGCAGTTTCTAGATACAAATTACCAGAAAGTTACAAGTTCTTTCACAACATGTAGCTTAGACTATTTTTAACTGAACCAGGAACACACAAAGAATTTTTTGGTAGAGTGGTAGTGTTCATTTTGTTATCCATGAACAAATAGCTACCAATTTGAGGGTTTTGTTTGTGTTCAACTAACTGTAATGCATTGAAAGTGGAAAAATCACACACCTCCTAAGTTTTGAACTGGGATAGGATAATGAGGAGGTTTTGCTTCACTGTGCCAAAAGCACATCAGGGAGCTCCGCTTCTGTGGTAACCTGCGATCTGGATGCTTGTAGGGTCCAGATATGCTACAGACATGATAAGTTGTGATTTTTATAGTTTTTCTTTTCACACATGCCTTTGCCAAGGAAAGATGGTAGAATGCTGAGACTCCTAGGAAGAGAGACAGGCAGCAAAAGTTCAGACAAGTCTGTTACTTTTAAGTCATTTCATGTTTTTATTGTAAACTTATTGTGCATTACTGCACAACACATAGACTGTGAGGGTTGCATCTTTGTTCTCTTTGTTGGATTCTGTGGTTTTAAACCATTGCACATTTTCAGCCAGAAAGGCAGTTCCTTGCTGGTTTGGACGTCTTTGAGATTTTTTTTTTTTGATTCTTGTGGACTTCATTGATAGTTTTAATCCTGGAAGCCGCAGAAATGGTTTTGCTTTTGGCTGTCGCAATGGCTCCCTCATCTGTGGCTCCTGAGGCTTAGGGAGCATCTCCTCTGAACACGTTTCACCTTTTTGACACTTTTGATTTTCTTGTTCAGAGACATTTTGAAATGGCAGAGCAGCTCCGAGGTGGTGTGGCCGTCTTACAGAATCTGGATGATTATTCATCATTACATTAATACATTTGATTTTGGAAGCGGCAGAGGGCATTGTGCTTTTTGGCTGGTGTAGTGCTTCCCTCATCTGTGCCAGTTGTCCGTTTGTCTCCGGAGTAACTTGCTCCCCACGAGAAACCTGTGCACAAAACCTTCACTTTACTGCGGGATTTTAGTGCAACATGTAAGAATTTTCCATATTTCTGCCATTGTCTTTGAAAGATCATAGATAAATATGAATGGGAAACCCCATTCATTACCACATTACCTCAGGGACTGAGGCTTCACTGGCCATGAATGGTGCTGGGGCCATTCTGCACTGGGTGCCGGCAGCACCGCCTGGCGAGGCGAGGGGGCCGCAGGGCTGGCTGGTGTGAGAAGAGGCTGGGGCTGCCCTGTGAGGCGACAGACAGTTCTGGAAGGTTCCAGCGGCTGCACAGCAGAGCACAGCTGGGCCCCTCTGGTTGTTCCATTTCTTGTGATTCTGCTGTTTGGAAAAATGTTGAACTGGAATACTAGTTCCTTGCCAGTTTTGGTGTCTTTCAGAACTTTTATGACCGTTGATGATAGCGGTCATAGCATTCCCCCTGAACGCTGTGGAAGGGATTTTAGTGTTTGGGCTGGCGCAGTGCTTCCTCATCTGTCTCTGTAGAGGAGGCTCATGTAACGTCTGGTCCGGATAGACTTTGTGTAGACGAGCTTGTTTTAGACGAGCTGTGTTACCGTTTGCAGCTGGTCGTATGCAACTTCAGTGGGGCTTCCCTCAGCCTTGCTGTCTCCTTTGGCGGGCTCACAGTGACCACTTCTGACCTGAGGTTTCTCTTTCTCCTCTGGTACCTGCATTTTTCTTCTGTAGCTGCTTGAGGTAACTGGGTTTCAGTCACTCCACTTTCAGAAACAGCTGTAGCTCTTCTCGGAAGCGTTAATAGCTGAACTGCTAGCATTTTCAGTCTGATAAAGCAATAAATACTGCATTCCATATGAAAGTTTAAAAAGTGGTTAGCTGGTGAAGAGAACTGTCCTCAGTCATTTTGTGGATAAGGAAATGTGAGATCAAATTGGGCACCCAGTCAGATGTTTGAAATTACACACCTTTGAAAAAAATGGCTCAAAACTCCACATCAGTATTTGTTAGGCACATGTTTAGCATGTCACTTAAGCTAGATGCCCTTGCAAATTAAAAGGGGGTAAAAGATTACTGAGACTCTGTGGAGAATAGTCATATATGTTAGCATTACTGATAAGTACCACCCTTTCGCAAAAGGGTTTTCAGCAGCTTGCTTTTGTTTATCTGTTAAACAGACTTTGTGGATGGAGGTCCACAGGCTTTTTATGAGTGGTTGCTGAAAGAGGGAGTCTTGTGTTGGTGGGATGGCCCTGTTTTGGTGGCAGAACAGTCTTGGGGGCCACGGTGCCCAGAGTGAAACCTTTTGCTTTATTATTTGTAAAATGAACATTAAAGTTAACACCCTGAATATGATAATGAGTTTAATGAAGTACATGCTAAACGTATGTGGCTGTAGTACTTCACTCTTCACCCAAATCATGCTAAACATTGCTCCTGAGTGGGACCAAATAAGATTAGGATATAAAAGAGTGATAGAAGTTGGTGTAAATGAAACAAAACGACAACAAAAAGTGTTATAAAAAAAAAAAGAGAGAAAAAAAGGGGGGGCGGGGAGAAATTGGAAACTTAGAAGAGGCAGTCAACAGGCTGTACTCCTCCTCTAACAAGACAGGGATGCCTTCTTGGTAAGCTCCGTGCCTTCACCCTTTGGTGAGGAATACCCAGGATAGGATTTTGCTAGCACTACTATCATACATTCATGCTACTGCAGTAAGTGTATTTATCAATGGCAATTCCAAATCTGTTATATCTGTTGCCTTATTAAATACATTCAACTTTGTGATACTGCCTCAGTGAAAGCCCTTGGCAGGACTCTGAAAGAGGCAAACATTGGACTGATAAGTCTCCTTTAATGCGACAGGCTCTTAGGAAGGGAGACAGGCAGCAGAAGTTAAGCCAAGTCTGTTAGTTTTACGTCATTTCAGCTTTTTATTGTAAACCTGTTGTGTATTACTGCACAAGACGTAGGCTGTGAATCATACTGCCTCATGTCCATCCTCGTTTGGATGTGGTTTTCCATTAGCACATTCGCATTAATGTGCTCTTTTGTGATTCTTTCTTTTTTCTTAATGGTGAGGCTTGTATCTTTTTTCTTTTTGTTGGATTTTGTGGTTTTGAGCCATTGCGCATTTTCAGCTGGAAAAGCAGTTCCTTGCTGGTTTGGACATCTTTGAGAGTATTTTTGATTCTTGTGGATTGCTTTGATAGTTTTAATCCTGAAAGCAGTGGAAGTGATTGTGTCTTGTGCGTGGCCTGGATCTTGTTTGTGTGATACTGCTGATGAGGTGTCAGCTGGGCTTCCCTGAACCTTGCTGTTTGTTTTAACTGGCTCACAGTCACAGCTTCTGACTCGAGCTTTTTTTTTCTCTCCCTTCTGCTGCCTGCATTTTTCTCCCACAGACGTATGAAGTGACTGGGTTGCAAGCATTGTGTTTGCACCATTGCCTCTTGATATTTCCTCTTTGTTAATGGTTTTCTTGGTGCTGGTATTCTCAGATTTGTATCTAGTATGGTCCAGAGGAGAAGGCTCAACAGTTCTGTACAAAACAGGGATTATACTGATTAATATGTAAACAGTAGAATCGTAGGTATAAGCTCTAGATGTGACAGAGATTTAGAGGATACTAATACGCTTTTATATTTGAGATTTTTTACAGGTTAGAAAGTTGACAGGTTCACATGGTTTAAATGAATATGAAAACAAATTATGCACAATTTCCTGTTCACTACCCCACTTTCACTGAAATAAACACTCATTTTCTTCATCATATGATCCTATGAAGATCCCTGGTAGGGAAGTTTGGCCTTAGACTTCAACAACACTTGGATTTCTCTTTGAATCACGGATAGAAATTGTGCAAGTATAATTAAAAACGATGGAGAGAAAATGTACTCAACTTGATGGGGGGGGAGAGGGGAGGTAATAGTTGGAGAAAGGCTTTATTTTTTATTTTTATTTTTAAAAAGGAATATAATCTCTGCCTGCATTTATTTTCAATATTAATCAAATAGAAGTTATTTAAGACTTACGTCAAAATACAGGTATATATTTCATTGTATGTAATGTGGATCCAACTTTATAATTGTGTGTGTTTTAGTGCCCGAAACTGAGCTAAGGAGCTTGCATTGATGTGGTTCTGTGATAGATCCAGTCCACATCTGATATGTGGATCTGGTGATGTAGGTGAACAATTTTATGAGAAGAAATATTTTTTCCCATTTCTTACTAAAACACGTTCATTATTAAAAATGCATTTCATTTTCTTTCTACTTAAAAATGCTTCTTAATGACAATTTTAAACACTAATAATATTTTTACCAGTCCACGGATTGCCAGTCTTTTAATATTCCACACTCACAGGTATAATGGCATATGTGGAAATGCAGAAGTTTCTTCATGTGGACATGTTTATATAATATGACTGGACATTAAAATACTGACAAGTAAAATCCTGCAAAAAGTAGGAGTACAGTGTTGGTGGAGTGTTGAAAAAAGGTGAGGAGGAAGCAGCAAATTAATTCCCTTAATTCAACACCCGCTGTACAACTCTCTGTCTTGAAGCATTTTTTTCTGCATAGCCTCTAAAACCCAGAGAAAAGGCAACTTAATGAGACCTTTCAGATGCTTCTTCTAGGTTTCTTTATACATTAATCAATTAGGTTTTGGTTAAACTTAAATGGGTTGTTTTGCAGGAAAAGTCTTAATTGCATTTTTTGACTGCTGTTTACTTTTCCAGTATTTTTATGTTCAATTATTTCCTAGCCAAATTCTAGTTCACTAGTAGATTTTGAAATATATTTATACCTCAATATGAATCAAACTTCATACCTCAAAAAATATATATATAGAATATATATTGAATATATTATTAATAATATAATATATAATATATAATATACAATATATATAGAATATATATATATTAAATGTATATATTAAATATATACACCCATCTAGCTGATCAAAGGAAACCAGCTGATGTGATCTTTTTGGACTTCAGCAAAGCTTTTGACACGGTTTCCCATAGGATCCTACTGGACAAAATGCCCAGCATACAACTTAACAAAAACAATATACGATGGGTGAGCAATTGGCTGACGGGCAGGGCTCAAAGGGTTGTGGTAAATGGGGCCACATCTGGCTGGCGGATGGTCAGTAGTGGGGTCCCTCAAGGCTCCATTTTAGGGCCAGTCCTCTTCAATGTTTTTATAAATGATTTGGATGTAGGACTAGAAGGTGTTTTGAGCAAATTTGCTGACGACACCAAACTTGGAGGAGTTGTGGACTCGGATGAGGGTGGAAAGGCCTTGCAGAGAAATCTGGACAGATTGAAGAGCTGGGCGATCACCAACCACATGAAGTTTAAAAAAAGCAAGTGCCGGGTCCTGCACCTGGGATGGGGCAACCCTGGCTACAGACTGGGCGACGAGACGCTGGAGAGCAGCCCCGCAGAGAGGGATCTGGGGGTTGTGGTTGACAGCAAGTTGAATATGAGCCAGCAGTGTGCCCTGGCAGCCAGGAGGGCCAACCGTATCCTGGGATGCATCAAGCACGGCATTGCTAGTCGGTCAAGGGAAGTGATTGTCCCGCTCTACTCTGCGCTGGTGCGGCCTCACCTCGAGTACTGTGTGCAGTTCTGGGCACCACAGTACAAAAAGGACATTAAACTGTTGGAGAGTGTCCAGAGGAGGGCGACGAAGATGGTGAAGGGCCTAGAGGGGAAGACATTTGAAGAGCAGCTGAGGTCACTTGGCCTTTCAGAGAAGAGAAGAGAAGGCTGAGGGGCACCTCATCGCAGTCTACAACTTCCTCGCGAGGGGGAGTGGAGAGGCAGGTGACCTATTCTCCATTATCATCAGTGATAGGACCCGCGGGAACGGTGTTAAGCTGAGGTAGGGGAAGTTTAGGCTGGACATCAGGAAGAGGTTCTTCACCGAGAGGGCGGTCGCACACTGGAACAGGCTCCCCAGTGAAGCAGTCACTGCACCAACCCTGTCTGAATTTAAGAAGCGATTGGACTGTGCACTTAGTCACATGGTCTAAACTTTTGGGCAGACCTGTGCGGTGCCAGGAGTTGGACTTGATGATCCTTATGGGTCCCTTCCAACTCGGGATATTCTATGATTCTATGATTCTATGATATATATATATTATTTTATTTTATTTATACTTATTTATATTTATATATTTATTTATTTTATTTATATTTATTATATATAATATATATATGTATATACGGTATATATATATCATATATATATGATATATATTATATATATATATCATATATATATATACGCACCTTTATACTACTATACCTAGTAGTCCACTAGCTCAGCAGCGCAAGCCGGATGGCACAAGCTATGGGGGAGAGCAAAGGAATTGCAGAAAGACCAACACATCACTTTCTACAGTTAGTAAGCAGTCTGATGCAATAACACTTAAGAATCGGCTGAAGCTAGACCTGTGGTCCATGGGGCCACAGCAGCAGTGTCTCATGACATAGCACTTTTGCCTTTACTGAATATTTTGGCATGTATATTTTCTGTGCTGTACTGCCTCAAAACCATCAAAACAAATCTTGCATTGAAGTTGACCACTGTCATAGAACGAGTTTGCACCCAGGACAATTCTGCTGTAGGGTGTCATATGAATGACTTATCTTAATGTGCAGGAGGAGCTACTGCAAAGAAAAGCCAGGAGAAGGTCAATATTACAATGCCAGAAAGGAACATGTAACCGGATGGTGTGATTAGTAGAATGAGAGGGTACAGTTTTAGAAGAAAAAGGGCAACACTCAACTAAGATTAATGTAAGTACACATTAAAAAATTCCAGTGATAAAATTTTCTGACAGTTCACAGGCATTTTGCAGTGAGCCAAGATCAGCATCTTGCTGAGACACCAGTGAGGCAGCTCCTTAGACAGCAGTATTTCATGACTGACATTAACGAGGATTGCTGGAGAACAGAACAGAATTATTTTCATTTCACATCTATCCAGACCTAGGGAGGAAACCATCCATTAATACAAGCATTGTGACTTCAGCATGGCCCAGTGCCAAACTGGAAATACGATGCAAGTAGCTAGACCTTCGAAAGCCAATTATGGAGCATTTCCTTGCTCATCATGTCCATGAAAGGAAAGTTAGACCAGTAAAGCATTATATGGTAATGCTGTTATTTGGCAGCAGGCAAGGGCAACGTGTAAGTCTGTTCTGTTCTTCAGGATAATATACTCTAAGTAGGAAAGTAGCTAAAGGACTGGAAGGGTCAAAATTTCCTTCTGAGCTTTTGGAGAAAAAATGCTGTGGCTGGTTACAAGCCATAGCAGTTTCCATGCAGTTAATACTTCCATCTGGCTCATTTATATCAATAGGTACTGGACATTTCTTTTCCAATATGTTTATATTGACAACATATATGTCCATGCTTTCCTTCTCTACTGGTGCACATTGCCATTTGCGTGGGATTAATGAGATTATAAACAGTTTGATCACTGTGTTTCTCAGGTGGCAACACAGCAGGACTCTGCACAGGTGCAGCCTCACCTCGAGTACTGCATGCAGTTTTGGGTGCCACAATATAAAAAGGACTTAAAAGTACTGGAGAGTGGCCAAAGGAGAGCAACAAACATGGTGAAGGGTGGGAAGGAGATATGTGGGGAGTGTCTGAGGTCCCTTTGTTGGCTCAGCCTGGAGCAGAGCAGGCTGAGGGGAGGCCTCATGGTGGCCTGCAGCTCCCTCACGAGGGGAGTAGAGGGGCAGGCACTGAGCTCTGCTCCCTGGGGACAGCGACAGAAAGCGAGGGAACGGCATGGGGTTGGGAGAGGGGAGGGTCAGGCTGGGTGTTAGGAAAAGGTTCTGCACCCAGAGGGTGGTCGGGCACTGGGACAGGCTGCCCAGGGCAGTGGTCACACACCAAGTTTGCTGGAGTTCAAGAAGCATTTGGTCAGCACTTGCAGATGTATGGTTTGATTTTTAGGTGGTCCTGTGTGCAGCCAGGAGTTGGACTCGATGACCCTTGTGGGTTCCTTCGAATTTGGGATATCCTATGATTTGAGCATTCTAAGAAATGTATGGATTAGGAAGCAATATCCAGGTTGAACACGGAGTGGTGCTATGACATTAACTATTGCAATTCACTCTACTCCCTTAGAAACAGATTGATTGTACCACCTGATAAAGCCCCTCAGATTTCACGTAGTGATTAGGTATTACAATTAGGATCCTAACACTTGTATGAAGTAGTAGTAATGACTTTATTGTTGTTACGGAGTATGACTAAGACTTGGTCTGTGTAAAGACAGGGACCAAATAAGTAAATTAGCTGTAGTCTGTTCTCATTGTCTGCACGACTCTGGACTGAGGAGTTCCAGCCTAGGAAGGAATGTAGACCCCATTGCAGCAGATGGTATAACACGACATGAAAAACACCCCATCCGTGTGGGGGTGCTTTTGAATGACCTCTTTCAATTTAATGTAACAAATGACTTCATATGGCATTCTGTGTTTTAAGGAAATCCATTGGTTCTCTAATATGTGGTAATTCTTAAAAGCACTGCCATTGTGGGCCAACTCCATAATCATCCCTATCTGAAATATCAGGCCTGTCTTGCCCCAAAGACAAACCTGACTACCCCAGTCACCCTGGATATGGAAATATTCTGGATTTCAACATAGCCAAGGTGTTCAGAAAGCAATTGTACAGCTGCACTACAATGCTAACTAAGATAGCGAGGAGAAGAAAAAAATTGGAAATAAGATATTGTCATCCTATTCTCCCCCTCCCCACCTTTTTATTTGTTTGTGTGCTTTGTTTTTTAACTTTCATTGGTTTTCCCTCTGAGAGAGAAGGAAAAAGAATAAAAAGACAATTATGTTCTTGCCTCTGATCTCTTGCAGTTAAACATTCAACATTAAATACCTACGGAAAACCAAGGCGTTTTCTTCGTAGTTACCAAACGCAGGTAAGATTGCCTCTGGTGCTACATCACAACTGCTTAGAATATGCATGGCTCAGAGCAGCCAGACTGAAGGTATCGAACACCGTTACTGTACCTTGCAGGGAATTCATGGCTCAGTACAGAATGCAATTTTAAAGTGTTTGTTTTGTCTTAAATTGAGAGAATATTAGACACAATCTAGAAGTTGGCTTCTGACATTCAGTCAGGACAACGATGGATATTGTTTTAAACAGGCTCTATGTGGCTGGGGGCTGGTACAAAATCTGACACAACCTGGGGAAATGCCCAGGTATGCCACAGAAATGTGACCAACATCTGTGTTAAAATGGTAGAAGTGAGGGCTCTTTAGCACCAATTCCTCCCCACCATCATATGCCCATGCTTCGTCAGGATGATTGATGGATTGTGGGCAAGCAAATATGAGTGTAATAGACCCATCACATCTGCACATTTTCAAATTCATGGTTGTGTTTATGTATTTTTACCAGTTCTCAAGAAGGGGAAGAGTTATTTTTAAGGAAGGTGATGGGACTTTGAATGCCTTCAGGTTATTACCACAGACAAAAAACTACAGAGTTAACTAATTTATCCGGTCTTCCAGATCAACAGAGGTCCTAAGAACATCAGATGGGGAATTGGTGCAGATGGTACACACAGGCCATAGCCAGAAACCTGCAGGGATATGAGCCACTGATGTTGAAGGTGCCAAGGAGCCCAGGTGGGTGGATAAGTTGAAATGTTTTGATTGTAGCTAGCTATCCATAATGGTTTTAGATACACGTTTTAAGAACTAGGGCTATCGGGTCTTGCAGCCTAATGCTGTTCCGATGCCTACTTCCCCCTGTTGTCTGGTGTCCATCACTGCGGTACCGGCGGCTGCCCAGTCGGGAAACTGCCGTGCACCCGGCTCCGAGCACCCCCGGTGGCTGCTCCCCCTTCTTCCGCGGGCACCCCTGGTAGCCGGACGCTCCCCCATCCCCGGGTACCGGCCCTCTGCAGCCCACCCCGTCCCCACAGAGGCCCGGCCGCGCCCCGGGGCCCCGCCCGGCCCCTCCCGCTGCGCCGCCGCCGCCAGGGGGCGCGGTGGTGGCGGGGCGCGGCCGCCTCCCTCCGCTGGCGGGGCCGGGCGAGGCTCCCGGGGCGGCGGCGGCTGCAGCGCGGAGCTGGGCGCTCGGGGTGAAGGGAGCCGAGGCGAGCGGAGGCGTGGACGGGACAGCGGCGGTCCCGCAGCATCGAGGCGGCGCGCACCTGTGGCATGGCAGAGGTGAGCAGCAGCTGTGGGGGGCTGCGGCCCGACTCCGTTCCTGGCGGCCGCTCGCGCATCCCTCGGACCTCTCCTGCCCTCGGCCCGCCGCTGGGGGCGGCTGGGGAGGGGGGTGAAGGGAGGCAGCCTCTTCGCCTTATCCCCTTGCCGTTTGATGGCTCTTCTGCTCCCCATCGCCGCGGCACTTGGCTTTCTCTTTTCTTTGCTCTCCCTCCCTCTCTTTTCCTTCCCCCTCCCTTTTATTTATTTATTTATTTATTTTTATTTTATTTGGTATAAGCATCTGGGGAACTGTTTTACCCACTGATCTAATACTTTCTTAGTCTCCACCCTTAGGAGAGAAACCCCAGTGCATCCCAAGTCACCTCTGAGGTCCTCTCTCAGGGTCTCCGAGGCAACAAGGAACATGTATTCATCTTAATTTGCCATAAAAGATAGTTTGCAGCTGTGGGGATGGAGCGGGGTGAGCTCTGGGTGGGGGATTTTGCTCTCTGCCATCATGTCCCCTTGGTTGCTAGGCAGTGTTGGCCACGTTTGTGGAAAGATCGAAGAAGTGCGTGGCAGAGAGCAAGCAACAAGAAAAGCTACAACGAGCAACAGTATGTTGTAATGTCTGGCAGCCTTGCTGGTGGGGAACCTGATGCACAGATTGCTCTTGTGCACCTTGTTACCTTAACTCTACACTTTCTGCATCCCATCATTTACTCCAGAGAGAGCGAGGTGGTTTTACTTATCTAAAATGTTTGGTCACAACTCCTATAGAAATGGTAGTTATTTAGAGACATGTGCTTTGTGCTTTCTGCTTGAGTGGTACTGCTTCAGCCTCCAAGTGTCTTGGTAAGAAAATGAATGATGGAAGGAACCCTCGTACTAAAGTATATGATTGTTCATTGAACAGTCATGCAGGGAAAAGGCTTTCATCAAATAAATTAATTTCAATACACTTCTCCTGTAAATAAGTAGATTCAGTTTTTGCAATTTAGCTTGAGTATTTCTATCTATATTGTGTGTCTTTGTTAACAAATGTCTCATTTCTGCGATATGTTAAAAGACTTTTAATTTGAATGGGATGCAAAAAATCACAGGTAAGTGGTGGAAGTGAAAATCTGATTTTTATCCCAGTTGAGCTTGTTCTAGAGCAAATGTATATGTGTGGGAGTTAGCAATAAAAACAAAACAGCAGAAAACCCTTAATACTTTGTAAGAGGAATTACTGTAATGAGGTGTTTGTCATTTGAAGTATAGCACAACAGCACTATTAAGCTGTGGATTTTCATATGGAAAGAAAGGCAATTCTGACACAGCTATTTTCATGTCAATAGTGGGGGGTTAATGTCCCATAGTTTCTACGTGGATTGAAAATTTACCTTTTGTTAGTTGTGCCTGATTGGTTGCAGTGTTGTTGTTATCATCCAACAAGCTGTTGGACACAAATAGAAAAAAATCATCCTGTGTTGACCACAAGCTCTCCGGGAGAAACCCAGAGGTTCTTTGGCGGTCCTGGTGGAAAAGGGTGTGTCAGCAAGGGAAGGCAGAGCCCAGCTGCAGGCATCGTGCACAGAGGTTTGGAGCAGCTGGAGGTGGGCACCTTTGCCAAGGGCCAGGCTGGCCATCAGACAGACAGTGTGGTTTCAGGTCATCTTCACCCACCCTGTCACCTACGTATGTTAGAGATTTAAGAGAATAATCTTATTTAGGCTCTTGTTTTTTATTCTTTCTTGTGTATTTTTAAAAACACTATGGACTTTTTAAATGGTCTTTTGAAGGTGTATTTAATTTTAACATTATATGAACATTCACTTGATGAAAATGCAAGATTTGAGCAAGGCTAAGGCATTCACAAATACTTCTATATTATACCTAAGAGACACAAAAACAAGGGTTTCCCATTTCATTCTCAAAACATTATTCAGTGTTTGCAGCTGAAGTTCAGCAGAGAGGAATGGAAATTAGTGAAATGGATTGTATTGATTTTTAATTATACACATTAAAAGAAATGCAAAGTGTAGATAAATAGTATGAGACGTGAACAAATTACTGGGCTTCTAAATCGATTTTGTTAATCTCAGGCTTTATTACCAGCATTACAGTATTGATAGGAACAGTTTCCCCTTCAGTATTTTATTTTAAAACTCATTTCTCTTGTTTGAGGAAAAGAGGGAGTTTTGACATAGTGTTGAACAGGTGATAAATACTTCATTTTCCTTTATATAAGCATTTATTATTAATACATCCTTGCTACTAATAAGCAGTGATAGAATGAAAAAGACATTCCACCTTATTCTAGTGCAAGGAAACATTGTATCCCTGGGCCCAATCCGTTAAGCACATATGTCCTCATTTAATTTTTTATTGGGACATTAAGTTGGGTACCTAGTACAGCGTGTCCTCTGGGAGTGCATACGTGCATACAGTGCACAACCCACAGAGTGGAAACTGGTATAATTTAATTTTAAAGAAGATTTTTCCCTTCTCTTGAAATAAATTGTGCGCTCAGCCCAAGACAAGAACGTATTTATCAATAATAATCACAGATGTCATGCTCCTTAGAGACAGTTGAGTCATTCCCTATGTTGAGTGGTTGTGCTGGTTGAAACACCCAAGTCCAAAGCACATTGTTCTGTTACCAGGGGAGAATTTCCATTAATTATCTTGCTTCTCTTGTTAAGGCTTTTGTTATCATTAATTAGATTATTTCCAGATAGGAGATAAACCCTTTCTCACATGTCTAACTATAGGTTGTATATTGCTATGCTATGTAATAAGTTCAATACAAAGTTTTCTTAAAATCTTGTGAGAAATCCACTGTAGAAATTCAGAACAATGGAGAAGTTTAGGCAAAAAAATAAACCATTTAGTTGTTGCATTCTGGAAAAAAAACAAACAAAAAAAACAACCCAGAACTTTGAAAGTATTTTCATATTTGAGCGGTAAGGTTTAATATAGTTATTTCATTAGAAGTTCTGTCAAAATTGGACTTCTTTGTTGAAAGTCATCCCATGAAATTTTCTTTCCTGGAGTTCAGTAAGTTAAATAAGGGAAAAACAAGAACTGCTCTAGTGAGTCTCTTGGAGAGCATGCACTTTTGTGACATATCTGTGACATTTCAAACATCAGTCCCCTGTTTATCTATGCTTTCAGTTGATCCTCTTGGGTTATTTTTCTGTTGCTGGAATTATTGACATGTAGATCTAGTTTATTTTTTCATTTACCCTGAGCAGTGTCTTTTCAAGAAGGTGCTTTTGCATTAACATTATCCAATGTTATCCTGAACTTTTGGACAGAAAATTCTTGTTTAAAATCTCTCAATCATAGAGAGAGAAGTGTGCTTATGGAGAGACACAGTGTCTGTGCCCTTGCAGTGTTGCCCACTTCTGCAGATGAGCTGGAGCACGTATTCACTAGGAGCATCCAGGGGCAGGCAGTGCTGGGTGCCACAGCAGCATAGGAACTGGTACTGCTGCCTGCCATCCTTGCCAGGTTATAAATTTCTGATGCTATTGATGCTTCACCCAAAGCAGCAGCAGGCAGGTTGTCTCTAGAAGTTTTGGTCTATCCTGTGGGTACTCCTGAGAGACCACCAAGTCTTGCTGCCTGAGTTCCTGGAAAAGGCAAGGCAAGACCTCTGCATTTCACTCACTGTTTGGCTTGTATCTGGACAATTCTGATTTACCATACTGGTTATCTTCATATGGAAATAAGTACATAATACGGTGAGAAGATACTAAGGAGAAAAAAAATGTAAAACCAATCTTGAAACCCACTTGGATCTTATAATAAGGTGCATCACTTCCTGATGCTGTTATAGATACTGACTTTGCTACGGTGCAGTCGCAAAGGTTTTTGTGTGTGTGTGCGTTAAGTATGCTATTTGAAATCTGACTGTGCTCATAAATATATCTCCAGTTTCCCCAATGTGTAATGCATGTCTCAGAATATTTACAACATCCTTGGGAAGTATTTTGCCTACATATTTTTCCTGTGTATAAATAATTTCAAAATAAGTAGATAGGCCATGAAAAGTTCTGTAGAGCTGTATTCTCTCCTTCCTACTGCATTTGCAGCCTTTCCCTTCTTTCTGTTAGTAATTCTTGAGCATCTCACGCCTCATCTTTCTTATCACAGCCCCCCTTGTGTCTCCCCAGTTCCCTCCTCACTTACCAGCTGCTGCGTGGACCCACTTTGGTGATTGCTCTCCCAGGTTAAATAACATTGTGCAGCTCATAAGCTGACAGTTAGCTATGTGTGTAGAAAAAATGTTTGATATTTGATCAGATAGCAACCAGGAAGAAGCTTTTTGTTTCTAGTACCTACATGCTTAATTAGCATATGTATATAACAGATTTACCCTAGTTTTCACATGTTTATAGGTCTTAAAAAAATTAAATCTCAGCTTACTCTCAAGTTACTCAGTTGTGACCCAATACTTTGTTGATATCATGACCCTTAATTTAATCTGGGAAAAGATGTTTCAGGATTAGCGTGACACCTTTGAGGACTGTAATAAAAAAAAAAAAAAAAGTAAAATAAATGAGAATTGCTAAGTTTGTAGACCCTTGTTGTCGTAAAAACTTAAATCTATTGTATGTCCTTCAAGTGACGTATGAATATACAGTTGTTTTTTGTTTTTGTCTTGTAAGACGAAGTCTGTCATTTGGAAGATGTGATATAAAGCTTTTATGATGCAGATACTTGTGGTTGATACTTAATGATGTTTCAGAGATGATATTTACTGATGTAGCAGTTTCTGTGGCTTAAAAAAGATTATTTTGATAATTAGATGTAATAAATTGAATGAAAGAAGAGTCCATTTGTCTGGTGCACAAAATAGCCATGATCATTTATTTTCTATTTCTTTCCTGCACTCTTCTTCCGTCTCCCGATCCCTAGAGGCATATTTTATTTTCTTCTTGTTGCATCGTTGTCCTTTCACTAAATTCAAGTAGTGTTCTTTCCTCCTACATAGTGGTGATGTACTTCATGGATGATGAAAAGGAATTAAGTAACGACTTCCAGACGTTTTGCTGCACTAAGTAAACAGATACTTAGCAGATATGTACTTGCGATGATGTACACTTATTAGCATAAGTATCTGTGTTTATTACTAATTAATCACTATTTCCCTGTTTAGGGATAACAGTTTGGTGCAGTGCTACAAAACCAAGAGTATCTCGTTTTCTGCAGTAGAAAATTGATTTAATTTTCAATAAAATCTTCAGACACTTGTTTTTTGAGAAGCTATATGTATAATCAAAACAGAGTACTTGTCTTGTGCTTCTCATCCTTTTTGTTTTGTGGACTTCAGAAAAAAAAATCCAGAGCCTTTCAGAAATACTGCTTTTCTAGATTGATGTGAATTGGATCTTGTTTGTGCACTTTCTGCTGCATAATGCTTTCTGTACTTTTTCTGGATTTCTTCAGTTGAACACAGAGCCAAATAGACCAGCAGCCTGCAAGACATAAACAATTGACTAATAGTTGAGAAACGCATAGGGTGAGAGTTTTTCTGTTAATCTAAAACTGTTGATTTGACAACTGTAAGAAGGGAAATCATAGCAATTACTTAAAAGTGAAATAATACTGCATAGATATGCTGAACAATTTTCTCATCATTTTGCTGAGGGACAGATATACAAGGAGGGTGTTCTGTACTGAAACCACAGTCACTCTATTCTAGAAGTGAATCTCAAATTTTTCTATTGTAATACACTTTTTAGTGGTTTTGTTGTTGTTGGTGGTGTTTTTTTACAGCCTGTACACCTTTCAATTTGCTTTAGTTTTAAGAAAAATGTAAATAAGTGAATTACTTCTTTCTGGGGAGGGTGCTGTTGGTTTTTGTTTGTTTGTTTGTTTGTTTGTTTTTCCTAGAGAAAGGTTGACAATATATGGCAACTGAATCCCAGATGCAGGAAAAAAATCAGAAGGCAAATAGTATCAACCATTTGTACACTTCAGTACAGCAACACCCATAGTTTTAAGTAAATACTGGCATTTCTAGGGTCAGGCACAGGCATTCTGTATGTTTTATAGCAGTACTGATTTCTGAAGTTTTTACATTGTTTAAAACTTTAATTAAAAACTCTAGAAGCAGGACAAGAACCTGACAGGACACTAGTTTCTTCTCTGTTTGTACTTGTTGGTGCTAGGATTCTAGTACAGTACAAATGGAAATAATAAATAATCTTTAAGTTTTTCTACTAAAAATCTGCCTCTGGTCACTCAGATTAGGAGAATGCCCCCCCCACTTTGGAGGAATGGGCCAAATCACACTAGCTTGGTTCTGTGTAATTTGATATATGTAAATGTGCTTACTGGCAAATGAGAATTACGTGCTTGTAGGTATATTTTAGAAGCTCATGGCTGTTGAATTTTGGGGGGTTGAAAAATTCTCTGGTAACTGATTTTCCAAGAGTGATTCTTTTATATGTAGATATGTATATATAGAGAGAAATATTACTGCCTTTCTTCTAGTTTCTTAAGCAGTGTGATTCTTCTGGTTCTTTCTCAAATGTTGTAACATTCTGTTCATACTAGTTCTTCATTCACTTTTAATTTTAGAATGCTGAGCATGAATTTGAGGATACTCAGGAGCTTTTTTTTCTTAAGCTCATAGATCTGTTATTTTGCTAAGCTATAAAATATACACATCTAAGAGATTAAAGGAAGAGAGGGGAAAAGAACGCAGGCACAGACTAATAGTCTAGTCCCCTCTCCTGATGAGTAGTTCATTAAATTATTTATTCCTATTGTATGACTGGGGAGGAAGGAACATGGAAGGTTTTGCAGATGAGTGTCATTCCGCAGTGCTGATAAAGTACAGTGAATCTGGTTGTCTGGTCTGAAACAGCTGCTTTCTTTTTGTCTGAAGAAGAAAATGGTGGTGAATTAAGTTTAAAAAAAAAAGGGGGGGGGGTTAAATCCAAATGCTACCTTCTGTATTGTGTTGTGAGTGGGTTTTTTTAGTAAATGTTTTTAGTGAATGTCTAACAATTCTTTTGTAATTATACTGTGGTTGTGCAACATAATGGCTGCTTTCTGTAGCAATGTAGCACTTTGGGGCAAAGACTCCCTTGTTTCTAGGGAACTATGTACTACTGTAAGTGTATTAAGAAAATGTTATTAGAATTGTATATTTCTATTATGAACAGCATTTAAAACATTGTATTCATCTGCAAAGATTTCAAACACTGAAATAAAAGTGGCTCAGTGCAACAAAAAAACTTGTGATTAAAGCTTTATGCATGGCAACCATGGATCACAGATTTGTTCATGTTGGAGCTTTATCAACCTCCTGCTCAGAGCTGCTCGGAGCTGAAGTCAAACCAGGTGGCCTAGAGCTTTGTCCAGCCAGGTTTTAAAAACTTCTGAGGACAGAATTTTCATGTTCTTTCTGTGCAATCTCTTATGATGAGGTGAGAAAATGTTTAACTTGGTATCATTTATATATGATTTAATGTTTCACTGACAGAATGTGATTATTAAAATAACTTTATCCTTTGCACCCAAGCTATAGTCAATTCAAATCACATCTATTTCTAATACATATAATCACGTGTGAAAAGTAGTTTCAGTAAAAAGATGATAATTTCTGTCTCCAGTTCTGCTCAGCAATGACATAGCCAGCTGGTGGCAGATGGCCTAGGAGATGCTTCCATGTGAAGATCTGGGAGGACAAAACAATTCCCCATGCACATTTTATTGATTTTGGATATTGCGTATTTATTGGCATTAATTAAGATGCACACTTTCTAGATAGTACTTACTGCCTAATGCACCCAAATCTTGTTTTTTCATCTGGTTGTCTGTTGGACAGCATCTGAACAACAACAACAAAAACTGATGTTTTGAGCTAATCTGCCTACCCTATACCTTGTTCAGTGGCCAGTTTTCAGTTCAGGCTTTAGTAATTACCTGCTTACACTTAGAAGCTGCTCATTCAAAGCCATTAATTCACTCTGGGTTGTTGCATGGAGTCATCTGTTGTGAGTTACTGCTGACCTCTTAGATTAGTAATCTCATCGTATCTCAAATTTGACTCCTAGTTTACTTTTCCAGCGGAGACTGTTGATGAGCACTTTGACTTGGCTAGTATATCTTAGTTTTTCTTTGAAAGGTTGACATTGAGGAAGCCTGGCTTTCATCAGGGTAACTGAAATCTTTTGTGGGCAAACGATTCTCAAGTCTCACAACCATACCAAGTGCCCAGGTAGGCTCAATTCAGAAGGCTTGTGGATCACTGGCTTTGAGGCAGGGGAGGCTAGTGATTCCAAGCAGGAAGATGGTCCCGTGATTTGTGAGTAGGTATGATTGGCAGACGCTTTTTCTATGGCATTTCTCTTCTAGCAAGTGGCACACATCATGATTATCTGCCTAGTGTGCACTGTTTTGTTTTTTTTTATGTAAAGCTGATGCAATAATTGCAAATATTTTGATTTTTTTCAAAATTTATCAAGATAAAAGTCATTAAAACAACTGTCTTCTTGCATTGAATTGTGAGGTGAAGCATGTTTGGGAAAATATGGATATCTCATAATAATACTAGGTGAAAAAAAAATCTTTAAAATTAATTTTACGTTGTCAATGAATAGAAGAGTATATCGCACCAAAACACTGCATTTATCTTTGCCTACAGATTTTGATGAAATAGCTCATAGAAATTAATCTTTTTCTTATTGCCTTTCAAGAATCTTTTATACTTAATTGCTGAAATTTCTGTTTCTCACTACCTATAGTAGTGACATCCTTTAAATTAGACTTTGATCCATGTAAATTGGTTTCAGAATACAGTTCCCTGGTTTGATTGTAGTAGTAATTAATGCTTCATTAATAGTTATCAGTAATTTCAATATTTGTTAACCTCTCAGTACTGATGTCTTTTATTACTGCTTCTTACTCATACGTAAGCTTGCAATTGAAATCAACCAGTGCATCCTTGACTTTGAAATGTGAAGGAGAAAATTTTCAGTGCAAAGTAAATGATTATGAATTTAAATTCCTTCAGATCTGGATTTCCTTTTTCATTCAACAGGTTCTGTTGTTTGATTTTAGAGAATACTGCCATATCTTTTCATTTGTTCATCCTTTTCCCTGCAGGTGCAAGGGTAGCATAACTTTGAGGTTTTGTTTTAAAATAACTTGATCTAATTGAGCTCATTTTGTGTTGTCCATAATTCTTTATGCAAACTAGAAGGGGAATAATTTTTCAAAAGCAAGTAATTAAGAAAAGTGAATTAAACCAGGAGGTGTGTTTCCAAGTTTCCTTCAAAGCCTTCGTTTTTGTGGGGTTTGTATGGTTTTCTGTGGTGGAGAAAGATTTCCTGTTTTATTCCTGTTGATAGGATGCACTTTCAGATAAATTCTAATGCAAGGCTGTCTCAGAATACAGAGTCAAGTAAAATAGAAAGCCAAGTAGGGAAAAAAGGGATGAGGGAGGACAAATCCTTCAGAAAATATAAAGATTTGGAGTCAAGCCCCAGAGAAAACTATTGCCAAGGCTGCCCTGCAGGTTCCATTGTTCTGTTCTGATCACATGAATGACTGAAAATGGCTGATACAGAGTAAGTGAATTAACATTGCTTACAGTAAAGGCTTGGTGGTCGTAGGGAAAAAGCTTATTTCAAAAGAAAACAAACAAAAAAAAACCAAAAACAACAACAACAAAACGCTATATTCCTTAAGAAAAGTGAGTAAAACAGTGGGAGGGTAACAAATGCAGGGCTTATTTGCTTGTGAAACACCTATCATTATCATCCTAGCCTCACCAGGACATTTAAACACTTCAAATTCGATAAACCTCTTTTCCAGGTTTCTTTTCCAATCTTTCCTTCTATGTTTCTTTAATATTTTTATTATTTGGAAGGTTTTGTATGAACTGTTCTACAGGCTTGGGAAATGAATAATACTTGTACTTACTTCCCAAATACATCTACATTTGAATGTTTATTAAGGGTTGCAGCATATGTAAACAGATTTTTTACTACTTTAGTGGGTAAGAGGAAAGAAAAAGGGCAACTGAGGTTGCCAGATAAGGTTTGTTTTTCTTTTTTTAATTCATTCCATCCTTTTTAAGAATCATGTTGTCATGATTATGCAGGTTTTGGTGGCAGTCACTGTTGTGTTACCTCAGTTACCTCTGGGTGGGACATGGGGGAAGCCAGCAGCTTTGGCTGGTCCAGCTCCTGCATTCTGGCCTTACATGGGAGGCAGAGTAGTAGGTTAGTAAGCTGTTGTCAGTGGAACTGATTCACACATCTGCTTTAGTCTTGGCTTCTCTTCTGTGATTTTCTATCATGGTGTTAAATGTTCTAACATGTTTTCTCATTCCTTCTCGTGCTGTCCTGCTCATTGGTAACTCCTCAAGCAGGTAGTGAACTTTGCCAATGTGCTTGATGGCTCCAAAATCTCCTGTAGCATCACAGCACTGCATTTTAGGCAGTTGAACTGAATAATTGGTATTGAACTCTCATCTCAATTTTACAGGCTTATTCTGCTTCTGTGGGTTTTTAATGGATGTCATGAGTAAATATATATATATATATATTTTTTTGGTTCTAATGAAAAATCAATAATATATTGGAGGTGCTAAATCCTTTTTGGACCTGACAGGTGAGCCTTTTTAAGAAGAACATCCTCCCATACATCTCTGTTATAATGAATGCTGATGCAATTTTCCATTTTCAGGGTGTTTGCATGAAGATATATAAACACTGGTAGAATGTATTTGGGAATTTTGCCTCTGTATCACTCTAATCCAAGCCAGGTTTTACTGATCACCTCCAGCCTGTATCGATTTGCAGAACAGCAGCTGAGCCTCTAGAAAATTAGACAGGCACAAAAAGTAGACTCAGATTACACTAATGAGCCCATTAAGTGAGGTATAGGGAGTCTGTCTGGCCAGAATGAAGAACTGAAAGTCTGGCTGTACTACTTGCTTTATTTCTTTTGCAGTCAGTAGCCAGTTTTAACCTCCTTTATACTTGGGATGGAAGGGAGGGATGCTTCCATCACCGCCCTGCATTTTTTTTTTCCAAGTAAGATAGTCTTGTCCTTTCCCTCTATTTAAGGGAGAAAACCTGAAGTGAATTGTGTTTGCAGGCTATAAAGCTTGTAACATGGACTAAGTGTGCAAAGCACAAGTTCCATAAAGCACATACGCTTTCTGAAATCTTTCGTATATGTCTGTTCAGTTCTCGGACCTTTTACGTTTTAGTACATGGAAAATCAAAGCAGAGCAAAAGTACTGATTTTTAAAGTAGCCCTTAAAAACACCTAATAAAAATCTTCTCACCTTTATTATAGAATAACAATGTATAATACCAAATAAACTTCAAGGTTGCTTCAGAATTTCAGCAGGTTTACAGAAATGGGAAAACTATTTTGTTCTGTAGGTTGATATATTTGTTTTGCTGCAGTGGTCTAAAGGAAACAAGAACATTTTGAGCTTTCTGGTACACTGAAAACCATGGTCTGTGTACATTTTAAGAATAAAAGAATATGGTTTTTGCCTGTTTAAAATCCAGTTAAGCATAGGTTTGGATTCTGCAATGACTTATGTTGTTAATAACAAATTGTTAACAACTTTTGTCTTGTAAGGTTTTTGTTACCCTTACTCTGCTTTTTTATAATTATTCACAAGGACCTAAATATAATAATGTATAATAAAAAGTCTTCCTTTTTTTAAACCTTGACATGGTTTGGCTAATTCTTCATTCCCGTTGTTCAGGAGGGAAGCTTTCAGCTGCGGTTATTTGGGAGCTGTGGTGATTCAACATCATTTATTGCTGTTGCTTTGCAGTGGTGACTTGTGTTAGTGATGGTCAAAGACTGGAACAAAAACGGAGAAAGAAATTTGATAACAGACCAGCAAAAGCTGCAGGAAATATTCCAGTGCCACCTGGTTTTAACACAAGTCAGGGACCTGGAAGAGGAGGTAGTGCTGAACCCAAATAGCTGGAAAGAGAAGCCTAGGCTTGCACAAAGAGTAGGTTGGGATGTGGTGGGTAAATGGTTTACTGAGGCACCTTGGGACATCTTGAAGAGATGCAGTGGAGGGGAGGGAGAAGAAACCTGAAACAGACCCCGTGAGCCTACAGGGTTTTGCATGTAGGCCATATCAGGAGAGTAACCTTAGCCTTGTTCTGAGCTGGATTGTGGACTATCTCACTTCAGAATGTGCTGCCCAACCTCATCTTTTCTCTGACTTTTGTACTATTATTTTACATAACTGGTTATGAATACAATACCAAAGGTTTGTCAGAAACAGGCATCTTATTTTTTTTTTCTGTTCAGTTGAAATTGAAAGAAACTAAGCCATTTACTTCGGACATGGCATACATGTTCCCTTTGTGGAAAAAAGCATCTTCTAACTTCCATGCAGTTGGTTATGACTCACTTTCTGCATTACTGAAAGTTTAACGGTAGGTGTTGGTGCGGTCACTCAGTGGGATCCAAGTACATTGACTTTAATATGATAAAGGTAAAGCATTCAAGATCATTTTGTCTTTAAATCAGTTTTACAGGAAAGTTATTGGAATGGTGATACCAAAAGTTTGAGCCATGTAACAGTCTAAAGTCTGAAAAATGAATAGCAATTGGAATCACAGAATGGGCAGGGTTGGAAGGGACCTCTAGAGATAGATCATCCAGTCCAACCGCCCCGCCAAGCAGGTTCACCTAGAGCACGTTGCACAGGATGGCATCCAGGTGGGTTTTGAATATTTCCAGAGAAGGAGACTCCACAACCTCTCTGGGCAGCCTCTTCCAGTGCTATGTCACCCTGATGGTAAAGAAGTGTCCCCTCATATTGAGCTGGAACCTCCTGTGCTTCAGTTTGTGCTTGTTGCCCCTTGTCCAGTTGCCTCGTCTTACTACACCTTGATGAGGTGGAATAAATTACGTAGAGGTGTTTATATCCCAATATCCTAGCATTGTTTACAAGGTTTGAGTAATTTCCATGGAGTATTCTGATGTATTTGGATTGGTGGGTGAATGTGGGCGAACTTCTGATTCCACATTTGCAAGAACAAGCTAATGAAAAGATCCTATGCTCATGGATGTGTAGAGTTTCTATGCTGTGCACAGTGCTTATGTACTCTGAATTACTGTCTGCATGTAATTTATTTATTGTATTAATACTATAATTGAGATTGAAACATAAATTATGGGATTTGCTGCTGAGGCGGTCTCCCTGGAAAGTAATGAACTTTGACAGGATTTGTTTTAGTGGATTCACTGTGGAAATCCCAGCACCTAGCTATAAAAAGGTGAAAGGAACTTTCTCCTTCTGTCCTTCCTCCCAGCCCTAAATCCTTTAACTTGCAGTGAAAACATACTGACAACAGTTCTGTTGGATGTGTGTGGGGTTCCCCCAGGCACTGATGCGGAGGCTCAGCCTTCAAGAATTCTTTCCCAAATTGCATCCTTAATGGAACAACTAATTTATCTGTGGCATTTTCCTTCTGTTCAGCATGTTCAGCTTTTCCTGTGTAATGTATTTTTATCTAACTATTGGTAAGAACAACCAACCGGTAAGTTTAGATAGTCTTCCAGGGTAGGGTCACAGGCAGAGTTCTGTAAATATTTGTACCATGATAATACATTTTAGCAATGTGAGGAACATGTGTCTTTTATAAACAAATGCAAGAAATACCTTCTTGTTGTTTTAGTCAGCTCTGTGGACCCCAATAAGCTTACAATGATTAATAGAAAATTAGATTTGATTATAAAAAGCAAGAGCTATTAGTGTACTACTCTGTAACAAGGAAAGAAATAATAGTTAATTAACAAAATAGGTTTTGTTTTATGTAATGACCTTACCAGGCTTCAGTTAACCCAATATATCATAAATATTAACTTGAAAAGCCCTTTTCTTTAAAGAGCCAATGCAGATGATAGTTGAGATAGGTTCACCTGCTTTCATTAATTGCAGCATGTTCGTTCATGTGGTATGAGGTATAGCCTAACTCCTTCTCCATGGAAATCTACTTCTTGTTGAGCTCTTCTCTCTCAAGGCAGACTCATTTAGAAGTTCAAGTCATTTATAATCTCAGACACATCAAATGCTTGTTTAGAAAGACAATTCCTTGCTTGCATATAGATAGGAAGTTCTATATTTCTGAAGGAAAGCAGAATATGGTAATTTTTTAAAGTTATTTTAATAATAATTTTAATTTTAATTATTTTAATTTTAAAAAGACCTATTTCAGGGGACATAGTTTCTTTCAGTGGAAAGTCATAAATACCTTGTTTAATAATAACTGTTTTGATGCAGACATCATTAGAATTGTTGTTTCATGTATCACTGTTTTTTATTAAAAGAACAGAAAATTCTGAACTATAGAAATGTATAGAAATTCCTGCATGCTTAGAAGAAATGCATGTTCCTTTTCTCAGTGCTGTTTAAAATAAGGCAGTTGCCGTTGGTTGATAATACAGGTCCCTGGAATTAAAGAGCCAAATAAAATGGAGGTATCTCGGAACTTGTTCTGTTTGAGTGGCTTGTTTTTGGTTGCAGTACTACACTACTTCTCTGTGCAACTGCCATTAAAGATGTCACCTTACTCTAAGATTGACTGATGCCAAGAGATATCTGATGCTCACCTTTTTTCCAGACAGTTTTTGGGAATAGCCTCTGATTTAGCACCTTTATTCACAGTCCTGAGTTTGGGGAGATTTAACAGAAACTTTCTCCTATAATGTGGTTCTGGACGTAGGACTAGTAGAGTAGCTGTGGTAGCTGTGTTATTTTATTCCTTTAGTTTTCTTTTTTAAAAATAACGGTGATGAAAGGTCTCTGACAACCCAACAGTTAACACGAAGGTTGAAAAGTATATCTTGGAGTGTGATCTCAACATGAATAAACTAAATGTATATGTATTTAACATAGGGAAATGGCATGGCTGTGGTTTTGCAATAAGGGTTCTAGCCTGGTGGCAGGCTAAATGTTACTAATCTTGTATGCAAGCCTGCTTTAATTTGCAGAAATGTTTGTATTTTATATTTGAAGAAATGCCTCTGCTTTTTACTGAACACATTCTTCTCCAAGTACCTCACATGAGTTGCTAAAAGATTTTATCCTGGTTTTATATGCAACTGTAATGCAAAGCAAATTTACTTGTCAAAGTTATCATTCTCGCATTAAATCAAAAAAGAAATGGTGCTTATTGTCTCCAACTGTATAACTTCTAAGTATCAATTACATGTAAATGTTTGCTCATAGTAACAAAGACTGTTTGGGAGACTTTAACCATTTTAAACATAATTGAGTTGTTGGTTGATTTTTTTTTTTCATCTCCTTCAAATGTTAATGGAAGTCGTGAGTGGCTTTGGATAAAACCAATTTAACATTAGTCATGTAATATAATGCTGTATACAATTATGCTTATTCTTCTGCTGTGCTAGAAAGCAGAGTAGCTGAGCGCCTTCCAATAAATGGTCCATTACACAAGGAGCATCTGCATCATCAGTTTTAGATATGTTAAAAGCTTCAGTTCTCATATATGCTAGAATCAAATAAGAATTCCTGCTTTAGGAACTTGGAGCAAATTCTGATTCTTCAGTTTGTATTAGTGTAGCTTTTAACAGATACTAAATGAACTTGTGAACATAAAAGAAACATTTCCAATATTTAAGAGTGTAGTTTCTGGATTTCTTTGTACACGTATGTGAATATAAACTCTTGTTTTGTGGACCAGAGTCTGCAGCATTGTTGGGATCCAGTTTGGAAATAAATGCTATTTTTTATTTACTACTTAGTCTCTCTTATGAAATAATTCTTAGTAATCTCCTAGGGATTAATAACCATTCAAAAAAGATGTTTCATTGACATCAGTTGCTTTGTGGAGAGCCTTTTTTTTTTTGTTGTTGTTTCTACTGATGGGTGTTATAGCCCATCAGTATGAAATGACGGGAGGCAGAAGAGAATGTCGTAGAGCTCTGTGAGCACAAGCATTGGTGATGATGCCATGATCTGTAAGAATTTCGTAAATGTCTGGATTTTAAGTAGGCAGAATGTTTTAAAGTAATTCTTCTGCCTGTAATTCTGCAATTTTTTTCTTCACAATTTCATTTTGAGGCTATGTGCTTTCCTTTTTCAGCTGGCATTCATTTAGTGAAGATGAAATCTGAGCCAGAGAGCTCCTAAAAATTTAATCTGGAAGTGTTGTAGTACTTCTTTTCTGAAAGTATTGTTTATTGATTTCTTGGAACTGTGGCAAATCTGATGTAAGAGAAATCTAACTTTGAAAAATAACTTGCAATGTTGTTATTGCCATTCTTGTTTTTCTTTTGTGTTGACCCATGTACCTTTGAGGTCTTATTCTGTAAATGTAAATCTTAATTCTTATTGGATTTTTTTCTTTTTTTTAAAAAAATGTTTTTCTTTCTTCCTTAAATACTAGATTAAGTTCATATGATTTCTGGATAAAATACATTTTGGGTTATAACGGGGAATCTGGCAGTTGTATCCTGAAGAGTTCTTCTGGCTAAAGTGAATTTAAGTAGTCTGTTCAGTTTTATAACTGAAAACAATAATTAGGTAAAAAGTATTCAGTGTGAAAAAAATAATTTTGTATGATGGTTGCCTTTCCTTCCAACTCTCTTTCAGCTAACGAGTACAAGAAAACTAAACACTGTATAAGTACCATGATTATTTGAAATACGTATAGGGAGTATTGCTTCATAGCTTCAAGCAACTACAGTATGTTGTTATACAATATCCATGGCAATACTGAATTTCTTTATTTATCTTTAAAGCATCAAAACAAGGAGTTAGATGCATACTCATTTACATCCACAGATATAGTATTTAAAAGCTTTGACAGTTGTCTTTACTAAGAATTTATATAGAAAATTTATCGAAAATGATAAAGGTAAAAGTCAAAATGTAATTATCTTGATGTCATCATCTGTGGTGTAATAAAAGAAGTCTTTTGGAACAAAGGTTATCCGGCACACATTACTGGTGCTTTGTGCTGGAAGTTACATAAAGTCTTACTGTGCCATAAACTGGCATGATGATATCTCATAAACACAAAAGCAAACTGAAGGAGGAATGTGGAGAACAGAGGATAAAAAGAACAAAACGTGATAATGAAACCTTGTAAGATCAAACACCAGGATTTACAAAAGCAAATCTGTCGTACAAAATAGCATATACACAAAAACTGTAAAAATGAGTTTCAGTGACTGATATGCTTGATTGGACTTAAAGAAGAGTTTCTCTGAACTTGCTTAGCCAGAAAATGAGATTTTTTTCCATAAATAAGTTAAACAAGGAAGCACAAGTGACTGGTAAGTTATTGAAGAGTAGCGTTGCCATAGGGGTAAATTTGATACAAACTTTTATTTAGATTATAAAAAGGATTAACCTATTAAGGAAGATTTAAATTAGGATTATTATCCAAGGAATTGGCTGCATGATTTATTAGGACTTAAATGAAACCAGGGTCTTAATATTTTAAAATACATTTGTGTTCTGAAAAAAAAGTCGTTGGCATGCATATGAATGACAGAAATATCATACTTGCTCAAATAAAAATGTATGCATGTCACCTTTCTGTCAAAGTAAATAACGTGTTTCACTGTTTTTTATTGTATTGCTAACAGTAAACAACTACATAGTTTTTCATTTGTTATGTGTTGGCTCTATTCAAGATTTTCTGTTTAATACGTTAGTGATTGGAATGCTTGTCTGTGAGAACTGGGTTTCCTGGATCTGAGCTTGATGAATTCATTTTCAGACAGTAAGGAAAGAGACTGATCAGCTTGCCTAAGTGGTTGCAGATTCTTAAAATGGATTTATATGAGAGAAATCTTCTTTTTAAGATCAAGAGTAGCATCCTCTGCCTTTTTAACATTTTGCTTTCCTGCAACATTAATATTTTGCAAGTATCTTCTATGTATTACTATAAACTTTCACATTGAATCAGAGATTCTTGAATTGAAAATAGCTAGTTTGAAATAACTTGAAAAGGATAAAGGACATGTAAGGTGAGTTGCATGTAAGAAACTGAACCATTAGAACTGTACAGAAGTTGTCTGTTTTCAGTAGGCATTTGTTTTATTCTTTAATATGATTTTAATGAGCAAACTATAAAGTAACAACTTGTAAATGAAGGGCATGGCAAAATCTTTTAAGATGAGTTGTCCCAGTTAGTCACATTGCATTGCCACAATATTCTGCTGAGAAGTACAAGGGATGAAATGTGCCATAGGTTTAATTCATTCAGGCTCAGAATAATTAATAATTTAGGAATGTTTCAGTTCTTATTGATGCTTACGATCATAAGTGGTTGAATAGTGTAGGTACTGTTAGTGTCTGCACAGGAAATTCCTTGAGAGGGGAAGGAAGGACACTAGATTTTTAATTGTTGATTAGAGGAGGTGCTTTCTAGATTAACCCATTTTCCTAAGAATTTTCTTGGTTTGTATTATAGTCAGCTTTTTGTTTTGCAGACTCTCAGAGAATAGTAATATTTAGGTAGTAGGGATCAAAACAGTTTCTTTTCTCTAGCAGCTATAACAGTCTGAAGGATTGAGTAACAGCAATATAGTAGTTAATAATGCAAATTTTAATTTATATAATTAGCCAAATTTAGTATCCCTGAAATAAAAATGCCATATTCTTTTATATAGACAGATGCAGAAAAATAAAAGAGCATGGCAAAGAAAATGTATGTAGGTTTGCTTATGACTCATGAAATGTGATCGTTTGCCAAATTGAATTTCAGTGTACATCATCAACAGACCGTCACGGTAGCAACTTCTTAGTCTTAATTAATTTTCATACTTAGGAGAATTTATTTGGTTATTGAGACTTAGTGATTTATCTAGGCTTCTTTAGTATGCTGAAAATTTTATTCAACTTTATTTAAATAGCACTATGAAATGTACAATAGTAATTAACAGAGAGAACACTGAAAATAGTAATGTAAAAATTCATTTTTGTGTTATGGGATATAGAGTATCAGGGCAGATGTTTTGTTTCTAGCTCTGAACAAACATGAAGGTAAATATACTATGTCTGTATGGGAGATGTATTTCCTTCATTCTGAGATTTTGATGCTAAATGGTTTGGGTCTAAGTTTGAACATTATTTTTATAAATGCAAAAATAAACATTTTGTAGATGTCTGTAGAAAACGTTGAAAATGTCAGAAACCTTATATTAAGTTGAGTTTTTCATTTTAAAAAATTTATTACTCTTTGCGTTTTTTTAGGGGGGAGAGAGGGATGGAGATTTGTATAGGGACCTTTTTTTTCGAGGGGAGGGAAGTGTTGGTTTTCTTCCCTTTTTTTTTTTTTTTCCTCCTTTCAGGATTCATATTCTTTCTTGTTTTTTGATTTGATTTGTTACTACTTCTTTGTGGTACAGTAGCCATCAAGACTGCAGAAAAGAGAGAGAACATTTAAGTCATTACACTAATCCATCCATCGTCGTAATTCTTTCACTCCGTTTCCTTACTGGATAAATGAATTTCCTTGATGGAATGACATAAATGATGTCAGTATGTTACAGAGTGTATATATTTACATACATTTTAAGAAAAAGTCATGATGAGAAAACATAGTCTCTGATCTGTAACTCAAGATCTGTTTAACACGTGTATTGTTTTTTATCCAGAAGTATGGGTTGTGATTAGACTGCTGTGGCAAATCATTGACAGAAGATGTGGCTGTTAGGTGTTGGAAGAGAACCTTTTTGTTTGTTTGTTTTATGCTAACACTGAAATGTGATGCAGTCATTGGCTATGGTCTCATTAGAGAGAAATTCTGGATGGAGTTTGTGTCAACCCTAAGGATACTACTTAAGCATTGCTGAATAAATCACTGGAATATCAGCATGAAAGCAGAAGGATTGGTTTTCATTCTGATAACATTGGTAACAACTCAGAATAAGTGTCATAAGGCCATAGTGGTATTTGGTAAAATGAGCAGACATGAACTCTTGGTTTTACGTATCACAGGTTTCTAAAGGGGAAATTTAGCCTAAGTGCATAGGCAGGCATAAGTTAGTGATGTGTTCAATTAAAAGTAGTTTCTGTGGTCATATTCATCACCTTCTGAATCTGCCTTCATAGTCAAGGAGGAAACTCTTTAAAGCTTTTAAACGTCTTCCTCCAAATAATAAGAATATCCCCAAAAGGCTCACTGATTGTTGTAGTAGATAACCTGTATAACTCTCTTAGGGTTTTTCCCCTTTCTTTTAATTAACATGTTTTTTTCTGCCTTTTTTGTTTCTGAAGAAAATCATCAAAACACAAAATCATGTAAATATTACTTAGACTTCCAAGCATGCCCCTACTTTTTGATAGACATGGTGGACTGGTGCATAGATGTGCTGAAAAATCTGTAATGTCATGTTTATCTCCACAAAGGGCAGCACTACCAGAGCAGTACTGTGTGTACAGCACCGGTTTTATTTGGTTTTAAGCACCAGTTTTATTTTCTTTGAAGATGATTGTTCTAATGGCTGTAGGTCTTTCTCTCCTGTCTCTTCAGACTCTTCATAGTTTGTACAGCTATCTAACCATTTCAGAAACTGTACAGTCAGTACATACAGCTGTATTTATAATATGAACTGTAGTTTGCATGTCTTAATGCAGGAAAGGTAAATCTTACGTAAGTGCAGTCCTCAGTATCTGTTATGACACATGCAGAATTGATTAATATACCGTATAGGAAGATTTATTTCCAAAAAAAACACAGGTGTAAGCTAAATAAAGGAACTAAGGGTACCAAATAACAATGTCATTACTTACATTATTTCTTAAGTAAAAAATGGAGCTTTAAGGGAAAGGATTCTGGTGTTCTTCCTGTGACAGTGATTTCCTTTTTTGCTGGTGCATGAGTGCATGTTCCCTGGGCGTTTGGCCACAGGCATCATCCAACTTCTGAAGGAAATGCTTCAATCAAAGCATTGCAGGACAGATTTTCAGAAGCATGGATGTTAGGGATTTGGGAAGGTTTCAGTGGAGAAGGCCGCTGGAATCAATAGGAATCAAGGACCTTCCATTTGAGAATGGTGAATCTTTTAAAGATGGAATGGATGCAATCGTCCATTTTGGAATAACTAAGGGAAGACGTGTCTTTCCTGGGCTGCCTGCTCCCAAGAATAACTATTGCTCTGTGTTCCGAAGATGCTGTGTGGCTGACACAAAAAAAGGCTGATTTCTGCTCCTGTTTGTCAGGAGATTCCTCATGTCCTTACTGGCCTGTACAAAGACCCCTTTTCTTTCTGTCTTATGTCACAGTAGAGAGTACTTGCTAGGGAAGCAGAAGCTGTAATAGCTCAGCTGAAAAAGCTAGGACTTGGATATATGCATACCCTTGATTGGCGAATTTTGAGGAAAAAAAGGCTGGCATAAGGATAGGTTTTAGTGGCTGTGAGAATTCAGTTTATGCTGGGAAATTGTTAAAATGTAGAAAATGTTATTAACTAACTTGGAGGAGACCTAAAAGTGATTCTAGAAGAGGCAGCTGTATTAACGTTCCTGGGATTGATAGCATGGTGTGGGAATTGAATGGGGCTACTGCACCTCATGTGTAAGTATTTGGCATCGATTTTTTTTTTTTTTTCCTGCACATCTCTACTGTTAAGCTGACACTGTGACCAGAGGAAAAGCTATGTCTTTAACGAACTCTCACCTGCTGTGTAGCACAGGCCCAGTCCGAGACGTTGGTGGTAGAAGCCTAGGGCAAATGGAGCCGTTCTAGACCAGCTTAAGGTTATTCCTCTGGGCCCAAGACCTCACAGGCCCTGACTGGTGTCTAGGCCATTCTGCACTGGGTGCCTGTGGTACCCAGTTCCTCGCCAGTTTTGGTGTCTTTCAGAACCTTTATTATTCTTGATGATAGCATTCATAGCATTAATTCTGACATGATTTCACTTTTTGGCTGGCAAAAAGGTTCCATCATCTTTAACCCCACACCCAATCTTGTGGCGCCTCTGGGAAAAGACGTTCAAGAGGTGTCAAAATGCTGCATGGCAGTGTAAGGAATGAGGAAAGAAGTGCGCGAAACAGCCCTGAAAACCTCAGGGTCTGAGAAAGAGGTGTTCTGGGTGCCAGACATGAGATTCATCTGCAGCCTGTGGGACAGCCCATGGTGGAGGCGGTATTTCATTGTAGTCCATGGGGTACCATGCCAGGACAGATTTGTGTGCTGGAGCAGTTGGATATCCCCCAAAGGAACTGCAGCTCATGGAGGGCACACTGTTATGAACTGGCCCCAACCCATGAGATTTTTTACTTTGTTTTCTCCTTCTTATTATTTTGATGAGGGAAAGTACAAGAGTGGCTGGGTGGCAATCTGATAGCCAGAAATGATCAACCCACCGCAATTTCTGAATTTTGTTGAAGTGTTGTTAAAAACTACAGCACTGCTGAATGTCACCGAGGAGGACTTGATTCTGTTTTGTCTGTTTATAAAATTGGTTTATCCTGAACTAATTGCACCCATGGGTATTAATTGTGTTCTCCCTGTAGAAAATAGAAACCTAGAAAGAAGTAATCTGTTGAAAATGTAGCATTTGTTGAAATTTTAATGAATATATTATTTTTTTTGAAAATACATCAAGCCTCAGAGAAAGTAGTGTAACTTCAGGGAGTGTGTGCCGTGTTTTTTGTGTAAATCTAAAACACTTCATCCCTCATAAATTCCTTAATTAGAGAGCATAGCACCATCGAATTTACAGTTGAAAGTCAAGAAAATGCTACTTAGGAAATCCAAAAATGAAAGGACTAAACCTTAGCCTAGTTGCATTCTGCTTGTGCATATGGCTTTAAATATAGTACCTGTCTCATAGAGCAGTATTAGTTTAGCTAGCATAATGTAAGCCACCAGGTGGAGTAGTGTTTCCATAACAAATGAAGAGAAATAGGAAGGACATGCTTATTTTTCTTTCCACTTTCATAATACAAATTGCAAGTGTTTTGGAGATACTAGCTCAACTTTTTATATAAATCCCTATCCTCATAAACACTGAATAAAGTAATATGTTAACACATTTCTTAACTTTTAATAATAAGGTGTGTTTTGGATTTCTTGTTTAGATGAGGGAAAGTGAGAATGCTTTCCTTTTTCTTGTGACATTTATATTAACCTGAGATGATAAATAAATTGCATGCAAATTTCATTATAATTCTTTTCCTTTCATGTTTTTCTTTACATTCTAAACAGTATCTGTTTGCCATGTTGGTACTTCAGAAAAGCTAAGGTAGCTAATTTTCTGTTGTCTCTGAAAATTAATTCAAATACTTCTCTGTACAGTTCTTTACAATTAGAAAAGAGGCAGATAACTACTATACTATGCCGAAAATTGTTATTTGGGGAATTGTCTTGCTGTTGCACTCTCCTAATCTTTCTGTTTCTCCCCACTCCCCATCCCTCACGTTCTCCTAGGATCTTCTTGCACAAGAGCATAAAAGTGTTTAAAGTTTGCAGAATGAAAAGATGGCACAGGCAATGTTCGTACCACCAGGATCTGACAGCTTCTTCCATTTCACCAAAGAGTCTCTTGCAGCTATTGAGAAGCGTATTGCTGATGAAAAGTCTAATCGTGACAAAGATGAGCATAAAGATGATGGTGTTCATGAAGAAAATCATCAAAAGCCAAGTAATGACTTGGAGGCAGGAAAGACGCTGCCATTTATTTATGGTGATATTCCTCCAGAAATGGTTTCTGAGCCCCTGGAGGACCTGGATCCATATTATGCCAATAAAAAAGTAAGTATTTACTAAGATTATAATTAGAATATACCTGTTGAACTACAAAGTGGTAAATGCTGTAGTTTACTACCTGTTGAAGGTAGTCAGAAGCCCTATTGAAAGTATTTAAAAGTCAGTGATACCATGTTAATTGTTTTGAATCCAATATAAATATGACTGTGAGTCTTCTACTCAGGTTACTTTTTTATGATTTTTTTTTTAATGTCTAAGATTTCCTTATGATGTTTTGAGTTAGTGGATTTTGGATTAGATGTCTTTTAATCTCCGGATCTGATGAAATGCTGAAGCACTGGAAAACTTCATCTTTCTGGCTACTCTATTACTGGGGATTTGAGGAAACATAGTACTAAGATGTAGTTCAGCAGGCTAAGAAGGAAACTAATTAAAGCAGCTAAAGTTTTTGGTTTGTTTTCCTCAGAGAATTTAATTATTAGATATTATAAGAATTCTTGCACTATCTTCCAGTCTAGCAGCAGATTGACTTTGGATGAAGTGCTTGTTCTGTCTGTCATCTGCCAAAATGATCTACTGTCAAACATTCCTTAAAACCTTATTGAAGTATTTGAAAAAAAAAAAAAAAGGCAAAACAAAACTCAACTGGAGTTACTTGTTAAACTCTACCTGACTAAGGAGGGACATAAGTAAAAAATAAAAACGCGATTATTAGCACATGTTGCTGGCTTCATGTGATATAATTTCTGTGGATAGGTAAAAGCTCATGTGCAGACATGAGTTCGTTTTGCTAGATTTCGCTTCAGGATCACTGCACTTTTTTTTCTGAGTCTGACTAGATTTTCTGTCCAGTTACGTTTTTCCTGATGATTTTAATACCAATTTACCAGTAAGTAATCTTTCCCAGTACCGCCCCACAAGGAACATGAAGACAGTAATTGGTAGGACATCTTGAAGTCGTGTACCCTCAATATTATGTTACAGTGCAAGGAAGTTATTTAAAGTCTCTCCGTCATTCCTTTAAGAGTCACTTTATATCTTCATGTATGCAGAATTTTCTTCGAAATTTTACATAAATGTTTTTTTTTTTTTAATGTAAAAGAGGTTTTGTGGCTCAGTAACAACAACAAAGTACTGTCTGCAAAACAGTATAAAAGCATCCGTGAGTAGCACATCCACTTCTGAAATGGGACTCTGTCTACTACTTCCTGTTTCTGTATTAAGACTTTGTTATAGGTCCAGAATAGACCTGAAAATGAAATCTAAATTGATGTATATTCATCTATTATAATGCAACTCAGTTTCTTTTATAGAGAAACTTAAAAAAAGGAGACAAGATCAAGGGTGGTGCCTTTAGCAAGTATAGATCTTAGATGATGAAAAGAGAAGCAGAATGATGTTCAAAATGAAAACAAAATTGAGTTTACTTTTAAAAGGCAGTACAGAGTAAGCAAGCGCTTATTTCATTGTGAAAAATCAATAAAATATTTGAATTAAAAACATAGAATAGGTTCTTGAAACAAAGAACTGGATAATCAGCAGGTTACCATCTTCCATAAGAAGCAACTCGGTTAAAGCAGTATTTTTCTAGTACAGAATGTTGAAGACTAATAATCAGGTATAGTGTTTTCAGTTGTTTTAGTTGTTGTTTCTACTCCACGAGCTCTACTGTTAAATGATCTATTTATGTTACAATAGAATATTGGCATAAAACAGGAAGAATCAATATTAAAACCTACTTATTTCCAGACATGTGTCATTTGGGAAAATAATCATGAAATGCAGACTGACTTAAGTTTTCATTAGATAACAGTTTTAGTCTAAATCAAAAATGGTTGTGTAAATGGTACTAGAAATAACTGCTCAGACAATAAAGGCAGTAAAGTCTTTAAGAACCAGGATGTCTAATTTCAGAAGCAGTTTCTAAGTGCTGAAATGATTAAGTAGTTGCTGGTGAGTCTCCAAAAATGGTTGATTAGGTGCTGTGTTTTGCACTGCCAGGTTTCATCTGAAGTGCACGCAATATAGCTGCACACATTTTTAATGTTTTAAAAGGACAATTTTTTAATTATAGTTTTCACTTATTTACATAATGCAGGAAAATGTTGAAATGCAGACATTAAGAGCACAGAGAAAAAGAATGTATGGTTTTCAGTTTTCCTTGCTTATGTGAAAATACAGAATCAGATACTTGCTTGAATAATTTTATTGAAAATAAATTTGGCTACTTACATCTGTGTAAGTGCAGCCTCTATTTATGGTGAGGTTGCAAACATATCCTTAATTTCCTATTCTCTCTCTTTTTTAAAGACATTTATAGTATTGAATAAAGGGAAGACAATCTTCAGGTTCAGTGCCACCTCTGCCTTGTACCTTTTATCTCCTTTCAATATTATTAGAAGAATAGCTATTAAGATTTTAGTTCATTCATATCCTTTTTACCTAGTTTGCTTAAAATGAAAACATAATAATTACTGGTCTTTTGAAATATTTTATAATGATTGTTTGTTTGAGTATTTAAATGTGTTCATACCCTTAATTCTTTCTCTCAAAATGAATGAGGGCTAGCATGTATACCTAGTTTACATAATTAATAGTATAATTAATATGAAACATTTTTGCATTATCTATGGCATTTTTAGTCATATTAAACTAATTTGTATTGTACGTGTTGTCAGTGTTCTAAAGCCTGGTCAACTACTCATGTTTTGTGTGAAGCAAAATCAGCATTAAGAAAGTGTAAGTTCCTTAACTGCAGTCAACATTGTTCAGCATGCTTATTATGCTCACTATTTTGACAAACTGTGTATTCATGACATGGAATAAACTACCAGATTGGACAAAGAATGTGGAGTAAGTAAAATTATCTAATATATTTTTAAAATGGTTTTAAAATGAAAAGCTAAAGTAGGAGCTAAGCTGTGTGGTTTTACTTAATATCATGTGCAAAGCTGGTATTCTTTCTCTAGCCTGTTGATTAATACTAGCTGCAACTCAAACCACTACAGGCCTGCAGGCTGTAAGAAAAAAAGCTATGATATTGTTACCCTTTTTCCCTGAATAAAACTGATTTAATCCTTTTGATCATAATTTTTGTACTTATAATGTTTTTGCGCTCTCTCCCTTTTCAGCCGTTCCGTTAGCATTTTTATTAAAAGAAAAAAAAAATAATAATCCTGTCAAACTGACACTGTTGCTTTTCAGTAAGATGCTTTGTATAGCCACTACTGAAGAGCCTTCATGCTTAACAAAATGTAAAAATTTAACACCCAAGCTTTTCATATCAAAATATGAGGATTACTGTCAGACATTCTAAAGTCTGACTTTGGTAACTGTAGTAAACACTAAGTTTCACTTACCCATGGATTTTATTTCTGAAATGCCAACCATGCTGAAATTTTCACTTACAAAAAAAATATTTTCCTCATATTTGTACTGATTACTACTTTGGGTTCAAATTTCAAACTTATGCGTGCCAGAAACTGCAAAAATATGTTTCAGATTAAAAAGTAAAAATCCCATAAGTATTCAGAAGAATGGTGGGAAAGCAGTCATGTTTGATGTAAGTTCATAATTACCATTACAGTCCATTTAATAATCACTGCTTTTGAGTGGTTTTCTGTTACTTCTATATTGTTATATCACTGAATGACAATCTTAAACTTTTATTTTGATGTTTTCTCATAGGTACACTTTTACTGGTATTTATACTTTTGAATTTTTGGTAAAAATCCTTGCAAGAGGCTTCTGTATAGATGATTTTACTTGCCTTCGTGACCCCTGGAACTGGCTTGATTTTATTGTCATTTCCTTTGCGTAAGTATACATTTATTTGATTTAAGTAAAATACCAGCCAGAATTTTTTTTTTTCTTAAATGGTAATAATTTGTTTGGGTTATGTTAGCTCATTTAAAATGAATTATAGTTGAATTGTGTTTCAACTTCTCCCATTTTAATGTTTGCCTTGATCTAGCACACGGCCGAATTAGTGTACTATTGCACAGTACAAAAGAGAAGTTACAATTGAACAATCTATTATAAAGTATATTTAAACAATAAAATCAGGGTAATCAGTTTCATATTAATTTACATTCATTGGAAATACTTAAGGGTATGCTTCCTAGGGAAAACTCCATTGAAACAGGAAAATATGAATGTAAGTCTTTCATTTAATGTTCCCCCTTCCTAAAAAATAGTCTGGATTACAGGTCCAGGTAAGTAACATACACTCTACCTTAATTCTGAGTAACTGTGATTTAATTCTACAGGTATATAACAGAGTTTGTAAACCTAGGCAATGTTTCAGCTCTTCGAACTTTCAGAGTATTGAGAGCTTTGAAAACTATTTCTGTAATTCCAGGTAAGAAGTAACTGTGTAAAATAGTAAGCTCTCTACATCACCTCTGTTTAATTCTGTGTGTGCTGTCATTGTGTTTGTGTGTGGAATCCCTCACTACAGATATGTGACAGAGTTTGTGGACCTGGGCAATGTCTCAGCGTTGAGAACATTCAGAGTTCTCCGAGCTTTGAAAACAATATCAGTCATTCCAGGTGAGAGCGAGGTTAAACACTGAGGCTGATTGAAATTTTCACAGAAGCTGAATTCATGTTTTTAACAGAAGGATTTAGGCTCCAGTCTTAACTTAAACTAAACTAAACTTGATTATTTTTCTGATTCTCTAAAACACTCAGCCTCAGAGTTTAATACATTCATGCATGAGAAATTGAATTATATAGCCTATATATTATGTAGCCTATAATTTCTATTTCATGATATCAAATTTTCTCTTCCACATGAAAGATCAAAATTAATTATCTTCTCATTTTTCTATTACTAATCTGAATGCTACCATTTATCAAAGACATTTGGGATTGAAAATTTCAATGCATTTTAAAAGCTAAATCCTTGATAAAGGAATAAGAAAATAAGGAGTAGCATGGGGATTGCATGATGTATTATCTTGAGATGCCTATCTTCACCAAATCACCTCCAGCTGAATAGGACGCATTATAATGGTACCATTAAAATCTCTGCTGCAATGCTATTGTGTTTTGTTTTTTGCTTGCTGTTATAGAACCAATATATTGTGAATTGGATAAGGACACTGGCACAGGTTTGGAGGAAGAGGCATCAAGCAGAAAATAAAACTGGAACAATTTTCTTCACATGTAGTTAACATGTACAGGGAGCATGAGTAAAAAACACTACTTGTTTATTTGTAGAACGGGTGTTTTGGAATGCCTACCATTCATAGCTTCCGATTAGTTTATCAGGAGCTATGGGACTTACTGATATCTTTTTCCTTTGAAAAATATTTTAAGACTATTTTCATGCAGCTGTGCATGATGTTTAATAGTGTGTTGGAGTAATCCACATTTTATTTTAGCTTAGGTAAATATTTAATAAAAATCTGCCTCTGTTTGCAGGCTTGAAGACTATTGTGGGAGCCTTAATTCAGTCTGTGAAGAAGCTCTCAGATGTAATGATTTTGACTGTGTTTTGCCTGAGTGTGTTTGCACTAATAGGACTGCAGCTGTTCATGGGCAACTTGAAGAATAAATGCTTGTTATGGCCATCAAAAAATTCAACGACTTTTGAAAAATACGTAGCTCCATACTTTAATGGTACAGAGTTTGACTGGACGGCATACATTGAGAATGGAAGTAAGAAACACTGCTGAAATAATGTGTCGAAGTATTTGTGTATAAGCACACATACGTGCACAAACACATTAGATTACCATGTCATGTTATAGGCTGAAGATAAGTATCAATGAAATAGGATGACAATGAGTACATATTTTATATCATGCCTCCCAAATTCACACTGACATGATTGTTTTTTCCCTTAACTGCGCTTTGAAACATAATTGTAGGGTTAGGTTGGAAATCACTGAATCATGCAGGTTGGAAGAGACCTCCAGGGTCATCTGGTCCAGCTGCAAGGTGTCATTAGAGCAGGCTGTTTAGCATCATGTCTAGTAAAGTGCTGAATGTCTCCAAGGATGGAGACACCAAAGTCTCTCTGGCCTTGGAAGAGGTGTTTTTTGGTTTTTATTTGGGGGTGGGGGGTGTAACAAATCAAGATTGCATCTTCTGACACTTACATTACTGTAGTTTGGTGTAGTACTTCCTTGCCTTAATTGTAGTAATTTAGCATTTCTTTTCTTTTAGGTCATTTTTATCGTCTAGAAGGACAAAAGGATTATCTGCTTTGTGGCAATAGCTCAGATGCAGGGTAAGATACAATGAAAACTACATACCACCTGTTTAAACAAAATGTAAACAATACCACTATAAAGTTAAAAAGCTAATTTAGCTACCTAAATCCATAATAAAAAATGCACGGTCATGGTTCATAGTAACTAACCACTTGAATGAGTAAAAATACTAAGTGAGAAAATATTTTGCTGTAAATTTAAAAACTCTAACTAGACAAATACTATTTCAGCAGGTAGATATTGCATTATCAATGACTTGAGACCGTACTTCCATATCAAAGACTTCAAGTCATTTCATATCTCTAAAAAAGGCATGGGGAACTGGGACTTAAGACCGACTTTTGGGAGGACATCTTCATTATTCTTCTGTCTGTGGACTTCATGCATGGCACTATCTTGGTCTCTCTTTACAACAATTCTTTGTAATAAAATAACATTACTAGACTGTAGTGATATAGCAGTCCATCCCTTATTTTGGATAATTATGTCTAAAACAGATATACTTAAGCTTTTTTTGTAAACATTTTGTGTGTAAATATCAAGTAATGTTATATATATGCATACATACGCAGACACGCATATGGAAAGAAATCTTTATAGTGTCTTTCCATTAAGTTTTTTGGTGGCAAAACCTCCTCTAACCCTTAGGAATACAATCGTAACAGAGATAATGTGCCTACAGAATTGGATCACCTACTATCAAAACTGATACATACAGTTTCAGGAGGTTAAAATATTATCACTGGCAGTTATTTCCTGTTGTGGAATTGTTAACTTGACTATTTCACAAGCCTGAAGAAACCAAGAAACCTGGTATGCCAACCCTGCAAGCATGCAAAATTCAACAAAAAAATATCTATACCGACTCTTTCTCTTGCATGGAACTGTTCAATTTATGGAACCTCTGTATTAAGCAAATATATTATCTCCATTGAAGAGGCACCTGCAGATATAGTATCAATCTGTTAGGAATAAGTTTTATTTTGTGTATAATGGTGAAAAGTTTGAAAGAAAGATTTTCATTTACTTGTTTACCATTTGCTGGGTTAGAAAAAAGAGCACTGTTCTCCTTTCCTCAATAATTTTTAAAGGGTAAGCCACAAATAGCAGCAGCCACCTTGTCAGATAAGGTCTAATTAATCTTTATTGGAAATTCAAGGCACAGTAATTTAAAACCATTTTAATGACACATGTTTTTTTATACACATTACTTTTTTTTTTTCCCTAGTAAATGTCCAGAAGAGTTTATCTGTGTGAAAGCTGGAAGAAACCCTAACTATGGATATACTAGTTTTGACACATTCAGTTGGGCTTTCTTGTCCCTGTTTAGGCTTATGACACAAGACTACTGGGAAAATCTTTATCAGCTGGTAAGCATATGATAAAAATCATTTAGTGTCTAACTGTCCCCAAACCAAACACAGAAAGGGCCTTTGTGTATATTACATACCACAGCTATTGATAGCAGTTGAAGAAGTGCAGTATTTATGAAAGAAAGCAAATTCAGTTGCAGAATTAAGCAGACATGGGTTCTTAGTACAGAATCTCACATGATTTCTGAAGAGGTGTGCACATTTTTGATCCTTTCTTTCATTTTTACAATGTATTTTAGCTAACAGCAAAACATGAATCTTAATTTGTCTTTGTATAAATTAGTTCTCTCACCATAGTTTTTTCATGTTTGTGAAAATCTGTTTTAATAACTATTATCTTTTAAATTACTAAAGTTTTGTCCTTTTAAAATTCAGTCAGTGTTTAGGAATTGCAGAATTGATGCATGTCTTCACCAGATGGATCATTTCTCTTCTTCTCCTCTAGACGTTACGAGCTGTTGGCAAAACATACATGATATTTTTTGTTCTGGTCATTTTTCTGGGTTCCTTCTACTTGATTAACTTGATTTTGGCTGTGGTTGCCATGGCCTATGAAGAACAGAACCAAGCAACTATGGTCGAGGCAGAACAGAGGGAGGCAGACTTGCAGCATATGCTTGAACAGCTGAAGAAGCAGCAGGAAGAAGCTCAGGTATTTTCTAAAAAAGAATTTGAGCATTAGCATATCTCTTTGTATGATATTCATGTGGAACAAACCCAGCAATTAGATAATACACTCTAAAAGTAATAAAAAGCCATAGAGAAAGCAGTCTAAAAATACTTGAGATATATAAAGGCATGTGTATTTCTTTTTTAATGTTGATGTCTAAAGTTTTAATGATCTTCTGATCTGAGAATAGAAAATACAAATTGGAATAGTAGTTTTTTTAATAAACATTTCTTATCAGGAGCTAGTATCTAGTAACCTGGCATGCTGAATTTCTCAAATTCTCAACTTAAAAGTAATTCTAGTAGTTGTGAAGTGTTTGTCAAGCCTTGGTTAAAGTTAAATATGTTTTTGTCCATAAATTTTACTTACTTATACTACCTGTGTTATCACTAGCGAATCTAAGACTTGCAAGCTGCAAGTAATACCCCCAAAGTTTCTTCCCTAATAGCAGCTTTTAGGGAAGCTGTTTACAATAACAGCTAAAATCAGTTTACAAAGATAATACAGGCTGTATTAACGTAGTATAACTGCATTTAGCTCTTTTGCATGCAATTGCATTCACTGAAATTAAAACAAAAAAAATCTACTGCTATTTTTCTTTTTTAAACAACAAATCCACCTAGGCTTTTGTCACATTTACAAGTCATGTGGTATAAACTTCAGAAACAGGCACTATAGCATTCTTAAAAGATTGTGGAATTTTAAAGCATTTGATCATGCACATATGTTTTAGATGTTGCGTTAAATAATTGCTTTGACAGGCAATAGCAGCAGCTGCAGCAGAGATGACAGAATTAAGTGGTGAAAGTGGGATTGGTGGACCTTCAGATAGTTCTTCAGAAGCATCCAAGCTTAGCTCAAAAAGTGCCAAAGAAAGGAGAAACAGAAGGAAGAAAAGGAGGCAAAGGGAACTCTCTGGGGAAGAAGATAACACAAAGGAGGGAAAGCTTTCAAAATCTGAATCAGATGGCAGTATCAGAAGGAAAGGCTTCCGTTTTTCTTTTGATGGGAACAAACTTGCTTATGGGACACAGCTCACATCACCCCACCAGGTACTGTGAATAGTGCAGTTTTTGTTGTTTGGATTTGTGGTAACTGTAATATGCAGCAAACTTTGCTGTAACTTTGTAAAGTAATACAACCTAGGAAAAAGAATTTTGCATTGCTTTAATTACCAACTGCATCAAACAAGAGTTTGGAGGTTATTTTCTTGTTTGGGATCTGGTGGGTCTCAACATGGTGCACAGCAGTAGTACACTTTCATAGTTCAATTGAAGTAGAAATTAATTTTTAATTCATAAAAGGAAAATTTAAGTGTAATGTATCAGGGTAGAAGACTAAAAGTATGAAACAATATAATTTGACATAATGCATAATCTACACGGATTGTTAGAATTCGTAAAGTCTTTATTTCCTCTATAATATGTGAATGGAAACTGCTATAGCCTCATGCATGTTCACTTTTTGTTCTCTGATAATTGTTTTAAGTGGACTGTAAATTTACCCATTCAGATGATGCTCATCTCTCATGTGTCTGAAGTCTATCTAAGGCACTGTATTAAGAGTAAAGCTGAAAGATTTGGGGGGAATATATATATATATATATATATATATATTTCATAGATACAGATGGTGTATATTAAAAATCTGGTGACTTTGTTTATTTCCTTTACAGTCTTTACTAAGTGTTCGTGGCTCCCTGTTTTCTCCCAGACGTAGTAGCAGAACAAGTCTTTTCAGTTTTAGAGATCATGGAAGAGAGATAGGATCTGAAAACGACTTTGCTGATGATGAGCACAGCACATTTGAGGATAATGGAAGCAGAAGAGGTTCTCTTTTTGTGCCACTCAGACACAGTGAACGACGCAGTAGTAACATTAGCCAGGCCAGCAGGTCGTCAAGAAGGCCGACACTTTTTCCAATGAATGGAAAGATGCACAGCACTGTGGATTGCAATGGAGTGGTTTCCTTAGTGGATGGACCACCGTGTCTCTTGTCACCTACAGGTCAGCTTCTGCCAGAGGTGATAATAGACAAACCAACAACTGATGACAATGTAAGAAAGTTTTTAATTACTCCAGATTTCAGGATTAGAGATCAAGGCTGATCTGTAAAAGTTACTTTCAGAAAAAAATTGCTATTGCAGAAACTTCCTAGCATAAATCACATCTTATAAGTATATTATGATTGAACTTGTTTGAAATTTAAGTATTGGTAAAGAAAGCATGGGACTGGGAACCAGAAAAAGTCATGCTTCTGGTGAATTTGCAGTGAATCCAGTGAAAAATTCACGCTTCCACTGAGAAGTGTCAATTTGTTTCTTTGGCCATAGCCTCCTCCAGAATTTGCTTATGTCTAATAAGAAGTTAATAGTAAACTATAATGCAAAGATAATCTGGAAATTAAATATCAAGGCTTAATACTTTATAAGGTATTTTATAAGGTGCTTAACAGTATTCAGAAGTATAACCTGAAAATACCCATTTTCTTTAAACAACAAAAAAAAAGGTGGAAAAAAAAATTCTAATGTCATAGCACGAATATGAACCTGTGTATATTATGAATCCATTGAAAGTGAAGAGTCTTTTTGATGCCTGTTCTGTCAGCATTTCTAAAGGTAAATTATATTTATCTCCTCCCCCCCCCTTTTTTTTTATAGAGCACTACTACAGAAATTGAAATAAAAAAGAGACGTCCAAGTTCATATCAAATACCGATGGATTTGCTGGAGGATCCCAATTTAAGAGAGAGAGCTATGAGTATAGCTGGCATTATCACAAATACGATGGAAGGTGTGTTATAACTACAGATTCATGAACTTTCTTGAGTTAGTCATAGGTGTGAAGGTATTATATCACATGCAAATACAGAAGACTAAAAATAAGTAGCCATTGCAAATGCATAAAATGAATGGTAGGACAAAATGAAAAAAGAAATGAAGGAGCCTGATAAACAGGCTAAACTAAAAAAAAAAAGTATTATAATAAAACAGACAAAATGTATGTGTACTATACTACTTACTCATATTGGAAGAAGTGCCTTGCGATAAGTCTTCCGGTAACCTATACTATAAGAAGGTAACATAAAATTAAAAGCCAGGCCTTAGTTAATAGGAAGAAGGAAATTTATAGTGGTAATTTCTTTTGTAGTAGTGAAATTATTACTGAAATTCATAAAAAAGCTTGAATAGTTAAAAAAAACAAAACTGTTTTTGCTGAAATTAATCATATTTTTCTTGCAAATCAATAGTTAGAAATTTGAGGGGACTGTGAATTTGGAAGTTTTTCTATGAAAAGTGTCCTCAAATTTAAATAGGGTGTTTTTGAAAATAAGGTTGTGTGATAAGTAGACAACTTTTTTCAGTTATTAGCTGGAAACCCTTATTGATTTTCTTCTAGTCTTCTGAAACGATTTCATTCAGCAACTATAATTTCTAAGAAGGTTCCTCCAAACATCCTTAATGGTTCCAGGAATATAAACGTGAAAAAGCAGACCAAACAAAAATATATCGCTTTCTTCACAAATTGCTTACTCTGCATTTCTTTTTTTTTTCCCCCCAGAACTTGAAGAATCCAGGCAAAAATGTCCACCCTGCTGGTATAAGTTTGCCCACACTTTCTTGATTTGGAATTGTTGGGAGCCTTGGTTAAAAGTGAAGAGTATAGTTTCATTTATTGTAATGGATCCACTTGTTGATCTTGCTATCACTGTTTGCATAATTTTAAACACACTGTTCATGGCCATGGAGCATTATCCAATGACTGAAGCTTTCAACAATACACTTAAAATAGGAAATCAGGTAAGTCCACCAAATGATTTGATGCAGTCTGAACATTGTTTCTCCTTGAAATATAATTACTTTTGTTTTTATTATTTTTATCATCATCCCATAATGTTAAAGGTTTCATCCAACATGTTAAAGGTTTATTTTTACTAAACATAGTCTAAAAATAACATTTGAGGTATGTTGTATTGAAGCGTATGATTACCATACTGACATTTCTGCAAATAGAGTTTTCAATGACCAGAGTTTGGATGACAGAAAACCAAAAGAGAAATCTGACTCGATTTTGTTTAGTATTGCAAGAAAAGTGGGCGCCAAATTAGATGCTTTCTACTGTATCACTAAAAGCACCAAAGCACCAGATGTTGGATATTGTTATGGATTAATATTTTGCTCTGTTATTTTTTGCATTTTTTTTTTTGTAATTTTGTTTGGAGTGTTGCTTCGACTGGTCTATAATAATTTGGAAGGGAAAGAACTTGGGGTTTATACCAAGAGTGTCTGTTGATACAGTTGTTTTCCCTTTGAGGTGGTTTTGTACCCTGTCTGTAGGTGGTTTGGTTTATTTCTTTGCTTGTTTTTATAATAGCAATACTACAGATCATCTGCTATACTTCTCACTTATGCTCATTTTAAGTGGAATTTCTGGTGATTGTGGTGTAATTCAGTTATTACAATAAATGAAATTCCAGTACATATTGGGAATATATTCGGCTTAAGTGCAGAGATGTTAATGTGTCAACATTGGAATTGTATCTTGGTATTTTTAGTCAACACAGAGATACTTCGATTGTTTACATGGCATAAGAGATCATGGTGGAAGATAATCATTTCACATCACCATTTTAAAAAAAGATTCAGGGTGTATTTGAGGAGAACAGTATTTGTGTAGTTTCAGCAGTTGATTTCTTGCTTTTTGAACTCTTCTAAAGATTGTCAAATAATATTCTTGGTTTTTGTAATAAGCTTGTTTATATTTCTAGTAAAACGTGTTTTTTGAAGTTCTGTAGATGCTGGTGGGTATACATTTACAGTAAATACGATGAATTTACTCCCTTTTCAGAAGTGTTGTTTGCCGCCTTCTTCATCTGTAGCCTGTCAGAGGCAGAAAGAAGTTTTGCTTCAAGCATGAGCCTTGACAAAACTGGCCTTTTTTTGCAGATAGCAAAAAAATACATGCTTATTGTCACTGAGAGTTCTCCTGAAGACTTCATTTAATAGCACATCACTCTCCACCTGATGACCAATTCATATTTTTTCCACACGTTAGCTAAAGCAGCTTCCATTGTGACAAGAGAGACTTTATTATCTTGCTGGGGAATGTTCTTTTAATTAGATATAGGGCAGATGTGGGGAGCAAACAGGAGGCCCATTAGGTATAGATTATTCTTCATGAGTCACTGAATGCATCTTGGGTTTAACTAAAAGTTAATAGAGTTACTCTACAGCTCCTTTTGATTTTGCCACTTTTCTTCTCTGTGATGTTCAACTTGTGATGATTTTCCTTATTGACATCCTGCTGTAAGAAGTTTGTCGCTATTAAGTTATTCTTAGTCATCTGGTTTAACTTATTCATACTCATCTATTAAGTAATAATAAACATTCTTCCTTTAGGTTTTTACTGGAATTTTTGCAGCAGAAATGGTTCTCAAGATAATTGCCATGGATCCTTTCTATTATTTCCAAGTTGGCTGGAATATTTTCGATAGCTTTATAGTGACCCTTAGTTTGGTGGAGCTTTTTCTGTCAAATGTGGATGGATTATCTGTTCTACGATCATTCAGATTGGTAAATAAATTAATGATGATAATTATGCATAGAATTCTGAATTTTAATTGTACCCATGTAAATAGACACAGTATTTTTATACTCATATTAATATTACATTAATACTATATTTTTTTCGGAAGTGTCACAGGATATCTCTGCAAACAGGTTTTTCAAAAGTATTTACGTAATCATGGAATAATGTGTTCCATTTTATGGTTCAGAAGAAGCTAAGTTTGTCAAGGGGAAGAACTGTGATACCGTTCTAATTGTATTAACATGAATGGGTAACAGCATAGTGAGTGTACAATTTACTTAGTGCATACTGAGAGGAGATGTAAATAAATAAAACATTTGTAGTCTTCTGTCTGCTCCTATGCGGAAGTTGTCAAAAGTTTATTCTTTTTTAAAAATTTGGTCTTTTAAAATGCAGGATTTATAAATCTGATAAATTAATTTTAACAGGTCATTTTTTCCTCTTGGCAAAAAAAGTAATGCTTTATTTTAATAGAAAAAAAAATGTAAAAAGAAATTAAATTAGAAAAATATTTCCCATATTTTGCGTGTATTCAAAAACAAAATATGTTTTATATAGTTTTTATTTTGGGTGGAAAGAGTGAGAGTTATACGTTTTTCCTTCGTAAGTTGTAAGGTTTGACTTAGGGCTTATGTTTGGCTTTTATTTCCAGACTGTAGGTCTGCTCCTTTTTCTGTTTGCTGGAGACAATATACTTTTAAAAGATTCATCCTTTGAGGGTTTCAGAAGACTTTTTTTTTCTTTCAGCAGAATTCTGTTGCACCTTTTTTTTTATGCATTTCTGCACAAAATGGTTGAGATATGTGCTGCTGTGTTCAGAATTCACTAGCTAAATAAATTCCACTAGTATGCTGTTTCACTCATGTAGAAGAGAATACAGATATGCTATACGAAAGATAAGGATAAAAAGGTCTAAAATTTATAAGCCTAAAAAGAGCGGATTTAATGAAACTCCTGTTTCTGTATAAGCTATGGATGCTGGAAACCTGTTGAAGGTTATTTAGTTTTTATTTTCTTTTTTCCTTATTATTAAGAGACACTGGTCTGTAATCTGTTGTTTATTTCTATAGTGTTTTTATAACTACTACAAATAATGTCTCTATTTTCATTTTTCAGCTTCGAGTTTTTAAATTGGCAAAATCTTGGCCAACTCTAAATATGCTGATAAAAATTATTGGCAACTCAGTAGGGGCTTTGGGGAATTTGACCCTGGTGCTGGCCATCATTGTGTTCATTTTTGCTGTGGTTGGGATGCAGCTGTTTGGGAAAAACTACAAAGAATGTGTCTGCAAGATCTCTACCGACTGTATACTTCCACGCTGGCACATGAATGACTTTTTCCACTCTTTCTTGATTGTGTTCCGAGTGCTGTGTGGAGAATGGATAGAAACAATGTGGGACTGCATGCAGGTTGCAGGCCAACCTATGTGCCTTACTGTCTTCATGATGGTCATGGTGATTGGAAACCTAGTGGTATGTAGTCGGAACAATTTGAGAATTCATGTAGAGAAAGAATGGTAACAGAACCAGTAATTAAGTGGTTTATAGCATTAAATGTGTTATTTAAATGTTTTGTATGATTTTCAGTGTTATGAATATGGATTCTGAAATAGAGTTTTCTGCTCGTTAGATTTCTGGTCCTATGTAGAATCCTCAAAATTAACGAAGGGCCTGTCAGGGTATGGAGTACAATTCAGAGAATATGGGTGAGAGGGAGAAGCATGATGTGTTCATATTTTTGTGGACTAGTACTTGTTACTTAGAGTAGGATGGGCCCCACAAGCATTACACTCCCAAAATGGGAGTTTGCTTTTTGCAGAAGAGGACTTTCTTCCTAATTAACTTCAAATCACACATAGCCATTCCCCCCCCCCCCCCCCCCCCCCTCTTTTCTGTCCAAATGACTGCATTAAAATTCTTAGACTGAAGTTAAAGCCATTTTAAACCTTGCTTGCTCCTAACATATTACACAGATAGGGTAAGGAAACTGGAATTGGAAGGCACTAGTTTTGCATTAAAACAGATGGAAATATTTAACATTTTCAACTCTTCAACTTTTTTCTTCCTACTTCTTAGGTGCTTTTTATAAACATCAGGAGTTGGACTTGATGATCCTTGTGGGTCCCTTCCAACTCGGGATACTCTATGATTCTATGATTTTAAAAGCAGTCTTTATTGCATCTTCTTTTTCTCCGAAAGCATCAGACCAGTTTGTACATTAACATGTATAAATTTATTTTAAAATGTTTTATATTTACTAACTCAACAGCATTTGAGGCCTTCGTTGCTCAGCCTTTTGCTCTGCTTTTCTCATTACCCACAGAATCTTTTCATGCAGTTCTAGATCTTTTCTTTAGGCAACTGTCAGCAGCAAAAGAGCTCTTGAATTAGCCATCCTGGTCTCATTCTTAAATAATAAAATTTCTAATAGGAATAAGCTGATTATCAAACCAGTCATGCCACTAGTAGCACGGCCACTTTCTCCAGGATTTTCTGCAACTCTGTTGTCTTATAATAAAAAAATAATAATAATGAAATGAGTTTCCAAGCAACATACCCTCCTCAAATAGCTTTATAAGCCACAAGAGAGAAATCTGTGGAATGTAGTATTGAACTCTGAATTTTTTTACAGTATTCACTGTATTCTGATTTTATACCATAGCTCTAGCAGATTTTTTCATTTATTTATTTTGAGTAGACAATCTCTACTCCGTCTTCAGGGCTCTGTTATCCAGTTGTCTTTCTGTATTCCCAACATGTAGTTTTTACCCTCTTTTCTTCAGAGCTGCCTAGAAGGGCCTGGTCTAAAGAATTTGAGCTGCTACTCTACAAGTTCCTTGGCTACTTCAATCTTAATAACTTTTGAGCTCTTGGTAAACTCTGGATTTATATAACTGAAATTTATTCTATGTTTTGTCTTACAGTGGGAAGAGGATGAGAGCTAAGTAAGATTTGGGGAAGGGGTTGCTTCATGTGTTTTAAGTCACAGACAGCAAAATACTTGTGTGGGTTTGGACCAGCCTTTAAGAAAGCTCTTTTTGCACAGATCAGCTATGCCTTGCTGCAGAGGGCTTCTCTGTGCAAGAGAAGTTAAAACATTTTGGATCTGTTCAGTCAGTACCAAAGATATTAACTTCTAGCCTTAATACCCTTCCACAAACATGAGCAGAAGTGGAATTTACAAGTGTTTTTGTAGTCATACAGCAACGTAAAACTACAAAAAGCAACTGCGTTGAGTATAGAGCAGGTGTTGTGCTTATATTGCATTTACATTTTATTTACTGTTTAATTTCCAGAATCATATACAGCAGAGGAGAGCATGTCTAAGCTGTTCATAATAGGTGATAGAAGAACCATGTCAATGAAAAATTGAGAAAACCCAGCTCTATTGTCTTTGTTTTTAGGTGTTGAACCTTTTTCTGGCCTTGCTGCTGAGTTCATTTAGTTCAGACAGCCTTTCTCCTACAGAGGATGATAACGAAATGAATAACTTACAGATTGCTGTTGCAAGAATTCAGAAGGGAATAGATTATGTGAAGAAAAAAGCAGGTGAATGTGTCCAAAAATCTTGTTGGGGGAAACAAAGAGTTGTAAATGAAAGAACAGCAACAGATCAGTTGAATGATGGGAGACACCATTGCATTTCCAACTGTACCATTGCTGAAATAAGGATAGATACAACTTACCACAGAAATGAGAATGGAACAGCCGGTGTTGTAGGTAGCAGTGATTATCCACCATTCATAAACAACCCAAGCCTTACTGTTACGGTACCAATAGCTGTTGGAGAATCTGATTTTGAACATCTAAATACAGAAGAGTTTAGCAGTGACTCAGATTTGGAGGAAAGTAAGGAGGTAAGATTTAAATTGTTTACATTCTATATGAATTAATTGTTTTGATCTTCTGACATATAACACTTGTATTCTTTCATAGCATGGCTCTTCCTGTTTAGAAATAGACAGTGATTACAATTTGAGATTGTTAGACTAGACTGAAAGTGAATAAATTGTGATGCATTGGGAAAAGTATGGCTAAAGAGAGTAGGAAATCCAGGCAGAATTATATAAAGACACATAAAACAATTTATAAAAGTGTTTTGAAAAGCAAGGTTTTCTAAATTTTTCAGGTGGATAGATAAACTGGTATGTATGTTTAATTAAACAGACAAAAGGCATATTGCTTTAGTATATTATCATCATAATATTTACATGAAGTAAGGATGAAAGTAAACTGCTATTAAAAAAAACAACTAATGGATATCTTAAAATAATAATATTAATGCCTTTCCTATCTGATTTTTAAAGCTTACTGCGTTCAGAATTATTGGTATAGCATAAGCTAACAAGGTACTAACTCAGGCTAATCAGAGCAGTAAATTTTCCAGTTCTGAAGTTAGAATGATTAGGAAAAGCCAAGGGAACAATGGCAGTATTATAAGGTGAATTTACCAAATAAACAGGATGAGAAAAAATAAAATGTTTACTTCTTGTTTATGGGAGTTTTGAACTAAGATGAATTTGCCTTGTTCTTTCCAAATTTTAGAAATAAGCTTGTTGTAGCAAAGTGTAATCACATTAAATTTGAAAGGTGTAATAAGGTGACTCTTTAAGTGTTTCTTTTATTGTACAGGGAAATATTTAATAATATTAGACTTGTTTGCTGTCTGAACAACTCATTTCCTGACACTTGATTTCCTCCATCTGCTTTTTGGAGGTTCTATTTCCTTGTGTGTTATGTTAACCTTTCAGCTGAGAAGACCTTAGATTAACAAAAGACCTCCTCAGAGTGAAACAGAAAATATTTATAGCTGCTGAACAGCTGCTACATCTTTTGCTTACTCTTAATGTGAATAAAGGATACTGGCCTTAGTGTGTTTAAATCTTGGTTGTGTGGAATATCTGATGATATTGATGTTAATTTTCTCCTGATTGGGTAACTGTTAAATCTACACCTTACCTGGAAATTATGCAGAAATTGAAGACACCTGGTTCTTCACTATTCTATATTTAAGAGTTGGGTAACAACGTCTGTTACAATCCATAATGTACCTTAAATTATTGATGATATTGCTTACCCAGAAGTTTTCATGTTTGACCCAGTAAATTGATTTTATTTTGCCATGTGGCTTCTTTCTGAAAGCATGTCCTAGATACACGTTTAGCATGTAGGGAAGACTGGAAATAACCTTGAAAATAAATTGCAAGGAAAAATATATCTCTGTTAATAACTAGCATTGAAAGGACTCTTAAAGCTCAAATATACATACTGTAGATGTAGCTTTTTCTTTCGGTTTTTTTTTATTTCTTTAAATTTCAGGCCCAAGTTCAATACACATTTGTGATCTTCAGATATTATTCTAGTTTTATCTGTTTCAATATGTCCTTAGATAAGCTTAAAGCACTAATCAATAGCAATAAATATTATGTTTTGCAAACGTGTAACGTATCTTGAAAACACATATTTAAATAAGTAGGAATCCATACTTCTGCTGTTTCCAGTACTCAAAAAAAAAAAAAAAAAAGGGGGTACCATGTTTTAACTTCATTGCGTACCATTCTTACTTCTCACAGGAGTAAAATCAAGCTGGATCATTCAAGAACGCAGCTCTGGTGCTTTTTAACCAAGCAGAGCAACGTGTCAGCATGTTTAAACAGGTTACCTAAACAAATCATGCATATATGATCACTTTTGAGATTGACTGGCCTGCATGCTACTCAGCTACAATATATTTTTCCCCATCCATTGCAATGTAGTGGAAACATGCACAGCCACTGAGTCCTGTGACTCATATCACAGCATGGTTGGGGGCAACCCCAACGTGTTCCTCCGTCCTTGTTACATCTTTAGTATTTTATGTACTACTTCTGTGGCATAAGCTGCATGCTTTGTAGGCTTTGATTACTGTTAACTGAATTAAATGTCAAGACTGTTCAAGTTTTAAAGAGATTAACAGCCTATAACTTTATGAAAGTGCAAAGGTAATTTTCCCTTTTTTCTGTTCATCTGTTGAACCATGTTTTTAGCTGTCATGTAATTACAAACCTTTTCTGATCATATTCATTTGACCATTGCCTATTGATCTTCTTTATTATTACAGTTTTGTGTATGCTGAAATGTTTATATCTTTTAACATAAATCGTTTCATGTCTATTCACAATGTTTTTATCATTTACACTGCAGTTTTTCTAATTTGAGAGAAGCTAAAATAATAGGATGAAAGACACTCCTGGGAACAATCAAACAAGCCTTTTTTATGCATATGTGTAGTCCTTTTGAATTTAGATGTAATAATTTAGTTTTACTCATGAAGTTTGCATGTGTCTAAAATTGGAAGTTAGTAACGCATCAGTTCAGCTCTTTGTCAATAATTGTTGTTTTTTGTGAATTTAGTCCATTTATTTGGGTGTTTTGTTTATTTTATTATATTTTTTTAGAAAGACAAAACATTTTAACCAGAAAATCTGTGTAGGATTTAGGTGTCTAAACAAATCTGGGTATTTTAAAATAATTCAAAATGAGGAAGATAAGCAAGAAAAATGAAAGTTAGGAAAATCAAGAATAAGGCTTAAATGAAGGCATTTATTAAAAATACAAAATAACAACTAGTACCTTCCCAAATCTCTAAACTAAGGAACTCCAAAACTACCAACCTGTGTATTTCCCGTTCATCATTTTCTCTTCTGAATAGGCAGGCAGTTCCACTTGCCATTTAGGAATCATTGATGTACTCCTTTTCCAAATACATTTTTTTTCATGTGTTTTTGTTGTGGGATTCTGCATTATCTCTCATGTACTCTTTTGTGCTATATTATATACTAGAAGTATTTCAGGTATCTATTTTGTGACTGAGGAGCCTGCCTCATTCAAAAAGATGATCAGTCTTCCTAGTGATATTTCAAACCATTTTAGAAAAGGCAGTCAAGTGGGAGAGAGTAGACCATGGTAGTATTCTATCTTAACAGGTGCTAAGTATGGGACGATGTTTTTGTTTTGATGGATATTGTTTATGTGACTCTGCTTCTGTTTCAATCTCCTACTGCCATGAATCTGGATAGGTGCAGAACAGTGTGTAAAATAGCAAACCAAGTATTTAGAATGTTTTGACTCACAAAAGCTTGAATTTTCATTTGACTCTCGCATCACCTTACTATTGCTTTATTTGGGTAATACTATGATAATTTTTTTTTTTTAATTGTTGTTGGACTAGATGATCTCAGAGGTCTCTTCCAACCTAGATGATTCTGTGATTCTGTGCATGTCGGGTTTTCTTCCCTGTTACATAGAGGTGGGGAGAGAGGTTTTGATTTTATGTTGGCTGAAAAAAAACAGTATGTGGAGATTACTCTCGGTATAATAATTTGTGAGCCTTATTTAGAAATGTTTATTTTCTTCATGAAAAATACCCCAATATAAATAAAAATGATTGTTTATTGTTATTATACTTTAATGCATAAATATATTGTATGATCATTATATTTTATTGATTATATTTCTATTATTAATTTCTATTAATTCTAATTAATTTCTATTTTTATTATTAATATAAATGAAAAGACCCCAATAAACCTAATTTTACTGGTTATACTTACACTAAAGTTCTATACTCGGGGGGCAGTCAGGCTGAGACTAAATGAAAAAATAAGATTTGAAGAAATATTTCCTGCTGAAAATAGAGCTGATTAAGCAGGGAAATACTCAACTGATGGAATGTAAATGGCATGACAGAGGTATGCTAAGAGTTTCTATTGCATTTCTACTTAGTAATATTTTTGGATTTTCTTATCTAAGAGACTCCTGAGCATATTCACCAAAGGGCTGTTACTAATAGTTGCCTTTTGCTTTTAACTCTTAGAGAATTATGAGCTGTTTGCTCATTGTTTTGTCCTCCCTATTTTAAGCAACACTGATAATTTATTTCCTATCTTCTTTCTACTAGTTTTTTTGTTTTGATTTTTTAAACATGATAGTTTTTCCCTTTTATATCAAATATTTACAGTAGTGTTGGTAGTATGTGTGATCTTTGATTTGGAAATTGGGAACTGTATCAGATTTTCCTTTACTATTTGAATATCAAATTGTGAACTATTTGTTATAAGTTGATGCACAATAGTTGGCAGCATGTGAATGATCAGCGAACTACTTATTATTCGCTCTTGTTATGGAGTTTTCTGTAAATTCATCATCTACAATTTTGCATGCTTTCATTTAATGTATGGAAGATGATGCTCACTACAGTTTGACACTTTAATTACCTCAAGCAATCCTAAGTGGCTTCAGTGGAACTATTTGCTGTAGTAAAATTATTCTTGTATGTATTTGTGCCATTGTTCCTTCAGAAAAAAATCATGAGCTCCAAATTTTGACCTTATACCAGTACTGGAGATATTTGTATTGAAAAAGTTAACATATTCAAAATCTGAGTTATTTTCACTGCCAATGCTGATAGTTTCATCTTTAAAAAATATATTAATGAGGGAAATATATTAAAGAGCAAAAATATTTAGGTGCTGATTTGCAAATCTAATCAACCTTTGAATACGTGAGTTGATCCATTCAATCCAGTGCTTAGTGTATATAAAATGAGGCCTTCTTACCTTAGTTTGGTAAACTTTGAAGAGCAACCAAATGCTCTGGAACATGAAGGGAATTTTTCCTGAAACTCCAGTTACTGGAGTGGTTCACAAAAACAGTTGAATCTCTGCAAACATTGTGCATGGCTGAGAAACTACCTGAATTTTTAAATTGGTCAGAACAAGAAACTTTTCTATACATACTGATTTTTAGTGTCAGAGTTTTTTTCTGTTGTTGTTTGATACTTTTTGTCTTAATATCAGTGAAAAATGTGGGCATAAAATACGGAAAAGACAACTGTTGTTTAATTAAACCTGTAACTCTTCAAGCCCAGGATTATATCCTAGTGTCCCTAAAAGAAAGAGGGAACCAGACCAGCTGTTCTTGATATCAAAACAGTTCATAGAGCTTTCAATTTGCCTCTAGAGTCAAGAAGATTCTTTTTAAACTAAAAAAATAAAAATCTCAATAATCTCTGATTATTCTACCACGGAAAAAATGAGATATATAACTTCATGTCTTAAACTCATTGATTCTTTGCAGTTTCTTCTGTATTTACAGTTCTTTTACTGTTGTTAGTACTTAAAAATATATGTATTTTTTAGTTGAATTCATGTCATCTGCTCAAATGGTACACTAATCAGCTTACAATTTAGACAACCCAGGGCACTTTATGTTGTTCTTAATTTTCATTAACACCGTGACACAAAATGTTCTTACTCCTACTTATATATATTTATACATATATAATTATTTCGTTATGTTTTGTAATTCAGTTCATTATTTCAGTTTATCCACCACTGCTGCAGCATTTTGCAAAATATATGCTAAGTCGTGGAATGATGAAAGCAACATATTAATAAATGATGTGTATATGTAGAGCTGTTCTCAGGTTTAGTAGAATTCGTGCTTGGGAAAAGTGTTGTTGTGAATATTGGTATTTTAAAATTAGCACTTCTAAAAATGAAAATGACATGTTTACATTAAATATGAATAACTTTGAGGTTTTATTTCCTATTATCAATTTCTAAAGTAGCTGCAAATTAGGCAATATCAAATTGCTTATTAAAAAAAGTTAATGGAGAACACTGAATTACTTTTTCTTATTCAGTAGTCTCTGCCCTCTTTTACAAATATAGCAAAGAAAAAAGCAGATTTTTATTTCATCCTTCAAATAGATTTGTCCTCCATCATTTCAAAAATGAGGTGTAAATATTGTGAATATAGTTTCATTGGATAGTGCCTGCAACTTGTCTTGTTTTATTTTAAATATCTCTTTAAGTATCTTTTAATCAATCAAGTCTAGCTAAATTCATGATAATTCATGAAAGAGCATGGTTAATTCTACAAAATTGTGGCTGTTTTACATAGTGTGCTTACATCATTCCCTACAGACATTTAGTTGTGTTTCAGTGAATCCATTACTGACATTATGTACTTTTCTGATAATAAGATCGTAAAATGACAGAGAATGCTGTGACCTAAACTACTTTGACTTAGTTTGGTACTCATACTCAGATCGAGTGTACGGGACACCACGGTCTTCCTTTAAAATCTCCAGAGTATGGATTTAGTGCAAGACACATGAAGATTACAAGATAAAAAATAAATTCAGGCATATTCTTTTATTAGCATTTGTTTAGTAGTAATTTAAATCAGTATCATTTTAATTATTTTAAAACACATATCCTTATTTTCTGGGTGTTAACTGTACAGGTATGTGTACCAGAGTAACAGGTAGTTTCTGAATGCACAATGTAATACATATGTGCATTGACAAAAGAGAATGCGAATTAATGCCAGTTGAAATGTATTTATCATACTTTTTCCTTTTTGAAAATTTTAATAGATATGAGAAAAAAACATAAATGTTCATATGGTAGTGATAATTATATGCTAATATATAATGCATAATTAATTTCATAAATGTGTTCAGATTTGAACATGAGTTTGAACATTTCTGTAACAGGATTTTGCATCAATCCTGTTTTTTACTTTAGCACTTTGCAATCTAGATGATAATAATGATCTTAAAACCAAAAGTAAATAAATGTATTATCTGTGGTCAATGGTAACCAAATTTTATTGTCAATTTTTGTCATATGCAAAAAGTAGTTAGCTTGCATCATTCTGACATTTAAGATGCCAGTGAAAAAGAACTGATTTTTTTTCCTGGACTTTGACATTGTGAAAAAATGTCACTTCATTAAAATCAGTCCATAAAAGTCTGCTACATTTTCTGCCTTGGACAGTTTATCCTGATAGTTCACAGTGTAACACACTACTGTCAAGGATTTACTGTCTTAAGATTGAGAAGACTGCTATGATGAAAGCAGTTACCAAGATAAATGAACTTAAAGCATACTGTATAACTCATATTGGTTTAAAACGTAGCAATGGAGATGTATTTTAAGAAAACAACAGTAGAACACAAAATAAATGGAGTATGTATCAAAAAATCTACTTGGTAGTAGTTAGCTTCAAGGAATGCTAACATCGTGTTGTAATTGGACCAGGAATTCTGAAATTCAGTGAAGGATTACATGATACACTTTGCAATCTATAGGTAGAAAGTTGGATGATTTATGCACATTTCAACAGCATTGACTGCTATATGTGGATGTTGGTGTGTGACAAATATTGTTCTTACTGTTACTTGTACACTGTGTTGCATGCTTAATGTTAATTACAGTTCCAAAAATGTGAATGTTATTAGAGTATAACCGCTACTATGGAATTTTATTTTCAGAAGCTAAATTTTTCCAGCTCATCTGAAGGCAGTACAGTTAATTTAGCTCTCTTTGGAGAAGAAAAAGCTGAGACTGAACCAGAAAAAGCATCAGAGCTACAGGCATGTTTTACAGAAGGTATGGAAGTAAAATGTGGGGTTAGCAATTATATTTGAGTTGTTTGCAACAAGCATTTGCAGTCCAAAGAAACTATTCTCTAATGCAGTCCCATATCCTTGTTTAAGTCTTAGGATATGATTAATTTTGCCCTTTGTAGATGGTTGTACTGAAGACAACAGAGCCATTTTTGTGATGCAAAACTAAATATGTGTGTTTGATTATTTATCATGATAGATGCAATTTTATAAACTGATTCTTGGCAATCAGTATTCCTGTTGATTTAAATGCCAGTCTCATTAGTGAAATCTGTGAGACCAAACTGTAAACCAGGTTCACTCCACTTAATTTGAGCTGCTTCACTGAGAAGCTTAAATCAGAGTCATGTGATTACCTGTGTTCCCTCCATAGTGCTAGAAAGTAATCCAGTGGATGATTCACATCTTGGAAAGGCTGACTCAGATAACAGACTTATTATCTTGACATTTCACTAATGACTGGGGGCAGGAAGGTATGCGCATAATATAATATATATGTATGTGCATAAATATAATGAGGAATGCAACATGTGAGTCAAATTAAATGGGTTGAATGAGATCCTACATTTTCATTCAAGTAAAGAAGTCTAATGGCGTACTTGAATGTCCTTAGAGAAGACTGTTTTAGTTCTGCATAGCGATATCCTTTTATAGGCTACTGAAATTTACCATATAGGAGCTTTTTCCTTTTTTTGTGATATTACAGGTTTTTACCTTCCATTTAAGTCATGATTAAAAGAAAGTCATTCAAAATAAAATATGTCCTACGTTAATGCTCTTAGCATTGTCATGTATTTATCAGCTATGCCTTTTGATGTAGTGTTATAAAGACACCTTTGACTTAGGCTAGGGCTTTTGTCCTTAGGAGTATTTATTTTAAAAAAATGTTTTGGAATATGGGGCGATGTGCACGCTCTTGATTCAGAATATTTATACTTCTCAAATACTTTTATATTGTATTACAATTCTTTGTTATATTATATGCTATGTGTTATTTTTGGTGTAGAGTTATTTTCTCCATTATGTAGGCATTTTGAGGAGTTGAAGGTGAAGTACATCATGATCTTCATCATGGTGGTAGTTTTATGTGAGATGATGAAATTCAGTGTAACCTGTAGCACGCAAACCTAACACTTATCGGAAAACTAGAATACTGCCTTTGGGACCCATTAAAATAATTTAAACTTGGTTACTTTTCTTTAAAAATGATTAATCTCATAGAAAGGAAAGCCAAGTAGTGAGGTTTGTGTGTTTCTTTGAGTCTGTAGGCTGTGGAAATAAACTTTTTCGGTCCCATGATGTGGTAGGGAGCCCTCCAAGGTGGGGCTTATTTTGCAGATGGCTATCACGAATCTGTACCATGTGGAAAAGTTTCTCCACTATGCTTAGAATATATTACTCTCGTCTACTCATGTTTATCTGAGAAATTACAATGTGTTCTTCAAATTATCTTGAATTAGTGAAAATATAAATTATTTAAAATATTATTAATGGAAAATTATTTCAATATATGGTTTAAATAGTTATTGGAATTGAAAATGTGCCTACAATATATCCTGTTAAATTACCTATACATCTTTTTTTTTTTTGACATTTATTTGAACGTTTTCATACTGCTCATGTAAATTCAGTGTACCTGCTCAAGCAGGAATTTTCAATTTTGAAGAGAAAAGTCCAATCTATGGATAAAGAAGTCACTAGAAGTCACTAACCTTACTAGGTTACCTTGGATGGGAATCTGGAAATTATTTTATAGCTTCTAGATTATATTGCAATCTCCAGTTAAATCAGGTGTTTGTCATGAAAGGAAGTACCATTAGTCAGCTCTTGAAGTAGATACCAACCCTCAGTATAACTTAAAGGGTGTTTACATCTGTGTGGTTTATTTAAACAGTAGCTGAGAGGCGACTGTCCTTTTAAAAAAAGCTTCTGTACTCTTGAACTCTTAGTTCATGTGAAAGTTTTTACATTTTTATGTTCTTTGTTTCTACTCCCTGGCAATTCTAATGTGCTCCCTAGTTATCTATATATAGATGAAAAATGTGTTTATAAATGAGAATTAGCTCAATTAGATGACTAGCTTTGTTTTTAAGCTTAATGGAGTATAAGGGTAGTAGGAAAAAAAAAATCACTTCAATGCAAGCCTTCTTATATCCAAGGTATTAAATCAAGAAGGCAAGGATGCTTTAAGCAGAATCCAGTAACTTGAAAGTCTGACTACCTCATGAAACAGGAACTAGATGAAAGTGATATTGCTGTTTCAGAATAATGAGAATTCTACCTTAAAGTGGGTTGTCATTGTTTATATTGTTAGGCTGTATACAGAAGTTTAAATGCTGTAAAGGCAATATAGAAAGCACAAAAGGAAGAATCTGGTGGAACCTTAGAAAAACATGCTACAGGATAGTAGAACACAACTGGTTTGAAACATTCATTGTCTTCATGATTCTTCTCAGTAGTGGTGCTCTGGTAAGTACACCCATAAAACCATTGTCTATGAAGAATGTTTTATCAAGAACATGATTATAACACATCTGTGGTCATAAAGAAAAAAATCAGAGTTGGTTGGAAAGAGAGCTTGGAGTGAAGTTCCTAAAATATTTTCCCAGTGCATATAAAATAAATTATTCTGCTGCCAAATAACCTGCAGATCAGTTTTTGATGAATACAAGGTGATACATGTGTGAGTGCTTATTGAGATGATTATGTTTAAATTCTTGTTCAAGAAATTATAAAAATCATACAAAATCATGGAAAAGTTTTATGCCGTAACTGGAACAGTTATTCTGCTGTAAATTAGAATAATCTCCAGAAGCAGTACAGATACTGATTTCCTTGTATTCTCTCATTATTCACTTCTGTTAATTGGCATTCTGTGTTGACTATTACTCAAATTTCCAAAAAACTTTTTGGCAACTTCAGTCATTATATTGTAATCCCATTGTTGGGAGACAAAGTCTAAAATTTAGCATAAGCAGAGACTACAAGTATATCCTGGCTTTTCAATGTAAAACATATAAAGATGACAGCAATTTTACCTTGCCTTTTTTTCTTCAGTTCTTGTGGCTTAATTTCTAGTTTGTAAAGACCTATGAATATCTGACTTACATACAACCTATATTTCCTACAGGCTTTTGAAGATATATATATTGAGCAGCGTAAGACTATCAAGACCATACTAGAATATGCTGATAAAATATTCACTTACATCTTTATTCTGGAAATGGTGCTAAAATGGGTGGCCTATGGTTTCCAAACTTACTTCACTAATGCTTGGTGCTGGCTGGACTTCCTGATTGTTGATGTAGGTACTATAGTCTCTAAGTAGCACACTGATTTTGTTTAGGCAGGTTGTGTTACATAGCTAGTATGTGATACATGCATATGCAGTGAAGAATACGAATTGGGTTAAATATCAGAAAAATGACGTGCTGGTGAATAAGTTTCCATTGTAATTGTTCCAGAAGTAACTAAATCTGACTTCATGTATATATATGTTATCATTAACCCCATCTCTTCTGTCTCTGTTTTACTGCTCTGGGTCCCAATCAGTGATTGAGGTGTATCATCTGAAAGGTCTTAAGTCTTCTGGATTTGGTGACAAAGCAAGGAGGAAGACACAGAAGGGAGAGGGAGGGAGATTTAAGTGAGCACATAGGGTTAGCGTAGGACAGTTGATCCTGAGCTTAATGAGTCACCGGTGAAGAACTGTGGGGAGAGAATATCAGGCTGTCATGAAGACAGCAAAAGAAGGGGAGGGCAAGGAGGCAGCAATTAAAGTAAGGATAAGGTTTGAGGAAAACAAGTAGTGATAGCTTATGGATCGCTGCTGACGAATGATTCCTAACTTTTTGCAATCCTCATTTTGAATATTACTGGGTTGAAAGAATAATTTCAGTGCAATTCTTCCATTTTTCTTTGACTTATGATTTTAGATTCTTGTTTTGGAAGCTGAAATTACTTTGGTTTTGTTTGGCGATGTCTCAGATTATAGAGAATGTCCCTTTAAGCTTCTCTGAGTTATTCTAAGAGGGAAAAAAAGCTGGATGTTAGGTGAAAGTATAAATGTTTTTCAACAATTGCAATAAAGTGAGGTAATTGCACTCCAAAGAAATTAATGAAATTAATGACATTGCATGATATTAGCATAAGTTCTTGTAAAGTTCTTTTTGCATAGACATTATAGAGGAAATTCAACAAACAGGTGGGGCAAACTAATCAGACGGAATCTGGAATCTAGAACAGAAATTATTTGTCCCTTACCAATATAATAGAATATTATTTTTTTAAAATACTTTTTTTTTTTGGGGGGGGGGGGTTAGGGATGGAAGAAAGGCACAAGTAGTTTCATAAATCTTTCTCATTTAACTGTGCTTCAGTTTTTAACATCTATTACAGGGGTGGGGGGGAATCCCCAATTGGAGAAAATGGGCTAACTTAATGAAATGAAAATTAACATGTTTTCTTAGAGAAGGAAGTTTTCTTTTCTTATTTTCTTCTCCTGCTGGCTTTCTAAGATGGTATCTTTACAGAACCGTGTGATACTTGAATTTGCATTTCTCTGTCCATTATAATTGCAATTTGTGAACATGAAAAATTAATAAATAAAAATCTATTACATCTTAAGAAGTGTTCAGAATTAGTATAATATAATATTTGTACAAGACTGTGTTGTGAAAGGTTGATCCTGCACTGTAGTTTTAAGATATTGAATTTAGCAAAGCATACCATATCTCCGTAACAGTAGATGTGGACTATTCCCACTTTTCAGTGATTTCAGTGCTTTTGTGTAGCCACCTTCATCTCTTGCTGGTCATGCCTACATCTTATGATCTTATAGCAGCAGACCATAGTATAGTTTATGGTGGAAGGCACCTCTGGTTTTCTGGTCAAGCTCCTTGCTCAAAGCCAGGCCAACTTAGAAGTCAGCTCTAACTCAAAGTTACTTAGGTTACTTGGGATGAATACGCAGTTTTGAATGGAGATTCTGCCACACTACTGGGTGATCTTTTTCCAGTGTTTGACCATCTGTGTTATGTTTTTTTATTATTTTTCCCCCTAGAAAACATCCGGGGTGGCCTGCTTATAGCATTTTCTAACTTTATTGTAAGATTTGCTTGTACTGTTTTAATGTAGTAGTAAGTAACTTAAATTTTCTCTTACTGATGTTCTTCTTTTACCTGTTGGTTTAGGTAACAAGCAGTGTGCTGACCTCAGCTGTTGGAATCTATCTTTGCTTTATCTTCCTGTTTTACGCCTTTATTCACTGGAGATATTTGACATGCCACTACCAGTCTAAACAAGTGTTTCACAATGAGGCAACATTTTATAGGATCTTCTTATGCAAACTCTTCTGTACCTGTTGATCTAACCTCTCCAGCTGTCTCCTGTTAGGGAAAGAACCCCTGTGTTACCCATAGTTACCACAGGCTTATGTAGTGTTTGACAGCTTACTTGAACTACCCTTAGAGGAAAGAAATCTGCATCAGATTTCCTCATGTGTAGATGCAACAACATGTGACAGCTATCAGCAGTAGAAGACTTGGTGGGGACACAAATCATTGGTTCTCACTAGAAAACAGCAGTCATCAATCAGCTTTTTTTTTCTGTTAATCCAGCTCAACTGAAGCTTTCAAAAATTATTTTAGTTTACTACAAGTGTATTAATGTTAAAAAAGGAAATAAACCTTAAACCATATTGATTGTCCAAAGTAAGATGTTTCTACCTTTAGTTAACAGAACGTGTTTTTCTGTGAGTGCCCTGTTTGGTAGTTAGGAGAACAGAAGGTTGAAGTGAAGCTGAGGAGGATGGATTCTGTCTTAAAAGTATTATAACATTGTGTTTTATGTATTTTCCCTTTCTTTTCTTTACAATACACCTATTAGATTTACTGTATTGGAAAAAGTATATACTAATATTGTCATTTTACATCACAGAAATGTTAGTTAGCACTTCTATATAGAGAGGAAAGCTTAGAGCTGCTATCAGGTAGTGTCCGAACTGTGGTCATATACGAGGAAGAGGAGGAGATTTAAAAAGAAAAAAAAAAAACAAAACCAACAAACAAGTGCACGCATGCCTCTTTGCACGCACACAAACAACATCATGAGATGAACTATCCTGCCTCTCCATTTTCTCCTTTTAAAATAAATAAAGCAGAAAAAAATGCAAAATTATATTTCACTTTCTGAAGAAAGATATTCTTATGGCATCATTAAGTAGAAATGTACTAGTCAGGAAGAGGATTGCTTTCTATGTAAATATAATAATTGTATTATCACTAAGAAAATCTGGTTATCTGACAGATTTTCTCTTATATCTTCTCTAGAATTGTAGAAGTATGACCTTAAAGTCTTGATGGATTAATGCTTTCTACAACAAATGTTTCTCTAGCATTTGAATTTAAAGAAGCAACATTATTCTGAAACTAAGTATTACAGTTGAGTTTGTATAGGAATTAGAATTGCTGGAATAAACAAATGTCTTTGCACTCAGTGAGTGTGCTCTTTTTCTGGATCTTCTCGTGAAAATGGAAAGTTTCTTCTTGTGAACTACCTGGCCTAACTATAGTTAGTTCAGCTGGTGAATTTTGTAAAGCTTTAGATGAGTTATTTCATAAATGCAGCAATACAGTCATTCATGATAATGCATTGTACTGATCACTGACTTGTATTTAATATATTATTCATATATATTATTATTCATATATATTGCACAGATGTTGAGTTCCCTAACTTTATTTTAGTTTTATCTAGTTAGTGTGATTTACAGAATCTTGATTTTAAAAACTCATGATTTTATTAAGACTTTGCATGCTACATTTAAAAGACATTTTAAAAAAATAGCCAGTTTCTCCTCATTATCTATGTATTTTATAATGTGCCACTGTTTAACCTACTTCTGTACTCTAAAGCAAATAGCTATAACATATCTGTGAGCTTCTTAATCATTCTTGGACTTAACTTCAATTTTGAACTTAAGACACTGGAAGCAGTTCTCTTTCTCAAATGGAGATAAACATAGATTTTCTTCTGGCACTTGATATAAAGACTTCTAAATATCCAGCTTGTGGTAGTCTGTAGAGCCATAGCTCACAATTAAGTTATCAACTCTGTCGTAACTCTTGTGACTGTCACAGCTACTGTTTTCCAGGAAACTGCTGTCCACTGTTACATGCATTTGAGTGCATTGCTTTTAGGTAATTGTACTAACATTTGTATTTATGTAGCCCATCATACAGTTAGTATTCATGCTTATCAGTGTCCTGTCTGATTCACCATATACCACTTCAACGACTTACCATCTGCAGGAAATATTAATTACTAGTTATTCATATATTGGCTATTATGTGAATTAGTTCTAAGTGCAAATTAGTAGAAGCAAATGCTGCTGGGTCACATTTTATCATGTCTGTAATGGTCAGTCTTAGAGTATAGTTTACTGTTTGAACGTTGCACGCAGAATGGGATGGGTTTTCAGTACATTACAGGCTTTGACAGAGTTTATTCAACTTATTATTATTATCGAGATAGTCATGCCCTCACAAACTTCAGGGGGGCTGATGTCGGAAGTGAAAGAACGCTTGGAATTTTTTAAGTGCTGAATCTAATTGGCTACTACTTTCATTTGAACTCACTGCAAAATTTTAGTGTAACACTTACACATCTGTGGACATACCTAATCATGTATCCTTTGTAATCAATGTCAGAACTCAATGTGGTTTTTGCCTTCCGCTTGACTGAGAATATTTTTGTGACATTTGAAGCGGAAGAGTAAAGCGTTGTATTCATCAACAAATGCAATGGATTTACCCTATTTAGTATATTCTTTTTTTTTCAGCTGTTCTTTCACTAATTCTGAATCCATTTATTCCCTTGTGTTGTGTGTCTTTGTTAATATTGTATACAATGATGCACTTCATTGTTTTAATTTCTAGTAGTCCTCCTAACCTATTGCAGTGGTTTGTGCTAAAATATTGGATGAATTCTTTACCATTAAGAACTTATGAGAAATGCAAATATACTATTTGGTATGTTGTCTCAGACAGTAATACCTGAGAAAAATGTCGCATGTAATTCAACACAGCCTATGCCGTGCATTTTGTAAAAGTATTATGTGTGTTTTTATATATGCATAACATGTCAGTTATGAAAGTTTCAGAGATCATAAAGTCTCTTTTAGTTTAAATTGTTCTGAAATTTACAGTCAACTTTATTTTTTCTTTCTGATACCCAGATTTATGTTTTCTTTCCAGTAGGCATTATATTTGTATTGTGAGGCTATTCGAAAATTTAAAAATGTTAATTTTATATTCTTTCATCTAGGTCTCCTTGGTTAGCTTAGTAGCTCATGCCCTTGGTTTCGCAGAACTCAGTGCAATTAAATCCCTCCGAACATTAAGAGCTTTGAGACCTCTAAGAGCTTTGTCACGCTTTGAAGGCATGAGGGTAAGAAAAAAGGAAATCATGAAATAATGTGTAAAACAAATTCTTAAAAATATGTTTAATAAATTATTAAATCACTGAGGAACTCCAATCTGCATGTGAGTTAGCAAGGCACATAGTAACATGCTTTATTCTATTTTGTGTATTTCTATTTTTATTGGCATTATATCAGTGTATTTTAATGATTTAATCTAAATCTTCTGCTTTATTTGGAAAAATAAATGATTGCTGATATTTATATATAGGCATGTGCATACAGTTTTTAAAAAGCTTTTTTCTTTTGTTTATTAGGTGGTTGTGAATGCTCTTACTGGAGCAATCCCATCCATTATGAATGTACTTCTGGTTTGTCTTACATTCTGGCTAATTTTCAGCATCATGGGAGTAAATTTGTTTGCTGGCAAGTTTTTTAACTGTGTTAACACCACAACTGGTGCTCAGTTCCTACCAGAAGAAGTTGATAATGAAACTGAATGTGAAAATCTTATGAGCACTAAGACAGATGTTCGATGGAAAAATGTGAAAGTAAACTTTGATAATGTTGGAGCTGGTTATCTTTCTCTGCTTCAAGTCGTAAGTGAAATTTTGATAAATTAATTTTCCAGCTTTAAATTTTGTAGCAGTAATATTCAGTTCCATAATTTCCAATATTATTTTACAATATATGCATGGATAAAGGATTTGTTTTTATAAATGTGTTCTATTAAGCTATTTATAATTGATTGTGGTAAAAATCTTATAGATTCTATGGCAATTTTGGAAGAGGAGAAATATCTAATATCTGTCACATGAGTATAAAGTTTCTTTGCACCCAACCACTACTATCTTCCCAGTTCTACAGCAGTAAATCTAGTTAAAATAAATAAATGCAACTAGGATTAATTTTCTGCCATGGTAGTCAAATAGATGCATTCTACAGCTCATTCAAATAAAAAGAGTACACTACTGGAATGGAAATATGGAGATGAAGGAAAAAGTTTTAAATTCCCTTTTTCGTTTCTGTTCTTTCCCTTCTAACAATTCCTATTAGCCACAGTCTAGTTATTGTCTGTCAAGTGTTCATTTTTTTTTTTTTGTAGATAATTTGTAGCTTGTTTCTAGATGAGCAGTTGCCAAATTTACTACTGGTAGATATCAAAGCACAAGCCTCTTTTAAAAGCAGCATGTGTAGATTGGAGCCAGTAGGACAGAAACATGTATTCGTAATTAGGTTCACTTGATACACTGCTTCTGGGAAAACAGTTGTGTTCATAAGCACTTGGCCATTATTCTGTCTCTTAAACTCTCCAGCTGGTAGTGAGTAGCTAGTATTGTGCTAGAAAGTTACCATCTGATTGCTCAAGGGAGAAATAGTGGCTATTTCTAAATGGCACTAGGCTATTGCATAATTTACTGATGTAGAGGACAGCAGTGTCTATGCCTTTGTTACTTATCTTGCATAGAATTGTTCAGCTATGTAATGTTTCCAGTAAACGAAACATTTATACCTTAATATCATGGTGGACAGGAGTATTTTCCTGGAGTATTAGGCACACCTGGATTTATTTCACTATATCTGATACAGTAGAAATATTTGAATTCCTGAAAATTTTTCATGACAACAAGTATTAACATTACTGTTGCCACATGTAGTCACTTCCTATTTGGGTTTGAATAGTTCGTCTTTTTATCTTGTTTCTGGTAACAAAAAGTGACTTTCTGGAACACCATTTCAGGCTAAATTGTTCAGAAATCAACAAAACTGGTAGAAGGACAGAGGTGCTGGTCAGCTTCTCTTGAGACAAGGTCTTGATAAAAATGTGTTTTTTTCTCAGACTTCCACAGGCATGGTTTTTGCTCATTGCCTTTCAGCACAGGAATAGCAAAAACAGATGGAGAATCTGAAATGTTTAATATTGGTGGTAGTTTGCCGCTCATCCAAAAGTCCAAAAGCTCAGTTGGGCCTAGTTAGCCATTATGCTTCTGAACAGTCAATTAACTGCAGAACTGTAAACTTAAGCTTCTGTTTATAACTTTTTTTTCTCCTACTACTCAAGCAGTTCATCTTCTCTGGGAATTCTCAGCTTTCTTTGTGAGAATTAAAGGGAGGTAGTAACTTAAATGCTGGATTCTGCATTATATTTCAGTGAAGGACTCTGTTATATACAACGAAGTTGAATTTATACCACTCATTCAGTAACTTTGTTCAGTAAAAGATGTCTGGGCCCACTGTCACACCTCTTCTCCCTGTCACAACCAAAAGAAAATTGCTTAGTTGACGAAGACTTGATATGTTGAACAGGGCAGAAACATTTTTTTTTTTCCTATATTGTGAATAAGATACAGTGTCATGCTGTAGTCAACACTTTTTCTATACCTACTAGGCAGCTCAGGCTGATAATTAACTTTTCTTTCATTTTCCACAGCCCACAGGTGAATGTAAGGATTATGTTCATATTGGTAGAAAATATTAAAATGTGTTATCTCAGTGTGTATGGTAGTAGATACTATTTACCTGTTTCAGATAATAGAGCTATATAATCTCTGCATTCCACACCTATAATAGGACACAGCTTACACCATGTTCTGCAATTTTTAAGCTTTGTTCACAAAAATCAGTCAGGATAATCAGAGAATGGTGCCCGTATTGAGACAGATCTATTATATTGATGGTGTCTGTTTTTAATCCCTTCATTTGTACTTCATATATACTATGAATGTTGCTAGTTAAAAAAGTAAAGTATGTAGACATTGTAGAATCACACAGGCAGAACTTTCATTCCCTTAGCACCATCCTGAACCACAGAGGTTATTTTCAGTAATCTCACAGTCATTCTTAACAGACACAGGAGGTACAAAATCTGTGCATAAACTGGACAGCAAAGAGATTACACATGCTAACAAATGCAGTGCAGTAATTTTATATAGGGTAGGAAGGTATTTCATATTCAAAGAGAGATGGCAAACTTATTTCTAAACTTTTTAGACTGTGTAGGTAAAAGCGTAGCTAAAAGTATAGCTGCAGCATTTTTAAATAATAATTTATTTCTCTGAGTCATATAAAATGATTAAATTAAAACTTTTCACATAGTAAATGCAATAGTAACTTTTTCTAGGTAGAAGCTGTCTGTCTAAACAATTTAAAACTTTACATTTTCTTAAGATTTCTTGAGACTATTTATCTTACGGAATTTCTTTTAGGACAATTTGCATATTCTGTCTGGAAAATGCCAACCAGTGGTGGCATTCTTTAGTTTTTGGTTGTCAGAAAGTTGGAGCTGAGAGAAAGACTGCAGTTTACAACAAGGCTGTTTTTCTCAGATATTTATTTCAACTCATTCCACATAGAATTCATATGAATTTGCCTGAAGACTAGAATTTGTTTATTGTTTAAGTATTAGTAAATAATAATATACCACAGTAAATTATTTTTTGTGAATAAATCACTCATTTCTTACCACCGTCTCTTAATATTCCCTTCTATTTCTGTGTGCAAATATGTTGCAAGAAAGTCTTTTATAGTTCAGAATATTTACAATATTTGAGGTGTCTTTATTTAAAGCTTTGATGGAAAATGTTAACAAACTTTGTTTTTAGGCAACATTTAAAGGATGGATGGAGATAATGTATGCTGCTGTTGACTCTAGAGAAGTAAGTGCAATGTAAAATTCACTAAACAAATACAAGGTTGATGTGATGCTTCTTGAATGGCAGTTGAAATAAAGAAACAAAGAATAAATATAAAATACTGATATTTTTCTATACAGATCTTAAGTTATAAAGTAATTAAGTGGATATATTTTTAATAGGTAGAAAAAAAAACACATGAAGTAGACCTACATGAAGTTTTGCTACTTTAATAAGTTAATAAGTAATCTATGCGTAACATTGAGTAACATAACTAGTGAAATTTAGTTTCCTATGGATCTCTGTCACTGAGATTGTACAATTGTACAGATCAGGTTTTTCTTGTCTCCAAAATAAATAAATAAATAAAGCAAGTGGCAGCACCTGCAGTAGCTAATCCAGAGCTGCATGCTGCACTCTGACAATCTCAAAAAACAAAATGGCAGAATTTTTCCCGTTTTAATGCAGGTATTTTTTTGCATCTCTCCTCTATCCAACTACTGATCTGCATACAATCCATAGGAGCTGAGTTACTTTTGATACTTGCATACTTCTGTCAAATTTAGTAGGTTATATGTAAAACATCAAGTGCTATTAGAGATGAGCTGGCAGACTTAAAGGGGAGGAAAGGTGGGTCTGTGTGTGCATTCATCGATGCCTGTATTAAATAAATTTACAAGATCAAAGATTAAGTGTAGGATATGCTCCAAAATAGCTAATCTGCATCCCCCTCTCTCTTTCCTTGTTGTTTTTCCATCTGGTTGCAGCTTCTGTTTCTGCTCAGTCTTCTGTAATTTGTCTTCACTGTTATCAGTGATGTATTGCTGTTTTTCTGTGTTATATAGGTAGGGAAACAGCCCAAGTATGAGGATAACCTATACATGTATCTTTACTTTGTTGCCTTTATCATCTTTGGATCGTTTTTCACCCTAAATTTATTCATTGGTGTCATCATAGATAACTTCAACCAACAAAAAAAGAAGATAAGTATCACCATGTTTCATTGTCATGATACCTCATTGTCATTGAGCATCCAGCAAAGTCATAATATATAATGTATCAAGGATCCTGAAACTATTGATCAGTACTGCAAGACGAAAGAGTTGGAAAACTGTCATAAGTTGGTAGTGAGTTTGTAAGAGAAAAAAATCTTGACGTGTGAAAATGTGTTCTCTTGCCTTTTTTTCCAACTGAAAAGGTTTCTGTTATTCAAATGAACGCAGGTTTGTGTCAAGAACTTCAGGAGGATTAAAGTAGATCAAAATGCAGACTGTGATGGCAAGTTAAGTTCTATTTGGGTATGACGGCAAGTTAAATTCTATTTGCTGTCTATAAACTTTAAACGTTGTATACAGTAGCCTTATTTTTCTGTATGTTCTGTTCTGTTTGAAACAGAATCATACTGGAATTTTGTTTAATAAAAAGGGTGCTGCTAAGTAATAGTAAGGCAGAACATAATTTTGTAGAAACATAGACTTATTTCCTAGACACGTACTCATTTGTGATTCTAGATGGCTTGTCAAATTTGATTCATTGTACTCAAAGAAAGATACTGCTAGACTTACTGTGATGGAAAATTCCAGTGAATCTTTGCATATGCCATGTATAGAAATCTACACGGAAGATGGCATACTGGAATAAGTTCTTGTAAAAAAATCTTTAAAAAACAAAAACACTTTTTTCACCTCTTGAACTCTTCAGATGGTCTGTTAAAGTAATCTAATCCTGACGGTAAGTTTCCTGGATAATCATGCCTGAATAAGTCCAGTGGAATGTATTCAGTCATGGTCTACAGAAAAAGGTTAAATATTTCAAGAAATCTAAGGTGCAAATAAATGTATTATACTTTTGACAACTGTCTTTATATTCTCATTTGAATTCTGAGAGGTTTTAACTTTTTGTCTCTTCGACAGTACTTTTCTTCTCACTGTGCTCTGTAGAGAGAGCATAAATTGTATAAATTTATTCTCTCATTGAGTTGTATAGAAATACTTGTCTCTTGGATAGGAACTTTGGTCTTGCAATTCTTTTAGTCCTCTTTTTCCTCATAGCTTTGCAGTGTTTCATTTCTTCTGATTTTTCCTCCATCTTGCTTCAGTTTTTCTGTCCATTTCTCTCTTTAGTCCTCAGAAGGAGAGATCTTGGCCTATATTGTAGAGGTGTCCCAACATGGCTTGTGAAATCCAACCCTTGGGTTAAGATTTTATTTTTATTTTTTTTAAATCTGCCAGTCCAGTATATCTGACTACAACGTTTTTGGTCATAAACATTAAAGAAACATGGAAAAAAGCCTACCACTTGAGATTGGAGTGTGTAGCTTCATATGTTGCTGCAGATCTTCTGAGTCTCTTATCTGCACACCCAAATAAGAGAAAGAAAGTTTGTGCTTACAAAACTGAGGTCGTCTTTATCCTCCAGTAAGATGTCCCCATACATACACACATTGAATAGCATCAGAGGCTTCTAAGACTTAAAAGGAGTTGGTTCAGTTTCATCTGATCCCGCAAGAGGAAGACTAAGGAAGCTATGTACATGCTATTGGCATTTTTGTCAGTCTGTATATAGGAAGGTCTCTTTCTGGCATTGTGGTATCCTTGTACTTTTGTAGCTATTGTAACTGTCACCAAAAAAGTTAAATAGACTGGGAAACATTCTATTTGTGTGGTACTGTTCACTTTCACACAGCTAATTAGCAATTGTTACTGGCCTGTCATTTCAATGTATAGAGGCACCTGTGCTCATAGAAATGCATAGGATATGTAGCGTGTGGTTACCCAGCAATATTCTTGTCTTTGTTCTGCCTTCACATCACTGAAAGCTACCTGTTTTGGGCAATGTTGCTGGGATATGAATGGGAAAGACATGTTGCAATATACTGTCCCTGTGTTGTTAAACTACGTGCATTTCTTTGGTCCCTGAGTGCAACCCACATTCAGTACATTAGTTGCCTTGGGGAAAATATATTCCACTAGCTGTCAAATTGCTAACTGTTACAGTCCTCAAAGGCGTATAAAGCGTATCTCACCTTGAGACAGCCATTCTCCCAATGAATCACAGACAGAGACAGCGATGTTCGCAATTTATAGCCATTACATCAGTGAGGCAGCAGAAGAAATGGCCAGTTCAATGCCAGTTCCTTTAAACTGTTGTGGTTGTTTGTTTGTTTGTTTAAATTTATTTTTATTTTGTGTGTGTTTGTTTTGTTTTTGTGTTGTTATTGTTTTGAAATTTCTGCTGGGTAAAATCTGATAGATTCACACTTTGACCATAATCAGCAAATTAATTTCTTCTTGTTTTTTTTCCAGAACCCTAGGTCTCTAATACCTGAATTTTACTTGAACATGTGGTTTATGAGAAGAGTGTACTGAACAAAATCTCTTTTGATTTCTAAATCTTCATATCTGTGTGTAGCTATAGCTGAAAGGCTCAAACACGTTCGGATTCATTATTACTTGATTGAGAAGATTGACACAGTATTTAACAAAGTCACATTTGCCTGTGACTGAAATTCATTTCCAAATGCTCCAGCATCATGCATACCTGGAATGTATTTGAAATCAAGTGCATGGAAGAAAAGTAGTTACTTGTCAAAAATAATATTTTAACAAATATTACATACGACAGTTTTGATAGCATTCTCTTCAGATTGCTGTCCTATTATTCAAGCAAGAAACCCCAAAGAGTATACCAATGCTTTTTGATGCCCTTATTGATGGAGGGAGATGATCATACCCCAGACATGTACAGTAGTACTACTGTGGCAGCAAGTATCTGAACAGAGATACCTGTACTCACATGATAAAATGTGGATTCTGAAAACTAACTAATGTCAGTAATTTCTTTCTCTTCATATTTTCTCTCTGAAGACATGTCAGTTCTAAATGAACCTTTCTACCTTTGAAGCTTTTAATTTTGGTTGATTGATTTGCAATGTGGAGTTCATCCATACAATGAATGTATTTTTAAAAGTTGTTTTTTTACATTATTTTACATACAATGTGTATTTTTATAAGTTTTTCCATACTTATTTAAATGAATTATATTTAACCAGTTCTATTTTTTTGTTTGTTTGTTTTAAATAACCGATAAAAGTTGTTTTGTATTTCAGTTCCTTAATTTGTTTCATTTTTCCAGCAAGGCTTGCAAAATACTTTAATGATCTTTGATATAATTACTGTTTGGTTGTTTGTTTTTTTTCTATCAACATGTAAGAATGAATGCATGGTTCATACAAATACAAATTAATTGATTTAAAGACTTGGCTGTAATCAGTTTTTACTTTTATTATTTTACCTTGGAGGTCAAGATATTTTTATGACAGAAGAACAGAAGAAATACTATAATGCAATGAAGAAATTGGGTTCCAAAAAACCACAAAAACCTATACCTAGACCAACGGTAAGAATATGTGCTACTCTTGTGTCATCTATGTTTGGTAACAGCAGTACCTTAACTACTAAAAGTCTCCCTTAACTCTAAAATGTTTTAGGCCTAGTTGAAATTCTCTTAATTCAAAGCGGAAACGTATATATTCTGCAGGAAGTCTCTCATAGTTGTTATGCCTGGGGAAATACAGAATCAAAGGATATGATAAAGTAGAAGTCTGTTGGGTTTTGAGGGGAAAACAAAAAACTGGCAAACAGAAAAATTGCTAGAGAGTGCTTTTAGATTTTTCGGCTTGTTGCTTGGTTGTGTATTTTGGGGGAGGAACAAAGTAGTAGGACAGAAAAAAATGTTCATTACATGCAACATACTATTACATTTTCTTTTTTCTCCCTTCAGAATAAATTGCAAGGCTTGGTGTTTGATATTGTAACAAAGCAAGCATTTGATATCAGCATTATGGTCCTCATCTGTCTTAACATGGTCACCATGATGATAGAAACAGATGACCAGGGTGAACTGATGCAAAATATTTTATACTGGATTAACTTGGTATTTGTTGTCCTTTTCACTGGCGAATGTGTCTTCAAATTGTTCTCACTACGATATTATTACTTCACCATTGGCTGGAATATATTTGATTTTGTGGTTGTTATTCTATCAATAGTAGGTAAGAAACTCTTCCATTTCAAATGAAATACAGTACGGTATATTTTTTAAATGTTTTATCTCTGCAAAGTTTTACAGATTAGAGGAATACTTAATTTTTATTTCTCCTGATTATTTAGGAAGTGTGAAGCATACTTGAGAATAGTACCTGCTCAATAATTCCATATCAAATTTAATACTCATTTTTTCGAAGAGTGCTGGAAAAAAATCTTAAATTACCCATAGCAAATTAAAAACTATTGACTCATCCTCCAGTTACAATTTCCAGAAATTTCACAGATAGAGTTGTTCTTCATTCTTACTCTTTCTTGTGGATTATGTTAGCCTTTTAATTTTATTTTTATCTTTCACAGGTATGTTTTTAGCTAAGGTGATTGAAAAGTATTTTGTGTCCCCAACATTATTCCGAGTCGTACGACTTGCCAGAATAGGTCGAATCCTGCGTCTCATTAAAGGCGCTAAGGGAATCCGCACTCTGCTCTTTGCTTTGATGATGTCTCTTCCTGCTCTGTTCAACATTGGTCTGCTGCTGTTCCTGGTCATGTTTATCTATGCGATATTTGGCATGTCCAACTTTGCCTATGTTAAGAGGGAAGCTGGGATTGATGACATGTTCAACTTTGAAACATTTGGCAACAGCATGATCTGCCTATTTCAAATCACCACATCTGCTGGCTGGGATGGTTTGTTAGCCCCAATTCTGAACAGTGGGAAGCCGGACTGTGACCCTGACAAACCTCATCCGGGGAGCTCTGTTAAAGGCGACTGCGGCAACCCTTCCGTTGGGATTTTCTTCTTTGTCAGCTACATCATCATATCCTTTCTGGTAGTGGTGAACATGTACATTGCTGTGATTCTGGAGAACTTTGGTGTTGCCACTGAAGAAAGTGCTGAACCCTTGGGTGAGGATGACTTTGAGATGTTCTATGAGGTTTGGGAAAAATATGATCCAGATGCCACACAATTCATAGAATATAGCAAACTGTCTGATTTTGCAGCTTCTCTGGATCCTCCTCTTAATATACCAAAACCAAACACAATTCAGCTTATTGCAATGGATCTGCCCATGGTAAGCGGTGACAGAATTCACTGCCTTGACATCTTGTTCGCTTTCACAAAGCGTGTTTTGGGGGAAAGTGATGAGATGGATGCCCTCAGAATCCAGATGGAAGATCGTTTTATGGCAGCCAATCCTTCTAAAGTCTCCTATGAACCAATCACAACCACATTAAAACGCAAACAGGAGGAAGTGTCTGCTACTATTATTCAGCGTGCTTATAGATGTTATCTTTTAAGGCAGTCAATAAAGAAACTTTTGTATATGTATCGCAAAGATGGGGTTGATCTCCTTAGCAAAAAAGATATGATTTTTGGTAAGTTAAGTGAAAACTCACCTCCAGAGAAAATGGATATGACTACATCCACCACATCTCCACCTTCTTATGATAGCGTAACAAAACCAGAAAAGGAAAAATATGAAGATGACAAATCAGAGAAAGAAGACAAGGGGAAAGACAGAAAAGGAAATAAAAAGTAAAAGAGGACATAAATATATGGTCTGTGGTGGCTGTTTACAGCCTGAGAAGATGACATTTTTATCAATAATACTTTTATTGGAGGATTATGCCAAAATGACAAATTTTTACATATTTACCCAGTGCTACAGTCAGTGCCTGTACCAAGATAATGACTTGTCATTAGTAAACCCTGTATGTAAGAGGGAAACAACCTTGCCAGAAATGTAGCCTTTATTACCAGCTGACAATAATGGAGAAGAGACTCTAAATTTCTTCTTGGACTGTACTGACCTTGAATGGAATGCAAAATTACCAGTCATAAGTCTGTATTTTGTGGAATAAGTGTATCCACTGTGTACACTTCATCTGTTAAGTTCCATTTGTGTAATTTCTTTTGGTGATCTCATTTGCTTTAATTCATATACTATTATTTGTAATTCTGCTGTGTTGAGGAAAAAGGTGAATACTCTTTCAGAGGAACACAAATGTTAGGAATACGTAATTATGTCATCATAATGTGAACATAGTTGTCTTCAAGCGAGCACTTCTAAAAGCAGAAAGACAAGATTCCAGATTCTTGGGCCTCTCTAGATCAAATCAACAGCAAATGATACAGAACAGAGCTTAAAGAAATAATTTATCAGGAAACAAAACAAGGGAGGAATCATTTTCACAGAAAGAAGGTTGGTAGTTTGATCTCTTTATTAATTCTTCATTTATTACACAGTCCTATTCAGGTAATGATTTAAATAAATCATGCTACATGCAATTCCTGTTTTGAAAAATATGAAACTTAAAAAAAAAAAAAAAAAATCTTTCAGGGTCCTAGATAGCACTTAGTTCCTGAGGGTTTTAAACAATTCTATCACAGAAAAGCTGTAAACACCAACTTTTGCCTATAGGGAATTACTGAAATAAAGTGGTAATCTTTTTTTTTAATTTTTTTTTTTTTTAGAAAATCTTTAGACCCACTAATAAGTAGCTTTGATACTCCATTCCAAAGTCAATCTCTGCAGGTTTTATTTATTTTGTATAAATAAAACCGATTTAAGACAGTAATCAAAGCTATATGTGTAAACTGATAGCAAAATACCTACTGGGACAAATTTTGCTTTAGTGTATACCTCAGGCTGAAATTTCTGTACTTTGTAGAAATGGACCATGACAGAGACATGTACATTGGAGGTGGTTTCAACCCCCATGGCACTCTAGTCAGGTTTCCACTGTACGAAATGCAATCTTCGATAGAAGGCTGAGGTGTCCAAAAGGATGTGCTTGAATCAGCTTTGTCCTGCACTGTGGTTTACATCACTTTTTTTTCATCAAGGCTTACACTTCATATGCAAGTAAAATGTTCTCTGTTACTTAATCAGTTGTTTTACACAGTGGTATCGGTTTGAAAAGAGACAGTGACCTAAGTACTGTATTTATTGCATCAAATATGTACCCTACTAAGTGTAGCTTATAACGTTTCAATAGATAGCTTGATATATTCTGTAATACTCCAAATAATTGGGAAGCTTTAACTGATGCATGCTTGCTGCTATTATCCTACAGCTATTCAAGTCTAAGATGGAAAGACATGTGAATGGTAGAAAGGAAAAAAACTGTTTGAGACCATCATTCCTCATACCAGTAAGCAATAGTTTGCTGTTATTATAGATTTTATTTTGAGTTTAGTAATCAATAATATGCAGTGAATAACCAGACCATACAGGATAAATATATTGCTTAACTTGATAAAAATGTGGGGCTATTGAAAATAACTTTTATAATATATATCTCTCTATATTGATCTATTCACGTTATTTTGCAAATAATTTCATTTTAAACATTTTGTACATACAAGAGGATACTACAAATATGTTCACACTGTTAGTCATTTTTATTGCTTTCTATCTGTGACAATTTATTGCTGTGAAACCTAAGGTACGATGTGAATTGGCAGTTGCAATTTTCTGCTAATTGTATTAAAATAGATTTTAATAAGGAATAGTTTTAAAAGAAATAGTATAGATCTTTTTCTGATCAGTAAGTAGTTCTTTGTATGTGACACAAGATGGAAGGCTTTCTTTTGAAATCATACTGATGTCTGGCAATTTTCAGGTTGTTCTTAGTCACAGAAACCCTGTTTTTCCTGTGTTAGTCTCACACTGACTGCTGGTCCCGTTAATTCATGCTGCAGTACTAGTGTTTTAAATACAATTTGCTATTCAAAATCTTTCTTCATGAGAATAAGTAGTGACCTTCTATAATGAACAGTGGAATACCTTGCATTTCTTACAAAAGAAAATATAGATGGGCTTCTGCTTTTACAGAAACTATTGACTCTCAGTGTACTGGTGAACTGCATGCAGGAAGTTGTTTTACCAAAAGTAACAACATTGCTAACAACCCAAAAGAATAAAGATAACCTTTTTATGTACTCATTTTAGTCTTTGTGTTTTTATTGTATGAAGTTAATACAGTTTAACAAGTAATTGTTAAAATTAAGGGTGAACCACTTCAGCTGATGCCATTACAGGCACGGACCCTGGCAGGAGGTTGCAAACAGGCAGCAGGATGTGGGGCAAGTGGACATGTGCATGGAGTAATTAATGATTTTTTTTCATACCTGTTGTGAAGACTACTGTATACTTGGGTTAATAGAGCTAACAGGAGAAAAAAAAAAAAAAGACAACCTCAAATATGCTATATTTTCAAGGACAACATGTATGGTTTTTGTAGTTATACCTAATTTCAGTTAGTTTCTTTTCTGTGCTTATGTCCGTGTCCAGAATAGTTATTGTTCTAATATCTTAATTGCTGAGAATACAAAGCAGTAGTGTAAATGTTCTGTAAAAATTCTTGGTCATTGAATTGCTGTTTGAAGGACAAAACTGTTTTAAGTCGGTGCTGGATAGGTAGGTAGATAAATTTGTGGAATAAGCATGGAATGCTTATGTAAAAATTTTACTACACATCTGGTAATGTGCAGAAGTGTATGTGAGATCATTTATAAAATCAGTTTGATTATGGTTTCAATAAACAAAATGTTAAGTGAAGTCATTCATCATTTTTGTTGAGTCCAATTGTAAACTTTTTGGTTCATTGCACAAAGAGTAATATATTTGCAGATTTAAATATTATAATATTTGAATAAACTTTGATCCTTTTATATTTCTTTGAAGTTATTCCAGTATACCTGGAAGTTATTTGGCAGACAGTTGACTTTCAGTCTTCCTCCTTAACGTGCAGGTATAAAGAATATTCGTGTTTTAATGTTGATACAAGAGAGATGTTTCAGCATAATGGTTCAGTCATATATGAGCATGTAAAACACTAAGCAAAACTCCCACAGCAGGAGGTCTCTGCACTCTCTTACTATCCTAGTTCACAGAGAATGATAGATGAGTAAGAAGGGTACACACACACATTTTAAAGGAGAAATGTATGTTCCTGAATACCATAAATACATCAAATTCATTAAAAGAGCATCTCCTTTAGCTGTTGGCTGCATTAAGACTTAAAATAAAAATTTAAACCTGACAGCATCCAGTAGAGGGCACAAACACCTACCAGATGATCGTGGTACTCATGGTGTCTTCTGCCACAGAATAAAGAAATAAAAATTGCAGTCACTGACACAGGGAATATCCTATAGCTTTGCACATAATTTATAGATTTTATATATTTGTGTTTTTTTTTCTAGTGGACATAATAATTCATCTTGTTTTGTAAAGGTAATACTCGTTGGTAATACTTCTGTGACCTGGCTAGCAGCTTTTGCATTTAGGTTCTGCACAATAATAGGTGGCCCTATATCTATCTAGAGCTGACATGACGTTAAGAACTCTCACACTTGTCCAGCTTACTAAAATACAACCTATGGGTATCTATTAAATGCACTGGGGAATTCCACAAATAATGGTGCTTTTATTAATATGCATTATTCAGTTCCACGGCGCACATATAAAAGAGCTTCCACCTTCTAAAAGAATCAAATATTGAAGTATGTGTCTTTATTTGCATGTCAAACAATCCTTAACATGAAGTATTATTAAAAATGCTTTGGTTTTCTTTGGACCTAGAAAATTCTTACAATTCATTCAGTAGTATAGTATATATTCAGAAAGGCTTATCTAGCTTTATAATGCATTAGAAAAAATATCCTGAAGTGTCTGCAGTGTAGGAATATATAATGGCTCACAAACCTCTGCATTAGCAATATCATTTTCAGTGGAGGATGGTACCCATCTCTTTCATTCTCTAAGCACAGATAGGTTTGTCTATGTGATCCAGCATGCAGTCTCTGTTACTTAGCATATTTTATATTTCCTTGCTGATCAGCGGGTGCACAGAGAAACACGTGTATCTCAGTGCTTGCCTAAAAAAAAAAATCATATTGCAGTGTAACCCAAGCAAAGTAAACTGCGGTACATTCTCATCCCTCTGGAGAGGGGAAATTGCATGCTGAAGCACACAGGAGCTCTACTGCAAGAATAACGTTTGATGAAAACAAGGAATGGCACTTCATCAACAATTTATAACACACAAAAACAGCAGTGCCGGATATATTATGCACTTGCATTTTCTGTTGCCTTAAAATCATGTTGCTTTCTCTTTTACAGCAATCCTGATGATTATCTTTGTGGAATGGGACAGCCAATTAAAAAGAAAACACTATTTTTTTTCAGAAAATATATCTGAAACAATGTAATAAACTGTTTTCATTTTCAAAGCAGTAAATATCTGTAGCATGTATGTTCATAAGTGGTCAGGGAATTACATACCTGTTTGTAGTATTGCTTTATAAAAATGTCATGCTTGCAGATACCATAGCAACCCCTGTCATGTGGTACTTTTCAATTACCAAAGTATACAATAGCTTTTATGCTCATATTCTGCAGCAATACTTGCACTAATATGTATCCGTAAAAGTATCTGTATATAACGTATAGTAAACACTGCATCTTCACCCACTGAATATGGCAAATTGGACTGTTGCCTGCCTGATACCACAAACATGATAATTGCTGGCAAAAACTAGAAAAAGACTTTATCTAATGATAAGCATTGTGAATCCCTGTAACTTTATCTTCATGATGTCTGTCAATGTGACGTTTAGAGGGTCATGCAGAATTCCTGCAAATACTTGTATATTTATGTATATAAATTTTAATCATAGAAGATTGGAAATTGGATGTGCTTTATATAGTGCTGGATAGGTGGGGAGAGCAATTCAGGCCCCTGACAGCCTCTGTCCAGAGCTGCATGCACACTCAAGAAATAGGAATTTTGGGAGTGGTACTGAAGAGCATTGTAAACTTGCCAGCTTTACCACTCTTGCTTTAAAAAAAAAAAAAAAAAAAAGAAAAGAAAAAAGAAAACATTTTATATGAAATGTTGCAACAATCTTTTAGATTTTTGTTATTGTATAAAAATAAAAATAAAAACAAGGAAGTGAGAATGTGAAAAAAAGATAGTAACTAATGCAAATGTGGAGAAGACAGATAATAAAATGTTAACATGATTTTTCTACTTGTATTTTAGGAATAAAACCTTCCTCGCGTTTGAATTTTCCCCATATGAGGACAGCTTCATACATAGGAAATCTCAGAAGGTACAAGAAAGAACTGACGACAGCAAAGGAAATTAAAGTGCAGACACTGCTGAGAGGTTATTAATGTAAAATCTTTTGCAAAGTTAATTAGAAATTGATGCATTGTAAAACTAAAAGAAAGTGCTAAAGAACATGGCAGTGAGAAAAATCTGTAGCAGAGTATGATTAGAAACGGTTGTCTCAGTACAAGGGAATCTCTTTTTTTTTCATGTGATGAGAGAGAGAGAAAATCATATTCTAAAACGTAAGGTCAAAAAATATTTTACGTTTGTTAACATCCAAATCATATGTGTATATATGTATGTGTATGCACCCTATCTATTCAAGTCTATTATATAAACATCTTGAATCAGTTCAGAGAGTAAAAATCTTCCCAATTTTCTTTAAAAAAAAAAAAAAGTCATAATGGAGGGACATGCAGGCTCAACTTTTCTGTATTATTTGGTACCTACTTGCTCTCCAGCTTCGTTTTCCCAGTCGCATGCCCATGGTATGCCATGTATGCAGCAGTGGCCAAATGGTTTTGATTATAACTAAAAATGGAAACTAATTTCCCAGTATATCCGCTTCGGAAATTAGTGTGTCTTGTACAACTACATTCAGTAGAATTGAAATCAAGCCCTTGACTTACTGTTTTCCAGTTATGGATTTCCTAAAAGATAAATATTTCTACTTTTCTTCCTCTGCCTCTGGAGTCTAAATAAATGATTCTGAGTCTTTACCTTATGACAGATGAGTCACTTCATTGTTGCATTGTGTAAGGAAGAGTACAAGTTATGCCTTCACATGTAAAATACTGGGGAAGGACATTAATTTTTCTCAAATTAGCTTTGTCAAACTGTAACAACATATGCCATTGCTGCTGATGTAAAACATAAGAAAAGGTTACAGATTTAGCACTTTTTTTTTTTTTGCTAAAGATAATTAAAATATATAATCTCAAGGCAAATCATGCATGGAGGAAACTTTCAAAAATATGTTTGAAGATCTCATTAGATCTGTATCCAAGAGCCACATCTCTGAAATGTTATTTTTATATATAAGTATAATAATAATATAATAGTGTATTACTGTGTTATCCCTGGGATTCAAGGCACTGAAAGGAAGCTATACATGTAAAGGAATGGACAGGGATGATTGCATAGTCTAGTAATGGATATAAATGACTCTCTGTTACAAAAAGGTAATCTTAAAAAGCCTCTTGTGGCATTTTTTTCTGCCTTTTAAGGTTAAATGTAAGTCACTATCATTCATTTAATATCATGTGCAATGATTTATATTTGTAGTTTATTAATTTTTTTTGTTTGTTCACAGTTTGAATTTTAGAAGCCAACAACTGATATATTGGAAAAGCTGTATATTGGAAATGGCATAATTTTAGTGAAATATGACATTAATAATATTTAAGGAATCTTTCTGTGTGAAAATAATATAAATAAGCTCTTCTATTTCTATGAAGTCTATTGGCAATTAGACAAAGATGAATTAGCCTCTACCTGGACTACCAAAGTTAGTTTGCCATGTCATTGTCAGAGAAGATAACCTAGGCTAATTAACAATAATACTGTGACTATTCAGAGTGTAACTAATAGAAATTTAAATACAAAGGCTTTGACAAATGCTAAATACTTTTGCTGGGAGAAATCACTGTTTTTTCACTTACCAATGTTTTTGTAACACAAAAGAGACTTTATAGCCTTTCTTATATTAAAGATTCCTGTTCTTGAATCTAAAATGCACAATTTTGCAAGATTATGAATCATTGAAACCCATAGGTTCCCTGCATAAAATATAATAATCAAACAGGCTATCTCTAATAGCTTGTTTTCAGTGTACTTTGTTGATTTATTGTAAGTTCTCTGACAATAGAAAATAAATAAAATTAAATTAAGAAAGTAATTGCTTCACGTACATGATATCCATCCTTACAAAGCAGTATTTTAGAACTGCCTCTGACTGAAATAATTATGTTTAAGAGTTTCAGAAGCTGTGCTTTTTCTAATATCTACAGTTGTCAGTATTACAGCAACCACTGACTCCTTTAAAAGTAAGATTCCTTAGTTAAGGGATTTAAAGCTTTTAAAATTATTTTCTTTTTTCAATAAACAAATGTCTCTTTTCAAAATATTACCAGCACCTTTTTAGGGGATTGAATTATGTACGACGTACTAGAAAGAGGTTTATTGATTTTAGATATTATTCTAATTTCATTAATATTTGTTTTGCTAATATTCATGAGCTACTAAAGAATGTCAGCTTTTCCCAACAGCTGATTTTGACACTGTGCTGTCCATGATGGTCAAGTCTAAGATGACTTCTGTATTGTCATCACATTAGTTTGATACCAGATTATGTAGAATGCCTGGTTCTACTGTCTTGACTATTTTCCAGGCTTTTACCTGTTAACACTGACAGTTATCTTATATGTGCTGGCAATGTATGAAGTTGGGAAGCTAAGTCCGAGTTTTTATTAGCTAGGGAGCACAACATTTGTGTATATTGAGATATTTTTAAGGACCAGCTGTCTTTGTATTCATGACAAACCTAGAGAAAGAATATGTAAAAAAAATTTGCCAAAAAGGGAAAAAAATAAAACTGGAAATATGTTAAAAGACAATCTGATGATTTCTTATTTCCTTCCTCCATCTCAAAGTAGTCAAATTTTTCAGAGGACAACCAACTGGTTAAAGCCCAGGAGAGAGAGAGTTTCTTGAACACAAGTAAGTATTAAAACTCCTCATGGAGGGTCATGTCTACTCATATAACCAAAGTTTAAGAGTTAAGAATTCATAAATTTCTACTCACTTTCATGGAAGTACTGTATTTATAAAGACGAGGACAACAGCAGGGCATAGGTGGCATAAGTATAAGAATACTACTACAGCACATACTTTGAAGTATTTTAAAACCCACAATAACCCAAAACAACAATAACAAAAGCAGCAGTCGTCGGGGTTGTGTGTAAGAATATAATCTAAATCATGTTATTCTCAGTATGAATTTTCTCATAAACTTCCACTCAAAGTTTCTATTTGTGTAGGTGAGATGCATTTAAAATGCACATATGGTTATGATCTCATATATAAATATGATATGTCCCTTTGGTTGAACAAGGTATAGCACTTTTTGTTCAAATGTTCAGTGAATAATCTGTTTTTGGAGAAAGTGGGAATTGGTAATATTATAGCATGTTGTCTCTCAAAACCTTTTCCAAATGCCCAAATTCTTTGATAGTCCCCAAGTCTTGGTTTTAGGATATCAAGTCTAGTAAAAAGATATATAAGAAGGCCAACAACCATATGTGAGTCAAATAAGTTCTCTATCTATCTTCCACAGTTCTGATACTAATCTCCAGAGGTAAAGAATTAGTGAATTTTTGAGATGCGTGTCTAACAGCTGAAAATTTTTTAACCATTTCAAAATTCATGTAACGTTGTTTTGATATGAGGGGTTCACTACATTTATCTTTAATACTATACTGAAGAGTGTACACCTGTTTCTCTAAACACAAGTACTTTTCCTTTCAAAATTTAAGACAGCTCTAGTAAAATACAATATAGTCTCCATCTCTCTCCCTTCTCCTTCCTGCTCTTTCCACAGTCTAGAAGCGAAAGGAGATGCCTTTCAAGCAGGAAGACCCAAAATCAATTTATTGCAGCAGATGGTTCAAACAGTGGAGCTGAAGAGTAGTTGGATCAGCTGTAGCAGTTATTTCATGTGACAGCACCAGCAAATGGTGGTAGGTAACCTCATTATCAAATAAACTTCAGTAGCAGTTAGAATAAATGTTAAAGAATAAAGAAATAAAACATTGTTCTTTAGTAAAGACATTAGATAAAATTTAAGTCTTTTAGGATTAATTAGATAATTGGTCACAAGGAATATTGTGTTTGTTCCACGTAAAGCTGTAGACTTGTGTATGTATTATTCAAAAAACCAGATACACAGCACTCAGCCCTCCCCCAAAGGGGTAGAAGACACTCTCAAAATGATTTAGAACAATTTTGAAACATGAAAAAAGTACTGTCTAAAAATGTCCTGTTTACCTGTAAGCAGAAGCAGGTAATAGTTCATTCTTAGAGACCAATAACCAACTTACTTTCTACTTGCACTAATAACACTTTGTTGTTGTTGTTGTTGTAAAGAAGTTAGTTCTATCCTTCTAAAACATGTTTCATCTGACAAAAGTGATAAAGGGTTTTAGACAGTATCTAGCTCATTCATAACCCCTGTGAGAGTTCATTTATGTTTGGCTGCATTTTGCTAACAGTTTCTAGAGTGTAGTTAAATTTCAGGATAATTTCAGCTATGAACTTCTCTAACACTTTAAAAATTCTCTTGTGGTGCCAAATAACTTTTCTAAAATCTTGCTGATCACTAAGAGCCTACTCTGAATTTCTGATCTGTCTGAGCACAGCTGGGATGCTGGTCAGGAAAACCTTTCTTTGGAGATTACTGGCTGCTGGCCATTCCCATGATGAGGAACCCTGAGGCACCTGTAATGCCAAAAAGCTGCCATATGTATTACCAAGCTAAACTGAAGCTTAGCTGATTCCCTGGATGAGAGTCCAACTGATTACTTCCTGACTATTCCCAACCTGTTCATTGAAGTTGCATAGGATAAGTTATGGCAGCTACCAAGCAGGCAGAGAATTCTATCTTTCAGCATACCACAGTGAGCACAGCATCTTAATCCTTCATTACATCTGTTTGTTACACAACATTGTTAACACAATGGTTAACAACTCATTCCTCCATTCTGCCCGCTGTGGTGATAATCTTGGGTGCAGAACTGGTCAGCTCTGTTAGATAAGGCAGGTTTCTCCATCATGGTTTTCCTATCTTTACCATTTACCAGGGCATGAGGTGAAGGGAGAAAAAAAGGTAAGAGATGAAAAGGAGGAGAAGCAGCTCCTCAGTTCAGAAAGCTTACAAGGAGGTGGGTGGAGTAGGCATAGCCACAAAGGAACAAAATGAAGCGGGGCAGTAACTTCTGTTCCAGACTGTCAAAGACTGAATTAGCTGAACTGGTTTATGACTAGTATTATAGGCAATCCACTGTTTAATTTAGCATTAAGAAAAAAAAAGAAACAATAAAATCATGAGTCCACCAAAAAGATGAAAAATTTTCAGCTTGATTTTAAGTAAGGGGATTCTGTAGGATAAGGCCTATTGAGCAATTGCACGTCTCTCCCTTTGTATTTATAAAGCACATATACTTAAGAGTTTCTGGATGCATCAGATCAGTTTCTGTATGTATTAAGGGATTACTGCAAATTCCCTTAAAATAATCTAGATCTGTTACTGGCAATGATACTGACACATACCATAGACATGATTAATTACTACCATCACAGATAGTTCAGTATATTTCCATTAATCTTTCATATCACTACCCTTTCCTAATCTTAGTTGTTCTTACCTGGGAGAGGAGTTGGGTCACCTCACTGATTTTAGCAGTGCTCACCCCTATCAATACAAAATTATGCTCTTATTTTATAGACTTGCTTCAAATTATTTTCAAGTATTCCAGCTTCCTTCCTTGAAGCTTCATACATTTATCTTGAATCTCCAGATTGTATGAATACAGTATGAAAAATACTGATAGCCATAACTTTTATAAAACTAGTTATCATACAATCACCATTTCATTTAAGTGGGTATAATTTATATACCTGGGGTTTCCTTTACATTCCTTCTTTACATTCTTGAGACCTGTTTGGTGAGTAAGATCTGGTGCTGGTAACTCGTGATTTTTGCTTCAGTAGCACTTTTGACAGTTGGTATCTCTGGAAGTGTCTCATCCTAACTAATTGTAAAGTAGAAAGCCTAAATTAGGCCGTAGTTTCACAAACATATTTAACTGCTGTGAGTTGGTGATGTAAGTGAAAGAAGCCCTGCTCTTCCCTTTCCCCTAGGTTAGCACAACCATTTGTGTTGCCCTGCAACAAACTAGCTTGAAGAACTGAAAACTCTGTGAGAACAAAAGTTGATATTTAACCTAGATAATTTTCCTATGCAGTTCATTATATAGCCGTATAAATGCTTTTGACAGGCAAAAGGGAGGTGAGCTGGAGCAGGCAGTGCCGTTTTCACAAATACCAAGTTATTGCAAACTATAGCTTTGGATATCTCCTGGTGGTCCCTCAAGTTTAAGCCTTGGTGTTTTGCTTCCCTGGTAGAAAAGAAAGAAAAGGACAGAGTCAAGAGGAAAAAAAATCTATGAATTCCCTATAAAGAGAATTTAAAATGACAAATTGGAGCTTAGAGTACCCTATACCAAAATAGAAATGCCAGTCTAGGGGAAACCCAAAGTACTGTGTATGTTCAGTTTACAATGCTATATAGTCTGTTCCTTAAGACTGGAAATCATTAATTAAAATTGGTATCTTTTCACTTTTGTAATATAGGTGAAAAATCTGTTTGTCATTCCATTGAACATCCTTTGCTGCATAAAATTCATTTTCCCAAAACAGAAATTTTTCCATATCAAGTCTGATATTCATCAGAATTCTTAAAATACAATACGTTTTGAAATTAAGATATGATTAATTTATTTTGAGTTCATTTATTTAAGATAGTATTCAGTCACCAATCAAATGCACTGGTAGAAAGTGGGATACAGAAGATGCTGCCTCTTAAAGCAACGTTCTTCTCTAAATTCAGTCAAAATATTTAAAATATATTCAGAAGTAGCTTTAGCTTACATAGCTTTATTTTGCATGCCTCCTGTGGTAGCTTATTTTATAGCATTAACTGCATGATGCAAAATATTTAAAGAAGTATTTTCTTCAAAGTTTTGTCTAGCCAGGAAATTTCTCTTGCTCTTTCAGCATCTTAATCCCAGTAATCCATACATTTGTCACTTCCAAAATGGACTACTGCATATGTAGCTGCAGATTTATCAGCAAGTAATTTGTCTGCCCATAAGAGAAATAAAAATTGCGTAGCCTATCAACTTCATTTACTTCTGAGAGATGTATTTTTGAACCTGGATCCTTTATAGCCTTTCTTGGAAATTACCTCTTCTTACCTAATCTTGCCACAAATAATTAGACAGATGTATGACTGCAGTGAGGTCCATAACTAATTGAGTCTCATAATCATTCAGGTTCAGCTTTATCTTATCTGGGAGCATTTATAATAGACAGCCAATTTGATACGTTTGGTATGTGGTAGTTGTACAAAATCCAGGATGGTATAAGAGGTCATCCATTCAGTGAATTTAATTTACTTTCAGGTTGACTTTCATCTTTTGGTTGCATCTTACTGTGTTATTTATCTCCTGACAATCTCTGAATGTTTAGTTATTAAAAAAAAAAAAAAAAAGCCTTAGGTTTTCTTTCTGCATTTTGGGCATGCATGAGAAATGATTAGTGAAGACTGCATAGAATCAGGAAATTAATACGATTTCCTCTTCAGGATTTACATAATTTGGAAGTGCGTCATGCATAAGTATATATCACAGACAGGTTTTCTAGGGATCAGAAGAGATTTTTTTTTAAAGAGTTTTTATTCAATTAAAGAATAAAAGCCTTTGAGTTCCAGAGATCTTTTATGGAGCTAAATGTCTCCCTGACTTCTTTTTTTTTTTTTTTTTTTTAAACAAAAGACATTGTATACACATTTGTTATGATTCAGTTTGTTTTTACATTTCTCCACTAATTGTTCTTACGGTATTTATAATCAAAATTGGGGAGCTGTATTTGCTTAATCACATCTTAATGTCTGCCAGAATTTACAATATTATGAAGACAATGTTCAGTGAGGGTTACTTTTATTTATTTATTTATTTTTACCATCTTGCCAACCCACCTCTAATGGTTGGGGGTTTTTATTGCTTTTCACTGTCTCAATTTACCAAGCTGAGTTGTACCACTAGGAAGTACATTCTACCTAAGCTATATGCACAGATGCCCAGATAGTGAGTTTTTAAGTCAACTCAATAGAGATGTATTTTGCTTCATTTTGTCCTTTTGCTCTATGATGAGGAGCCATTTGGTTTCTTCCTTTAACTGAAGAATTGAAATGGCAGTCTGTAAGCAGATCTATATAGTGGCCACTACCATCTAAATCCAACTAGAAAAGTAACATATATACTATCTTACATGTGTTAGCAAGGCAGAAATTATCCCTCCTTCAAAATTCCCCTCAATCATTAAATTTAACAAATTCAGCTTTTTGTAGCAATAAACCTTTTGATAAAGAACATGCAGAAATCTACTTTGAATAATCATAATTTCTGATATTCGTATCTTAGCCATGCATCTGAATGTATGCATGAGTCTAATATGAATCTAATGATATGCATCTAATAATTACATATGCCCCTTAAACCAATAAGAGAATAAAAATATAAAAATAATGTAAATAATATAAAATATAAAAATATAACATTTTAAAATATTAAAATATAAATATAAACATGTTAAAAATAAATGTAATATAAAATATAAAAATATATATTCTGAGCTTTAAAGGATTTAATCAAAGCAATACTCCCCTACAAATTAATAGAATCATCCTCCCTCATCTTTCAGCTCTCTGCCAAGATTTCTGAGTATGGCAAAGAATTAGACTGAAGGCTTTAAAATTAGATCTCCTGTCTCTCCACAAATGCTAATTAAATAAAAAAGAAAAAAAAAAACAACTCATTTTCAATGCTATAATCAGTAAATGTATCAAGGCTTTGGTGGCTAAAACGGAGAGAGAGTGGAATAATTCTGCAGCATGTCTGCCAAGCAGGGGGTTAAACTTCTGAAGCAGGCAGCCAGCATGCTCTGCAGTAGTTTGCAGGTGTAGTTAGGACAGCAGCCTTTTGTGGTTGGAGCTCTCAGAAACCCAGTGATTTTGCTGACGCCTTTTAAGGGAATATTGAGAAATTCAATAAACTCCTGGTTCCTTAGAGGCTTCTGAGCAAAAATGAACAGTATGAAATCCAGAGGCACGAACTGGCTAAAAAGATGTCTTCTGCACTATACAGATTCATAAAAGTGTCTGTTATTGTAATAAATAATAAAAAACTGCTAGTGTTATTGCGTATGTTTGTAGGAACAGAGAATGGTATTAACTTTTTAGCTTTTGTGGGTTTTGTTGCAAGTGCAGAATGTAAACTGATCTAATAATGAATTTCAACTTTAAAAAAATGCTAATTTTGTTCACTGTGGCAATATTTTGGGGAACCAAGGGAGCACAACAGAAACAGAATAGTGTCTGTGAATTTATTTCAAGTTGAATTTTTGATATATGCTTATTGCATTTTTATTATTTTTTTTAGGTTAAAATTGATGGACTGAAGCGCCATCGAGTGAATTGCTAATGTATTGTGACCTGTGGAATAGCCAAGAATAGTAGGAAAAAACTGCAGGCTGATGGCCGGTGACACATGTGAAGTCATTACTACAGTGGTGTTTGTTGCATGACTTTTAAGCCAGGTGCTAACCTCTCAGTATATAAACGAAGCAGTCAGAAGGTACTTTGAGCTTTATTTTATCAACAATTAAAAAAGCAAATCAACTCTAGGGGAGTTCATTTCTATCTGCCATATGGTGAGAGAGCCAGGCAGGGTTCAGAAAGCCTAAGAGCCAAAGACTGTGGTAGAGAAAAGGACCTGTTCTTTGGACAGGGCAGCTACTGAAGGGTAGCAAGCAGTGTAAGATTTTTCCTAAAAGCCTTGGTGTCTAGATAAGTACCTTAAACACCTGGTGGCATAGTTAGACCTAAAAGTATTTGTGCTATACCATGCCTGAACCCAGAGCCTTCAGAATACACACATGCGGGAGTAGGTCTGCAGGAGTTTGTTTCAGTCAGATTGATGTGATTTACTGCCTCAATACCAGCCCTGTGCCATTTGTTCTCAAAGCAAAAGCAGATGGGTGCCTTTACAGACTGCTATCCTCCTACCCCTGGTTTTTGTTTCGTTTTGTTTGGTTTGTTTTTTGGTGTGTGTGGTGTGGTGTTTTTTTTTCTTCTCCATTATTTGGATACAGAGAGACTTTGATTTTGGCAGGTGTAACGGAGATAAGCCTGATTTGCTGCTGCTGAACTAATTGCAAAGTAACTGATGCAGAGGAGAACCTGTTTTTCTGTGGAATGCGGTACACATCATGAAGAAACTCCTCATGTTCCCTAGGCCCACCACCCAAAGAATTACTGGTAAGTACAACACTGAATGAAGTTGCCTTCTGCTTTTTTCAGGATCTCTTTATAAAGCATCTAGTACCAGTATTTTTAATGGGAAATTCAAGAAGAATAATTAGATATTACCTAAGAATGTTGCCAGTTCTCTACCACTTGTAGTATAACACTGTGTCTCAGCATTTCAGAAAATGGCAAGACATCCTAATTAAAAATTGTGGGGCTAAAATGCAAATAACTTACTTTTAGCTCATATATTAAGAAAACTTATTATGGTACACAAACAGATGTCTGGCAAATAGTGGTTCCTCTAATCTTAAAATTTTGCGGTATTTTTGGTTTTATTATTAACCACCAAAATTATCCACTAAAAAAACTTTATTTATTGGAGTAGTGTCATTCCAATGGAAAATAAATAAAGGAGGTTACTTAATTCTGGTGGTTGATAATAAGATACAAGCCCTGTTTCTGCTTTACAATATGAAGACAGCAGTCCAGATCTCTCTAGGATTTTAGTGATTGTGAGCAGTTACCATTTGATGGCTGTTCAGCACCCTATGTGAAATGCATTAGTGATTTTTGGGGCAACGTAAACTAGCCTGCATTGCTGCTCTGCCTGTTCTCTATATAAATAGACAGGAGAATTCTCCAGAGATGTCAGTCTGGCACTTCTCACAAGCTTTGCATTTACTTACTATTTATTATTAATTGTTAAGTGCTTCCACCACACTTGATACTGTGAAAAGTAGAAAGATACAGTCCCTGCCCTGAGCAGCTTACTTTAGAAGATGAGCAAAACCAACTTATTCTTCTTCTGTGCAACAAATACTGTTTTCTTTGTGTTTTGTTCAAGTTCCCTAAAACTCTGATAATATGGGCTTCAAGGCAGGTTATATAACATTGCTTTACTGACTTTCAGATTACCCAGTTCAGAGAAAAAAAAAAAAACTATCAAACCATACTTGCCTATATGCATTGTGACAGGTTTTACTGTTCTGAACAATTGGTCCCAGCTACTCTCATTTCTTATTCGAGGTTTGAAACCATTTTTGAAAGCTATCAAATTACATGTTAAACTCCCCCAGAAGAGAAAGAACAAACCTCTGGGTGGGAAGACAAGCCGGAGTCATCAGATACTGAATAGCAGGAAAGGCATGATACTAACTGGAAAAGTCTCTGACTAGTCTGTGTTCCCTTCTCCATAAGGGAAAAGGTTTTGTGATTTTCCTGGGAATAAAAAATAAATAAATTAATTAATTAATAGGTTAAGCAAAGGTGGCATTTGCTTGAAAAAAAAGGAAGTATGTACACTATATACACCATATTTTGTAACTAGAATGCATATGATTTTATTTTTTATAAATTCTCCTCTGTATTAAGGATTAGTACAAGACACATTTGGTATTTTGTGCCTTCAGTTATGTTTGTTCAGTCCCATTTATTTCAGAGTCCCAAAAATAGTCACCAGTTTTTGGAAGGCTTCATAACTAGTAACAAAGTGCTAAATGTTAAAGTGTGGGTGAATGAGGGGGAATTTTGTAACTAAAATGAAAAGATAAAATGGAAGGAAACAAATAACAGGAGAAAGGAAAAGGGTGACCTGAAGCATGCACAGAAAGAGATAAAAATATTTGGGAAAAAAGGAGAGGTAGAAGAAAAAATGTGATCCAATCATGACAAACATAAAGCATCTCTATAATATTTTCTGCATTCTGTGTGCTTTACTTGTATTAGGCTGGTCTATGAATGAGTTGGTTGCTTTAATTGGACGAGCAGTTATAATGGAAAAAAAAAAAAAGTGGGGATTGGAAGCAGTTAGTCTGTGGGCTTCTGACTGGAGGACTGTTAAAGTACCAGGTCAGAATAGATGAGTGAGTGGACTCCTGGCTCAGCTGTTTAATGCTGGCCCACCAAAGCTAGTGCCTGGAGCTCATTAGGACTACAGGAGCACTGCCTGCAAAAATGGTAGACTGTCTTCTAAGAGGGGTGGTAGGTGTTTGGAGCTATTCAATTTCCTGTTCAATATAAAGAAACCTAAGGCATCTTCAGGTAATAAGCTTTAGCTAAACAGATACTCTATATAGACTGTTCTGAATCTTTTCCCTGTTGATACCTGCTTGTTTCTGTTAAATCAGAGTTACCTCGTCACCAACCACTCATGAAATTCTCAACTAGAAGATCTGCAGGTGCCAGCCTTAGCTGGAAACAAGTACTAAGAATTCAGAAAAACTGGTGGGATAGCTTGCTATCACTTTTTAGGTTAGGATACAACCAGACACTCTTCACTAGCATTACAACCCATCCATAAAATTAAGAACCTTTCATATAGAAGTATTCAAGTCAGTATTCAATATCAGTAGTCTATTCTAAATAATCTAAAACCATCACAAATATCAACATACAGTTTGCAATAAGTGTGGCCCAAAGGGATCTTGACAAACTCATATTTGTTTTAAAGAACAGGCTGAGAGGAATACCAAGCTGACCCAAGTACAGCTTCTCTCAAAATGTGGCTGATGGGAGGTGATCAACTGATGAAAAAGGCCAACTGAACTCTGAAAGTGCATTAGAACAGGCCACAGAAGCAAATAACAGGTAGAGGATCAATATTTCAGACACTTATCAGTAAATTCAAGCAAAACTAACTTAGACACTAAATACTAAAGACAGCTTCAATGTAATGACACAAACACAGATAATTGAAAGTATTCTTTGTGTTTGAAGCTCTTGACTGTGGTCAATTCTAAAATTAAGCATTCTGGATAGCATCTGAACACTATAAATGGAGAGCGAGGGGAATTAATCTTTAGTTCTAACCATTTAGACAGCACTGAAAGGCAATCAACAGCTACAGAATGCTGGCAAAAATAGTTCTGAATTCTTTAGTGACAATATGTAAAATTAGGCCCAGGCTTAGTTCCAACAAACAGATTTTTTTTTTTTTTTAATTTCCACAGATATATATATTGCACAATGGTTGGAGAAAATAACTTTGGGCACGATGCTCTACCAACAAATTACTTTGTATTTGCTGACTGAGATTTTAAGTAACGATAGGCTAAAATCTTCTGAAACTTCATTTGTTTGGATTTTCAAATTAGAGGGATATACAATGCTTCAATCTTCCTGAAAACAGAAATATTAGATACTAGACACATTTGAAAAAATAAGAGGTTGTTATTGCAAAACAGCACAGCATGCATATATACTTTCCATTAGAGACTCTTCTGTACAGAAGCACGCACATGCACAAAATTTCTGTCTCTGATCAGTTCTTATTTCTCATGATCAAACAAGTTCCCATTCCCAGCCTATCTCCTATACTGTCTTATCTGGTATGGCTTAGACTGGTTTTATCTCCATATCATTTGGGTACAAGCAGCAAGAGATAAGGTAGTAGGAATGCTTCCTCTGTTCCTGTATTTCTACCTTACAGCATCTGCACGGAAAACAGGCATTGCAAGCCTGAACTACAACATGTAGGCATACACAACGGAGAAATACCTGTCTAGATGCAATACCTGTCACATTATATATATATATATGTGTGTGTGTGTGTGTGTGTATGTATATATATAGGCTTTGAAAATATTATTTGATAATGCCTTGGGTTTTTTGTTTGTTTTATGGTTGGCTTTTTTTTTTTAAGTATAATTTCTCCAGTTTGAAATTTCTGCTTGTGGTAGGTGTCCATTTCTTCTGGTTAAAAGAATTGTTAATGTAAGCAAAGAAGCATATTTCATTTTGCTTTCTCTGCCAAATTTTAAAACAAAACAAAACACACCATAATATAAAAATAATGTTTGCAATCACTTTATATTTTAGGATGTAAATGCAATCTAATTTCAGCAGTAAAAGCAGTGAAGTAGGCAGCTTCACATGGGTGCATACTAGGAATACCTTAAGAAGCATTTAACATTTCAGTAGCAAAAACTTTGAACCACAGATGAAAACTGAGCCACAGCAATAGAGGAAAAAGTCATACATAGTTTTATGCGTTTTTTTTCCAATAATAAGCTCAGGAATTTTAGTTTACCAAAACCAATAAAACTCTAAGATTTAGATATTAATAAAAACAAAATCATATTTTTCTACTGTATTATATATTGCATTTTATTCAGCTATTTATTCTATTTTATTTTTTATTTTTATTATTTAGGGAGGAAAACTAATTCTCCCCACCTGAAAGTGTTTCAATGAGCAAGATCATGTTCTAGATGAAAGGTTTTATTATCTTTTTTTAAAATCATTAGTTTTCTTTCACAAAATTAATCATTTGTTCTACAGTTTACTTGCAGGATTTTGGTCAAAAATTATCTAAGTCAGCTTTAGTAATTATTTTTCTTGTTATTACAAGCTTAAGATCCTTTGGGAGACTGTCACATTATATGTCTATATTTATTTCAACTCCCCGTTGTTTCTTTTCAATAAGAAGCTAAGATCAATAGCTCTTGGCCTGCAATAGCTATGCAGAGCTCTTTGTCTCTGCAGGCAAGAAATCTCAACCTATATAAACAATGAATTCTCATCACCACAAAAAATGCAGAAAATGCTCTATTCTCCATTTATCCCGAGATTGTGTGAGCAATCTTTCCCTAATACTGATATATTCATAGCAGTTAGACTGCAAAGATATTTGGAAATAGGAAAGATATATTCTGGGGAAAATGCTGAAGGAATCTTGGAAATGTTCCATAAGCTTAATGTATTCTAGTGACTCTTCCTAGTCAAGGAAAATCGTGATTCTGGGACTTCAGGATTCTGTTGGATATAAAGTATGAAAAGCAAGGTAGACAGGCATTTGAATTAATGAAAGCATTACCAATGCATCCTAAATAGCTGGAACTGTACTTTTCAGTGTGATGCCATTTAGGAAAGACCACCTTTTATACTGCTCTTGAGTTGTTTCACGAGTTTCACGCGTTTTTGTGGCGCCCTCTGGTTGTGTTTTGGATGTTAAGAGATTCAAAAAATGCTGCTGTTCTGCATCTCCTGGGAGGCACCAAAACCAACCAACCAACCCCTCATTCCAATTATAATTTTATTGCACTGAAAAGCAAATCACAAAAATGAATTTTCTTTCAGACACTTCATCTGCTGCTTATGATGGCAATGTCCAGAACATTAGCTTTCAAGGGTTTATAATAGGACCAGAACAATATATTTGCATAGTTTTTACCAAAGTAAGACCAGAAGAGAACTTTTCCATTCAAAAAAAATCTTTGCAATTAAAATTTTAAAAGATTTGAAACATTAACAGAATCATTAATACAATTTGGAGAGTAGAGGATCCTTCAGCTCCAAAGTCAGGAGTCACATCTCAGTCATTTCTGACTTGCATAGGCCTGCTGCTTCTCCTTGTTTTCATTTTCAAATCTCAATTAAAAGATTGCTAAAAATACAGAAAATGCTTTCCTACTATTGACATTTTAAGAAACTGTCATGTTTCACTTAAGGCAGTTATGCTGTTCCTACTGGGGTGGCATGCAGTGAGCACAGGCACTCATGTGACTCACAGAAGGTTTCCTCTATAAATATATGCCCAAATGATACCAAAAATAAAGTCTGTGATTCCCAAAGACATTTGTGAGGATTTTCAGTGTGGTTCAAAAGTAAATGTACACTAACAGTAATCATTGTGAATGTTAAGGGCAGATTACATTTTACCGGAATAGCAGAATACAGTTAAGCAACACATCCTTAACCAAATGAGAAGAAAAGGAGAGCAATAGTAAATAATTTTATCTTTGGTATTCTGGATGCTGAATGTTGACATATCAGGTATGGACTCCATTTTATGACTGTATATCAAAAGCTGAAATAAAGAAGATTAAGCACTGAAGGCTTGAAGAACAATAGTATTATTCATTAATTATAGCAAGCCTCAGAAATTGTGACATTTGGAACTGCCAATGGAGGACCACCGATCTTACTCCAAATTTATAAACTTTAAAAATCACATTTGAAAGAACTATTGATCAGTTACATGCATGTCAATTCTAGGTAAAATACTGAAGCATTTTGGACTTGAGCAAGAAAAAATGTTTAGAGGCTAAAGCTGTAACTACAGTAATCAGCATAAAGATAAATCTTGTCAAATTATTCTTTTTTGACTAGATCATAGATCTGTTTAAACAGGAAAATGTAGAAGCATAGTTGTTGTTGTTGTTTTAAGGCTCTAAGTATTACCTTGTAAAGCACTTACTTTATTTGAAAATAATAGAGAATATATTAGGTGGGCTAAGCCTGGACTGATAAATTTTAAATATTAGTAATGAGGAGATGTAATTAAGTGGTATGTCTAAGAAGGATCCCCCTATGAATAAGTTCTTGATTTGGTTTATTTAGTACTTTTGTCAGTTATATAAACAATGCTGTAATGTTTTTAGTGGTAAAGTTTATAGATGACATGAAAAAAGAACAAGGTCAACAAGGTTGCTATTTCAGAGCAAGCTGGGTAGTCTGCTTTAACAACTTAAGTTAACCACTACGTTTGTGTATAGCCAAATGTAAGATACAACAACTGGGACTTCAGAAAACAGAATAGAAAATTTCATTTTCAAATGGAAAAAAAAAAAAAGAATAAATGAAATATTCAAAAGACAAAAATGGCCTTAAAGTAAATGGTCTGGGAAAGAAGGCTGATGTGATCCTGTGATGAACAGAATGGGAAACAGTGAGTGGAAGCAGGGACATGAGGATGGTATCAGGCATCTCATCAGGTCTCTTCAGAATATTCTGCATTTTGTTCAAGAAACATTTTGGAGTTCTAACATTTTATGGGGGAGCCACAAAAATGTTTTGAGGTACTGGCAATGAGATTTATCCAGGATTAAGGAATTAAAATTATGAATTTGCTGAAGAGAAAATTAAAAAGCCCATATGACTGCTGGAGAATATATTATGCTGGGACTTCTCAGCATGTCTGTCAACGAAGTAATATAACATAACAACCAGCAGTTCATAGTAGATAAATTCACCTTGTAAAATGCAATTTATTGTAAATAAATTTTGGAACAGCTTAACACAAAAGGATATACCACTGATCTGGGCCTTTTAATTCACATTCAAAGCAAACAAGGTTTAGGCTGTTCAGTTCCACTTCGAAATTTGTTAGCTTAGCAATTTTTCTATTCATTTCAACTTAAAAGAATATTTTCTTACGACTAATATGGACAGTTCTGTTTTAAGATGACTGTAATCAAATTGTGTCCCTTAGAGGTCATAAAAGAACTTCTCCCTGATGCTCAGATTAGTCAGCTGTATTCTATTTATTCCTTTTGTTCTGAATTCCTTTGAGGCAATATAAATTTGCCACTGGGTTTTAGTTTTTGGAATGCACATGTAGTCTGAAGGAATAGTGGGAATTAGCCAGCTGTACCTTGCTCATGAAATCAGCTTTAAAGTGATTGTCAGGCTTGGGGCTGCAGCTCAGCAGATAAAAGTTTTCAAGGGCATTTTCCATCCTATCCTGCAGCACAGGACATCTTGATGCCTTTCACCTAGCAATCACTTGCCCTTGGAGGCACTGGCAACATTTCTTTTGCTTCTACTCTGTACCGTGTCACCCAGTTATTTCATCTCCTCCTGATTTCAGTCAAAAGAAATAAATCCATGGTTTCAGTAGAGGAGTAACTGGGCTAAATCTAGTGGAGTGAAGCTCAGACTAAGCATTCTAGCCTGTGAGGACTGCAGTTCTATGAAACAATGCTGCTTTTATATTTTCCACCTTTTATTTTGCTTAAAATAATTTAACTATCTGAAAGTAGCTGAAAGTGAGTGAAATCATGAGGAATTAGCATTAATTTCTATGTTCCTATTGAAAATAATTAAGATTATCTCTTGGTAATGGCAGATTTAAACACATTGTTCCAGTTCCAGACTGGGCTTACTCTACTCTTGCAGATTGAGTGACACAAGGAGAGGGGAGAAGGAAAACGTCTATAGACCCTTACAACCAGTATCAGAGTAACCCTGCTTAGGCAAGCAGCTACTGCATAGTTAGCATCCTCACGGAAGTCCTATGTTAAAGGGGGGGGGGGGGGGGGGGGGTGGCAAAAAAAAAAAAGGCTTGATCCTGGTCTCTGAGTATTGGAGGAGGTTTGCAGAAAATTTAGTGGGAAACCCACTGTTTCCAGAAAGACGGTAAATCAAAATAGAAATCCTGGAGGAAGGTTTGAGACCACAGAGCTGTGGTTATAGGCAGAGTTCTATTAACTTTTCTATTTAAGTATACCACAGGAATCATCGCATCTCTTGTGGGAGAGAGCTCAATCTCCTTCCCAAGTGACTCCATTTAGACTTGGAGCTTTTAGCTGGCTTCAGTCAGTTCTTCTGAGGTAAGAGAGCAGATAGGTTTGCATTGCTTTACTTCCACCTTTAGACACAAGGAGACCAAAATTTGTGTTTTGGGAGAAAACGACTCAAAACTGATGTAAATTGAGATACTGATTTTCAGGAGGAACATGGTCTCTGACAAGGCTGTAAGAGGCATCCTAGTACTGCAGTGTGGAGGATGAAGAGGAGAAACTTGTTTTCTCAAGGTCACGTTACCACAGGTTCCAATAACAATTAAAAAAAAAAAAGTTGAAGAACTAAATATGCAATAAAGAATTTTGTTTTATTAAAGTGTCATAAATAATAGAAATTGCTGAATTCAGATGAGGTGATCTGGAAAAAATAGGAAAAGTATTTTCCCTCGCTGACCTCCAGTTAGTGGTTTGAGTATAGCGATAGCTGAATCTTGAAGAGCCACTCAGTAGGAAGTGGCTGAGGAAAGGGGAATTTCTGCAAAAGATTTTTGTGAGATCTCATTGTTTGAGGGAGTGTTGAATCAATCCAAAAGAGACAAACATAAAATTCTAATATTGTTAAAACACACAGCTATTTATGTACTGCTTTGGTCAATTTGTTGTTAATTTTATTTTTAGTCTGCCTGACAGCAAACCAAACAGTGGCTCACAAGGACATTCAGTTTACTTTTAAACAAGAGGGAATGAAAAAGAGACAGCTGTGTCAAAAAGATGAGCAAGATAAGCAAAATAATTTATCTGTCCAAAAATAACACAGTTATATGACTCTTTGTCCTGTAAGATTCAAAATACTATTGATGATTTAACAATTATTATGTTGTTATTAGTTCAGCATTTACTTAAATAGAGGTATTATTCAGGTAACACAGGTTTAAAAAAGAAGGCATTATAGGAGTTACTGAATTTTCTTTAGATTAAACAGAGTTGAAATCCTTCTTAAAGCTTATACGTAGTGCTCGTAAGCACAAGACGTGGCCATTTAAGCTATAAGTGAAATGTGTACACAAGCCTGACTCTATAAAGAGTGTTGTCAAGGAAATATCTTGCTATATAAATAAATAATACGATGCATATAGGTCAGCCAAGGACTGACCTCAGAACCTGGGCTTTGCAGGGTATAACTAACAGCACCCTAAATCCTCCTGCTCTGGAAGGCCTTCTCACGACTTACAAAGAAGATTTGGAATATCTGGCATGTTGGATCACTATCTCTAGGTATGGAAGCAGGTTTCATGTTTAGGCAAAAGGTATTGACCTGAAAGACTTGTCTCATTCTTACTAGTCTTTTTCTCTGGGTTGATGGAGAAGAACTAAAGACAGAGTCGTGATCTGACCTAGAGACCTGTACATCATCTGCATTTAATCCGCTGGATAAAACGGCTGAACAGTAACCATAGTTTGCATGTCCAAAGTTTGGATGTGGAATATATATCCTGAAAAGCTCTGATTACTGCTCAGTAAGTCCTCTATTGAAAATAGCTGCAGATGCCAGAGACACAGGCTTTTTAAGGCAATTTTGAGCTCTTATAGATTGAGCTATGTTCAATTAACTATCAGTCTCCTGGGATTAAAAGAAAGAAATCCAAGAGAATCTGTCATCTACTGGAAGCATCCAAATGATGGATATAGGAGGAACAGAATCCAGGAGTAGGAACATCATCTTTAGTGGGGAACATATACATATTTTGAAAGCACGTGACTAGTCACCCACACCTTTTCTAGCTTATTAACTACAGTTAATAAGCAGATTTCTAAAATCTCAGGCAAAGTAGAACACAAAAAGTATCACTTTTCTATAAAGAACCAGATATGAATTCTACTCTTTTTTTCTAGAACTATAAATATTTCTAAGAACTGAAAAGAGATTAAAACCTAACACAGGCCTAAATATAGTTTGCTTGACAGGCCTAGGTTCCATGTCAGCTGAAGAACTTGAAAAATAAGCTACTTGGATTCAGAATGACATTGATCTTTCTGTGTCTTTTGTAGTTTGCATGTTGCTAGAGGGTATGACCAGTCTTGTGAACCAGTTCATGTAGTAGGTCTTTCAAGATTTTGTGTTGGGCAGTTCTGTGTCTGTGCTGAATCAATATCACAAATGATGCATGCTGAGGGCTATTTAGGATGTTTTCTGAAAAAAAAAAAAAGCCTTATTGCTATTTGTGCTAATGTTACATTTATTATGCTGAACCACAAATTTGATTTGCTTGACATTGTTCTTAGGCACCAACTCGGCTTGGAGTTCAAAGTACCAATGCTACAATTTATAAAAAAAGTTTTTTGTGGATGACTTACAACTTTTAGTCTCCAAAACGACACATGTATTATTACTTACTATTCAGCTCACAGGGACTAGTTTAGGGAGTTTTATTAGAAAACAAAACAAAATAAACAAACAAAACATAACAAAATATGCAAAACAGCAGAGTTGGTTTTTTTTTTTTGTGAATTAAGTACAAAAACAGTGGCATTGGAAATCAGTGTATATATACTTTCAGGGGTATAATAAGCAGCCCTATAAATCTTACCAAAATGTGGGAAAGAAATTTAAAAGGCTATCATACCTAGTTTTATTTGCAGAGGAAAAGATGCCAAAGAGAAGTCAAAGAACAATGTGTGACCATTAAGATTACTGTCACCTTGACCTACTCAATGTTAACAGAACTGAATTTTAGAACTTTTTTTTAAATTATTATTGGGTTTATATTTTATTCAGTTATATTTTAGGATTACATATAATGTTAAATATCTGAAACTGCATGTATGTAGAAAATTATATTATTGGTGATACCTATTTGAAGAATTTGCACTGAATATGGGGATTCAGTTTTCACCAATCAATGCCAGAATACTCAAGCATTTGGAGGAAAATCAGGGATCTTTTTGTAAATATGTAGAATACTAAACAAACAGAATAGTCCAGAAAGGAGACTTGAAAACATTGACACATTTCATATTTAAAACATAGAAGTTAATATGTCTGGAAATATTAGTACTTTTTAAAATACTTTGTAATATAGTTTCAAGAATGGTAAGTAAATATTATTCAAGAATAATATTTAGAATTGTACTTCTGCCTATTCAGATATTGGTTCTAGTCAGACACTCCACGAATTTTAGTCAGGTAAAGGAAAAGAAACTTCCTTTTTGACTAGACTGCCAATGATCGTTATTGTGATATGACTGGATCAAATCATAAAAAAGTATATGCAAAGTAGATTTAGCATGCTGTTTAATGGTCTTGACCTGTTAGGTACTATTCAAAGAAACAAATTAAAAGCTTTTGCGACCTAGTTCAAAAAAAGGAGAAGTGCATTTATTGTTTTTTTCTAACTGAAGTAGCACATACATTAAAATGTCCAATGTTATCAGAGAGACTGGGATAATGGACTCATTGTATACGGAAAAAACAGTCTATTGATAAGTGTACACGAGATCAGGTCTAAATACACAGTTTCATTATGGTATTGGGTTTTTTGAAAACTGTGATCCACTGTTTACACATTTCAGCTTGAATCACTTGTGAAAGTTGTTCAGAAACACAAGGGAGAAATTATTTTGAGAAAAGAAAGCAAGGTCAGTGAAGGATAGAGGTGGTGGTGGAGAACCAAAAAACTGCACCTCAAGATATTGTAGAAGTCTCTCCAGTCAGTGTTACTGGAGCATTTTAATGTTTTACCAAATCCCAAAGGGAATCTATCTTAGTATGAGCAAACCTCAAGTAATGATTTATTTATGCACCAAGCATCTTAAAAGCAAGGTGTCTAAAAAAAATCATCCTGTTTACTCAAGGTTGTTGGCAGGAATAATGTCTGTGAGATACTGCTTCCCTCATTTCAGCATGGAATAGAACCCTGTTGAAGTAAACTCAGCCAGTAAGGATAATGTTAGAGATGAGCATTGTAACTTCTGACAAATTTTACATGAAAGGAAAATTCCTGAATTTGTTTCGTAAGCTTACAGTATTCTGTGATACTAGCAGTATCTTTTTAAGACGTGTTATAGCTGAACAGTCGAGATTGTTTTGTACTTAGTACTCACATGTTAAACTCTCAAACATTTATTTATATTTTTATCTCTGCTCTTGCGTGATAGGCAATCTAATCCATTCTTTTCCAGTCTAACCATTGTGTCCTACAATCATTTGTATCCTTTTGCAGAATACAATTTAAAAAATATTTTTTTTCCTTTTAAACTGTTCTTATTTACTTTGACAGAAATCTTTCTGCTACTGGGACACTAGAATAATGCAGTTTGGAGACTGATAAAAAAGACTTATTTTCTTGCCGCTGTCAAGCATTACACTCTACCACTCACATCATCAGTGCAGCTGGCTCAGAAACAGTTGTTCATTAACAGCCCTATATGAAAGCAGTTATTTTATCAATTTGTATTAAGATATTCTTGACTTGCCAGCAGAAGATCAGGCCAAGTTAATCCAGAGCAAAAATGCTTGTAAGAACTATCATAAAGCAGGAAGTTTTGTAGCCCGATAGCAGAACAACTTAGCTAAATCCTGAGTGAGGTAAATGATTTTTACACTCCAGACAGAAACTATGGGTTGAAGGTATATTCTGAATGATAATAATTTAATGTTTACAAGTGATTACTATGTATTTTACTTATCCTTGTTATGAAGAAGTATGATGAAGCTAAGTAATTGTTCTGCAATTAGATATATAGGTTGTAGGCAAGATCATAGAAAATAAGTCTGGAAAAGCTTTATCTAGTACATCATTTTGCCAGAGATGGAATCAGCTGTATCAAACTTGTCTAACAGATATTTGCTTAAACTGGAACATCAAACAAACTGCGTATTGTTTTTGTAATGCTGACAGTCAAGTTTGCTAGTCTGTTCATTCAGATAGCATGATAGCATTTTCTGTTCAAGTCCTGTGCTTTGGGTTTGTTTACCTATAATTTATTCCATAAAATTTATTTCTTTTTCTACCTGATGCAGTCAACTTTTGATTTTCTGTAGGCAGATTACTGGGTTGATATCTTAACTATGCCATGGCTGTGGAGGCATCTGAGCTGTCTTTTGTAGAGTAGTGTGGCTGCTTTTTAGTTCTGAGTGCCATGATCAACAGAATCACCAAGCTTTTGCACTTCAAGGAAGCCCTCATTGTATGTTCCCATAGCCTAATACAGGTCTTGATATTTTGATCTCTTGATTAACCTGGGCCCAATGTGTAAACAGTTTTCTTGTTTTTCTAGCACTCTTTTTTTAACAAATGCAACACTAAAAGTAAAGGCTTTTGAATTTATAAAAGGTTTTAATAGGTAACCCTCAGAAGTCAATACTAATGCATGAAAGAATAAATGCACCAAAGTATTTTTGATATTATTTGCTGATGTGGTTAGATAAAAAGTTACTGATTTCAAATAGAACGATTGTTTAAAAAATCACTCTGAAATGATATGTCCCTTGCTTTTCTTTTTGTTTGTTTCCAAATAATAATTTAGCTGCACAGTTAGTATATTGAGTTATTAGTGATCTATCTTTACTGATCTTCCTTTTTTTTTTTTTTGACATTCTCAAGAAAGCAGAGAAAATCATATTCCACAATGGACTAATGAAAGATATATGTCAATAAAAAAAAAGTTTAACTTGATCACATTTGGTGGAAAAGCCCATAGTATGCTTATTTAGAAAAGAGAAATTATAATTAAAATAGATCTTTTTTAATTGTTTTTTTTTTATTCCTTTCACCTTCACCTTGCTTTTCCCATTTCAGATGAAATCATGTGTTTACCCTGCTAATGGCATAACTGTGTGTAATAGTCCCTGTACCTAAACTAACTTCTGTAAATTCCAGCCAGTGTTCCCAATCTTATAATTTTCAGGCAGGAATAATTTTGTATGGGTGCTTTGTGATATTACAACTTTTGCTGAGTTCAGCAATCTGTCTTTTGATGTTGCCACAATGTTGTTGCTGAGTTCCTTTCTCCAGCATTTAATGAAGCCCATAGCAAGTTTCAGAGCTGTATGGAAAATTATGTCCATTATTTAATCCATTCACCCCAATCACATCTACTTTAAAAAAGAAGGCGCATCAAATTTGCTTTCATAAATACTGTTTCATGGAAAGTACTTTCATAAAATGGCATTAAGTATTATTAAGTCATACTTTCTTTTATTCTGCAGGTGATATATTTGTTGTCAACACCATACTGATCTGTGATTTTAAAAATTTGCATCCAGTTGCAATTACTTTTGATCATGCCTAATAAAACTGTTTCAAATATAACTAGAAAACATAAGATGTACTATCCTAGTGAAACCTTTCCCTCTTTTATGAGGACAAACTCTACCACTAAAACTATTCATTCAACAATAATTTATATATGCATTATTAGTGTTTAAGGCTCTTTACTTACTACTAAGATATTCAAATAAAATATGAAATACAAGTTATAAGCAATGATTTTCATTAATATAAAGCTGCTTTTTCTAAACAACAAGGTTGTGTAAGTTTCTAACTGCTGGCTAAGCCTGGATACTTTTTTCTCCTCTTGTGCCCACCACAGAGGAAGTATTAGTATGTTTCAAACAATAATAAACTAGAAAATATCCCAGGACTTCTCCCTGGAAAATATATAAAATAACTGTAAACATCTTCATAATCAGGAATGTATCTTACCCATCATTTTCTTGAACATATCAAAATCTCTATAGAGTAAGCAGTTTAACCTCTGTAACACCAGGTGAAACAGATATCAAATGGCTGTTTCCCCAGAAACAACTTACTTGCATGCAGTAAGATTTATGTAAGGGAACAGCACTTCCCATTGGAAATTTATCCTAGTACTTTATCTTATAACAATGCTTTTCTTTTACTCACCACAATGAGTAATATACAGACAAATGTATGCAGCAGCAGTCTGTCTCTCCTCTCTCCTTTCTTATTTTTCCTTGCTGTTGCTCTCTTATTAGCTGTAGCTATGCAGTCCTGTAGACAGTGTGAAAGGAGCTCTGCTACCTTGATAGTAAGTACAGATGCAGCTTTTGCACTTGCTCTCTGCCTCACGTTTGTAACACCCTCAGTCCTTCCGGTCATTCATTCCAGGGGAGGAATGACACCAGCATTTCTGAGCTCTTCTTGTGTTTTCTTCCAGAGCACTCGGGGAAAGCAGACTTCGTGATCTCCATGCTAACTACCAGCCTGCCTGCTGCCAGTTCTCCCTACTTCTGCCAGTGATGACATTCAGCTTGCTCCTCCACACAGGATACAGCACTGATTCCTCATTATGTAAGGCAGTCTAGGTCAAGTGTAGGAGAGACACTGCTGGCCCGAGCAAGCTAGTGGATTGCTCTCTCAGCTTCATGCTTCATGGGGTCTGGAAACTGGATCCTGATCTTTGCTACATCTTCTTGGGTAAATGTTTTTGCATGATTTAAATGGTTACTGTGCTATTTTTCTATGCAGATAGCTGTCAGCCATGCTGTGAATTGCAGAGAGAATTTGTTAGGTGAAACCAGCTCTGTCAGCATGATTGAATTATCAGAGTAGTAGCTCTTCTAAGCATCTCAGCTTTAAGAAAATTTACAAATAAATAAATCATAAATTGGGTTTGTTTAACAAACATCTTTTCTAGCCATATGGGGATTATTGTTGATTTCACTGATAAGCCATTTGCTTAAAGGTGGTGTTTGGAACCATTATTGGATATAGCTATTAGCTCTGAGAGCTTTACTGCAGTTCTTGGCTATTGCATTGTTTTACACTTTAAAATAAAAATATGCTTTCTATTAAACAAAATGGAAAAAAATGCATTAAAATTTCTTGCACTCTTTGGTTATTTTTGAATGTAGCAGTTAAATCCAGGATTCTATTTCCTATTTACTGCATTAATGCATGAACCTATATGCTTCTGAAATGCATAAGACAAATACTGCAGATAAAATTACATCAAGTGACTGCTCTGCAGAATGCCAGAATAGTATGTTAGCTAGATTTATGTTAGAGGGTAGCTTTTTTACATGTACCATATAGAATTCAAAGATCTATATATATTTACATGTAGTTGAATACTAGTCTGTAGTGAAAGATAGATTTTTTTCAGACGGATTATACATACAGAGCATTGTCGGGTGCTGGAACGTGTGATTATACTGGAATGCAGCAGAAGAGGCCCTGGAAAGTAACAGCATAGCACTGATACTGCAGTATTATGTAGGGAATTTCAACAAGGATAGCTTGCTTGCTAAGGACACTTAGAATCAAATACATTCAAAAATATTTTTGATGTATTTGAAAGAGTAATTAGAAAATTCATGGTTTTGTACAGTACCTTGGACAGCAACTTTTTTCCTCCCCTAGTACTGCAGAGGCTTCTTCATGGCAGTTGGGACCTTGTAAAAATTAAACTCTACAAATGTAAGACACATTAAGGAATTCCAAAATATAGGGAAATAATAAAATTACCTGAGATGAAGTTTAGTCAGTATGTGTATCAATCAGTTATATTAACAGTTTGCTAACAAGATTTCATTTACTATGTTAATGGCTGTCAAAACAGAAAATAAAAAAAAATACAAAATTATTTTCTATTGACTATATGGCATTTACAGAATTTTCATGTCTAATAGGTACTTTTTCATTCTAGGAATAAATACCAAGGTCTCTTTCTTAAATTGAAATAAGGTTGAATATTAATATAAGATTATATGAATATAAGATTTCAATGGGAACAGTGGAATTAATTTAAATATGCCATGTTGTCCCACTCACTCTAACCTCCGCCCCCCCCCAAAAAAAAAAGTGGTTCTTCACACTGTTCTAGAAATAACTGATAGAATTCAATTTTAACACTTGTTTGTAAGTACGTTTTATTTAATTATTAAAAAATAATATTTTATTTTATTTTTAATCATTTGCTAATCATATTTAAAAGCTTTCTTTCTCTGGAAAAGAACTGCCAAGCAGTCATTTTTCTCTTCATCAGTTACTTAATCACTTTTTAATTTTATTTATTTTTTTTTTTTAGTAACAGTTAGGTAGATCTATTTTGTGATTTAGTAGAAACACCAGGCCAGTGCCTTTATAAACTACTCTCAGCGAGAAGTTATGTTCAAGAAAATATGATATGCTTTTGGTATTTTGAAATCACCTCTATTGCAATGCAATATATTACACCATATAATATTTTATAGACAACATTTTATAGTTCAGAATACAGAAGTATGTCTTGTAAACAAACTCAAAAGTATAGTATAGGAGCTTAGAACAAAACCGGTAGGCGCCATTCATTATTGTAATGATGTACTTCACATTCTTTGTTTCTTGCTGCCTGAAGTGTTCTAAAATAGTTTTCTATTGTATTTTAGTACATTGTTCTGTTTCAAGAGTGGGAGCTTTTTCTTACTTGTTTAAAGAATCTATTTAAAACAAACAAACAAAAAAAAACACAAAACATTATCTTTAAATGTATGGTGTTTTTCTGGAAATGTTGTTATTATTTTTTGCACAGTAGTTCATAGCAGGACAGGCAAAGTGTCTCTCAGCACACAAAGCTTCAGATGCTGGAACTGGGATACTAAGAAAATGGTGTTTCCTGTGTGTACTTACGTATAATATATTCTGGTATATCACTTTATGGCTGAAAAATTGAATCTGATCTGTATGATATGTTATGAACCCAATATTATACAGGATATGGACCATTAGTGGTCACTGCCTCCTCCTGGTATTTTCCTGTGGTTTCATGGTATTGCCCAATCCATGGCTACATCAGTAGCTTGCTTTTGATAGCTTGCATATTCCTGCGCATGAGAATATACAGCTTGAGTTTCTCACAAACTTTTCTCTCCACTTTTCCTCACAGTACCAGTGTTTTCTGATCTACAAGGGACTGTACTTCCTTCATAGTCATGGAAATGCCATTTAAACTGAGGAGCATGGAAACAATACGGAAGTGTAAATTGAAGTATTTTAGAAAAATGTGTTTAGCATAAACAATGGGAATACCACTTTTTTTTTATGATCCACCACATAAGCAAATTAGACTATTAGTTTCTATAAATAAATTTATATCTCACATGATTTCTGCCCACTTTGAGTAGTTGATATATATATATATATGTTGTGATGACAAATATATGCCATTAGTGCTAATTTGAAAAAGAAAGACTGCAAACTGCATTTATCTGATGTAACATCTAAATTTAAGTCTGTAACACTATAATTCACAAGCCTTCCATGTAAGTTTGAACTCTCAGAAATTCAGATATTTCACTGTCCAGAAGTGCTAACTTTTATTTGCATTTAGTAGAGAAAAACATTACAATTGTGACAAAAATCAGTTGCTATAGAAATGGACTATGTTTATCTCTTTTGAAGATACCTTTTCAGCAGCTGGCAGATGTGCTCTCTTACTTTTGCAAGCAGTTATTAGTCTTTAATTAAGAGGATTTCCCCAGTTTTCATTGAAATAAGTTGGAAGTAATCTTCTGTTCAGTACTGCTATAATCTGTGTAATTTTTCCAGGTCCTGGCTCTCCATGACAATATTCTTGATTGTATGTATAGCTTTTCTGACTGCAGTACATTGTGTTCACATAGTTTAGAAACAACAAAAGCCTCCTGGATCATCCTGTTCACCAGCTTCTCTATGGAGGATCTTAGATGGCTCTTTCTTTATATATTAGATGGACTACTCCATTACCCAATTTCCACATCCACTGCAATTTGCAGAAATCATTCGCAGAAATAGAAACAGTTACTGTGAATACTGTGAAGAATCAAGGGAGATTTCTTAATGCATTGGCAAATAAAATGTTCCTCAGACATTGTTATTTCAAAAAGAAAATATTGCTCTTAGCCCTTTATTAACTATGTATATAGAACACACTTTTGCTTTGTTGATTTCATGGTTTACCACCATGGTTGCACACCTAAGCTTTTAAAAGTTAAAGATTTATTTATGTTAAAATAAAACTGTAATTGTTGCAACATAGAAGCTGAAATAGGATAGTCTCAAACAAAACTACATTCTTTTAAGTTGGATTTCGTACGTCCCTGTCAGAGAGGAAGAAAAAAAAAAAAACTGTGCTGCAAAGGATAACCAGAGAAGGACTTCCAGATGAATCCTTTCATCTGCTGAAGTAAACCAGAATGCCCCATTGCCTGGTGATCACTAAGGTTGGGCAGTTTGTGGCACTTGAGCCAAAACCTTACTGTGCTGTTCTTCACCAGTTCTCTTTAATATTTGCACATTTGAGGGAGAACCAAGAGTAGAACTGGTCGAAATTTGTAGGAGGGTATGTAAACCACAAATCTGCATTAAAGCAAAGTTACCAAGTCTGCAGAATCTGAAATCTGCAAGATTGCAAACTCAAGGCTGAAGTAATGGAAATTTGACTGACAACCATGTCCATGCTCTGCAGGTTGTGTACATGCTCTCTTTTGGTTCTGTTGGGTGGCCGCTTCAGCCCATGTCCATTAAGGTGATTGCTCCTACGGTACTCAGAACAGAAGAAATTGTAACAGTACCTGCAGGGAGAAGTGATCAAAAGTTTATAAAGTAAATGCAAGTATCATAGACTTTCTTGGTTTAGAAAATTGTTTTATTTTACTAGCTATCAGTAATGTCTTATTTGTTCAGACAGTAAAAAGGGCAGGTTGCATTTCGAGGGGGAGAGGGCAGGGAGATCATGTTTATTAATTTTCACTTTATCTTAGAGTTGAAGCAGCTAATGTGATTGAGAAATCTATACTTTTCATTTGTTTATTTTCTGCAATTGTGGTATAACATTTAAGTTTAAAACATTATAAGCAATCAAGGGATTTAGCGCTTTAGCTGTTAGAAGGAAGATGCTGTTGTGTTGATAAAGTCTTCGGACTCTCTCAAACCCTGTATCAGATGACTTGCTGTGGTTCAAGGAGCCATGAAAGGATCTTTTAAAGACAACCACAAACATTAATTTTCCTGACACCAAATACTGGTGGAGCTGAACCTGAGCACCTGGTCATAGCAGTGTGTCCAGTGAAATCTGAGCTGAAGGAAATGCTACCTAAAAAAGCCTTCAGTATTTTGCTAAAGATATTTGAAGATTTCTTGAAGTCAGTGGTTTTATTAAGCATCTTATTCTGCACCTCTACTGATACTTAAAGAAGGTCCTTTTAGGACTGCTGTAAACTGCATGCTTTCATGATACACTGAAATTATTATTAAGCTGGAGAGAAACTTAATATGTTCAGTGTTATGTTCAGGACTAAACCTGTAGACACCTAAGTGTACCTAAAAGACTTTTACTACGCTGTATTTATTGTTTAAGCTATCCAGATTCTACTTTATTTTTTTTCATTTTGGTGTTCAGCTTATTTCAAAATGGAGCATATTGCAGGAGCTATGCCTGTAAAATGTCAAATATGCCCAAACTGTAGCAAATACTGGAGGAATTCGTATTAAAATTCCAAGCTGAGGTGTAACTATTCTGCCTTTTAACCTAGTGATAAATCTGTATTTATAAACATCTGGCAATTCACCATTTCCAGAAATATCCTCCATGAATGAAAAGATTTTTGGGAATGATCAGTTGGAATCAGCAATGATTTCTTGACATCTCTCTAGTATTTCAAATTTTAAGGATCATTTTGAGTCAGAGGTGCTACTATCACTACCAAGTAATTTGTCATCTGCAAGTAATTTGTCACCTGTCTTTGTGACCCTGAAGAACTTTGCAAGGATATGAAAAATATATATATATATATATAACACAGCTTTTATAATTACACCCAACTAAGAACTCAAGAGCCTGTTGGCTGATAATAATAATAAGATAAATGTTTATGGCTCTTGCTACCTTAGGGTCATAGGATGGAATTACATATAGGTAGTGGGGACCTGCCTGTCCTATTTAGCAGCCTACCAGTAGTGCCAGCATGAAAGCTAAATTCAAAACTGGTGATCATGATAGCAGTGCTGGAAAGCATGTAAAGTCTTTCTAGATGGTCTGAACATGGTCTGAACTTTTGGGTAGACCTGTGCGGTATCAAGAGTTGGACTTGATGATCCTTAAGGGTCCCTTCCAACTCAGGATATTCTATGATTCTATGATTCTAAATCAGTGGTCAGACACATTTAAAGGATACAAGCTGCATGGTTGTTTACAGCTTGGACTTTTTCTGTGCAGAGAACATATGAAAGGTGACAACTTTTCAAAGCATGCTTTAAAAAAAATGCAAAAATATCTCCCACCACACCACCACATTTTTTTTATATTGATATTAACCTTTTCAGAAACAATAATAGTTTTATTAAACCTGCCGTTGGAGATGTAGGCTATATACCTTTTTTTTTTTTTCAGTATCTGAGTGTTAGTGATTGGACATATGATGGTGTGTTTTAACTAAATATTTAGTGTCTTGAGGTTGCTTGCCATGTTCATTTAATCACTGTAATATTTGCACAGAAAATATTTAAAAATTTTTGAGATTAGACTTCATTGTTCTTGTTAGAACAACATTTCTATTGATAAATACTTGTAAATTAGGTATTATACTAAGAGACTCCAAGTGTTTGTGGTGAAGGGCCAAATGTGTCAAGCCACCACTGGGAGTTGGAGAAATTTACATAATTTAGATTCAGGCAAAATTTAAGCAATCAAAACTTCATGATAAACAAATATTAAAAATGAACAAATCAGACCAATACTGAAACTGAATCTAGGGGATCAAATTCACAATATCTGCCTGGATCACTGAACTGCAGGTTATGTTATAATATCTGTAAGTATCTGTTATATCACAGAAGACAGCCTTTTTTTTTTGTCAAGGAAGAAAAGCTAGAAATGTATAATGCTGTCTGATTTAGCTCAAAACTGAGGCTGATCCAGCACAGCTGCAGTTTGCTGTATTAGCATTTACTGTTGTTTAGCAGTCTGAATTTTAAAAAGAAGCCCTTTTTTTTTAGATTCCAGATCTGGCTGCCCAGCTGCCATCTGAAAACACTGTAATGTATAGATCTGACACTGACATGGCAGTCATGTACCAGGCTGCGAGACTGGCAATGCAGTCTGTAATAGATAAAAATATCATATGACTACCAAAAGATCCTTTTTCCTTTTTATTTATTTATTTATTTATTGGCTTGAAACCATGACTGAACATGTTGAATCTACCTCTGCTACTCTGTGGAGAAGTGTAGAACAAGACAAGGATAAGTAGCACTTAGCAGTGGCAGAGGCTGGTCTGGAAAGGTTTCTGGTGCTTTCATAATGGAATACCTGTACCCAATTTCCATCTCACATTTCAGATGCAAATAATTAACGGAAAAGAAATGAAAAATAGTAAGAATTTTTACTTGTTTAACACTGGATGGGGAAATCTACTTCTCAGCACAACCCTTGCCCCCTTGCTGAAGGAACACGGAACTGTAGATTTTGTTAGCCAGCCACTTAAAAAGCTGCTGGTAACAGCCGATTCACAGCTTTTGCCAGTAGATGGGGCTGTCCTTCAAGGTGATGTCTGTATCCCCTCACGGTCTCTCTCCATTCTCCCCCATCCCCCTTTTTCTTTCTTTCTTTCTTTTTTTTTTTTTTCCTTTTTTTTTTTTTTTCCTGGCCTGCTATTTGCTGATTTGTATTAGGTACCACAGAGTGAGCCTCAGAGCCTCAGAACAGGAAGCTGAGGATGAAGCAGAGAGGATACTGCAGAGTGCTTTTTTTTTTTTTTTTCCTCTTCCCAATGCGAATGCAATGCAGCAATTTGTGAATACTAGGTAATGTTTTGAAACTGGGAATCTGAACACGTTTATTAGAGAGAATTTCATCATTGCTATCTTTTGGGGTTTTATTTTTCTTTTTCCTCATAATACATTTGAAATTCATGTTTTATCAGGTAAGCCAGCAGGACATTAAATCCGAGACCTCAGTTCACTTACATTAGCTGTCCATATGGGGTGTCCCCCCCCAAGTTGTTTTTTTTAATATCATATTTGAATGTTTGCTTTGTAGTTAATGCTAAGCATATAAGTAAGGAGAAAATCCAGTTTGGTGGTTTTAAAAATGTTTTTAAAGCTGCAGTTAGGTGTGTTTAGCACTACAATATTTTGTTACGAGATGGATTTCACTGGACTTATATATTTGGATTCTTGCCTTTTTATTTGTTTGTGGTTTTTTTGCCTGTTTATTTTTTGATTTTTATTATTCAAGATTTTTCCCCTAAACTGTTTAGAAGTAACAGAGGTTATGTTGTTCCTTCACATGGAAAACATACAAAGGGCTGACCTTAGCTTTGCAGGAGTGTACAGCTTTCCTTCCCATGAAGAAGCTCTTCTTTAAGGCTAAATGCTTTATCCAAATGGTTGGGGTTTATTGAAGGTGGAAGGGGCTCCCTCCTCTCTTTTTCCCCCTTCTTTCTGCATCTACCTCTTCCTCCAGCATTTCTGATTAGGTACTTCGATAGAAAACCTTGTTTTTATTTACATACAGATCAGGACTGGTTGTAATGCTATAGATATAACTCGGTTCATAATCTGAACCGTCTTGCTTTTTCAAACAGCACAAGAAATTTGCCAGGTGGACATCAAGCTCTTTCAGCGTCTTTTCTAAAATGGATTTCTTCTCTGCTGCTTGTCTGAGGTATGTGCTTAACACACTCCCACTGAATTCGTTTTGGATTGGGCTGGCTGCTGCATCCCCTCTTTGAAAAAGTAGTGGTTGCTCATTCTGCAGCATTTGAAAATGGATTTGTGTTTTGCTGTTACTGTTAAAAATCTATCCAGTCTTACTTATCACAGAAATGCTTATTTTGTAGTTATGATGTTGAACTCTTGAGTTGTATTGCCTGATGTTAGTACTGCATTCTTGAAACGCACCTGCTTTTTCTATGTTTTTCAAGCTTGACCCTTCTTTTAGTATAAAGTACAATGGAAAAAAAGACTAAAACTGTGCTAAAAATGACTCTGAGAATTAATGTGAAGCAATAACAGGATGATTGTTGTCAAGACTGATACCCTGTTAGTTTATTCTCTTGAGCCTAATTTGTGTGATCTTGAATATTTGCTGAAATATGACACAAGAAAACAAGTTAGAGAAAGTCAGCCTTAATCTGATTGTCCTCAGTTAGTCAAGTAGAGTCACAGATAGTTTTCATTATTTAAAAGGAAGTAAACATGATGGGGGGGGAGGGGAAGGGTCAAGTTTTTATTGTATAAGGAATCATATAATCTAAACAATTCTAGGGAAATTTTAGGTAAACAACAGTAATTTGCATAGTATCATTTTAGAAAATATATATATATATATGAAGCATGACTATAAAGACTTTCAGGAAAATGATGTAGATGTATATAATAGAATCATATATCCTAAAAGCTGTTAGCAACACTACTTTATATCAATGGTAAGAGTACTTTACTATGGATCATTGAAATCTATATTTAAATTGTTATATTGGAACCTTAACTTGCTTTGAAGTTTCTGGAGTTGTAAATGTCGAGAGTTGGGAAGCTAAAACAAATGACTGATTATTGCATTTTAAAATCAAGGTGGCCTTGAATTAGAAAACCTTTAGAATGTCAGTGGATATGACCCTTCTCCTCAATGCATTATCCCAATGCCAAGGACTTTAAAGGACAGGTGATTGTTTACTTTTAAAGGTGATATCACTGCTACTATCTGTATCACACCACAGCCTGTCCTCTTTTCAACATTTGGGCTCCTATTCTAGGAGTTTTGTATGTTACTAAGAGAAGAAAATGCGTTCAGGTAGAAAAGCCAAAAAGCTTGATACTGGATTTTTTCCCTTAAATGGTATTTTTTGGATCCTTTTGGCTAATTTAAATCAAAGAACTAAGATTAAATTGTGAAGATTGCTCTGCTCTTGGTTATGAGAAATTGTCTGGCAGTACTAGGAAGAAGTGGGTACTTCCTTGCAAATATTTTTTGAAAAGTGGCACAGGCTTGGTCTAATTTTGTGTATGTAGTTAGAACTGTGTTCGATACTCCTCTAGATATATATGTTTTCTTTCATTTTATTCATTTTCTCAAATCCAGTACCAACTCACCTGCAGGAAAACATGCTGGGTCTTTTGGGCAAAATATTATGAATAGATTTGTTGATTCTCTTGCAATTGCAGAAGCATATCCTTCAGTTTCTCCACTGAAGACAGCTGATATATATCGGAGTCAGTAGGATTCCACAAGAGTAAGAGAGAGCTGTATTTGGCCTGTAGACTTTCTGTTGATGCCAGAAGAAACACAGCAAAAGACAAACCAAATTTCCTTTGCTGGCAGATGTATTAAAAATTGAACAATATATATCCACACTTGTAAACTGAGAAAAAATATGATGCCATCAGTAAGACATATTAGATAAGGAATACCATTAGACTTTTTTTTAGCAGAATATTTCAGAACACTTAAGAGATCAAGTTGCTCAAAGGGAAAAATCATAAAGGTGGACTATTTTAAAATGGAAAAAAGAACCTTTGGGTAACTTTTACCCATTAAAAGCTACAGATGATGTTTCTGAGTGAGCTGATTACTGTAGGGAGATTGGCAGTATCATGCAAAATCTTCAAATGTTTTTCCCAGAGGTGAATAGTTCTGGTATATGTCACTTCCATTTTCTCTAGTTGTAGGTTTATTCTCAATGGATTTCTATCAATGAAAACTTCCAAAAGTTTTATGAAAACATTTGAAAATTTGGTATAGGTGATGTAATTAGTTAAATTTCAAATTTAGACTGAGAAAATGTAGTCTGTTCTGTAGCCAGGTTAGTCCAATTTCTGTAAAATATATTGATCATTTTTATTCAATTAGTAATATTTATTTAAAGAATTACAGTAATGTCTTAATGACTACATGGGTGTTCAGTGTTTTCACGTCTCCTGTCTCTTACAGATTTTTGTGTCACCTTTTCTCTCTCTCCCATTTCCACCATTGTGTGTCATTCCAGGGCCCCTTTCAGTCTTCTAATGTGCTATTTAGCTCTGAAAAAAAAAAAATTGATTTTATTTTGAGCCTATTACCAAAATTCTGGGTAGCACCCTGCCATATTAAATATCACTTGAAATACCACATTTCTGACTCAGATCCCATTTTACTTATTGTTTGCATTTATCAGCCCCGGAAGCTTTCTGTCTCCTTCCTCTGTGCTTGGAAATTCTGATTATATTGCTTTTTCTATACATAAGTTTTTATTGCTTTCTGTCTCAGCAGTGCATTTCTGTCTTTCCAGTGTTCTATTTTAAAGCGTCTCTATCCTCCTTTTTTGCTTGTTTCCCCATTTTTTTACAAGTCTCTGAGAAAAAGAGGACATGACCCCTCCATTTTTGGTCTCAAAAACATCCAGATCAGTTTGTGCTTTTCCCCATCTCATTCCATCTATCTTGATAATTTATTTCAATACCTTGTTAGCATGTGGATCAATCTCCTTCATCTTACTTCTACTCCTTAAACAGATTCTCTAATTTCCTTACAGAATTTTCTTTTTAAAAATTACTTCGTAATACTCTTACTTCTACTCCTTAAACAGATTCTCTAATTTCCTTACAGAATTTTCTTTTTAAAAATTACTTCGTAATACAATTCATAACACTGAAGATCATCATGATAAACAACAACAACAAACAAATCCTGTCAAGGTCAGCAAGAAAAAAAATAGGAATAAATCTAGAGGCTTGTGGGACTCTAATAGGCTTTTTTAATAGTGGTTTTGGTCAAAGATGACAAAGCTAAGCAGCAACTATACTACTTTATAACTGAAGTAATGGATCTGAAGGAAGCTTTCAAATGTTTGGTTATTTAAGCGCATTTTAAGCCAGTGACTTGATGGTGTTCCAGATGTATTGGCCTGCAACTCTTCCATCCTCTCATCCCTCCCTGGACTCCATTTTCTACTTAGTCTTTGATAGTGTTTCCTTCAGAGGTCTTTCATTTTCTTTTATGTTTTAAAGTATCTGACTGTTTTGTTTCAAATTATTATCAGATTTACTTGCCAATAGGAAATCATGACTGAGATCTTTCTGAGGAAGATGTGAGGTGCTTCTTTAAAGAATGCCTCAACAGGGCTCTTATGGAAGCTTGGGAAGGATTTCTTGAGTAGGTCTAGAAATGAAAATGGAACGGAAGAGGCAAGTGGATGGTTAGAAGCTGAATACTGGAGATCACTTTTGTTCTCTGCGTCCTTAGCAGGTAGTACAAGAAAGAGACTGCAGAAATAGACTCATCCAGATGAGATACTGGGAGGAACTTTCTAATAGTGAGGATGGCGAACGGTTCTAAGAGAGTGTCAGGGAAAGCTCTGAAATCTGTCATGAAGGTCTGTAGGAAGAGGATAGATGAAACATATACTGGGAAATAGGTTTAGTGATCCTGCTTTGGACAGGGAGGTGTAGTAGATGGCCTCTGATAATTGTTTCTGACCTTATTTTTCTGTGAGTCTACAAAGAAGTAGATACCCAAGGAACAACACCCTTCCAGAAAAATACAAAAAATACTTCAAAAACAGACATCCTAAAAGATATCTTAATTAGGATTTAATTTAGGATCTTAAAGTACATAAGCCACTGATACTAAACGGAAAAAATAAGTTATCCTCAATTAAAATAAATAAATATATTCTTAAAGATTAACTATGTGATCCAGATGTTATCTGGAAATTTCACCTCCAAGTAATAATATTTTCAGCTCAACATATTTTCTCTTTAGAAACATTAGGGGAGATAGATCAGAAAGGATGACCCTTTACCATGTTTTCAGGACTTCATATTGTCTCAAAACAGAAATTCTTACAGATCTACTACTCTGAATTATCAATGATAGCTGCACTTCAAGGAAAATCGTCTAATTTTATTAGATATTTTGGCTCCGTCTATGCCAAGACAAAGTGACATGAGATATTCTGTTTCTTCAAAGTGTCTTGTCCTTAAAAACCTAGTGACCATATGCACCCTGTCTACAGGGAATGCCTTCTCATGTGAGCTAACTCTTGAGTTATGTCCTGAAATTATTTGGGAAACTACTAACTAAAATGAGTGAAATCTGTGCCAGGGTCAGTTGTATTTAACAAGAGGTGCTTGGGTCCCAGGATCCAGGAGTATTTCTTTCCATTGATTAATGCATTGGCTCCTAAGCTACAGAGTAAAAAAAAAAAATGTTTTTATAAATATGTATATTAAAATATCTATATATTTACTTAGGAAGAGGTAATAAGACTTTATTGTGTAAAATATTTATTTAGAGTATGACTTTAAAATAGGCTAAATAAATTCACAAACTGGAATAACATGGTAATCAGGTAGAGATACAATATTTTAACTTTTGAATTAACTATTGAAAAGGAATCAAAACAATATTATCTTGAGTGTCCTTTAGGAACTTTATACTTAGAAAAAAGTTAATTTGAACTGTATAGCTTCTTTTTTTTTTTTTTTTCTATGACAGTTATAGAGGGACACATCTTCACATAGATTGCTTAATACTTATTTTAAAAATTTAATTGAAGTCTGGAAGATTGTTAATCAATACTTACAAGAAACGCAAGACCAATTTAGAAAGTATCTGGTGAAATCAGATGCCTAGCTGGACTAAATCAAACCCACACCTGTTTTATTTCTTTTTATTAATTCTGAAAACTAACATGAAAAAGTGTACACAAATCATTACAAATACATTTCTGTTTAGTGGCAAAATAAATTGATTTTGTTTAACAAGTGATCAGTAAGACTTACACAGGGTGTGAGAAAAAGAAAGCTATACTCAATATACATAAAACATGATGGAAAAGAGTACACTTCAGCTCCTGGTACTATTTTCTGGTACTGGGGAGCTTTGTAAAACTGTGTTTGCTGACACACCTAGATGGGGAAGGCTTGCCAGATGTTACTTCAGGATGTTGTGTTGTCTGCTTTTTGATGGACAAGTATAAAACTAGTTGTAGAACTGTACAGAAACAGAATTTATGTTTGGGCTAGAAAAGTGTAAGAAAATTTTCTGAAATAATTTTATTATATTACAAAAGCATGTTTTGAAAGAAAAAAATAAGGTTTCTAAGTCTGGTAAAGATAATGAAAACAAACAAATGATTTGCATTAGTAGTGTTGGGTTTCCATACTATTCCTGGTAGAGTAGCAAACTTAATCATCTTATATACTTCAAAGGACCACTAATTTTTCAAAATTACACTGTAACTAATTCTATCTGGCAATTCAAAGGGTTTTTCATGTCAAAGAGTTTCTGAACAGTTACAGATAAACCTCATATACTGTGAGACAGTTATCCTTCTTTAAAAAATGAGGAAAACGGAGATATGTTTGTTCCAGTCACTGGACAAAGTTGTCCAGGTGGAGAGGCTCCATTGATGGAAATACTCAAAGCTTGATTGCACATGGCCCTGAGCATGCACATGGCCCAGGGTGGGTTGGAGTGGCCAATCTCCAGAGGTGGCTTCCCACCTCTGCCAGTCTCTGAGTCTAATACAAAAGCAAAATTTTAGGAGTGTACAGTGGAAGATGTCCATAGCCTAGCCATCTGTAATAAGTGGCAACTATAAAATAAAATATAAAAAAGTACGCTACAAACACAGTCTTGTGTTACCAGGTATGAGGGCTGTCCCTGCTTTGAAGTTTCATAAATGGGACATAAAGTAGACAGTAGTTTACAGCTTTATTGATATATTTATGAGCAATGATGCTACCAAAATAAAATAAAACTTAATTACTTTAAGTACCTTTTAAATAGAATTTCAATCAAAAATATTTTATTCAAGTGATGTTTTTAGTCTTTTCTTTCTTAAATATTATTTGAAAGTGGTATTTTGCAACCATCCAAACTAGAAGGAACCATAGCATCCTTTGGTTTGCTAACAGCAACATCTGCTTTAGTTATCGCTGCAATGAGTTGAAAAGGAGTAACAGTTTAGAAAGGCCTACACATTTTGGACTTCTTTAAAAACCTCTACTTATTATATCTAATGCCAATCCAGGAATTCTTACAGTTTATGGAAGTCCTACGTCTGCAGTCTGGTAGAAGATTCTCATATCTCTTAGATAGTATGTCTGGTAATTTTGACTCTAGGTTATATCCTGTCTAGCTGCTACACAGCCTGTATGTGAGTCTGTCGCTCATGGGTATTGACTTCAGACATGCCCTCTTCTTTCCCCTTAAGAGGTTTCTGTACATCTGCGAAGCCTACATTCAAGTTAACCCTGAACCAACACTAAGTAATATTTAATGACTCTGCTGGGAGAAACTAAAATGCATACTTCTCAATAGCAGGAAATAATAAATTACCAGACATGCTACCAAAATAAAAGCAAATTAGGTGATACAGTACCCCCTGTTTTATGTCCGTCTGCCTAATTCCTAGTCAATAGCTAGCACTGAGTTTCTTGACCAAAAAAAAAAAAAAGACAAAAAATGTTTTTGTCGATCAATTAATTAAAAAAAAATGCAGCGGAGTAATAAATTCATTTTTATTTTTAAAAGCTACTTCTCTGTTCCAAAACAGATAAAACGATCTCTCTTCCGTACATGTCTTCTAGTAGTAAATGTCTTTTAATAAAGATTTTATCTCCCTTTTTCTTTGGCCTCTTTGCCCATAGGATTTCTATGGGCATCTCATCAGTGACATTTTTTCTGGGTCATATGCTTAGCAGGATTCTGAAATGCTGGTTCTGGTCTGTTTTGGCTTTTTTTTTTTTCTCCTCTCCAGTGACTAAAGATTGACTATGAGCTAGAGCTAAAATTTCATAAGATAGGTCAAAGCTTACATGTCTAAGTCTAAGTCTATATTTAGGTGCTTAGACAGAAAAATAGTGTCCAAAACAGTGTGACAAGAATTTCATATTGACTTCTGTGTGAATTCTTGATTGCTTAGCACTTTGGAAAAGAATGGCTTATGCCTTTAGCTGTCTATTCAGATAAATTCCTGATATGAAATATGAGCCATTTGTTCTCTTTTGTGTGAGAAAAGATTGTGAAAATGGCTAAATAATGACTGTGGGCAGTAAAATTGTGATTAGCACTTTTCTGAAATCCACAAAATAAGCAAGTTACCCTTCTCTTTAGCGGTCTGCAGGTCTGTTTTCTCTGCATAATAATTCTAATTCAGGTGGCTCTCCCAAAGCAGTAATTAACTTTAGGGGATTATAAAAAAAAAAAAATATATATATATATATATTTTTTTTTTTTTCTTGAGATGTTGATGAGTTATCTCAGTTCAAATTCTGCACTGAAGATATGTAGGGCATATTTTTACCTCTGGAAGTTTCAGAGACTTTGTTCTTAAAAACTTTCTGCTTTCTGCCTGTCAGGCTATACTACTGAATGCAGTGCACCATATCGATTCTCCAAAGTACACAATTTTCAACTTTAATACCTCTTAAATTCCAGATTCTTACCTGGAAATTGTTCTACTTCAGTTTGTGCCTACATTACCTGTTGTCTTGCATACATATGGATATTTTTGTGTAGCTTTTATAAGTAAGGGTACTTCTAGGGAAGCTAAGAAACAAATCTGTATGTACTACTTGAATATGGAGAGAAAGTGAATTACTGCCCAACACAGCATGCTATCTAAGTGTAATGAAAAATGTTAGGTGTCATAGACAGAAATAACACACTTAAAGTGAAATTATTTTGGTAGGTGATCAGCCAAATCACAGGAGAGTTTTCAAAGATATCTTGAAAAATAATAGGTTAAGAAGACAATAATGAGGAAGTTTTGTGCAGATATTTGTTTCTGCTAAATGTGACTGGGAACCTTCTTCAAAAGCACTATGTTGATGTAAATTGAAAATTGACCAACAGAGTTGACATCTAAAAAAGGTATTTGTCATAATGAAGAAACAGGCTGCAAAGACCCTCTGAGAAGGGGTCCTATATTTTCTGAGAATTGATACAGGAGGATGACATGGCCTAAAGTCACCCTGGGTATGGGCACATCTCGTTTGATAAGGCCAAAGAAACTTTCTTTCTCTTAAGCTTAAAACAAAGAGAGACTCTCTCTTAAAATAGAGACTCAGACATTTATTACCTTGTGGATGTATAAGAAAGATTCTGTCTCAGATATGTATGGAAAAAAATACAGTAAGATTTAGGCATAGTCTGGCTCCAAAACTTAGACAAGGACTCCTGAAACATGTAAGAGTTGGATTTATTGTGAGAGCTAGTAGCATAGACACCACTAACCTTGGCAGCCTTTAGGTTTGGTTGCTCACCTCATGTGCCAAGCTATTGTGTTAAGCACTGGTAGACTAGGACGTATCACTACACCTAGAATTTGAAAACACTTTGTACCTGCAGAGGTGGTGTAAAGAAGTCTCAAATAATTAAAACATGCATCAGCAAGGCTTCATATACACTGCTGAATAGGATGTTTCTGAAGGGAGCTTGGAGACCAAAATAGCTACAGCCATATATTCTGCCTGCATTCTTCAGTATGACTACATCTTGGCTGTCTGCTGTTCAGGGTACAAAAGCAAAATTGTACGCTGAATAGGGTACATCTGCCTAACGGTACTTGCTGCTGCAAACTTGGAGATCTGCAAGCAACCTGCTTCCCAAATCCAGATGGATTTCCTATAAAAGGCAGTATAGACAGATACATGTTGTGTCAGGAGAAGCTTGTGACAGAATGCAGCTTTGGCTGCACTCTGTAAAATATAGTACAGATGTAGCCTGAGAAAAATAAGTTGAAAAATTAAACATATTTTTAAAATAGGCGTATTAAGATTTGATGCTGTAATATAGCCGACATTTTCACTGAGGTCCCTTCTTATAGGTCATAGTTACTTCAGTTTCTGGGACAGGCTGTGTAAGGTACCTATTCACATTCTTATGCTTTGGCCATCTGTTATGTATCAGACCATTGTGTTCTCACTGAAAAAATACCTCCTGTTCTACACTCTCATAACCACCAGTATTACCTTTAATAGTTGCTAAAACATGCAAGGATTATGCAGGTATTGATTCAGCAACTTTTTTTCCCACTCCCTCTTCTAGTTTCACTAAATTCAGTATCAGGTTTATGTTATTACAAGATACCTGAACTTGGAGATGTATTCTATCCTTTTACTCTTGGAATGTGCTGATGAGCAGTAGGACGGTAGCAGAGACCATGCTGAGAGAGCACAGTTCAGCCAGTGCACTATTTATTCAGCATTTTGGACACCACAGTTCCATATAGGAATTTGTGATGTGCTGAGTTCTATCACACAGTACAGGCTCAGCATTGGTTTTAGACATCTTGGTAGACGGCTCTGCCAAATATCACAGTCCTGTGGCCTATTTTGTTTGAACAGCTCTATCACAACAAAAGTTAAAGTGAAAAGGCCTAAGAATTACTACCTCCTCTCCTTTCACATAATTATTAAGCAATCCTGGTAAAGCATGGAGTCTTTTACAATGGTGGTAGTTTTGATCTTGGCCTTTATTGGTTTGGGAATATTTTGGCTACATTCAACTCTGTCCCCACTTTCTGGCTTTCTCCAAGCTTCTGCTGTCAACCTGTAGCTCACCCAAGAACTCCCTCGCCACCCAGCCCAGCAGAAAACCTATCTTCAGAACCTGAAAACCCTGCCCTGCTCCTAACCAGCCCCAAATTACCCCCACCTAGCATTTGGCTTCCAGAAAGCCTGGCTGCCTGGGAAGGTGAAAGTAGACAGGGAGTGAGGGCGCACAGCTGCAGCTCACTCCCTAGAACCTGTTTACTTAAAGACAATGTTCATTTCAAGCTCCTCATGGACTTGACAGAAAGGTGAAAAATATTCAGGAGGTGAGGGGGAGAGTTTGATCAAGAAAAATAAGAAGAGGAAAAGGGAGAGAGAAAATTTGGATGCAGTTTTCATATATTTTCTTATGACTTTCCCCAGACTAAATCCATGCCACCATCCTCAAGCTTTCCCACACTGACAATCACTTTCACAACATCTATTTCCATTGACATTGTATGTCATATGGCTTGTAATGTCATATGTAAAAAGCATTTTACCAACCCACAACTTAAAGCCTGAGAACTAATTTGTACTAGAAAGAGGACCTTCATGATAATGATTTTATAAACACTATATCATTTTACTAAGTAGTTACTAAATGATGGGTATGTATATTTACATGATTTGCAATAGTGCTTTTATTAACACAAGTATCTTGCCATTATTTTTAATGCATTAGTCCTACAGCACTGAAATATCAAAATATGTTCAGAAAAAGAAACTGCATCTTATGATATATAAATGTCTGCTGGTAAAATTTCATTATGTAAAAGAAAACTAAAGGGAAGTATTTTTCCAGGTTAATGTGCATCTACTTTAAGGTAAGTCAGAGTTTGAATTGAAATAACATTTTTATATAGCATAAATCAGAATTATTCTTCAAGATACCATTTAAATATATCAATCAGGTGATAAAACTTACCTGCATGAATGAAGTCAATAGAATGTTTTGAGAACAGCTTCAATAGGATCAAGAGTTCATCTGTTATCTCAAAAAAAAAGGGGGGGGGGGGTAGTACAATTTTAAATCATAGAGAAAAATGAGAATTTTAAGAGCAATAAATATGGAAAAGTAGATAAAAAGGAGTAACAAACCAGCTCTTACTCAAAATTGCTGAACCCAGAGAAATCTGTTTTATATAAAACTTTTAATGACTTTTCCCTCAAAAATGGATTGTTTGATGTAATTTCCACTTATTAATATATGCATATAGTAGTATATGAAGTCCTCTATTCATCCTAGCCTCAATCAATGTAACATGATCATTTCGAAGCTTCTTGATTGTACCTGTTTCCCTCAGCCTTAAATGCCCTTCTGTTTTTTAGGGCCATGACCTACATGTTGCATTCATTTCTTCTCTGACAGTGTTCATTGTTCATATACCAAAGACTTTATTTTCATAACTGGATATTATCTTTTATGTAATGCATTTATTTCCATTATTCTTCCTGATCTTAAACACATGGAGAAATTCTTAAAAACAAACAAACAAACAACAACAGCAAAAACCACCTTTGGTTTCTCACTAGTTTATACACATGCAACGAGGTGGTATGTATGACATCAGCAGAAACATTATTCAACTCTGAGTCTGGCACAAAATTGTGCTCTGCCTTCAAATGCATTGATCAGGCAGCAAGAATGACATGCTGAGGAATGCCTCCCGGCATTGTTTCTCAGCTGGCTGTATTGTAAATCAATACCTTACTCTGGGAGTGGCTGAAGCTTTCTCTCATCTAGGCAGACTAGAATTAGCTTTCATGCTGTTAGCAGGGTAAAGAGTTCTAGGAGAACAATGACTAATCCTCTCATTTATCTTCAAACTATTTAAGATATTGCATGACCATAAGATATTATAACTCACTATGCTAACTTAAAAATCACTATTTAGAAAAATATATATATTCCAAAACACTGTAACCTCAATTACAACATTAAAATATAGTTTAGTACAGCAAGAAGCTGTTTAAATCACAAATGCAGGAGTACTTCTAATCATTAAAAAGACAAATGTTTATTTGTAATTATAAGAAAAACTGAAAAGTATTTTAATCATCAATCTCAAGTCCTTTAAAATGGCTAAAGTGTGTTACTTCCCCCGACAGAAAAGCTGAGTTTGAGAGATGTAGTTGCTTTAGTCAGAGCTACCATCGTGTGCAATGTTCTCCACTGTACCATGTCACTGCTCTTATTTGAGCTCTTATTCACATGAGCAGAAAAACATGAAACAGATCTTATATCAATTTCAATTCAACAGCAACATAGAAACCTTTGAATTTATTTTTTATCACTTCATTAGTTTCTTTTAAATAATTTGACTGCACAATTTATGTGCATTGTATTGTATTTATAGGAACTGCAGATCTTTCCTTTTTCTATGTCTGTACCTATATTTGAGAAGGGTTTCTTTGCAAAATAATCACTAAATATGCACTACAATCATATTTTTAACCACACAGTTAAGAACTTATTTGATAAAGAAAGTGTAGCCTGCTTTTTAGTAGATGATCTGGTCTTTCTGGAAGTACAAGAAATGGCTCAGAATTTCAATGACTGAGTGTGTTGCTCCAAAATTTAGTATCATTTATGCTATTTTTAAGTATTTAGCTATATTCCAGAAATTTCTAATTAATCGTCTTCTGCTTTGAGTATTATATCACATTTTGGTATAACGTGATATTTACTCATTTTATTTTATTTTTTTTAACTCTTTTGTCACCTACAATGTATATTTTGCCTGTTTTCTCAGTACACTTATTGCAAAATTAATGAATTTAATGCTATTTTTCTGTGCTGCTAAACATTTAATGCCTCTGTACTGCACATATACATTATGATTTATTTTAAAGAAGAACATTTCTCTAATTTTTCTTCTTGATCAACCTTAGGATTAAAAAATAGCAGAAAACCCCCAGATCCAAATACCAGTAGATTTCATAGTCTATAATTGTATCACTTCTAGCTTCTGACAGGATTATTATTTCTCTTTAAATTTTTATATTTTCAAAAATAAAATTAGCATCCTGAATATTTATTGTAGGGTTAGAATATAAAATATTAAATCACTGGAAACTCACCAGCACCTTAAAAGAAAAAAAGGTGAAATCTTTGTTTTTAAATAAAAGTCAGTGTGGCTAACAGTCTTCATTCAATGGTTTTCAAACCACTGCTTCTGCAGAAATACTAATTCCCAGGCTCTGCCTTTCTTTGCAAGTCTGAAGCTTTTCATAATAAGGCTTTGTTCAAAGGGTGTGGCGGAGGCAGCAGATGCTGCCTGTAGTTAACCATTTAATAGCAAAAGCGATTTCATGGCTGCTAGTAATTTTTGAGATTTTTTTTTCCTTTATGAAACTGAAATTATCATGAGTACAGAATAGGATCTTTTCAGATCTCACAGAAGCTGAACACTGGAGGAAATAAATGAGAATTAAAACAAACAAACAAAAAAAAACAGTGAAATAAATCTTGAGAAATTATTGGAGAATGTTTATACACAAAGCCCAGTTCACCTGGGTTTTTTAAACCCAACTGTGATTATTTGGAGTCATGTGTTACAGACAGTAATTCCTATATAGTTCCTTCTCTGTGTGCCCCAAACCTTATAATTATTACGAGCAGATTCTAATGCATGCTTCCTGGGCTAAGATGCCTCATGGCTATGCAAAACACCCTCACAAATTATGATGAGTCAGCTTCTATGGGAGACGGCAGTCTCTAGGTGAATGATAGTGCTCACCAAGACTATTGATCTGAATTCAGGCTTCTTGCAAATCCCTAGGCATCTTCTGGGAATGAATGTAGGCCTTTCTCTCTCTCTTCAACACCAGCTTCATGGAATATCACAAGGGCAGATATGGATGGATGGGGTGAGTTAAGTATGCTCAGGACCCATCCACACAGGAAGTCAACTCACCATTTCATGTCATCTAGATTTAACTCATTTTCAGTAATTCTTTCTGTGGGTACACCAGATGGCTTACCCCACCACCAACTTCCTGGTTGCTCCACAGGGAAACTGCACAAGCAGAAAGCAAATCTGACCTTTAGCCTTGGATTTAGTATTGCTTCAGTAGAAAAATCAAGATGTAATCACAGGATTACAATTGGCACGTTAGTGAAAGGGAGATGACCAAGAAAACTCATTCTGGTAAGTGGGATGATAACTAAACAGCAGATTAGTGGATGGATTTTAATGAGCTGATGGGAATGACCAGGTGGTCTCCTGATGCAGGAGTTGGGAGTAATAAAACCAAAGGTTATCCCTGGCGATTTTGAGAAAAGCTGCGTGCAAGAGAGAGAGCTTGAATGACTCAGGCCAAAGCCCAAAATTTAAGCTAAGAGTTAGTAGGATATTAAGAGAGAGAGCAGTGGAGGACTGTTTTACTTTTTTTATTTTTGTTTTTCTCTCATTTGCTCTCTTCAGAGTAAAGCATAATGGTATTAATGACTTCTGCAAAGTCTCTGTGTCTCTTGCTTTGAATGATGTTTTTTCTGAATCACATGGTTCAGCTGCTGTTTTCCCGAGTGGTGAGCTGCACACCAGTGTCAGAAGTATGGTGTTTTGGGATGAATCTGTTAAGACAGAAGTGAGTGTGGGAATAAGCACTGGTGCTGGGATTTTATGAGGCCTGTTGAAACACAGGTGTCATTTGTAGGAAAGGAAGCAGGCAGGCTTTGTCTAGAAGGTGTGCCAGAGGGACTTAGCAAGGCAATGTGTAGCCTGGAGGGAGTACATCACATTAACTGCAACACAATTTTGAGCTACAGAAACCAGCTCTAAACGTGTACAGTTGCTTGTGTACTAGCTGCAATAATTCGTAGATGTTAGTGCAAATAATTTATTTAATATTCACTAGGCTAGATTAACTGTGGAGTTATACTGCTCCTAGGGCACAGGATGGTAGGGCTTGAGTGCTGTCAGGTCTCAAGACTACTGACATGTAGTAGTGCCTAGACACAAGACAGACATGGTGGTCTGAATGTCCACTTGATGAGAGCTTGTGCAAAATGACATTGGACTAACATTGTTAACTCAAATTCTGTTGGAAAACTATTCAAAACTAATCAGGAAACAGGTGAGATTTATTTACTTTTTTTATCTTTGACCATGCGTGTGTACTGAAAAAAGTTTGTTTTTTTTTTTAAAAAGTCACAATGATGTGATAATTTTTTATTCATTGTAAGAAATTTTCAGTGATGTAAATCATCTGAAAAAAAGGAATGAGTGACATTTATATAACTTGTACTGCATAGCCTACATTGCTTTGTTTATTTATTTTTTTTAACCAAAGAAAGGCACTATTATATTTGCTAAGATAAATGGAGGAAAACATTTCAGACATTGCTTGAGAATATTATTATTAAAATGGTGATGTTGATTCTCAATAGGAGGGGTCACTTTACTGATCAAAGGAAAAAAAGCAGAAAGGCCGCTTCTCTGCACTCTGTACTGCAGCTATTTGTTGCACAAGGTACACTGCAGGAACAAAGTACACATGGAATTCATTCAGCTTGGTAGCACTCCAGTAGTTCTAAACTATTAAATGTATTTGCTCTGATGGAGTAGTAATCCAGATGCCTTGTGATTTGTCCCTTTAAAATATTTTATTTCTTTCTATGGAACTGCATAACCAATTTTTTTCAGCTTTCTAAAATAGAAATGACTCTGTTGCAGTTAATGGAATTAAACTACCAAAGCAGAAAGCAGAAGCAAGCTCTTTATTTTTAATCTAAAGCAAAGCACATTAACTATATTTTGGTTTAGAGATACATTACTTAAATTTAAAAATGTAATGAGAAGTCCAATGGCAATCAAACCAATGCATACACATATATAAAATTAACAGTGATGAACAAAATGCTGTGTCCACATCATGTGGTCGTTTGATTTACTCTAAATGACAAACATGGATAGGACCAACAATATACATATTTGAGGGGAGGCAGGAGTGGAGGAGTGAAAACTGCAACTAAACCCTCTTTTCTCTTAAATACTCCTAATTATGTTCTCAACTATTAATACACCTCCAGCAATATTAAACCAACTTTTCAAGTGAATTTATTGGATACAATAGGGAAATAGCTTTGGGAGCAGGGATCAGAAGCCATGACTGCCTTCCCAAACGAAGGCTTACCATTAAGTTGCCAAGTTCATGTTTTCTTGAGGGCTTTCTTTCTGTCTCAGTAAATCTTGATTTCATCCTGCATAGTGATGGCAGAGTACTGCAAAGGGAGATCAGATGGTCTGCTGCCTGTTGTAGTGTAAGAGTTTTGCTGACTGATGGAAAAATGTGGCTTTGAATTCTGAGAGCTGATGGGGGAGTTAAGTATAAATACTCATGTAACGAGATGTAAACTAAGCAATTATACAAAAGTGTGGATATCACAGACGTTAACTGCATTTTCTCTCTGTCTCCTGCTTACTGGCTGTTGGGCAGCCTAGACTGAGGCGCTAAACTGCCTTCCTAAATCACATAGCTACCCTTGATTATTTGCAACTCTGTGGCAAATTAAATAGTGATCCTCCCTGCTCATTGCTCCCCTTCTATGTCTCTTTTCCTGTGCCCATATCTTTGCTGGGTATCAGTTTAGATAATGGAAATACCTACCTGCAAAGCATAGATGTTTGCTTGAGCAAATATATGTTATTTTATTGCTTTCAATATTTCAGATAATTCACTTATTTGTCAATTCATAAGTATATGCCTTGTTCTGATCTCTGCAGTATTGATGTACCTACTCTTTATTTAAAATTAATATGCATTAAGTAAGTATAGTTAGCTATCTCCAAGTAATCTAATACAAGCAAGTCCTAGTGCCCAGATTTGCATTAGTCATACTGAAAGGATATGTCAAAAAGGCAGTAAAAGAAAATATATGGGAGAATCCTATTATCAGACTGATAATATGCATGTTTCCTTTATAAATCTGTCCATTAGAATTAAATTTAATTTTATATATGAGCTACAGGGAGTCATAAAAAATTGTGCAGTCTTAAGAATCTAATCTGAGTTCTGTTCTTCTGATAAGTGTGTTGCTTTGGATAAGCTACCTAATTTCAGAGCTACCTGTAGTAGCCCTAAAGTGGAGATAAACAGGCCAGATATAGGCTCATCTTCTGTGAAGAAAGAAAAAGGGGTTTCTCCTCAGCTAGAGCCTCACATATAAAGCCATAATAGTTGGCAGCACCTCCCCACTTCTCCTCCCAAAAATCCACACTTTGCAGAAGGTTATTCAATTTTATTCTGCGTTCTGAAGGCATGAATCATAATGACTAGTTGATAATTCAGAAATACAGAGAAACTGTGCCAATAAACAATAAGAAGGAAAGTTACATAGAGATTTGTAGTAGCTGTGATCTGTTAGGTTGTGCCTTGAATCAGCCAGGTGACAATACCTGTGCATATCACTGATAACCTTACTAATATATTGGTAGTTGAAATGAAAGTGAAGTTACCAATGTTATCTTATTGCAATTCAAAGTATTAATGCTAGTCTTTATCATGATGTTTTTTTTTCAAAATAGTAAAATGTATTATTTTTAATAAAACTGATTTGTTAGTTTATGCCAAAAGCAAAAACATAATGTATGTCACAAGGCAAGGGCAAAGTGAATGGCAAAGATTAAATTCTGCTTACTCTAACAGAATGCTCTTGCCTGAGTTTTCCCTTAGCAATCAGTTTCACAGTACTGGATAGTATGAGGAAACAGCAGTGTGTACAAACATTTAAGGGTGGCTTTCTGAAATTCAAAGGAAGGTTAACCAGACAATGAAACAGTCCAGTTTCATTTGCTAATCACTTTCATTTGATGCTATTTTTATTTTCTATTAGTGGTGAGAGATTACTTGTTTCTTACATCACTAAGTGTAACAAATCTTTTTTTGGGGTGTATATAATGAAGAGTCCTGTCAGTCATTAATTCTGCAAGTAACAGTGCAAAAGAGTATGTGATGCATTTGTTGAAAGACTCACGTACATTTCCTTTTTCACTCGTGTTTCCACTTCATCTTGGAAATACATTCGCACCTGACGAACTGGAGCTGCACTATCTCATATTGCACTGTGGAAGGGTACAAATCTAGTCTCACCATCCTTCACCCAAACTGAGAAACTGGAGAATACAGTTGAATACAGTAGGGTGGGGGAGGCAGAAGTATTAATCCACTGGTACTTCGGATGCATGCAATGTTTTACCCCCCCCAAAAGTACATAAGTTATTCTCTAATTCATGCTTGCTGCATGTTCAGTTGTGCCTGACATGGCTATGTCAACTGAAAAACAAAAATACCATTCTTGTCTGTTCACCATGTCTACACACCTGCAGCATTAACCATGGGAGTAAGTTAATATCTATGTTGTTCTAGATATGTATGTTCTAGAAAGCATGGCACACAGCACATTGCTATACAGTAAATCTGAGAAGCTATAGCTTTTTAAAAGTTATTCATACTTCTATGCTTAGTGAGTAAAATTAATGCTAACTAATATTAAAAGTTATATTGCGGAGAATTTTAGCACCTCAGCAATGTAGGGAGAAGCAGGAAGAGTTTTTGTTTTGTTGGAGGTTGGGTTTCATTTCAGCATTCTGACGGAAAAGGGATCATGGAAGGCTTTATGTAGGTGTTTCTGTAGGTGAAAGTATGAACGAGACCTGTTGTATCATAATTGTTGTTTAAACTTGTCTGTTATAATCAAATTCCTACATTTCTAGCACATAGGGTCCACTGGAACTTCAACATCTCAACATTCATTAAATTCTGTGGCAAATGGAAGATGAATTTAAATTTAGGGGTGTTGTCACAGAAGATCAAATATAAAAGCACACTATTATGGTTCATAAATCAATTACAGAAATAAATTAGCTTACTAAAGTTCAGGTATTTGCAGTATTGCAGTATGCCAAGATCCTCCTGAGCAAATTCTCTGGAAACTTTTGTTACTGTTAGTTACGATGGCAATGAAGATAATGAAAGCAGCTGATAGTAAACTACATGTTTTTCAGATTAGGAAAAAAATCTTGTTAAAACCTGCCTCTTTTTCAGAGAGTTAAGTATAGTCTAATTGACTTCCTCAAAGGCCAGCGTGCAAGTGTTTTGGGATCACTTTTAGATGAGGCACCATTTCTCCAGCTGACAAGTCCCTTCATTTTGCCTAGTAAATTTATCTAGGTGAAATTTAAAGACTTTAGAAATTTTTTAAAGCTCTGTGGATATTTGATCTTGAGCTATTCCATAAGCATGCATAGATTTATGACTATGCAAGGTGTACAGTAAATCAGATCCATCGTGGAAGTGCTGAATTAATTGCATGTATATTGCCCAGATGGTCATTGTGTGCGTAGCTAATCCAGTGTAGCTCTAGATGCTTCAGACTTAATATGCGTGGGCAGATCAACTATGCATTGTGCAATAGTACAGATGCAACTGAACAACTTCAGACTTCTGAATGTGGTTTACAGATGGTCTGTGCACAGAGTATATTGAGTGTGCTCTGGAATTAACTGTCTTACAACAATCCGTACACTGCAAAGTATATACAAATATATGTCACCTGGGAAATTTCAGAAGAAACACAATCATTCTATTCTCAAAGATTCTGAGTACCTTATTTTACAGAATTTGAAACATTTTGCCTACCAATACACTGCACATCAGAAAGTCAATGAAACGCAAATGAAGATGTAGAAGAGAAAAAAATAATCTCTGATACATCATTCACTCCAGAAGGAGAGAAGTTGGTAAGAAATCTGGCCCTTTGTCCCTTCCTTTTTAAAATAAACTGAGAAGAGAAAAGCCTGATTGTAGGTTTTTATGTTTCTTTCCCAATAGCAACAGTGGTTTTTTTTAATATTAGAAAATAATGACAGAGCATGCAAACTGTGTGTCTGTAATTGTTCGGTAATTAGGGGCTTGAATTTTTGATTCCCAGAAGTAAACCTAACCATAAAATAAGGAGCTGAGGAATATCTGGAGAATGTCTGGAGAATGCTATTTATATAGAGGAAGAGAAGGTTTTAAATCCTTATTGCTTCAGATACACTTGTATCCCTTTTACCCTTAATGGAGAAAGAATAAGGAAGATGCTGATTCCTTTTAGGATTAGAAATGAGGGAAAGGTTTAGAGAACTGATTCTGGATACAGTCTGCATGGGTTAATACCTTGGGTTCGGGTAGATTAGCACCTTTAATTTTTTTACAAAGAGAAATCTTATTTCTTTAGAATCTCTTCCTCTGATTGTGGCTAATGATTTTATACACCTCAACGAAATATGGGTTGCAGATTCCATAAGCATTTTGACCCCTCATTCATAATTTATCTACTGCATTCCACTACTGAATACATATGTGTGTTTAAGATGTTTGTGCTCACCCTGGCATTAATGATCTACAGGATTTGGGGCTTATTACTTACTACTTTACAATTTTTGTTTGTTTTCATCTCTGCATTTTTTTTATACTTCTAATCTTCCATTCTTCCTAATTTTTCCATTTCACATTCTTCGCTCTCCTAATTCTTTCTACACTGATATACTGTCTCCTCTTTTTTCCATTTTTGTCCTATTTTCATTTTTTTCAGCTTCTTTCCCTAACTTCTGTTTTTATTTATCTTGTTTTGATCTGTGTCAATATGATCCCCTCCCAGCCACATTTTGTATTCTGACTTCTCTGTCATTCCATATCCCTTGCTTATTTTGAAGTGTACTGACCTGCGTTGATCCTTCAGTCACCTGAAAGGTTGACTAATCATTTTTCAAGCACCCCAGCAATGGGTGGAGAGTGAAGTTACCTCTTTATATTCAGGCATGAGGAATATACTCCATTGTGTGCCCAAATATGCATTTCATCTCTATGTCTGATGTCATCAGAAAATTATTCAGCAGCATGAAAGATGTCGGATCTGTAATTTTTAACAGGATTTTTTTTTCTCTCATCAGGTTTATTTTTTTCAGCTGCAATGTATAGACAATATATATTAGAATATTTCCAGAATATGTAGTTACAGCTACTGAATAAAGCACCAGATATACTGTAACAGTTACATTGAAGTAAAAGTTGGACATTGCTGTTCTTCTTACCTAGAATCACTACTGTACAAAAACTTACTTGGAACCTCTACTTTGGTCCCTCATATAATATACAGAGATTATTTTATTTGTTTAGTATAAAATGATTCTACAATGTGTGTTTACTCTTCCTGAACTCAGTGGAAATTTCTGCATTAATACTGATGAGCTCTGCTGCTTATAATTACCAGTGTAATCCTGATTGATTCTGGAGAAGTGTGAGGGGATTTTAAGATTATTACAGCTATGAGGAAATAATGTATGTGTTCTTAAGTACCATGCTTTTGCTTATTCACAGTAAAAAGACCATTACAGTTCTAGAGCTGAGAAATTATTGCAGGTTACATAAATAGCGTAACAACCACACAAATGCCTTTTACAAATGTCAAATCATCAACTAAACTGCTTATTTTATTTTTCTTTATATTATTTTCAATATTGTATTTTTGAATATTCCAATAGAGTATCACAATCACAGAATGGTTTGGGTTGGAAGGAACCTTAAAGATCATTTATTTCCATCCCCCCTGCCATGGGCAGGGACACCTCCCACAGACCAGGTTGCTCAATACCCCATCCAGCCTGGCCTTGAACACCTCCAGGGATGGGGCATCCACAGCTTCTCTGGGCAACCTGTTTCGGGGCCTCACCACCCTCTGAGTAAAGAATTTCTCCCTAATATCTAATCTAAATCTCCCCTTTTTTAGTTTAAAACCATTCTCCCTTGCCCTATCACTACACTCCCTGACAAAGAGCCCCTCCCCAGCTTTTCTGTAGGTCCCCTTTAGGTGTACTGGAAGGCCACTATAAAGTCTTCCCAGAGTCTTCTCTTTTGCAGGCTGAACAACCCCAACTCCCTCAGCCTGTTTCCACAGGAGAGATGCTCCATCCCTCTGATCATCCTTGTGGCCCTCCTCTGGACTTGTTCAAACAGGTTCATGTAATTCTTTGACTGGGGGCCCCAGAGCCAAATGCAGTACTCCAGGTGGGGTTCATGAGAGTGAAGTAGAGAGGGAGAAACACCTCCCTCGCCCTGCTGGCCATGCTTCTTTTGATGCAGCCCAAAATACAGTCAGCCTTCTGGGCTACAAGCACAGCTTGCATAAACAAAAGCATTTCAAAATAAATGTTACATCTTTCTTACTCAGTGATTGTAACATGTTTATTTAAATTTTATTTTCTGCTTTCTTCTAGAATTTTCCTATGCAGAAGAGTAAATGCTAATTAAAATGTGCAGGATGAAAAGATGGAGCAGCCAGTGCTTGTACCACCAGGACCAGACAGCTTCCAATACTTCACTAGAGAGTCTCTTGCAGCTATTGAACAACGTATTGCTGCAGAAAAAGCTAAGAATTCCAAACAAGATCGTAAAGACAATGATGATGAAAATGGGCCAAAGCCAAACAGTGATTTGGAGGCAGGAAAAACACTTCCATTTATATATGGCGACATACCTCCAGGAATGGTGTCGGAGCCCTTGGAAGACATGGACCCATATTATATCAATAAAAAAGTGAGTCTAATATCAATCCTGTTCATATGACAATGTTTGGAAAGCTTCATCATGTTTATTTCATTTATTTACAGTGGATAATATAGTTTGTTTCTTCATCTGTTAACTGGCAACCATGTAGGAAAATGTCATTCTTATAATGCAGAAACAGCTGAGCATTGTTAAAAGGACTAGATATACAATAGCAGAAAGTGTTAGATGCCAGTGATACATATACATTCCACCTTCCAGAAAGATGGTAAATAAATATTTAACATCTTGTTATACAAAGTTGATTTAGCTAATGCATGTTTTAGCACAAATTTACCCTCATGTGGCCTTCACGCATGAGTTCTCTACAGAATGATGAGTTTTACAAAGTATGGTTTTTAACATTGAATTAATCAAATGGCACTAAATGTAACATGATGACTGACTGTATAATTTGGTTAAACAATAGCAGGGTATAAATAAATAGAATTTAAATTTATTCTCCTGTACACTGATCTCTAAATCAGTAGCAAAGTGCCCACTGCCCCCTATGGCACAGGACAGAACCCATCAACCTTAGTGGTTATTAACCATTCATTGTTTTCTTTTAGTTTACATCAAAATTTATACAGATTTATATCCTTTGATATAATTGAATTTATATGAACATCAAAACTGAAACATAGTAAGTAGTCTTTGATTTTGAATAAATGTAAGGATTCTAAGTGTAATAATATATGCATTTTTCTGTACATACTATATTATGAATGAAATACTTTGCAAACTTAAAAAAAAGTAAAGACTTATTTAAACTAAGTACACAGATATGCCACACTTTCTCTGAGGTTCTTTATATTTAAAACTGACAGCATGAACCAATCTATAACACACTTTGGTCCCAGGATTCTGCTTTGGTAGCAAATTCTAGGGAAATATATGGAATCAGAGAAACGCAAGGATAAGTGGAAAATATCATAAGGAGAGTGTAAAGCTGTTTTTAAAGTTTCTGTTGTAACTGGCCTTGAACAGCTCTGCAGTCCTTCCAGGATGATTCTGTTACAGAGCTTGTGTACAGCAGAAAAGCTTTACAGCTCATAGTGATAGCTAGCTCGGGTGATACTTTAATTATTAGATACTGTGGTTATGAAAACTCTATAAATATCAAGATAGGAGTTATTTTGATTTGCACAATGTGCTGTATTCTAAGTGTCTTTTAGCTTGCTAAATTTTATGTGATTTATGAGTCCTGTTTTGACAAGAGAGAAAATACTATGTGAAAGAACAATATTTTTATCTTTATTATTTGATGCCTCTGAAAGTGCCTTTATCTGCCATTCACAGTGTATGAAGTTTTATCTTTAAATCACAGCTCTACTTTTACAAAGATAAAAGATCTGTTTCTGTAAAAGCAGGCCTTGTGGAGTTCTGTACTAATTGTGTCTGACTGTTTATGATATAAAAATCATGTATCATCATATCCTTACCTGCCCACAGTGCATCCTGGACCTTTACAGTCAAATCAACCTGTCTTCTGTGTCTTACACAGGGGAAGACATGCTTGGTATGACCAACAGGTATGTCTCTTGAGCCCTTAGAAATTGAAGACCTGTTCAGTCCTTTCACGGATGGAGGTGAAAACCTACTGTATTAGGCAGGTCTGACAGGGTGCAAGAAATGGAACAAAACTATCTGAACATATTCAATCAAGTTTCTAGATCTTGCCTATGTGAAAGGACGAATCTTTTAATTTGCACACTAAATAAATTTTATCGGCAAATAACATATACTGTACTTCCTGCTGGGATTCTCTTGTTTGTTCTGGTCTGCACATCCACTTCCACTATGCACATTCCACTATGTGCTTCAATCTTCTATAGTATAGGAAAATAAACAGATCTTTCATTCAAAGACATGACAAAACTTTCTCACCCACTAGAAATTTCTCCCTTCCTCCTTCCTTCAATAGAAGGAAAATAGATTTTCCTAACAGAAATTCCAACAGCTATTTCAATTTTACATCAATAATTTGATTTTAAAATACCTACTTCCTGGATTTTCTTACATAGTTATATGTGAATTCTGGAAAGACTTTTGTCTTGTTTCACTTGTCTTTCAAGAGTCTTGGTAGCAGCTGATGCTCTTCCAAGCCTCAGAAGGAGAAATAGTTTGAGAAAAGCCTGAAGCAGTAAGGAACATCTCCATGAAGAATCAAAAGACTCCTAATGCTCAGTGCATTCACCTCCGTACCATTTTACAGATTTCTTTTTACCCTTCTCTGAATTCCATCTTGTAAAGCCAAGGAGTCGATCAGCACAAACTATGCCAATGTAACAGTCTGACAGCTGCTGCCTGATGGTTAGAGATTATAAATTGCTGCCTGGGGAAGCATCTATCTGAAATTATATTGGTCTAAAGAGAAACTGCAGAATGAAGGAAAATAAGTATTTGCAAGAAAGATTTAAGACAAGTGTATGGATTAGCAGATGCCACTGTTGCTTCATATCTCTAAGATCTCTGCATATACAATATCTGATTTATCTGCAGAACCTATGTAAGTTTGGCTTCCAAACATTCAAATAGGGTATAAAAATGGTTACCTACAGCTTTGATCAGGTTATGCTAATGAACACATTCACCTTGCTTCTTCTGGAAGCCTAATTAGCTGCTAATTAGCCTAATTAGAATTTTAGGAATTTCTTCTTTATTCCAAATTTGAGTCAGGAGTGAAATCATCCATGATATGCCTCATATCATATTGCAACCGCCTCGTATTGCAACCCCTCCAACATATTGCAACCCCCTCACTGATTTGGTGTGGGGGGTGGTGGTGTGTTGGTTTTTTTTTTTGGTTGGTTGGTTTTGTTTGGTTGTTTCATCGGTTTTGGTTTGTTGGTTTTTTTGTTTGTTTGTTTGTTTGTTTGTTGTTTTTTCCTGTTTTAGGATATCATGGGCCAGCAGAGCTGAGCTCTTGCCAAAAGTTCTAAAGTGGATCTTGTGTGGAATCACCACTTTTTTTCTGATGTCAGTGGAGTTTTTTTCAAAAATGAGTGTCCCTCCTTACATAATGTTGAAAGATCCCATTTGAAAATGTATTCTTCCAGATCACCTCCTTACACTGTAAAAGTAGCGAGGTTCAAATGTGTCAATAGCAATTTTCAATTTTGTAGCACGATTGAACAAATTCACTGTTTTTTTTTTGGTTTGGTTTGGTTTGTTGTTTTTTTTTTCATGCATTGAAATCTGAAGCATCTAGAATGTTTCACGTTTCATCGTTGGGACTCTTTTCTTAAGCAATAGGTTTGTACATGTCATGATTTTATATAGGTTAATCCACATTTAGACAGGAATAAATAACTGTGTTGAGCTGGTATGAGAGCCTTAATTTTTGGATAAGGTTAGAAATGGGAAAACCTGTTAAGAGAAATAAACAGATAGGTGTGCTAGCATTCTGTTTGGGTATGTAAAACCTACAACCATAGAGGATGTATTCATGCCCAATATTAATTTGAAGCTGAAAGGCAAAAGCAAAAAATCTGTCAAAACAGACGACCTCTGTTTGACAACAGAACAGCCTATTATAGCAAAGTCACACCTGATAGTAGTATAGATTTACACTGTATTCAGATAGCCTGAATGTCAGCAACTGTACCCTGGGAACATAATTCTTCTATTATAATATAATACCTGTTCTTATATTCTTATGATTTTATTATAATGAAATGCTATTGACCATGTTGCTCAGTAATGCCTATTGTTAGAAGTGTTAAATTTAGCATTCTAAGTCATTGCAATACTCTTTGTCTAAAACGGAGTAAAAATGAACCTGGATTTTACCCGCTTTTTACATTCCTCTTCTGTTTAAGAGCAAATCTGTGTGTTCCTGGTACAATGGTGACTGCCTGTCCATGCTCAAGCTGCCATCACAAAGGATCAAGGAAGTTCACACTGCTATCTATAGAGAAAAGATCAGCTGGAATCCCTGAAGATCCCGACCTGCAGGCATGCGTCAAAATCTGGTCCACTTAGTTCCCTACTTTAAGGGCTGGCTATTTTGTCTTGAAGCTAGGCTGACACATTAAAGAGGAGGGAAATGATAGTTGGGATTAAATGGGAATTACTTCACTTTCCTCCTTCTATAATGTAGATTTATCATTGCTGCTGATTGCCACTGCATGCCCTGCCTCTTGCCAGAAGGATGTTGATTGATGCCAGTCACCTAATGTGATCAAACCACTAGCTCCTGGGATTCCCAGACTTGTCTTGGCTTGCAGAATCAAAAAGAGCCTGTAAAATCACTTTACTTAACTTCATTACAACAGAAAAGCTGAAAGCACTAGTGATTTTAGATATTGTTGATGGCTTTAAGTGAAATAATTTTGAATTAAAAAGTTCTAGCAAAGCAAAAAAATAAGGTCTACCTAGAATACAATTGTTTGAAAAGATAAAAACAAAACAAGAAAATGCCAATTTGAAATATGCCACAAGTCTTTTGTTCTAGCTGTCCCTAGGGCTTTCCCCAAGAAACCATTTGCTGTGAATCTAAGTTACCAGCACAACAATATGTCACCACTTGCCTTTCAGAAGGTGCTATGAGTTTTTAAATGATGTTTATCTAACCGTGGGAAGTGGAAGTGCGATGCATTAGCACTCAGCCTTCCAGAAACTACTTTTAAAGTCAACGAGGAGGAACGAAAGGAGAAATAAGGTTTAAAGAACTCTCTGTCCTGAGAGGTTCTCAGAGGCTATGTCTTTGTTCAGCGTGGATTCTTCCCTCTTAGCTGCGTCTTGTCAAAATACTCTTCCTCCTTCTTTGCCCTGCAAAGAATGCAGTGTCTGGGTTCAGATCAAATATGACAGAAGTTACAGAGCTGGGACCCAGGTTACAGACACAAAAGCTGCAAATTGGATACCTCTCTTTAGGGATTTCACTGAATTAATATCCACACCAGCATACTTTGAGTGTGAGCAGTGTCTGCCTTTATAAAATCATTAAAGCACTTTATAAAACCTAAGCCCTGGAAAGTATACATAATCCTGTATATACAAATATTAATCTTATAGTTTATTTAGAATTTATTTAGCTTTTCTCAGTATATGCCTGCTTTGTCCTGACAGCTTTGGGTGCAATGTTTCATGTTCATCCACAATGCCTACACACTGGCTTGCATCTGGGCTGGGACTGGGGTGCCATATCGCAGGCTCACTAGGGAAGCTTACACAGGGATTGGATGTTAGCTGTTACCTGCAGGTTTTAGGAAAATTCTCCTTCAGAGATGAGATACAATTTTAGTTCATGTTTGAGGCTACAAGTCCGAGGACCAACAGAGTCATTCTCAAGGCTCCCATCACAGAGATGTTTTGGGTGAAGAATCAGAACTGAGATGGGAAATTTAAGGCTTGTTGGTTCTGCTTATGCAGGGCAGCAGAAAGTAGAACAGCTAAAATAGCAGCAGCTTCCGACTGAAACTGGAGCAGTGCCAGCATGCTGTTATTTTCCATAAGGCATGTTAGAAAAGAGATGTATGTTTAATACGCTTGTGTTCAAAGATTTTTAAAAAGATGTAGGTTGACTAAATGTAGGTGGTGTAGTTTTAGATGCAAAGTTGGTAGGGAGTGTGATTTTTAGTGTTTTTTGTCAACTACCTCATAGCTACAGAAGCTGGGAGTGCGAGCTCTGAGGTCTGGGGGCCAGGGATGGATGGACCTGGGAGGGGAAACTTGCCTCCCCTCAGAACATTGTACCAAAGAACATCATTCATCTGCTTGGTTGCTTCAATATTTAAAATGAAATCTTCAATTAAGGTCAACCGCCGTTACCCTTGAAAGGTCGTTGTTATCTGTAACTGGAAATATAATTTAGGAATATTAGCTCGAGCTTTATCCCATTGCTGTCAGTTCCATATGCAGATTCTCCATTTCTGTGCAGAAGCAGAGAAAAAAAAAATACACCTCTTACATCTTTCCTACAGATTTTGAGCTTGTGCTTGTGAAGTCTCAGTATTAAGGACCCTCACTATTAAGGGATTTGGTCTTTATTTGAAGGTGTGCTGTGCAGACCCAGGACAGAGAGTCAGCTCAGGGAAGAAGCCAGCAAGTTGGGCTAACTTTTCCTCAGGGAGTATCCCTGACTCCTCCTCTGCTTTCAGTACTTGGTACCTACCACAGACTGTTAGAAACCCTTATCTCCCTCCATCTTCCAGATGCTCCTAGAAATTGGTATCTGTACTTCACGGTCCATAAATACTAAGCTTCCCAAATATAAGCAGACTAAAGAATCATCCTTCTTGAACCTCTTTGGCATATTTTCTCGGTGTAATGGCCTTCCCAGAAATAGTTTTGTGGTCCACTTGCTCATGGTCTTGAAGTGGCACTCGACCTCACAGACACCGAAAAAGATCAACATATTCCCACATTTCCACTGGCATCCTAGTTTACAGCTCACTTCTTCAGCAACGTAATGATAAAAAGGAGGCTTTATCATAGTTTATCCAAGAAATGTACAACTCTGACAAAACATAAAAAGCAATTTTAGACATTTTTCTTTGCCATATTCTTCAATACCTGTAACTGTGTTTGAATTCAGGCCATAATCCTTGCATCATCCCTTCCACGGCATGCAGGTCTCCTCCAACTTACTGATCCTTTCCTCTGCAGTGTTTTTCATTCTCTTTTGATTGATCCTGCAGCTGAAGAGCACTTGAGCATCAAAAAGAAACCTGACAGTCCACATTTGCAGTGCTGTATTGTTAATGTTGTTGCAGCCATGATGGACTGCAGTGTAAGCAAAGCAATGTCTGTAGGGTTTGCATTCATGTAATTCATATTTGGACCATGGATTTATTTGAGAAAAACATACAAGCTTTTAGGCCCACAAAGTCATCATCAGTTATCTGAAGTAAGGCTTGCATGCATTCATGTTTCTCTAAATTTGATAGGCTCTTTAGCTGTTAAATTTAACAAGTTCTCTGTGTTCTGGGGAAGATTCACACCTTCAAACCACAATTTTGCAGAGAGGTCATCTGGGATGTGTCTCTTGTTCTCCTCTGGTAAGGTGTATTCAGATGTCCACAGTCCTCAGAGCTCTGCCTAGTCATCGCTAGATGTGTTATTGCTATTTCCCTCTCTCTTTAGCGCAAAGACCAAGAAACATACTAGAATTTTTAAAAAATGAGAAGGAATGGGCAGTCTACTAAATCAGTTTGTATAAAGATTTCTCTTATTAACACATCATTAACATCCACAGGTAACGTTTTCCTGTTTATGGTATTTTGAACAGGAAGAGAGAGTTTTTGATGGGAAACCATAACTACAATTATAATTTTCGTTAATTGTTTCTGCATCTTTTTTTCCAAGAAACAGATCATGTAAATATATCATATACTGAGGATGTTTAACAAAGCAGTATTATAGAAATGTTAATGAATTAAATGTTCTATATTTAAAATTATACTTTTATACATCAGGTAGGTACAGAAATAAGCTTTATTTTGAAAGTGAGTCTTTTTTGTGTATTGGCTATTCAAAAAGTTATAATTTTGGTGATTGTCACTAGGAAAGGTTTTTAAATGAGCATTTACATTGAATATAAAATGTCTTATGAAATGTCTTTTCTTCCTCTTTTTCAGACCTTTATAGTATTGAATAAAGGGAAGGCAATCTTCCGATTCAGTGCCACCTCTGCCCTGTACATTTTAACTCCCTTCAATCCTCTTAGAAAAATAGCTATTAAAATTTTGGTACATTCATATCCTTTTTCAATGGTGGTTCAGAATGTTACACAAAAAAGTAAGAAAAAACATCTCTTTCTATTTCATTGTAAATAAAAGTTTTCCATAAGCTTTTAATTTTAATTTTATTTTACAGTCTGTCTTATGTTAAGTTTCTATAAATACTAAGAAATTTCTATATATCATATAGATACATTTTAGCTATCCTGTAGAATTTCAATACTTCTGCTGTTGAAATTTACAGGTGGATTTGATAAATCACTGATTTTTAATTTTCAAATCTTTTTCATTTTTTTTAACATTCTTGTTATAGACGTTTTGAATTTACAAGAATTTTTCAGAAAAGTTTCTTCAGATTAACTTTAATATTAAATGTTTCTGACTCTTTGTGCTATGAAGCCTATCCATAATATATGTGTATATATGTATATTAAAAAACAGTTTGTGCTCACAAATTCCAGAAAAGCTCTTAGTTTTGCAGGCAAATAGGTAAATAAACAGCTGCTCAAAAACAGCTATCTCAGGTCTAAGTTTTTCCTGCCTTTTAGGGGTCTTTCTAAGGCCATCCACACAAACAGCTTTAATCGCTGTTGCAGTAGCATGCCTGGAAGCCTGGTTCAGGCATGCTGAATCTCACACTCACAAACTTGCCCAGTTGCACCATATGCCTTTGCCAAATTTCATACACTGCCAGAAAGCACAGGTAGCTATCCAGCAGGTAGTTTGCAGTGTATTTTTATGTGCATCTGGTGGACAGATTGGGGGACCATAACTGATGGGACAGTGCACGAGATAAGGTTTTAGTCTGGCATATGAGATTGGTGCCTGATGTTTATAACAGTTGATGCACGTTTCTAGAGATTGAGGTTTTGCTGCAACTTTCTTGCAAAACTCCAGGACTGGGAAAAGTAGCCACCAAATGAAAACTTGAATATGATAGTAAAACTTTTAATGTTGAACACTTAGCCAAAGGAAGAAGTCTTGTTTCTAGAGACTGCTGGTGGAGTCTTGTAGGCATTTGGGAAAGAGTAAGAAACAAGGCTGACTGCTCATGAGACCTTTACCTCTGAGCTCTCTGGAAGTTAAAGCAGTGAGAGGAGGAAAGGAAAGTGCCTGGAAAGGAGTGAGGGAGCAGCTGGGGACAGTAAGTGACCTGACAGACCTGAGGACACTGTGGTGGTGATGGTGAGAAAATGCAGCCAAATACTGACAAATTGAAGCTATTTTTATCTTAAATATAGAAGTAGATTTTTTATTTTCTCTTAAATAGAAGGATGGGTGCATAGTTTTTTCCTTTTTCTTTTTTTTTTTTTAGTTCAGTGTAGTGCAAACACTGCAACTATTAATGTGTTAACTTAATATGTTCTATGATAAAGTTTGAATTTCAGATGTTCATATTTCGTCAAGGTTAGTTTATAAGAAAAAGATTAGAGGGTAGTGTGGCTTACTATTTTTAATAATCTTGTGACTTTTATCAATAATCAATAATCCCTCTGCTCTGATGTTTTGAGGCAGAGGCTTGGCATTGTGGCCTCTGTAAAAGATCTGTGCCTTTTGCTTTCAACACGAAAGATATGTTTTGAGCATAGTGAAATGGGCGCATCTTGGAGAACCTCCATCTGCATGTCCTCCAAATTCTCTGAACCTCTGTGTATGGTGCTCTGATCACATGTGCCCACATGCATGGTCAGATGTTGCTGCCCCTGCACAGAAGCACAGTGTGTCTCTCCCCAGTGTTCAGAGACTTCTGCAATTGTTCTTCCTCACTGTTGGTACTTATTGTAATACCAAACACAGGAAGTGGTAACAGCATGAATTTCTCTGCTGACTCACCTCCTGGTATTTCACCTTTTTTATTCCTCCCTTCTTGCCTGCCTGACTCAACTCAAGGTAGAATGTGCAACTGAGAGGGCAATGCAAGAGTGACGGAGGATGGCCAGACTTTTGCAATGAATAGGAAAGAATTAAAAGGTTAGAATAGGTGGGGGAGTGAGCAGACAAAGAAGGCAGGCAGCAGTGTCTGGAACTGCAGAGTGCAAGGAGTGTTAGAAAGGAACAAGGAGATGCTCAAATGAAAAAGTGGTACCTTGCTAAGTACCCCTATGATAGCCTCTGCAAAGTGAAATTACTGTGTTACTCAGCATTTCCTGACTGCCAGCAGCTGTCTGTGAAACCAATGGGTATTATCTATTTTTTCCAATCTCCATCTCCCAAAAAGTCCACACAGCTGATAGGAGACTTCAGCTGCTGCAGTAACTGATTAGCGCAAGGCTGTGCAGTGGCTCTAACCCTAATCCTTGCTTGTATAAGAACAGTGTGAAAAATACAGTACATTTCCATGAAGAAGCCACCATAAATCAGAATGTATGTGTATAGTTAAATTCTTATACAACATAAAATACTAAATTAAGGGAAGGTTGAGGTAATAAGTCAAACACTCCAAATGTAGGAGAAGAGGGAAGAGAGGCACAGACATTGAATGTACCAGTTACATTGGAGATTCAAATGTGAGAAAGCCTGGCGAGGGTTAAGATTTCAAAGTATGTTTGTTTTGAGAGAGAATAGCACTTTGGCCATGCAGCGCACACACATGGCGAGCTATGTACAGAGAGTGAGCGACATGCAAAGACCTGCCTGTGGCCTTTGTTATGAATGACAAATAGCTGTAAACACATAATACACTACACAGGGCTAGAACTGCAGCTCTCCTAAGAGGACATTCAAATGCTTTAACTGCTAAGATTATCTCCCAACTTTGTTCTTGCAATTCGTAAGGATTCAGTGAATAATTTTTGAAGGTACTTCATTTGCTACATACCTGGAGAATATAGGATGAAGAAGGAAGAGATCCTACAGGCAAATCTAATTTGTTGCACACTTCTGGTTTGTTCAGAGAGCATTGTCCACCCTGTCCACCAGATGAGTTATATAGGCCCTCTTCAGTCTGATGCCTGACTTTTGAATGCCAGCCATTCGTGACTTAACATTATTTCAAATTAGTTTTTGTGGTACGTGATATATATGGTGGTAGAGTTTTTTTGTCTAGCCCTGTAAGAATCATGACATCCTTCTTTTTAGTTCAGTATCAAACATATGTGTTTAGCACCAAAAATATAATCTGAATGAATAGTATTTATTCCACCAATTCATGTGAGGTTTCTGTTATTTTTTTCACATAGTAATTACTGATACATTATTCTTAAGAACATCCCTAAAGTAAGAATACTGTTTTTTATCTACCAGAGTGCTATATATCCAATTACATTTTATGTACTTTGTTTTATGAGACAACTGAAGCTACAGACAGGCATCTCCAAATTTTTCCACTACCAAAATGAACCCTCTTTCTATAATGGAATTTCCCAGCTATGTTAATTCAGAATCTTGAATACTGTCTGTGGACTGTGCAGACAAACACTTCAGGGCATCGTAATTAATTATTCTAAGCCACAGAACAGTGATTTTTACTATTCAGAGCTTGTATGGCAACATGATCTTCAACATGAGTTAAGTCACTTAAATAAAGATATCACAGTGTTCACTGCTTGTTCAGCAATTTAGACAAAGGTCACCAGCATATCTATATGAATCAGGAAGGTAAATCCTTCCCTGTGATTTCAATATTGACTCAAAAAGATATGTTTAATTTGGAATGGTTCAGCAGCTTTAAGCAATGATCTTAATGCTAGCACCATTCTTCTGTAAAATTTAGGCTGAGCTCTTACTTCTATCCCTCTTTCACCTGTAGTGAAGCTTATGTGGGTTATTTTTAGTTATTGTTGTTGTTTGGGTTTTAACCAAAGTATGAAAAAGTATGAAAATACACCTCAAACCACAAAATACTGTCCACTTAATTTTGTAAAAGACATTTTAAAATTCTGGTCTCTTATATACAAGTTATGTGTCTGTAAACTGCTTTCTTTAGTTTAAACTAGCTTCTGTTGCAACTATTTTTAAACACATCATTTAGAGAGATGACTAGAGGAAAAATTAACCGTTTGGCAAAAATTTGTTGTATTACTTATTTTTTGCTGCCCTCATGTGGCTATTTTGAGTCAGTTTTTGACCTACTCAGGCTAGTATAATTGGCAATATTTTGCTGTACTTAAGATGGATGGCTGATATGATATTGCATGTATTACTATTGTGTTTTCCTTAACTATTATCTACGTTATTCAGCATGCTTATCATGTGCACTATTTTGACCAACTGTGTATTTATGACCATGAGTAACCCTCCGGACTGGACAAAGAATGTAGAGTAAGTTGTATATATTATTTAAAGATAGCCATGTCTCGGTTCCTCAGGGAGACAATATACCAGTAACTGCGGTCATGTGTGCTGGCTGGAAATATCACGAGATACTATTTCCTCTCTCAACTACATAGAAATGTTGAATAATTATTCAAAACTCCATCTGGGAGAACATTTGGGTAGAAAAAAAAAAAAGTTATTTACAGATATTGTTGTGCTTGGATTCCACTAGTTCTCGCATGTTTTAGCATTTTCTCTTTATCTCTTCATCATGTTCTCTTCATGGTTTAGCATCTACCCCACATTTTTACACCACTGCGTTAATAGCAGAACCATGGCTGTCTATTTGTAGATATCAATTAAGGACAGCATTTAAGCAAAAGTATTCCTGAAGTAAGACTTCAGTGCATGATTGTATTCTTCCTTTTCTAGACTTTATACTAGACGGTTTAGATGTTAGTGATTCTGACAGTATCCAGTATCTTATGGTCAAAACATTCTTGGGTTACAGTAACATATCCAGCATTGTATAATTTTAAACTGTGTCGCAGATAAATTTTTAATATATGTCATTTATTTGGTAGTTTTATTTCTTTTGATTTATGCACAAGATCAGGACCACTGTCCTGAACATGTCAACATGTCACAACTAATGCATATAAATACAGAAATATGTACAATGAATATAATGTATTTTTGAAGAAACTGCTTATTTACTGCTTTCTTTTCCAGTTTTGAAATTTAAAAAAATCCTTCATTTGATCTTAAGATTTCTAACAGAATGCAGATATAAAACGTTGTTACTTACTTCAATTAAATTTTCTAATATTTTCCAGGTATACGTTCACTGGAATATATACATTTGAGTCACTCATAAAAATCATTGCAAGGGGCTTTTGCTTAGAAGATTTTACTTTTCTTCGAGATCCATGGAACTGGCTCGATTTCACTGTCATTACCTTTGCGTAAGTGTTTGTTTTTTGCTTTTTTTCTGAAAGTGAAGGCCAAAAAGGGCATGAAATTAGTATCAATACATATCAATTTTGTCAAATGGAAATTCTTGTACAGATTTACTTTATCTAAAACATTTTTCACATTCTGATATGCATATTTTGAAGTAAACATAAATACTGCAGAAGCCATTAGTCCAGTTAGTATTAGAGAGGCTAATTTCATGTCCTGCATTTTTTCCTCTGAGCAGAAAAGGAGCATCCCTTTGACTTCATTCTACAAATTTACCAATCTAGTCTAGATAAAATTTAGGCTTTCAAAGTTAAATCACTGTGATTCACTTCAGAGACATTTAACTTAACTGAAGGCTCTGAAAGCATATTAACACAAGGCAAACTGCAGTGAAAGGTAAACCTCTGACTGTTGCTATTTAATTTTTTTGCTAAAAACGCCAAAACGGTCTTGATGAAAGACCCAAGTAAGTAGCATAAACTTTGCCTAAATTCTGAATAACTGTGATTTAATCCTACAGGTATGTAACAGAATTTGTAAACCTAGGCAATGTTTCAGCTCTTCGAACTTTCAGAGTATTGAGAGCTTTGAAAACTATTTCTGTAATCCCAGGTAAGAAGTAACTGGTGTAAGGTGTTAGGCCCCTTGTACCTCCCAACTGTTCCTTTTTATCCTGTCATTGTGTTTGTGTGTGAACTCCCCTATTACAGATATGTGACAGAGTTTGTGGACCTGGGCAATGTCTCAGCGTTGAGAACATTCAGAGTTCTCCGAGCTTTGAAAACAATATCAGTCATTCCAGGTGAGAGCTAGGTTAAACACTGAGGCTGAATTTAATTCACTAAATTCATATTTTTTAAACGTCTTATTTTTTTCCACAAAAAAAGCAGGAATCAGAAGATATTGGAATTCACTGAGATCTCTGATTCATTGCTTTTTAACATGAGCTCTTTCCTTTTGAAATCAGCCTTTGAGTTTAACAGATTCTTGCATGAGACATTGCAGTACACAGCGTGTGTGGTTTGCATCTTATGATGTCAAGCTTTCTTCTCCACATTCAACAAATACCAGTTACCCTGAAGTTTTCTTACCCATGTGTATTTTACCTATATGATGTTATGTGGTACTTGTTGTGAATCTTTGTGTCTGTAAAATAGAACTGTTTTAAATGTTGATTTAGTAATGAAGATAAAGGAATAAGATAATAAAGAATAGCATGGGCATTGCATGGGGGATTTATTATCTTAAAATTCTGCAATTTTCCAAACCATCTCCAGTTTTATAGCATTAAATTTTGATAGAATTTCTTGATAAACAGGATCTTTAGTACTGTATTCTAAATCTGGTATGTTATAAAACTGTTAATGGCAAAGGTTTGGGGGCAAGAGGTATTGACAAAAAAAAAAAAAAAAGACCTATGTGAGATTCATGTACAGCATGAATAACAAAGTCACTTGTTTTAGTATTAAAACAAGTATTTTGAAATATATGCAACTCATTCCATTCACAGTTTCAAATGAACATGAACTCCAGCTATTTATTCATCTTCACAAGTGAAAAAGCTCTTCACCAAAGTGTTATTTCACAGACATTACAGTCATTTACTTGGGCTTTTGCATGAAATCTATAACTTTACTAGGAGACGTCATTTTTATGCTTTAAAAATATTTTGAATATCAGAATAAAAATTCTTTTACATTTACAGGTTTGAAGACTATCGTGGGAGCCCTAATTCAGTCTGTGAAGAAGCTCTCGGATGTTATGATCCTGACTGTGTTTTGTCTGAGTGTATTTGCACTAATAGGGCTGCAGCTGTTCATGGGCAACTTGAGGAATAAATGCCTGCAGTGGCCTCCAGAAAATTTTACTCTGGAAACAAATATTACTTCCCAGCTCAACAGCACCATTGGTGAAAATGGTACATTGGTTAATTCAACAGTGGCTCCATTTGACTGGAAGGGGTACATTGAGGATGAAAGTAAGTATCGTCAGCATAATTCTTATTCAAGAATGTGGCTGACTCAGTTCTTAGAAAGAAGGAGAAGGAAGAAAGATACCTTTAGTTAGAAAGGATTTAGTTAGTGGTATATTCTCTTTCTCATCAACCTGCTCCAGTGGCTGGCAGGGAAGACGGAAGGAAGAGCATGGTCTCTCTTGTTGATACAGCTTTTTCTCAGATCTCTCTGTGAAATCCACACTTTCCCTGGGATAGACAGAGGTCCCAATGAGTTCCTAAAAGAATAGTCTTAAGCATTTTATATCCCCATACCCCAAAATAAATTCAGAATAGACTACTGTGTCATTTCTGACAGATGACATCCAGTGAGGAATCCAGAAAAGGAGTCCTCAGTATTACCACCATATACCCATTCTTGTGCTTCTCTGTCCTCTTTAAAAAGGTTTATTTAAGGTCTAACATAAATCTTTCTGCTGCAATCTAAGCTAATTGTTCTTATCAACTTCACCACAGGCCTGAAAACAAATTATTCCCCATCATTAATCAATGTCTCAAAGGTATTCAGAGACTATTTTCATGTTGCCATGGCCTGTTCTCTGCTCTTTCAGTCTTTTTTCTATCACCCTTTTCTCCTAGGATTTATTTCCTAGACCTAGATCTCTCTTCTGGATCCTTTCTTGTTCATAAACATTCTTTATAAAAGTGCAGTACCCACATCCAGGCTTTTCACCTCCACATGAGGCCTGCTAAGTGGATTGGATTGCTAAAAGGAGAAGGATTGCACATAGTAATTTATAATTCTGCTTTGTATATCCTAGGCTAGTGCTTGCCTTTGTTTACAATTGCAACATCATTAAATCATGTTTAGCCTGTGGCCTACCTGTCTCCCGAATCTTTTACAGGCATTAACCTTATTAGGTTCCCACTTTGTATTTGCACAGATCATTGTTCCAGCCTGAATAGCACCCTATTTTTACTGACCATCTCTCCAACTGTCCTGAATCTTTTAAATGTTGCCATCTTCCTCAAACTCACCTGCCACCCTTATGAGATCAGTATCATGCACAGATTTGACAAGCAGACTTCATCCTCTAGATTAATTAAATTCTTCAGTAGTGGAAAACTCAGAAAAACCTCCTCAGAAGTCATTTTGATGCATTTTTCCATTTTGATAAATTCCCATCATACAATTTTCTAAACAGTTCTGCTGATACAGAGCCATTTGGCAAACTGAGAATAGGCAAACAAATGTACTTCAGCACAGTTAAATGTGAGACTGCAAACCTAAGTTCCCTGTCCTAAATATCAGTGTTGGACAATTCATGTCGAGACAGGTTCACATGCACCAGACTGTAGCTGGTGGCATACATTGTCTCTTAACAGTGAAAGAACTGAATGGGAGAGAGAAAAAGAAAAGGGAGAGGGAAAGGGAAAACTGAAAACAGTGGACAGCTGTGAAGAGAAGTGTTGGGGTTCCCAGGTGAGTCTTCTCCCCTGGGTGCCCTTTCTAGTGCAGGCTGATTGCCACATAATACTTTTACCATAGTAACCATATATTTTTTTGATTAGGATCTGCTCTAACTCCCTAGATGTTTTTCCTGCTTACAGAGCTATTAGCACTAATTGGAACACGCTTTTGATCAGGGCAGGTGCTGCATGGCTGGTTCATTTTTATGCTCATACATGCATGTTATTAGGTTACCTAATATAAACCAAAAGCTACACAAGAATAGGCTGGGGAGAAGAGGGGTGGTTCTCACACAGGGGCAATTGCTTCCCGTGAGTACCTGCTGTAGCAACAGTGTTAACAGGTACTAACCATGAGAATAAAAGCACATCAAAAAAAACAGCAGGAGAACAAAGGAAAAATAGTGCCACAGAGGCTCTGCAAAGCACTGGCAAAGCAGCTTGCATGACGTGCTGCAGAGCTGCAACAAAGGCAAGATATAGAAATGCAGTTGGAAGGCCTTCAGCAAAGCACCTAAGACGCTTTGGAGCAGCCAGGACTCTGAAAATTAAAACTAAAACTCTACAGCCAAAAAGCTAAATAGTATCCTGTTCGCATAAATAAATTATTGACTAGGAGGCAGTGTTACCCCTGTATTTAGCACCACTGGAATACTATAAAAAGTTCAATTTAGATGGAATGTTAAAAAAATGGAGAATGTGCAGAAAAGAGTAGAATGATTAAAGGGTTGGAAAACATGCTTTATACCAAGATAGACCAGGAGCTCAACCTGCTTAACATATCAAAGAGAAGGTTTAAGGGGTGATTTGATTACAGTTGAAAAAAACCTCATGGGGAACAGAAATTTCATCATAGACATACCTTTGATCTAGCAGGCAAAGATATAATGGGTTCAATACCTGTAAGTCAAAGACAGACAAATTTCAAATAGAAATAATTCTAACCATCATCACACACCTGATCAATGGCTGTGATTGATTTCCATCTTAATTTCTTAAGTCAAGATATAATCTTTTTGTGAAATTCACTTTACTTAAACACTTGAATTCAGAGAGATCCCATGATACGGTGTACAACAAAGGTTAAGTAAGGTCTTCAAGGTCAAACTTCATTTTCTGTGTTGTTTTTTTTTTTTTTTGGTTGTTTGTCTGTTTTTTAACAATCTATAAACTCAATCTCTGATTTCATTTGACTTCAAGGAGACCTGAAGATCCTGAAAAATCATGCTGCATTAGTTACAGAATATACTTTAATAAATGGCTGCTTCAACCTTTTGTGTATTTACACACAGGTTCAAATCTATTATGAAATTATGAGTCTTACTATGAAGTTAATAAGCTTGTCCTTGCTTACAGGCAGTTTCACAAAGAAAAATGATTTTCTCACAGCTTCCTGTTCTCTTTTTCTGGGTGGGCAGATGGAATACAGAAATGGTTCTTTTACACTAGGTTCACTTAAGCCTAGTTTCAGTTAAGTCTTCTTCTTCAATAAAAAGAGTGTTACCTGGAGCTCAGAGAAGTACAATGGCACCATCTCACAGGAATACTACATTTTTTTATTCCAATAGTTGTGTATGTTATGCAAAAATAGGGTACATAAGCCCTAAGTTTTCCCTTGAGGTCATTTTCAGAAATGCCATTTAAGAGAGACTTTATGTAAGCACTACTGGCATTAGCGAGCCAAACATTTTTTTTTTCCCCGTTCTTTTTCTGAGATATCAGATCTGATAAACTTAATGCTAAATCCATTTATCTTGCCAAGTTTGCCATAAGCAATTTTTTTCCGGGAAATAAATCTTGCACTGACTAATGAAACACATTCTTCAGTTATTATTTCCTAGATAGCATATTTGTTTCAAGATATGCTGTGGTACACAGAGGGGAGACTGCAAGAGTAATTCTGAAATCCATCATTGCTTCTTATAGAATTATTCAAGTGATGTTCACATTATCTACTCTTCTGCTGTACTTTGCAGCTCAAGTCCATGAGATCAAAATATTTTGGCTTAGCAAAATCTCCTGGGATGTCCCTGTGCCAGCTCTGTTCTTTCTTTCCATGTAATTGAGTTGAAATATCTATTTTCTCTTTGCCTCTGCATTTTCTTAACTTTTTAAATGGCTTAAGAAAAAATATATTTTCTTTTAGTGCTTTTTATTTCTTAAATGAAGATGTTTAGTTCATCTTAAACATATTGCCAGTGAGTCTTCTCAGAAATAGATGGAAACAGCCTAAATGAAGTAAATGGTGTGGATCAGATAGATAGGTGTGGATCTCTCAGAGACTGAGGCTGGTAGAGAAGACAAGTCCCCTGCTCAGTAATTTGAAAGGAGCAGAAAGAAGCTGTAGTTGGCAATGAACAGAGGCCCCTGGCGTGTGCCTGGAGTCTGGCAGAAGGGTGGGGGAGAGCCTGAGGGCCAGCCCAGGTGGTCTCCCAAATGTCCCAGTGCAGTATCATTAGTGGAAATTGAAGGGTTTGTAAGTGCTGACCCCACCACACATGAGTTTGGTTCTGATCCAGTGTTGCAAATGCTTCTTACGTAAACCTCCTGCTTATCAGGTGCCATATGATTTTGCAAGAACTGCAAGGCTCCTACTTTCGTTTGTGCTGGGTTTCACAAAGGTTTCATCTTTGTCCTATGTGCTGGGTCTGGCTCACAACTATTCACTTAGGAAGCAGTCAGTGTGAAACATCTCAGTATCTGTTTTATGTAATAACAGTTATGCTCAGTCATTACCCTAAGCTTATGCAGCCAACTGTAAATTCCCTTAAAGTGAAGTACTTGCCCATCAGGGATTTTTTCATATTTCCCAGTCAAAGAAAATGAAGCCAACCATATGTCTTGAATTTAGTGAGAAACTTTTCACATTACACTGGCAAAATACCTTTCTGAATTTTACATCTATTAGGGTCTTATGCCATTCAGCCTGAGTTGTTTTAAAAAATTTCCTGTTCTGCTATTTTGAGCATTTGTATCTGCCATCCTGAAAAACATGGTTGTACCAGAGTATTCAGAGAAAGCCCGTGTGGCCATTGCCTGTGGAGCTGGCAAGACCACCATGCTCCATGGCATGTCTTGGATAAACCTCAGAACTTTAACACAAGCCCTATTTCAGCAGTTCAGCTCAGCTGCAGCAGTGCTGATTGCGACTGACTGCTCCACGTATACTCTATCCAGTCTGGTTTGCATTATCCCCAACCAGCTGTTATGTTCCAGCATGTTTTAATCATGATTAGCTGACATCATGCAGAATAAGGTTTCTTTCATATGGGTCAGCTGTGGTCAGCATCAAGTCAGCTAACTTTGCTATTTACAGCTGGGTTTCGGCACAGTGCAGTTCTGCAAAGCATACCAGCCCAGCGTGACAGCAGCAGCACACAGGGTTGTGCACTTTGCGCAGCACAGAAGATTGTACCCTGTATGCATGATTAGATACTGAAATTGTGTTCTTCACAGACTGTCAAACAAAATCTATGTGCAGCTGAAAAACCTAACTTGCCCAAATGGTGAATTTTGCTAACAGGATGAGAAAGATAAGAGATGCAGCTGGCTTGGGTATGGTGTACCTCCTGCAGCAAACCACCATGCTGAGCCAGTGACTCGTGACACCTCTTCACACCCAGCACTCATTAGCTTCTGTAGTGACAGCATGTGCAGCCACAGCCAAGTCTAAGCTCAGCTGCACCGACAGCATTTCAGATGAGATCAGTTTAAGGGAGACTAGCAGGCCAGTTCAGTGGAGCAGAAATCCAATAGGGGTTTAAAATTTCCTCAGGAAGCAAAAAAGGAAACACCCTAACTCTGAAGCAGCTGTGCTTCAGAAGCACTGGAAGGAAGCTGGGAGGGTGCTCAAGGGAGTAGCACTACATCTCTGGCATGTGCTTGCAGACTTCCTCAGGCAGTACTTCTGGTCTGTGCTGGAAATGGGACACTGGGCTGTGTGGTCTGACTGTACAAATTGTGTCCTGCCTGTGGCTAAATGGTAAGCTTTGCTACAGGAGGAAGCTCCTTCTGTGATGAGTCTTTCAAAATAAAGAGCTTAGCTACTGTAGGAGTCTGCTTTGAGGGGAAAAGGACAAATTCAAGGATACAGTGAAAGTACATATTAACAGATACAACTTTTTTTCCTACCATCTCTTTATTCTTCTAAGAATGGACGGTCGATGTTGTTGCCTATACCATCTAAAAAGTCTTTTGAAAAATACAGGATTACTATACAGCTTATGGGCTGGTTAGCTACTGAGTGATTTGGTGGAAACTATCCAATTTCTCTTTCCTAAGGTGATCAATAATTGCATCATATACCCCTAAAACCCCTCTCACACAAGTCAGTGACTGTTGCAATTAATCAGTTTAGATGTATACCAGAGCCCTCATACCAGTCAGCAAGCTAATTGCAGTGTGTAAGCACCTGTAACAGTTGGAGCCATTGGCAGCCATGTGGTTTTTTACAGAACTCACGTATAACTGTCACAAGCATTTGTAAGTGACAAACTGGAACCCTTGGCAATGCTGATCAGAAAGTTTCCCTCCTTAAAATAAATTATCAGTATCTTTTTTTTTTCCAAGTACAATTTAATTATTGTAATAAATAAGTGTAAAATATAATTTCACAAAGTGTGATTTAGTTCAGTGATCAGTGTGAAAGGAGAACAGTGCATATCACCTTCACACAGCAGCACTTGTCAGGATTTTTAGTACATTTTAGCATTTTAACAGAAGGCTGTGAGAGATGGCACTTACTACAATTCATAGTGGTATTTACTCTGAAGTTACACTCCTGCTGAAAAAAATAATACAAGGTGTTTAAAATTGCATCTGAAATCACCTTAGCGTTTTTAGATCTGGATTATGTATTTCAGAGAGCTGTAGTTAAAAAAAAAATAATTATTTTTTAAATTCTTTTCTAAACAGGTCATTTTTATTTTCTGGAAGGGCAAAATGATGCTCTGCTTTGTGGAAATAGCTCTGATGCTGGGTAAGACCATGTTTCACAGTATTATTTCACAGTGTTCAAACTAAATCTGTCTTCAGATGTGCACGGTGGGATGCAGGGGTGTTATATTTTGAGTGACTACATTCTTTCACATAAGAAGGAATATTTGATTTTTACACCAGACTGTGGATTTGGATCCCCAATCGCAATGGAATCAGTGGATTTCATTGACTTTGCTGGATTAGTTAATGATCTTAGTATTTGCATGGCTGAATTAGAAATCTGATATTAGTATTTCCTGCCAGTATGTAAAGTAACAGACACCACAGCTAGAAAACGTGCTATTTTCCAGCTCCAGTTGCACACCGGAGTACTAACAGGTTCAAGAACAGACAGTAGAAAATATTGACATTAGTTACAACATTAATAATTAAAGAAATTATTTGGATTATGTTTTAGAAGTTTAAACTTTTCACAGTAGGTTTGGTTTTGTTTTGTTTTTTTTTTATGTGCCTTTCCTGATTAATTTTTCTAGTATCGTTTAAAATAATTCTCTATTAAAAGTTACATATTCTATTATTTATAGCCTGATCCACTATACAAGAACAATCGACTTTCTAATCCTACTCTTCTTCTGGACATTCCAAATGATAAATACCAAAATACCTATGTAAGGTTAACACCCAGTTTGTCTTTGCAGGCAGTGCCCAGAAGGGTATACATGCGTGAAAGCTGGTAGAAACCCCAATTATGGCTACACAAGTTTTGACACCTTCAGCTGGGCTTTCTTGTCACTGTTTCGCCTGATGACCCAAGACTTCTGGGAAAACCTTTATCAACTGGTGAGAATTTTTTTATGGATAATAGACTAAATATGTTTGCACCAGTAATGCAAGAAAATCAAGTATCTTATGTTATCTTAATTTTCACAGAATGAAGAACGGAACCGTTGTTAACTTGTTCTTGCTTATAAATCTATTCTTACTTCCAGACTCTACGTGCTGCTGGGAAAACATACATGATATTTTTTGTTCTGGTGATTTTTCTGGGCTCGTTCTATCTGATTAATTTGATTCTGGCTGTTGTTGCCATGGCCTATGAAGAGCAGAATCAAGCAACCATGGAAGAAGCAGAACAGAAAGAGGCAGAATTTCAACAGATGCTGGAACAGCTGAAGAAGCAACAAGAAGCAGCTCAGGTATACCTTACGGTGCAATACAAAAGAATAGTAAAGAAATTTTTCTAGAGATATTGAACCCCTGTTTTTTGAATTTGGAGACAGAAACTGCCCTGCTGGGTATTCAACATCAGAGTTAGCTCAGAGATTTTCTCTTCCGAAATAAAGGCTTTTTACTGAAAACAGTTGAGGCATAATCAAGAAGGAATACTGAAAACTAGAAATACATTGTTCATTATGTTTTTCTTTAGTCTGATGTCATCAATACAGTGTATTAGACTTCTGCATTTTAAAGCTATTCATGAAAGGTGGAAGAAGGCTAATACCAAAGGCTATGACCATATTTTTAGAATATTCTATGAAAAGTGTTAAGACTTAAGGGAGTTGGACGAAAAATTCCATATAAGTAAAATTTTAAAGACTGTCTTGGTTTGCTCAATGACACAAATTAATTCTGCAATGTGGCAGGCAGCAGCAGTGGCAGCAGCAGCAGCAGTAACAGCATCTGCCGAGTCCAGGGAGCCCAGTGCTGCAGAAGGAGCTGGTGGGCTCTCAGAAAGTTCCTCAGAGGCATCCAAATTGAGCTCAAAGAGTGCAAAAGAGAGAAGAAATAGACGGAAAAAAAGAAAACAGAAAGAACAGTCTGGAGGGGAGGAAAAAGAAGAAGATGAATTTCACAAGTCTGAATCGGAAGACAGCATAAGAAGGAAAGGTTTCCGATTATCTATTGAAGGCAATAGACTGACATATGAAAAGAAATACTCTTCTCCACATCAGGTATTGTACATAGATATTTTTAGTAGCAGCATATATTTAAAGCGTCACAGGCTGTTACAAAACTACTTTAGTTTTCCTAGTACAGTAATATGACCCTACCGCTTAAAGAAGGGAAACATTGAGATTTTCATTAAATTTTATTATTGTTGTCAGTGTCTGACAGAAAGTGCAGTAGCTGCTAGGCCAACTTGTAAAATAATAATAATAATAATAAAAAAAAAAAACAATGAAATGTAACTTCATATCCCTATTCTTCTAAAAGCATTATTCAAAAATCATATTAAAAATATTCTCTAGTTGATTCTGTGTTTTTTTTAGAGTGATTATATCTCATCTATACTTATTAAACCTTAACAGTGTTTTTTCATTATGATAGCCTCACCTTTTCCTCGTGCTTTAATGATGTTTGAGTTTGGTTCAATATGTGAAGGATGCTGCATATAAAGAAGCATGTGCATGTTTTTACTTTTTGCTTGATGGGTATTGTGCAACTACTCAGTAACTTTAGTGGACATTAAGAGCAAGGAGTGATCAAAACTGTTTTTGTCTTAACAATCCATGAGCAGAGGTATTTATATCTGCAAAATATAATGAAATACATACAGATGTTTCATAGCAGCATTTACCTTATGGGAAACATATTAAACAAAACAAAACAAAAAAAACGTGATACTAATAACAATGCTAAGTTTGAAGGTTTCAGCTAATAATTATAAATTTTGTTTGCCTGCAGTCTTTGCTGAGCATTCGAGGCTCCCTGTTTTCTCCAAGGCGCAACAGCAGAACAAGTCTTTTCAGCTTCAGAGGTAGAGCAAAGGACATAGGATCAGAAAATGACTTTGCTGATGATGAGCACAGCACTTTTGAAGACAATGATAGCAGAAGAGATTCTCTCTTTGTGCCGCGCAGACATGGTGAACGGCGTAACAGTAACATTAGTCAGGCCAGTAGGTCATCCAGGATGCTGGCAGTGTTTCCAGTGAATGGGAAGATGCACAGCACTGTGGATTGCAATGGGGTGGTTTCCCTGGTTGGTGGACCATCTGTTCCTACATCGCCTGTTGGACAGCTTCTGCCAGAGGTGATAATAGATAAACCAGCTACTGATGACAATGTAAGAAAGTTTTAAATAGCTTAGGCATCATGGCTTTTTCTTACTGCACCAGCCAGTGTTATCTACAGAATGGAATCCTTGGCAATGCTTCCTGGTTGGTCAAGCTGTGAATGCTCCTGCATCTTGTAAAATCTTTAATAAGTAAAACAGATAAAATAGGTTTGCAACTCAAGCTTTTTTTTTTTTTTTTTAACTAATATTCTTGTAACTAACAAATGCTATTTGCAGTTTCCACACACTGAAATATTAACTTGCACATTCACAAAAGCACTATACTACTTTAGTGTGCTATACTTTATTTTTGCTGCTATAAAGGTCCATGGCTGTAGTCCACAAAATCAAAGCTACTATACAACTGAAAATTGTATACAAAAATGTTATCGTATGTCTACAATAAATATGACACTGCTACTACCACTTTATCAAAATTAGCATTATCAGTTAATTTTGATAACACACTTCTATATCAGCTCCACTAAAATATAAGAAAGTAGTCAATTCTTTATTATCATTCATTCTTATATATTTCCATCCTTTGCTGGTGGAGTTCAATAGTTTAGACAACAAGTAGTTCATTGGAAGATCACATTTCTACACACTCTACCAAAAATACAAATGTCTGTGTGAACATATGAGCAGCACATATTGCTGTCACTGTGTATATACATGCAGGTAAGAGAAGAGGTCTCTAAAATAAATGTCTTGCTTAGTTCAAAATTGTCTACTAACATTAATCAGAAATATACTAGCATGAGGAAGCATGAGGAAGTCATACTTTTCTTGCTACAGTTTGTCTAGCGTAAAAGACTAGTATGTTATAGGAAACTGAATTCTGTCAGCAAGAGCAAGGAAAAAATACAGTTTGCAAAAATTTTATACAGCCTTTTGAATTCAGTCCTTTTCCATTTGTTTAAATAATTTTTCAAAGCTCAAAGGAAATAAATGCAAAAATTAAGTGAATAAACTCTTGCTAACTCTTGAGCAGCAGGTAACTATTGCCTAATACATTTTTTTAATTATTTTTAAGATACTAAAAAGTAAGAAAAGTCTGACATTATAAAAATTGAAGTGCACGAAGCACGCATACATGCATATTAATGACAGGGTTTTATACAATATGTACTTATTTTATTACTGAAACATGGTCTCACATATTATTTTTTTTTTTATTTGTAGGGCACCACTACAGAAACTGAAATGAGGAAAAGAGTATCAAGCTCTTTCCATGTTTCTATGGACTTTCTGGAAGATCCAGCTTTAAGAGAAAGAGCAATGAGCATTGCTAGCATCCTTACAAACACAGTGGAAGGTGTGGGCTACTCATAGCTTAATACTTAATACCTGTTTTTTTCAATAAGCATCTGAAAATATGATTTGAAACATTAAAAATTATTTAAAATATCTCAATGAATAGATACTGTTCCACAAACGAACAAATATTTATCAAAGCTCTATATTCATTGAGGTTATTACACAAATAAGCATTTTTAGTTCATTGTTTTGCCATTATATATCTTGTGATCATTAGGACTACGGTGTTGTGTCTGATGGTCATAACTAAGAGGATGCTTACTCATATTAATTAAAGAATTATTGGGCACAAAAAGACCACTGAACGTTTTTCAAATATATGTTACTGTTGCTAAAATATATGCATATTTTAGCAGTTATATTTATTCAATTACTCTTTAAAGAAGTGCTACTATAGGTGATAAAAAAGTTTTTGGTTTTGTTTTTTTTCTTGAACTAGGAATGAAAATTATGTTGAAAAATTTTACCTAACTACCACAATTTTGAAAGTAAAATATTTACATAATAGAACAGCAAGTTTGAGGAACAGTCTGAATCAAGGAACAATAGAATACATAATATATAAATTGGTACTGATGTGAATAGTGATTGAAATATAAAGAAGTTGTGCTTATAGGGGGTTAATCGATAATATTACAGATGGTAATTAACTTGACTGATACAAGTAATGTAGGCTTGAGATGTAGGTTAGAGTAATCACATACTTACTGCTGTGAACTTTGATTTCCCACAGAACTTGAAGAATCAAGGCAGAAATGCCCACCATGTTGGTATAAATTTGCAAATATTTTCTTGATCTGGGACTGCAGTCCGCATTGGTTAAAAGTAAAGCATATCGTCAACTTAGTGGTAATGGATCCATTTGTTGACTTGGCGATTACTATTTGCATTGTTTTAAATACACTTTTTATGGCCATGGAGCATTATCCGATGACTGATGAATTCAATAATGTACTTTCAGTTGGAAATCTGGTAAGTCTATTGTCTTTTTATGTTTATAATTTTGAAGGAAGTATGTCTGAAATAACTGAAAGAAGGAGTTTAACAGTGTTGTCTTGTTGTTGTTGTTTTTTACCTCTTTAGAAAGTGAATTTACTGGCCATTTATTGCTCTCCAGATAAAACACAACATTTTTGGAAATTTCACTGTCAACCCTGGGTCACATAACTTAGGATTCTGTAAAATCACTATTTTCCAGCGTTCCGCAAAACCAGATTAAATATTTAAAAAGGGGCCCCAATGCTACATTAAGTAAAGTCTATATTAAATAGAAGTTGATTTATCTAACTACTAAACCAGGAAATGCATTACTTCCATGAAAAGCACACCATGGAAATAAATGTAGTATTTCATTTTCAATCAATACAATACAAAAGTGTAAATTATGAATGTGTTTTTAATTGCTTTCCTCTTGTTACTCTGTTTCCTGAGCACAGGTTTACAATCACTAGAAGAGCCATTTAAAGGCATTTCTAGAATTTTCCAGGCTAAATGACTTTTTATGTGGATACGTGGATTGGTTTCTTTATATGTTTTATGTAAAACTATGAAAAATATCCCGCAGTACTTTTTCCTCTCATAGTCTTTACATTTTTTAGAATCATATAATTAGTAAGATACCTTTTTGTCATGTTGTCAACTATATTTTCTCCCTTCTACTTCAAAAAGATACATTATTAAAGAATTCAGGAGTTAATTTTCTGTAGCTCTGATGCTTTTGAACTGACAGGTTTGATCACAGCAAAGCGTCTGCTGCTGTAGTCCTACTTAGTCTCTTATTTTAAGAATGGATTTCTTACAATGTGATTTTTAATAATCCTTGTTTTGTAATGAAGAAAAAATAACTCAGATCATGTAAATAACTACAGGATTCAGAAAGGAGAATTAATAGACAAACATATAGCTGGTTTTCCTGTATTTAAAATAAGGGATATGAGTTTCCTAGTAAAATGAAAAATCTTGTGTTGAAGCAATTTATAGTCTTTTTCCAAACAAATATATATATTTATATATTTATATTATTTATATAGATATATATATATATTTGTTTGGAAACATATATATACGTATATATTTAATGTGTATATATATATATATAATATACATACATTTTGGTGAATATCAGACTACAAAGAGAGTACCCTATCAATACATGCCCTGAAAAATAGTCCCTCCCCAGCTTTCCTGTAGTGCCCTTTTAGGTGTACTTGAAGGCCACTATAAAAATCTTTCCAGTGCCTTCTCTTCTCGAGGCTGAACAACCACAACTCTCTCAGCCTGTCTCCACAGGAGATGTGCTCCAAACCTTTGATCATTCTTGTGGTCCTCCTATGGACTTGTTCCAACAGGTTAATGTTCTTCTTAGACTGGCGGCCCCAGAGCTGAATGCAATACTCCAGGTGGGGAGTACTCCTTGAGAACCTCACCATCCTGATGGTTAAGAACCTTATTCATATTTTCACGCTGTATTTATTCATTCCCACCTTTTACACATTTGTTTTAATCCTCTATCTTAAAAACTAGTAACTTTTCCCTCTCTAGTGTTTGCATCTGTGATGTATTTAAAAGCAGTAGTAAAATCTATCTTGAGCATTGGTGTTCCTAGGCAGAGCAAGTCAGAATCTGGTCCATCTCCTGATTATCCCAGTTAGATTCTATTCTCTTTAACTGTTCCACTTTCTATTCAGCCTTCCTGAAAATGGATTATCAAAAACAAGAGAAGAGAGGAGAAAGGAGCATTCCAGACCAGGGTTCAGCCAGCCTTTAACAGTGGCTTTAGTACTTCCCTTTTCTATAGGATTTTTTTCTAATACTCAGAATCACAACAGCTCTCTCTCAAAGCTGCTCAGAGTTGCTACTTTGGCAACACCTAAATATGATTCCTGCTTCATTCATAATATTTCATTTCAAAATAAGAAACCATTACCTGGAATATCATGTTTAAAATGGACTCTTAAATGCTATTTCTGACATTAAAGTGATTGAGCCGATGAGCTTCACTAAACTTACTGGCAACACCTATGTAGAAGTTCCTCAGCTTCTTCAAGTTGTTGTATCTCAGTTGATTCCCAGCTGTTATTAATAATCTTATCTGTATTGAACTGAATGGGATTCTTGCAGGCTGGAGGAGCAAAGGAGCTCCATCAGGAGTCAGATTTGGCCTCATTCATGCTGCTGTATAATGTAATTATTATACCAAAAATGATGTTATGCCATGTAATTTCTTGGAAAGCATTCTGGTTTATGTCGTGAAAATCAAATTAGGGATATTGTTTGTGCAGTACAAACAATATCCTTGAGAAAGTCCATATCCTGACAGAGTTGAAATTGGATTCTAAATGTTATAAAACAGAAGTTTATATAATTTCTTCAGTGTAGAATTCAATTAATTGGAAAAAAAAATTACTTGGTTTGTATGGCCTTTTTTAAGGTAAGGTGGTCATAATAAATCACTACAGTGAACTGTTTTTAAATATCAGTTTTGGAGTAGCCCAAACAACAGCTAAACCTGTAATATTATATTTCACAAAAAAATAACCAACTGCATTCTGATTTCAGGTCTTCACTGGAATCTTCACAGCAGAAATGTTTCTCAAGATAATTGCAATGGATCCTTACTATTATTTCCAGGAAGGCTGGAATATTTTTGATGGTTTTATTGTAACCCTTAGCTTGGTTGAACTTGGTCTTGCAGATGTGGAAGGACTCTCAGTTCTTCGATCATTCAGATTGGTAAATATACATCAATTGCACTGATTTTTCAATGGGGTTTCATTTTTTTTTTCCTTAAAAATGTGCACAGCTTCCCATGACACTAAGCCTTAAGTCTCTTTCATTATTACAAATCCATATTTGTTGTGGTATCTTACTGTCTTCAGTGGGAATTTATAGAAATCAAGACAAATACATAGCAATGGGTGCCTAAGCCTAATTCCAATTTATTTATTATATATACATATTTTAAATATCCTGCTATGCAGAAACAAATAGATTCACAAGCTAGATGTGTTGTGCTCTGATTAGCACCACGGGAAAAGATCTGCTCTGCAAATACTTGTAGAAAAATAGCCTAGTTGATTTTAAGAGGTATGCAACAGATTTTAAATTCACTTTGATTGGTAATTTCTTGAGCCTTGGATACAAACTATGCTTTAAGGATATCCAACTCTAACTTTGCAAAATTCGTGACCGACCCTTCTATCATCACACATTTAGAAAAGAGGATAACCTATCAACAGTCATACTCAAGGCATATTTTGCAGTAATATCTTTCCATTAATTATCTTTTAAATATCTTTGTGTCTTTCTTACTCGTCCTAACATTATTTTTTTTTTCCTTCCAGTTACGAGTTTTCAAATTAGCAAAATCTTGGCCAACACTAAATATGCTAATAAAAATTATTGGTAACTCTGTGGGAGCTCTGGGAAATTTGACCCTGGTGCTGGCCATCATTGTGTTCATTTTTGCTGTGGTTGGGATGCAGCTGTTTGGGAAAAACTACAAGGAATGTGTCTGCAAAATCGCAAGTGACTGTGTACTTCCACGCTGGCACATGCAAGATTTTTTTCACTCTTTTTTGATTGTATTTCGAGTATTGTGTGGAGAATGGATAGAAACAATGTGGGACTGCATGGAGGTTGCAGGCCAAGCCATGTGCCTTACTGTCTTCATGATGGTCATGGTGATTGGAAACCTAGTGGTACGTAATCAAAACATTAACAAAAAATTATTCAGCAACAGAGTGGGTTCAATTCTGAAGTGAACTAAGTGCTCTGGCTCCGCTTCAACAAAACACTTAAGCAGGTGGTTTCAAGCAATGCTTAAAGTTAATTTTAAGAGCTTTTCTGGATTGAGAACAAAGTATTCTGCACCTTACAACATCAAAAGGCTAAGACGTAATGTTAGAGTGAGCACTTAGTCACTTCTTAATCTGTCTTTTGGCTGTTTGTAAATATTTTCTGCTTCAAATAAATTTAGATTATGTTCCCTTTATAAACCATTTGCTGTATTTTTTTATTATTATTATTTATCACATATGATTAGTCACCTAAATCTAATTTCTGCTGTGTGATGGAATAAGTTAATTTTTTTTATGATGCTGAATAGCAAATTTGTTATCTCCACTTTTAGGTTATAAGGTTTTTCCACCAAAATGGTTCTTTACTGTCTGGATTTAAAGACACATTTACAGATATTAGTCAGTCGTAGTAATATTTTTGAATAGTGAACAGGACCCGAGCAAAAAACAAACAAAACAAAACAAAAAACTTAGTTTTTCGCAGAGAATAGAAATAATTTTGAAGGTGCTTTTATTTGGTTGTGGTGAATTATTGTAACATCAGTCTTCAGTGTCACTAATATGAGCCTTTTTATTTCTTTTTAATAAAGTACATGTTCTTTGTTGAGATAAACTCTAGAATGTCCTTCCTTATTTTTCTGCAGGTACTGAACTTATTTTTGGCCTTGCTATTGAGCTCTTTTAGTGCAGACAACCTTGCTGTGACAGATGATGATAATGAAATGAATAATCTCCAAATTGCTGTTGCAAGAATGCAGAAGGGCATAGATTACGTGAAAAGAAAAGCACGTGAATTCATCCAAAAAGCTTTTGTTAAAAAACAAAAAGCTTTAGATGAAATCAAACCACTTGAAGATTTGAACAACAAAAATAGTTGTATTTCCAACCATACAACTGTCGAACTAAGCAAGGACCATGACTATATTAAAGATGCAAATGGAACAACTAGTGGCATAGGCACAGGCAGCAGTGTGGAAAAATACATAATTGATGAAAGTGATTATATGTCATTCATAAACAACCCAAGCCTGACTGTGACAGTGCCCATTGCTGTGGGTGAATCTGACTTTGAAAATTTAAATACAGAGGAATTTAGTAGTGAATCAGACCTGGAAGAAAGCAAAGAGGTATGTAGATACTTTGTGCATTTCTCTGTGATATTTTGCATGTTTTTATTTTTTTTTTCAGAAAAAAAACAGTGTATTCAGTTCTTCATCGTTTGTTATTTTGTCACTTCTTTGTACACAAGCAAAAGTGTATAAAGGAGAGTTTAATTCTTGAATTAAATTTTTAATTAATTAAGAGGGTTAAAAATTACAGTAGTTCCAGGAGAAGATAGGATGCCAGGGAATGAGGAACCAAAACAATCCATAAAGACTCCTTATGGCCCATATTTTGGAATTGCAACAACTGGTGGAGCAGGGTATTGCCTTAGCTACATGCTTATTCCACGAGAAACTTTTGTTTGCCCCCTGTAACAAGGGTCCCATTAGAAGTGACACACATTCTCTCTGCCACTCAAAAAAATCCTCCTCTATGTGATGTTTTTTTTTGTGAGCAGGAATAAACCAGAAAACATAGAAATAGCTAGACTAGTATTTCCTTTAGAGAATGGAATTTAGATTTTAAAATTGTCAACTCTTTAGACCAATAAAAAGATTCCAATAAAAAAGAAGATTCAACCATAGACATTTCAATATACTTCAAATCCCTTAGTTGTTAAAACTGAAAAATGGTATCAGCAGACTAGAACATCTTATGTTCCTAATGGAATGTCAAAGCAGGCTAGAGATACAAAACCTTGTTGAGATCTGTATTTTTAAAAAACATATTACAGGTGTAACTGTTCTTTTACATGACTTTGTGGCTATTTTAACAAAATAATTTCCATTGATATACTAACATAACTTGCGAAACAACTACACCTTCAGCAAATTAGAGTGTTGATATTTTAGTCAAAACAGAAAATTCTTTCCAGACATTTAAGAAGAATAACTTTCTTACTTAAGGAACCTTAAACTAACTAGTTTCCATTCAGTTAGCAATCCTGTTTCTTTGTGGGATACCGGCCACTGCTGTATTTCTTCAACATTGTAGTACTTCAGACACTCAGTTTTAGGCTAGCTGAATTTTATGCTGCTGTCACTTTGGTGTGCCTAAGCCCTCTAGTGTTCCCTACAAAAATCTATTACTAAGCTAAGAACTATCTTTGGATCCTCTCCAAGAAAGGAGACTGGTACAAAACAGCCTCTTCCCTTGGGATCCTATTTCAGAGCGTTGTTCTCATTTCCCATTGAATATCTGAAGCATTAATATTTCTTTTCCTACTAAATATTTTCCAAAATGTCCTATAGGACATAATAGACTTTGATTCAAGCTTCTGAATTGCTGCCACAATGGATGTTATAACAATTTCTTTGAGCACACTATCAAGAACTTGCCCTGGCTGAAAGAATTTCTAAATAGAACAAAATTTAAGCAAAGACTCATTGGAGAAAAACAACCACTGGTCATCTACTCTCCCCATAACTGCCTTAATGCTGGCTGGTCCAGTCTTCCAAACCATCAGAGGGCAGATGGTCAAATGGAGGAACACAAGCTGTTTTATGACTGATCAATGGTGAAAACACTCAGGTTACGAAAGCTTTATGTAAGTGTACTACCTAATCATCCCCTTGCCAGATAGAAAGAGAAGTAGTGGGCATGCTGCCTGTAGGACCAGCCTTATCTTTCATTCCTTTGAGAAAGCACCATGAAATTTCTGATTTTTCCCACAGAAACTTATGAAAGAGCAACTCTGTTATATAGTCTTCCATGGGAAGAACGTTCAGCGTTGCTGTTTTGGATTTGAGTCCAAATCCTTATTTTATATTGACTGTTAGTACAAAAGAACTGTAAAAGAGAAATGATGAACAGCTTTCTTTGGCAGCCTTTGAATTAGCTGAGTTTTAGATGAGAGCCCACTTAGAAAAGACTATATGTACTCTCCACTTCCAAGGCCAGTGGGAACAATCAGAGGAGTTCCAGCTGGCTTCAGACCACATTGAGCTCTTCAGCACCATTCCTGGAGTTTTACAGTGCTGGCCACGATCCCTTTTTCCTGATTGGATCAGCTCTAAAAGCTTTTTCTTTTTCTTTTTCTTTTTCTTTTTCTTTTTTTTTTTTTTTGCCTCCAGCTGTGTACCCTCTTTTTCTTTAGCAAACTAACAACTTAATTATCTTAAAAGTATAAATCACACCATTAATTTTGAAGAGCTTAGTTTTAATGTACAAAAAGTAGCTGAAAGTAGCATGACAGAAGATTTGCTTCTTAGAAGAAAATGGTAAATTAAAATGAAAAATGTTTTTTTCTCCCCCAAATCTGAATTCTGTGATACTTTGAAGCTTTTTTTCTATTTTCCAAATTAAATGTATCCATATGTAACATATTTAATTGCTCTTACATACTAATTTAATACTAATTTCCCTGCACTTGAGTTTGTAAGGTAAGGATAGTAAATCTACTATTACCGTGCTTTGCAAGATTAAGTCAAGGTCTTAATTATTACATCTTGTATTGTTTTTCATCCCCATTATAGACCTCGTCTTTCCTTGTCCCAATTTCAATTCAGTAAACTGATCTGGCCTCCTAACTTTGCATCAGCATATTTCATTTCCTCCAAAGATGCCACAAGTCAGTGGTGAAAAAATTAAGGATAACCCCAATTCATCTGTGAGGAACTTTGTTGTTAACTTTCCCCCATCTTAATAGTTCCCAATTTTGTATTAATTTTATACATTTTGTACAAATATCCATCACCTCAGCTTGAACTAAAAATTTCAAATGTGGCTGTTTGGCTACATATTATTGAAATTCACATCATTTTCTTTGCCTAGAAAAAAAACTCTTTCTGAACTCCGTCAGGCTCAGTGCCGTGACCACTGCCATGGGCAGCTGCCAGGGCAAGCTGCCGACCATTCAACTTGTCATTAACCAAAATCTCCAGATCCCTATCCATGGGGCTGCTCTCCAGCCTCTTGTCCCCAAGTATTTATGTATATGCAGGGTTATCCTGTCCCACGTACACAACGTGGCACTTGCTCTTATAAACTTCATATGATTGGTGATTGTCCAGTCCTCTAATTTTTCAAGATAATGCTCATCATGTTACTGAAAATTAGATGGGGTTATAAAACATAGTTTGATGTTTTATAGGCCATCCTTAATCTAACTCAGCCTTAACGAATGCAGTTTCTGCTTCCCTGTAAGTGAGCTAGATTTCTAGCACTTTTAATCTGGACTTGCTGACCACTAAAATACAACTTTTTCTGTGCTGATCAGTGCTTTTTTCCCTCATTCCTCTGAGCTCCCACCTTATTTAGATAGTTGTATTTAGGATCTTACCTGCTTTTCAGTAGAGACTGCAGATTGCTGCAGAAATATATAAGCTTTATTAATTTATCCAACAGATCATTGCCACTTATGGTTAGCTGTGGTCATAAATGCTTGCAGGCTCAGAGCCATCATTCATATTTTTTAATTTGAAACTTAATTTTCTTTGAATATTATTTATCACTGATACAGTTTCTATGTAATGTATCCACACAACGCAAGAGGAAATTTTTTTTTGAAGTACAAAATTAACGTAAGTTGACCAGCAATTCACTTACATTGAATACCATAACAAAAGCAGAACTATTTAATTTTTCTGAGGACTACTAATATTTGCCTTAAAAACATTTACTGTGCGTTTGCGATCCTTTTTCCTTTTTCTTTACAGAAGCTAAACATGTCCAGTTCATCTGAAGGTAGCACAGTTGACATTGGACTCCCTGCAGAAGAGCAACCAGAAGCTGAACCTGAGGAAGCCATGGAACCAGAGGCTTGCTTCACTGAAGGTGTTTGGGATGAAAACAAAACAAGACAAAACAAAACACAACCAAACAACAATAACAAAAAAACACACTAATTCATAAATAATTGTTTTAACTAATTATTAATATTTGTGTGTTTAATTATTTACTCTTTTGTCATTGTTTAAACAATGATTAGAAGCAGTAATACTTTTAGACCATAATTTAACATATGGAAAGTGAATTTAATATCCCAAACAATAGAAAGTACAATATAAAAACACTTGCCCATATGTTACTACATAAACTTACCTTAAACTTGAATGAATATATTTTTATCTCTTACATTGTATTCTGTAATGTGGCTTCACATTGCATGGGCTTTTATCTTTTTGTGCATAGTGTATTGAGCAGTTAGTTCTTGGTAAATGATAAATACTTTTTTCTTACCTGTTCATTGATCTGTAAATTCCAGTCATCTCAGTAATAAATTTACTTCCTTTGGAGAGGAAAGAGATCATCTAGGTGAAAATCTATTGAGTTTTTACTAAATAACACATCTTCTGGAAATGTAGTGCTGTGCCACTGTGCAATCAAAGTTAATGACATCAACAAAATTTCTCTTTTTCTCAATACATATGTTGTTTTAAAGGTTGTGTACGGCGTTTCAAGTGCTGTCAAGTAAGTGTAGAAGAAGGGAGAGGAAAGCAGTGGTGGAACCTTAGAAAAACCTGCTTCAAGATTGTTGAGCACAACTGGTTTGAGACTTTCATTGTCTTTATGATTCTCCTCAGTAGTGGAGCTCTGGTGAGTAAAGCATGAAGAGAGTGTCATAATTGTGTCAGAAAACATGGTTTTACTTAGTTGCCTCTGCCAGAAAAATTCCACGTCTTCAAAGGATCACCAAATTCTAGTCAGAACATGTGAAGAAAACACATTTAACTTTTTTATTTGGGTTTGCCTCTAGTTTTACTGGTGTTTACTGATATATCTCAAGGAAAAGAACTGTCCTCTCTACGAGTAAGAATTTACTGTTTATGCTTCTAGTTCAGCCTCTTACAGACTCATGTCTGGGATATCTGTAAAAACATAAATTTGCCAATCACTATGCTGTAAGTTTAACAAGCATATGGGGACAAAATAAAGAGAAGCCAACCATCATTTAAGTTTATAAAAAGAAAAAGAAACAAAACCATTACAAAAAACAACAACAAAACAAAATAATATATCATTTTACAAATATAAATAATGACGAAGAATACAGAAATTTGAAATTAGCTGTTAAATAAAGCTGAACCTGGATTAGCTGAGCCTGAACTGAAGTTTCTTAGGCAAACTGTTTGCCCTGAGATTACCTAGAGCATATCTGACATCTGCACAGGTAAATGTAATTACCATTCAGTAAATTACCTAAGTTTCTGCATCATTAGACAAAATTACTTTGCAAAAGTCTATTAGAAACTCCTTAGGCCACTCCCGAATCTTTAAAATACACTTAATGGCTTGCAGTTTATGATTATACCTATCATGAGTTTTGGTTAAGTCTCTAAGTATTCTGGTTGTTTTTGTTCTAATATCAAAATAAGAATCAAATAAGCAACTTTTACACAACACAATGTGATGCGTTTCCTGTGTCACAGGAAAAAAACTGATAGACTCATATCTACACTATTGAATTTTGATTGGTGGTACTGATTGGAGAAAACCCTTAGCAGCAAGAATTTAAATGAAAGAAAAGTACTGGCAGGAGACTGATTAAAGATCAGTTTCTATCATTGTGTTTAGAGGAAGTTTGGGATGAGATGCCACAGCGTTAGCATCTCATGCTCCTGAAACTAAGGTGTGTGTCATCCACAGAACATTTACTTTGGGAGAGTGCCACACAGATCAGGTCATTATCTTAAGACCCTAGAGATGTGAGACCCTGCTCTTTGTGACTGTGAAAAGGTCTCCTCAGACCTGCCAACACTGTATCCTAATGTTCACCCCAAGGTCACACTTGAGACAAGTCTCACTGTTATTACAGATGGAAAATCAGGCAGTGATAAGCTCCAGGATGCTTGCAAAGCCCAGCTGCAGGCACACGCAGTCAGGGAGAAATGCACCACAAGCTTAGCCTTTAGCATAGTCTGACTCATGAAAAGGAATTGGTACATGCCAGCTCTTCCCAATTATGTGAAATAAAGCTGCTAGTGTATCAAAGTACATGAGCACCCAAAACTACTGATACACAGATACCAATTGAATAACTGGTAGAGAAACACTAATTATTTGAACTGACAGAAGTGATTCAAAATCAGAGTGGGTAAAAATGAATGTTAGTATTGATAAATACCCAAATCTTTGCAAGCTGACAGATCATTCCAGTTCTTTCACTCCAGTAAAACCAATAACTCTTATGTGATATAGTAGTATAATTACAATTTAAAAGCAATTAAAGGGAAAATTTATTAGAGGACAGAAATAATTACTGAAAAGCAGATATTATATGTTTGAACATCATTTGTCAAACTTATAAAAAATGAAAACCCACAAAACATATAAATAAATTTGCAAGGATCATAAGAAATTTTATGTATCTAATAAAATGTGAATAATACAGTAGAGAAGGTATTTGAGTTAGATAAACTTTTTTTAAAGAAAAGAATAACTTGTTTTATGATTTATGGCTTAAATTTTTCAAAAACTAACAGGACTTAAAAGCATAAGATCAACTGCATTGTCATTTTACTGAAAATTTTACAGCTATGGCCTTGGATTTTGAACATGGATCTACCTACATACAAACTAAATTATAAATTACTCAGCATAATTCAGTTCACTTCCATCACTTTGTAGAATCAAAAAAAATTGTAAGTACTGAAAATGATCTGAGTATAATAATTGACCAGCAGCAATAAATAAATCAAGATCTCTGTCCAGTGAAGAAGTTGTTGCTGTGTAATATCTGCCTCTCTATCCTGTAAGGAGGAAAATATAGTTCCATAGGATAAGACATAGGATAAGAACAGATATATGCAGTTAGCAGAAAAGGAACCTTGAGACAAAACTGAAAATCTCATGCCTGTTCTTGAAGAAAGGTTTGCCTTTTTTTTTTCCCTGCCTTTGTTGTTGTTGTTATAACTTAAATTGTACGGCAACAAAAGGGAACAACCAGTATCTTTGAATGTTTTTCTCATAGGCTTTTGAAGATATATATATTGAACAGCGTAAAACTATCAAGACCATGCTGGAATATGCTGATAAGGTCTTCACTTACATCTTCATTCTGGAAATGCTGCTGAAGTGGGTGGCCTATGGCTATCAAACATACTTTACTAATGCTTGGTGCTGGCTGGACTTCCTGATCGTTGATGTATGTAGTGCTTTTCCTTGTTGCTACTTTTGTATTAATTTTATCTGGTGTTTGGTTTTGGTTTTTGTTTGTTTGTTTTGTTTTGTTTTTCATTTGTTTGTTTTTCGTTACCTGCTCTACGACCATAATATGTATGTATAACTAGTATGCCAACTAGTTTATTTTTCAGTTTAAAAAGGAAGGTATAGAATAGTATAGAAGATCAGAAGAATAGGTCAGAATATCAGATCAGAAGATGAGAAGAATAGTATATGAGCTCATTATGCTATTATTTGTCCAATAAATAGTTAAGGAATTAGAGTAATGGAGGAGCATTCAGGGGAAATGGGAAGAAAACTGAAGGTATTATATTGGTCAGGAGCCATAGCATGTAGAGGAAGGATACAGTATTTCTCACTGACAAAATGCAGGGATGTAGAATATATACAGGCACATGGATATGAGACTTTATTAGTTCTGCTGCCTATGGAACTGTTTTTGTAATGTATTTTAAGAAACAGCACAATCCAGGTTAATGTCAATGTAGAAAGTACATAAATTCAGTATTTAGGCAAAAGTTTTTGTCAGTGTAACCAAATATAAAAAAAATAATCCTTTCTACCAATTTCCAGAGAAACAATGTTGCTCTGTGACCCATCTGTTAATTCAAAACAGGCTTCAATCATTTCCTTTCCAGTTGTGGGCAAACAAATGGGCATTATCAACTGTAATTATTGATCCCAACAGCATTGTAAAACAGAGAAAAAGTGAAAACAATGCTTAAATTGGTAAAAAGGAGAGATTAATTTCTTTTTTGTGTGTGTGTGTGTGTGTTTGTGGTTTTAAATGTCCTCAAATCACTAGCGCAATATGAAATTCCTAATTATTAATGTTTCCAGATATTAATTAACTGTTACCATATAGCACTTTTGTTTATTTATTCACCTGTCGTACTCTTCTTTCTTATTACTTTTTTTTTTTTATTTAAAAGACTTCGTATTCCTGAAGAAAGTGGTCCAAAATTAGATTCTTCTAAAGGAGTTTATAGCTCACATCTATGGTATGTAAAGTAGTATTTACAATATAATAATTTTTACTTTCCTGTTTTCATATAGGTCTCTTTGGTTAGCTTAACAGCAAATGCATTGGGTTACTCTGAACTTGGTGCCATTAAGTCCCTTAGGACACTAAGAGCTTTGAGACCTCTAAGAGCTTTGTCACGATTTGAAGGCATGAGGGTAAGAAAAAATGAAAGAATCTGAAACTATGCATGCCTACAAAGAATGCATGCATGCAGAATAAGGAATGATAAATCCATGCAGAAAGGCTGCACTACCTTTTTATCTATTGCATATCTTTTACTAACAGATAAGCAAAAAGCTTCATCAATTCACCTAAATCCATATGCAGTATCACATAGAAGTTACGTTCATTAAAGTTACTTTACTTTCTAGCCAATCTCAGGAGTTTTCTGTTTAATGCTTTGAAATTGCCAACTATGAACTCTCTCAATAGACTCTTAACAATGAATAAAATGAAACAGGTTTTTATTAATTTTTACTGATAAGCATATTATTATATTTATACACGGATCAAATTTAGCCTTAGTTAATAAAACTATTTTCTGTTATTAGTTGAAATTCTTCATTTTTCTTCATATCTGATAAACCAACTTTGGTCTAACCCCACAGAATTTTACTAGATCATAACAGAGTTATATTTGTATCAGCTAGTCGAGTTGTTTAAATATATTTCTGAGTTTGGCTGGCTTTAGAAATAAAAACAAATAAAATCATTTTATTTCTCTATGAAATTAGTCTTTTTGTAAGGCAAATTCAATACAATGTATATAAGGTTATTTCACACCTAATCCAAGTAATTTGGGGGTCCTGCTTACTATACATCTCACTCAAGGAAGCATTTTAAATTTTTTTTTCATCTGTTTATGCCTTCTTTTCCTTAAAGCCACTGAATACGAACTAACTCTATATGCATGTCATTGAAGTATGTTTTAAGAGAATGCTTTTTGCTACTTCATGGAAACATGAGAGAAATAGCGTGCTAATGAATTTCACATCAATTGTAAAATACTGAAATAGCCTAGAATATACTGTCTGAACAGCCTTTAGATACAAATCTAAGCTTAATGAAATCAAATGGAGAATCTTTGAATTCTGTTCCTTAAATTGTATTCCTCAGGCTACATATCTCTACTTCAGAAAGAATCAGAAAAAAATACTGCTAACCAATGATTGCTAGATTAATAAATTTCAATTTCATGTTGCAGTTTTACTATTAGCAGTTTTCTCATCATTTGAAATTTCTGAATTGATAATTCAGCAGGGTAAGAGCTGGTCAAATACTACAGAGTATGAGTTTTCACCTAGGTTTAGAAAGACCATTTCATTTAGCAACTTTCACTTTGTCTTTCTTTGTACTTATTGTTCGTGACCATTCAGATAAATGTGTTTTTGTGCAGACAAACGTTGGGAAATTGCTCTGAGCTTTACTTTCTTAATAATATTATTTTCAGCTGCAGGAGGACTGGGAGATTAGTTTAGAAGTTACACGGGGAAAAGAAACATAACTCCTTAGATGATGTTGGGGGAAAAAAAAGATCATTACTGGAAAGATAATGTTGAAATTAATAGCCATATGTTTTATTTCATTTTTATGTATCCTTACATGATTGCCTTAGGAAATTTCCCATTTAAAACATTTAGGATGTTCATGGTCGAAGAAAAGTACCTGTTATTTGAAATCTATTTACTGTTTTCCCTTATTTCTCACTGTAAAACTATGAAATCATGCCAGAAGCCCAATCATATGGTAGAATTTCAGATACACAAGATGAATAATTCATGAGTAACTTACTGTGTAGTAATCACAGAGAAGCCTGGAAAAGCAAAAAAGGTTATAGCTCCATCCTTCAATATTAATGATAATCAATCAAGTACCTGATTCCAGTCACATAGCAAATTTGACTGGTCAAATGCATAGTCCTTATCTTCACTATTAGTTACATGCACTTCTGAAAGTGTGTTTTTTTTTTCCAAAGAGCTTGGCAAGTGTTCACAATAACAGCTCATTGATAGATACAACCATTACCATATGGATGACTCACAAACAGTAAAAAGATTCAAATAACAAATAATTGACCAGCTCATTATAGACTATAGCCACGTCAAATTACAGTCTTCTCAGAAACTGAGTTCATTTTGTAAAAATCCATTAAAGCAGATTTTTTTTTTTAATCTACCAGAAGGAAGTAAAAATAAATTAACTCTCCTTGCTTTTTTATATTGCTTATACACTGACCTATAAGCTGAGTTTTTTGTTCAGCATGTATTTATAATTTTAATGTTCTCCCCCATGTTCAAAATTATGTAAAATTTGCCTTGAAAATAAGAGATCAAATGTATTTCATAGAAACCCTTATATTTAAGAAGCTTTGTATAATTTTGGAAAACAAGCTGCCAAAACAAGCTAAGCTACTTTAAATTGATCTTTTTTCTTAAATAAGCTTACCATCCTGGTGAATTGGAATAATGCAGTATTTTACAGTCATTAAATACTAATAGCTATATTGTTATCTCAAAATATCAAACATACTTCACTCTTTAAGTCATGTTATATTCTGTGGTTACAACTTAAATTTGTAATTATGCTGTTTCATAAGTGGGATAGATAAATTCTCTTGGCAAAGTGAACATAAGATCTATGAATCACTTGTGACAAAATAGCCTACAAGTGGCTCATAGCCTGTGCTTGCCTCGAGCACAGAAGTGAATGTTGCCATATTAAGGGCATTTAAAATATCTACTAGTACACTGCAGTCAGAGAAATTTTAATACTTCCTTCAGTGAATCTCAAAACCAACTCCACCCAGATGCTGGAAGGCAAAGTAAATAATTGCTTTAATTTAATTTAAATTTCTGTCATAGGGTTCATATTCTCATCTCAATTAGTATACATACCGAGCAGAAGTATCTGCAAACTGAGATTTGAATATACCCATTGCTTTTTGTTTAGCTTTTTAGTACTTGCGATATAATGCTTTTGCGCTAGTTTTGAATTGGTATGCTACTTGTAAATGTAGAATACTGAGTACACATTGCTTTGCTAAGTTAGAGAATTAAGTGACAATAAAGCATGCATTTGTGTCTAATTTCACAAAAAAAAGCATGTCATGCCGTGCTTGATTTATACATTAGAGAAATAGTAGAAGGCAGCAAACAATCTGAAAACTACTTGCACTTTCAGTTTTGCATGCCTTATGCATATTTCTGGCTGATGGCTTTAAACATTTACTGTATTTCAAATTTCCAGTCCAATTTCATAACATGTAAAAATAAATTAGAATATTTGATGTCTTTGATATCCTCTAAAATTCAATGGCTGTTTCTTAGATTCCCTTACCAGGAAAGAGATAATGAGACATTTCCAAGAGTACTCCAAACTTCATTAGTAGAAAAGAAAGAGTTTCTCATATGATTGAGTTATAAACTATAGCATCAAGTGTCTGTCATTACAGATTCACAACTAATAACAGGCTATATATTTCTATTTCATATAGGATAACCTATCTTCAGCTTGGATGGGGTGGAGCACTGGTTCCTCCCCTTATCTATATTATGGGTACAGTATTTCCCACTTTTCTACCCTTAATGATTACAGTGTGACTGATCACTGCATTGTATATTTAAGGTTGGAAGGAAAGAGAATCTCATTTGAGAATCTTAGTAGCAGCAATACCATATTATATATATTCACTCTACATCCCCTTCTTAATTGCTTTAAATATTTGGAAATAATTGTTTGAAATTTCTGATGTTATGGATATAACATGAAAACTTTTGAGAAAATCAGTATTGTTATTTAGAATTATCTGAGTTCTTTTTGCAGGAGAAGGGTTCTTCAGCTATTTTTTAGATTTTGAGATTTATTTATTTTTTTTCACTGAGATTAAAAAATGGCTTTCTTTAAAAATTCCAGTCTGGCCTTTACATTGTTTTGGAAAGATCTGTGCCTTACTCTGTTACTCAGTTTGCAGTTACATACATTCCAAAAAAAAAAAAAAATCCCATAGAATGAGTTTTGAGCATTACTTATGATACAGTAAACATTACAGTCTGAATAGTCACAACTATAAATATTTCCATAATAGCAGTTTACATTTTTGCAGAATTTTTAAACTCATACGTTACATCAGTAGATTATTCCAAGTGTATATAGATAACATGAGACATCGTATAACATATATATTCATTTCCTGGAAAATCTGAATTCAGTATTCATTGTAGTAGAAACTGGTCTCTGTTGGAAACTAATTTTTATAATTTTCATAAAATGCTAATAATTGTGTTTGTAATTATTTTGTAGTATCCCCTGGAGTTTAGAAATGTTCTACAGGAAACATGTCGGTAACACAAAAAATTTGCATTTACTGTCAGGTCCTTAGAAAATGCTTGATCTTTGACTACTACAACCACCACAACCACCAACTGTTGGAGGTTATAATTTCTGCAGGGTTTTTTATAGCTTCAGTGGAAAGGGTAAATCAACACAAACTACATTTGCTGTAAATTTAGCATCTTGTCTTACAGATAAGAATTGTGTACTCAGTTACAAGAAAGTATAGTCACTACCTTTTGCAAATTTCCCTAAAATATAGAGGAATTTTCTGTAAGGGATTTTTTTAAGAACTGCAATCTTATTCACTGAGTTTTAAGGAGAGTCTGTTAGAAGTGCAATGTCTCCTGAAACATAGTTGAAAATTTACAAAATTCAATGTAAGAAGACTCTGTGTTTAGAGTCATAAAACATACAGGAAATATCTTAGTATTTTGAGTTGTTTCTTAGACTATAATTTTACAATTAGAAAAGAGCTTTTAAACGAGTTGTTTATATCACTGAAAATGGTATGATTGTTGTTTGGATTTGTGTTTGCTTTATCTTGAAGAAAATACTCTTAGGATCTTGACTTAATTAAATATAAAGGGCAATAATGTTACATTTATGCCACAACAAAAGCAAACAAGTTTTTGTTTTTTTTCACTAGATCTTGTGAATTTCAAAGATACCATTCCCACTTCAACTAGTTATTCTGCTTTCATGCTTGTATATATTTACAATATTTACCTGCTCTTCTCAAACAAATGCAGCCATGTGATTTATTGCTTGACAGATAATTATTGTGTTTCATCACACAGTATGTTAAATCATGTTTTCTCCATGTTATGTCTTCAAAAGTATTTTGCCCTATGCTTGATCTGTAGTGAGAAACAGAATCAAAGCTGCTATGGGAACCCCCGTATTTTATTAAATCCAACACTGCAGCTTGTTTCTAATAGACTGTAACATGTATAAGAAATGCTTCTGTTGTTACTTTAACTAAGTTAAATTTTGTTATGAAAGCTGTCCTAGAATTGCAGACCTGTTGATGTTAGAAGTGACATCCTGAGATCAAACATCCTGGTTGAACCTCCCTGCTACCAGTTCAAATGTTCCAAGCTGCAAACTCACCACCCTATAGCATGAAATTTCCACAGCACAATGTTTAAAAATAGTTTTGCATTAAGTGTTTGGGCAAGTGTTTTCCTTTCTTTGAAGATAAAAATCAATACCAGAACCATTTTTCAGTCAGCTACGTGTGTATAGTAAGAAAAGGAAAAGCAGAAATGACAGCATTAGCTTCCTAAGAGAGTAAATTTATTTTCCTCTGAGATCTTTTGTCTTTTGCTTCAATTTTGTTCATTACTGTTAAGATTAAGACTTAGTTATGTCTCCTTGTCAGGCCTCTCTCTGATCCTTTCCATCTGCCTGTCTTCTCTTTGCATACTTCAGTTAAATCCAAAATTTTCTTTACAATTGCTGCTCTAAATGGTAGATTTCTAAGTCTCCACCCTGTATCCTCAATGCAGTCTTCATTTTACCTAGAAAACTGAAGCCCTTCTCACAAATATTGTAATTTGTACTTAATTATTTCCCATTGTTTCACATGAGGCAATTCACATGCTATTTATAACACTGACAAAACACATTCATTTCTTTCATGATCTTTTTCACATAATAACCATTTGTTCTTCTCTGCTTAATTAAATAAATTTCTAGTCTCTCTATTGGAATTCACTTTTATGTATTTTCTATTTTCTACTTTGTAGCGGTCCTGAATCAAGGATAAGAATTAATCTGCTACAATAAGAAATTGATTTTATTTTTTCCCTTGCTTCTAATTTTTAAGCCCTTTTTCAAAATGTTATTTTTTTCTGAACTTACATAATTATAGCTTATGTAGCTAAAAATAAATTATATGTACATGCATGCATTAAGGCAAACTGTGTAGCTAAGGTGAATTCCTGACAATATTGTAGGCTTTTTACTACCAAATATGTTCTAAATTGTTTAGGGTTAGAAGGGCTTACACAAAGCTTAATATTTAGATGATAGATATTAGGAAAAAAAAAAAAATTTCTTGTGCATGCATGTGTATATTTATGTATAATCATTTTATTTGGAGTATGGCATCAGCAGCAATATTGATTTTTTACAGCTACAGTTCACTGTTTCATAACTTCAGACTCATGTCCTACTCAGTTAAAAACCTCTGCCTGTAAGGAAGAATGAGGTCTATTTTGTTAGAGATTGTGTATACATTAATTAGGGATAACAGAAGATTCTCTCATAAAAAAATGAACTTGAACATGTAGTATCAAATGGATCATCTTCCAATGGAATTATTTTAAGGATTTCACAATTTTTATCTGAGTTATTTAAGTGTTTAAATTCATCTTCATCATTGTTAGTCTTTGCAAAACTTGGATATTAGCAAATCACTCTAACATCACTGTACTGCTGGATGATCTCATAATTGATGAAAATTGTATTTGCTGAGATGTTTGTTTGTTTGTTGATTTTGTTTGCTGATTAAGACTTTATCATCACTGATTACCCTGCAGGTCCATGCACTTCCTATTTTACCTGATAAACCAAACAACAACTTTGAAGAAATTGTACATGCCTCTTAAGGTACTTCTCTTCTAGAAATAAAGTGCTGTGTTTTATATCATATTACATATCTACAAGGTTGCAGATTATGTATACAAACCAAGTAGTGAAAAGCCAGTAACTGCCATCTTATGAACACCAAGCAACCTATGAACCCCAAAGTGTAAAAAGATGTCTAAGATATACTCTACAATAAGTTCTCCATTCTTCATAGATATGCATCTATGGACATGCACCAGTCTTCGGAAAATACCACTATTCATATATAGAAAAGTTCATATTTTATATTTCTGACTTGTCTCATAGGAACATTCGCTAATATTCCAAGCTAGTTAAACTAGAAAATGCATAGTATACATATGATAGAAGATCTAGTGACAGTGAAAAAGCAATTGGTTAAAGGTACACGAAGGGCAGCTATACATTTATTTCAAACTGCTGGACAGCCTGTTGTAGTCCAGTAGTGTACTTATGCTGCCATAATATAAATAAATCAGCTGATGCACAGGTCTACTTAAGCTGTTGGTTCACGAATGCCAGGAGCAAGGGATGATACTTTTCAGGACAAAGCCTTTTTCCAATGATACCTTGCCCTGGACTATCAGGAAATGCTAATATTTTTGATTCAGGTATGAGCTTTCTTCGTGGTCTCTCTCAGACCCCCATTTGATCCTCTGACTGGGAAAGTTACTATATTCCTTATGTCTTTTCCTCCCTTGCCTCAGCTCCATGGTTTAAGAGAGAATACACCTGATACACACCTCCTGGTCAAATCAGTGTGGTTTCAGCATCTTCTAGCCTTTGTTGTGGAAAGTTCTCAAAGTCCTTTGTTATAAGAACATGCTTAACTCAGATCATGTATGTCACCTGAGGCTCATTTCCTGTCCACCCATGGCACACCATTAATCTTCCATTAATCCTCTGTGGTGGACCAAGCATCTAAACCAACGGCTGCTCGTTCACTTCATCATCTTTCATCGCAAATGCTCTCTCTGTCAAATTTGTGTACATCTGGACTTTGGCCAGGAGAGCAGGGGAGATTCATGATCTTATGACAGGTGTTCTTACATCATATCTGTTCAAGACAAAGCAATACTCATAGCTTACTCTCAAATCCTACCCTAAGTCATTTCAGTATTTCATTTGAGCCATGAATTAATTTTCCTTTTTTTTCTCTGATGTGGCTTATGCTATGTATACCGTTGCTCATCTCTCTCTGCATGCTGCTGCCTTTGAACAACTGTCTCTTCAATCTTTGTACTGCTAAGAGAGAGATGAATGGCTTTTTGTATAAAGCCCTTTGTGAAGTCTATTACTGTGTGACTATACAGTCACAGAAATTATTCATCTTTAGATACATGTATTCAAGCCCATTCCTTGTTCTTCTTCCTTGGAGTTCCTGAAGGTTTCCTCAGACTTTCCCAGCTTTCAAGGGACTGAGTATGGGAGGAACATGTCTTATACTTGTTACAGCCATTTGTCAAGCATGCATAGAAAATAAGCTTTGCTTCCATCCATAGAGGTATTGGTGAAGTAAAAGTTATTTAGCTTTCTGCATTTGTATGTGTGAATCTTATGTGAGAATGTACATGCAGGAAAACGAAAAAAAAAAATTAAATAACCACTATAGCTTTCAAAAGACTCAGATATGAGATGAGGAATATCAAATCTTTGAGGAACTTTTCCTGTTTAAGTCTAAAAACACTAAGTTGATGACTCCCAAAGTAGAGGCAAATAAAGTTCTTTGTCATTTTCAGTAGGAAGAATGTTCCAGACATAATGGTATAATATTCCTCTTCATCCCAAATAGTATAACCTCCTCCTCATTTGCACCTGGGTCAGGGAGTTTGGAACTTCTTCAAAAAAGCTACAACTTTTATGGATAAAGTTGTTAAGTACTATTGAAGATTTTTCCTTGTTTGTTTACAATTTACAGGAGGCCCTGGTCTCATGTAGGAATTCCTAGAAATTCCGTGGCTGCTGAGATGCCACGATCTATTGAAGCTATTTTGCTGTGAGAACTATAATATACTTATATCTATAAGAATCCCTATGTGTTTGAGATCCTATGCCACAGCAAAGCTGTATCTAATAAAGCTTATATTCTATTCCAATAGTAGGGATAAGCTGTTACTCTGTATAATCTTCATTCTGTATGTATATAGCTCTGGTAGCTTTCTTTGGTCAGTAGTCAAAAAATAAAACAAAACAACCACAAACAAACAACAACAACCAGCAATAAAAAAAAAAAACTTGACTGCTAGTTTGTATTGACATATCTTCATGTCAGCCAGAAGATAAGATAGACAATTAGCATTATAGTAATTATTTCATCTTAAGTACATAACTGATGCTGGAGCTTAAGCATTTGAAGAAAATATAAACATAACAAGAATTGTGTGTATATGAAATACTGCTTTCTTCAGAGGAGTCATTATGATTTCCCATGATGATTATTTTTTTCCTAACCGGATGAATATCAACTAAGATGTAAGATGGTCTAGAGCCCATTTGTCCTTGTAGGTGTCAGGTGCTGCTTCCTGCTTTTACTTATTGCCATTCCACCCACCTGAGGCCTACCTATGACCAAGCAGAATCAGCCTGGGCTTTTGCAGCTTGCTTACTGGAATCAGCCTGACCCACAACATCCCTCTTGATGAAATACATAGGTAACTTAAAAAAATAACTACACTGTCAGTATCTTTTTCCAACTTGTTGACGTTACATTCTGGATTATCAAGGAATAATAGAAAATAGACCCAAGAGAACAGCCCCTTTCAAAATAAAAACTACATTTAATATCACACAGATATGGTCTAGTTCTGAAGAAAGAACAAAAGAGCTTTAGAAGCCAACATTCTGTTAATCCACTACAGACTATACCCAACGAGAAGAAACTGACAATTTTTGATTTGTTAGATTTTTAACTGATTAAGAAATGCTTCTTGATCCCTCTTCTGCATTCAGTTCATTTTAAATGCTTCTCTTTTTTGTATCTATTTGATGTAACTCGTGTATAGGTGTTATGTGTGTATTTTGGATGCTAACCTGGATATATGTTATGTAAGATAAGGTCCTGGTTATCCTAATATACATCAGTTACTCCCAAAGCAAACACAAGAGAAGTAAATGGGAGGGGAAAAAAAAAGAAAAACAAAACAAACAAAAAACAACTAATTGCCTCCAACTGTATGTGTCAAAGAAATTAAAGACTTCCTTCCAAGGTGGACTTTACAGTCAGTCCAGTATCTGACCAGCATGTAAAATCCCATTATACGTTATACATAGTATAGGACAAAGACTCAATACTGTTGAAAAAAAAAATCAAAAATCAAACAACAGCAACAACAAAAAACACAAACAGAAAACAACTTCTAAAAGTTTTAATTTTGTTTTCTTCTTTTCTTAAAAAACCTTCCAGGGGGACTGGATAGCTCAAGGGGTTGGTAATAGGATACAGAGCCTTTCATCTCTAGGTCACCAGTTCGCATCCAGGCCAGGTCAGTAGTGACCAAAAATTGTTACCATTTGATGGGTTTTCAGTGACCTATATGAAATACATTGTTGGAACATTTGCTGGAAGCTGTTGAGTTCTTACTCAAGAATGTAGCTGGTCTGTTGGCAGTCATAGCAGCGAGACTGCCTTACCTGTTCATCTAAAGATGCGAGATACTTCCATGGCCTTTTGGAGAGATCTTTCTACAACTATTATGAATTCATAATTGTTGCAACAATTACACAATTACTGTAGCAGTTAGTATTCTGCTGCCTGTTCTGGATCTGTGCTGTGGTCCAATGGATCTCTAGGTTGTTAAAAAGGTAACTGCTACAGGCAATTAGTTCATACAAAACCCTTCTTTGCTGTGAGCACAGGTAACCTTAATATATTTGAGTTGCTGAAATAAATCCCCCTCTTCCTTTCTTGACATCTCTATTTTCAGGTTTTTCACAGAGGAATTCAATCAGTAAAGCACATCCAGAACATTTTTATGGGGAGGGAAAAAAAAAAAAGGAAAGAAAAAAAGACAATATATGGGCAGTAGATGGCTTAGAAATTCAATCAGAAATACCTTAATACAGTGTTCTAGAACAGGTCAGAATTGGAATAAATTCCAAAATAATTTCATTCCTGATTGAAATGTTGTTCTCAATTCCATCAACTTAAGTAGTAACAGCGTTGTTCTCCCTGCAGGATAGTAAAACAACATTTCTCTCACTCCTTTGAAAATGGTTTCTTGTGTTCAGATTATTACTGGAACCCTGTTAGACTTTTTAAACATATGTTTTTTTTAAACAGTAGTTTATGCTTACATCACCTAGATACTTCACATTTTCTGTAACTGAAATCTCAAGAACTAAGTGTACTTCTTTTAAAGTTAGCACCAAAAATAGAAGCTGCCAAGAAAAGCTAAATTTTCAAAAATTCTTGGTTTTATACATGACGGTGATAATTTTGCTAAAGAAAGTTCCAATTTCTACTATCCAGTGGAGGAAGGCCTTAAAATGAGAATAAAATATGCCCTGAAAATAACATTTCTACCTAAGATCTCTAAACAGGTCCTAATTCCTGGCCATAACTTTTGGGAGGAGGAGGGTGCTGAGTGACGAATAACACAACCACAACACTCCGCTTCCAAAGGCCTTCAAGAGGCTGTGCAATACAGGTAGCAGCTGGATGGAGCAGCTCTGCAGCTCTGAGTTTGCTCAAAATTATGTCGATAGTGGGGAAGATTCCCCCATGTTGCAGAAATCAAGGAACAAAGATAGACTTAACACATCCCAAGTTTCCACACCTATCCTTTCCTGTTTTACCGCAGGAATTGGTTTACTGAGAATCAGATTCCTACTATGTATTTTATTTTATCTTTCCAGAAGGGCCTAAAAGTTTTTCAGAGAAAATAATAAAATTTAAAATAACATGCACTTTGTAAATGAGGTCTAGTATTGGATACTGAGGTAGAAGCGATTGCTCAGTTATTCAGCCAAACAAATACTGCAGAAGTTTTAGGAGCTTTGACAGACACATTTCTTAAACTTACATTATATATCAGAAAAGTATATTTTTTTCTACTTAAATAACTATTGATGTCTTGCCTACAAGGGGCTAAACAGGCAACTGGCCAAAAGCAAATTAAAATGCCAAATCAAAACCCATAAATATGTCCTTGATATATGTCCTTCTTTAGATAAATGAAGGGTATTACTGACAACTCAATACATGAAACAATAAGACTGGAGCTTGAAATAAATTATGTTGATTCAAGTAGACACATATTGCAAAACTGTCTTGCTTTTCTATACAAAGAAATTAATCTTTGTTATATTCTTGCATGGAACAATAAGGCAATAAAGATATGTATCTAATTCCTGCATAATCCTTTTAATGTAGAGCTTAGTTTCTAGATTCATGGCATTTGTGTTTTCACCTTAAATTTCAAAGTTATGTTAACTGAATTTACAGGTTGCCTTTTTTCTTTATACATTTTAAGCTATAATTTGATGCATTTTTAGAATTTTCTTATGTCTGTATTTACATTCAACATGTATATCTCTTTTTTTACATAGAACATACCGGTTTTAGACTTCATCTTACTACCACTAGGTCTTATATTTTGTTTTTCTTATAACTATTTTAATTTTCTCACTTATTTTCATTTCATTACATGTACTCATTTTAAGCATTTAAAAAGAAACAGTGCAATGTTACAGTTATTAATATACTGCATTAACATATATAGTATTAGTTTCTGAACAAGCATTTATTAAGCATTGGTAAAACAGTATACAAAACTGCTGTTGTAAATATGCTTACATTCTTTTCTTTTTCCCCCTGTATTTGTGTACTAGGTGGTTGTGAATGCCCTTTTAGGAGCAATTCCATCCATCATGAACGTGCTTCTCGTTTGTCTTATATTCTGGCTAATTTTCAGCATCATGGGAGTAAATCTGTTTGCTGGGAAGTTCTACTACTGTGTTAACACCACAACTGATGAAAGGTTTGAAGTCGACCAAATCAACAATTTTAGTCAGTGCGAGGAACTCATAAAAAACAATCAAAGTGCCCGATGGAAAAACGTGAAAGTAAACTTTGATAATGTAGGATTTGGGTATCTTTCTTTACTTCAAGTAGTAAGTGATCACTCTTTATATACCTCCTATTATTTATATGTAATAGTGAAAAGCAATTCTAGAAACAAAAGCAGAAAACATATTTACCTGATGATTTTTATCTGTTGCTTAGTAATAGTACTGCACTAATAATTGACTACTCTTTTCATAATAAGCAGCAAATAGAGCCTACTCAGAAGAATGAAGAATTTTTAGGATATCTAGCAGAACAATTGTTATTCTTCCTATTCATAGCTCCCTCAATTCTCCAGCCTTTCTAACTGTAAATGTTTCTAGAAGTACATAGGGCTGGCATTCAGTTATCTGAATATTTTAAGGTTTACCATTGCTGAAAAACAAAAATCCACATTGGTGTAATTAAATCACAGAAAATAATTCCAGGTAGGAAACCCCCTCTCAGTGATATGGCTGCCACCACTGCAGTCTTAGGTGATCAATTACTATGGGAACAATTTCCATCCAGAAGAGAAATAGAAGAAAACTACCATTAGACACTATAATCTATGAAATATTTTCCCTGCTATTTCAGCACATAAGCACCTAGTGGCTATTTAGCAAAAAACGAAGGAAGAAAGGAAAGACAAATATATTTGCAAAAACATACTATATGGTCATGTATTCACTGTCAAAATTTGTGTTCACAGAACATGAACTATCCCTGTGTATTTTGTCACAGCTAACAATCTGACCCAGCTTTAGTTAGAAAAATGCAGGAGTTTAAGCTGAAATGTGCAGTGGGCAACCTCTATGGCTTTTTGAGATCACTGGATAATTCTGCAGAAAGAATTTTCATTTTTATAGTTTTTAAGTAAGTGTCTATCTTTTCTGTTGGTGTAAGAAATCTTGTTAATGCAAACACTTAAAATGATGCAATAGTATCGACATGAGCCTGGACAAGGTCTAAAACATTAATTCTGAGCACTGGTAAATGCGCCTCCCCGTGAACAGAGCATCTCACTGAGAGACTCTGATAACACTGAAGATTTAAAATTCATTATGATTAATTATTTACTTTACTGTCATGCTAGGGAAGAGCAGAGAGGGACCAACAGAATTAAAGAAACTACTGAATATAATTTGATTTTGGTAACAAAACTGGATTGCAATAGAAAGCCCTTGAGTATTTATTTTCTCTGACTGTTTTTTGAAACCCATTGACCTAGAATCCCCATTATGAAGGGGAGGCTCAGTGTACCCATGTGCAGGTGAAAAAAATGTTAACAGGTACATTTTTTCCTGGCATTGTGGCTACAAACACCGCCCCTCCAATATTTGCTGGGTCGTATGTATTCCAGTGTCTCAGCTATGCGTAGGTTATTTCATCTCCTCTTCACTGAAAAGCAGAGAAATTTTTTTTCTCCAAAAAATATTTCTGAAATGAAAATTTAGATTCTTAGAGTATTGCATTGCTCTGGAAAGCAAACTGGGAGAAATATGCCAGCCAATAACACCCATGCTTCCAAAAGAAAAATTATTCTAGGCCTACCAAGGAGGGCCCTAGCTGTCACAGAAGGAGAAGCCAATTGTTTTTAAAATATCTACAATATATAGATTTCACACAGGTATGAAATGCTTACCTAGTCAATGGAGTTTGTTTTGTCAGTAGAATTTTTGTATTTTTATTTTTTCTGTACTACTAAAATGCATGAAAAAGCGTGAGAGATTTTTTGTTTCACATACCAGAAAAAAAAAAGACACTTCTGTCATTCCATGAAACAAATGCTTGACCCTCCATCTTTCAGGGTTTGGTAAGTAAGCCACCGGTAGTGATTTTGCAGTTATAGAATGATACGTGCCCTAGAGCACAGAAAGCAAATAGCTTAGTTTTCAGCTAATGCTTTAAAATTTGCAGAGTCTATTTTTTTTCACCTTTATGAAATCAATGAAGGCCACAATTCATAAATGTTTAAGATTATTACATCACTTCCTCAAGAAGATATTTATAAGGTGATTTTCTATTTGATATTTAAAGTAATTTGGATGAGATGTAGTAAACGATTCTAAGGCCATCATGTTCTGAAGAAACACAAGTAGATAAATATGTCTTAACTCCATATTTACCTAACCTTCCTAATCAGTTTGCAGTAATAGTAAGGAAGACTAAATACTAAGAATTACTTAGAGGGATCCATAAGTATGTCAAACAAAAAAAGATAAAGCTTGAAAATTGGGTATTTGACCCTAAATAAGGTATTAAGTTTGAAAATCTGACTAAAAAATCATTATTGCTAGTAGAAAAGATTTCTGTGCACCCAATGTGCCAATTAAGGGCCAGTCTTTTACATCTTAATGATTAGTTGAAAAGTCTACTGAAGTCGTTTGAGTCTTCACCTTAGCAGCCGCAAGCACAGACTTGTTTAGATTGTGATGGTCCTGAGAAAACAACTTCAGAGAGGTGTATATCATTTTTTCTAATGATAAGCTCAGTGATAAGTGCCAATGGATAAATTACAGATATAAGGTCCTTTTGCAGGAGGCTAGAAAGTATGGAAAACTTTTACAGTCCAGTATTTTTTCCATTATCCATCGTACCCTCTGACTCATGCCTTCTGAGCCAGTCAAAGAAGAACGTTTTTCTGGGTTATAGGTAATACAACATAATATATTGTTATAGGTAATAACATATATAGGTTATAGGTAATAATAATAATATAGGTTATAGGTAATACAACATGGGTTATAGGTAATACAACATAAACCTTTATTTTTTGCATCACTGCTGTTTTCTGTCTCAAGTGAATATTACTAGAAGCACCGTTTTAGTTTATTTTAAAAAGAAATAGTGTCCATCCCCCCCCCCCCAAAAAAAAAAAACAAAAAAAAAAACACCAAAAGAACTCCAAACCCTGGCACTGAAAATCTTTAGTATTGATAACAAAGTTTTAATTCTTTCCTGCCCAAAAATACAGGCTAACAATATGTGCCATTGATACTACCAAACTCTGTAGAATTTGTTGATCAGACTGAGAAAATTTTCCAAAATTTTTACATAATCTGAAGTTGGAGTGTAAATATCCCTGCCATTGGTCATTATAAGCACACATTCTCTCTGTAAGAAATACTTCCTTCTGTGATCCAGCACAGCTCATGTTGTCTGTGGAGATCTGCAAACTTTTTTTATTGTTTGTTTTGTGTTTTGGTCTGATCTTGTTAGAGTATTTCTCTGTCCCTGAAGAAAAACATCAAAGCAGAGACAGTCTTGCTGGAGAAACTCCCTTCACAACTTTCACATTTCAGTGAGTAAAGAGAACCAGGCTGGTGTACACAAAGAGATGTGTCATCTGCCTTGATAACTTTATGGCATTATGCCTTTTCAACTTAAACCTAGTGTTTGGGTTCTTTGGTCAGTAGATCTGGAGGCCTGTTTATATCCAGGATAAAATGTGGCAAATCTCTATGTCCCTATTATTACATTATTCTGCTGTTACCAATATAAGGAAGAAAACAGATCTTGATAAATGTAAGGTATAAAATCAGAAGATGAAGTCAAGGGCTATAAGAGAGATTAGGATGGCTTCAAAGTTACGACAGGTTAGTATTTTAAAAAATCAAGACAAAAGTTTATCTCCAAAAGGGAATAAGAATGTTCCTGATGATTATTTCTGGTAAGGAAATAGAGGGGTGCAACTTCAGCTGTACTTCTAACTTCACTGGATAATATTCATCAGGAGAAAATATTTATGTACTTTGAACAATAGAAAAGTAGTTTGGGAGATTTTTGTTTTTCTATGTTTGAATCTGCATTTGAATTTGTCTTTCAAATTTCATTGGGGAAAAACATTTGGAATAGATATAATCTTTGAAATCATGACTTACTCCTGATTTAGTGTCACTAAAAATACACAATATAATTGTATATTTGAGTATAGAAACATGAAACTAAGATTTTGGGCTCTTTGTCATATTTGCGGATTGTTTTCTATTCAGTATGCACAAATGTCCAAATAATACCTTATTTCTGCTGAAGAAAATCTGTTGCTGACAAATTTAAGCCTAACAAAAAGAGGCCTAAGTTTCTACTGAATGCAGCAGAAACAGTGCTATTTGGTGCTTTGATACTGAACCATTGGTTCAATTAATTGCTCAGGCAACATTTGAAAATTAGAAATTCTCCTACTGAGCTGAGTCTTCTGCTATGGAAATTACAGAATCAATTTTTTTTTACAACTAAATTCTTGACTAATGTTTTTGCATAATGATGCAAAGTGACTACAGTCACTGTTTCCTAATGATTTGCAGAAGGGATTAAGAAGAAAAATAATATGATGAGGGAGTGTATTTTATTACTGAAACTTAATTAATTTGGGGGATTTTTTTTCCTCACTTCTTCAAGAATGGTAAAATCTTATGGTTTTGTGAATCTGCATTGTGGAAAGCACAGATTTTATTTTAGATATGTTGAACTGCAAGAAAGTAACACTATCTTCATATTTTTCCATCTCCACAGTCTTTTCAAGTTGCCTTCTTAATAATAAAAAGGAGTATACAACAGTTCTGATAGTTCTTCAGATCTTTTTCCTAGCTCTGACTGAAACATATTGTTTATGAGTTCTTTACTAATGATGACACAACTTGATATTTTAAAATTAGTCTTTTTTTTTTTTTCCTTTGCACTCTAGTTATTCTAGGCCACACTGATAAATGTACAAAAAAAAAAAAAGTCAGTTTGCCTGGAAGGTGATATGCAATAACTATCATCTGTATTAATAAGTGACAACAGCACACACTTCAAGGAAGAGCCACTTTATCACTTGCATCATCTTTCCTGTATAAAAATATGCCTATTATTTCCATTTAGTGTTTCAGGTCGAAGTGCTGATTTCAACCAAACTCATGACATTCCAAGAAACACAAATAATATACCAAGACAGAAACAAAAGCAGTGTCTGTAAAACATATGAATTAATCATCCTGACCTCTTTAGATCTAATAAGACCTCAGCTAAAATACTGAGTCTACGTTTGGCTACCATTTCAAGAGATGAACTAGTAAAAGACAGCCCAGAGGAAAATGAATGATCTGAGTTTTGGAAACCAAGATCTACATGAAAAGATGGAAGGAAGACTGAAGATTATTTAACCTAAAGAAGAAAGGCAGCAATAATCAGTTTGCAAAGAAGTAAAAGGTGCTGCACAAAGGATGATTAGTTCTCCACATCTGAAAGGGTTATTAGAAGTTACAGCCCTAATTGGCAACAGGAGGATTTAGATATTTGGAAACAATAAAGACAAGTGCGGGAATATTTTTGATAAAGTTGTGGATCATTGAAAGTCTTTGAGAACAAGTTAAACATCTGTTAGGAATTACATAAACAAAACTGATCCTACCACTTGCAATCCCTTGCAGTCTGAATATTCCACATGGACTTTACATTCTTCAGTTATGTGACGCTTGTTTCAGATTTATTGGTCCTCTAACACTACACTTTGATTTCACCATTGCACTGTAAATTGCCTGAATTACTTTTTTTTTTTTCTTGGGTGTGTGTTTGTTGGCCCCCAATGTGGAAGTCATTGTATAGTGGATTTGCAATTTGCATCTCAGGAAAATCATGCTCTTTTTATTATTCCAATATTTCGAAAGAGTAAGGCACCTCTTTTCCTTTAAGAAAATAATTCCTTTTCATTTTAAGTTCACTTCAGGGTAATGCCAGCTGCTTTGTATGCTGCATAAGCAAAGCGTTTTGAAACCTCTGTTAGAAATGAAACCTGAAGATGATGGAGGTATAGCAATAACCATGAACAGCATTCCCTTCCAGGCTTGTTTCTGCAACTAACCTCTGTGGAAAGGAATATAAAGGAACCAATGATCTGCAGCCTCAGGCTGCAAATACAACTGAGAAAATAAGTTTCTGTTTCAAACACTCAGATGAAGCAATCTACAACTAGTTGTCAAATATAAAAATGTACAGATTTGGGGCAAAGGAAATAGCTGTAAAAGTTCACTGAGTGCTGCCACCTATAAGGCATATTAAATCTTTGATGCACAGAAAACACATCCTATTTTTAACAGATCATTTTAAAACATATCTGAGGGATATAGCCTCTATAAAAAAAACAATAAAATGTATGAAAAGTGAAAATAGGATCACTATATAGGATAAAATCTTTTAAAGTAGATAAAAATCAAAATTCTCATGGATAGTAACATAAAATTCTTTTTTTTCTGAGCTGATCAAATCTTTGGTTCCAACCTTTCTAACTGGTTTGAGGGGGATGAACTACACATCAGTATTCATTGGTGGCACTGAGTTACAAAAGGCTATTTCTCAGCTGTACATAGCCTTTGCCATTGATATGACTGATAAACATTTAATCCACTAAAATGATACTGCATTCTATCATTTGTAATAAATAATTAGAAGGAAGCTAATTACATTTACTGCTTAAAATGGGGGGGAGGGGGAGGATAAACAGTAGTGTATCTTATGAGTACCTCTGAAGAAAACCAGGAGACAAAATTACTGAGAAATTTTATGTTATACTGGTTATTCCTGGTATTGTACTAGGTTGCTGGTAATAGTTATATGAATTTTCTTAAAGTTATATGCCTAAATAGGTGTGTACTGTTCACAGGCTACATTTAAAGGCTGGATGGATATTATGTATGCAGCTATTGACTCAAGAGATGTAAGTACTCCAAATATTTTAAATTATCTTAGTTTTTTTTTTTTTTTTCCCGAAGGTCTGCCTATTAGCAAGTGTATATATATCTTCCAAAAGCAATTAATATCTATACAATAGAATAAAACAAATTTAAATGAACCAATATGAGATTCTGCTGTAGCAAATTGTGGTATCAAATTGATTGCAAACTGCCAGATATTGTCAGTAATAGATGGAATGGACAAAAATACATTGGTGTAAGTGACAAGGATATAAAGGATATTTTGTCCAAGACTGCTGCTTGTTCAGTTGGAATTTTCTACAGAAACTGTACAAATTTTATATATATATATATATATATATATATTTTTTCCTTCAGGTATTACAGCAACCCAAGTATGAAGACAACCTGTACATGTATTTATATTTTGTCATCTTTATCATCTTTGGGTCATTTTTCACGCTGAACCTGTTCATTGGTGTCATTATCGATAACTTCAATCAGCAAAAAAAGAAGATAAGTATTGTTTCATTTCTCTTCTAAAGACAGTGCAGAATATTGCCTTTCAGTAGGTGCATGATACATACAATGTACACCTAAGGTTTGTTCAAAATTTTAAAAGCTGAAGAATACTGGGGTATAAAAGATGTTGTATACATTCACTTTGTAAGATTTTACACTGTAGTGAATCAGACACACCCTTCTGCTTTCAATGCTCAGTTTAGTCTTCCTCAAGTCATCGTCTTTTTCATGCCTAAACAAATAAAATATTGTTATGGGATAAAACCCCTGATTTAGGCCTCTATATTAAAGCATTCATAATTTCTTCCTTTTTTTTTTCTTCATGATTTATAGTGATTTTATCAGCACACAAAAAGTGGCTACTTCTAAAAAGTTCTGAAAAATAAAGTATAATTTCATCACACTACTACAGGTGCTGTTTTAATGATCCTGAGTATTCAATGGCTCACACAAGTTCTGTTTTGTGGCACTGAACAATCTGAAACTGCACATTAGAGGAGTGATTTGTAACTGCCTCTGAGCATTTTTTAACTCTTTCATAGTGCAGATATGAATAATCTCACTGGCATGGATGGTCTGAGTATCAGCTGCTTATCTTTAAAATCAACTTCTTGGATAAATGTCTAGATCACAGACAACCTACATTTGATAACTATGAGATTTTTCCCAATTCTGTCTTCTTGATTTTTAGAAAATGTCTGCCTATGCCAAAATATCTTCCAGGTTACATTTGAAATTGATCTGTAGCTCAAAACCATAATATTTGTTATCTTTGTCTCTGTTAATGTGTTAACTCTGTGAAGGTTAGCTTTATCTCAGGACTGATCATAAGGCAATGGGACCTAGATGACATTTTCTGTCAGTTCCATAAATTACAGGCACTATAGATATTGAGTGAACCTTTAACATTACTCATCTGTAGTACTTCCATGTGATGTAGAAAGACTAAGCAAATACAAGAGCTACAAAATCAGGTAGGATTCAAGTTGAGTATACACCTAATATTTATCAAATGGATGTAAAGCCTATCCTGTTTTACTTAGAAGCATGATCCTTTGGTTCATTTGGATGTCAACTCTCCCACAAAGCACATAACCAAAATCATTGCAAAGATGTGTACTTTATCTTTACTCTTATTTTACAAGACAGGTTATCCCTGAGCACCAATGAACATCATCTGTCTTTTGAAATATTAGTGCCACTTGAATTTTCAGAAAAGAGAAGCATGCCCAGTCCCTGGAAGTGTTAAAGGCGAGGCTGGATGGGGCTTTCAGCAACCTAGTCTAGTGGAAGGTGTCCCTGCCCATGGGAGGGGGGGATGGAATTAGGTGATCTTTAAGGTCCCTTCCAACCCAAACCATTCTGTGATTCTATGATTTTATGCATGCTTGATGCCTACCATCACAAATTCTTCTGTACCATTTTTGATCAAAAATAGTACTGAATCCACAGAAGTTTTTATCTGCTGCTTCATCAAATATTGCTTAGGCAGTTAGGATTCTCCAAGCTGCTGAAGCTGGCCATCCCTTTGTCCTTCAACTTTCAGCTGATGTTAAATTAAAAAAAAAAAAAAAAAAAAAAACAAAAAAACTGTGATCTGTGCCCTGATTCTGGAAGGGATATAAACATTACTTAACAACCTCCGAATTCTCTGAAGACATTATGATCTAGTCAGATTATCTTTAAACACTGACTGGCTTAGTTCTGAATGTTTCAGTTTCAGAATCCATCAGAAATCTTTTCCACACTTAGAAAATCACAATATTGGAATTTTATCCAATAATGTGGAAAAGGATTGGTAGGGATTAGTGTAAGGTGTCATTTTTCTCATTGAATCTTCTGGCAGGTTACCTGGAGTATTTGGGGCATTTTAACCATCAAGACAATCATGATAACTTCCATGAAAATCCACTTTTTTGAAATATAAGCACATCTATTCAAACAACTATGTCTTTAGTCACTAATCTTGATTTTCTAAATGACTGATCAACATTTGCCTATCCAATAGAGAATAGCTACCTATAAGTTACTCATATGCAGTGCTTTTTATAAACTCTTGAGAGAAGGATGTTCCTTAAGGTTTAACAAGAAGTTTAACAAGAAGTTTAACAAGACCAACTGCTGGGTCCTACACCTGGGATGGGGCAACCCTGGCTATACGTACAGACTGGGCAATGAGATGCTGGAGAGCAGCCCCGTAGAGAGGGATCTGTGGGTTTTGGTTCACAGCAAGCTGAATATGAGCCAGTAGTGTGCCCTGGCAGCCAGAAGGGCCAACTGTATCCTAGGGTGCCTCAGGCACGGCACTGCTAGTCAGTCGAGGAAAGTGAGTGTCCCACTCTGTTCTACGCTGGTGAGGCCTCGCCTCGAGCACTGTGTGCAGTTCTGGGCACCACAATACAAAAAGGACGTCAAACTGTTGGAGAGCGTCCAGAGAAGGGCTACAAAGACAGTGAAGGGCCTAGAGGGGAAGACGTATGAGGAGCGGTTGAGGTCACTGGGCCTGTTCAGCCTGGAGAAGAGGAGGCTGAGGGGAGACCTCATCGCGGCCTACAGCTTCCTCATGAGGGGATGCGGAGGGGCAAGCTCTGATCTATTCTCTTTAGTGACCAATGATAGGACCTGAGGGAATGGTGTCAAGCTGAGGCAGGCTGGATATCATGGAGAGGTTCTTCACTGAGAGGGTTGCCACGCACTGGAACAGGCTCCCCAGGGACGTGGTCAAGGCACCAACCCTGTCGGAGTTTAAGAAGTGTGTGGACTGTGCTCTTAGTCATATGGTCTGAATTGTTGGGTAGACCTGTGTGGTGCCAGGAGTTGGACTTGATGATCCTTATGGGTCCCTTCCAACTCAGGATATTCTAAAAGGTGTGATTTTTAGAAAGTCATTATTAGTTAAATTAGAGTCTGTTTTGGTACAAAAATGACTAGCCCTGGTAAAAAATGACTTACTATTTGGATTTAGAGGCATTGTGCCAAGAAGCCATTTCAAAACAGTTACAAAAGGGGGTCACCTTCGTCAGACATGACACTTTTTAGTCTGTGTCAGGTACTAAAAGTCTGACAAAAAAAATACTGGGGCCTATGTATGTAATTGAGTTAGATGTCCTATTTATCATTTCTGAAAGCATATGTAGGCCTATCTCCAGATATAATGAAGCTTTAAACTAAAAATTCACTAAATGGTTAACTAAGCTTCATAGTACATTTTAGTATTAACTGAAGATAGCTACTGGTAAGAGCAGTTCAAGCTTGTGCATATCATTCTCCTAGTGTCAGTTTGTATTTGTGTCCTCACAGTAACACATATATAATAAATATATGTAATTAATCACCTTTCACTTTAACAAATTTTCAACACTGAATATAAATGTGATTATAACCAGATTTGATATCATGTTTTTACTTTGGAGGTCAAGACATATTTATGACAGAAGAGCAGAAGAAATACTACAATGCAATGAAAAAGTTGGGATCCAAAAAACCGCAAAAACCTATACCAAGACCAGGGGTAAAATTATTTCTATATATCAGGCCAATAGCTATTCATGAACAGCAAATTTTTACTGATATAGAGAGAGCCAGTTTGTATTCATGTACAAATTACCATTAGCTGGTTTATCAGTCAGGAAAAATGAGTATTTTGCTCAACAAACTATAAGCAACATATCTTCTTTCGAAAATAATCTTTAAAATTACCAAACACTCTCTTGATTTATGATCCATCAGTCATAATACATTATAAAATTTCTGTATTTTGAAACCATTTGATGATTTTTTTTTAATGTATTTGCTGGATTTGCTGTAATGTTTCCTGAAAATTTCAAGCAAAAATGTTCACAGTAAAAAGCAACAATGAGTAGTCTGGACTAAGCTAAATGTTTTCCCATTCAATTATTTGAAGTAACTTTAAAAGGAATGGTAAGATAGTAAAGCCAAACAGAAGTTACAACACAAAATTAAAAGTGATTGTATGATTTCCATGGATCCATTTTCATGGCTATGCTTTAAGGAAGGACCATGTTTAATCACATGATCTCATTCTCTGTTCTTCTGTAAGGGCTCAGTCTTACTCATTTCACAGAACAGAAAGTGCATGAGGCAAAAGCTTGCATGAAAAAAGAGGTAACAGTGAAATCAGAACCCAACAGAGCTAACTTCATGATTCTGCCAGGTAGCATACAAAAAAAAGTAGACTGAACTAAATTGTTGTATTCACTTTGATTTGACTACTCTAGTTAAGTTACCTACATATATTTTCATAGAAGTTTCATAGGCTTTACTACATATAGTTTTCTATTTTCTTCTAAAAGGAAAAGAAAAACAATTACAGGTTATATTGGATTTTTTTTTCTTTTCTCCTCAGAACAAATTCCAAGGCATGGTCTTTGATTTTGTGACACAACAAGCATTTGACATCAGCATTATGATTCTTATCTGTCTTAACATGGTTACCATGATGGTAGAAACTGACGACCAGAGTAAAGAAATGGAAAATATTTTATACTGGATAAACCTGGTGTTCATTGTCCTTTTCACTGGAGAATGTGTCCTGAAATTAATTTCACTCCGACATTATTATTTCACTATAGGCTGGAACATTTTTGATTTTGTAGTTGTCATTCTCTCAATAGTAGGTAAGTTGTGTTTATTAACCTAAAAAGACAGTCAAATAAATATAATGTGAACTTTTACTCAATAGAGCTATGCAGTTGGCTTTTGCCATTGCAAGGTTTATAACTGTTATGAAAGTTTTCATTTTATCTAATAACGTACCTAATCCAGCTATCATAATTGTAATCATTCAACATATATTGCACAAGCAAATATTAAGTATAACTGGTAACAAATTATGCAAGAATACACGGAATATCTTTAGTTGCTACACAGAACATCAATTTTAAAACTATTTTTCTAAATTACCACTATAATATGGAGATTAAGTGGTAATATATATATATTTTTTTCCTATTTTAGGTATGTTTTTAGCTGAGATGATTGAAAAGTATTTTGTGTCCCCCACTTTGTTCCGAGTCATCCGACTTGCCAGAATAGGTCGAATCCTGCGTCTCATTAAAGGCGCTAAGGGAATCCGCACTCTGCTCTTTGCTTTGATGATGTCTCTTCCTGCTTTGTTCAACATTGGTCTGCTGCTGTTCCTGGTCATGTTTATCTATGCGATATTTGGCATGTCCAACTTTGCCTATGTTAAGAGGGAAGCTGGGATTGATGACATGTTCAACTTTGAAACATTTGGCAACAGCATGATCTGCCTATTTCAAATCACCACATCTGCTGGCTGGGATGGTTTGTTAGCCCCAATTCTGAACAGTGGGAAGCCGGACTGTGACCCTGACAAACCTCATCCGGGGAGCTCTGTTAAAGGCGACTGCGGCAACCCTTCCGTTGGGATTTTCTTCTTTGTCAGCTACATCATCATATCCTTTCTGGTAGTGGTGAACATGTACATTGCTGTGATTCTGGAGAACTTTGGTGTTGCCACTGAAGAAAGTGCTGAACCCCTGAGCGAGGATGACTTTGAGATGTTCTATGAAGTCTGGGAGAAGTTTGATCCAGATGCAACACAATTTATGGAATTTGAGAAACTGTCTGATTTTGCAGCAGCACTTGATCCACCTCTTCACCTACCCAAACCAAACAAAGTCCAGCTTATTGCAATGGATCTGCCCATGGTAAGCGGTGACAGAATTCACTGCCTTGACATCTTGTTCGCTTTCACAAAGCGTGTCCTGGGGGAAAGTGGGGAAATGGATGCCCTCAGAATACAAATGGAAGACCGATTTATGGCATCAAACCCTTCAAAAGCTTCCTATGAACCAATTACAACAACGTTAAAAAGAAAACAAGAAGAAGTATCTGCTGTCATTATTCAGCGTGCTTACAGACGTCATCTTTTAAAACGAACAGTAAAACAAGCTTCCTTTATCTATAACAAAAACAAAATGGAAGGAGGAGCTGGTCAGGGTATGAAAGATGAAATCCTTATTGACAAGTTAAATGAAAACTCATTTACAGAGAAAACTGATATAACCGCATCAACGGCAGTTTGTCCACCTTCTTATGATCGTGTAACAAGGCTAGTCAAAGAAAAGCATGAAAAGGAAGACAAGGATGTTCAGAAATAAAAATAAATAGCAAGCAAAATCATCTACGTACAAAACAGTTCATAGCCTGTAAGGGTGATGTGTTTGTGTCAACAGGATTCCTGCTGGAGGTCTATGCCAAACTGACAATTTTTACAAATATACTGTACATTAAAGGTCAGTGCCTATTAAAAGACAGTGACCCCTCGTCAGTAACTGTGACTGTGACATGGGGAAACAACCATGACAGGAGGTTACTGTTATCACTACCAGCTGACACTGCTGAAGAGGAGAGAAAAAATGGCTACTCAGACTGTAGGGACCAGCTAAAGGGGTGCAAACCAAGTAGTTGTGTGTTTAGCATAAAACAATACGATAACTATATCCACTGTTTGCATTTCAACTGCCACATGTCATATTTTTACAAATCTGTGTTGGTGGATTCATCTTTTTTTTATTCATATGTTGTTTATTATATGTGACTATTTTTGTAAATGGGGCTTCTGTTGGGGAAGGGGGTCAAGCACTACTTTACAGGTATAAGAGCCAGGTGTTCTACTATGCGACTAATACACACACAGAAATGATTTGCATGAAGGCATGCTGCACTTATAGACCATGCATGAAAATAACATTAAGTCACGAAGAACAAGTGATTTTAGCTCAGTGTTTCTGGAAAGGAATAATAAATTCTGAGGTGCTTAATTAATGTATTCATGTTATATCACAACCAAACCAGTCTTGGTATGCCTGTAAAGTACCCTGTAACTCACAAGAACAGTAAAACCAGATTTTTTTATTTATTTTATTTTATTTTATTTTATTTTATTTTATTTTATTTTATTTTTATTTTTTTGCACAGACCATTAAGTTTCAGAAAATGCAAACTTCTTTCTAGGTCTGGAGTCACAGATTCTGTATTTGTCAAATGTCCTTCTGCATACAAAATGAACCTGCCATCAAATCGCCAAAATAATCAGAAAGAGCCCTTTATAATGTTGTTCTGCTTTATCCTGCAGTATTGTTTAGCCATCTTCAGCTCTCAGTAAGGTTGATGTTGTGTATGCTAATGAAAAGCCCTCTGCTGTGTAAATAGTAATTTTTAACCTGTGGTGCATGTTTGAGCAAACAGATAATGATGACCTGAGCACATTTATTGCATCAAATATGTACCACAATAAGTGTAGTCTGCAAGCTTTCAACAGGTTAAACTACGTATTATCTACCATTATAGATAGTTTGGATGCTATCAATGCATGTTTATATTGCCTATGCTGCTGTTCCTTTGACCGTCCAGGATTCTTAAATATGGGAAGCCATACATCAGAACTAAATGAAATAAACTATTTGAGACCTCATTCCTCCATAACATTAAGCAATATTTTGCAGCTATTTAGGAGCTTATTTGATTTACATTTTTGAATTTTCAGTGAAAAGCATATAGTGTATATCCAAACTGTACAGACGTTTAAAAATACTAAACCTGTTGAAAATAATATTAGAATTTTATAAGCAAATATAAATACTGTAAAAATCATTTTATTTTATTTTTCAGCATTATGTACATAAAACAAGAACTGAATTTTATCTTCAGGTTGATGTCACACCATTATTTTTTTTTACTTTCTGTTCATAGCACTTTTCCACAGAAGAACTCCAGAGAACAAGATGTGACTACGAGAACAGATAGTTGTCTTATTTTTTACTGTATTTGCAAACATGTCAATACTTTCTGCAAAATAAGTTCATAATTTGCTTTTAAAACTCTAAGGGTTTTTTTGCAGTTGAAAAAAGATGTGAAGTTTTAATTGAATGTCTAAGCAGTGCCTGCATCACAAGTTTTCAGATACACTCTTCCTTTCACAGAATCTTTTTTTTCCCTCATATTTACTCACCTATGTTTTTATTATTATTATTCACACTGCACTAGAACAGTTCTAAATGTTATCTTGGGTCCACAGTATTTTTTCACAAAGAGAAAGTAGCAAAATTGTTTAATCAAACACATCAGGACATTTTATGTTTCTTACACAGGAAAATTAAATATAGATTACTTTTATTAAGATTATTGACTAATACTATATTAGTGAACTGCATGCAGGAAGATGCTACTATTACCCTAACTGATGCTAAATAACATCATTAATGCGCCAAAATAATAAAGATTACATTTTTTATTGTATGTTCCTTTTGTCTTTATTATCTGACATTAATTTTAAAAAGGTATGTTTCCAAAAATTTCTAATTTTGCATGTTAGACACTGAATACGATGATTCTGTATATTTCTATAATACTGCACAGATTAAGTCCATGAGTTAACGGAGCCACTCCATGCACTGGAGTCATCAACAGCTAAATATTAGAGCTGTCCTGAATGCATCCTAGGAGGCTCACAGCATTTACAGGAATGTGAAAAACTGAGCATTCTCGAACTTACAAAGACAAAACGAGGACTGAAAATAGTACCAGATACAAGGTATTCCCAACTTTGGACCTGAGAACCAATTTATTCTTGCTGACGGCTGCTCACAGATAGGACACAGAACATCTCATATTCAGGAACATTTCTGAAAAAGGTGAACCAGCATTGTAATAAACGACCATTATTTTTTTTCTCAGATTTTTTTAAAGAACCTTTCTGAACCATCGTTTTCCTAGAAGATGTTGTCTGTGATATTTCAGTCATCATCGTTTCAATACTCATATTGACAAAAGCAAATGCAGCTGGGAAATGGGCCTGTCATTTATTCCTTATCAATTGCTTCAGTGAATTTATGAAGACATTAATTTTATATGCTTACATTATTTTATATTGCATCCTCCTACAAGTTACAGTGAAAAAAGTCAGTGTTGAACACTGAACTCAGTATAAAACCAGTCTGTGAGCTATCATATTCCACATGCCTGAGTTATTAACATAGAAATAAAATTTTATCTTTCCTGAAACTTGTTACAGATCTTTTGAGGGAATTAAAAAAAATGTTTCTCCCATGTACATAATTCAATTTCTGCTTAAAGTTGTTTTCAAATTAATCATGAATAAAAAGTCTAAAACTTTGACAGAAAAGCTTATCAAAGTAAAAAAAAATAATTATTTTCAGATTGAGATGTAGACAAAATATGTTTTAAAAAGTTACCTTGGAAAATATGTAAATTATCCATAAACCAACAAGAACAGACTGCTTCAAAAATAGGTAGTAAATTGAATAACGTTATTTAATTTTCTATCCACGTTTCAAAACTCTGCTTTTCTCAAGGAGGTAGCTTTTAAGATAAATTAGCATTATGTCACTATGATTGCAGATTGCAGGTAATAGCAACATAAGAATAATTGTTTCTCGTATCTCTTTTAGGTTACCAATGTTAAAGAAGCTGAAACATTACTTCAATACAGGCAAAGTATCTCTTGAAAGTTTATGTTTGTTTGTTTGTTTTGTGTTTTTTTTGTTTGTTTTTAATTATTTATTTTTCGTTTTTTGAAGGATCATCAAGGAAAAGCAATTATTCCTATATTTCACTTTTTTAGCAACTTCCTACTTTATGGACAGTGTGTGATGGAGTAGAGCCGTATGTGATGAATTAATTTTAAAAGCTTACTCTGAAAGTTGTCTCCTCTTGAAGAATCATTGTCATCTACTAATTCAGTGCAAGACTGGTTTGTCTCCTTGTATTAAATAGCTTTACTGGTGTTTTTCGCTTACATGTTAGATGGGCAAGACATCCATTCTAAAGGAAAGTTATTTAGGAATGATTGTTGGTGGTGTCTGGAAATGACAGACAGTGCCTCCATGTCAAGTGGAAAACTTGAATTTTACTAGATTTACTGTCTCCAATTCACCATGAGGAAAGAAAGGAGAATAGCTTTCTGTATTTGATTTTATTCTATTGCTATTTCATTTCTAGAGAGAAGTTTTACACAGCTTGAAGTGCTCAATACTGTGGTATTGGAGTGTGGATGAGTTAGTCTTATGCCCAGACCAAAAAAAAAAAAAAAGGATAAAAAATTTCTCAAAGCCTTCCATTCCAAACTGAGACAGTAACTGATGTAAATACTCAAGGGAGCGAGTCAATGGCATTTATGGTGAAATTCCTTCTTATCCCACTGCTTCCTTCATCTACCTGAGCTTAGGCCTCAGGCCCAGGCCCAGGCCCAGCGGCTGACGCATGGCCCTGCAGCACCAGCAAGGGCGCTTCTAGGGGTCAGGATGGAGATGGCTCCTCACTGGCCATGCCTGGAAGGGCCAGGACAGCGCAGCTACACAGTGTATGGAAGACAGCTTCCTGATCCAGCTGGCTAGTGAGCCTACAAGGCGGGGTTCCCCGCTAGACCTGCTGTTCACAAACAGAGAAAGACTTGTAGGAGTTTTGGTGGTTGGAGCTGTGACAAGAGTGACCACAAAATGGCAGTTCTCTGTTCTTGGAGAAGTCAGGAGCAAGGTCAGTAAAACTGCTATCTTGGACTTCCAGAGGGCAGACTGAACTGTTCAGAAGATCAGGACACTGGTAGGGAGGGTCCCTTGGCAGTTAGTCCTGAAGGGCAGAGGGGTTCAAGAAGGCTGGACACTTCTCAAGAAGGAAGTCTTCAACGCACAGGAGCAAGCTGTCCCTGTGTGCTGTAAGATGAGCTGGATGGGAAGAAGAGGGACATGGCTGACCAGGGAACTTTTGTTGAGTCTCCAGAAGAAAAAGAGTTTATGTCCAGTGGAAGAAGGACAAGCAGCTCAGGGAGAGCACAAGGAAGTTGCTAGCATATGTAGGGAAAAATCAGAAAGGCTAAAGCCCAGCATGAGCTCAACCTGGCCACTATAGTAAAAGATAACAGAAAATATTTTTATAAATATATTAACAGTAAGAGAAGGGCCAAGGAGAATCTCTATCCTCTACTGTATGTGGTGGGGAACATGACTACAGAGGATAAGGAAAAGGCTGAGATTCTCGATGCCTTCTTTACATCTGTCTTTAATAGTCAGACCACTTATCCTTAGGGTATTCAGCCTCCCAACCTGGAAGTCTGAGACAGGGAGCAGAAGAAACACCCATGATTCAGGTGGAAACAGTTAGAGACCTGCTGCTCCACCTGGACTGTCACAAGTCCATGGGGCCAGATGGGATCCACCTGAGGGTGCTGAGGGAACTGGCAGATGTCATTGCCGAGCTGCTTTCCATCATCTATCAGCAGTCATGGTCAACCGGAGAGGTCTCAGATGATGGGAGACTTGCTAATGTTATGCCCATCTATAAGAAGGGTCGTAAGAAGGAACCAGGGAACTACAGGCCTGTCAGCCTGACCCCGGTGCCAGGAAAGGTGATGAAACAGGTCATCTTGAATGCAATCATGCAGCATATATGGGACAATCAGGGGATCAGGCCCAGTCAGCATGGGTTCATGAAAGGCAAGTCCTGCCTGACCAACTTCATCTCCTTCTATGACTGGGTGACCCACCTGATGGATGAGGGTAAGGCTGTTGATGTAGTCTACCTAGACTTCAGCAAGACCTTTGACACGGTCTCCCATAGTATTCTCCTGGAGAAGGTGGCAGCCCGTAGCTTGGACAGGCACACTCTTTGCTGGGTTAAAAACTGGCTGGACGGCCAGGCCCAGAGAGTAGTGATGTACGGAGTGAAATCCAGATGGCGACTGGTCACCAGTGGTGTTCCCCAGGGGTCGGTGTTGGGGCCCATCCTCTTAATATCTTTATTGATAATTTGGATGAGGGAATCGAGTGCACCCTCAGTAAGTTTGCAGATGACACCAAGTTGGGGGGAAGTGTCGATCTGCCCGAGGGTAGGAAGGCCCTGCAGAGGGACCTGGACAGGACGGGTTGATGGGCAGAGGCCAATGGGATGAGGTTCAATATGGCTGAGTGCTGGGTCCCACACTTTGGCCACAACCCCACACAACACTACAGGCTTGGGATAGAGTGGCTGGAAAGCTGTGCAGAGGAAAAGGATCTTGAGGTGTTGGTCAACGCTTGCCTGAACATGAGCCAGCAGCGTGCCCAGGCAGCCAAGAAGGTCAATGGCATCCTGGCTTGTATCAGAAATAATGTAGCCAGCAGGACCAGTGAGGTGATTGTTCCCCTGTACTGTGCTCTGGAGAGGTTGCACCTCAAGTACTATGTTCTGTTTTGGGCCTCTGAGAGGTGTTGTTGAACACTTGCCTGAAGATGAGCCAGCAGTGTGCCCAGGTGGCCAAGAAGGCCAATGGCATCCTGGCTTGTATCAGGAATAGTGTAGCCAGCAGGACCAGAGAGGTAATCGTCCCCTTGTGTTCTGCTCTGGTGAGGCCACACCTCAAGTACAGTGTTCAGTTTTGGGCCCCTCACTACAAGAAGGACATTGAGGCCCTGGAGCATGTCCAGAGCAGGGCTACAAAGCTGGTGAAGAGCCGAGAACACAAGTCCTCTGAGGAGCAGCTGAGGGAACTGGGGTTGTTTAGTCTGGAGAAGGCTCAGGGGAGACCTTATTGCTCTCTACAACTACCTGAAAGGAAGTTGTGGGGAGCTGGTGTAGGCCTCTTCTTGCAGATAACTAGTGATAGGACTAGAGGGGATGGTCTCCAGTTGCGCCAGAGGTGGTTTAGGTTAGAAATTAGGAGACATTGTTTCTCAGGAAGAGCAGTCAGGCATTGGAACGGGTTGCCCAGGGAAGTGGTGGAGTCACCATCCCTGGAAGTGTTCAAGGAAAGGCTGGATGTGGTGCTTAAGGACATGGTTTAGTGGGTGACATTGGTGGTAGGGTGACGGTTGGACCACATGATCTTGGAAGTCTTTTCCAACATTAATAATTCTATGTTTCTGTGATTCTGTGGCTAAGTGCCGGATCCCACACTTTGGCCACAACTCCACACAACACTACAGGCTTGGGATAGAGTGGCTGGAAAGCTGTGCAGAGGAAAAGGATCTTGAGGTGTTGGTAAATGCTTGCCTGAACATGAGCCAGCAGTGTGCCCAGGCAGCCAAGGCCAACAGCATCCTGGCTTTTATCAGGAATAGTGTAGCCAGCAGGACCAGGGAGGCGATCATCCCCTTGTATTCTGCTCTGGTGAGGCCGCACCTCGAGTACTGCGTTCAGTTTTGGGCCCCTCACTACAAGAAGGACATCAAGGCTCCATCAACCCTCCAAGCGCGGGGCAGAGAGCCCCGAGCCGTCCTCTGCCGCCCGCCCGGTAACAGCCAAGGCCAACTGCCTCTCCAGGTGCTCCGCCTCTGCCCAGGTGGCCCCGCCCCTACCTCCCGAGCGCGCAATGGGAGCGCCGGACCTGCTCGGGCGCAGTATTTCTTCCTGTGTCTCGCCCGCCTCCCTTCTCCTCGAGCCAACGGTAGGGCGCAATGCTGCGAGCCAGCCAATGGCCGCGTGCCGCTGCGCCCTTCCCCGCCCGTTCCGGCCGCGCTGGGTAGCAACGGCGGTGGCGATGGACGCCGACGGGTTGCGGGTGCGCGCTGAGGGCGGGTGGGGGGCCGGGGGCAGCAGGGCGGTGTCGTCGGGCGGTCGCGGACGGGGCCGTCCCAGGGTGAGGCGTTTGTCCGGGTGACTCGCGGCCGTGTGTCCCGCAGGCGCTGCTGAGCTACTACTGCCAGGAGGGTTACTTCCACCACCTGCGGGCTGCCGCGGAGGAGGCGCTGGGGCGGCTGGGCGGCCACCCCGTGTTCCACTTCTACCGGGCCTACGGCGCCCTGCGGACAGGTAACGCGGGGCGCGGGGGGGGAGCGGTCCTGTGCCTCCTCCGGCCTGCCTCGCACGGCAAGATTTGCTTTTTCGGCTATTGAATGGAAATAATATAACGTCAGCGAGGTTTGAATGTCCTCTGTGGTGAGGAGATCACCAGCACTTAGTGGTCCATGTACAAGCACTACGTAGTTGCATTCCCCCCACCCCACGTACACACACTTTAAATGATACAGGTTTAGACCACTTAGCGCCAAAGTGAGGAATGGTGATGCTCTCTGGCTCATCTAGTGACTCTGCGGATGTTGGTCAAGTAAACAGTTTTCTTGGAGGGAATCTGGTACCCAACTGTATGCCCGCTGCATTGTATCGCAAAGATAAATTTGCTGGTTCCAGCTCATATCTCTTCCCTTCAATACAACTGTGCCTAACCTTGCTGTATCCGACTGCATCTAGGAAAATGACAGCTAATGCCTGTTGGGAGGGTCTTCATAGATATTCAACTGCTTTGAGATGGTTATCTAGGTAAACCAGGTATTTCAGGTATGTCACGTAATACTAGCTAGTGGTCGGAAGTGGAGGAGGGCTGTGGAAAGTGATTAGGAGAGAGGAGACTTTGAGATGCTACGTCTTTTAACCTGCTCCCTGATACTTCTTGGTTTACAGTTACGCATTCTTATTTATCAAGACTTTTTTTTTTTCTGTAGATGTTTGGAACACTTAAACAAGGCAAGTAAAAAATCCTGGCTATATAAACGAACAGCCCAATGCTCTGTAACAAATAATAATGATGGATTTAATTGTCATGGTAGTTGACAGAACTAGTTCATAACTCCTTTCAAGTTCTCTGCGTTGAAATAATTTCTTTTTGTTTCCTGTGCCTCTTTCAAAGACTTGCATAAACAACTGAAAATGAATGAATGATGAAAAAAATTAAGGAATCGGGAGTCTTTGATGCTGATCTTGAAAGATGTTACAGCCTATTCTGCTCTTCTTTTCACTAGGTGACATCCAAGAGGGTATTCGACAACTGGAGACCATTAAAAACAAACAGGAAGTGTCACTGTGTGCGATGATGGCTCTGATTTATGCCCACAAAATGAGCCCTAATCCAGGTATACTCATTAAGTTGGTAATGATTCATATTTTTTAACGGGTGTGTGTTAAGACTTGAGATCTGTAGATTAATTCTACTGAACTATGAAAGGTATACCCCAGCGTTCCATTTAACTTAGTATCTAGTACTTTGAGTAAAATTTAACAAGATTGTAAACAAAACCACCAAAATACAAAGCTGTGAAAAGTAATGCTGTTTTAAAATAAAACACTAAAAAACTGACTGACTTACTGTGATGAAAAATCTTTTATAAAGAGGAAAAAATTTGAAACAAGCTGCTTCTGATTCTTGTTTGCTGTTGTCTGATATCAGCTCTTTTGAGCAGAGTTGCATATTTAGAAGGAAATTAAATACAAGGTACTACTATTTTTCAAGTTACACTGACCTCACAAATAGAGAAAAGAATTAGATGAACAGTGGTACTTTCTGGTGGATTTGATAAACATTGGTAATTCTGTCTCTCCCCAGTATGAAAACTGGGGTTATTTTGATAAGAATTATATGTTCAAAAGTGTATTTAGTCTGTGAGGTAAATTGAGTTGTCATTAACTTACTGCAGTGATGTCTTCCTGACTGCAGATTTATAACTGGTGTCAACAACTTCATCAATTAATGTGATGTGAAACAGCTCTGACTAATGACTTTTCTCTTATTTCAGTCTCTGGGGAATAATATTGTAGGGTAGTAAATTTATAATTCATTTCAAGACCCTCTGAGAAAAGTCATAGCAGTAAGAGTCAGACGTTTGATTTTAATGGTTCCTAAAAAGAGGACCAGAAAACAATGCGGGCAAAAGAAAATATTTGGCATTAAGTCCCACATGCCAAATTTCTATATGGGATTAACCTGATGAGGGTACAACGATAAAATTTGGAATATAAGAAAATGAGCTTTAGTGTTAAGAAATATAGTACAAATTTTCTGTGGGTCCTGGACCTAAATCCTCTTGTGTTCAGCATTTTAAGACTGAGTTGCAGTTGTTTACTTGGCAGATACTGATACAAATGTGATAGGTTTACGTTCACCTGGCAGAATTTGCAGCCACAAATCTGAAGCCTGACAAATCACTGGCTTCTTGCTCAAATCACAGAATCACAGAATGATAATGTTAATGGAAACCCTCTTCTGTACCCAATTAATAATTTTAACTGGGAGGGAATACCTGTGCGCTTACCAATGTGTGATACAGAAAACAATGTTTGCTTTGGAAGCCGTTGGCTTATGTGCTGCTTTCCTGTAATATTTTGAGACGTTATCAATAACGGATCTAAACAAAACCTTTTCAGATCGTGATGCTATTCTAGAGTTGGATACAAAAATGAAGGAGCAACGTAAAATTGCAGGACAGCAGGCTCTGTATTTTGCTGGCTTATTTTTGTGGCATCTTGGTCGTGAGGACAAAGCCCGTGAATATGTTGATAGAATGATAAAAGTTTCTAATGGTGATAAAGAGGTAACTTTTTCTTTCTATGTAAAATAATAATAGGACTTATGTATACTGCAAAGCTAGGTTTACTACATCAATGCTATTTGGAGGTTTCCTTTAATGAACTTTGTGTTCTAACACTTTTAAATACCCTAATTGCATTTGACAGGGACAAAGTAGAATTTAGAGTGCCTTTTTTTATCTGCGTTCATTGTCAGTTAATAAACGAAAGGCCTGCATTAGCTAATGAAAATAGTACATAGTTATGCTAGGTTTGCTACTTGCTAGAAATTGTCATGGTGCACAGTAGATTTTAAAAGAAAAGATTTTCACTAGGGGGAGACATCTGTCTTGAATCTACAGATTCAAAAATAACTAGAGGATTGAGGCTTTTCAGTTTCAGCAGTTGTTAAAGGCAAAATTTGCATAGGGTTTTACTGAGTGTAATTTATTTTAAAATTTGTGTAGGTCTTGTATGTAGCAATGTCTTCTGCATTTATGTAGACATTGACATTTGCTATTTTTAAGAATCTTTAATCTTCAAAAGAATTTGTAAAAGTTTAGTGTGTTAATGATTTTTAAAGATATCAGCCTGAATTCAAGGAGAGAGGAAAAAAATTACGTGTTGAATTCAATTAATATTGAAGGCATAATTGTTCTCTTTCCAGCATTGCACTCTTGTAAATGACACTAGTATTTAACACAGTTCTTTTGTGTGGTGCAGTAGATTGCTCAGTTTTTAATCCAGTTTTAGGGGTTTCCGATATATTACATGAATTAAATCTTCAACTATACTAAACATCAATTTCTGAAAATACATTACAGATTTAAGAAACAGCTTAACTTTTGAACTGTCATAGTTTATTAATAAAATTAGTAGTCACTAGTAAAAATTAGCCATTAAAAATGAAGAAGTAGTTAAAAAGATCTTGAAACAGTACATTAATTTCTAAAAGGAATAGGAAAATAGCAATATTTATGACTTTGCTTATTGAAACCATAGTAGTTTTTTGTTTTCTTGTTTTCACCTGTTTTAAGAAACACTGTTTTTGAAACGTTGCATAGTGAGAAATTTCTAGCTGAAATGCAGAATGTCTCAAATAATTGTGGTTTTTGGCGGTGTCTTTTAGAGAGAGACATGCACATTTTAAAAAGTGCGTCAAGATTTAAAAGTAAATAAAAACAAATGATATTCCTCTTTCCTATAAGTTATCTAGATCCCCATTTCTAATTTGAGAATATGAAGTTCTCTGCTTTAGATTTTGCTGGGGGAGGCGGTTGGGGGTTTATCCTTAAACTTAGTGATGTATGCTTTACTTAGTATATACTGTTTGTTTTGATAAGGTATTTCATTGTGTTCCTTATTTAAAAAAAAAAAGTAGACCTCCTCTCATTCTTTTACATGCTTGAGGATATGATTTTCAGGCTATTTTTATTGCATAATGAAATTATGACAGTGATTGTTAGCAGTTACAAAATATGGGTCTTCTACTAATTTTGAGTCTTAAATATGAGACGCTTATTTGATTTTATATTAAAAAAGACCTCGTGTTTTATAGTAATTTTTTTTGTTTTCATGGCGAATATAACTTGCTTAAATAATCCATCACTTCATAATAGATTTGACCTATTTAATTAAAGCAATAATTGTCTGGAATATACAGGAGAAATAGAATTTTTAGAAGGTGAAATAGGTCTTTTCACTGAAGAGATTATTACTTTCAGTTAATAAATTGGATGCCTCTTTTTGTTATGGTACTGCAGGGAATATGAAGAAAGGTCAGATCTTTGCCCTTCACGGACAAGCTTTTTTTAATCATGTAGTTGAAGAAAACAAAGTTTCTTCTTTTTTATTACACCATAAGTTTATCAATGTCTGATACAAACATTAAAAAAATTACTGTCTAAATATTTGCAGAAAATATCCATACCATTTATGTGATCATTTCCATGAGGTTTTGTTCTGCCTGTTTAGCTTGTTGGATTATTTCATTTCCATTGTTATTTTTAATCCTTTAAGTAAATTAACTATTTGATCAATTTAATGTTGGAACGAATTATTAATATTTAGGTTGTGTGGTAGACTGGTTATAATTTCAAATACATATTTTAAATAGTTAATTAAAATACATTATCCACTTTTAAGTACTATTTTATTATTAAGTTATTTACATTTATTATTCCATACAGTATTTTTTTTACCTGGTTAGTTAAGAATTATAATTTGTGTTTTTTTACAGGGGTTGATTCTGAAAGCATGGCTTGATCTCACATGTGGGAAAGAAACTCATATTAAAAAAGCTGTGAAGTACTTTGATGAAGCCCTTCAGGAAGGGAATGATGTTTTTGCTCTCCTTGGTAAAGTAAGTTTACTTTATAACTTGAACACTTTCAAAATGTGATGCTAGTTATCGTAGTATGTGATATCGTTATTGATTAGAGAGGTTCTGTGAAGAGTTGTCCATAAGAATAGAGCTTATACAAGAAGTAAAATATAGCTGTCAAATTTTTTGTTCAGTTGGCTAGATTTTTTTTTTGTCCATAACCTTGAGTAGGTTTTAGCAGAAATGAAGTTTCAATCACTTATGTAATTATTTGAGGAATATAAGAGTTATCTCACAAACTAATTACTACAACAGTAAAAATATGCTGACACTTCTATCTTCTGTGGTAAACAATATGTTTTAAATAGTTAATTGCAATGAGTAGCCAGGTTTCATAAGAAGTCATGTTTTCTATGTTGATGAAGACTAGCAAAAGGACATGTCTGGGTTACAGTAATGTTACACTGAGGCCTACTTGCTGTATTGCTTCAGCTTTTCTCTAGTATTAAATAGTGCTGTGGTGGGATATTGCTTCTCTAAGTACAGTTTCTGCCTCTTCAGATGAACTGAAGCTGGTAACTTTGCTTCTGTGCATCTGTATTTCTCTTAAGTATGTTAATATGTTGTGGTTTTTTCTTTGAATAAAATTAATTACCAGATGATGCTTTAGGGTCCGTTAGATGTCAATGTTGTTTTTTTAAAAAAAGGGTTATAGACAAAATGCAATCAATCTGAATATGTATCTGTACATACATTATGTACATGGTAAAATCATAACTTATTCGTCTATTTTTATGCAAGAAATTAGGTTTCATACCACAAAAAAGTGTGGAAGTCGGTGACGCTTGTCCACAGTATGGAATTGCTGTGTTTAAAGGTTAAAATGTTTAATCTGTGGGTTATGTTTAATATCTTAAAATGTTGAGGTGGTTTAAACAAAACTAACCAAAAGCTAATAAGACAATGTTACTCTTCAGCTACATCTGTCTCTTTTTTTGGTTCTAACCATCCTTAGTTGTAAATACTGTCCTGCAGTTATGTTTGGTATAGAGGTGCTTACCATGTAGAAGGTTTTACACATCATCTTTTGTTTTTTTTTTTTTCAATATTTCTGGTCGATGCTGAAGCAAAATTATTACTGAAAGATAGTTTCTGTATGAAAGAAATACTGAATTTCTTACTTCTGTGAATGTGTAGGCTTTTGATGGGACTTCTTTTCCTTCCATTAGGCACAGTATTTTGAGGTCCGACAGAATTATTCAGGAGCTCTGGAAGTCGTGAACCAGATAATTGCAAGCTTTCCAAACTTCATTCCTGCTTTCATAAAGAAAATGAAGCTACAACTAGCCTTGCAGGACTGGGAACAGACAGTTGAAACTGCACATAGGTTGAATATGAAATAATAATTATGTTTTTGCTATGTTTAGGCTGTAAGAATACTGTGAAAAAAGTTATCAATTTAAAAAAAATTTAGAGCTCAGCCTTCCAATTTTGTGAGGGTACAACATCTGTACATGAATCCATCTTGGAGGAAGAAGGGTTTTTTTGAGATATGTACAGCTTTGCCATTTCATGCCTTCAGTTGAGAGCTATGATTTAAAGTGAATGCGTGATGGAAGTTATAATAGTTGTCCCTGTCAATGTCCTGTAAGGCTGTCTCTCTTGTACCTTGAGTTTTTTATTCTTTGTCTTTTGTTGTGTTTTTCTTTTTGTCAGAGGTATTTTAGAAAAAAGTTACAAGGTGATTTTAGCAAGATGAGTTTTTTGTTTTTGTTCTCTTTTTCTGAAAGCACTTATATCTGAGAAGCTTTCTCAATGCTTTATGTACGTATGCTAACGTTCTACTTGAACCAGCTCAACTTAGGAACCTGAATATGAAATTCAATTGAATTTATTAAATATTGAGACGTTTAAAGCCAAAAGTAGAGGACCCTTCAATCCACAACCCATATTCAAGTTTTATCCTAGAAGGGGAATAACATAAAGCATGATGGTAGTATTTTTAACTTGTTATTTTTAAAAATGTGGTAGGCTACCAAAGCTTTTAAAAAGAAAAGGAAAGAAATAGGGATTACTTTCACTGAAACAGATCATGAATCAAAAATTTTGATTTAAATTCCCTTCTTGTTTTGTTTTAGACTATTGCAGAAAGATGCCCTCAATTTAGAAGCCATAAGAATGGAGGCCCTGCACTTCCTATGCAGGGAAGGAAATATACCCCAGGTGAGCCTTTTTAATGGTGGGTTATTGAACATAATATGGCCTTTCTAGGGGCTAGATCATGATCTTGCATCTGCCCGCTCATATTCCATGTCTAGTCCTTTATCACTTATCTGCAGGAAGATACATATTTTCCTATTCTGACTCTAGTGGCTGCTCTGTGTTTTTGTTGGGATGTTTTCTGGATGTGAAAGGAAGGAAACATACCTTTTTACCTATTTTCAAAGAAAAGGAATCAAGCCAAAGAAGTCTCCTCTAGACAGCTAGTCATGCTGTTTCAAATCATCAGTTGTCTCTTATTGTTTAAATGTAATGAGGTCTTCTAGTAATAAATTTTTGGAAGGATGTCATAATCTCTTAATGACAGTCTTCAAAGCTAGATTCTTTAATGTGTGTGCGGTTTTTTTCTCTTTAGAGAGAAAAAATCTCTCTTTTAGAGAGATTCTCTTAACTTTTTTCCTTCTCCTCCAAAGATTACTTTCTCCACAGGGATATACGGATGTAGTTTGCATATATGGTGCTTGTACCATTTTTCAGGAAACTCACAAAATTTTGTAGATTGCCATATACCTTATTGTTGTAACCCCAGAAATGGGAAAAGTACTTCAGGTGGCTTGAGGAAATGTGAAATTCAAAGTCTGAGCATCTGCAAGTACTTCAGTTTTGCAGGACCTGAAGAGCACATGTGTCTGTATTGCACAGAAGCCCTAATAAGATTTACAGGTCATGGATTCCTCAGGCTGTCTTGCTTGATGGGACTATTCCATTAGATCTGATACAGCTCAAGTCATTCTCTTTTTGTAGAGTACATACAGATGATGTTTTATTGTTCCCCTATTTTTCTAGAAATTCAAAAGCAATCTATCTCCTAGCCATGAGAATTTCTGAGTTTAAACTTCACGATACTATTACATAAATATGTAAAATGTTCCTAGTGAAAACTCTTCAGTTGTTCTAATCTGTTCATTCTTTCCACTAGTAATTATATGATTCCTCTTTCTCTAAGGCTTCAGCTAGACTGGGTGACCTAGCTAAAGCACTGGACAAGTTAGAACCACGTAATTCACAGCTCTTCTGTAAAATGGCTTTAGCTTTCAGTAGAACAGTGAGTATGGTTTTTCTTACGCAGCGTATAGATATCCATGGATCCTGGTTTTGTTTTTCTTTTCTGGTACAGATGTTAAATGTCTACTAAAAAGTGTTTTGGAGGAAATCAAAATAGGTTAACATTTGTAGCCTTTAACTAAATTTTTAGTCTTGCATTCATTGTGACTTAAAATACTTGAGCCATCTCATTCCTGAGATGTTTTTATTGCTTGCTTTTAAGTGAGAAATGTGTATCTCATGAAAATATACTCAAATGTCTTACAGAATATAGGAAAGGACAACTGTTAAACGTAATCACAGAGCCTTGAAACTGAAGTCTTCTTTAATCTTTATTAGAACACTTTTAAGAAGGCATTCAAAGCAACTATCAGTTCTGTGGAACTTTATTGTATGGTATTATATTTTTACATTTTAATTGAGCACACTTTACTGTTAAAATTTAATGCCATTACATCAGATTTGTCTTACGCGAGATGTTTTTCAGTTGCTGCAGTGATATTCATTGTGTAGACTCTAAAATAAACATTGAAGAGTTAAAATATTTATCTTTTTCTAAGTGTATTTGAAAAATAGAAACTTAAGGCTTAAAGATTACTCTTACCTCTAGTGTGGCCGGAACCAACTTATCCTTCAACATACACAAACCTTAGTTGAAAGAGCATTTGATTTGACATCTGACAATGCAGAATTTGCTACTGAACTTGGCTACCAAATGATTCTACAAGGGAAAGTGAAAGAAGCTTTAAAATGGTACAAGACTGCTATGACCCTTGACGAAACAAGTGTTTCTGCACTAACTGGTAAGGTCTTACACTTGCTTTTATTTTTATCTTTTTTTGCTGGTTTTAAGACACAGATGATGTTTTTTATCAAAATTTCCTGCTACTGTGAATAAGAACTATTAGAACAGGACCACTGGACAGTACTTCCTGTATTTGTGTTATGCTGTCTTCCTTGTAGTGAGTTTCCCCTCCTTGGATACATCTTTTGGTGCTCTTATTGAAGAGAAACTTTTTTTAAAATTAGAACTCTTTAAAGTAAGAGTAAGTGTAAGGATGGAGATGTAGATGTGTGCATCTTTGGTTTTGTGGATAGGTTTCAATATGAATAAATACTTTTTTTAATTTATGAAAAGATGTTGAAAGTTGCCAGATTACAAGTTCATAATATTTCTTACATAGCTTTGACTTAGTGTATTCTAAGTAAACTACACAAAAGGTCTGCTTTCACTAATTTTGGAGCATTGTATCGGACTTCCTTCTGGAAAAAATACTTTTATCTGTTGTTGTTGGGTTTGGTTTGTTTTTTCCTCTTCCAGGTAATATTTCTAGTTCTTTGACTGTCCTAGTTAGGATCTGACTAGTTGGGGTGTTAGGTTAGTCACCAAAAAAAATAACAAAAACCTGTTTAATGGCCTTGAAAGAGGCTTTTAAAAATTCATTAGTGTTGAAGACTAACTTTTTAATAGGGCTGTTTTTTCCTTTTCTCCAGTTATTGGCCCTTTCATATAGGGGCATTATTATTTTGCACAGTACTTTCTTGGCTTTTTGTCCATATAGCATTTAATATGCAGACATGAGGTAACTATTTTTTTCTTATTGCTTGGCTAGCGTAATTCATATGATATACTCATTCCTCTTATTTTAATCATGTTGCAAATCTGGATACAAATGTAACTTTGCAGAAGCACGTAACAGTAAAATACATAGCACTGAAGCACCTTTGGTAGTTAGTGTCTTACCATAGGGCAGAAATCAGCAACATTGAGCGTTCATACTTTTACTCCCTTGTCTTAGTTGCCTGTCTTATTCACATGTACTGCCTGATCCATGAGGAAAAAACATACTGTGAAATTGTTAGCCATCTAGCCATCCAATGCTGGTCTCCTGTGGGTATGGTTCTCTGTGGCTTAGTATGTGTTAGTGAAATAAACACAAATGAGGGGAGGGAGCAAATCAACGATTATTGCTCAAAACTTGTTAAATTCATCAACCTGAGGTTTAACTGTTAAAAATACTGGTACAGTTATTTCATTATCCGTGAATACTGACAAGTTTTCATACTTGAGTGTGGTAACTCATAGGTTTACCCTGTCACACACCAGTGCCGCTGATTAAACTAGAACCCAATTTTTCAGTTTGACATATTCTGTGTGTTTGAGCATGCCTTGACATGCCTAATGCAAAACAGTCTGTTTTACCTCAGGATCTCCTCAGGACATTTTTTTTTCCTTTGTCTACTGTGGACAATACCGCCGTTCTTTCTGTGACTCACTCTTGTAAACGGAGCATTACGTTTGCTTCAGACCTCTCCTTACCTGGACTATGTCCAAAACTCACTCATTTTTTCTGTTGACATACATCACCAGCTGAAATTGTATTTTAGTTGCAGTGTTCTGTCATCTGAATATCTGGCTTTTATTTTGCACTCCTGGGAGTAGACATTATAATTTCAATATGTTAGTGAAGTGCCTGCCAACATTTGCTAAAGCTAGAGAGCTTTTAGGTGCTGCAGGAATAAATTCAAGGGCAGTTGATAGAACAAGCTGTCTTCTATGCCCATGGCAGAGACTTAAGTACACACTTCTACTTACTGCAATTCAAACATTTGAAGTTCTTGGGGGGGGGAGGGTTAGGAACTTTTGATCAACTTCATTTTGCTTTTTGAATTTGGAAGCCAAGTTTATGGTACATTCACTTTTGTTAGTCTAGAACAAGGTGAAGACTTATTGTGTTCACCTTTTAATATTAGGGATAAGATATATGCATGTAATTGCCTTATGACATTGCTTATATTAATGTATTAATTATGCATTCTCTATCCCAGGTATTTCTAAGTACATAAAATCTGTGTTAGTATAAGTATTGATCTGTTCTTTTTCTTCTCTTATCACCATTTTATTAAGAGCCTGAAGAGACTTTTTTTTTCTGGAAAATAAACTGCATGTTTGACTAGGAAGATGAACCTGAAAAAAAACCTTTTAATATATTACAGGAATTATCCGTTGTCAGCTAATACAAGGGCAACTAGAAGATGCAGAGCAGCAGTTGGAGTTTCTTAATGAAATTCAGCAGTCCATTGGGAAATCTGGGGTAGGAGACACCCTTGTTCATTAAAATACTTTGTTCACAATCTGAATTCAGGTCCACTACCTACTTCATCTTTGGTATTTCTGTCACTGGAGTAGAGCATGCTTAATGGAGTACCATTAAATCTAAACTTCAGATTTTACTCTCTAAATTGATATGTTGCCTAACTGTGCAACACAAGACTAGTTTATTACTGAGCTTTATCTCTGAAGATAAGTTTGAAATGTCAGGAAGGGGGGATATTAATTCGTAGAATTTTGTGCTCAGAAGAACTTAAACCTTCTTGCACAGTTTTAAAAAATGCAATGATCATTGGTGTCATTTGCAGTGAACATACTAAATGTCTTACAGTATCACTACAAGTGAAAAAGTGTCTAACACTAATGATGATGTAGTATTTTATTCATAACAGACAAATGTATCTGAAATATGGAGAATATTGTTTATATTTTTCCCTGTAGGAGCTATCTTTCTTGCGTGCAGTCCTAGCTATGAAAAAGCATAAGAGACAAGAAGAAGTTATTGCCTTACTGAATGATGTTCTGGATACTCACTTTTCATCGTTGCGTGGTTTGCCCCTTGGTGTGGAGTATTTTGAAAAACTAAACCCTGACTTCTTGCTAGAAATCATTAGGGAATATCTTAATTTTTGCCCGGCTCAGGTAAGCAGCTGTGTATCACATCTGCAAAAAAAAATTTATTCTGTTCTTTCATATCAGGTAATCATATTGCAAAAGCTTAGAAAAATTTCCCCCTTAATATGTGAATTCTTAAGTGGCTTAAGTTACTTAAGTGGCTGATTTTCTGTGACTGAATTTGCTTGTGCCAGTCTTGGAGCAAAGGCATGTAGAACTTAATAAATTGAATGGTGATCTAACATTTCTGAAGTGGAAGAAGCACATTTGAAGTACCTCTAGAAAGTGTCTTCCTTAAATAGATTATTCCTTAATAAATGGCTGGAGGGAGACTTTATCCTCTTGCTAGTGAATTTCTAGTCAAATTGTTGAACCTTTCTGTGAACGTGACTTCATGCAGAGCTTTAGCGTCTAACCAGCAAACAGTAAGTTTTCCATTATTATGATGTGTCCCGCTGTCTATAATGAGATGGTAACATTTGAGAGTCTAAAACATCAGTAGCAGTAACAACTCCACGTAATTTTGTCTACAGATGGAGATAAATAAGAAGTGCAGTTCTGTGAAGTAATGTCTTATCTGAAGATTTTCCTAGGGTATTTTCCAGAATTACCTTGATAGTACCTGTTGTCCATTTAAAAAAAAAAAAAAAAAAAAAACTGTGGCTCCTGAAGTTTGATTATCCCTTTATTACAAAGAAAAGAGTGTTTGATGGGAGGGAGGCTTCTGTGTTGGTGAAGGAGGATGGTTACTTCCTCAGACCGTGTGTCCCAAGAGGATGTTAGTTGTGAACAGAAGGATCTTTAGCTTGCCTTTTGCCTGTTGTACAACATACTTGCTTCAGGCATCTAGCTGAAGCAATAGAGGGAAGCAGTCTTTTTAACAGAGCAACTGAAATGTGGTACATCACTAGCAGTTTATCTGAAAGTAGCTGCTGCGTTCAGTTTGATAGCTATAGGGTTATGTTCTGTGGTATGGAGAAGGTGTAAGAGATGGGACCAGAACCTTTTCCCATCTTTCTGGTCATTCATTCCAGCTTTGGCAATCCTGAAATGTAATTTATATTGCCGTTGTTGTCGGCATGGTAATTAAGAGCATGCTGCCAAAAGTTTATGGCATGACTCTTTAGTTATGTCATCTCTGCATTGTTTTATTTTCCTTGGAGTCCATGAGGCTCTTGTGTGTTGTTCTTGATAGCAAGAAGTTATATCTTAACTGTAAAACATCTTTTTATATTTCTTCACCACAACACCTTTCAGTTGTTCAGCTTTACTGTTGTCATTAGAGCTCAAAGTGAAATTCAGACTTAACAAGTTCTGGATTTGAATGTCATTTTAACTGATACATTGTTTGTGGTTGCACTGTTTTTTGCCTGTGTTTTTACTTCTTCTTTTACTCCTAGCCTGTGTGTCATGGGCAGTCTCCTTCATCACTTCTCAAACACTGTGCTTCTGTTCTGGAAACTGTGGTAAAAACTGTGCCAGGTCTTCAACAAGCTATTTTTTTAATTGCAAAGGTGAAATACTTAACAGGTAATACTCATGTGAATGGCTAGCTATTCATCTCTTCAGTTCTTTTTCTAACACAAATTAATTCCATACTGAACAGAGTATTTCTTATCCAGTGTAGAACAGGTCATTACAGCTAAGTGAAGGACACACTTTTACTGCTTTTTTTTGTGATTTATGTGAATGTGTTTTATTTCTACACATGTGAATGTGACATCTTTTAATCTACTGCTTCCAAAAAGAGATCACTTAAGCAACTTGCAGATGGAACAATAGGGAAAGTCTTAACTTTGACCTGGTTTCATTTCAGTTCAGAGCCACAATCAGAAAAGAAAGTATCAGTACTTCATGCATACATTTATTCATTCAATGACTACAAGTATTAAAAAAAAAAGTTAGTAAATAGTGAATAAAGGTTGTGTATTTAACATCTGTATTTCATATCAGTTATGTTTTAACTTCCCCTTTTTCGACTTCCTAGGGGATATTGAAGCAGCCCATAACAATCTCCATTACTGTCTTGAAAGGAATCCTTCTTATGCAGATGCACACTTACTGATGGCCCAGGTATATTTGGCTCAAAACAATACTAAACTGTGTTCTCAATCCCTGGAACTCTGTCTGAGCTACAATTTTGAGGTAAGTTCGACAAAAGAATGAATCGATTTTATTCAATCATCTAAAGTTTCTTGTATGTTTTTGAATATAATCTTTTAAAATGAGACTTCTGTGACTACACGTTCAGTATTTAAATGTTTATATGAACACAGAATCTGAATATTTATCAAAGAAATGACTAAGGACAAGACTAATCCCTTATTACAACATACTGGAATTGCCTTAGAATACAACAAAAGGATAATTTTCTCTCAAATTCTTATACAAATATTAAAAAGAGATAAAGAGAAGGTTTAATTCCAGACAAACTTTGCAAAAGTCGCAAAAAGCCGACACAGAAGGGCTTGAAGAGTGGTTCAGTGTTTTTGGACTTACTACACTAATGTACAGTTGATAATGGAAAGTATGATCAGATGCATGAGGGCCTCAGAATGGGTCTGTAGTTACCTCTTGACAGTTCATGGTGCTTAAAGCACTGTTAAGTGTATAAGCATAGCTATATGCTGTGTTGTCTTCCACTAACATTACATTTTGTCTATCTTTTTTTGTCCATTTGGAAGCAAACTTGGTAAGTTAAGCATTGTAGTAGAATAAATAAATTTCACTGTATTGCAGCAGTCCTCATTGGTTTTATTTTTGGGGGCTAATATGTGATTTTCTGTTTTGCTGACATCAGTGGAATTTTCTGTGATTAACACTGAATTAAGAATACATTAAAAAGCATTTTCTAGGTCTGAGTTATGCTAAGTTTCTTGACAGAACTTAGCTGAAAAGTTAAACATGCTAACGCTTCCTTGCAAGCATGCTCCCATCTTGGTACCTCTTTCCAAAAGATGGAAGAAAGCTGAAGGTTAACTACGTAATTAGGAAAGACTGAAATTAGGAAATTTCCTTTGAGATCTCATTTTCATGTGAAGTCTGTTTTAAGAAGGTAGAGATTTGGCAGGTACAACTTATGCCAAATAATAATTCTATACTTTTTTAATTGACAGCTTAATGAATCGTGTATTCTAGTGTGGGAGGTGTTCAAAATCTATTAAAATTCAGTCTAGTTTCAAATAATGCTGTCAACTTCTTTCTGTCCCAAAGTCTCATGTGATGAAATAAGTTTTTTAATTACAAAAAACCATGAAACTATCTCATTACTGTTTTGCATGTTCTTTGACAACTGTAATGTTTTATTAAGTACATTATTGAAGCATATATGTGGAGGAAAGAAGTAACAGAGACTAATATTTAAAAACAAACTTCTTCCAGGGAGTTTGAATACCACACATAAAGTGAAATCTGGAAACTCCTTTCATTTTATAATTATTTTTTCAGGTGAGAGAACATCCTGTTTATTACTTAATTAAGGCCCAAACCCAAAAGAAGATGGGTGAATTATCAGAAGCTATTAAGACCTTACAGATGGCAAGGAATTTGCCTGGAATGAGAAAACATACAGCTTCCTCCAAGACCAAAGCAAAAAGAATTGAAATCGATGCAAGTGATCGTGTGTCTGTCTTCCTAGAATTAGTAGAAGCACATTGTTTGAATGGAGAACTGGTAAGATCACAAATATACCCCAGAACGAGTTTCCTTTTCCCATTAGCAGAAATCTTATGCTCATTAGCTTAGCATAGAAAACCATCACTCCTGCCAGCTGGATTTGCTCTGTAAAACTTCAAAGATGTGATATCTGCCTTGACATCTTTAATATGTAAAATTGTACAGAAAAAAAAAAATTGTACGTGCTCAATTCTTGCTCTGCAGAACCTGTTTAATTTTGAGGAGTGGATACTATCAATACTCACTTGCAGGCATGTAGGTTCTTGTTATGTTGTCAGAATGCTATTAGAAATATTTTTGGATCATGTCCTTACCTTTGTGTAGCAGCATATTTACTACCAGCTGCATCTGAATATGCAATAGGATCCTACGTATGTCTGAGAATATAACATAATGCATAGAATAATGTAGCTGAAAGGCACCTCCAGAGGTCATCCTGCTCAAAACAGGACCAGTTACAGCACGGTGCTCAAGGTGATTTTTGGTCATATCCATGTATATATGCAACATCAATGTTACTTTCTCTACCGATTTTTTTCTGGTAATTCATATCACAAATTCACATAATAAGGGGGGTAATAACATCAAAAATCTTTTAGCAAAAGAAATGGAAACTGTGGTTTGTGTTGCTTTTTAGTTTTTGTTTTTTATATAATGGCCTCAGACTCAGACATTCATTTGCTTATGGTGTCTTTATCTTTGGATGTTCAACAAGAAATACATTAATTCTATTTGGTTTATTTGCAGCACGAAGCTGCTATAGTACTGCAAGATGCCATTAATGAATTTTCTGGAACTCCTGAGGAAGTGAGAGTTATGATTTCAAATGCAGATTTGGCAGTTGCTCAAGGAGATGTTGAACAAGCCTTGACTGTGCTCCGAAATATCACACCTGAACAGCCTTACTTTGTACAAGCTAAGATAAAAATGGCAGACACTTATCTTCACTACAGGAGAGATAAGAAGTTATATGCTGGCTGCTATAGGTAAAGTTTTGTGTTGTGTGTATATATGATTTTCCTAGGTGTATATAATGGTAGCATCATGAGCTCCTTTTTTCCCTTTTTACTAAACAAGTCAGAAAGGTGCAGTGACATAACGAATTACTGTTGTAACATTAAAACAGTAATTGGACTTCCTACTTTGGAAAGATATCTCAGTTTTTTATTTTAAAAATAAAAATAATATAATATTGTCATGCACTGTTTGTTGTTTGAATACCAATATTGACTTGTTAAATATTGAGCAAAGTTCTGTCTTCTCATTCCAGAGACCTAGTAGATAAACTTCCAAGTGCTCATACTCTGCTTCTTCTTGGTGATGCATACATGAATATTCAAGAGGTATGAGCTTGCTAGAAATGAATAAGTGATTGAGTCATTTGTTGGCTTTGGCAAGTTGAGGCAATGTAGCATGCTGACTCTTACTCATTTGTAGTTAGCAAGCAAAGCGCTTAGGGATGTAAAAAAAAAAAAAAAAAAAAAAAAAAAAATTACTCATTACAAATGTAACTGTTCTAAATTCAAATTAAAAGCTATTGAAAAGGCATTTCTCCTAGTAATCTTTGGGTGGAAATTCAAGGAGAGAATTTTTTCTTGAAGAATAGTCACCCATCAGGTAAACAGAAATCTGAAATGAGAGCTAAATTTAATTTTGAAAAAAGTTGGTGATATTTAGCATAGTTCTGAAGCTTAGAATATTTCTAAATAAGTTCTTACATAGAAAGCTTTTATTTAAAAGTCTTAAAGTACTGAATTCTGAAATATATATTTCCAAAATCCTTTGCTTTCTTGATGAACTGGAAATCTTATTCACTCTTTATAAACCAAGCAGTGTAGTCAGGTGGACATAAAAATTTGAAGGATACAAAATTTAAAAATTTAAATTGATATTTTGAGAGAACAGATTGGGTTAGGACATAACTAATTGGATGACTAGCTTAGGGAACTGTAGGTGATTAACAATTGTTTTCTTAATAAAGATTTACAAAGCAAAATGGAATTTGTATGCTATACAAGGTGGAGGAGAAATGGATTATCTTCTCTGATACTAAATTCACTTGTGCTTTACATTAACTTAATTAGTATATGCAGCAGCGGAGAAATCTCAGAGGAGAAAGTCTGAAATTAATTCAAACTCTTTTGTCAGATCCTTTCCATATTCAGCTTTAACATGGACATGCATATTTAAATAGGTTTTATAGTTGGAGCAATCACACAGTGACCATTCTTCTCTCAGAATTATTGTAGTTTATGAACCAGTAGTATGGGTGCTTGTTCTTAAAATTACTATCAGATTTTTTCTTCACACACGTCTCATCTCAGTCGTTGACTTCGGTGTTTTTTATCTTTCACTATTGAAGCCTGATGAAGCCATAGAAGTCTATGAGCAGGCCTTGAAGAAAAATCCAAAAGATCCAGCTTTAGCAAGCAAAATTGGAAAAGCCCTAACCAAAACTCATAACTATTCAAAGGTAATCTATAAATATTCTATCAAACTAATTAAGTGTTGAGTTCATTATTGTCAACATGTGGGCTTTGCCAGCTTTTTCTTCTACTCAACTTAAGAACAAAACAACTTTTAATTTTATAGCAATAAACAGACTTGTTACCCTGAAAGTAAGTTTGCAATGTAATATGTATCTGGCCAAAGTCACAGATATTGGAGGGTGTAAACCTGATGAATTGTAGTTCTGGTGATGTGCAGTTGGTATGGTCTTGGGCCTGCACTCAGAGCCATGGTTAGATACTTCTACATTGGCCTAGCTTTGGCTTACTGTTGGAAAACTAGAAGACCATTTTTGGAAAAGCTTGTTACGTTTTATGTTTGTAGTGTTAAGAATACTTGCTTGCGTTTGTTCAGGTCATAGTTATGATCAGTTCAGCATGATTCCTGTCTTGTGCATGATACTCCAGATCTGTGTGGAATAATCTAATGTACTGTGATTAAAGGTTGAACTAGATGATCTTAAAGGTCTTTTCCAACCTAAATGCTTCTATAATTCTGTGAATTCCTGGAGTTGTTTTGGGGGAAAAGAAACCTGTATTGTGATAGGTGTTTTATAGACTCCAATTTCTTTGTTTTGCTTTAAAGCTTGGACTACATTGTCTTTAGTATGTTTAACCCCATACAGATAACATGTCTTGTGCGTTTTAAAACATCTTTTATTTCAAAACAATAAAAGATAATAAAACACTTCAATGTTGTTCTGGAAATGTAACATTTCAACATAATTCCAGTCTGGATTTTTTTCTAACTAAAGCTAAGTCCCAATTCAAGACTATTTGAGTTGTACTGTGAAGTACTATTTTTAATAATTACTGAATAATAATTTTATAATAATTTTAATAATCATTAAAATATTAAAATAATGATAATAATTACTAAATAAGCTGATACAGAAGATAATGTTTTTCTAGATTAAATATTTCTTTTCATTAATATTTGTCTCTTTTTATTCTCTCTTTTTAAACATAGAAGACTCCTTTCTCTTAGGTTGTTATTAGTTGGTATTTTTAAATGTCCCGTGACTTCTTACTTCATATTTTTCAGGTAGACTTGGAGAAAATTTTTGTCCTTTGTATATAGTAAAACAGAACTCTTAACTCCAGTCTAACTCGGATTATATAACTTCAGCAGTTAATGAAAATGTAATTTAATTGGCAGGGAACCAGATGAAGATAGTACGTGATAAAATGGTTTTAATGCATATTTAGCAAAATGTGGGCTCTGGTTATTTTACTTCTCTTAATTTTTGGAAGTCCAAACCTACAACTAAATGACATCCTTTTAATGCGGTCTTTATTAGAAAATGACTTCGTTTGTCAAGGAGCAAAGAAAGTAGAGAAGGCTCTAAGCAGTGTGTGATTAAAAATCTTAAGTAGTAAGGTTTTTAAGAGTTGTCTTTAAATAATTCTCAGATTTTTGTTTGTTCCTTTTAGGCAATCAGTTACTATGAGGCTGCCTTGAGAAGTGGTCAACAGAACTTCCTTTGCTATGATTTGGCTGAGCTTTTAATGAAGCTGAAGCAGTATGAAAAGGCAGAAATAGTACTTCAGCAAGCTTTAGATCATGAGCCTGGTATGAATATCCTTGATTTACAGCAAAACATAAAATTACTGCTGTTATTTGTAGTTCCTGTGTGTCTGCAGGGAATAAACAAGTTCTAGATCAGTGTTCTTTTGAACTGTAAAGCACAGGGAACTATTAAATGATAAATACGCCCTAAAATAAGCTTCACATTTATTTAAAGATGTTTTTGCTAAGTTTTTTTAAACTTTGAACATCTGTGATGGATAAAGAAGTCCAGGAATTACAATAGCAGAGCTCTATACAGGCAAGATTCTTACTTTTCTTTGCTAACAGAAGTTCTGATCTGAATTGATGAAGTATAGATGAGTCGTTCCTGTGCTTAGGGGATGGTTAAGTGGAAAATGGTATCCTTCAGGGCAGAGAGACACAACTGCTTGCAGATGTCTCTTAGGATCCCCTTTTATATGTCAGGAATGTGTACTCACAAAGTTAACTCACGCGTTTTTTCTTCTGCTAAAAGCCTATCAAGACATTTAGTGTGAGCTGTTGAGTACTTCTTAATGGAATCTCTTTTGCAGTGGCTTAATTATAATACTTGTTAACTTTTTTGGCTACCTGGATAGAAAAACAGAGTTAGTATTATCCTTCTGTAAGCTTTTCTTATGCCAGTAACTCTTTTCATTTTACTAATCTCTCAGGATGTTCTTTATTCTCAAAAAAAAAAAAAAAAGGATTTAATGTTTTTTTCCTTACTTAAGCATTTGAGGATCTGACTAACTTAATCATGCTCAAAACAGTTTAATCTTTTAGTGTGAAAAGATTAAATGAGTATTAAATAGTTTGCCCCGTTTACCTTAAAATCTTCTCTTCCATCTTACAACAAAGCAAAAAGTACATAAGCTGCTATAATTTTTGTATGTCTTTGATATACTGCTTTTTTCCTTTCTGGAGAATGTGTGTATATCGTTAGCTGAGTTAACGCAACTTAATGAATAGTTTAATATCTTTGATTAGAAATGCTAAAATAGATTTTGTGAAAGAAAAATAAAATATAGGAAGTGTTAGGGAGGGAATGATCTTACATAGTTGGCTACATTCTAGTCCCTGACTTAGAAGTCTGTCACAATTACAGGACTTAGACAGTTTGCTGATAGAGCAATACACTTACATTAAAAAAAAAGGCAATAACAATAAATCCACATGGGTTTTAGTGGCTTTTATGTTTTAATATGGAACTGTGCCCGAGATGCTGCTTTGTCAATAGGTTAAAATGAACTCTAACTGGGGAGAGCTAGTCTTATTCTAATACTACCTTACATGTGTATTTTTAATCATTATGTGAAAGTAGCTTGCTTTTTAAATAGATATTAAAATTTTTAGTTAAAATAACTGGTTGTATTCATGTCTATCTCTTTTAGCCTAGCAAAAGAAAGGTAGTTTTGAGGGCTGATGAGAAATTTCATGAAAATCCTGTGCTTTTTTGTACACTGACACAGAATCAGTTTGGATATTTTTACTGCCTTTGAGAATGCTTTATATAAGAAGTACAAAGAATGGCTGTATTTGTTGTCCACTTAAAAGCTACTCTATTTCTGAAAATGCAAATAGACTAAACAGCCATGTGTCTTGTATTCTTTTTACATCTTTAAGCATCTTGGCCTTACAATCTACAAACAGAATGGGCTTTGATGTTTACTACTCCTATTGCCTACTAACTCTGCACACTGAGTCAAATCACAATCATAAATACCTAAAAGTCAAACTGTGAAGTTTTGACTTAAGTTCTTGCCTGGAATATGTAGAGAACTTCGACTTTCACAGAATTAATTCTTGAAAGAATCATGTTTGTTTAATACAATTCTTACAGTTAATGAATTGTCTTCTATGATGGAAGATGGACGTTACCAGGTTCTTCTGGCAAAAATTTACAGCAAAATGGAGAAGACTGATGAAACAATAGCTTCATTACAACAGGTAAAGGGAGAAAACCCCATGAAAGCTTGCAATATCTTCATTTTTATCCCTTGTTTCACTTCTAACTTGGTTCCTAACCGTATCTTTGTGAATGAGAAAAATGGATACATGGTAGTGATAAACCGCCTGTGACTGGTGTGAAACAAAGAGCAAAAGTCATTAGAAAGTCTAAGGTTTTTGTGAGCAGTGTCGTCTGAATTTTGGATCAGGCTTCTGGGTACTACTGGAAGCCTGCATTCGTACTATGTATTCATTTGTGTGTGGAACATAGTTTTTCACACATTTTGCTAAAACTGTGGGGGCAGGTAGGTTACCTATCCTTAGCTCAGCACTGAACACCATTCATGAAACAACCTAGGATAGCTTTCAATGGCTACACGTCACTTTCTTGTAACCTTTGTGTTTTTAATAGCTATGATAAGCTCTGGTAATTCTAGAGTTGAGTATTACCCCTCAATGAGGCTTGAAAGAGCAAAGCTGGAAGCTAGAGATGATTTAATTCACGTTGAAGATGTATTCTCACAAATCTTGAGTAAGAGGTTGAATCTCTCTCTACGTTCTTCTCTTCCATTACACCTCCAGTCTGGTACAGAAACAGGAAGCCCTTGGTAGTGTCTTTTGAAAAGCAAGTAAAGTGAATTATACAGACAAATTAGATAATTGTACGTAAGTAAATAGTAATACCAGTATGATTTTACTAATCTGTTCTTAAACCCTTTTTCTTCCCTTATTTTCTTCCTTATAATGCACTCTTTCTTTCTCAAAGCTGTCATTTTTCCATTCTTCAGTAAAACTTCCCCCAAAGTAATTTAACTCTTGCTCTTTTGTTTATGTATTTGAGGCTTCTTTACCATATGGCACTTCTAGCTGCTGTTTTTTCTGCTGTTTTTATTATTGCCCTTAAAAATATCCTTTGTACCCATTTTACCCCTTTCTTCCATATTCATTTACACAAAAACACTTGTATTCTGATGGTTTCAGTAGAACTAACTGCTCAGTCTTGTTATTGCCTGTTGTTAAACAGCTTTCTTCCCTTGCATTTTCAGAGTGATGTTAGGAGTTCCTTGTGAATTCTACTGTGTTTAGATCCCCTTCCTGGTTGGGCAAAATGGTAGAGGGAAGAAGCAGTGCAGTACAGTTCTCTCCAGTTTATCAACTTTTAAATGAGCGAAGCAGCTTTTCTGAGACTTGATTTAAATATTAAGATAGTTATAAAACTTCTTGAGCAGAAAGAGGGAGTCTCTTGTGTGGTAACTGGAGCGAGTAAAGGTTGAAATCAAAGAAAATTGATCAGGTATAATCACCAAGAGGACAGAAAAGGAAATAGCTTTGCCCAATGTTCTTTTGTGACATCTGCTATTAAGAGAGCTCTGTCTCCTATTTTCTGCTACAGTTTTCTTAATCATTCTAAATGAAGAATCTCAGAAAAATAAAATATGAAGTTTGCTTGAATTTTTGCTGACTTTTCTGTACTTAATGAGTTAAGTACATAGACTTTCTGAATTTGGGCTTTTGAAGTTTTGTTTGTATGCCATATCAGAAGCTTAATTTTAGAAAAAGACATGTAACACATGAATTGAATTCTTCTCATGTCGCAAGGCAGCTTGGAGACAAAAAGTTGTTAACAGGATAACATGGAGATAGAGAAGTTGTTCTAAGCAAGGCTACAATGCTTGTGTGCAAAAGCATTGCTTTTATGCTTAATAATGCAGCTTTGTTCAATGGTGGCCTTCATCATTTTTGTGGTTACTGCTTCATTAGCAATTATAAATTGGAACATAACCATTTAAATTGGGGAAGAAGTTAATTATAAAAGCAATGCACAGACATGGGGAAAAATTAGACCAATAAAAATGTTTCATCTTAATTCAAATCAGTGTATTTGATATAAATATTCCTTAGATGTAGTATTAAATTAACATAAAATTACCACCCTAGTGTTTAACATCGTCAACAAGATGGAATCCCAATGTATTTCTTCTAAAATACTCAACTGTACGCCGATCTAAACCACTTACAAATCTTACCACTAGGTTGCTTTGCAGCGTTCTTAATATGAATTTGGGGGAGGCAAGGCATCTGAGGGAGTTGTGTGCGTGTGCATGCTTTTTAAAATGTAATTACATTATTTTAAAATAGCTTATCATATTGATTCCTTTGAAAAATGTTTACTGGTCATTTCTTATTCTTTTCCCCACACTAGGCTCGGGAATTGCAAGCCAGAATACTTAAACGGGCTCAGATAGAACAGCCAGATGTGGTTCCTGCACAGAAACAGTTAGCAGCTCAAATTTGTGCTGAGATTGCAAAGCATTGTACAGCCCAGCGAAACTATGAAAAAGCAATTAAATTTTACAAAGAAGCACTTGTTCACTGTGAAACCGATAAAAAGGTCAGTTCTCCCTCTGACAGTTTTGCATTGTTTTCATATCTAGCTATGCATTTTCATATTAACCACAGTGCAGCAGTATATTTGCAGTTGTTTTTGCTTTATAATGAAACCCTCAAAACTCTGTGTACATATTTGTGTTCTCTGCTTTGAACTTTCTCCCTTTCCTCCTAATTGCATAGGATAAAATAGTTGCATGTATTGCCAATTTCTGTCTATTTACATAAAATCCCAAATCATGTAGTGGTTTGTATTAGTCTATATGGTGAGTCTGTCATCATGCACAAGAAGCTGTATGTGAGACTCTGTAAAGTGTTGCAGAGTAATAACAAATGCAATTAAGAAAACTGTTTCTGCTGGAATTTGTTTATATTCCAAAAGTAATCAGTGAATGTTAATGAGATATTTGCTTCTGTCAATGACATTGTAACTACTTGTATGTACATTTTTAAGAGAATTATTCTTACTGAAATATTTTAGTCTTCAGAGTAATACTATCTTGTACTTAATACTAATAACATCTGTCTTCAGTATACCTCTGGAATATCTGTCTGAAGAAAAGTTTTATCTGTTCTGTAGGTGAGGGAATCGAAGTTAATTTAGTTATTTGACCAAGAGTCAACAGGAAACAGTGGAGAAGGCTCTGCCTTTGGAAGCGAATTGTACCTCAGGCTCCAAAATCTCTGAGGTTTAATACTCATAGAACTGAACCAGCTTTCTTTAATCTTTGAATCACATGTGCTTATATGTTTTAATATACAGGCAATGTTGGAACTTGCACGTTTGTATCTGGCACAAGATGATACTGATGCCTGTCAACATCAGTGTTCCTTGTTGCTGAAGAACGACCAAGATAATGAAGCAGCAACGATGGTAATGTACCATTATACTAATTATGTATCGAAGTTTTTTTTTGAGGTCTTTGTGTCTACAATGTGATGGATTCATAAAATGTCTACAGCATCAAATTTCAGAAACATCAAAAAAATCTATTGCAACAAAACGTTTTTTTCTGTTTGTGCTGGATACTGATTCAATATTAAGTTTCTATCAATCTTATCACTTTATCTCAATGCAAAATGCACGCTTAATAGTATCAGTGGAGAGTGGTAGTTGTCAGATTGACTATGATGTGGCTTAATTCATGATATATTAAATTATCTAATGGTCAGGGAAGAAGTTGAATTTCCAGCACATCAATATTAAAGCAAACATCTAAAAAACCTGCCAGAAGGTAAGAACTGTGAACTTAAGGTGTTTTTATGTCCTTTTTGAATCCTGGTTAATAGCATTCCTATCTAACCTTTTTTAATCAACGGATTCTCTATACATGGTCTGTATACTTTCGGCTTATAAAACAGCTTAATAGACTGAGCAGCTTTCACTTTAACACATAAGGAGCGAAATGATTTTGGAATGGGAATAACTTATTCTGTCACATCAGGTAACAACTGGAATTTATTCTAGTATGGCTCAAGAATGCGGGTAAAAGCACTCTGAATACATTTTGTTCAATTTACTCTTCATTAGCTATCTCTCAGCAGAAAGAAACTGAAATGAACTCTTGACTTTATTTGCGCTATGATCTTTCTTTTTCTCTAACTTGTAAGTTATTTGCTTTCCTATATGCTTAATATGAATTTCTGGGAAATAAAAATAAGGATGAAAGTATGTGAGTGAAAACAAAATATTTTTGAGAGGTATGTCAAAATGTTTTTTGTTTGTTCTTTCTACCTTAAGTGAGACATTGAGATGTGAGTCTGTACCTGCTCATTATCGTCCTGTGTCTGTGTAAGGTGTTTATTCCCCAAAGATTGAGGGGTGGGGATGGGAACCGGCACCGTACTTCTTGTGAAATTCCTGCAGCACTTTATAGCTTCAGCTCCCATTATAAAACAGAATCTGTTTTGTTTTCTCTAAATATGTCAATACTGTAGATGATGGCCGACCTCATGTTCAGGAAGCAAGACTATGAACAAGCTGTCTTTCATTTCCAGCAGCTCCTAGAACGCAAGCCAGGTGAATATTCAGTAGTGATATTTTCAATTCTTCGACACATAGTTCTAATGAGATACAGGCACAAATCTGAAAAAAAGAAAAAAAAACAAACTCATATGTTTAAAAAGAAATATGCTATTTAAAATGTAATGGATATTAAAAACTACCACTGTGTTTTTCTATTAATTTACATTGCTGCAGTGTGATCGTTTACCTCCAGCTAAATACAACTAGTGTTATTTACTTGGAACTGTAAAGTACTTTGTGCGATTGATATTTTAAAATAAAAACACATGTCTAGGATTTTATTTCTAGGTTAGTAGAAATTTTCTAGGTTAATAAAGAAAACAGCAGACAGGTATAAGGTTTTCAGTGGTTTGCAAATTATGACCAGAGATAGAGGTATTAAAATAATATAATGAATATAAAGCTTCGTAGTGGACTTTGAAAGAAGTTATAAGTACAGCAAATGTTTTTGAGTGTTCTTGAAAGTGAAGTACAGTTACACTCTTCTTTATGCAGTTTTTCTAGAAGTGTTGCAAGTATCACTTGATACCTTTTTTTCTTGTATCTGTGGTTATTATGTAATATGCCTTATGTATTGCACTGTCACATTTGTATGAAGAACAAGACAGGCTCTTCACTTCTAAATCTATTCATACAACAAATAGTTAAAATGATGTCCTGATTTATTTTTATATTTAGATAACTATGCAACCCTCTCACGTTTAATTGATCTGTTAAGAAGAGCTGGGAAGCTAGAAGAAGTCCCAAGATTTCTTTTAATGGCTGAAAAACATTCTTCCAGAACAAAGCTTGAACCAGGTTTTCACTACTGCAAAGGACTGTATCTTTGGTACTTGTGATTATAATTAAAATAAGGACAACTTGATGGTGTACTACTACGTATTTAAATTAACTTTCTTGTCATCTGTGTTATCATTCAGAGGTGCTTGTTATCTGTCAGAGGTGCTAATTATAGTGTGATAAATACTATAGCAGTACTTTGCTTAATTTCTTAGTTGGATTTTAGGAAAGGCTTCCTTGTCTCTTCTGAAATACTTTCCAATGAGCTCCTCTTTAAAGCAAAGCTATTTTATCTTGCATACGTCTTTCACATTTCCTGCTTGTTTAAAGGGATGTTCTTGCTGGTTCAATGATATAATACTGCTACTTTTCAAATTTTAGAATTTCTCATACTGTTTTTAGTTTGCAAAAACAAGCTTCTCTCAATAGTAGACATGCTTTTCAAAACTTGTATTATTAATGCATATAAGTATGAGATCTGTCTTCTAAATTGTTGGGATTCCTCTTGGGTTTTGGATGGGACTTGGGGCAGTAAACTTTACTTGCCTAGATTACAGTATTGTAATTTTCTGTCCAGGTATACAGGTGAACCAAATGATGCACTCCGGCATTTTAATAAAGCTCGGAAGGACAATGACTGGGGACAGAATGCAGTCTATAACATGATTGAAATTTGTTTGAACCCAGACAATGAAACTGTAGGTGGTGAAGTCTTTGAAAATCTAGATGCTGACATAAGGTAAGTGAACGAAGTATATGTTGCTTGGATTCTTCTGTCAACCCATCCACCCTGCCTCTCAATGATGTGTCTTAATCATCTAAATTGCTAGAATTTCGGAGCTCGTCTAATGTTTTGAATACCTATTAGATTGTGAGACTAATCTGAACTGTGAAATAAATCATTGTCAGACAGAAAATATTGAGGATTTTATCTGGAACATTAGCCACTTGTAGCATTAAAGGCAAGTTGTAGATAGGTTGGAACAGCCATTGTTACAGAAGAGAATCAATGTAGAATGCTTGTATAACAAAGGCATGCGTTTAGTGTGGAATCTGTACTAACTCAATTTATTTGGTGTACAAAAATGTAGTTTTAGATATGAAGGTAAATATTTAAACTTTTTTTTACAAATACTTTCTTTCTGATAATAGCAATTCAACAGAGAAGCAGGAATCCGTGCAGTTGGCTGTAAGAACAGCAGAAAATCTTCTGAAGGAACTGAAGCCTCAGACCAGTCAGGGTCACATTCAGCTGCGAATCATGGAAAATTATTGTCTCATGGCAACCAAACAAAAATCAAATGTTGAACGAGCACTGAACACTTTTACTGAAATAGTAGTGGCAGAGGTTAGTAACCTCTCTCGTTTCCTCATTCATCTCCCTTACACTTATTATGGTTAATTAGTCACATAGTTTACATTCAGAAAGTGATGTCTTACTACTACTATTTTAAGATTTCTTTCCTATGAAAGAATATTTTAAAAGAAAACAATACACAAAAAACAATATAGTGAAATAACACTTAAGAACTTCTGTACTGGATTGCAAACTTACAGCTCAATTATATGCTAATAATGCTACTTGCTAAAATGTGAGTAGGCTTTTTGGTTTGAGTTCTTGGGTTTGTTTTTAAATTTCCAGTTGGTGTAGTTTAAACATGGCAGGCAGCTTAGCACCACACAGCCACTTACTCCCCCCACAGTGGGATGGGAGAGAGAATTAGAAAGGTAGAAGTGTGGGAACTCATGGGTTGAAACAAAGACAGTTCACTAGGTAAAGCAAAGCTGTCCATGCAAGCAAAGCAAAAGAAAATTCACTTGCTACTTTGTCAGCAGGCGGATGTTCATCTGTTTCCAGGAAAGCAGGACCCATCATGCATAACTGCTTTTTGCAGCAACTGCTCTGCAACAGTTAAAACATCTGTGTTAGTCACCACTATTTTCATTAAAAAAAAAAATCCAAATCATCTACAAGCCTCTGTGAAGAAAATTAACTCGGTCACAGCCAAAAGCACGATACCAGTCTTGGCCAGCAGCTTGTCTGATGACATAAGTACATATGGTACCTTCATTCTTTAAGCAAAAACAATTCAATAGAAGTGCCTTCAAGCACTTCACGGCAACTTAGCAGAATTTAGATTCTAGGGCAAGATAATGCATGTGCATAAAATCCATTCTTATGATCTGAGTCTTCATTATTTTATAGCTACTTGTATTCCTTAACTCTAGGATTAACAAAGAATACTGTCACTTTTCAATGGTTTTTTATTTAAACAAGTACAGACACATTTAGTCTATCAAAATGCCAAGAAATATCTAAGTTGCTACTAGTCACTTACTGTATACTACTACACTGTTCCACCCGCTGTGGCTGAGCTGAGTATGATGGTCCTTTTCTTCTGTGTACGGCAGTTTGGAGAATCAGTGTCACTCTGCCTCCATTACTGGCTTCCCATTCCTGCTCAGAGTTGATCGTATGTTCAGTGAATATGCAGTGTTTGTCACATGGTGGCACAGTTCTGGCAGGAAGAATGCTCCAGTTGATTTAGTCTTCTCTCCAGATTTACATAAAATAGGTTTTAATCCCTTCAGAGTAAGAGAACTGAGCCAGTTCCATCTTGGGAAACTTCTAGGGAAATACTCTTGCCTTGGCTATTACAGGGGAAAAAGTGATTACTGAATTCCATTTTGAAAGACTGTAACATGCTAGAAGGTTAAGCACTAGTGATTGTTGATACATACTAGGTGTGACTGTTGTGGGGTGTAGGGATGAGCTGATGATTATATGGAGGAAAGATTGGGGGGGAGGGTGTGCATTTTTTAGCTCACTATGGCAAGCCTATTTACAGCAGCACAACCCCACAAAGACATGTAGAGGCAGAATACCAAGGGCACCCAGTAGCGAGCCAAGAATGCAAAGAGGGGGAGAGAAACTTGTAAGCTAGCTGCTAATGGAATCATGTGTTCAGGATATGAAACCCATTCTAGGAAGGGCAAGACTTTAAAAGTCATGCTTCTTATTTTTTGCTTGAGGCTCTTGCACAGAATGGTGGCTTTTAAGAACCTTGTTTACTGAGTAGCTTTCCAATACAGGTAGTTTAGACTTGTAAGTCTAGGAGCTGTACACCTAGAAATAGGAATCTCAGTCCCTGTTACTGACATTCACAAATTTCTAAAAGTAGAAAATACTTGTATTGTAACTTCAAGTGAATTCAGTTTCATCAGAAGTATTTATTTGTATATCAAAAATTAGTTGTATCAGAATGTTTATTGTTGAGATGAGGTATATGTGGATGCTTTCAATACTTCCTGAGCCTGGAGAAGGTTGTCGTGACCCCAGCCAGACTAACATTCAGCCTCTTAAATATTTAACCTAGTGCTTATTATTGTGATTAGTATTATAAGAATAACCACTGCTGTAAATGGAAAACATCTTTCTAAGATTGGATGTTCTATCTTTAGTTCCTGCAATTTATCTTTTATTTTAACTTTCCGGTACTGTATCAGAAAGGTATAAACACTTAGATTTTTCTTTTCTTTAAAGCAAAATCAAAAATCATTTAAGTAGTTACTATGCCTTTTTCTGCAGAAAGATCATATACCAGCACTCTTGGGAATGGCCACAGCCTACATGATTTTGAAACAGACTCCACGAGCCAGAAATCAGTTAAAACGGATTGCAAAAATGAACTGGAATCCCATTGATGCAGAGGAGTTTGAAAAGAGTTGGCTTCTGCTTGCAGATATATATATTCAGTCTTCAAAATATGATATGGCAGGTGAATTATTAAAACGATGCCTTCGTCATAACAGGGTAAGTGACTGCACATTAGAAATATTTTAATTCATGTAACTGTTTAGTTTTCCTTTGAAACATGGAACAGGCATGGCACAGGAACAGATCTTAGCTCTTGTGTTGTTTTCCTCATCTTTGCCTTTTTCCTGATCAAGCTGTTCTGTTTCATTTTCCTTCACCTGCGGCACATCCAGTAGTCTAGTTTCCTGTAGATATTATACTACAAGCTTGGGATACCGTTTATACTGTGCAGATTTGGTTTAGAAAAAAGAGCTCCAGGCATGGCTACACTGTTTGTTCCAGTATGCTCTGATTTGAAATCTCTTCATCGCTTTGGAAGCCTAACTAGAAAAGAGTGAAGTTAAACAAAGAATATACTTTATATATGAATATTTCTTTGCTCTGCCTTTGTAAATGAGGTATCTATCTTCATAAAAGCTATATTTATTCTCTTGAAATATTTAAGCTATGGGCAACATGACAATATTCGCTCTTTATAATATTTACAATGCAGTCCTATAGTAGTATTGTTTATTTTCATAACTTTTTTCTGCTTCATTTATTAAACAGAGTATTCCTTTATGAATTAGTTTAAATTTCATAGTAAAAATTTTTATGGAATTAAATTGATTTATATGTATGTTTAACAATAGCTTTGCTTATGTTTTCTTCTTGTGCTTAGTACTCTTACTGACTTAGTAACTGAAATGTAGCTACGGGGTTCCTGGAGGCACTAAGTATTTTTTTGAAGGAGTAGTTATATTGTCCTCTGATATCTATACTTGTCTCAGATTAATTTAGGATGTCACTCTGCAAAATTCCATATAACTGATTTGTATTGCAGATATTTTAAATCAGGACTATCTTGTCATCAAAGGTACTACAAGTATCACTTAAGCTTTCCAGTTGTACTGATTTGAAGTATTTAAGCAATTAAGGTGTAATTGCTTAAAGGTGTAACCTAAATAAAATCTTGAATGAATATTTATATTTTGCAGTCCTGTTGCAAGGCTTATGAATACATGGGCTACATAATGGAAAAGGAACAAGCATATAAAGATGCAGCAATAAATTATGAGATGGCCTGGAGATACGGAAACCAAACAAATCCAACAATAGGCATGTTTATGTAATGTATATGTATCATTTCAGGCAATATAGTAAGAATGAAAACACTACCGTTACCTGAAAGACTGTATTTCTTTCTGTAGAAAGAGTTACTGGTTTTCTTCACATAACTCGAGCTATTACTGCAGCTATTTAATGGTCTACTTCAGTCTTTAGAAAAGCCCCTATGGCAAGAGATGGAAGTTTTATGCTAACTAAGAAACTTCATTTTACTGATTTTAGTATGAGGTTTGGTCTGAAACTCTTAGGAAACTCATAGTTGGCTATTATATGCTGTCTGTAAGTACAGTATTCGTTTTGAATAATATATTTTTATAGTAATGCAATATGTACTAGCTGTAGTATTTTATACATTTTCTATTATCTGAGGGTGGTAGATCATTGACTTGTTTATTACTATTTTTTTACAGGGTTTATATATATATGAATTAAGATTTCAAAAACTTTAAATGGCTTTAAATACTTATCTTAAAATTCAACATAAGCTAAAAACTTGAGATAGTACTCAACCTCTAGTTGGGGTGGTTAATTGAAGTCTAAGCTAGACTGCTACACTTGTAGACTATTTCATATAGGAAGCCCTTTATAAAACTTAAATGTTTAAAAATCTCATTTTGTTTTTCTATCTTTGGGGAAAATACCTTTTATCTGGAAAATATCAGCCTGATGTGTTGCTATGGGACTTAACTATTCCAGTATGACTGGACTTTATCTGTGGTCTGCTGACAGTGGAACCGAATAGCATTTTAATTTCCCAGTTTGTTTTTGGTATCATGACTTTTTGCCCTTTAATAATGGAATTCTTTATTTTCTTAATAAAGAACATGGCAGGTCACACTGAGAAACCCTGTAGGGTACCACATTAATTGAAGGAAGACAGCCATTATGTGTATTCTGTAGAAAAAACATGCTCTCCAAAATGTCTCCTTTTGATTCCAACCGAGCTATTTATCAGTGTGTAAAGGAAATTCCTCTACTATTTAAAGTGACTTTCAGTAGAAATTTTGATATTTACAGGCTTACATGAGAGAATATTTGAAAACAAATATATGAGCTATAGAAACTTACGGTGATAAAAATATGCTTTAATGTGATATTTTACTTATTTAATATGGAAACTGAAATTGTCACCTTCTTTCCCCTTACACTTACAGGCTACAAGTTGGCTTTCAATTACCTGAAAGGAAAGAGATATGTTGATGCAATCACTGTTTGTCATAAGGTAGAATTTGTGCTTAATGCTCTCTCTGCTGTAGCTAACTTGTTTTACATAATGATCCTTTTTTGTTTACTTTAAGATTTCTAAAATAGCTTAATATCATCAGAGAAAGACACTTTAAGTATCCTCTACATAACCAATCTGCTTTATCCAGAGCTCCCTGGCCATCAGGTAAATGAGAGATGTAGTGGTTGGCTATCAAATGTGAAGGCATATTTAAGTGGCAGTTGTTTTTTTTTGGTTCTGTGGTTGCTGCTTGTAAGTTCATACAGAATTGTAGCTGAAGGTAATAATAAAACGTTAATACTGGAAGACATTGTTAGAAAGTAAATTTCTTTGTGTGGTCCAAACACGCATACACTAGATGCAAAATAATAAAGGGCTGTAATTTTAGAGCCAGAGTGAACATTGATATAACTATTAGTATTAATAACGAAATTATATCTTCTGCTTGGAGGAGAAATGAAGAGAACTAGAAATGATAAATTAAATGGAAGGATAAGGGAGAGGAGGGAATTGGAAGGCAAGAAGATGAAGTGGATAGGGTATAGTAAGAAAGAGCCTGAGGGAGTGAAAACAAAATCAGTTTATCACTGCAGAGAAAGTATTCTTGCAACCTTGGAAATGTCTCTGGAGGCTGCTGTTCTTAATACACGCATTCCAAACCACCTAGAGGCTTTAGCCCTTGACCCTTGCATTTTTCCCACTAAGGTCACAGGGTAGCATGAAAGGGAAACAGCATCTCTTTGGTAAAGTTGTTCTTGACCTCTGTGTGTGGTAGTCTGTAGCTACAGATATTTGTGTTCTTACATGAAACTTCTCATATTATTGACAGTTTTAGAATGTGTAAGCTCAGTGATGAGGGGGATAACTACCCCAGTATTCTTTCCTTTCAGACAACTGTTATGTTGTGGTTTTTTTGTCTTTTGACAGGTGCTTGAAGCACATCCAAACTATCCGAAGATCAGAAAGGAAATACTTGACAAGGCCCGTGCATCATTAAGAACATGACTTAAAAAATTCAAAGCTCATCAACTTGTTTGTTTAATCTGACTTTGGAAACTATTGCTATGACAGTGACCATATCAGCACAAATTTATTGTGAATATGGAATTCAATTTCTGTGAATATGGAATACAGTTACATTGCATTAGAAATCTGGTTTATTTCCAAGAAAAATCTGCAGCCCTGAAAGGAACTGTAGTTACTCAGCAGAGAATACTGCCTATGTGTATGGTATATGAAGCGTCATCTGAAAATAAAAAATAACAAAAGTAAGGGCCACAAACATCTCTGTAAAATACTGCTGGAAGTATATTTTGGATAACAACTCCACAACTTGGACACTAGTGATTTACTTCCTTATTACCCATCTACTTCTCAAAAGTGAACATGCACTCCACACTGTGGAGTACAAGTTATATATATACTATACTGCAAGTAATCTATACTGCTGTGTGTTTTAAAGAAAAGAGTAAACATAATAAGATAATACTTGTATGAATACAAGGGTGTACGGTAGTTTCTTTTCAGAGAAACGGTACATAGGAGATAGTGCACTCATTCTTTTGAGTTCCAGCATTTAAAAAAGTTTTAAAGAATGTAATTCTGTATTCTTTTGTCCTTTTGAAATAGCACTCAAAACAACAGCCTGTCCTAACCTAGCGCAGGATTTCTGTCTTTGCTTATTGTTGAGATGCTGGATCTTGGTTTAAGTAATCTGTTCATTCAAAATTTCTAAAATATGCTTTTATTTTTACGTATACTGTAAATACACTTGAGTTTTTCAAGATTAAAGTAATTGTATACATTGTTCTCAAACTTCGATTTTTCATGAAATTGTAATATTTAAAAATAAGATTTTATATAAATATTCGGTAAAGGCTTTTAAAGACTATGCAAGTCCTCTACACAGTATTTATTCTTTACTCATGCTGTTATCAACCTGTCTGTCAGATTTCCACGGAGAAAAATATTTGTTATTTTTAACTTGGAGTGTTTAGTCTTTCAATATTATATGTGTAGACAGTACAGTCATATGTGCAGAAGTTAATGATATGTGCAGAAGTTAATGCTTGTTTCACTTTTTTCCAAAAAGCAGCTTTGTGGCTTTGTTTTGATTACATGGGATTGTGGTCTCTTTGTGTATGTAACATACCTGTGGCTCTTTAAGGGATCAACAGCAAGGTGTGAATGACATTTTGTCAGTCATGACTGACTCTTGTCAGTAATGCAGAATTTCTTCAAAAACATGCCAAACAAAAAACAGCGGTGCACTGTGGTATGTGTTTTTCAAACATACCTTGGTTATATGTATTTGACTAGAAAAATATTTTGGCATGAAGAAAAATCTTAAAACTAGTACTAAAATATCTTAATTTTGTTTTCTGATTAAGTAATTTTAGCTTTCCATGTTGACATTATGTAAAATCACTTTTTCTGGGGGTGAGGTGGTGGTCTTTTTTTTTTCTGATAACTCACTGTTAGGCTACACAAGGAACTGTTTAAAATCATATCTAATCTCACCTATCAGTAACTGGGTGCTGTATCTTGGATAACTTACTGCCTTGTTTCCTAAGTAGATTGACATGTATCACTTAAGCAGTGATGCTGCCTGCTGGAGGTTTCTAGGTTCTGCATTCAAATAACTTCTGAGTTGTTGATCAGCTAAACTAAAATTAATGGAAACTTTCAGGTGCAGGTGTGTAACATTTCTGCAAGCTTTGTGTGAAAGATGGAGTTAAGTGGCCTTTCCTTCACCAGGTAACCTTGAAACTTTATGCTATTGACTTACCCCTTCTGTACAATACAGCCACAACAAAGGAGGGGGAAAAAATAGGAGACTGGGGGGGGGGGGGGGGGAATAGGACTGATGATTTGGGAATTAAATGAGGAACATGGAAAGAACTGGAAAATGCTGAGGCGGGAGGGTGAATTTTAAGGAAGCTGGGCTGTGGGGATCAGTAGACTGTGAATCCTTAATCTGCTGGATTTTTTTCCTCCACTGCTAAAATTACAAAGGCCTGTTTCAAGGCAGTTTCTAATAAAACAGCATTTCTTTATCCGCAGCCTTTTCTGTACTGGATCAGTGTTTCTGCTTGCTCTGTAGCACTGGAATAACACAGCTCAAGTTTAGAATAAAATAGGTGCTTTTATGTCAAAATGTGCAAGATGTGTTCAAAATTGGTGAAACTAAATTGCATCTACACCTCCTTTCTTTTACTGTGAGCATAAGTTGCACATTGCCTTTTCATAAGTTAGTTAACAGTAGGCCATGATGACGATGTATCCTCATTTTGGCTAGGATAGTGTTAATTTTCTTCCTAGTAGCTGGTATGGTGCTGTGTTTTGGATTTAAGGATGAAAATATCATTGGTAGCACGCTGTTTTAGTTTTTGCAGAGCAGTGCTTACACAGAGCCAGGGACTCTCAGCTTCTCATGCTGCCCTGCCAGCGAGGGCCTGGGGGTGCACCAGGAGCTGAGAGGGGACACAGCAAGGACAGGTGACCCAAAATGTCAGAAGGGATGTCCCACACCATCGGTGTTGTGCTGAACAATAAAACTGAGGGGAGTTGGTCTGGGAGGGGCTGGGCATTGGTCAGTGGGTGGTGAGCAATTGCATTGTGCGTCACTTGTTTTATATATTCTATTATAATAATTATTTTCCCTTGCTTTTCTGTCTTATTAGATTGCTTTAATCTCAACCCACAAGTTTCACCTTCTTCTCTTATCTCCCCAGTCCCACAGGAGGGAGAGGTGGGGGGGAAGCAAGTGAATGGCCAAGTGGTGCTTAGCTGCCTGCCGGGTTAAACCACAACAATGTGATACAGAAATTAGCTGATAGAAATTAATCTGAGACTTGAAGGTTTTCCTTGCTAATTTACGGTGGAGAATTTTATTGATAGAGCATGGAAGTAAAAGATTTGTGGAGTCTATTAGGCATCTTGAACACATCTAGCCACTCATGTTTTCTTATGGATGAAGTCTTTAAAATAAGAGTGCAATTGAGGCACATCTTTAGATTTCAATTAAAAAAGAAGCAGTGGTTGCAAGTTAATCCTTCAGAGAAAATCTGGCTTTAATATAATATTCCCAGAAGAAATAAATGGCCTTTCCATTACCCTTTTGGTTTGTATAAGCCACTTTAAGATATTCTGACCTTACTAAATATTTTTTTACTTTCAGTGCAGAAGAAGTGGCTTCGTTTCATTTCTTTGCTCCAGCTAATTAACAGTGTTAATTTCAGTGTCTGCTTTTACAGTTCCTTATTTTAGGATGCATGTCCTAGTAGATTTTTTTCAGTCCCTTTCTTAATAAATGGCTTTGAATGGAAGAGGCTCCTGGAGGATGAGAGGGAGGATGGAGGGGAGTCAGTAATGCTGATTTCAAAGAGCTGCAGTCTTCAGTACGTCGTTGCTTAGCAACCCATCTTCCACTTCTGCCTGTGAATAAAAGAGGAGAGCAAAGCTGTGGTTTCTGTTGATTCATTCATTGAAACTGGGAACCTAAGCATCCTGTAGCTATAGCAACATAAGCCATAGGTGTCGCTTCCTCTCCTTTCTTGACCCCTTTTCCCTGCAGGTACAGAATGCCTGGAGTATCTTCTAGAGGATCTGTAAACACTTTTTTTTGGTGATACTTTTATCTTAATTTCCTTATTTCCTACTCTTTTTTCAGATTTGTACCAATACTAGAAAGATGATCTAAAAATAAAGTAAAATAATTAATTTCATTAGTTAAAATAACTAAATTAGATTCTTACAGGGGAAAAAAGTAATATTCAGGTTCTTTCCCCTTTTTCAGACTAGGTTTAACTGTCTTGAGTCATGTCTGAAATGTGGCTACAGCAATTTCTAGAAAGGCTCACGAATCAGGAAACTCTGGTTTAGCAACCTCAACCTTTATCTTAGAAGTCATTAGATGAGTGAGTAGCTTTACAAACATCCCAGTTTAAACAGAGGTTATATTATTGGGGAACTTGTTGAAATTGTTCTGAAGGAATTGTCTTTGAAAGTGATCCAGGAGCCAGCATTCCAGTGTAGTCTTGATGCTGGCAGTGGAGTACTGGCTCTTAGGGAGCTGGTCGTAAAGAACTCGTGAGCTGCTGTGTTCTGTGCATGAAGATGAGCAGGAAAAAAAGGAAAAATCACTAGCAAGTTCATCTGCTTGCTACTACACCACCTATTAAAGTAAGATCACTGGTTTGTCCATTTACAGTCCTTGCAATGATGGTTCTGATCTCTGGCTTCATTTACTCTGTAGTTTTACCTCTTGCTTAATTTTCAGTGAAACTGACTTTTTGAAATATCAATCTGCTTTAAAATGCTTACTCGAAATATGTGATTTTTTTTTTCCTCTACTAGAACTTGTGGTTTGGTAATTATGTGAGATGGTACCTGCTACAAGAGGAGTGGAGGGAATGATCTAGACCTTGTTCTGAAGTGTCATGCTTTAAAGGTGTAAGTATTCCTATCACTGCAGGCTTTATTTTAGAAAATGGCAGATCTTGAAGTCTTTCTAACACTAGAAATTTGAGTGAATTTGAGGCTACAAGAAGCTGAATGTTGGCTGTGCTGTATTTGCTACACTTGATGCTTAAACATGCAAAGGTAGGAGGGAGGGTTGTGTGCTAGCACTACCCCAACACATTAACTATGAAGGAAATCTGTGGTGGATAAACTGTTCCTGGAAAGAAGAATTAGTCATAAAATATTGGCATTGCCCTGGGTGGCGGTGCTGCCCGTACACCGCCTGCCACCTCACCACATGTTTGCAGAGCCCCTGGGCAAACTGCAAGGAGTCAGCTCCGAAATGCTGGCCTGAGCCTGCGAGCGTGCTGCTCCGTGATCACTAACTACGGGTACGGTAAGCGAGGTGGGGAATAAACTGTTCGGTGTCAAAGAGATAGGGAAGTCTGTCGCTGCGCGAAGCCGGGCGATGTGCGGGAAGGCAGCGCCGTGTGAGGCGTCCCTGCCCTGCCCGCAGCCCGCCGCGCTCTTTCCCAGCAACGTCAGCGCCTGGTCAAGCGAGCCGGGGGCGCGGGGAGGCGGGGGCGCGGGGCGCAGCCTGCACCTGGCAGCCCGCCTGCAAGCGCCCCTGCCCGCGCGCACCGCGGGGCCGCTCCCGCTTCCCGCCCGGCCGCGGCCTCGCGCACCTGGCCGCCAGGTGAGGGCGGGCGCCGCGCAGGCGCAGGGCCGGCCGCACGCGCGCACCTGGCGGCCGCCGAGCGGAAGCCGTTGCCGGCGCTGTTGCCGCCGTTGCCGCCGCCCGCCCGGCTTCAGCCCCCCTCAGGCCGCGGCCGGGCGCCGCGCTCCCCTCCGCCGTCCCGCCGCCGGAGCCAGGTGAGCGGGGGCAGCACGAGTTTGGGGGGGGGACGACGACGACGACTCCCTCCGCCCCCTCCGGTCCCGGTGTATCGGGGGGTCCGGCCCCGCGTGTCCCCGCCGTGGGGAAGCGCGGAGGGAGCGAGGAGAGCGGACGGGCGCCGCCGCGGGGCGCACGGGGCTGGGGACGCCCGGCGCTGCCCGCGGGAGGTGCCCGCTGCCACGTCCCGCTCCCGGCCCGGCGGGGGGCTGCGGGGCTGCCCCGTCCCGCCGCAGCCAGCCCAGCCCAGCCCCGCTGCCCGGCGGGAGGCGGCGGCGCCCGCGGATGGTGTGTTGCTTTTGGAGAGCTGACAAGGGAAGCGAATCGTAACGCGAATAACCCAACTTTCGGCCGTCCTTAACTTTCTGTGAGGGCGCTCACATATCGAGGAGTTAGACGTTTGAATAGGTCAAATAAAAAACGTCTTGCTGGAAATATTAATCTTTTGTATTTATCCTAGTAATGTTTTACGTGTTAGTCTTCTGTCACAAAACTGCACCTTTTGTCTGATAAACGATAAGCAGTCGCGATCTGTTCAGCCTTGAGGAGAGCCGGTGCCCCGCTGCGGAGCCGAGGCGGAGGCGAAGCCGCAGCCCGTGGGCACAGCCAACATACGGCGTACAGTTCCTTTTTTCAGCCAGTTTGCCCTCTGGCTTGGTCAGCTTGGCATCTGCTACTGTCATTGCGAGGCCTCTCAATAACAAAGCAAAGTAAAAATTAAGTTAGTTACAGAGAGCCAGACTTACTATTTCTGTTGTGCTGCGGGGAGGAGTAGAGCAGCTTTCCTCCTCCTCGTAACTGCTGTTGCTATTTAACCTTGCCCTGGTTTTGGGTGGGGCAATACTGGCCACAGCCTGGATATCTTGACTGCTGTCAAAATAGAAACAGGATATAATTGCCCTTTTTGTGACACAGCCCCAGAATCTGTGGTCCTTGGTGTCTGACTGCATTGCTTTGAGACATTCCTTTGCATGAATGTGTTGCCTGGCCTATCTGTTCAGTGAGCTGATGCCTAGCGCAGGGCTTTCCCTTATTTTGGGGCCAAGTTAGAGAAACATGTTTGAATGTGAATTGCTGATCAGGTGCCACCCAGCACTCACGAGTTTCTCCTCCTCATCTGCTCATTTCTGTGCTTATGTTCTAGAAGATGGGAAAGGGCTTCAAGTTTCCAGACTGTGAAGTGCTAGATTTCATGTAAAATGCAACTTTATTCGTTTGCCCGACTATTTTCTGTCTGATTTTCCAAAGGTTTGCTGATATCATGTGCTGTAGGTTATAGTTCTGCTTATAAACAGAGAAATCATGTCACAAAACTACTTACTAATGAAGTTGCATAGTCAAATCACTGTTTGGTTTAGTTTTGTTATGTAAATTTATTCAGCAGTGACACACAGAGCCAGTCACGTGGGGACAGGAGGAAAGAGAAGACACCTTTGGAAGGTTCTGACAAAGATCAGTTTAGCAGCAATTGACCCAGGAAACCTCATTAAATTTTTTTTTTTTAAAAAAGACAACTTGCTTTGCCTTACACTTATGCTTTAAACAACTTTAAATTCTAAGGCCAATTAGAGAGTAAAACTGTGACTTCAGGCCATGTACTGAATGCTCAGATGCTCTCTTCCATAATGATCACTGAGATGGATTGCCTCCAGTCTTTGCTAGAAAAATCTATGCCCTTAGACTTTCTAAAACAAAGAATGGAGAATTGAATATGTTCAGTGTTCCTCTTAGAGCTTCCTTTTTTCAGGAGCAGAACAAGATTTCCACAGTCTGAGCTTCAGAGAATGTATACGAAGAAACAGTATCTGGGGTTTGCCAATCTCTAGTCCTTTAGGAGCACATGCCCTGTCTAGGAGAGTAACCCGCAGCAATATTTTAGTGGAACAGGCAGGCAAGTATCTTCTGCAAGTGCAGAGACAGAAACTGACCAAATGATTGTTTCTCCTTTTTAGGTGAAGCTTTAATCCTTAAGTTCTGTATGTTTCATTTTGTAAACTATTTGTATTTAAGACGGATACAAATATTATCATGAGCAGTAGTATAGTTTGGTAAACTTTAGCAACTCTTTTCGTTTTCCCCAAGTTCTGAAGAGCTTTTGTTCTTGATTGTATGGGAAGCCTCAGTATTCCATATTCAGCAAAGCCTGTATGAAAAATTCACTTCAAATTTGTCATTTCTTAGTCTTGAGGTAGTAATGAGAGTGGATGTTCTTCTGGAATGTACTTCTGGGAAGCGGGCGCAGTTTTGTTTAGTGATTTTTATTTAATTATTTGGTAGGAAAATCTCAATTTGCATGGTAGTGGTAGAAGAAAATATCACTTTCCAAAATTATTATTTCAGTAGCTAATAACTTAGTAGCACCTGTGTTGGTATTCGTGCACAAAAAGACAAAAAGCCTTGTCTAGAATCTTAGATTCAGCTACATTGGTGGTGGCAATAGGACTTCTTACTAGTCCAGCAAATATAGCTGGGTATCTTTAACAGACTTTTGCTATTCTGGTGAGAACGGCTGATCATCAGGGTCAGGTCTTTTTTTCCTCAAGAATTTGATCCACGTTTCCTCTTCCCACACCTGCTTTCTGATTGGGGAACGTTAAGGTCTTGGTGAAGGGACTGCATACTTGGATACGAGAAAATAGAGATATGTTTTTAACGAGGCTGTGATGTTGGAGTTAGGAATTAGCTTAAGGGTGAACCTAAGTTGTATAAAAAAATGTGATTGAAATCATCCATAAGGCTTAAATAACTATTTTTTAAAAGTATATTTTAAGTTCCATAAACAACATTCTCAGGAAACAGAACCCTATTTAGCATAAAAGAAAAGTACATTTTCAAGCAACTTTATTAAAAAAAAAAAAACCTAAGGTCAAATATATTGTTGTTCAGTTTTATTCAGACCAAGCTAACTTCAGTCAGACTTGTCTACATGTTGGCTACTGGAGTGAGGTTTTTTTGTAAGCCAGGGTGTTTGCAGACAGTCTGACATCACAGTTAGTGGGTGGCATAATGTAACATAGACTGTGTATTGAATTCGTGCGCTACCCATGTGATGTGGTTTGAAGTAGTATGGCAGCTGCTTTTCAGCACTTTCTAGAAGACTTGTAGTGCATATAAGTTTTCTGGTTATTTTGTTTAAAAACAAAAGCAAACAAACAAAAACCCTTCCCTGAAATAAAACTTCTGGTGTTTAGGGCTAATTATTTCAAAGTGCTGCAAAAATGCAGGCTGCTATTAGTGGAAATAACTCTAATGAATAGCATATTAAATACTTTGCTGAACAGTCACCTCAGGGAATTTAATTGTACCACATATTTCTTCAGCATGTCCTGGAGGATGGAACAGTAGCTTCGTCTGTGCTTACCGATGTTGCTATGCCATAAAAATGTGTGAGGTGTTTGTGGGGAATAAAGATTGCATTTCTGACTGCAAAATTTATCCTGGTTAAAAACCATAGAAAAGACACAGCTTTCATGACAGAAGTTGTTTGGATAATGTAGTCTGTGTTCTGGAAAATGGTACTGTTTTGTATGATAAATAGCTTTTCTCTTAATATCAAGCACTATCCCTTCAAGATATTTCGTCAATAAAATTACGAACAGAATTTGTCTATATTGAAGAGTATGGGCATTTGTAGCAAAGGAGCCCGTGTTTGTCCATTTCACTGCTGCACCTACTATCCCAAGGCTATTACTTGACCCTTTCTTCCCAAAACAGCCTCTGAAGCACCACTTGCACGATTTCTGTGCATGGCATGCTGCCACATATGCTACTGGCATGTATGAATCCACATTAAAAGGCTAAGTTGTGTTGCTCTACTTGCACAGCCCACTTACATGAATTGTCATTTCATTTCTGGGGGCAGACACATTTCACCTGTGTGCTATGGCAGTCGTTATGTGTGAGCAGGCAGTATAGATGTCTCCAATACAAGAAAATACATTGTCAAAGATAAAAATTAATATAGTTACACAGAAAACTAAATGAGTAAATTGCTATATATATTCTTGTTTGGTTGTTAGCTGTACTTACCATAGTCTTTAATGACACGTCTAAAGACAGATGTATGCAAAACACAGTGTAAGAAATTTTCCTGATGAATTATAGATTTTGTTTATTTTGCTTTATAAATATATGTTCACTATTTTGCTGTGTTGATTGTGGTGTCCTAAGGATTTTCATATGCTCAAGTTTTAAAGGAAATAACTCCAAATAAAATTAACAGCAATTTGGTTTAATTTTTTGGTAAAATGTACCTATGCACTTCAAATGTTTTCTGAAGGATAGGTTACTGTGCCACCATCAAAGCCAGCAGCAGATTTTATTCGTCTGAAGTATGTGCTAAAATCTACATAAGTAATGTTTGGTATCATCTAGTCCATGATGTTTGGAAATGATATTTGGCTATGATGTTTGGAAACAAACAAGAACAACCTTATGCTCCCCTCCCTACATGTTTATATGATAGATTATGACTAAATGGCTGCATGTGAAATAAGGAAGTTGCCAGGTGTCTTATACATATATTTGAGGTACTTTATATTACGCATATGTGTATATATAAAAGCTTTCTTTTTCTATTTGAAGAAAATGTATGTATATCGCTTGTTGGAATCCTAAGCTTTAAGACTTACTGATATTGCATGTGCTTATGCCTGGTGCACTGAGAAACAATAATGTGATTTTTTTTTAATATAGTGTTATGAAAACATTCATGGTTAACAGGTTGCAGAAGCTGCAGACTCACGCTGAGGCTGTGGTTATTTAGCAACAGTGGTTTTACAAGTTACAATCTCCTTGGCGGGTGCTGAACTGTACATATGCTTCGTGATTTGCATTATGTAGTGGGCTTATGTGGCAAGGTTTTGGTAGCTGCAGGGGTGGCCTCTGTGAGAAGAGATGAGGGGCTGCCCTGTGCTGGACCCAGCTGGCTCCAGCCGGCTCCAAAATGGGCCCACTGCTGGCCGAGGCTGAGCCAATCAGTACAGCAGGTGGTGCCTCTGTGATGGCATATTTAGGAAAGGGTAAAAAAAAAAAAAAAAATGAAAAAGCTATGCAGCAGCTGTGAGAGAGAGGAGTGAGAAAAATGTGAGAAAAACAGCTCTGCTGACCAAGGTCAGTGAAGAGGGAGGGGAGGAGGTGCTCCAGGCACCAGTACAGAGGCTCTCCTGCAGCCTGTGGAGAAGACCGTGGCTTGAAAGACTATGCAGACATTGGTCACGGCTACCACGGGATCGTGAGGGGAAAGTCCTGTGTAATGAACTTAATTTCCTCATGTGACAAGGTTGCCCACCTAGTTAACCAAGGGAAACCAGTTGGTGTAATCTTTTTGTATTTGAGCAAAACTTTCAATGTTGTTTCTTACAGTATCTTTCTGGATGAAATGTCCAGCAAACAGCTAGATAAATACGGAACACAATGGGTGGACAACTGGCTGATGGGTCGGTCTCCGGGGGCTGTGGTAAATGGGGTTACATCAAACTAGTGGCCGGTCACTAGTGGGGTTCCACAGGGTTACATTTTAGGGTCAATTCTCTTTAATGTTTTCATAAATGACCTGGATGCAGGACTCAAAGGTATACTAAGTAACTTTGCAGATAACACTAAATTAGGAGGAGCTGTTGACTCCCTGAAGGGCAGAGAGGCTTTACAGAGAGATTTTGACAAATTAGAGGGCTGGGCAATCAGCAGCCACATGAATTTCAACAATAGCAAGTGCCAGATTGTGCACCTGGGACAGGGTAACCCTGGCTGTACGTACAGACTGGGGGATGAGAGGCCTAAGAGCAACTCTGTGGAAAGGGATCTGGAGGTTCTGGTGAACAGCAAGCTGAATGGTCAGCAGCGTGCCCTGGCAGCCAGAAGGGCCACCTGTACCCTGGGGTGCATCACACAGCACTGCTAGCTGGTTGAGGGAAGGGAACTATTAAACAGTGTCCAAAGGAGGGCAACAAAGATGGTGAAGGATCTAGAGGGGAAGACATATGAGAACTGGCTTAAAGTCACTCAGTTTGTTCGTCCCAGAGCAGAGCAGGCTGAGGGGAGGCCTCATGGCGGCCTGCAGCTCCCTCACGAGGGGAGCACGAGTGGAGGGGCAGGCGCTGAGCTCTGCTCTCTGGGGACAGCGACAGGACCTGAGGAACGGCATGGAGCTGGGACAGGGGAGGGTCAGGCTGGGTGTTAGGGAAAGGTTCTGCACCCAGAGGGTGGTCAGGCACTAGGACAGGCTGCCCAGGGCAGTGGTCACACTTAGGAACTGACTGTGATCCATATTATCCCTTAGCTGCTTGAGTGGAGAGGAGATAAAAGAATCAGGAATGAAGAAGTGAAGTTGAGCTTGGGAAGAAGCAGGTTGGGGGGCGGCGAAGGTGTTTTTAGTTTTGTCTTTGTTTCTGACTGTCCTAGTCTATTTTTAATTGGCAATAAATTAATCTTCCCTGAATCTGTTTTGCCTGTGATGGTAATTGTCTAGTGATCTTTCTGTCCTTATCTTAACCCCCAAGCTTTTCCATCTTATTTTCATCCCCCTGTCCTGCTGAGGAGAGGGAGTGAGAGAGCAGCTGGATGGGCATCTGGCAGGTTGGTAAGTTGGTTACAATCCTTCCCCAAGAAAGAAAGAAAAAGTTTTTATTCTTATATTTACTGTATACGGGCATCAGTATAGCACAAGGTTATCAGTACTAAAGAAAATTGGGAAAATAATGTTTGAGACGGAAGTGCACTGGATTTAATTTTTTGGGGGGTGAGGGAGAAATTTGTGAGCCTTTTGAAGGGTTTTTTTGGTACGTTTTAGTATCTACGTGGGGATGCTATAATAGCATTATAAATCGTTCCACTCCTCTGTGTTTTTAGAACAATAGTTCTATGGTAAAACTACTGCGGTTTGAAAATATGGGTTTATTTCAAAAGCTGACATAAGCTTTGAAATAAACTGTAATATGAACAACTTTGGATGCCTAACCCTGCAAATTCTTTAGGGAAACTGAGTGATGTGTTTTTCTGTTTTCTACAAGTTATATCTCTTCCTGAGAATATATTATTCTAATTAAAAATGCTGAATATAGTTCTGTTTTAAATGATGAAATAAATAAAAAATAACTTTTCTATTTATTTATTTATTTTTGAGGTTCTGTGGTCAGTAGTTAACAAGCAGTAATTAACTATGACTTTTGCCTGGTTGCTGCTTAGTTCACATTGCAACTTATCCAAAAATAAATCCGTGCTTTGAATTCAGGCTGGTTGCTATTTTTAATCTTTCTTTTAAACTGCCAATTTTGCAGAGAGAATTCAAATCACTTGGATGCTGGTAGCCCTGAAATGTTTTTCATAGTTTTTCATCTTTGAAAGCCACTGAGTAATTGCCTGTCTGTAAAAAAGAATTTAGTTCCTGAAAAAGGAGAACTCTGACATATTCTCTTGATGAGTTGCACCAGAATATGCCAGAAAGTGCAGTACAAGTGAATGAAAAAATATATAGATTGACTGCTTGGTACTCAGCCGAAATTAACCTACTACCGATTACCTGTATTAAGTCTGCATTTAACATGTATACTGATAACAAAATGAATCTTAATTAATTAAATTTTTTTTCCACTTGGCAGTCTGGTTACTTAAGTCTGATCTTGAAATAAAAATGTTTTTCAAAATATTGGAAATTTCAAAACTGTAGAAATAAATGGTTTGTGAAGTCCTTTCTGTCTTTATTGTTCACTTTTCACATGGATCTTTCTGCATAGAACTTGAACTCACCATGCTGATTGCATGTTTTCCTTCTATCCCATCATTGACCTAGAATTTCATCCTTAAAATTCCTTAATTTTCAAAATTTGGAATAAATTTAATGTGAAGTAGTGACTTTGTCTAGAAATAGTGATTTATTCCTACTGGAATGCCTGCTTTCTGGTTCTTCTGTCTGAAGTATGTTTAAAAAAATGGGGAAAGCACATCTTGGGTATTTTAAAGATAGGTAAAGCCTGTCTTTAAGTGATGGACATATGGTGTTTGACAGTTGGGAGTTGTGAACTAATTCCTGCCCATTGCTTTGTTGTAGTTTTACATTGTTGTATATACTAGATGTCTAACTTGATACTTTTTATTTTATTTCACAGGTATTATATTTTCAAGAAATGGTGTGACCTATTCAGTATTAAAGAACATCATTCACAGGAAAACGTTTGTTTTGTGACAAACTTTTTAAACTAGAATGGCTTTGAAAAAAATGCCTAAACTATTCAAGAAATTATTTTTTCACTGGAAACTTTGGAAATTTAGCATTATTGTGTTTTTCTTTCTGGTATTTTTATTTTTATTACAAAGAGAAGTGGGCATTCAAGATTTTAAAGATGAAGGAGGGATTGAGCCAATTGTCAGAAAGAAAAGTCATGTATTAGGTCTTGTGCTAAATGCTATGAACAATATCAATGGTGCAAAGCCAAAAATGCAGATAAAAGCACCTGTTCGGCAAACTAAAGTTCCTGGAGAGAAACACTGTTTGCCAGGACACTATACTGCAATGGAACTAAAACCCTTTCTAGATCGACCTCTTCAAGATCCTAATGCTCCTGGAGCTTCTGGTAAAGCATTCAAAACCATCAACTTAAATTCAGAAGAGCAGAAAGAAAAAGACCGTGGAGAAGAAAAACACTGTTTTAATGCATTTGCGAGCGATAGGATTTCGTTACACAGAGATCTTGGACCAGACACTCGACCTCCTGAGTATGTGGAAATGTGTATGTCCCAACAGTTGAAAAACTTGTCAGAAATAGAAATGTGAAGACCGTAAAGTGATTTGATTTCAGCATTAGATTATCATTTAGGAGAGGAAAAGTCTCTTGGTGATACATGATGATTTACTGTGCATAATGTTCCACGGTGCAAAAGCCAAGAAAATTTAGAAAGGCTCACTTATTTCATGCTTTGGAATTCATAGTAACCATATTTAAATAAGCTTTCCTACTTCTGCCTGTAAGCTACATTTTCTCAGTGACTTTGTGGAAATCTGTTAAGTTTTACTTAGAAGAAAACTAAAACTGTGGCTTAAACTTTTTTTTTTCTATTTTAAATACCATTCCCCACTCCCATCCTTTTTTATTAATAAAACCACCAGCATAGTTTAATAAAAAGTAGGAGTAGTAAACTGGTGAACCAAGCAATGGAACATCTCTGCAATCTGTAAGAAGGAGAAACTTTATTAATGAAGACTTTAGGACTTGGTGGGTAGAATGGGTTTTAGTTTTGAGCGATCTCTGTTCATGTTCTCAGCTGTTTGTGTCAGAAGTGACTAACCTTACTGAGCTGCTGCTGGTAGTATGCCTAGCACTCTACATGTGGTACAGCTCGCAGTAACCTTTACTGGAGTGTAACTGGTGAGATTTGGCCTGTATGTGTTGTGAGGGCTTTGGCAGTGGCTGTGATAATTGCCTTGAGAAGTATTCCAGTCTCTAGAGTTGACAGGCAATAAACAGTGAGTGTGCAACCAACTTAGAAATACAGGAGTGTTGTCATGTCTTCTTGTCTTACAATTGGATTTGGAGTTCTTTTCAGAATACATGCATTTTGAAAAAATTGTATGTTTAAAATTGTTTCCCTTGAATGGGATATACTGTTCTAAGCATTATATGATATTTCTAAAAATTACTGAAGTTCTGAATCAGATTTGTTCTATTTTTCCTTTCAAATTCTTCATTTATTCTTGTAAATACTTCATGGTTTTGGATTTCAACAGTAATGGTGACTTAGTCTGACTTTGCAACTCAGTGTCTGCTGGTCTCAGTAGAAAAACATATTTTTGTCTGAAGAAGACCCGGGTGCTATATGAAGTGTACTCAAATGTTTTTGAGACAGAAGTCAAAATGAGCCAATTGTTCAAGTGGAATTCTTATTTATCAATTTTTTACAAAATACTTTGTGCAGCTTTCCCAACCGGAGCACCCGATTTTGTGCTCCAAAACTTGGAGAGAAATTGGAGAAGCTGAAAGATTTAATGTCCATACTTAAAAAGCTTTGTAATAGAAAGGGAAGGGTTTCTTTTAAGAATTCAAATCAAAACTTTTTGTCCATTTTGTAACATTTGATGCTTTCCAATCTGTAGATGTATTGAACAAAAGTTTAAGCGTTGCCCACCATTGCCAACCACAAGTGTTATAATAGTTTTTCATAATGAAGCGTGGTCCACTCTGCTCAGAACTGTTCACAGCGTGATGTATACGTCTCCGGCCATATTGCTAAAGGAAATTATATTGGTGGATGATGCCAGTGTAGATGGTAAGAAGTCTTCCTATTTTCCCTTGAACAGCATTTATTTATTGATTTTAAGGCATGGTAGGAATGTATATAGAATGGGTTAAAAGAGGATATCTCCTTACCACCATAATGAATACCATATGGTTTTCAATGTGCTTTTGTTTCTTTTATTTCCTATAAAATAAAAAATAGTTCTCCCAGATTTTTTTCTTTCTAAGCGTTGTCAAATAAGAAATTCTTGTTTGCTCAGAGGTTTTTAAACCCCAATTCTGATTATTCAAATTCTAGGGCTGCTTAAACAGTAAAAATGGTTGCATGGCAAGTAGCTCTGTAATATGTGCTTAAAACTAATTACAGTTTATAGAACAAAGTACCTAAGGATAAATTGGCCAATGCTTTTAGGTCTTTGAATTTTATCATAGTGATTGCCTTTATGCAAATGAATTTCATTACTTTGAAGTGAAACTTCTTTCCTAAAAAATAAAATTATTTGATGGAAAAATAATTTTTAGTACTTCAGCTGATTGGCAAAGAGTTATGCATACTGGGTGTGATCATAAATGCAAGTTCCAAAACTTTATGTTTAACTTTAGATGAACATGTCTGTACATACATGCTTTCATCAGTTTGTTTAGACTTATTTGCAGGTCTGTATCTAGTATATTGAATTACTTGGATGTGCAGTATGTTCAGTAGTGCAGTTTAATATGAAGGGTAGGCAGAGGGAGAAAAATCGTGGGATGTTTTATGAGGGATGTTGGGTTGTTTATCAAATTTTGCACCTTTAAAAGTTATTTCAATATAGCTTCTGTTGCAAGTAAATATTGTAGACTCTGAAAACCATTTGTAAAATGAGATGTCATTAATGAAAAAGATTGCAGGTTCTTCAGATAGTTTGAGTAAGTAGATATGTGATGAATTTGCCATGAGAATGGATTTTGAGTTGATATTCAAACAGTTGATACTGCAGAACAGATATACCAGCAAATGTCCTTTTTTAGAATTAGAATGAATCCTTTATTCTGTTAGTTTATACATACCGTTGCCTAAAATTTCATATTACAACAGTGAATAATACCCTAAAACTGGTTTCTCCTTCCAGAATACTTGCATGATAAACTAGATGAATATGTGAAACAATTTCAAATTGTTAAAGTAGTCCGTCAAAAGGAAAGAAAAGGTCTAATCACTGCACGGTTGTTGGGAGCTTCGGTAGCAACAGGAGAGACCCTTACCTTTCTGGATGCTCACTGTAAGTGTAACTACGCCAGGTCTGGTTTAAAATAATGTTGTCATTGATTTAATGTTGCAGTTTTATGAGTTATGTATGTCAACATTGCGTGAACTCTTGAATTGCTATTTTATGTTATTGAAAGTAAAACTGGCAGTGCCATTTAAAAACAGTGTGTGTTGGTTTACTGTGGGTATGTTAAATTATTCTCTGTGTACTACTATATAGTCAAGTGAAAATTCAGTGCTTGTTCCCATTTTCTCCATAGGTGAATGCTTTTATGGCTGGTTGGAGCCACTATTGGCAAGAATAGCTGAAAACTCTGTTGCTGTTGTAAGCCCCGATATTGCTTCTATAGATCTCAACACTTTTGAATTCAGTAAACCATCTCCTTATGGGCATAACCACAACAGAGGGAATTTTGACTGGAGTTTGTCATTTGGATGGGAGTCTCTTCCTAAACATGAAAATAAAAGAAGAAAAGATGAAACTTACCCAATTAGGTAAATGTAATTTGAGTAATATCCTTCAGTTTTCATGATTTTTGTTATAAAAAGCCATTTGTAAATGATCTAGTTCTTCACATGAGTATGATCAGAAGTCCTAGCATTATAGATGTTTTTTGTGATATTTGCTTTAGGAACCAGGTTGTGAATTTTACAGCTTTCATACAAATGCAGCTTCCTTAAGACAATAATTGTTCTGCATTACCGTTCTCTCACAAACACTAGGAAGATCATAAGCAATTTCTGTATTTTTTTTTTTCAAGAGGGAGAGGGGAACTATAAACTGTTCTTTTCAGAGACAGTACCACAGATTCTGTCTCTCCATCCATCATCCCTGAAAAAATGACACCAAAGGTTCAGAGCACCTTGTACTAGACTGTTTCAGTGGTGCATTCAATGGTAATTGTTATGGGCTTTGGCTTCAGACAAGTTACTGGTCTAAAGGAATAGTAATTTTGCTTGATGTTCTCCATACAGGGAAAGTGTGTATTTTTTCCTGATACTGTCATTCCAGCATTCCAGCAGTGATTTGCCTAAATCAGTTGTTAATAAATGACAATAAAACTTTAAAATGAGACTCAGTGTGGGCAGATTTAATTGCTTGTACCAGAAAAATCTATCAGTGTAGTGGAACACTGACAAATGCATGAAAACATCCTAGAACATTAATACCAAGTTTTTACATCTGTATTTAAGAAAACCTACCTTAAATATAGTTTGAATCCTGTTTTCCTTGGTAAATTTCTCTTTTTGCAGAACACCTACTTTTGCTGGAGGTCTATTTTCAATATCAAAAGACTACTTTGAACACATTGGAAGCTACGATGAAGAAATGGAAATATGGGGAGGTGAAAATATAGAAATGTCTTTTAGAGTAAGTTTAGCTACTTAATTAGTACTGGTCTCTACACTGATAGTTGCACGATTTTTGAGGAAAAATTGGTATTAGATCTTGACTTCTCTGCTGAGTCAGCCATCTAGGACATGGAAAATAAATTACTAATAACCTATGAAATAAACTACAAATGTGCTCACTAAACTGTTATTTATTTTTTTAAAATGTGTTTTAAGTTTGATAGCTGAAGTGTACGTTCCCAGGGTTAACCTGATTAGGAAATTCACTTATGGTATTCCTGATACATACCCTCTTGCTGGTGTTTTTGATTTTTTTTTTACTTTTTAGGTGTACAGTAAATTTTTTTATTTTTTTTTCACCCCCTTAATTGTAATTGTGTTGCACTTACACAAAAAATGTTATTATTAGGTATGGCAATGTGGTGGACAGTTGGAGATCATGCCTTGCTCTGTTGTTGGCCATGTCTTTCGCAGCAAGAGTCCCCATACTTTTCCAAAAGGTACTCAAGTGATTACACGTAATCAAGTCCGCCTTGCAGAAGTCTGGATGGATGAATATAAAGAAATTTTTTACCGAAGAAACACAGAGGCAGCAAAAATTGTGAAACAAGTAGGTGGTGGTGGTGGTATTAGAAATCACACTTGCTGCGTTGAAAGTTTTGGTGAGCAAAAGTTATTTATTGACAAAGTATGTAAGAATTCGAGACATTTTAATGAAAATATAGGCATAGTTCAGTACTTAAGCCTGTAGCCGCCCAAAAAACATGTAGAAAATACTAAGTGTTTGGGTGGTGACAGTGTTGATTTCATTTGTTTATATATTTAACTATGATTAGTAAGTTTTTTTCATATATTCTCTAAAATCTTGGGTTGTTTGCATGGAATAAGCTTTGGAACTACCATAAGAGCACAGATGATGTTTGCATTGTCTATGCTCACTACTAACTTGTTTTTTGGAGGAAGAAATGTAATGCCTCTTTTGTCTCAAGTTACTTAGTGTTTTTATTTAAAAAGCAGTTTTTGTTGTTCTTCAGCTGCAGAATAAAGCATATTCAATGGTAGATATTAATTCTATTTCTATCTGTTCAGAAACGTAAGTTAAATTCAGAGTTTGGTGGAAGAGGTATTTATTTTTGTAAGTGTTACAGAACTTTGGTGTTTCACCAGCTGGAATTTATGCTTTTCTTTTAGAAGCTATTTTTTCGCTCTTAATATGATAAAGTTTAGTGAATATTGTATCCATAATAGCATTAGAATTCTTGAGTATGTTTAGCAGATAAAGACAACTGAGTTTAGTGTGGGAGACAGTGCTGTACTGACTATTGCGCTTATTAATTCATCCAATTCAGCACCCTCTTTAATGAGATACGTTATATTCAGCAGTTAGTTTTAAAGCTGTGGTCAGTATGGTCTTTACTTGTTTTTACTTTCCCACCTGATGACATTGTTAACATGGCCCTTTTTCTAAGGATACTTCTATTGCTTCCATGTCGCAATGTTGTATTTTTTTCCCTATGCTTTGAAATGCAGCAGGCAGGATGTCAGTGGTGTTATATAGGTACCGCAAAGCAAATGGTAGTAAGTGCAGTAGTGCAGTACTTTTTAAAAAAGATTGACAAATGAAGCTTAAAACTTGTTTGATGCTACAGTACAGAATATCATAGATTTAAATGTACAAGGTTGATATTAATAGTTTTAATATATTCCTCTTCCATCTTTCCTTCCTTCCATCGCTGCAATAGAAAACATTTGGAGACGTCTCAAAAAGACTTGTCTTAAGGCAGCGTCTGCAGTGTAAAAATTTTACCTGGTATCTCAATAATGTTTATCCGGAAGCATATGTTCCAGACCTGAATCCTCTGTTTTCTGGATATGTAAGTTTAATTATTTTCACTAACATTGTAGAATCCAGGAAGTTTGCTAATCTTTTATGCTACCTTAGCCATGGTGTTTATATTTTAGCTATCATAAATTTCTCTAGAGTTTTCTGTCAATACCGTGGGCAAAGAATCTCTCCTGCATATCATGCTGTTTAAATATTTTGTAGCTCTGGTAACAGTAGCTTTGCTTAAAGGGATCTCTCAACCTGATAAGCAACATTCTGCCCATCACTGCTAGTGAGTGTGACACACAAGTACTAAGCCAGTGGTGAGCAATTTCCCGAATTGTCAAAATAAATTTAGCTTTATATAGTAAGAAGTCTGAGAGAATTTTTATTTCATGTTAATGGGGAAAACTGTACTATGACAGCTATATACTCCTCAAAATTAGGTTTATGGTAAGAAAAACATGTGTTCATAGTTTAATGTAATTTATTTTAAAGACCATTGCATCTCCTCGGTCAACTTCTTAAACTTTGTAATGCTAAAACCAAAAAAAAAATTGAACAACTAATAATTATTACTCTCGAGTCAATGTGAATGTTTAGCATGTATTTACAAATAAAGCTTTCCCTTCCTCCAATTTTTAATATTTTATGTCAATCTTTTAAAATTGTAATCTGAGTAATGTAATAACCATGTATACCAGTAGCTGAATAATTCACGGTGCATGGCTGTAGACAACTGTAATTCAGTTAGTAGGCTTTTGGGTAGAAAAAATTAACTGAGAACAAGATTTTTAGGTTTGAGCATAGTAGAAATAACAAAATGAATTAAAAGTTGTAATTGTTAAGCCACAGGTTAGATTTCTAAGCAAGTGAGGCAGTTTAGTTTTTCTCATACCCACTGAGCTGTTTTATTTCTTTTTTGCTGATAACACCTTTTCTTTAGCTAAAAAACATAGGTAACCACATGTGTCTGGACGTTGGTGAAAATAACCATGGCGGCAAACCATTGATTATGTATTCTTGCCATGGACTTGGAGGAAATCAGGTAAAATATTTGATCCCTGATTTTTATGATCTATTCAGCTGTAACTTTACCGTATGAAAGCTTTTCATTTGTTGTAGAGGAATTGGCTCACTTTTAGCATGCAATTTTTAAATTTTTAATATTTTTTGTAAGAATTAATTCCTCTTTCTTCAAGGCAGGTTTCATACCGTTCTTTGTGTTTTGCCTCACATCTAACATTTTATGTTCAGCATACAGATTTTTTACACCATTACACTACTTCACATGATCTCTCCTTTCTGTGCAAAACCTTTTCAATCTACCCTTACTACTTTCTTGTGTTTCTTCTTAATTCCTCTTTTCCTTATACCTCCTACTATTGCTTCTTTCTCTGCCACCAGGGCTCACACTGTCAAGGAAGATGTTAATGGGAATCCAGCCAATGGGAGACCAAGTGGCCAGGCCTGAGCCATCTTTCCCTATCATGCTTGCAGCCTCATAGTGTGAGGTCAAAGTGGTCTACCCTATACTGGCTAATGCAAGCAAATAATATGACTGAATTTGTCCGAGAAGAGCTCTTTTTGATGCATAGATCTTGAAGGCAGCAATGATCTTCTGTTTCTTCTACAGTATGACTTGCAATAGATGTCAGATACTGAATTCTTCAGGCACTACTGTAATACTAACAAAAGTAACATCTCCCTCCCCCAGAAATGCACAATTCTCTGTTGCTTTAAAGAGCTATTTGGAGAACAAAGTTTATTGACTGTAGATCCTTAATAATTAAAGTTCAACAAAGATTTAAATGTTTTGATTAGAAAATTGTTGGTTTTTTGCTTTGTTTTGTTTTTTAATAAAATCTTCAATTATAAAAAACATCCATTTATAACACTCTGAAAATTCAGACACTTGATTCTAATTGATCTTTGTGGAAAACAGAATACTGTCTGGATTAACAGCTACCCTGTTATGTTAGCTTCTTACAGTACTGAAGGTTTTTATTATTATTACTATTATTATTATTATTGTTATTGTTATTATTATTATTCTGTTCTAATACTATATTAGCCTTTTCAAATTGTTGCACTCATTAATGCAGGAATAGTATACCAAGACATTGTATTAAGAGATAGATCTGCTGTATGCTTGTCGTCTCTTTTTAAGTTATCTTGGATTGTACTAGAACTGGTGTTTTTAGTTTCTCCTGCCATACTTTAACAGTTTGAGTCCTTTTAACATAGATTGTGCTTGTAATACACAAGAAATGTGCATATTTTCTTACTTAAGCCTTCTCATTACAATACCCTATTTTCAATTGCTTTATGCTGTTTGTTCTCAGACTTCAGCAGTGCAGGCTGAAATTGTTTATGCTACCTGTCCTTTCAGCTCATATGTTTGAGATGGGAGAGTGGAGTGGAAGAAAGAACCTAGTTTTTGAGTTGTCCCTCAATTGTTTATCATTTTTTCTTTCTTAGCATATTCTAGATCTGGTAACACATCCATCTCAATGTCCAAGATGAATGAAGTTTTAAAGCTAGTATTCAAGTCATATTTGCAGGGCTTGCAGCGATTTTGAGTTCAAAAGATAAATCAAAACAGGTTTACTTAGATTAACAGATTTTGAGTAAACTATTATGTTTGAGAGCTAAATGATTAAGGAGGTCACTCCTATGAGTGCCTGTTTCAGGCAGTGATGTTGGATGCAGGGCCTTAAGAGTGAGATAGATGTCTGTTCCTCGGTGCTACTCCCATTGATGCCAAAGCAGTGAGGGGCCAGAAGCTGACCAACTAGACAGACAGTTGAAAGTGACAGGGAACTAAGTGAGCATGGCTTAATAGTCAAAGGAAGGATATGGTGAATAAGGCTGACATACGGAGCCAAGAAACAGTGGTAACGGGACGTGATAGGAATTCTGATATATTGAGAGAGAGAAATGGAAGAGACCATGATGGTAAGATAGAGAGTATAAAAGGACAGCTGTGTCTGTAAATGTTAGAATTAAATCCCTGTTTAGATCTGAACTATAGCCAAAGATACCTGAGCCTTAAAAGTAATCTGCTGTCAGGAAATAACACCAAAACTCACTCACAAAATGTGTCCTTACATTACACTTTTCTAAAAGCTAGTTCACAGAGAACATGACAGCATCCTGTTGTTAGCATTTAGTTTAGTTCAAACAGCAGAAGTTGACAAATGGCAGTCAGTACTGTTCCATGTGACAAAATCTGGTTTTGGTTCTCTAAGAAAAGTAAAATCCAGCAACAAAAAAATGAATAAAGATTCCTAAAGTTAAGGAATGCCAAAACTAAAGTTATCCATGCAATTATTTCTGCTTTTTCTGGGGTATCCTTGTGGTTATGATTTCTGGGGGAGCATACAAGGGAATCTTGCATCATACTGCATGTGCACCAAGTGTTTTTTACAACTTCTACATTTAAGTACTATTAATTATATTCCATTGCATTAGTATTTAAAAAGGCTTTTACTTTTGTAAATACTTTTAAAGTGCATACACTAAAGTCAAATAAATAATTCTCTAGTTTCGAATTGTTGAATAACAAAAGAAATCTATTCCTTCGTTTATTGGAATGTCGAAGGGTTAATTTAGGTTAATACTCCTGTTAGCATTTATTTACTTAACTTTTTAAAAATTATTTAAATAGTACTTTGAGTATTCTGCACATCATGAAATTCGGCATAACATTCAGAAGGAGCTTTGTCTGCATGCTTCTAAAGGACCTGTGCAGCTTCGTGAATGCAACTACAAAGGCCAGAAAACCTTTGCGCTTAGAGAAGAGCAATGGCAGCATCAAAAGGTATTTATACTGTACAGTGAACGGGCATCTTATCAATGATCTCTTACGTGAGTTAATTTTTGGTTTCTAATAAAAGAGGAAACACCAACAAAACAAAAGTGAAGCAAAAAAAGTTCAGTTTTGGGAGAAAAATGTAGATACTAGATCAAAACTTGATGATTTCACTATTGTAGTCACTTAAAAAAATGCTTGATATCATTTAGCGTGTACATCTGGGCATGCACCTGAAAGTCAATTCAAATGCTTTGTGTGTTTTAAAATATTTATTTTTTACTAGCAAAACAATTTGGTACTTGCATTCTACTCATGTTTTTTTGCTAGCCTCCTTCTGCACTACCTGTCTGGCCTTACTCTTTTTAAAAACATTGAACTTGCAAAAAATGATGGGAGGGAAGGAAAATTGTGTTTACTTTTTTTTTTTTCTCCTTTCTCACCCACATTAGGATCAAACTCTGTACAATGCAGCACTACATATGTGCCTTACAGGAAATGGAGAGCATCCAAGTTTGGTATCCTGCAATCCATCAGACCCCTTCCAGAAGTGGATCTTTGGCCGCAACCATTAAGATTTGCTATTTATAGACAGGAGCATTTTATTAAAAAAAAAAAAAAAAAAAAAAAAAAAGGCAGTTCCATTCTACACTGTGACCATATATGTATACTGCATTTTAAAATGATGCATACTTTAAATGCAAAATGTTTAAACAGTTTCTTTTCTCTCTTATTTAAGTTGGATATAAAATGTGTAGGCAAAGATTCCCTAGGAGTCTTTTACACCAAAGAATGTTTGAGTTCCCAATTAAGAAAAAACGTTTACAGTATTTCCATGATAAAATTTTATATGTTGACCATTGATTTGTAGATCTTATTGTCCCTTTTCACTTTGGGGGCCTTGTGTATTGCTTTTCCACCTATCGTAAGTACTTTTGAAGATGACTAATTTTCTCTGTAGAGTTACAAGAAATTCTTGTATACTGTTTGAAAACCAAGAGGCTTTATATATATATATATATTTTTATGCTTAATTGGTTGACTTAATGTTTTGGGTATTTTTAATCGTTTAATTCACTCAATGAAACTTTCTTACTATTTTTTATGTTCCCTCATTTGAAAAAATTAAACATTTGACTTTCTGGTTAAAGCTAAATAGGCTAGCATACTGTGCTGTGCCTCTAGCAAATCAGTCCTTTTGTTGTAGAAGAAAATGTCCATTCTCAATCTTCTTATTCTGATATTAATCTCCTTTAATTTAGCCAAAACTTTTTGTATAGTTTTTTTTTTTTACGATTTCATGAACTTTTAAATTTATGACAGTTACACTGTAAGATTAACACATTTTTCAGCTTTTTGTTCATTGTTACTTTTAAATTGTTATTCACTAACACATTTTATTTCTACCTTTTAGTGATTTATGCAATGTTTACCTAATGTTTTTAATGTTATTTGTACATAATTTCCTGTGTAAACACTTAAATGTTGATTTTTTTTTTTTATTGCCATTTTCCCTTTTTCAAAGGACTGACCTCAATTTTAACAGTCAAAGTGGTCTTCCTAACTGTTTTGCTAGCTCTTTTAATGAAATACTATAGTCTTGTAAGCATCAGAAATATACTTTATTGGATTATGTAGGGGTATTACTTCAGAAATAGCCTTCCTTTGATTAAGTATTTTAAAAATATTTATTTCTTTTGTTATTTTACCGGATGCACAGTTGTTAAGCACTATTCTGTTAGTCTTCCATTGCAATCACCGATCATGCCCGTTTTCTGACTGTGACTGTTTCAGACCTTCTTTAATGAAGGTAACTCCTCTGCACAAAAATGTCCTCCCAGGGAACAGAGATGTACTCTAACTTGAAAATGTTTACTTCAGGGTATGAAGGTGAGATTAATGATCATCCCATACTTAAAACATCGAAGATCACATAAAAATTGCACTTTACTATGGTAAACTTTCATAATAAAGTTCTATATTCTGATTTGGAGAAGACTTAACTGATTGGTGTGAATTACAGAGATTTTTTTTAAAAAAAAAAAACACTTCAATGTGCACGTTTTACGGTATGGTGGGGGCAAAAATTACTATGAAATTAAAATAATATACTTCTAGCAAGGAAAGAAAGTAGCAGCCTAAAGACAAGGAAAAGACTTAACTGTGGTCTAGAAGTGCCAGTAATGTTATTAAGCTTTGCAGTTTACCAGAATTGTGTTGAACATCCATAGTATCTATTCACTGGAAGAAAATATGAGGTGTAATAGCAACCAGCTTGCCTTTATTAATGAACTCTTTAATGTGTGAATCTCAAGAAAGGTGCATATAACATGGAACAACAAGATCAAGCCTAGTTTGATGCAGTTAGTAATGCTTTAGAATTTTACAAAATAAAAAAAAAAAAAAGAAGAGAGATTAAGAGAAAAAGTTAAGGGGAAACACAGGGAAAGAAAACTCAAATTTTTAAAGTGAAGGCAAAGAAAAGTATTTGGCTGCATGATCAATATAAAGCTGAGAATAAAAAATGAAAGACTGGGTATTAGAGATTGAAATTAGCGTATTTTGTCCTGCTCAAATTTGTCCTTTAGTCCTAGTAAATACTAAATATCATTAAGAAGAAATGCTTATTTATCTTTAGGATTTGTTTAATGGATGGATGTGCTTTTTGTTTGTTTTTGATTTGTGATTTTTTTTTTTGCTTTGTTTTGTTTTTAATGGGAGAAGGAAGTCTGCCTTTCATCAGTTTCACAAGTTTGGACTAATGACTTCAGTTTCTGAAGAAACACAAGAAGAAATCATTTCAGTACTTCTAAGTCAACACGAAGACAGCAAGGGAAGACGACAAAGGAATAAGCAAGGACCAGCAAGAATTTGGCAGGAGCATTAACTTCTGCTAGCTTACTTTTCTGGCTTGATAATCATGCCCTTGAGTCATGTCTTGACTTTTGTTAAGGGTTTTGGTGACACCTGTGAGAATCTCCTATGAATCTCCTATATTGCTATGAAGCAATATGACATAAAATAAGTTGCTATAGGGTAGACATAAATTGTTGAAAAATTGTACTGGAATAAAACTGTTTTTATTACGTTTGCAGATCAAATACTGGAAGGACAACAAGTACCCTTGACAAACTGGAGGAGTTGAGGAAAAATAGGATACAGGTCAGTGATAAGATTATACAACAAGCATGAATAGAGGATGGGGAAATTATGTAGATAGCAACTCTGCTGCGTTGGCCCCCAGGTATGAAATGTAAACAAAGATTTTTTAAGGAACCAGTTCTAAAAGACAAAGCATTTAGAATAACTGTTCAAAAGGACTTTAGTTCTTTTAGTTCATAGTTCATGTTATATAGCAAATGTATTATATTTAAAACCACTAAAGGGTAATTTCTTCATGCAACTTGTTTTTCATACTGATTTGCATATCTGAATTATGATATATCTACTGATTTCCATTTTTCCTTCTTAGATATAGCGTTCAAAAATTAGATAGATTTTAAGTAACGAGGAAATGAGTTCTATGGCATTTGGAGGTAGTAATCCTTCCTTGAGCAGGTGCTCATTGCCAGAGAAACTTAATTTTTGTCTTTTCTGGTTTTCTAACTGGTAATCTAAGACCATATTATAACAGATATAGCAATATATGTACTTGTCTCATACACTGTTTTCTACAAAGATTTAGGTGTAGTGGGTCACCTAATTATTATATTTAGTGTTCAGTTTGAGCTGCGGAAGAGGAAGGTTTATTCTGAAATTTATGTTTAAGATTTTTTTTTTTTTCATTTTTTGAGATTTCTTTTCTGGCCTATTATAGGTCAGTAGTCCAAAATTTGTAAAACATTTTAATGTAGAGTTTTTTTAACCATTGCTACTATTGCAAACATTCTAATCTTTTCTATATGTTTCCTCTCTGTTCCTTAAGCTATGAGCAGCATTTTTGCAGCACTTAGTACAACATTAATTCAGTCTGTTACCTGGACTCTCAACTACCTGTCAGAGGTAAGCTAAATCCCATTTTAGTATTGGAAACCAAGAAATATATGTTGCATAATCCAAAACACTCTTTAAATGGAGAACTAATTAATTTGTATTGAATGTAGTACAGGGTGCTGTATCACTGTACCTTAAACAGCTTAACATGAGATAAATTTTCCCCTGTGCTTCACTTCCCTTAGTATCAGGTCCTCCTTGTTCTAGAAGTCCTATTTATTTACCAGGAAACTTGAAACAAACAATCATCTTCCTGAGATACCTACTGAAAACAAGTAGTTTTGTACCTTCAGCAAATCTCTTCGTTAGTCCTGCAAATTTCATGATCATGGTATACATTGAAGCATCTAAACTATAAGCCTTTACTCTCCTCTAAGCTAATAAATTAAATTGATTTTTTTTTTAATGCTTGATTACTTTTCTAAGAACCAACTAAAATGTCCTTGTGTGCCTCATGTTATAGCTGGCATTTCTGAAAAACACGATGATGGTGTTCATACAAATGGCACGTTGAAAATCAGTTTGTCGTGGGGGTTCTCTGGCTCATTTACTGCCTTTACTGCCTTTGCTTATTTTAAATACTTTCAGCAATCACACTACGTTCTGCTGCTCTCTGAGGAGGGAAAATGAAATACTATTACATATGCAGCATGCAAAGCTCATACATCAATGAGCTGTCTATGTGGGCTACTTACATTTACCAAAAAAACTAGCATTAATATCTATCTCACTGTGCTCTCTTATACATTCAGGAGAATAACTACAAGTTTTGAAGAAGGCTTGATTCTGGGCTGGGACAGCTCAGCTTTATGCCTGGTCTTAAGTGTTCCAAGTCTGCAGGGCTCGTGGCTCAAGGCAGTCCCAGTTCCCCCTGCTCCCATGAGCAAGAGGCCCTGCTGACCCTTTGAGGACCTACCTGGACATGGTGCCATTAAATGCACTGGGACTTTGCTAGCTCACCGTACCTGATGAATTTGTTTCATCACCCTTGGGAGTAACTGCTGATCTACATAAGTGTGAGTACTATTAATAGAACAGCTTACAGCTGAATCTTAGTGTTAAGCCTTCCTATTTCTGAACTGGCATCCTGATGTCTTAAATTAGAACACTAGCTTTGGAAGTTGTTTTCCAATGTTTTTTATGTCAGTACATTGTAGCAAGCCCTGAAGCACTGTTAACTGTAGTTCATTGCAATGCAAAAAGCAGTTTGATAAGAAAGGTTCATTTATTCTCTTCTGTGTAACTCCTAACAAATTAAAAACAAATGCTACATTAAATCCTGTGAGAACTTTTTTTAGAACACAGAGAAGAACTTAATATCTTTAGCAGTTGTTGTAAATACAATTCAGCTGTACATAATTTGTCACCGCACTTGCAGACAACTTACCTTTTACAAATGTAAAGGTCAATTTTTATAAGTATCAGAATAAAAAGATGGCACAGAACTGTATTTGTTAATTCTTTTCTTAGTGAAGCAATGTTGATCAGCAATTCTCAGAATAATTAAGCAGTTGTCCTGAAATTTAAGTGCAGCTTCTCTGCCATTGTAGCCATTAAAATGATTTGTTCCATAAAATTACTCCAAATTGGCCACCAGAGAGAGCTGTTGCAATTTTTTTCCCCAACAGCTGTTGAAAACCGTTCTTTCATTAACTTTTAACCAATAGGATTATCTGCAGAGTAATCATGTAGTTTATTCTACTTGCCAAAGAGAAGTGTGGGCTGTAGAGTCATTAAAGGGCAAACAGATATACCAAATGAGGCATTTCAGTTGATTTCTTAAACGTTTATATGCTGATTAGGTTTAAAAAACAAAACAAAAAACTGCAAGAGTTTCTTCTTACACTATCAGACGATGAGGAATGGGCAAAATGCTTGATATTTCACAGAGCTGCTTTATAGGCTCTGCAGTCTTGGAGAGGATGTGCAGTACTAATTCTGACTCTGCTAGGGAAGAAAGGAATGTCTACTGACTGCATAGTAGAAATAAGATGCACAATGCACTGGCAGCCATGATGTAACGTAGAAACCTGTTTTACTTCATTGCAAACAAATGGACAATATATATTGTACAATATATAATAAAAATACAGCCGATACAAGTGCCACTAATTAACAAAAAAACCTAATGTTAAGACTTAAAAATGCTCATTTTTGTAATATATACACTGCAGTAGTAAGCCACAATAAATACATCAAATTCCATATCATTCATAATAAATACTGAAAATATAAATACAGAAGAATACAGTTAATTTGAATAAATTATTACAACATAAGGTCTAGATTAAGCTCTGTTGAATATTATTGTAGCTTATATTACCCTTTGGCATCTTTGATGTTACAACTTATTTAAGAAAGAGAAGAAACTAAGGAAATGTGTAGTTCGTGAAGTTTAAAATTATTTCCATGTACAGATTTAGGATGGAATTTCTTTCCCTTCGCTTCTTCAAACAGTTTAAAAGCAGTAGTCCAATTAAATATGTTGCTTTACTGTTGAGATCTCCATAACTTTAGTATGCAAGATCATCTGTAATGGAAAATGTTAATTACTTAACAGTTCTATTTCTCAAAAAATAGTAAAGTTAGATGTAATGTACAAATTTTAAACAAATCGCTGCAATTACACCACAATTTTACTAGTCTGATTTGAATGGATTACATGTCTGAAAGACCATCAACTTTTGAATCCATGCTGTGGCCTATTATTTACCACTTGCCAACAAAAATTTTCAAAGCAATTTTATGTTTTTATGGGGAAATATATATACAGAGAGAGAGATGAACCTTCGAAAAAGAAAGGTTTGGAATAGACAGTGTAAATTTGACAGTTCGTATTTGTTAAAACAATGAAGACATTAAAAGTAATAATGTAATAAATGCTTTGTTTTTTACAAAATTGCTAACTATTAGTTGTAGATAGAATCAAATCAAAATAACAAAACTGCTATGTTTTATGTTGACAGGTATTAACCAGGTATATAACATAAAATTAATACAGTCACTAATCTGTATTAATCATTTTATTTGCAAAAGGTTATTACACCAGAATGCAATTTAACTTAAAAGATTGACTTTACTAAGACACTATTACAGGCTGAGGCTCTTAGGAACAAATTTGTAACCTACAGATTTTGACTATTTTTGCACTGTTAAATGTCTAGCGCTTATTTTACATCAAACACTTTAAAACATGTTTCACAAACTACACTTCAGACATATTTCCATAGAAGTGCCTACATCAGTCAATTAAAAGAAGGACCCAGTTGTTAAGCATTGTTTATGTGGGCACTGTTATGTGAAAACTAACATGGTGGTATTTGTATGTAATGGTTTTTAGAAAAATAGCATGCTTACTTGTGTTTTGTTGTTTTTTGTTAGAAGAACTAGCTGCCAGTGCACATAACGTTCAAATCTATTCAAGAAGCTAAAAAACTATGTTCAATCCGCATCTCAGAAAAACACAAATGGATGGCTGTTTTTACAATAATCCCCCACTGCCCCAGCAAGGATGACCTTCACCCATAATCCAGACTTCAAATTTCATTCTTGAGCAGTTCTTAAAAAAAATAAAATAAAATAAAATTCTGGTGGAGAAACTTAGACAAATTAGCTACCCTAATGTACGAAGCCCCATTCGAAAATTCCAAGCTAAAATGTTAATAAAAAGGACACATGCTTCATTTTTTTGCTCTTAGTGTCTGTTGTTATTTAAGGAACATATATTAGAACATGTGTCTCGGAGCTGATCTACTTAAAATGATACTGAACTTGACTTTACAGTTGACATAGGCAAAGAAAAGACATGGTAGTGTAGCTTCTAGGGGTTTATTTTCCTTTGTTGTTTTTACCCCATGCTTTTGGATAAGTCTTTTATTTAATGTTTGCCTGCCTGTATACAATTTCTATGGCAAAACAACATTTCCTATTTGCACCGAGTTCATATTTGCTTTAAAATATTAACAAAATTCATATTATGATTTGATATGGCTAAACTTGTAGTGAACAGGCATATACTTTTCCATCCCTGTTCTGGGGATATGTTCTTTTCCTTTTTTTTTTTTTTCATTCTTTTCTTCTCTCCTATATAGTATTTGGTGTTTTTTTTTCCCTTTTTAGAAAAAAAGTCCTTATTAATCCACTTCCTGCCTGCTTCCTTCTTTTCCTCTAAACTGACCTTTCTGTCCTCCCATCACTCACCCCAGGGTGTATATGTCCATGTCTCGAGACAAAAGGATTATGTTGATCCTCATGTTAGAACAGTGGTGTTCATTTGTACATTCCACCATTTTTCCTGCCCATCAAGAAAAGCTAATCCAGTCTTGATGGCTTACTGGCAAGTGCACAGTTAGAGACAAACACCTGTGAGGCAAACTTCTTTGACTTAGTTCTATTTGACATTAGTTTTCTTCAGGTGTTTTATTAAAGTGTCACTGCTAAGATTCAATTGAAAATAATTGAATACATAAATGAAGTTTGCCTTTATTTTTTGTCCTAACCCTGGTATCGTCTCAATTGAAAAGTAACAATGTAGAGTATCATGAACATTGTTCTCCAGTCAGTGGGACCATATGCATACTGAGTATCCTTCTTACCATAGACTATACTGAAGTAGAGCAATACACATTTTTAATTTTTCTTTTTCATATGTAATTCACTTCCATTTTTAAAAAGGGAGTTTTTCATTTATTATTTATATTAGGAAAAAATCGCAACCCTAGTTTGAAGGAAACTTTACTTTCTTACACAATGTTTTTCTGCTTTCCCCAATCATAGGTTTTCATCCTGTACTGGGGCTCTGCTGTATCAAGCATTACACTCTTCCTCTGGATCTGCAGGCTTCAAGAGGATCCCCTAACACATGTTGGCAGCTCATGGGGGTAAGTTTCCTTTCTGTATGTGTGTATGGAAAGGGAGTGTCTGTAGGAACCCCGCTGGGATCACTCCCTGATAACTGTCTATTCAGAGCCAATGAGGTGGAGGGGACATTTTTCACCACAGTTCCAATTTGTCTGCTTGCTAACGTAAGTGAAAAATATAATCTACTCTTCTTCCAGAGTAAAGGGTAGCTAGCACAGAGGACACCAGAGTTGCCCTCACATTCATTTGATTTTAATGAAAAACCTTACTGTACAACAAACCTTTCCCAGATACATAGATTAAGGGAGGAAGGAAAAAACAAAAAGACTAAGGCTGCAAAATATGGTGATGTTTTAAATGAATTGGATGTTCTTACAGTAATTAAAATTCTTGATATCAGCCAGTAGAGTGGCAGAAAGTTCTCAACAATATTTATAGGTTTCTTCCTCCTTAGGTAACAATGCTTTGGAACATTTTAGCAACCAAATTAAAAGCTGCCTGTGAGGGAGGAGGAGGAAGAGACAGTGAACAGGAAGCACTTAGGAAGAACTCATGCATGTGTTCACTCAGATATCTTTACACCTAAATAGCATGTAGTCATCACTTCATAAGGTTTGTACTTTGGATTGCACACCTCTTGGAGAAAATGGACAATTAATAATTTGCATATAGGCAGTGATTACTGAGAACAGCAAAATTAAGGTACAATTATTTTTTTAAAAGAAATATTGAAAAAGCAAATGTTGAAATTTCTCATGCCAAGGAACATGTTAATGAACACTGTGCATGTTTTGAAAATAACAGTAGCTTTCTACTAGTTAAAAAAATAGTAATCAGATTTAGGATTTTAGAAATAAATTCTATAGAATATATTCTCTGAGTTAATTCTAGTTTTTCTAAGTATTTTACATCAAATGTTCTGAAACCGTAATAAAGTAGATGATATAACTACTCTTGAGCCCCAGTAGGAAAGCATAACACCCCTAAAGATTAAGGATTTCCCATATCATCCTCTTCTGTGCCTGTCCTGACTGCTTTTGGAAACTAAACTAGCATAATGCACGAGTTTATATAACTCATGAGTTATACCACAGGAGTTTCTTGTTCTGCAAATGCCTTTAAAACAGCACTGTGGGTCCAACTGTCTCTTTTGCTTAAGCTTAGAGTGAGGACTCTGGCTTCACCACAGGAGCAGCCTCAGCAAGAAGTTTAAACTCAGAGGATTCAACTGGCAAAAGAAGATACACAGAGGAATAAGATTGCCTGTTGCTGCCAACTATGGTGTCATTAACAAATTAGAGTCTTGCTGCTTAAAGGTAGGGTACTCAATAGGTAAGTCAAGCTTTTATTCTGATTTTCTTTACGAAATCCATTGTTAAATTTTTGCTTATTAATTTGGTCCATGGAAAAAAGAGCTTGCTTTTGTTTGGTGTTTCACATTAGTGATACAATTTCTATTCACTTCTGAGCTGGACTGGGCTTTAGTAGGAAAGTGACTTAGTTTGCAGTACAGAAATTTAGTTACCAATCCAGAAAAAAAGAGGAAAAAATAGTATTCTGTCTGTTCTACAGAATATTTTTATCACAACATCTCCAAGTACCTTGCAAACCAGAGCACTTCCAAGTGATGGAGCAAGACAAAGGCAAAGCCAAAAGGTCTCCTCTGTCTTAGCCAAGTACTCTATCCAGTATATCACATTTCCATCAAAGTATCTTGAAAATCTGAAATATTCAAAAACATAACACATTCTGTTTTGCATACAAATGTATGTATTCAATCTTTAAAAGTGAGCTGTGTTTAGTGAAGACATCCTCTCAGTTGATTATGGGGCAGGGAATGCTACAGGATCAGTTTGATAGCACATTTACTGAAATACAACACCCAGATAAGATTGGAAACTGGATCTGTGAGTAACAACAGCATGAGTACTACATGCATTTTCTGTAGAACTTATACAAAAGGCAGGATGGCATTGTTAACTGATGCAGTTAACAGAGCAGTGAGTGGGATGAACCATAATTATAGCAATTGATGGTAATCAATAGCCTTAAAAGACATAAATGTCAACTCAAATGATTCACTAGCAGCAATTTATATAAATGCAAAATAGTAAAACTTAACACTTTTAAACCTTTCTTATCTAAATGGCAAGTACCTGGTTAAAAAAAAAAAAAGAGAAAAAATTGTAGAAACTTTTGCTGATTTTGCTTGTTTTTTCAAGAACGTTTCAATGGGTATGAATTGAGTTACAGCTCTTAGGAAAAAATGTGATTGCTGCAGTTTTGCCACTAAAGTTCCAGTTTTATGACTAACATCAGTTAAAGCTTTATATATAAACTTTAACAATGCATTTTTCCAAGACAGGCAAAGTTCACATTATGGGCAAAAAGGGATTCAGTTTTACGTGCTATTTCATTGATCTTCTGTTTGAAAATCCAATTTTATTGTAACAGAGGGAGGCGTGCTTTTTTTTAATGTATTTTTCTGAACTACCTAAGGTAATCATAAATTATCTGCCAGTTTATTATCTGGCTTCTTATGAGTGCTTATCAGTAGCCAAATACATTAGGAGAAAAACCTGATACAGCTATCAGTAAAGTAAACATTTCCACAAATGATATGCCATATCTATATAGAAGCAAACACTGCTGTTTATCACTTAATAACATAATACTTTTATCACATAGAAATAAGCTTGCCCAAAATGATAGGACCTTGTTATCAACATTAATGTTAACTAACTGGGAAATGGGACGCAGCATATGTAATTATGTACTAGCCCAGAATATAAGACTAGAAAATTCTCCAGCCCACGATTTAAATTTGTTTTTCCCTACGTGAAGAGTACTTTGGTCTTCTAAACAATACATGAAAATCAAGAGATAGGAACCTTAACTGTCACCGGATTTCTACAGCCTACACTAGATTTCACAGTTAAATTAGCTTACCTGTTTTGGGCAGGGCTGTGACTTTTTTTTTTTTTCACTCTAGTCAACTTACAAATGATCAAAAAGGGTTTAGCATAATATTTTGCTAGTTTGTAGTTTGGGGAACAGGTTGAACTATACTGGAAAAAAATATTTGTTTTTGTTTGTTGTTGGTTAGTTGTTTTTTGTTGTTGTTTGGTTGTTGTTGTTGTTTGTTTTTTTTTTTCTCCCCCATAGTACGAGTTCATCTCTTTTAGAAGGCTTGTTGATATTCTTAGTATAGCTACCAGGGTATCTCCATGAATTACCAACAGACTTGACTTCTTAACTTGTTGCAAGAACTAAACAAGATTTCTTTAGTTTGTACCCTGAGACTGAATCTTGATCACAAAACAGTAGATCAAAAGAAGGGTTATGCGTTCTACGTTATCACCAGGTAGTTAAGAATATTTTTTCAAAATAAATCTTTATCCTGCACATTTTATTTTGCAACTCCCAGGAATTAGGTACTTTTAAGCAAGGGAAAATAATGTAACAAATGTTCCTTCATAGTTGCTCTGCTTTTATCCTATCTATTATAAGCTACTTGTTATCCTATGCTGCAAGCTTTAGAGAATTTAGCTGTATTCACCCAGTGCCCCTAGAAACATATACATCTAAGTATACTCAGAAATGTACACAGATGTTAATATTAAGGAGGCCTGGGGACTGAAGATTTTGCCAAGAGATAATACTGAACTAGCATCTCAGTATCTTAAAGCTAGCTGAGATGTATTTTATAAAGTTAATCACTTACTGTGCTTGCTAATATTATTAAAGGTATTTATCATTTGAAAGCATAGGGGCCAAGAAAATAATTTCTTATTGCTCAGTAAGGGGGTGAATAATGAAACAAAAATATTTCATTTAACTTTCCCCTGAGAGTAATACCCTGGTAAAGTGTGCATGATTCTCCAGTAGCCAACACACTCTGAAGGTAAAAAGCTGTTATTGAGTCACAGCTATTCTCCCAGCTCAAGAAGGGATTTGTGCTTTTGCTGCTGGTGTTGAGTGAGATTGCCAGATTTAAGCCTGCTGTTAATGCAAGATACCTACATACAACAAGACTTGTTATGTTTGCTTGCAGAATAACTTAACCAGAACCATTCTTATTCTTGCATGCAAAACTTTTTATAAGCTAAAGTGTTTTCCTTTAAAAATAAAGATGGGTATGTGCTATATGGAAGTGGCAAACACATGCATTTTACCTGGCTACTCAGCCTGTACAGAAAGGGATTAGGGTGTTCTGCGACTGGGAGGAGCAGGGCCTGCTGAGCCAGTTAATTAACATCACTGCACTTTCCCAGGAGATGGAGTCTGTTGTTAATGTGGAATTCAGTCCCTAGAGAACTAGGGACATGGAACAATAGAGGGTGTCTTGTGGAAACAAATAAAAAAACTTTCCAGCTACTACATGGAGTAAAAATATTTTGCTAATTTAGTGTAAAAATAAAAATCAGAAATCACTGATCTCAATAAATGAGATACTCAGATCTTATTAAAAACATTGCTAAGCTTATTTTTTAAAAAGCATATTTTAAATCTGGCAATTTTTCTACTGGAGTACTATACATGATGTTGTAAAGATCTTCTAACCAAAACAGTCAACGTTACAGAGCTAAAATATACGCTGTGTTTACATGCATACTGCTATCTAGATTTGACACTGGTAAAAACTAAGATGCCAATCCTTATTTTGGCTAACATGACAGATCTACATTGCAACCTACCTGGTGTATAATGAAATTTCAGTATTAGAAGAAATTACTAAAATAGCTTCTGAAATCAAAATAAGGCAGTAGAGAATTATCAGTGTATAGAAAAAATAGGCTTTTATAACATCCATTTCTTGAAGAAAGCAATGTTAATAAACTAAAGACTGTAAAATACAGTAGGTATTTTAATTTCCATGTAATTTTAAAACAAATGGAGTAGAAGTTAATGGATATCCTTATGATGAGCATGTTATTCTGCTTGGAAACTTCAGCAGATAAAAAATCTCTGAAGCTATGTTGAAATAGCCTCATTGAATGTATTGGTTCCTAATTAGACTGAGTGACTCTGGAAATCTGGGATACAATCAGAAGTCCACAAAAACCTTCTCATTTCATAAAAAACTGCTTAACAGGAAAATCTAGACACTTCCACATTACTTTCCATGCTTCATTTAAACTGTGATCAGCAAGACTCTGCTTTTTTAAAATTACTTACTAGCATATTCATAAATTGACTTGGGAAAACATTTTCTACAATGATTTTGGAGATCTTACGTATACCTCAGAGTCTGGAGCTATGGCATTTCTCCAAAATAGTTCACAGTTCCCACAGTTAATATAGTACTGCAAAATGGCACTAAAGTGCATAAGTATCAGAATGTTTGTTGGGTTAAAAGGTGCTGTGCAAGCTTAAGCTACTGCTTTGCCATTATATACAAGATCATTCTTTGGGGAGGGGGAGTGCTAGTTCTGGAAATGCCACTGATTTTAATTTTGATGGAGGATTGTCTACCATTCACCTTCCTAAAAGATACAAATGCCCCCTTTCTGACTCCTCTGTTGGTCAAGAACAGTAAAAAGAGAAAATAGTACTCTAAAAATGCATTTCAAGATAATTTATCAGAAATAGTATTTTTAAAAAAGGAAGAATACATGGTACTCCAGATGAAAATTGGACATGCTCTTTGTTACTAGTTATGGATCTTCTGTTCAAATGAACATGCTGTTCATTTTTATCAAAACATGAGTACTAAACTACCATAAATAAAATACATAGAATACAGAACAATTAAAACCTTTTTGTACAGTAATTACTTACATTAAACTTACCATCTTTTCAGATATGTTGAAAATTAGGACTCTAAACATGATTATTTCAAAGTATCATTTTTAACAATCTTGCACAGGCCCGACAATCAGAAACATGAAGCTTTGATTCAGATAGCTTGGCAGGTTTCACATACTTTGACAGGTAGGCTACTGTGAAATATGTTGGGTGTGGTTTTTTTTTTTACTTACGTGTTCTATTTTTATCAAAAGACAGTTTGATGTGTTTGTTTCTTTGTTGGTTTTTTTTTTTTTTTTTAATCTTTACATTACAAACTGACTTTGTGCAATGCCACTGCCAATGTAGCTTGAGAAAACAAAATCTGTCTGGAACACTGACGACAGTCCAAGTGTTTTCTACCTCTTAAAAAAAGTAAGATTCTAGGAAATCCAATTTGAGTGCATTTCAATACAGGAAGTCAGTCCTAGAAGAATTTTAATATTAAACAGGTACCGTTTCTACCACTGGTGATTTGATGCACTCTTCGTGCAGTCTGCTCCTTTCTGGGAGGTTTAGTGAATTCTCAGCAGGGTGCTCTTGTACATGACTCTCGCCATTCAAAGCTGAAACAAATCCATCTTGAGAAGGACCTTTCAAGTATGAGTGAAATTCCACTTGAGAGTGACTTGGCCTATGCTCAGTGTATAAACTGTTACATGGAGCACTGCTATCACCTTCAGAAGATGAGCAGCAAACAATCACTGAGGGGTTTGCAGAAGGGTAATGAGGGCTGCTAAAAGTTTCCTCTGATTGCCGTGTGTAGTCAACAAACTGTTCTGAAGTCATGTTGTAAGGCACCAGAGAAAGACTACCATTCTTTACAGCATCCCTTTCTGAGTAAGTCTCACCAATCTGGTTAGCAGTGCCAGCAACGTGGTTCTCTATTTGGTAATACAGATTTGAAGAGTTAGTATAGTATGAGGCGTTTTTAGAGTGGTTTTCATGCACAGCAGTTCCATCAGAGTAGCAAAGGACAGAAGGAAGAGGCACCATATCAGCATGGGAGCCCATGCTTTCTACAAAATCATCTGCTTTTTCTTCCTCATCATCTTCCTCATCTTCCTCTTCCTCTTCATCATCATCTGATTCACTAGGGGCTAAACTCTGAGTGCTAGAATCTGTAACTCCACTACAAAAGCTACTCCCATCTTCCTCTTCCTCCTCTTCCCCAGGGCAGTCCAAGTCCTCGGCTGACTGAGAATGCATAACTGCAGCCTGAGGTTCAGTTTCAATCTCAAAATTTTCTGCAATTGAATATTCAACCGGATGGGGTCCTGGACTCATAGAACTAGTGTGTGCACTTATCTCACTGTGGCAGCCATTTAGTGCTGGAACTTGCTGCTCTCTATTTTTCTCCAATTCGAGTTTCATTATTGTGTGCAAAAAGTGAGTCCGTACACGGATAGGATTAAATTCAATTCTACCTGCTGTATTGCTACACCCTTCTTTAGTGCAACCGCATGGAAAAGACATACGATCCACCTTTTAAAAAAAAGAATACAGATTAACAATACTTAGCATAAACCTGGTGATACGACATAACCTAGACAGCCTAAAGAAACACAGCAGTGAAGTGGGATTCAAGTGGGAGTCACCTGACAACTACTTGTAAGAATAATCATAACTAAAAGTAATTCAGAGGGTTAACCCTGGAATTTAGAAATACTGCTGAAAACGTAAGGGACTGATGTTTACCAATGTTGCATAGTAGGAAAAAAACGTTTCCAATTTGTGGGTAGAGTTTTACATAGTGGAACAAAAAATTGGTTATTTTTCTATTTATGGAGCTGCTACAGCGTTACATAATGTCGTGCTCAAATCCAGGCAAAAGTATTACCCAGAAAAGTCTTAAAATTCTGATAAAAATCATGGAAACTACAGATCTATTGAAATAAAATGCATTATCTATAAAAAATGTTATAAAGTTGCCAATAGGGGGCACCTGGCCACAGAAAGCAGGAATAGAAACTCTATTATATTTAAAAAAATATTCACTCAATTGTAGATGCAATATTTTACACGCAACAGACTGTAGGCAGAACTTATACGTCCAATAATATCCATCTTAAGTATGTAAAAATGTGACTGAATCCACAGATCAGGTAGTTGAATTAGATAGCTTAAGGTCTATGATTTTCATCTACTCTACAGTATATCAAATGTGATGCAGAGGAAAGCCATGTAAAGCAAACTAGTACATCTTCTCCATATGTGAAGATGAAAACAGAAGTAGCAAAGAGAATATATTATTTAGAATAGCAGTGAAAATTTAGCTTGGATTTAAGAAATAATGAAAAAATGCATTTAGGAAGAAATCAGCTTGGCTGCATACTAACTCAGGAAAATTAGCAGACATCTTTTAGGAAGCATTTTGAGACATTTACAGTTGTACATAGAACATCGTGTAAATGTACAATATGCAATACCATTTCAGTCTGCGGAGAGAATAACTACCTGCTAGGTTAGCAGATATACGTTTCATTGCCTACATGCAGTTTTTCATGCATGCATGTTAAATAAAGAACAGTACCACAGTGTCATATATTGCTTCTTATTGAGTTTGGACTATAATTCACATTTGGACAGCATGTGAATTGTCTCTCAAACAAAAGCTACATACCCTTGTGAAATCTGCAGGCTACTGATCTTTCTGTTGTTTCCATTTGCATGTTTAGATAAAGGGCAAAGGGAACATGAGGAGCAGAATATTTGTGTATGAACAAAAAATATTGAACAATGTATGTGCCTAAAGGATCATAAAATAAATGTGTTTAAGGAGATAATTTGTATTGCACACTATGAACTCTTAAATCTGAGACTTAAACTAGTTTGAGATCCACAAGTGTTATTGTTTAACAACTCACTTAATAAGCTCCCAGTACTTACCACATTAACAAGAACAAAAAGTACAAGCACTTCTCCCCCCTCCCCTTGCTATTTAAATATTGACAATAATATAGACATTTACCTGACATTTTATGCCTGCAAGACTGCAAGTGCAAGTTTCTGGATCACAAAACACACGGCAGTCACAGCCACAATCCTCTCTGGACAGCCGGATGGCTCGCAGCTCATGTTTTTCTTCCACATCAATCTTCTTCACTCCAGAAGCTCGTAGCAGTGCCCTTCGCTTTTTTGTCGGCAGGGGTTGTAGAAAGAAGTACTCATCTACTTCAGTGTTGTCTAGATCAATATCATCATCAGAAATGTCATCCAGTGTCAGGGTATTCGCCTCTTCAGATTCCACTGTACCATTCTTTGTCATCTGTTACAAAGAACAAATAACAAAGTGCTTAAGCTATCCTTGCATATAGTTGTTATATATGTAAATAAATGTAATGAACTATGAATGTGGAAAGACATCTGTTAAAAAAAAAACAACAAAGCCTATTGCATTTCACCCTTTGTTCTGATCTCCACGAATGCCAGTAAAAGTTCCATAATACAATTACAGATGGGGTGAAAAGGCAGTTCACACTGTAATTCACAAGTTAATTCACATTTTTAGTTCACGTTTGCCCTAAAGCTAGTTTTTTTCTAAACTTCCAATTTCATATCTGCTTTTATATCCTTTATTATATATTGTAGTTTGCCACATCTCATGCCTTTCTAAAATTCTAGTCTTTTCCATATCTCTTCATAGGATAATTCTTGAAGCCCTTAATTTGTTTTAGTTCCTGTCTCTGGGCTCTTTGAAATTCTTCAATAGCCATTTTGAGATAGCAGTTATACTACTAATGCTATTTCAGGTTAGGACGTGTCACATCTCCAAAACAATGCATTTCATGTACTCTATCCTGTTCCTCATGGAGCATGACAAGTTGTTTGCTGTTTGTACAGCTGAGGTCAAACAGTAGTCTTTCCACTGAACTGTTTGAGCACATACCTGTATTTTGCTTGAGCTGATAATTAATTTTAAACCCAGAAGTCACTTAATTTTGCCCTTTTCTACCTACATTACTTCACACTTACTTTATATTACTATGGCCAGGAAAAGAGGGGTAACAGCACCCTAATCAATTCTATGTGGCCCTGGGGCAATGAAGAGTTTATTTACATAAGGTACTTCAATATATTAGTTCAATGAGGTAGAAAAGACAACATTGGAAGTTTTCCTTTTTCTGTGTACTTTACAGTGAAAAACAGGTATATCCTCAGAGCATCTTGAATTAGCTGTCTAAAGCCAGTGGGTGGGAATAACCCTCATTACATGCAATTCAGGCTGAATGTTCAAATCTAGAATGGCAGCCTTGATGTTTTAATTTTTTTTCCTTTTCTTCTATTACCTAGGTACAACTAAGTACAATGTATTTATGTTGCTTTTTTTTTTTCATTTAATAGAAGAATGGCCTACCTAAGAATTCTGACTTCTCCGGTTTTAAATATACATGGATCAAACCAGTCCTTGAGCTGGTCAATTGTCTTATCATAATTTAAATTTGAAACTGGGGAAGAATTCTAATCCCTGCTTTGGTAATTATTTTTTTATTTTATTCAATAATTGTTTAATACAAATCAACTTTCTGGTGTCTTACCTATGAGGCAAATGCTGTAACTGCTCAGTTTACAAAAGGCACCTACAGAACCGTGCCAAGCCTGTCACATACTTCTCCCCCTCCTCCTGCAAATCTGAACTGTTTCGCTACATAGCAGTAGAGCATTTACAAGTGAAAGCCAGCCAGGCGCTGAATGCTTTAGGCATTCTGCAGACTGTAAAGTCAAATGTGTGGGCATCCAGTGAGATAAGACAGCAGTCTGTAATTTCAAAGCACCTTAGCTCCTTTTGACTCGTTTGCTGGATGCTATTCTTGTCTCCTCTGATTTTTTTTTCTCAATTTTGTCATGCAAAGAACAAATGAATTAATGAAATGGAAAGCTTTGACCATCTCTTAAACAAGTAATTGGGCAACTACAGAGTGAAAATTATCAAGAACCATCAAATATATTTTTCAATTCAAAACTTCAGGACAATGTTATGTTCTCTTGTCATAATATTGCTTATCTGAATTAAACTAGATATGTAGATGAGTAAAATTTCTCACATAAAGCTAAAGGTTAATGCCATAACAATGGGATAAGGCACCAGCCAATGAATACATGAGGTTTCTGGGTGAAAATCACCTCAACTCTGTAAAACGTGAAAAAATTAGGTTAGATGCTTTTGCTTGCTCTAGCTGGAAGCTATTTCTTATGGTAGGAAGCCAAGACAAAGGAAGTCAACACAGAAAATGTATTTTTAGTTTCTCCTGCAGTTCACCATAGAAAAAGTGAACTATCTATTCATTATAATTTTGTCTGTTACCACTACTGTCTTCCATTTTTACTGTCCAGCTACATGAACTGAGTAAGTTAAAGGCTTCTGCATGTTCCTAGACAGGACTACAAAATTGAAATCTGAATATTCTGCCCTAAGATTAAAACTAATTTACCAATTACTGACAGTACCATGATCAACTTGAATAAATTCAGTTAATTCTCGTATGTCTAAAGCAGTTACTTACAGTGTACTACAAGTTTCTTTTCTTAGAAATCATTAAGCATATATGCTTCCACATGCACCACCATAATCACATTTAGGTTTCATAAATTTACCTAGCTTATAGAAAATGGTGAAATGGCATAGATTTTTCATAGAAGCTACTCAACATTTCACCATTTCTTGACAATACGTTTCAGGCACATTCCCTAACACCTGATAGAGAGAAAAAGATAGAAAAAGGGCTAGAACACTTTCTACACAACTTAAAAAAAATAAAAATAAAAAATTAAAAGGTTCTAGAGTAATTCTGTTCAGAGGCAAACCCACATCATTTTACATTTGCATTTGTCTTGTTTTCAGAATAAGAACAATCTGCACCGATTTGTCTGTTGGTCCACAGACCCAGGAGCCTTAACAGCATGAGTCTCATGCTAACAATTCCAAAATATCTTAATCTGAAGAGACATTATGAGTTAGCAATAAGGACTAGTGCAGCTAATCTGTTGTGTTTACTCCTAATGTTTCTTCAAATGACAACGTATTTAAGTAAAGCCTACCTTGTACCTTTCATCTTGACAAGATGGCTTTTATGCACAGACTGCCATTAGAATTTTCACACTCTGCTGCTAACAGTGTTTATGCCACTGTCAGCAGTGTTTACACCAAAGTGTTAGTGCTAAATGGCTAAAATGACTTGAAGATGATTTTAAAGTCTTTATCTGCTTTTAATTAACAGAAATTTCTTATTTGGCTCTTTACTTTTAGCAAGTAAAAACATAAGCAGTACACCTAATATTATGAAGACTCAATTCCCATATATTCCTGTACTTCTTTTCTTTTCATCAAATTCTATAAGAGAGAATGCTTTCTACCTATGGGTTTCGTATTTCAATCCTATTGAAAAAAATTAAACAGGGAAACTGAAATTGAAAACAAACAGGCTAAAAAAAACACTGAAAACGTTACTGTTTGCTTATTTGTTTTCAAACAGAAAGCCTTTTTTGAAGAAACTTTGCTGTGCTTCAGTTTCTAATTTTCCTCATTTTTCTGTGCAGATGAACAATAATTTACATTCATATACTGATTAGTAGGTTTTCATTATATCACTGACATTATCACCTTAGAAATCTACAGCCTTTCCTTTTTGTGCTCATTTAGAAATCACGTGAATAGCAAAACAGCTCTTCCTGGAAGTCAGCCAAGGGATCTACACAGTTACAGCTCAATTCACACTTGATGCTCTGAAGATTCTGTGATGCGAGATGTTTAGAGGTATAATCTCTATTTATGATAAATCACTAACTCTATCCTTTTGTTTCCAGCTTGTCCAAATACCCATCTTTAATTTACCTTTGTCCTGAGTGGTTTTATATTTGTTTTCATTATGACAGTTCAAACGTTATGAACTATCTCAAAATGTTTCACAGTTCAAATAAGAAAAAATACTGAAAAAAGTAATTACAACAGTAAGGGTCGTACGTACTTATTCAGGTATTCAGACATAAAACTTATGAACAAAGTTCATTCTAGTGGAAAAGTACTGTGGGATTTCTTAAACGGGGAAGGTGCCAGTTTGCTTTATGCATATGTAGTAGTACCTTAAATAGAGATAATGGTATCAGAGAAGGAAAAGGAGAAGGAGAAGTTGTGGAGCACAGCAGTTTGGCTACAATTGTTGATATTGTTCACTTTTAATTACAGAATTCATCTGAAAACAAGCCCAAAACACAAGCTATCATATAGGAAGTTTTTTTTATTCACTAAACAACGTAACAAAAATGGAGCTTTTGCCACCAGTTTTAGAGAGGCAGAAGGGACGCTTCCAAGACTGCAATCCCCTTCTCTCTTCTCCTATTCGTTTTCCTATACAATTTGCTTCCTCTGCTCTGCTAAATTAAAAAAAAGATAGCTTTAAAACTATAGCTAAGATTTGTTCTGACTAGCTAAACAGATATAGCGGGTTAATTTGTCTGATGTTTCTTTAACACAGACAACTTCTGGTAAAGTATTAAAGATGCATGATTGTATAAATTGGTACATTAAAAAAAAAAAACACAACTTATTCTGTATTGCTGTTACCAAATTTGGTCAAGTTGTCCAAGAAAATAAGGTGTTTTGTTTTCAGTACTTAGGATGTTACCATTGCTTTCTCTAACAGGGCACTGTGCAAGGGCTCAGAGGACTTGTTCACTTCCTGGCACTTCCAGACTCTGCTGGATACCCTGTCTGAGGCTAAGTTCCACTGTCTATCTGCCTTTGTCATCTTCTCTGTGAGAAAACAGAGAGTACACAACCATATCCTCATAAAGCACTTTAAGGTACACATTAGTACTTTAGAACCACATCAGCACTTCATAATATCTAACAAAAAAGAAAAAATGCAATTGTTTCCATTGAAATCAGACTGGAAAGCAAGGAAGGGGTTTTGATTAAAGCATTCACATCATGCCCATATCACTGACACTGTTCATGGAAATACATAAGGGCAGGGATCAAAATCAAAGAATTTTTACCTTTAATTTTAGAGAATTGAGTTTTTCCTCCCTTAGATGCTCTCTTAGCATCTCCCGGTGAAGCCTCTCCTGTTCCATTGCAAACTCTCCAAGCGTGTACTGGCGCACACTGTTGTGGCGAGTGGACATTCCCAGTGTGCTTCCTCCTTGGCTAGGAACACTGGTGAAGCCTTGCCTTCTCGTGAAGTAATACACAGTAACACAGTTAAAATGGACATTTTTTGTTCTCTTCCTCTTCTCTCTTTTAAGGATTGACGAAGCTGGAACATATGCGAATTACAACATTAATGATAACCTGTAGTCATATAGCAAATTTATCACTTGAGTAGTTCCATTTACCTTAACATATGTACATGCTAAAGTTCAGAGAAGTGCAGTCTAAATGAAGGGATAAGATTAGAAAAAATGACCATATAGACAAACCCAGAAGCCATTACAAACCGTTAAAATGAACAATATAAATCCTTGTCCAGGACAGTTGTTTTCCCTCTGCATTTTTAAAATGTTTATCTGTTTTAATAAGGAAGGAAACAAATCCCAGCAAGAGGAGTTTCTTCTGTAGTGTCACCTCGAAGAGACTGATCAGCCTACTTGTACCTCTTCAAACCCCAGTGAACAAAATCACAGTATCACAGATTTCTAGGTTGGAAGAGACCTCAAGATCATCGAGTCCAACCTCCGACCTAACACTAAGTACTCCACTAAACCATATCGCTAAGCTCTACATCTAAACGTCTTTTAAAGACCTCCAGGGATGGTGACTCCACCACCTCCCTGGGCAGCCCGTTCCAATGCTTAATAACCCTTTCGGTAAAGAAGTACTTCCTAACATCCAACCTAAAACTCCCCTGTCGCAACTTTAGCCCATTCCCCCTCGTCCTGTCACCAGGCACGTAGGAGAACAGACCAACCCCCACCTCTTTACAGCCTCCTTTAAGGTAACTGTAGAGAGCGATAAGGTCGCCCCTGAGCCTCCTCTTCTCCAGGCTGAACAAGCCCAGCTCCCTCAGCCGCTCCTCGTAAGACTTGTTCTCCAGACCCCTCACCAGCTCGGTCGCCCTTCTCTGGACTCGCTCGAGCACGTCCATGTCCTTCCTGTAGCGAGGGGCCCAAAACTGAACACAGTACTCGAGGTGCGGCCTCACCAGAGCCGAGTACAGGGGCACAATCACTTCCCTAGACCTGCTGGCCACACTGCTGGCTCATATTCAGCCGACTATCAACCAATACTCCTAGGTCCTTCTCTGCCAGGCAGCTTTCCAGCCACTCATCTCCCAGCCTGTAGCTCTGCTTGGGGTTGTTGCGCCCCAGGTGCAGGACCCGGCACTTGGCCTTGTTGAACTTCATACAGTTGACCTCAGCCCATCGGTCCAGCCTATCCAGATCCTCCTGCAGAGCCTTCCTGCCCTCAAAATGACGCTGCATATGACAGCAGTAAGGAGAACAGCAGACCAGCGCCTCCCGCAGATCTATATACACCACCAGTATTATGTCAGCAAGGCTCTAGTAGAGGTCTAACACTTGATCTTTAAAGTATTGGGTCACATTAACAGAAAAGATTCCTATCTTTTATATTCTAAAATATGTGAAATCAGTGCGTTAGAGTAACTATAAAGGTAGTATGTTCTGTGTTTCTGAAACTCTTATTATCACAGAATAATACAGGAATAATGCTGATTTACAATCAGATCCTTTTTTCTTCACCTTCATCCATTTCTGCTGTCATCCACTGAATATGTGTGTGTATATATATATATATTCCTGATATGTAGAATTTTGACCCCCCAAAAAATAATCTATTTTTTCTAATACTTTTCTGATTCCCTTCACACTCTTGCTTGTTTTTTCTTATAAAAATATGCAGTTCCATATGAAAGGGATTTATTTAAAAATAAATGCCAAATTTTAACTGTCAAATACCGTTCTTTTCCTACAGATATTCGTAACTCCTTTCAGTGATACTTATCTATTGTTTCTCTCTGGTAACAGTGGTGAGCCTTTAGTGCAAAATAGGAGATAGAAACATTGGAGAAAGAGACACTTCTTGATTTTTAAGATGAAACAGCAGCCTGATTTATTTGATTTATTGCAAAATGACAATAGGATGTCAAGGAAGTAGGTAATACGTTACTGCTTTGCAACAACTGGGCAGGTATGACTGAGAGACCAAACTGCCAGAAATCAGGCAGTAAAGTGATTTAACAGGTGCCTGAAACCACTTTTGAAAGACTTGAAACCATTCCATAAAAGCCATAAGAGCATCGTGATGTACTCTGCTAATCTAAAATCGCACCATCTCTAGAGACTGGAAGCACTTGGCCTTCAGCCTTGGTTTCGTAACAGGTTTGGTTTATTGTCACAGTTAAAATACAGTTCATTCTCTAATGTAGCAAAATGCTAATCATCAGAAAGCTAAAATACTCAAACTTCCATGTTAATTAAGTTAAAAAAAATAGAATGATCTAACTATGAGAGAAAAACATATTGGAAAATACATTCTTGTAGCCAAACTACAGCTGGTATGCCCTACTAACATAATCATAAAAACATTTTAGGTTCCATGAAACACTGAAATAATAAATTTTTCCTAAATACTGTCAAGCAGCTGAAAATATGGTAAGTAACGTGCACTTTTTCAGAAAAGCTACAGATGTGCTAGAGTACGAGTATAAAACAGATAAATAAGCACAGGTCCTACCATTCACTTACCCGTTCTCAGTGACGGGTGTTCCAAAAAGGGTGTAGGATGTACACAAAGGAATTAAAAGAAATTGTTACACTAGGCATGTTTAAACTTACAACCACTTTTATGCAAATCTCTCACCAACAGAGCCTATCAAAAATAGTTATAGAAAGGTTCTACTGGGTGCCAAGTGTTATTTTATTAGAAGAGAATATTTGATAGGTTTATGCCAATTTTGCATAATATGAAATACTGTTGTAATGTACTGTTTCTTCATACATGTTACAGTTTCAAAACACAACTGTTTTTAAAAAATGAATAGAGTTTGGAATGCGGGTAATTTTGATATCGTGACTCTTTCAATTCAGAATGACAGGAAATATTCTCTGTATCAGAAAGTTCATTGCCTATATGCTCTTACACATTAAAAAATCCTGCTCCTAGTGAAGAAGGCTTCTAAATCATTCTGGAATGTATCCTATATAATATATAATATCCTATATACTATATATCCTATATAATATATAATATCCTTTATCCTTTATATCCCCATATAACAGTATTGATATTATTTGGATTTCAACTGGATCTTGCCTGTATTTGGGAAGAAATACTGAAAGCTACTGAAGGGCAAGCACCAGTATTTTTACTAAGTAAAAGACACAAATGGAATAAGAGATAAAACTATGGTAAAATATTAAAGGAAAGAAAATATAAAAGGTTAATTTTACATATATTTGTCTGCTTCATGCAGAAACAGAAGGTAATTGTTCCTGTAGATTGCACAAGCTGGTAAATGGTTTGAATCTTCAACTTTAAACTTCAGTATCTACTACATAAGGTTTAAATTTATAGCAATTAATTTTAGACCTTAGCTATGGAATTCTTGACATGGTTACTTACTGGCAGAAATATTAAATGTTGGAATAAAAGTGATAAAAGTGTTTCTTTTTTTTTTTCCCCCCTTAAGTCTGTCAGTTCTATGGTAGAGCTAAATTATAGCACTTTTTATACATAAAGAAATCAACTTGAATTTTTATTCACCCTTTACACGCTAACAGTTAAATGAAGCTAGGCAGAAGACCAATCTAACAAATTCCAGCTGGAAAAAAATAATGTAATCTATGATAAAAATTAGATGACATGAATAGGCTTTTCAATTATGTGGATTTAGAGGGAGGAGCAGGGATGCCCATACGTGCATGTGTGTGTTGTCAAAATTTAGAACATTTTAATACATTACCATATGTTTATGCCTAAATGTTTGGTCATCTGTCTGTCTCAGTAGACTGTAGTTGCCATGAGCCGTCTGAAAGAACCCATTAATGCATTTCCTCAACTTTTTTTTTTATAGTTTTTCTCACTTTCAGCAATTAAGTTATCAGCGCCACACCGTCAAATGTTTTGTTTGTTTGTTTTACATGTCACTGGCAAAAACTGTGTTAAAATGGAGCTAAACTGAACTTCAAGGAGATACTGGGGTACTGTCATTGCAACACAACCAGCACTATAAATCCAGCACTATACAATTGTACTGAAGACAGTGAGAGCTGGCATGCATTTGTTGTACATCATTAAAATTCATACTTTAATTTATTAACACTGTAGTTCCTAGTCAGACAGATTATATGCTAATCTGTGTAAGTAAGCAAGCATGTAAACACAGACCTCAGACTATACGCAGTTATTTTTTTCTGAAACACATCCTATCTTTTGGGTTTGCTTTTGTCTCAACCAAGAGCATATTAAAGGAAGAGCTAAGGCTCTATGAATAACTCTACAGTTACCTCTTCTATGTTAACTGCTAGGAAGTAGTCAGAGTACATTCATATTTATGAGAACATTGTTTACAAGAACGGAGCAGGCAGGAACTGCAAGAGATAACAGGATTTGAGTTGGTTACCCAGAAACATAAATTAGAGATGTTCAGGTGTCCCCCCCCCTCCCCTTTTTTTTTTTCTTTCTGAAGATACAATCGGCCTTCTGTCAGTGAAGGCACTGGAGAATTGTGACCACCTCAGTAACAAAGGACACACAAAGAAGCACAGTCAGCACTACAAAGGCATTAAGCTCTTGTTCTCCCATACTTCCTTAAGTCTCTGAGTAGAGGACTGCCTTAATGTGATTTCTCAAAGGTTATTATTTGATATTGAAAGGAAGTGTTGAACATTTTCCAGCATCTGGGATGGAGTGCTCTATAACTCATTCAGTCCTTTTGTTACAAGGCAGCCAAAACTCAGATTTTTAGATCATCTTACCAGGATTCAGAGACACATGTTACTTTGCATGCACCACACCTTAAATAGTAAGTTTGAATCAGCTGTAATTACTGCTAAGGACACTGCTTAACTCAAGACAGAGCACAAGGACATACAGAATATTTATTTTCTGATATATCAGAAATCATGAACATTTGCCAGGCCTCTCTGGATTCAGTTTCAAAGGTTTTGCAAGGCAGGAAAAGCTTGTAACCTAACAATTTATCCAAAGAGACTGTAACCAACAGGCTTCCCTGCTTGGACAGTCTCAGAAGTACTTACAGGACATCTGGCTGTGCAACAGTGATACCCAGGGATGCCACTATCATCTGTTCTGCGCAAAAGGGGCAGTATTAACTCCAGCCAGCTTCTGTTATGCAGAGATGTGGTGGTTTAGCATCTGCTGGACACACACTGTCAACAGGAACCAGAAGGTGGTTTTTGAAAATTAATGCCACCATCTTTGGTCTAGCAGTTTGTAATGTGCAAGGATCCTAGTGGGAAATAGGAATATTCACCACCACCTAAAATTACCCTATGGATCATGCGATCTTTTAATATATTTACATATTACAGGTCTGATACATAAGTCAGACATGTATAAATGCCTTTCCTGGTATTCTCCAGGAAAGGAAAAAAAGTACTCCACTTTCACAAATTTAAACAATGAATATAATTTGTAGTTCCATGTTCTAAGATTATATGGAATGTAATGTATTTGGCAGATACATAAATAACATAATGCATAAAATCTGTCTATTATTAGAGGGGAGGATGGTACTGTTAACATAATTACTGCTACAGATCTGTCCCTCAGAAAAAGTCACTTTAAAAGTAAAATCTGAACAAGGTCTTCAGACATAAATATCTTCAAAAAGACCTGCCAGAATTTGTCATCTGAAATGTTAACAGCTCAATTTTTGATTTTGGGGATTTAAGTGGTTCAGTTTCTGGGTTTAGCAGAACAGCCCAAGTTAATAACCTGCTTGCAACCAGCTGCAGCCCACGGAATCGAGCCCTGTCCCACAGGTGTCTGCCAAGCCAGAGCGGCTGCTGCACTTTCAGGGACACTGCACAGCGCTCTTCATGCAGCACTCAACCTGCACTAAGCCACAGCACAGGTCATCTGCAGCACAGGCTATTTATGGAAACTGGGAATCATCTGCAAGCAAACTTCCTAAAGGTGAGGCCAGACTCAGACATAAAGACTTAAAGTAAAACTTTTATAGGCAAACATGGATGGTTAACCCATCCTGGAAACACAGCCTGCTCTTTGTCCTTGCCCTTTTGTTATCTTTGTTCATGATATGCATGCACACATACATTGTAGGATGCATTTATTCATCTTTTCCTCAGCTGTTAGCTTCTCTGTCTCTCTTAACAATTCTGTTTATCCACAGCAGTTATAATTACTTCATGACTACATATGGTAATTCTGCCGTTTCTCTTCACATGCTGCTCTGGCTATTGAACATACAAGGAATGTCTAAGGATTCCTAAACTGAAGAACATCCATATGGCAAGCCAGAGAGGAACAGAACGTTACAATGCCTAAACATCAAGTTTTTTCATTATAGCCCTTCAGTTTTCCATGTTTCAGTAGGGCCGTTTTTCAGTCATTGACATACATAACATGTACTACATAACTGTAGTACAGAACAGGGACAACTGTTCAGCAGTAATTCAAGAAATTAAGATTTCTTTCAGTGATTTTTCCATAAGGCTACACACCAACATGCATGAAAATAGCTTTGTCACCTGCAAGACAACACTTTTCTATACGCACACACACATACTCCTACAAATTACAGAGGTTAAGGCTTGACTCAGTAAAGCTGTCTTACCCAACATGTAGTTTACTAGACACGGGAAGATAGATCTACTAGGAAGTGGCAGTAAACACAAAATAAATAAACACACAAACATCATCACAATCATTCCCATTAGTGGCAAATTATAAGCATGGCTGGAAACCATGCTGGGCCACTAAGTCATACCTTCTACTACCAACATTTTTATTAAAATGGTTGCAATTTGAAATGGTAACTTTTATCTATCAGAACAAAAAGTACTATTTTTACACGTCTTTGAAAAAAGACTCATCAACAAAGAAGATGAAAATAAGCATCCAAGCCATGTGAGGTTAGATAATAAGAAAGGCCTTTGTTCATCAATAATTAATAACAGTTAATAACAATTAATAAAAGAGAATTAATCAATTTGTAAGGCAGAAAAGTTTAAACGTCTAGAGAAATGTGTGAATAGACTAATGGTGAAAAAAGATGTAGCACTACACAGATTGTTGTAATATATTTTAATGTAACTAGGACACTATGGTTAGAGACTGCCTCCTCAGTGGTATCATTGTATGGAATAAACCATCAAGTCCTGCAGCTAAATTAATTTCAAATAGTGGCTTCCATCACCTTATTCTTACCAAAAGGCTTGTAAGATTCCTTGCACTTACCTTCTGTATTGCAAAGAAAATTTCTTTTTCATTTTACGTCTCTTTGGAGGACTGAAGGTTACAATATCTGAGAATTTTATTACTAACTCATTTTTCACTGTTTTTTCAAAGCTGTATATCAGTATCTCTCTAACTTATGCAATTGTACCCCTTCTTTACTGTCTTAATTTGGCCCTCCCTACACCATACCAAGGGATTCTCAAAGCATGGAGCAGAAAATTCAGATACCAATAGGATACTTCCAGACCTCTGCACATTGGGGTGAACTGTTTACCTATGAGCCCTCCCCACCCTCTTCAGCACCTCAAGCTATATTGTGTGCTCTACCCTCAGAAAAAAACATTGTCAACTTGTGAAAAACAAAAGATACAACCTCAATTCCTTTCACATTTGAAAAATTCAGGTTAAGCTATTTCTTATGTGCTGGTAACGCATCTTATGATACACATCCACCTCTCATGTCTGAATAAATTACAATGGATTAAATAGGTAAGCAACAGTAATAATGTACTAGCAGACAAAGTACTCTCCTATGCAGATAATGTTCTATACATCTGCACTTTTCATCTGCTTTGAACATCCTCATTTTGCTCTCTGAGTAGTGTACCTAGAGCAGTGTAAAACCTGAGAAAGAGAAAGCATTTAATTCCATACATCTAGTGGCCAAAATAGAATCCAGAACCCCCACACTAGGGAATACATCCTGCTACAGCTGTATTCGTCTATGTTTCCTAATTTTACAAAATCCTGATAGGAATAACATTTTAAGCCTGTAATGTTTTTCAAACATTTTTACTGAGCAAACTGGTAGTTCTTCAATTACTAAACATAAATAATCTTAGTTCTGGCTGAACTCCAAAACATAAGCACTTTCTTCTGCTGTCTCAGCTATTCTCCTGATGTCAAAGACCCATTAAAATAAACGCGAACCATATGGCTACTCCGCAGATTACAAGCACTCTTGCATCAATGAGGGCAAAGCAATTCATTGTCACCATCATGGAAATATCTTAGGCACGTGAAAATTTCAAAAGGCTGGGAAAAAAAAATGTATCCTTTTGGATTAAAACTCTATCTTAGAAAGAAATGTTGATTTTCTTAAACCCTACAATCCCATTTGTCTACTTTTTACATATTTTTAGTGCCACATAAACCACTATGGCAAGAAGGATTAACACCATTCTCCTGCTCAATGACTTTCTCACGTAGTGTTTCATCAAGTCTAATGACACAGAACAGCAAAGCCTCACACATCATGGTAATGTAGGCCAAAACATACTGACAAAAGCTACCTTGCTTCACTGTCTTCCTAGAAAACAAAATATTCCAGAAATTTCTTATACCACTCACCCACTGCCTCCCAAAAGGTATTTTTCTAAATAGACTCTATATACTAACTTGGAAATGTAAAACCCTTAACAATTAAATGCTTCCCCTGCATGCCTTGAAATCTGCATTAAAAGGAAATGCTGTGACATACTATATCCCATCCCAAAGAAACACGTGGGCTTGAGGGCAGGCAGACATTTTCTGAAATAACAACTGAATGTGGAAGTCTTTAAGGGAGCTGCATACTCAGAAAGGAGTAAATTGAGTACTGGAAATTAGATGGGACGTGGACAACTTTGTGGAACCTACCTTAACAGCATTTCACTGCTTCATCCTTCTAGTGCCTTCCTCAGGTAAAATCAAAGCTAAATTCATCTCACAGGTGTGACTGGATGGGAATGCTTGCTTAATGCCAGATTTATGTCACATTTTAAAAGGTTTTTGAAAAATACTAGTTTGTAGAGAAGTTTGGCACGAATGGGACAGGTATTTTATTTGAGCTTCAGTTAAACATTTTACCTCACTGTCAGAGTTTTCTTTAAAATCTTACAGAAATGTTAAGTTCTTTAAATACATACTAAAAGCTGGAAATTTACTGCTAAAATTTCAATAAAAGCTGTAAGTTTCCTTCTTCATCACCCTCTATCTGATGAATGCTTTTCCTTGACATTGGCTACAACAGTCCAGTTTCTCCATTCTGCAAATATAATCAGCCTGCAGGGAGAAGTTAACTGCTCTCTGCCTCACCATTTGCTCTAAATGCCAGCTGCTGTTTCTTGGATGATTATTTCTGACGTTGGCCCTAACTTCGAGCACTGTGAGGAGGAAAGCTGCCACCACGTATCCTTGCAAGAAGGCCCAAGCATAACAATTGTATTTGCTGAACTCTCCTAAGATGCTACAGTCAATCCTTTGTCCCATCTTACGGGTGACTTCTGTGTTTAGCCATTTGATACAAATGCAACCACCCATTTAGCTGTCCACTAATTTGCATTTTCAAAAATTCTGTGTATGTTACAAACATCTTCAACAAACACATCATCTAAGGCAAAAACTACCCCTCTGTAGAGTGTGTGAAATGCACTAATTTAATTGAGAGAAATCTTCAAAAACAAAGACATAGAATTAATCACACAAATCCTTCTAAAAATCAGCGGGAGCCTGCTTCCTAATCCCTCTTTACATTTTTGAAAAACTTCTCCAATAGTCACTACTCCAGATGAAAGACAGCAGGCAGGTTTCTCTTAAGGCATACCCTGACGTATAATTTTGTATGAACATTTGAGCTAAAACACTGCACCACATTTCACTGAATTTCTTTCAGTTTCTCGGTGTTTACTGCCCAGATTAACCCACTTTTAAATCAAAACTGAGACTCTCTCAACTTGTTTGCATTTCCTAGTGTTAGTCAACAAATGACGATGAGAATGCATTCCTCATTAACAAGGAAGTTCCAAGCCTTGTGGCAGGCAATATAAATCACTGCAAGATGACACAAATAAAGAATGCCTGCATTTATCTATGCTTCTATGTGTTTTCCCCTAATAAGCCAGCATCACCACATTTAAGTCATTGAGATTTCTGTCTCTTACCAGTAATGAAACACAAAGTTTAAGTTCAAGGCTCAGGTAATGCCTTATGTTATGAACCTCACACCAAATAATACTTTATCCTTCACATAAGGAAGACCTTCCTAGTGATTTCCAAGGATTTAATACCTTCTTCCAAATGCTTTGTGGCCACACAGATGAGACAGCTCAATTTGTTGGTGACCCTAGAACATTCAAAACAGTACTTTTAAGGGCATATGGACAGAAGCGCAAAGATTTGTTTTTGAATACTTTTGCTTATCTTTGATGGCAAAATCAAAGATGGTAAGAGCACTTAGATACTGAAGGGTCTTCTCAAGACCTTTAATAACTAGCCACATTCATAATAAGCCTAAGGCATCCAATACTCTACAGACAGCACTGCATCCACCCTACTCAGCATAATGACAGGACTTACGATTATGGCAGGCTGTAGGATAACCTTATTAATGGCAGTGATAAGATTAACAGCAAGACAGAAAACTGACTGAAGTTCTATTGACGGTTGAAGATCATCTTGACAGACGAGCTAGTTTTGAAGATTTCACCTGCCTGTGAAGATTCTACAATAAAGGCATTAGTCTGAAAGTTTCAGCTTCGCTACACTGAAGTTGAAATGGCACAGGAAAGCAGCAGTTCCTCAGGGTATATTCCTTAAGAGATTAATCCATGATTAATTTGGTGTAGAAAGTTTTTACCAGCACTAGAATGCAAAAGCTCTTTCAATGGCATGTAATTCTGCAACTTAAATTTGGGTATTTTTCTTTATCGGAAAAATAGATCAAGCATTTAGGGACAGGTACGTCCATAACACCATAACACGGGAAAAATCCCTCACATCTGAGCTAGGGCATGGAACTCAGTGTCCCTCAGCACACAATTGTATGAATGGTCAGGGAGTTGTACAGGTATCCTGAAGGGCAACTCCAAAGAAAAATCACTGTGGAGCTGATGAACCACAGCAGTGGGGTGTCTGCGCTCAACAGGGCCATTTAAAGGAGCTCAAACGGTGGGTGTACTCTCACTCTACTTGTCTCTAAGGAAACAGTGTCCTGCAAAAGAGAAAAAAGAATGGGGTTGTAAGTATCAAGAAACAGCTTAGAAAAGTAACTTCTGTCAGTGAGATAGTCAGGTATATATTACAGAGACAAGAAATCTAGCCAGCTTTTCTTCTGCATTGGCTCTTTTCAGTCTGCTTACTGAAAAAAAAATTGTACAGAACTCTTTCTTTCCATATGTCCTTAGAAGTACTGTTTTGAGTATTCAACATCAGAAAGCTCCCATCTTTTATTTTGGGAGATTAATGTGTTTAAAGAATTAACAGAACATCTTTCAATGTACATCATTAACAGTTTTGTTATTGAACAACACACCTGCATGTAGTTTTCAACGAGTTTTCAATCCCTTATCATCTCCATGAGACACCAGGATTCAGGAGGTAAATGAAATAACACATTGACAATTTCTACATATTTCACTTCTACAAAAAGCTGAGTACCTCAAAAGGATCAGTTCACTTCTTACCCCTTCCCAGAACTCAAAATATGCTTTTTCAAATAATACTGTTTGAAAAATTTACAAGTTAAAAAAATTTAAGTACATAAAAAGTGTTCCTGTCCTGAAAAACACACAACACACACAGCTGATGTCAACCAACACAAACAAAAATGAAAACAAATCCTGTGCGTATAAAAAAATGACCAATTGTCCAATTAAAACATTCTTTCTAGAATCAAAGCACATGAAAATTGAAGAGAATGTGAAAAGAAGTAAAATAAAGATCAAATCTCAACAAAAAAAAATTGTTTTCTTTTTCTAGACGTAGTCATTTATCAAATTTAAAATGTCTTTCAGCATTTGTCAAGTATCTTTGCTCCTTTGCATCTATTTTAAATGTAAATGCAAATATTTTTTATTGCAAACATATTAACTTTTACTATCAGACATCATCACCTTTTTAGTACGGAGTTCCTAATATATATATTAGATGTGCCTAAGGCTACCAAATGAGTGATTTTTCTAACACTCCTCAATTGGCACATGTTGACTGTATAAACACGAATAACTGATATATGATAATATTAAGAAGGAAGAAGGTGCAACATCTCACTTACAACATCTTAACAATAAATGAATAAAGCCTGACTTCCCCATCAGATGCAAAACTGAGTGTATTTGCTACAGTTATGAAATTATAATGCATACTAGGAGAGAGTTTGGATGCAAGATGCAAGTAATTAAGTTACAAAGGCTGTGCAAGTATGCTGTATACAATAAGAGCAAAGCAGAATGTCAGATACCAAAAGATGCCTCTGTCATATACCAGCCTGCAAAAGTCTTTCTCTTGACTCCTGTTCAAATGTAGCACCTAAGCCACTTGCTGGATTCCTTCCCTCTCAAACCAGCCTTATGTAATACTATGAATATTCTGATCGAGTTCTTGGAATTTAGGCCACTGCATCTGTATTAAAGAAAATATTGTTTAAAAAGTAGTGTCAATGGTTCAGACAATTTTCCCATTCCCATACTGCCAGCTGATGTATATATGTATATGTATAAATGTAGTGTGTACAATTTGTGTATATATTTGTGTGTGTGTGTGCACGTGCACTGACCAGCATTTATTACTCTGGCCACAAATATCTCAGTTACATGGATCATTAATCATAACACTCAGAAATCCTATAGTTTCCCTTCCAGATATTATTGAGAAACCAAACTATTTATTGTGTCAACTGTAATCAAAGCTTATTGTTATATGCATGTATTACAACTTTCAAGATGCTCCGCTGAATTACTAGCTTTCTTTGTGTATTCATAAAAAAATTGTTGTCTTCTATGTGGGTGGCAATGACTGATGTAACAGAACTGCTTTCAGTCTGTGATAAATAATCACGTAAGTCTTTAAATAGACACAAAAATTAAAAGATCAGCATTCAAGTAATATTGCCACCAAACTATTTCTTAACACTACTGAGATTTATTGGGTCACTTACTCCTTTATAGCATTTCAATAATAGAAGATTCTGTATTTGTAGGGGACCTTAAGTATAATATGCTTCATCAAGATTTTTACACGTACATACTTCTGAAAAGTTTTGTCTGCATAACCTTTGCACAGAAGCAAAGAGGAGATTTGAACCTTCATATCGAAACCCTATCTCAAACTGCACAGCAGCATTTGGCAGACAAATCAATTATAAGAACCTTCATATCACATGGTACAAACACAATTTCTAGGCACATGCTAAACCACATATTTGTAAGGATCATGTTGTATATGGGTGGTGACAAGGACCCTCACCTACTCCTTGGCCCACAGTTTTAAGAAACAGCTTTGCAGTCACTGACTCCAATGGACAGATTTGTATATAGCAGAGCTGAAGGATGGAAACCCCAGCTTTTAAAAACATGCAGTTCACCATTAAAACAGCATAACCACCACCTAGTATCATAAACTACAAAAACAAAACCTTAATTAATTCCTCATATACGTATATGCTGCCCACATAATCTACCTAGCTTTGCTAACTTAAGAACAAATGCTTATCTGCACACAAAAGAATTGCTGAGTACAGAGATACCATCCCCTGCCTGAAGAACAAAAACTACTGCAATGATAGGTGCCTCTGTGTCTAATACACGATGTTCCACAATTTGGAAAAAAAAAAGAAAAAAAAAGTGTACTATTTTCTTTGAAGAAGAACTCTCAGAATAAAATACTGCAGATAGCTGACAGCTGCATTACATTTGTCCATAGAAAATAAATAACCTTACCTAGAGCGTCTTCCCTACAGTTCCTGCTTGAAATACCTTAAGCACAACTCCCAACATTATACACATAGATACATGACTCAAACAGCAGTCAGGGGCTTCCAAGTGACTTCAAATTTTTACAGTTACAAATAGATCTATATAGATAACATGAAGGCAAAAAGGTACAGGTCTGCTAAGTTGTTCTGAACAAGTCACATACTCTGAAAGTCAGTTTTATCATCTGTTCAATTTTAAATTGTCACGTTTATCTAACTATGGTGTTTGTAATTATTATTATAATTTTATTTTGAGGAACAGAAAGAATTCTTTAGATACGCAACGTTAGTACTTACGGGTAAAGTGATTAGAAGTGGATGGATTGACGCTATCACCACTGTCAGCACTTTCACTGCTAGAAATGTCATCATCTGATTCCCGCACAGAGGAACAAGGTGAGGAGCCATCAACTTCTTCAAACTTCCTCTTTAAAATTCCACTCATCGCTGCAATGCTGTCACATGCACCTGTAGCAGGAACAGAGGCAATGAAGCATTGAAACATCCAACTGCAGAATATGCAGTCATAGTCTCCAAAGTCGTTTTTATTTAGAAGTACCAATAAGTTGCCACTTCTCATCTTGAATAGCCATTTAGCATGAGATTACGTATAATTAATTAGGAGACAGTGAAGCCACAGGAAAGAAAAAAACCTTCATAAATCATACTCTCTAACTTGCTATATGTGGAAATGGTTATATTGTTAGAATAATGGGTAACAGACTGGTTTCAGGGTGTATTTTTTGCCATTTGGAAGTTATCCCTTTTCATGAAAAGACAAAAATTTAATTTGAAATATAGACTCTCTTCAGGCCAGGGAGAACTGTGACTGCAACAGCCTGATGCTCTGCATGAGTTGCAAGGCGCTTAGCATCCCTGATTTCTATGGACATCAGCCCCAATCTAGGTTATGCTGTGAAACGTAAAGAAAAATTCAGAGTTTCTCTTCTAACACTCTCATCTGGGAGGAAGAAATGTTCACTAACAGAGATGAAATTAAATAAGAATAAATCATACTGAACATTACAGTTCCCACTGCCAAATATGTGATCTAATTAGTGCTCACATCACACCTAAAAGAAATCATAAGTAAAGTATTATCTGATAATTCAGTATTACAGAGAGAAAAGGCAATGAAGTCACAAAGACCATGTATCAGTTTCGCACTCAATAAACCCTTAGAATTCAGAAATTCCCCACTCCAGTCAGAGATACTAATGGCTTCCCAAACTCTCTCCTCCCCTTTTTTAGAAATGAGATGCCTAATATGCCCCTGAGGTTGCACAGAAGGGTATAAGGCTAAGTATTCAAGCAGGAATTTAGCAGCAAAGGTAGAAATTTACAATGACTATCACATAATTAAGGAGAAAGTGTATCCTTAACTAACCGAGGAGAGATGAAGGATGGTTGTAGCTTGTTCAGAGGACACACCTGCCCCGATGCCTCCCGCAGCACTGTAGAGGTAAACGGTGCTAATACTTATCCAAGGCAAGAAGTTTATCTAGGATTGATGATATCCTAGACTTGCCGAGCAGGATGCAAAATCTAGAGGACACCACAGCATACTGCCAAATCCCACTAAAATCAAGAAAAAAAGAAAATCACATTCCTCCCTCAAATAGAACAACTTAAATCCCTGCAGCTACCTCTAGGACTAACTGCTTCCAAGCCAGGTACATTCTGCTTCAGACAATGAAGCCCCAGAGCTCCCCTCCAACCCAAACTTTTATGATTGTTTGTCCAAAAAAAAAAAAAAAGCCATGAAACTGTCAGGAAACTAACATATGTCAGGCTAAATGACTACTAGTAAAGGAGACAAGGTTAAGGCACAGACTCCAGTTGTGGCCATACTTCTTAATTAGCACGTGTCACAGCTTTGGCCCAGGCCACCTAGCACTGGATCCTGCAGGGTGCAGCTGGTGCCAGAGCCATGCCCAGTAGGCAGTCTGGATGAGGACACCCTGTTTTTGGCAGAGGGCTGACAGCCACTGTGGACAAGAGTCATAACCTGCTGCTTCCATCAGAAGCCAGAGAATGCTGTCCTCAGCCTGCATCTTCCCATCTTTTTAATTATCACAGAGGTAGTCTCACTGAAGTAGCAGCTATGTTCTGATCCTGTTCTGAAAGCACTTTGATAGATCCTAAGATACCTTTGCTAAACCTCAGAGGCAGTCTAGTACCAAATAGACTGAATGTCTCCTATGCATCCCATAGCTCCCTTCAAGCCCTAAGATGAGTTTCCTTATGTGAAAAATCAAAGGCAGCTTGTCAGAGGTTTGCAACCAACTTTTGGCCTGATATGAAGCTAGAACATGACAAAGATGGATGTATGAAGCTGACAGCTACGAAAAACATATTGATGGATTCATCAAGTCACAGAAAGTCTGTAAGACTAATTCAAAATGGTAATTCAGCAAACAGGTCTGTCTGCAGGAAATGCTAGGAAGGAGACTGAAGAATAGTACAGCTTCACCCCAGTGCAACAGAAATTAGTTCTAATTATTTGCTTTGCTTTGCTTTGCTGAGAAAGCGTTTTACTTTGCCTGCCAGATCCTAAGCACAGCAGGATGAAGTTATGGGGAAGTTTAAACTTGCCTTTGTAAGCCAAAACTAGAAATTACAGATACATTATACAAAACTTTCATTATGTTATTTAATTACAAGGGCTAGAACAAAAGTTTTATAATAAAGGAGATCATTCACCTCTTAGGGAAGTAAAAGCTCTGAGAAGCACATACATGATTGCAGCAAGTTTAATATCCTGTCTCCAGTAGCAGTCAGTATTTAATGCTTCAGTGGAAAGCAATGGAATGAGAAATTCAGCCACAACCCACTGCAAGATACATGACTCTGCTTCCTCATCCTTGCAGTCAATTTCCCCTAAGCATAAGGCTGAAATGTTGCTATATTACAGTGCACAGCCTCTTAAATTCATTTGACTTGCTCTCCCAAGGCAACAAGTTTCATATTAGTTTATCAGGAAAAAGACCAACAAAACAAATCTCCCAAAACTATAGCCACAGACCCTTCAAAATCACAGCAGTTCCAGCCTTTACAATATTTTGGACAGTAAGGAGCAGCAAAAATACACCAGTGTCCAGCAACATGCTTTACCAGAGAGAACCCCACCTATACTGGTACTTCCCACAAAGTGGAAATAGCTGAAGAGAAGTCACTGAGATCTTATTGCATTTATATAGTGATACTTATATTTCATTCCCCAAAAGCAATTAGATTACAATGGAGGTGCAGTGCACCCAGTGATGTACATGGACTTAGGAAACACGGTTATACTTGGTGGGGGGATGTGCGGGGGTACAGGGATGGCATGGCGATGGAGACACAAACAGAACCGCAACATCAAGTTCCTCAGCCCAAAGCTGAGCCTGTCAATCCACTGCAGTTGCCTGAACGTGTGTTACTGCCTACATTTGCAGTCTCATAGCTGCGTAACTCTTAACATTCTCAGCACTGAGGCCTCACCTGGAGTGCTGTGTCCAGTTCTGGTCCTCTGGTACAAGAGAGACGTGGACATTCTGAAGGGTGTCCGACGTTGGGCCACCAAGATGATCAAAGGACTGGAGCACCTCTCCTATGAGGAGAGGCTGAGAGGGATGGGACTGTTCAGCCTGAAGAAGAGGAGGCTCAGATGGGATCTCATCAATGTCTATACCTGAAGGAAGGGTGCAAAGATGATGGAGCACTCTTCAGTGGCGTCCAGTGCAGGACAAGAGACAGTGGGCACAAACTGGAACACAAACTGGTAGCCCTGCTTGAGCAGGGGTTTGGAACAGGTGACCTCCAGAGGCTCCTTCCAGCCTCAACCATTCTGAATCTGTGATTCTGCCTCTGGGAAACTCGCCAAAGCAGCACAGCCAGAACAAGGAAGAGAAAGTGGGAAGATAAAACGTGCAGATCTGAAAGCACTTGTACACACAGTTACTATTCAAACAGGTTCTTCACAATTCTGAGTTAATGATTCCCAGAACAAAAAACAGATTCCCAACAGAAGGTACTCAACTCCTGAGTGTAACGTACAGGGAGCTCTGGTCCCTAACACAGCCCTCCTGATTCTGGGAACTGACACCGTGTTCACTAGGGCCAGGAAAAAAAAAAAAAAAAAAAGGCAAGCAGACCTGGTGTGGAACCTGGGCAGGTACGCACTGCCAAGCACACACAGTACAGCCTTGACTAGTCACAGTTGCACGTGCTTGTTTTACTCCTTGCACTGGCACAGGGACACAGAAATGGCTGATTACTGTCTGCTGACTGGAAAACAGTGGCTTTCTGCTAAGAAGCCCATAACTTTTGAACCACTCCAATGCCCCTGTCTTTTGACTGTCCAGTCCTTAAATAAAAACTGCTTTCCTGAAAGACTCTACCTATCTGTCACACACTTCTTCAAGGGCATTAAAGCTTTTTCAGGGTCTCACTTTCAAGTTCCCCTGGCATAAAGCATCTGCACATACTCAAAAGTTACAGAGCTTTGAGATGCTTGAGTAACTCATGTCCAGGTCTCCCTGGGAGGTGGAAACTTGGTGTTCTTCCAAGCAAGGTGTCTAAGAACAAAAGAAAAGTGGAACATGATTTTGTAGTGCATGTTGAAAACGGACAGAAAGGGTTGCCTGGGCCCAGTCCCATGAGTGATTGTTTATGTACCTGAAGGCTACTTAATACAAGAGAACACTTGGCAAGCTACCTGTGCACACTCTCTCTGGCCTATGAATCTTGGCATTATTTTCTACAGAGTACAACGGTCCCCATCTAGACAGAGGACTAAGAGTCTCTCTAAGCTATAGCTCAGAGGCAGCAATTCCTGAAAAACAGATTCAGGTCTCCAGCGTCCTGGTGAGCTCTCTTGAACCGTTAAATTACTGTGTGAAAGACAGGACACCTATTCAGCAGCAGATTTTTAAAATAAAGTTGCTGTAAGAGTGACCTAGGCTCTGTTCTTGAAGGTACACGGGCCTGCCTTCAGGACAGGGGTCTGGACTGTGGCTGTGCAGCACGGGAATCTCACATACCAAACAGCTGAGTTGGGGTTCAATGCTGAACGGTAACCATCCAGAAGTTACGGATTAAAACATTTAACATTCAACCATCTAATCTCTAATTACCTTGCTTCTTATTCCACTAAGGTGAGGTGACTTAGGGACTAATCTTGAAACCTCACTCAGAAGCAAAAGATCTGCAGTCCTCAAAAACCACAGCCTATCCTTACCACATAACAAAATATATTTTGGTCAAAGTGAGTTGCTGGAAGTACAGGGTATTTTACAGCTGTCTCGACACTACTACAGAACACATGCTCCTCCCTACAGCATGTTACTGGACTGCAGCATCAGTAACACTTCTCCTGGCACTGTAATTGTGACTTGTCTTTAAAAACGATGGGAGTCTGACAAATTCTAAAAGACTTTAAGAGGAAATATTTGAAAATAAAAGCAGACGTATTAAATAATAGGATCTCTAGGGCAAAGATAGCTTGGCCTGCTCGTTTCATAATTCTTTTTCTGAACATTGATCCCTCTTCCCCCCTTCAGTAAAAGGCAACTGAATTCCATTAATTTGTTTTCTGGCCACCTTAAAATCAACTCAGCTTTCTTAACATTCTTAATTAGGTATTTTAAATGTTACATTTACATATCACAGTTAACATATAAGCAAGATTAGAATTTAAATATGTAGTCAGGAAATATATCCTCTACAACAATGCTTGATTTAATTGAGAGGACATTAACACTTGCATTTAGACAGTGACACAGAATTTTGTTGTAGCCTATACACACTTTCTTTCAAAAATATTTCCAGCCATTATGACTCCATTATGATGGAGGAATTGAAGTGGCAACAATGAGGCTGCCAAAGGAGATGGTCAAGTGAAATGGCTACAACAACTTAAACGGCTAAATAAATACAGGCTAGAAGTCAAGTCAAGGGTAAAGATATAAATTCATACTGCCTCTGGCAGGAATCAATTATGCTGGCTATTCTGACCTCTAAATATGTTCTTCTGGAAACAGGAACACAAAGAGCTTGCTCTTATTCTCTCACTTTTTGCCCATTTATTTTAAGACTTATTTTCAGCTATTTATTAGTCCAATTACTTTTGTGAACAAACACCAGGGAAATGTTCTATCTGTGTTAAAAAGTACAACAAACAAAACACAATCTTGCAACTGCTGTGGTTGAAAGCACTCTCACTCCCTAGGACTTTGAGGAAAAGACCTGAAATTATTAGTGGAGACATCTCTCAAATATAGAAGAAGTGCCTGAACAAATGAACATTTGTAAACTCTTGACAATTAATGGCAATACAGACTGAGTAACAGCACAACAGATGAGGTAAAACTGTAGAGAGAAAAACAGAGGATTTTAGGCTTAAGTAAAAAATTCATTTCCTACAGAAAATGGAAGCTGATCCAAAAATGCTGAGTTTCAATTTTTCTCCACTGTTTAAGAAAAATTATAAATCAAACAGCTAAGTGATGCGCTGTCATGATCACTGAAGGCCAGTTATAAAGGCGATGGTAAACAAAGCAGATATAAAAAACATGGACGTCCTTGAAGTTGTGTTATCATGCCGCAGGTATTCATCTATGCTATGTATTTGATCATGTAGCTAAGGATATGCACTAGCTTAGCTCACTTTGAGCAAGCCAGCACAAACGGCAGAAGCAGATGAGTTGTACCAATATGCCTTGCTTCTCAGCAGAACTGATTTGTCCAGCAGAATGCTGCCCTAATACAGTCACAGTGTTGTGAAATGTATTCGTAGCTTCAGCAGGCATCTCTGAAGAGTAAACATACTGATTTGGATATCAAAATAAATACAAAGTAAAGGGTCATATGAGTGCAAGAATTATGCTATTTCCCAATTATTCATTGCTTCGTTTTGCAAATTTTGTTGCTCTTCTAACATAGGTCTCCTTTTGTCACACACTGAAAAAATTTAATTACGTATACACATTTGATGCAGATGTTTAATATGCCTTACCAAATATTGTTAATAAGAATTCATAGCATAAGTAGAATGAAAAATGCTCTTAGTTTATTGTGTACCAAATCCTGAGATATTAAAGAGCTGCCTGTGCACAGCCAGCAGCCATTTGTGTTTTAGTATTGCTGCAGTTTGTTATACAATAGGCATGCTCAGCACGTTCCCTAATGGAGGCTGTTTCAACTTTCCTCTCCTTAATACAGCGTTCAAATTCCAGCTTGGCAGATGATTGTGTCCAACCCAATGCCTTTGCCTTGTCACAGCCACTTAAGAAAAGGCACAGCTGCAGGAATACCTTCTCCTGTGCCCATGCAAGTCCTGATACAGACCAGGAAGCTCCAGCAGCCTCCAGGTTTTCTCTGAGGGAGAACACACAAGTTTGTGTGGAGCCCAGATGGTTGGATCATGTCTTTCCAACTTCAACAAGTCATTTAAAAGTTACAGTGTGAGCTTTCTTTTTTTTTTTTTTTTTTTTTTGGGGGGGGGGGGGGGGGGGGGCGGATCTGATAACTTACAAGCAGCCAAGCAAGAGATTTTGGTTTGTCGTGCTTTTTTGTCCCTTGTCTCTTTTTTGAAGACCAAAGCCATAAAGAAAACCTCCCATAACATCTTGTTTTTAAACAGAAAGAATAGAAAGAACAGTATTAAGCCAATTATCTCATATCCTCACAAGGCTGTGAGAATTTTTCAGACACCAAATACATATTTGTACAGCCATTAATAGTAGTTTGGTGTGACATGGTCACAGATTAATGTCTATGGTAGCTCAAGACACTTCCTGAAGAGACTGACTCTGTCACCTTTTTCTACCAGTAAACTGGGAAAAAAAATGCTAGAAACTAAACAGCAGCTCAAAAATACCAGAAAAACCATTACTTCAGATTAGTTTCTTTAGCAGATATATTTGATGAACAGTGTATATGAAACAGGCCCCTGTAAACAAAAATATTTTTGTTCAGGAGGAGATAACATTCAAGTACCACCAAAGAAATGAATGAGCAAGCTCCATGGCATGAGCATAAAGTCATGTCTTCATTCAAGGCCTAGTCAAAATTAGTAAAAAGATGTTTAAGTGCATCTTCTTCTCCAGAGAATAGTCAATAAAACTATTCAGACTGAAAAATATAAAATATTAATATCTACTGGAAGGCTGTAATGTTTTGAAACTACTATCTTCCAAAATAGCTTTATGGCTATAATAATTCAAGCTTTCATGTCTAAATCAAGGACAAAGTACAACCAACATAAAATGTTACAATTTGCAGGTTTAATGCACACCCAACACAGTACTAAGGAGGCATTCAGGCCCACAAAAATCATACTTAATTTGAAAGAAGGTTGTTGTTTTTTTTTTCTTCTATTATTTACCTTTTGATGTTTCACTATCTACTCAACCAGAAAAAAACAGTATGTTTATTTTTTAAAATCCTGGATTTTTTTAGCAATAATATTGACAATAAACACTAAACAGGAAAATTCACTGAAAAACCCATAAGATGCACAACTCATTACTGAATGTAGGCAATACCTAATTGATATAATAAAACAACTGACAAGTCTCCTCCTGCCACTGAAACATATGTAGTGTTGACAACACACCTTCTCTTCTACAACTAGCACCAGCTAAAAACAAGCTATTCAGTTATCAGCTAGAACTACAAGCAGATTTCAGATTTAGAAAAAAACACCCTGTGAAACTAAGGGAGCCTGATTCTTTATGGATGTGCATCTTGTGGCTAGATTACCTGAGGCACAGGAGGAGGTTTGGTTCACTGATGCTCTTCCCCAGAGCATTTGACATATTCTATGTGGTTACCTTGATATTCAGGGATTTAGTCATAGTGAAAACTTATTTTTCATTGCTGTAAACTACCATTCTCGTCTCTACCTCACCACATATTTGTAGAACACTTGAAGACAATCTACTATCTACTACTCTTTGAAACCCAGATGAAATGAGGTAAGGGGTTAAAAAAACAATAAGGAAAACAAAACGGACATATGTGACAATATGACAGGCACAATGAAATCGTAACTGCATAAGCCTATTTCCTTAAGAAATCAGTCAAAAAGATCAGCTAAACTCAGATTTCAAATTCCTGTATTTAGAGACCACAGAATGAAAAGGTTGATTTTTAGGTAGAGGCAAAACATGTGTAATCAATAAACTGAAACATTTGTCTACAATACTATTTTCTCAGTAATTTTAATGACTGACAAACTCAAAAGGTAGGATTTTTAAAGCGTATATTCAATTACAACCAATCTTACCCTTAATAACTTTGTAGTTTTGGCCAGCAAAAACTGTACATTGGTCCTTACTCACTCACAAGATTGCATCTCAACACAACACCCCACGAAGGAAATGTATGACTCTATCACAGCATGAATATGTAAAGCTATAGACCACGAAGAGATTGATCTAAAATTAGATCCTAATTGTATTAACTTGACTGTTAACGTTCTTTTTTTTTTTTTTTTTTTTTAAATATTAAAGACAATCTGGAATTTATGGCTGTAGTGGCTTGGAATCAGAAGAAGCATGTCTAAAAATCCTTTTCAGTTCAGTTCACTTTATGGTTCAAAGCCGAAAACTCTTCCAGAAGGCTGACCAAAGAGCTGCAGATCTAATAATAAGTATGTGTACCCATCCAGTTCCCAAGACACTTGTCACCAAGTCAGTGATGAATAGAAACAAAGCAGCTAGCCCACAATGCCATAGCACTGCCTGACTTGTAAGCACCTTGTGACCATCCAACATCATCTCAGCCAGAGGATTCTTCTGGGACAAAATTAATTATCTGCCCTATGCTCTCCTGAAAAGCCCTGCTGTGAAGGTATGTGGCTTACACTTTCAAACGTGGGTATGGTGTTTTTTAATTTGATATATTTTATTTTGCTTTATCAAATCTCTGATTATTCTGTCTTTTCCAGGGGAACTGACACAAGAAGGTTAATACTCCGTGATTTTCACTTTGCCATGTTAACGTTAAAGATGCTTGCTCTTAGAAATCTGAGTGGGTGAGGAGGGCATAATGGTAAACAACTGAGCAACTTAACCGAAAGCTACAAAGTTAAACCTTAAGCTACTTTGAAAGCAAAGCTTCAACAAAGCCTCTGGTACTGCAGGAGAGCAAAACAATGGGGACTCTGCGAGCACTTTAAGCCCCCAAGAGTCGTGGGGTTTCCCTCCCCACACAGCAATTAAATACTTGAAGACAAAAACGTTGGCTTGAGAATAGACTGCTCAGCTCTCACAGTTCGTGTTGGAAATAAGTAGTGGTATAATTTATTATGCACACTAAAAACAATGAATAGATAAATTTTGTGGCTTTCAACACTTTTTTGTTTACCCTTTCACCCCCACACAAATGACACTTGCTAGAGATTTGCTGGTTCTTAGGAAAAACAACTGGAGACATCTGTGATCCAACCCACATTTTTTAACATATCCATGCTAGGCTAATTGTACACTCTGTTTAATTCTAATAAAGAGAAAATTGCAAATCCCTGGTAAGCTGGCTGCTGAATTCAGGCTCCTACTCAAAGAACAACCTCCCACCACCACAGCTGTATCGGCCGAGTTCACCCCGGCAGCAGCAGCACCCAGACGCTCCCGGGCACCGGAGCAGCCTTAGCCTCCGCCTGCAGGAGCCCGGGGAGATGGTTTCAGAAGCAGCTGCAGCCCCGGTACGGAAATGTCAGCCCCGTGCCTGGCTCAGCCCCCGCTCCACAGTCGGCAGGGCTGTGCGGCAGCAGCGGCGGTGACACGAGGGCAGCTCCCACTGCTTTAAGCAGACAGCACGTTTATTGCAGTGTTTTATAGATCCCCACGCTAGCTTTATGCCTGCTAGCTAGGGTACTGACACTAGAATAGCTGCAGCAGCATGGAGCTCAACACAGACCGATTTATCCTGATCTGCAGCACAGATGAACAAAATGACTTATTTATAGGCACATGTAAAAATGATTTACCAGTATGAAGTAAGTAAATGTAACACAACACCAAACTCCTCTTGCTGCCCTCAAAGAGGCAGAACGCTAATGAAAGCTACCACCACCCAGAGCCTTATTCATGCGACAGTCTTACCCTATATAAAAGCATCACTTGATTACATTTCCACAACAAAATCCAAGGACTCTACGGGCTGGTGAAGCTACAGTTGGTAAATGATGTTCTAGTTGCTGCCCAGATCCCTCAGAAAGACCGGTGAGGGTCAGACTCCGTACCTTGTAGCCCATGTTTTCTACTTCACACTACTCGGTGCAGGTAAATATGCAAAGCCCAATTGTTTATGAAAGAGAAGGATACTAACCAGCCCCACACTGAGTCAGAAAATGAAGATAAATATTTTATAAAAAGATTTATGTAGTAGTAACTGAAAGATATTTATCTTTTTGTCAGAAAGGCTAAATATAAGTGGTCTGATACATTTCAATGTTAAGTTATAAGCGAGGATACTTCTTAAATTTTTTCATTTTAACTTAAAAAATCTGAAAACCTCAAGCAGCTGATATATTGAGTGGATTTTCCATCAACTTTTTATGTTGATACATATTTCTGTTCCTCTTCCCATTTTCCCTATTTCATTATGAAAAACAGATATTACAGCTATGAAGTGATGGAGAACTGATGCAGAGGGCCTAGAAATACACACATGGGGGCGCGGGGGGAGTAAGACTAGAGGAAGGGCATTTGTTGGACAGAATTACATGTACAAATGAAATAGAAAAAAAAAATCAGATTGTTGTTGTTGTTGTTAGCAATTATTCACTATTTCTCTTTGCCACAGGTTTCATTAGAATATGGTATCCATATTGTGGAGAGAGAGAGAAATTAAAGCCCTACTATGTATCTCAGATCTCTTTAACCAAGTAAATCTTTCCAGTTTGTGTGTGTTTGCAGATGAGTCATATCTGTCTTTTTGCTACATTCAATCCCTTTCTCAGGGTCAAAAAACCTACAAAAGAGCAATGTAACAACAGTGATCAAATCTCACTAGAAGGACTTCATATGGCATCAACATTTTAAAGCTGTGATAGTGTTTGGTGATATTTTACTGAGAAAATGCCACATTGATAAATCTATTTTTTCTCAGCATCCTAATTGGTTCAGAGCAAGGATAAAGATAGACACAGACAGACTACATGTAAGTTTATCTTTCAAACAGCTTTACTGATCTTGCAATAGATTATACCTGCCTCGCTTCAGCATGACCTTCTATCTACTTATTTGGGGAGGAAAAAAACTAAACTTCAAGGTTCAGTTAGCAGAAGTATCTTTTAAGAGCAAGTAAGGGCTTTATAAAGCAGCATCTGTTGCTACTTCGGAGGAAATATTTAAGCTTTAGAATGAATTTCCAAACGTTCTCCACATGCCAAGATTTATTAATCCAATTAATAGTAAACTTAAACCTTATTATTTGTCTATTACATCTGCTGAAATCAACATGTTTTTCAACAAAAGTGTATTTCTCCTTCCAATAAATAAGCTAGACCACATATCTAAGACACTGAATATGATAAACATTGTGCATGCACAAACCAAAACATTATACACCAGACCTGGACTTCTCAGCTCTTGAAGTAAATTGGGAAGAGCAGAATTAACACAATTTCAGTAAAGCAGGAGGTCAACATTATGCTTCTGTCTCCAGAATCTCTGATGCAACAGAAAGACTTGGTGCTATTTATGATGCTCAAAGAAGTCCACCATCAAGTTGCAGCAAAATGTTTCTATAAGCCAGTTTTAGTGGAGTTTGGATAAGGAAAAAAGTGCATTTCAAAATTACCATAACTTGAACACGTGAGCACAGAACACCTGCTTGCTCCAGGATTTTTTTTTTTCTTTACATTTCTTTAAATAACTTAATGCTGGGAGCAATTCAGAGCATGAATCCCTGAACCATGACGGTTTTGTCCACAGGAAAACTGTTTTTTTTCTCTGTCTGCATATGTATATGTAAAAATTCCCTTAAAACAGTGAGAAGGCTGTTCTGCAGTGATGCTCCTGTTGTTTTTTAGTAGAAAACAATAATTTCATCTATGTACATACTTACTCTAAGTACCTAACTGCCTCAGAAATCGAATCTTGAAATCCAGGTTTTGTACAAATATGGCAATTATGATAATTGCAAGACTCACTATTATTTTTTCCATTTAAATTAGCTTAAAGTGGCAAGTTCAGTACATGCCATCGAGTCGGATGGTTAACACACCGCAGACGTTACTGGGATTTAAGTGTTCCCCACTAGAGAGATTGCCAGCGAACGCAAGAAATATCACGAAGCAAATACTTCCTTTTTAGAGCAACCCCCCCCCCCTTCTAGACCCATTGTCTAAAGCGCAGGCCGAGCTGTACCAGTGCTTGCTACAGCACCGGTTTTTACAGGAGAAACGCTCGAAGGCAGCGATCGCGGGGCACCATCACGCAGGCTGGGGCGCTACCCGCAAGCAGAGCCCGGCCTTCCCTACGCCGCGGCCGTGCGGTGCAGGAGGAGCCGGGGCCGGGCGCGACGCGAGCCCCACGGCAGCGGCCCCACGGCAGCGGCCCCGCGCCGCGCTCGGCCCCTCCCCGCCGGCAGCGCCCGGCCGGGCCCCGCGGCCGCCGCCCCGCAGCAGCGCTGCCCGCCCCGGGCCTCGTTCGCATGGCCCCGCCCCCGCCGCGGGGCACGCCGGGCTCAGCCCGCCGGGATGGCGGCCGGGGAGGGCGGGGGCGCGCCCCCCACCGCTCCGGTAGGGGCAGCGCGGCCCATGCCGGCCCGCAACGCGGCCTGCGCCGCCTCCTCCTGCGCTCATGTTTTAACCGGCGGGGGCGAGCGGCGCGGCCGGGAGCAGCCGAGGGGTCGTGGGGCCCCGGCCCGGTGCCGCCGGGCAGCGGCTGCGGTGTAGGAGCGGTGCAGGAAGGGGAAGGATGCGCACAGAAGCGCCTGGGGGCCGGCGGCGAGGGGCCGCGGGACGGGGGAGAAGCGATCGTGGCCGCGGGCTGCCGAAGCCGCCGGGCCGGCCTTCAGGGAACACCCAGTGGGGTCGGGGTAGCCGCGGGGCCGAGGGGATCAACACCCGCCTGGAAATAGGAACGGAGCCTGTGCTGCTAACACCAGAGCGGAGTGAACGCAGAGATGCAGCGCGCCGATGCGGACTCAATACAACCCTATTATAAGCGCCACAACCACCACCTTCCAAATTAGCTAAGCAAAACCGAAAACACATCCAAGTGCACTCAGCTACGCTGCGATGTTCCGTTATTTTAGACGCTAAACAAACGCTACAGCTCTCCTCTCGAGAAAGAATTAGGCTTGAATACATAGCACAATAATAGATTGTTGTTGTTAAATATTTTATGATGTTAGCAAACGATCCATCTAGCATAAATTTAATTTTACTTGCTATCCCGATTTTCATGCATAATTGAATTTTGAATTGCATAGGAATAACACTAGAAACATTTTTACAATAAATGTGATCACAGAATTTATACAGTTTAGCTTGGTATCACGTTACCGTGCATCTTTCCAATCCCACCTTACCAAATGCAAAAAACCTGACTTTACTAAAAATAAGGAAATAGCAAAACCACCACTTACATTTTCACTACTAAAGTGTGTGAATAATCTATATTAAAAAAAAAAAAACTGACCTGTTCAAATTGTTGTTTTTCCAATCCATGCAGTGCTTTTATTAATTAGGAACCCAAACAGACTGATCATCATTTTATAACGTGTGATATATTCACTGTCTTCCTAGTTCCAGCAGAATCTTCTTAAATTTCCCAGCCCTGTGTTTTATTGCTGGTACCATATGCTTTATTGTTCAGCGACAAGAGCTGCACTCTGCACAAAGACTCATTACCTACTGCTTGCTGAGCAGCTTCAGTCTCACTGAGGCTGCCTGTGTGATCACATGGGAGTTTTGTCTGAGAAAGCCAGGCATGCCACTGATTTCACCGTCTATGGATTTTTTTATTTATTTATTTTTAATCAGCTGAGGACTACCATGAGGAAAGAATAACAAATTGTAAAGCTCCTTTAGCTCATTAAGACAGCAGACATTGTGGAAATCCCCCTCAACTTTTTTTTTTTTTTAATTATTATTATTATTCCCATTGTAACAAAGGTTCAAGTAGAAATTCAAGAGTTTTAAAAAGTATTTTTTTCTTGTGGGCAGTAGCAAAAATGTTGCATTATCTGCACTCTACATATCATGCACGCTGAAATTAATATTCTAAAGAGGTAATATTGTGCCAACACATTTAATCTGCTACTGTTTATCCTCTATGTAGAGGACAAGCTTCTAAATGAAAAATTGCTCCCAAAAAGCAGCCCTTGATTTAAATTTGTCTCGTCAGTCAAGGGCATTATCCTGTAATCTTTGGTCATAAAATTAGTTTTGCTGGTTTCAGTGAGACTACTCAGGTGAATAAGAATTGGCCTTTTGAGCAAGGATTATTCCCAGATCCAAATGACAAATTATATAGTACACAATGAAGTCTGATCGCTTCTTAATAATATGTGATGACGCTCAGGGTTTTGTGTTTTCATGTTGGGTTTTTTTTTTTTGATTGTTTTTACACAAATTGTAAAGAGTATTTTATATTGGCTAAAAGCTTAATATTTACCTGAGGATTTTATATTGGATTAAGTGAATAATCACATTCAAAATCACAACAACACTTACATAAATGTTTTATTTTACATATGTTATATATATATATATAATAAAAAATAAAATTATATTTTTTTCCATTGGTGATGTATCAGTATCAGGAATCCACTATGGAATTACTGGAGATATCCTAACCAGCATATTCTGGTATTCGATTCTAACATAGAGCTAGTGATGATAAATGAACATCTCCATCCAAAAAAGAGGTACTGAACAAGTAATTAACCCTAACATTAACACTGCAAAGGTGCAGTTATTTTATTGTGAATTATCACTGGAACAATTCATAGCATTTTGAAAATGCAAGTTGGCAAAAAGAAACTGTTTTCTCATTAACATTCCACAAATGAAATACCAACTTCTTCTATTTAAAATCCCCCTCATTAGACTAAATGACAGCTTGTTGCTCTTTGTCGGCTTTATTCTGGTCCTATGGAAGTTTTGCCACTGATTTGCATGGAAGGAACAAGCGTGACGAACAAATTCATGCACTTTACTGTCGTCATGCAAATCAGTGACAAAACTCTCAAATTCTTTATTGTTCTCTGCATCTTACTCATCATGTACTATTAAGGTTTTCTATCAGCTGGTGTGCAGTCTCTATGATTACACTGAATTACAAAAGATGGGTAGTAAAGGACAGAGAATTACCCACAGCTAAATCCAGTGATGAATCTCTTCTAGAATCTTATATTCATTTTGTTAAATAAAAAATTCCATTACCAAGAACGTGTATATTTTAAAATGCCACCATTTTTATCTACCCAAAGACAACAACAGAGCAGATGGTTCGTGGCGGAGAACCTTCCACATCTCTTAAGCAGGAAACACTACCACATATACATTAATGAGAAGAAATGAAAGCAGACTAGATGGGTTGCTAATGAACAGCTGGTTTAACTACAGCTACGAATATTTTTTCCCCTGGCGATATCATTGATGATGTCACAATGCTAGTGTAGGAAGACATAAACAAAAGGCTGGCATTTTTGCTGCAGTAGCACTAGGGGGAGGTTGGAGGGGGGGGGGGGACGACCAAATGTTTGGCAGATGGAAAGAACAAAAACTGGTAAGGAAAAGAGTACTATCGTCACATTTTCTGGGTGCCATTATTTATACTATGGAGCCCTTTTCACAACTTGAAAGAAGGTTAGATGAAAACAGATTCAAGAACATGATACTGTTAAACCTGCCTGCAGGAATGAGTTGAATGAGTTGTTTTTGCAGGGAGACAATAGCAGCAGGCAGTCTTCACGCTACACAAAAGGCAGCTTCAGTTATTCAGCTCTTCAAGGTTGGGAAAAAATGCTTCAGTCCACCACGGTGGAATACGGAATTTTCTAATTCTAATGACATTTTCAGAAAGCTAACTATATGCTATATATTCCATATATATTCCATACTCTATTCTTACAGGTGTACTCAATAGAAGGAGGTCTTTATCAGAGCCATCCTGTGGAATTTCTGCTCCATCATACTATGGTGGAAATGCCTTTTCACCCCCAAGGAGTTAAAGATCACCCAAGAGTTTCACAGTGGCAAGAACCCATACTGACTTTAGAAACCAGACCTCCCTTGTCACTCCACAGCAGAAACAGATTTGAACTACACTCATCATACAGGACTTGTCTTGTAACAGACAAGACTTCTTTAGGAAAATCTAAAACCACCTCTCCTTGAAGCACTAGTGGAAGAATGATGTGCAAACACTTAGCAATTCTTCCACCTGAAGTCCCACATTGGTGCCAAGAGGTAAGGATGGGCTCTCTTCTCTAATATAAGGCTCCTAGTGAATCCAAATGAAACCAGAATCAAGAACCTGCCAACAAATTGTACATACAGGTAACTCGTCTGCCAGATCCCACATCTGCTCTGAAAGAAGACCAGTTCAGAGGAACATTCTTCTGCTTTCCTATTCTACAGAAGCTACAGCAAAAGGGAATTGTTAAGCAAGGTCAAGCAAGTTTGGACATCAAATCACCTGCATTGTTGTAACGGAATAACTGGCTAAGGCCTGCTTTATTCTAGCCTGTATGCATTTAAACTTGAGTACTTTTATACACAGATTACAGGCACTGAAATAAAGATCTTGCACGGAATTTAAAAAAAAGAACACCAGCCATTTATCAAAAAGTAGACTAGAATTTAAGCTTCAGATCATTCCCACCTTATACAACTAAATTGCTTTGCTATACATTGAGCATAATATGCTGTTCAGTATCCTGCATCTCAGTTGGATGATTTGGATATGAATCAAAACAATTACTGGGACAGCACTGTTCAATTTCATGAGACAAAAAGGAGCTCTTTGCACTCAATGTCTTGTTTTTCCTGAACAGCTGAATCCTGTAACTTAGAATAAAATGCAAGAGAGAGCACCCATTTTGCCAAATACACTAGTAATGCAAGTTTCCACATCATAAGGAAAGAGGGCTTTGCTCAAACTTTTTGCAGTCCAGTGACAAAATAGATCAGAAGCCCAGGATTTATGAAATGCATCCTATAGACCACACACATGCTCTGCTCCAGCCCTTAGAAGCAGCATGGCTTGGGGGCCATGGCTTGTATTTTATGAGCTACAGCAGCCAAATGCCTCAGAATTGACTTCCACGTTTGGAAGTGGATGATCTATAGATTTTACTGAAGGAATGATCACAAATCTTGCCCATGCAAACTCCTCTAATTTGAGTTCAGGAAGAGGTGTAGCCACAAATTTCCCATGGAACTCTGCCATTTCAGTAGTTCTACAAAACTAAAAATGCACATCTTTGAGAGAAAATGGTGAAATATTTATTAAAGCTCTCCATCCGAAGTTACTGTCAATACCACCAGGTAGGATAACCTTAAATATAAATTCCACATCTTTCTTTCCAGACCAAATATGATTTAATCAAATACACTTCCTCATCCTGGCCTCCACACATATTGCTTTCTGTAGACAGATCACAGCCAAAGCTGAACTGTCTTCAAGTATTTCCACATTAACTACTCAGTTCAAAATACTGGGGCTTGTAGGATTTCAGTAGCCTGTCAGAAAGAACATACTTTGGATTCCTGAATTTCACAAACATGAAAAACTCACACATTCCTAAATGACATTTCAAAGAGAAGTACAACCATATTTTGAAATAAGAGTCTAGTCAGTGAAATTTAGGAAAACAGACAAAATCCATTTGAAAGGTAAGGAGACATTCTCAGCTCAATAGATGGAGGGAAAACAGTAACAATAGCTCCTCAGAAGCTGTTCCGATTTCTGGCACCTTTGTGATCTCCCCTTCAAATTCCAAACAGTGACGACTAGAGCATTAAAACTGAAGACTGCCAGTGCCACTCTTCACTTCTACTCCTGGCACATTTGCCATGTCATGTCAGTTTTAAGGGCAGTATGTAAAATTTCCTTAGTTTCTCACTCTTAAATTTTCTCCTTGATCAGGAGCAACTTCCTAAATTATGTGGTACAAATCAGCCACAGAGTAGCAGTGAATTCTCTTTATGTACTGCGAGGTATACAACAGGCTACCATTTCCTACTGATTGTCTTGAAAGCAACCTCATTTTTAATGATACAGTGTTTCTACATCTTACAATACCTGGATCTTTCCAAGGTAAAAAACAAATCTCAATGACCTTCTTTCTAGGTTGATATCTCAGAGGAAAGTGTACTTCCTTCCAGAAAACAGCTGGAGGTACTTTAATGGTACTATGATTACAGGAGCTACTGTGCTCAAACAAAAATACTCCCCTGTAGTAAACATTCAGGGTTTCTTTCTAGTTCCACAAACTTTCTGAAAACTGCTGGTTAACTACCAAAACCAAAGAATATATTAACTCTGTGGCAGGCAAATTAATGTACTGAGAGGTGTATAGTAAGCAGCAAAAGAATCTCATCTGCTGTAGCATTAGATTATGTGAATAATCAAAGCAATTAAGTGTTGCCATAATGCTTGATACAGCCAACGTTAGTCTTATGCAAGATCCAAAACACCAGCAGAGTATGGAGTTTCTCAAATAAAACATAGGATAATTTTAAAGAGTAAACTGCTTATTATCATGTTAAAAAAAAAAGATTAAAAAAGGACTTAGAAAGAACTAGATACCTTAAGAACAGGGACTGCCTGTGCTGTCTTGTATGTACTTCATAAGCCAGCTTTGCTCCAGCTAGTTTCCATGACAGCTCAGACATAGCAACATGATCCATGCCAGGGAGTAATTCAGAACTATAAAGCTATGCTTGGTGCTGTTAGATATTGCAAGACAGACAGAAGAAACAAAGGCGGTTCTTTAGGATTTAAATTAACTGACATACTCCCTCCTCCCTTCCCTGGTTACTAAGCACACCTTTTCTCATAGTATCACTTTCCGGCTTACAAATTTCACTTGGCTGTTGACCAGCAGAAAGCCTAAAAATAAACACGATTAGAGATACCTGAAGGAAGCATGGTAGCTAATATTTTCTCTTTTTCTTTTCCTCCACCTGTTTGGTTCTTCTAGTCTCTCTTATACAACAGTAAACCAAAGAGTAGTTTACTGAATCAGGAGTTGAAACAGGAGTAAAATCTAGTCAAGAGGAAGCAGACCATATTTACTCACTGGATATATCGTCAGTAGAACTTTCTAAAGTACCACTGTAACCTGTAATGTTGTCTCATCCCTCGCTTTCATAATTTGCACAGTGAAACAGGCAAGCTCTTTAGTTTTTACGAGCAATTAAAGATTCCTTCCACTGAAAGATGAATCTTTCATTGTTACAGTCTGAATTTGTTCCTGTCCACCATAAATATATATATTTTAATTTAAGCAGAGACAGCGATAAAATATAAATAACAATTCTTTACATTTTATAACAGCTAGGCAGTAACTCATAAAGCATCACAACTTACAATACATTTTCAATGCACTTACAATAAAATACATAGTGGACTTATACAGACCAGAAGATAACTAAACTCTAAAATAAGGTGTCCTCACTGAATTGCTAAAAAACAGTTTAGGATCTCATTCCAGAGGAAGTGAATTTGCTGCAAGACTTCTTCCTGGCTTTGTACATCTCATATACCACTCTACATGTCATTTAAAGTTTAAAATGACATTGAATTCTAGATTGTATGTGAACTCTTTGCTGTTTCAAATAACCTTTAAAGCCTAGAAACTGATTCTCTTGTAATAATTCTGTCCATTTCTATTTGGCCAGCATCGATTTCTTTCCCTGAGGTGTATCCAGCAAAGCTTGAAAATAATTTTTTCTTTATTTCTTGTTTGTGTACCATCATCACTGATAGTATCAGCATAGCACTGGGAATTTTATTTCTCATGTTGAATTTTCTCTATCAGCAGAGAACAACACATTTTCCCCCATATGTTCCATGACAGTGGACTACATGAAGAAAGTAAATATATTTTGTAGGATATTCCCCTCCTTATCCTATAAGCTTTCTGAAAGCTGCTGGTTAAGACACGGTAACAATCTGGCTTTCTCCAAAATCACCTTTAAAAGAAATTCAATTCAAAATTTTATCATATACTTAACATCCAAAATAAATTCCATAGCATATATACCAGATTTTAATCAAGTTAAAACCCGAACCACTATATTCTTACAATAAACATCTTAATGTTACATGATAATACCTTGGGAATTACAGCTTTTACATAGAAATGTCCAACATTGAAATAAAACTTCAGAAAGTAAGTGCCTACAATTTAGAAATATGCTTTCCAAGGAACAGTGGTTGCCATTTCTTTCATATATGAAGATCGATTAACAATATTAAAGTAATCACAGTCATGTTACCAAATTAGAGGACAGTTCTATGATGTGTTGGTATAAATCCATTACTTCAGTGAACAATCAAAATGGGCTGTTGATTTACAGTTTGATTACACAGTTTTCAGCTGGTGTTCAAAGATATGTGATGTTCTTGATCTAATTTTCCAACAGGACACAGAATAATTGCAGTTTTCACATGATCTGGAACTGTACAAAGATCAACATTTCAGCAACAGGCTGAAACCTGAAGTTCTGTAGAAGTAGCAGTCAAGTGATTATTTTTACCTCAGAGTTCTATCTCAAAGGCATCAGGACTGAATAAAGACTTGTAATAGAGCAATTATATAGCCCAAATCTTTTTCAAGATTTCAGTGTTTCAGAAATCTATGTGATTCATTTATTTTTATTTTTTTTTAATTAAACTGCTTGATACCCTCTAGCTGCAGGACTTAATGTTCCAGTTAGACTTCTGTTCATAGTATGAGGTAGATATTGTTTATCACCCAGACTGAAGTACAACAGTCAAGGTTTGAGTTATGTCAGGCTACAATATCTAAGCACTGCATTTTTTTCAGCCTTTTATGTTGCGTTGGTGCATTTTCAGTTGAGAAAAGTTTTTTGATTTTGTTTTAAAATCATTATTCAACATCTTTTCCAATACATCGATTCAATAAGCAAGAAAACCAACCAACCAGACTTCCTACCAGGTTTATATCCAAATACTTTGAAAAAGGCTCATCAATTTACATCATGGACAAAACTTGGGCTCTGGGGATCCCTGATATTACCTGCCAGGAAATTGCATCATTTAGCAGTTTTCTGTGTTGCAAAAAAGAAGCAATTATTACTTCAGTATGATTTTTGGCATCCCTGCCATGACTGTGGTTTCTCAACCAATTTATCCCTTTGGCCAGGCAACTTTAAGCACTCCGTCACAATATTTTCCCATCTAGTAGCATGAGGACACTGTTTATATCTGCTATAATAGATGGAGATAATACCAGTTTTGTCAGATATTTAGAAAGAGTCTGCTCAACTTGTCTGTTTTGACCTTCTAGGTTATAGCAAAGGTGCAAGCTGACAGCACCAGCTGTCATTTGCTGTTAACAGACTTTTACCAGACCAACAGCTCCAAGCTCATGGAGGAATTCACCAGTTCTGTGACTGAAAAGTATGAAGTCAAGGTCCTTGGCTGTCTCATTCCATCTCTTCAGGTGGTGGATTTCAGTCCTTCTACTCCAGTTCTAGCTGCATTTGTTTAACTGTTTTCGTTCTGCGCTAACTCTGCTGTCACTAACAGCTACGTAAGTCACCAGACATCCTAAATGTACACTTGCACCATTTCAGATTCCAAGAGGCATAAGCATTTGCCAGGGCCAACTGTTCTACTCCTCCAGAGCAAAAGACATTCTCACTGACCTGGATGTCTTGGATTGAGACACAGCAGTGGCCCCATTTACACATAGGAAACACATTTCATATCATTTACAATGCCCATGAGTTCATAACTGTGCATTGTGTATCCTGCAGTTTTCTTATTTTCTCCAGTACTTGGAGAATTCCTGAGTTGTCACATTTAGCTTGTGAAATACTTAAAACAGCAAGTTGCTACACACACTGTGCTGATCTTACTATTCTTTTGCTGCAGTTGCAAACAACTCTTCAAAAACTACATTCATAGTCATACTGGAACAGACCCAGATCAACAATTGCTAGCCTCTTCATGGCTATAAGCAGAATTTGCAAGGAAAAGCAATATCTTTCGAAAGACAAGTGGAGATGACTAGAGCAACTGAAGCCTCTGAGAATATGAGAAAGGAGTCATACACACAAAAGCCTGCCTATTTTTCTAACTGCAGAAGATAATCAAATTAAAAAAATATTATTTTCCCCACAAACCTTGTCCTGGTGGTTATCCTTAGATTATCATACTGTAATAACAAAGGCATTAAGAGAGACTAAAGCGGTCTCTGCCTTAAAAGCTATGTACCTTAAAAGTCAAACAGGAGACAGATAGATTCAAAGAACTGGGAGTACAGAGAAAACAAGAGATATCACTTGCCATCTCAAAAGAGTTACTTTTACATACCAGGTGAAAATTTTGTAGACCTAACGGCAAAGGTTTTCAAATTCTTTCATTAAAACAATATACATTTGCAGACTTCCAGGAACTCCTCCAAAACATTAGAAACAAAATGGGAGCTGAAGATTTCAAGAGTTACCAATACTAACGAGTGCTGTAAGTGGAGAGGAAAAGACCAAGAACATGTTTCTCTGCCAAGAAGCAGAGGCTAATAATATACTTTCATGACAGTAAAAAAAAAAAAAAAAAAAAAAGCATGCATGCTGCTAAAGGGGATACAAAGAGATGCATCATCAGGTCAAGGAGGCATTACTTGTGAAGCAGCACTGGTGTACATGAAAACACATTAAGAAAACATTTGTTAAGGACAGAATTTTGTGATACTTGAGGTGGGAAATATTAGAAATTTTGTTTCACAGCTGAGTTCAATTAATTATCTTGGAGGATACATAAGACAAACCACTCAATGGAAAATGTACAGTAAAAGTCTGAGAGAGATATCTTAAGTTCATTGCAAATGTTTTTGCAATTAACCAGAAAAAAAAATGTACAGATAGAAATGAAAAGGCTACTAAAGATATAAATGTATAAAAAATTGTAGGGTGAAAAAGGAAAAAACAAAGTACCTTTTGAAAAATAAATTGAATAGCAATTAGAATAACTGAAGAACCAAGTCTGGGAAAATGCACAGGCAAGCCAACATTTCAGAAGACAAAACATGGTAAACTCTTGAAGATGGATAGTAGAAGATGGGTCCAGAATGTTTATTCTGAGATCTAGAAATGCATTTGTTTCTAGTGCATATATGTAGAAATTAAGGCACATGGGTCCTAAAGTAAAGACAAAATTCACAAAGTGAAACATGCACTGAGCAAGAAGAGGAAGATATGAAAGCTAATGCTTAGCTACATAAAATCAGAGAATTTGGTGAAAAAGGACTAATGACCTCAGACTACTGTGAATGGGGGGTAAAGAAAACCAAAAAAGCCAAAATCCAAGATACTAGACAGGCTGACAGCTGAGTCTAATCTAGCCTGAATGAGAACTGGAGTGAAAATTCCTTCCTGTCCACACATCTGGTGTTATGTTAAACTTAAGCAAACAAACAAGGTACCCAGATGACTCCACTAGTGGCAGCAGTAGAATCTCCTGTCCAACACCCAATTGTCAGCCAAAGGCAAATCTTCAGACAACAAAAACAAAAATTCAGAGGTTCCAGAGGTATATTTTAAATGTCAAATGCAACTTAGGGGAATTTTTACTAAGCAGGGGGTAACCACTGAGAACTCTGAAGCCACCGCCTGATAGCATACAATTCAGCAGTATGAATTAGAGCATGCAACAAATAGCACATATTATATAAAGAGAGCAATTGCTAAGAAATGACCAAGCACTTACTAATTGCTATGCAGCTATTATTTTCCTTATAAAGGTATCACTAATACTTTAATTATTATATTTTAAAACTTTTCTTTGGATTGTAAAATGAAGCTGTTTATAATAAATAACTTTGTGAGACCTTCAGCAATTTAGTTATTCCATGCCTTGCTTCTCTGTATGAAAAAATTCGAACAGTATCTTATTGTTACTTATCCCACAATTGTGCTCTTGGTGACTAAAAGTACAAGGCATGCTGAAGACCAGAGTTTACAGAGAACCTGTCTGTCTCACTGAACAAGTCAAAGCAATTGCAAGAAAAGAAATCAGGAATTATTTTGCACTGTTGATAACAACAACAAAGGAAAATTATAATGGCAAGCCTGAAAATTTAAGCCTCATATGAACTTTACAATTCTATTTATGTCTAAGTAACATGCAGTAGGTGGATGGGAAAGTACTGTTTTTTCTGATATAGGGTGATATCCTACCACTCGAATTTACCAAAAAAAAAATCCTTCAGCTAAGAAAAATTTAAACCAGCTAGCATTATTTTAGTATACACAAAGGAGTTAAAAGCCATTTATTTCTCTTCTCAAAGATAATCCCTACTAATTGCTCCAGTCATGGAAATACATTCTGTGGGAAAGGATAATGAAGAATACTTGTCAGTTTGGTAATGTCATTATTTCACTGCACAATCCAAACAGTATAATCTGACCCATTCCCAGCATGCTGAGTATCAGGCTACAGAAAAGGAGCCGTGCATAAGCCACCCTGACCTTTCTTGCTAGTTTCTTCTGACCTTTCTGACCTCATTAGACTGCTGGGTAGGGAAGCCTAAATAAAGAAATAAAAGAGCTGTTGGGTACTCTTGATGGATTAGAAATAACAAGAATGCTTCTAGGACTTAAGTACTAAACCAGACCACTGAATTTTAATGTTTTTCAAGCAATCAAAAGGACAATATGGATGATGATGAAGAAACAGAGGTAGGGAGAAACAGATCGTTAAAGTATTTAAGTATGAATAATATGTTTCTTTGAAATTGTTCATCAGCGTCCTTAACCATTTATTCTGCTGTAATTTTAGGTGGCTGGATTTTTAAGGCTCCCTTTGAGTGAGAACAGATATTAAAAAACAATGGTCCCAGCACAGTTATTCTCATTAAGCATGAATATAACTTTAGCACCATGCTGAAAGAGGGCCTTAATCTCTACTGGCCAGATCTATTTAATGACTCCCTCAAATTCCCAAAGCAAGTAAGTAAACTCTAGAGCCTAGAATACAAGTCTCCAAAGCCCCCGCATCACCTTTCAACCACTACATCATATAATCAACAAAATGTGTATCTTAGACAAAAGAGAATAATTACTCTGAAAATGTTTATTCGTTAAATACTACACGCTTTCTCCAGTGGAATTAGTTAGGATTTTTAAACTAGCTCCCAATCCTGAAGTAGTTGACTCATGCCTTTTTTTATAACTTACTGTTATGTAAGTACTAATTACATAAATTATTATTTTTATTATTATTTAAAGCTAATACTACTGAGCAAAACTCTCAGAAAGGAAACCACAGCTCCACAGCTCACAACAGAAGCCCCACTACGAGAGAAATCCTGCAGTGGTTGTTCTAGTTGGAATAGGGGGCACACTTTTTATCTTCTTTTTCTCCTGTATTTCTAGCTTCTGGGGAGAAAAGTACTGTAAGGGAACTTATAGTCAGATAAATCTTTCGCACTCCTCTTTAATGCAATTTCTGGTTAAAAACTCTTGTACTGAACCACTGGAAGATTTTTAGAAGAGAATTTTTTTTTCTTCATATCCTTAACTACTCCTAAAACAAGACACTAGTAGATAGCCTGACCTCAGCCATGGTGTTCAGGCTTTATTATGCTATGCATTAAAATGCAGCCACTGTCATATAAAATTAAATAATGTCTGACTTAAAGACAAAACTAGCCCATTAGTTCCTGAAGTACTGGCTATGAGACGTGTTCAGTTGTTCTGCAGTTTTATAGATCCTGGCAGGGGAAAACTGTTACATTTGTGATAGCAGGGATCATCCCCTTCATCAGTTTAAAGCATTTGGTAAAGCTTTGTATGTCTTCCATCTCTCCGGTGCTAACCAAGCGCACATGCTTGCACTAAACCAGCACCATCAGAAGATGATGTATACTGCACAAATGCAGTAACTCATGAAAATACCTTAAAAACAAATGCCCAGCAGAAAATGCCTTAAAACAGCCACTGGATCCAGGTACTGATACAGCGCACAGAGCTCTTAGATGACACAGTCATTAGAAAAAACAGAATCAGATTTCGTGATCGCTGTATCTGGACAACTATTCCAGCTCAATGGAATCAACAATTTATGCTGTCTTTGCTGAAAGAAATTCAAATCTGGTAACATACAGAGAGGGGAAACCACCATGTCATGTAACAACGGCAGAATAAGCACTTCTAAAGCTATGTTAAATTAACTAGTTAACACAAAAGCCTTTACAAAAATTTTCATCAGTAATTCTGTGCAGATCCCCCTCTATCTAAGGTTAAACTATGAACCTCCTCAGCTTTTCCTTGTCTTGTAATTTGTTTATTCCTGTGAATTACCTACAGAAAGTTAAACTGCCATTTAAAAAGCACATGGAACAAACTTCCCCTCCAAAAAAAGGAAGGGCAAGGAGAAAATACTCCAAAAAGAGATTGGAAAACACAATCCGAAGATGAATAGGATAGCCACATGGTTATCATGTTATTTATTTATGCTATTATCTCTTGTATTAGATTATTTATTAAATAAAGCCTGGAAAAGGAAACCCCTTTCAAGTGATCTCTTACATAGTTCAGAAACCTAAATCCAAGTTCCAAAAGGAGATGGGGTGAGGAAACCCCACCCCTCCTCCACTTCTCAAATCAGAGCAACATGACAAAAGCTTTGTTTCTGACTGCAAGACTGTGACATATAGCAAGGAATCTGTAGTAGGCAGGAATGTCTTCCAGTGCCTGATGAAAACCCAGAACTTTAGATCCAATAATAATAACAAGTTTTGCAAGTTCAGTAACATTTAGGCATCTAGGAAATGAATTCCAGAAATCTGATGCATGTTTTCATGCTTACAGAAATAAATGAAGCATTTTGTTTATTAAAAGCCAATTTTTAAGTAAACTCAAGATTCTTATCAATTCACATGGTCACATCAGTTATCACATGCTCCCCTCTTATATGCTGTACTGTGAGAACCAAAAGAACAGGAGGGGGAAAGCTGTCTTATCTAAATGCCTATCCATCACAGTGAATGAAAATATGAACTCCTACACTCAGTGGCTGTGTGTTACCAGCAGGCAGAAGGGCTAGAGTCCAGAATGCTGCAAGAATTGGGTTCTTCTCTGGGGGGACAGCTTCAAGTCCTTTTCTTTATCCACGGATTTGACAGTAAGTGAAAGGCTCTCCTAGATGTTAGCTGTACAATAACAGATAAAAATCCTTCTTCTCTGTAAATGCTTTGCAGGTGACTCCTAAAGTTTCAGTCACGGAGTCTGCAAGACACATTTTCCACATAAAATGGAAATTTTGGCAATTGGCCCAATAGCATTGGGCCTACCTATCATCTGTAATTGCATTTTATGAACAATACCATTGTCTGCATTTGATCTAGGTTGCTTTGCAGGAGGAAAAAAAAAAAGCATCCTATTTCCATTTTCAACAAAACAAATAATAAAATATGACAAGATAAGGTCAGAAACTGGAGGTACCTACAGGTTAGGGCAAGTACTTCAAGTAAACTGAGGTAGGACACTGGTTCCTTAACAGTTCCTTTATTGTATCCTTTGTACCCTTGAGGTACAAAATACTGCTTTTACACAGAAGAGGTTGAACAATGTGACACAACGTTCTTTAACAGAAATTTGACAGAAGTACACAACTGAACAAAAAACCTTCATTATGTTAAAAATTATTGAGGCTTAGATTCCTCCACTGTGTACTTTTAAGAAATCCTAATACATCTTTCCTGTGAAATAAACATTAAAAATTTGAATTAAAATCAATTTCAATATAGAATTTTGCTACAGTTTGTTAACAGAAGATCAGTTTATCTATCACAAAAATGGAAAATCTCTGCATAAGAGGGAACTGAAAATCAGCTCCTCACTGAAATTCTTTTCTATTAGAATACCAACATTCAACTAGAGATTCAGATATCTGGTATGGTTACCTAAAGCATTTTAATACAGCATGAGGTAAAGGAAACAGGAATAAACATCACTGCGTTTAGGGCATCGGTTTCAGAGATCTCTGATGTTATGCTCTGAAGGAATGATTGAGGGGGTTCTACATGTTTTGCACATCTATTAAATGTCAAACTTCTCTACAGATTTGGTACTGATAATTAGTCCTAGCTAAGCCACCTCTGATCTCTAAAACCCACTGAGAGTTAATGAAGTCAAGAAAGAATTCACCAGAACCCCAAAAAGAAAGTTACATGTACAGCATTACAATGTAGGTACTGAGCTTCATTCTCAAAAGTTGTTCAATAATGACTGTATGATTAAGCCTTACCTTGCAAGGTTTAATTGAATTATGACGAATAAATAAAGCTGAAATTGTTATTACACTTCAACACAAACATACCAGTCTTCTGAAGATTTTCAGAAATTTTTACATATACATCCCATCTGTCTAGAGAAGGGCACATGTTAACAGTGCCCTTACTCAGTTTGTCATGTAAATTACTTGGTACTTGAAAATTCCCCAAAAGCACCCTCTCTGATGCAGCCACTAAAGGAATATTTGTTTATTTACCTTTCTAAATCGCATTTTATATTGCAACCATCAGTGGAACAATGGTAATACCAAGGGTCACTTGGAAAGTTTTCCTGCAGTGTTTACCCATCTAAATTAATGGAGAACCCCTTAAGTAAACAAGACTGCTTCCTGTTGTGTGTGTTTTGTTTGCCTTTTTTTTTTTTTTTTAAATTATAATTCTACCTGACTGCATGCTAATCACGCAAATGAGCGGAGCACTCTTCTTTACATAATTTGAGTATAGCAAAAGAAAAATATTTCAATATTGAAAGTGTTATCCTTGCTTAAATTAATATTATGAGACAGTTATAATCAATTTCTCTTCACTTGTACACTACAAATGAGGAAAGCTGGGCCAAGTGAGCCTTCATTAAGCGGTATACGTCCTCTTCACTGCAGAAACTCAACACATAATCAAAAATCAGACAGAACATGATTTAAGGCTCTAGCTACTCTATCAGCTCTCAGTTGCCTTCAATAATGTGTGAGAAAGATAATCCAGGTAAGGTAAAAAGAAACTATATCCCAAGTTCATTTTAGGCTATAAAAACAACCAACAGGAAAAAGCGATCAGTAACCGCTGTCATGGAACATGCCTATGTGTGCATGCCCACACGATACAGTGCCGTACCTAAGCCTGACAGCTACGCTTAGATCCACAGTCATTTGTGAAAAGCCAGGTTTGGTGTCTGCTTTCACATCACGGTTTCAGGCCTTTCAGGTAAGAATTAACTATTCTTATGCTTTCTAGTTTTTCCTTCATCAATACGTGTAACATTTAAAAATCACATTCTAATAACAAACACCTGAAAAGACATAATAATGATTGTACAGATTTTCTAGTATCTGAGAAAAACTTACAACAAATTATGAACGTGTTATCTGAGAGATCTTTTTTTTCCCTCTTCTTTCCTTTTCTAATTAAGCATTTTAAATTACTTTGTGAAGTTCTTATAATACTATACTGATTACACACAGTTCTTTGAACACATTTACTACTTTTGATGTGTTGGCTAGCTCTTTGTGCTTGAATAAATCATGTCCATTACTTCCAGTCCTCGGAAGAAATAAATTACATCATGATGTGACAAATTAAAATACAAGCTTTGGAAGTACCTCTTCAGAAAACTTTGTTTCCTTTTCCAGAATATTAAACAGCTTATACTTTTGCAAGCAAGTGAAGAAAGATGCAAATATGCAACAATTAATTCATTTACAAACAAAGACAAGTACTTAGGAACATTTTTCCTCTATAAATCTAATTACAGTGGAAGCTGTTGATGTATATTAACCCAAAAGCTTTTAGAATTAATTTTAAGCAATTTTAAACAAATTTGCAGCTGGAAATTGGAATATCTTCCCTAATGCTGTTCTAAAATTGCTGATAAAAATCTCTGTAGATGTAAAATATAACATATTTTGTACCATCAAATGGTAGAAAACTGAAACTAGGTCTGCGTAATTGTATAGATAGATGCATGTGAATAACTGCTACTGTACTACTGACCTTGTGATCTCAAAGAACGGCAGTTTCTCTCAGGAGATTTTTAGACCTCTGAAATCATGTTTTCAGTCTGTAGACATTTCCTTAATCTGTCCTTAAAAAAATGAAATTCATGTCTCATTACTGTTAAAATGATACCAACAAACATTTAGAATTTCTACCGAAGTATTACTGATGCCCTATACAAACTCACAGAATAAACAGCAAATTCGGGTTTTTTTCAACAGAACTAATTAACATGAGGAAAAAGATTTCAGAAGAGCATGTGAGTCACATGTATGAGTAAGTCATACAAGTTATTTAACCAAAATATTAATTTAAGATTGATCTAAATTATTGAATATCTCATATAATGTATTTCAGAAGGAACAGATGTGACTTTTTATTTTAAATGAGTGTGAAACCTTTGAGCACATAGCCAGTGTGCATATTTGGGTTCTGGTATACACTAGGCACTTCTGCTCAGACAGAACAGGAAGACTGAACACCTAAGCATCTTTGCACTGAACAGAACAAAATTCAGTAACAGCAAGGACAATTAAACATTAATCTTGCTTACCAAGGCAGGTGACAGACTTGCCATCTGTTGAAGTACTTAAAGCAATGTTTATTATCTTTCTAAAATCCATTTTTGCATATATGTTTTGAAAAAAAAAAGTCCTTAATCCGTATTGTACGCTTGTGCATGAGGCTATGGTAAAGGGAGAAGAAGGGAACAGGAGCACAAGCCAGTGACAGTTCTGACTTTGCAATTACAGGTACTAAACTAGTTTACTAGCTTGCATCACTTTCCATTTTGCCTCATAACACTTGTGATCATGCTTGAAAATAACTTCATAACTTGGTTCGGTATTTCAGCTCAACTTGCAGAGGATCAGAAAGGAATATTCATTTCAACATATCTGAACTCAGAATCTGGTTTCAATGGCTTGACTGATCATTTCTCACCTTCTTCTGCGGCACTGAAAATTGAGAACTGCTGGAGACAAGCTCATGGCCAGACAAAGTGAGAGGCATTGCATTTGTGCCTGGAAGGTGTTCTGTACTCATTGCTAGTTCATAACAACATGATTGTTAAGAAACTATGATACAGACTCCAGATAGACCTCTGACACTTTCCATATCCTCCCTCAGCACAAGGCATGCTCTGCTAGCTGTCACTCTTTGGACATACAATTTCTACTGTGTCCTTATCTTGCCAATTCGTCTTTACCTCAACAATCTTGACATGTCTGGATATTGAGCTTCAGTGGTACAACTGATAAATACCATACTCTATTTAAGGCATGCTTATGATTTTTTTTAGGATCAAAATAATTTAGAAAATAAGTTTTTGATCATGATACAAGAAGTTCAGATGATAATTAAAGCCTGTGTCATAAAGGCAAACTAAACTACATCAGCCCCCAAAAGCATTAAGAACTCTCTGTTGTTACACAAAGTAATTGATATTTCTTCCCAATACTGCTGCTGTGTTCATGTATCACAGTGTCACAGTGTAGGGAAATGGATACAGTGCATGCAACTCCGTCTTTTTAGAGCAAGAAAGAGGTTAACAAGCAAACATATATATATATATACTGAGATATGCAAACAAATTAGTCAGTAGCTAATCTAATAAAACATGACCAAAGCAATGGAGAGAAGCATGCCAGGCAGCATGGAACACACTGAAGAGGTTTTATAACTTCAGAGCAATAAACAGGGCTACAAAAGATGCACAGGCAGAAAGGGGAAAAGAAAATTCAGGAGAAGTCAAGAAGTGGTTCCAGCATCAGCTGCCAGAGGCATATGACTTTGTGCACGTGAATAATTTAACATCATTTGCTGCCAGTGGGACAGTAGGGATTGCAAACAAGGACAGTTAGGGATCTATATAGCCCCCACCTCAACCTCTAGTAAGTCGGTATTTTTGCTTTCTTGTCCTTAATTTCTATTAAACTTTAAGATTCCTACAAACTACAGAGAAAATACATTAAATATTTCAAAGTGGAATAGGGTTTTTCTCTAAATAACAACAAAGTCCACCAAATAAAAAACATCAATGCAAATCCTTTCTCTGAAAACCTATTTTAACAATTTTTTCTGAAAATCATAGTTCTAATCAAATCACAACAGTTAATGACTTAATTAGTCACATGCTCTAGCCCAACACTTACCTTTCTATATTAATCTAATTGTTTGAAATATGTATTTAAAAATGTCAACTCAAGCTTCATTTCAAATGTCACAAACTCCTCTCATCTGGTGGCTTTTTTCCAAACACTCTGCACTATATTCTCATTTTTTTTGAGAAGCCAGAAGTATGCTTTTGACACTGACTCAATGCCCAATAGTTTGAGTAAAGTTTATTCATACAGTAGGCTAGTGATTTGTGTCTATTCCACACTAATCACTCAAAACTAAGAATACTACATGCGTAAAACAATGTGTAAAAGATGAAAAGCAGCAGCAGTCAATAGGTGTGCTTCATTTAAAAAAAAATCACAAACTTTCTCACTTTTTTGGTAGAATGTAGGTCACCTACAGTTTCCATAGTAACTGCTGCTGAACCGCTCTACAGATGACCACTGCCTATGGTTGCTTTCATCGCTAGCAGGTGGTTTACAAATACAGTTATGCCTTAGTTAGAATGAGAAAGAGCTAAAAGAAGTGTTTGGAATTGCCCTTAATTTGCTTTCAAATATAACTCCTGCTTTAACATTTTCAAAAGCATTACCTAATAGCCTTCAATAGATAAACTACCCTCACTAACCTGTTGGAAAATGCACAAAAACTTTCAGTACTAAAAACTTACTCTTTGTCTCCATCAAGCCTGGACTCTCAAAACTGGAGGCAATCAACTTCACAAGTTTATGAAAAATATTTATACAGCAATCCACTGAACATCAGTAACACAGGAAGTTCAAAAAGGACTCACAAGTAGCTTAAGCTGTCTTTGATAGGCACACAGCAAATTCTGAAACTGTGTATTCAGTACACATTGCAAGTGGGAGTTAAAGACTTGGCAGAGTATTACCTTGCACGCAACCACACAGCAAAACCCAGTGATATAACAAGAACCATGGATAAGAAAGGTTAAAGCCTCACTGGGGAGGAAGTGGTACAGGACTAAGTCAAACTGGTGGTGAAAATCCTTTTCTTACCACTATTACTCCAGGGCATACAGAGTTGACGATGAATTAATTAAAATACAAAGACCCTATATTACAAAAAGACACTAATTGGCTTTGACAGGGAATTGGGAAGTAACAGGACAAGTCAATGCCCTTGACCAACCACAAGCTGTTTCCCCCTTTAGAACAGAGTCATTTCACTATATTATGAGCTCAGACTGAACCAGATACTTATCATTAGTTAAAGGTATTATGAACGCTCTTAAGGTTCAGGGTCTGGATGCTACACACATGCCTTAATGCTACTAGTGCTACAAATGCATTGTGGTGGGCTAGAATCAGTATTCACGTACACAATTAGAACACCAAAAATGTTACATATTCAATGACCAGAAGAATGACAATCAGTAGCGTTGAATGGCATCGAGGAGACTGTTTCTGATATTTTGTCAGTCTCGGACCTTAATTACTTAAATACTACAGTTAATAGAATTGTGTGCATTTCTAAGATTAACAGAATAGCATCTTAGCACCTGTCAACTTTAGCAGTTTAGCAAGCAAAAATGATAGCCTCTTCAGCTGCTATTGCCAGAAGTGCAAATCGCTGACGTGCAGGAGGTGCCCTTGAAAGACAGCACTGCTGAAGAAGAACTGTGTCATAAACAGTTTCTTGGAGTTCTGATAGACCACAACCAAGAATAGTAGGCATATTTTCCATTTTTTAATATCTCTATTCAAAGCAAATGTGTAGGAGAAAGGTAGGAATCTTCCGCAAATTTGTGTGAGGCAGGCACTTATAGATCTTACTGATCTGCTTGTTTCTCTCATTGCACAAGTTGCATAACTACCTTCCTAACATATCGCACTCTACCTTACCTACTATCTATCTGATCAGATATAAAGCTCTCCTCTAGCAGGAAGTTCCAACTGAAAACAAAGAATTAACTCACATGTCTCAGGAGGTACTCAGCATCCTAGTACTTTATTCATATTTCCCGGTCTTAAATAATGTATTCCTTACACAAACAACGTAATTTGTTAAAAGCACTAAATCTAACTTGCTTTAAGTTTCAAACCATCTTTAAAGACTGGTATTAAAAACTTGTAAACCAGTATAAAATGCAGAATACGTACTAAACGCATGAAATGAAAAAATGGTACTAAATAAGAAAAAGGAGGCTATTATAAGAGTCTTTCGGAAGCTTCATTTGCTTTGTAAGAGCACATAAAGAAAATCCAAGGGAAGCTGCTGAAGGGCCATTGGGACTCTCAGTAGGAATAAAAGCTAGCGTTAGGACAGAGCAGCCTTGAGAAAGAAAGCATAAAGAAAAATTTTCAGGCAAAAATGAAGCTATTAGAAGTTATAAACTGGTAACAGAAAAATCCATTTTCCTTCTTTTATGATTTGATTCATCAACGATTTCCCTACAGAATTTAATGTAATAGTATCAGACCACCCTCAGCTTTCACTAGCATCAAAATGTCATAATGTTTCCTCATGTCTGAGAAGCAAGACTGCTACTTTTAGTACCCAAGACACCTAAGTTTTCACCTTTAGGAAACACATTGTAAAATTCTGGTATTATTTGTTGAAGACCATGGAGCAAGACTGCATTAAAATAAAGCCCATCTACAACATCTACAACATGGTTTCTCCAGAAGAGAATGTTGGGTAAGACTAGATCAAATGCAAATTTAAAATCAGTTGAAAAGAAGAACTGACATTAAAGATTATGGGTTTAGGTACATTCCTCTTCATCATGAAAGTCACAGTCATTATGATTTCATGTTTTTTAAAATTCTATATACATGTCACAGGTGAGAGAAAACAGACCTTACATTCTATGTGTATAAATGATTTTCATTTATCTGTAAAATTACTGAAGTTATTTTGCAGATTAGAACAGCATCTGAAGACAGCAACTACTATAAAAAGTACAGAACTAGTGCCTTGGATTGTACCCAATATACTACTTAATTGTTACTATAATTTTTATTCTGCATCATAAATCAAGGACAAAATCCAACCATCAAGTTTAATTTTTAGCAAACCTCACAGAGAAGAGATCAGCAAATCTCGCTTCATATATCACATTACTGTCATTCTGAACTAGGAATGCCAGGCAGTACATAACATACTCCTGAGTGTGGACCAGGGCTTACACATCTGCAAGGCGCCTTTCTCTAACAAAAACAGAACAGAACTGGAAGTGCTACAAAATCCCAATCAACATTTTCCAGTAATTTTCTGATGTGTTTTTAAAATATGTTCTGCACAGTAATGTAGTGAAAGAGGATGAGTCACTTTTACTGACTAAGAATTTACAAACTGCTAGAGCATTAAATTCCTTTGATCTTGATAAAACTGGTTTATTCTCATTTTGTTCATTAGCCTTCCCTCTTTTCCCAGTTATGAGACAGCCAATCTGTGGCCCTTTCTGCAAGCTGACATATTTGCCAAGGAAAATCTGTTACCGGCGCTTTCTTGCTCTTAATAAAAAAACATCCTGTTGCTTGTCAAACTCCTCCTGCCTCAGGGAACCTCTTCCTCTCTTTTAGTTCATATATGATATGATCAACAAGCTGTTTTTCCACACCAAAAGCTATTAGCTCCTCTCTGTACTTCTAATAATTGTTCACCTGTGGATTATGACCACTCTCTTTATTCTCTTACAGTCCAGAAAGTCATTTTCTTGTTCTTCTCTACTCCCACCTTTTTTTTTTTTTTGACTCCCACTTGATGAAATTCCATCATCAGTCCCTAATACTATTTTGCTGATGATCTGCAAAATTGCCAAAGAATCTCAGAAAGCAACCTGCTATGTAGCTTTGAGCCACATCCTAGGTACATTCCTTTTAGTGTTAACATGGTAATGTAAATATCCATGTGATTTGAAAAGTAAGAATGTCTTAAGTTATAAATTATCACTAATTTTCCAGAAAGTTATTCAGGAACTGTAACAGGGTTATTTTCTCAACTGTTCTATCTAAGAAATTACTGTACATGGAGTCTGCCACAAGCAGGTATCCCTATTTAGGCAAAGATTCAATTACAACACTGATCAGTGAAAAACATCCCTGTGTTCACTCTACTATGTTGATGGAAAAATATTATACAGTCCAAAAAATATTTCAGCTCTTTATTCTTATTCTTTAACAATCAAAAATCATGGTTGTCATAGAAACTGTAAAAACTGAAGTCAGTCAGGACATAACAACGAGATAATGGAAAGTGTCTGCTGGCTCAGGTTTTCATGTTGGAAATGCCTCAGTAAATTTACCTGGGGAGTCAAGTAGTTCCACAGTTTAACACAATCTTATAATGACAGGTATGATTACTGTTTTTAAGAATCTGGTCAGAGTTCGGAAAACATTAGTATTACTCCTGCTCTACACATTGGTTGTAGCAAATGCACAAAGACTGTTCCAAAAAAAAAAATCGGTACAAGCCTCTGGGTTAAGGGGACAGAATTTCTTTGATCCAGTGTCTGAGATATCCTGGAGGGACTTTTGGCCAACATTCTCAACATTTCAAAGATCCCATTTGTAGCTTTGTTAACGGAGGCAAATCAAACATCACGTTAGAAACACACATTGCCACTAGCTTCAGTCTCTTACATGCTCTGTTCAAAAAAAGAAGTAAGCTGCAAGGCTCTAGCCCAACCGAAGACGGTCCAGCTCCATGTAAAACACTTATGTTCTTCTCATGCAACACAAAAATCAGTAAAATAAAACTCTACTCTTAACTAATAAAGGCTACAAGAGCCATTTGCTCTCCACCTCCCTGAGCCACATCACAGACCAAAATCCACACATAAGAGTGCGAAAGAGTTTACTGCAACAAGGTGACACTTGGTAATTATTAATTGACTGGAGCGCCTTATTGCAACCATTTGCCCTTTAAGCAGAGCCCAACCTCACAAAAAAAAATAATCCTAATACATAGAAATATTGTTAGGCTATCCCCAGTGCAGGTGAACAAATCAAGTAGTTTAACCATGAATAATCTGAAAAGCAGCAGTGTGAATGTAGAAGTATTCAGATGTTTTAAAAAACTAGAAAGCCTTGCATTGAGTTTTATGGAGAAATTTGAGGGGCTTTCATTTTCTTCTTTGTTTTTCACATGGTTTCCTTAAACCATTTTCATTCTGTAGCTTTAATTTATTCTTTCAAATAATTAGGTGCATATATTTTGAATAGACAGCAAACAAACATGCATTGGTTTTCCCTATGCTTTCCTAAAATTACCTTAATTTTTTTTTATATTACTACAGGAAAAGCATCTAAAAGCATTCCCTGTGCTCCCTGAGCATGAATGTGCATGAACACATACAGGCAGAAAGACTGAAGTATTGAAGAAGTGTTCAGCTCTGTTTTATCATGACTGCATTGAGCACTTTCCAGACTTGCGTCTTACACATCTTCACTGACCCTCCTTGCTTAGGGATTATATTTAGTGGAAAGTCTGTAGTCTGCAACATGCTTCAGCAATCTACAGAAGGTTAACTGACATTAGAGCAACTTTCCCAGCTGCATCTGAGATTAAGTTTGGGCCTGCACAAATCAACCTGTCAACCTCTCTACCCATCAGTTTAGAAGAAAGTTCTGATTTAAAACAAAATGAAATCCTGCTTCCAGTAAAATGAAAAACAATTAATGAGTGAAAGAGTAAACTTTCTTCAAGGGACTAAGAAACAAACACCATTCACCTTTCCTTTCCAAGAATGTCATGAATTAATTTGTTTGCTGCATACATAGCACAGGCTTCTTACACATATATAAGTACAAAAACATACTTTTTCAAACTATACATATATGTAGTTTACATACATGTATAGTACACATACACTGTTATGCTTTTTGAATACTATAAATTTGTACAAACATGTACACAGACATACACCTTTATTTACTGAAGAAGGTACACTCACTTCCAAGGATGCCACTGGGGACATGAAAAGCAATAAAATGTTACTGCAATCATTAAATGCTTTGGATATGCCCGACAATTATTTTTGATTAAAATATGCAACCACAGGAAAAGAAATAAAAAGATTAATGTAAAATGTTGAGTATTAATTATTAACAGCAGTCTTAATCTATATGCAGCTTATGAAATACTGTTAGAATATTACATTTGACTATCACAAAGAATTTTTATGTACTGACAGGGATTACGGGAGCTCATGGCATAACAGAGGATTTTTTAGATTGCAGTTGTGTCTCAGCAGTCCCTTGGAGATGCAATGAATCTGCGTATGTACTGATAAAGAAGAGTGAGAAGAATTTATATGAATCTTTTGAGATTTTGCTGAACAGCACAGTGGCTTTGGGCACACAGTAGGAGCTCAGACTTCAGGGAACATGTGTACAGAATAAACACACCACCACACAGAGTGGGCTGAGGACGAAAGAATCCGACACTGATCTCACATGAGGTTAGAGCTAATATACTTTACATATTATAAAAGCCTATTGTTGTGCATATAACATATGCTAGCAAGGATATAGTTGTATACAGCAGCAAAGCACGTTTTCATGTTTTGCCCTTTATTCAAATATTACACGATCCAATCCTGCAACTTTATCACACTATTTTTATTTGTACATAATCTTATTTATTTCAACATATATGCATCTAGAGATCTTAGTCTGTTAATAAATTTTGACATCTTGGTTTTGCAGAGACTGGTGACTGACAGAAAGTAAAAACAATAGAAAACGGGAATCTGAAAACCACTATTACCAGTACCTGCTTGAAAAGAAATGTTCTGATACAAAATATGCAACTCCAGATCCTTTTGTAAGGAAAAATCTTATGTAAGTAGTAATCTGTTGCTGTGATCATTCCAATACAAACATTCTGCCCAGAAAATAAGTATACTTTCAAAAACAATGGCTGCTAGGAAAATTGGGAAAATAAAGCAGTGTATATCATATCATCGTATAGGGCTTACAAGGTTTTCTTTGAGGAAACAAACAGGAAAGTAATCCCAAGTACCTCATCTAATTTACAGGAAGTATCGCATTGTCTGGGACTACAGGCCTGATTCTCCACCACCCAATACAAACACCACTGTAAAAAGGATATGTGGCTTCTATTTTAACTCTACTATATTGTCCAAGATTCAGCTATGGAGAGACATGCTCCTTAAATTCAAACCTTGTTATTTATTTCTGCTTTACAAAGAACACTTTAATCAGTTTATTTTGTGATTTATAAGTGTGTTGTAGCAGTCAGGGATTGTTTTTGTGGGTGGTTTTGTTGGTTTTGTTTGTTTGTTTTGTGTGTGTGTGTTTGTTTCCCTAACAGAAACATTACAAAGCAGTTACCCAAACTGAGTTGTATTAAAGAAATACTGCCATTGCCTATAGAAACCACGAGCAAATAGGTTGTGGCTTTGTCAAGAATGAAACAAAATGAAAAACAACAAAAACCACACAACAATGGAAAATAAATGAAAGCTAAGCAAAATAAATGCATCTACATCATGCCCTGAAGCCTATTCACGCTAGACTAACGCGCTGGCAGACTGCCAAGTGGAAGAAATTCCAGACTGAAAACCGTATTGCTAGGCTGGAAGAGTTCAAGAGCCACCAGCAAGAGCCTCAAAAGACAATCAGAGCAGGGTAATGAGTTGCGGGGGGCGAGGAGGGGGTGGACATCTCACATCTACCTATGTCTTAGATCTTTATTCTTCTCACTATCATTCTAAATTCAGTGAGAAGCCTAGAGAAAACCTGGGCTTTTTGAAACCACTCTACTAGCTACCATCTGCATTCTGTTCTTCAAGTGTCTCATACAGACATCAGGTATGAATGTTATATCTTCTCCAAGAAAATTACACATTTCTTTCTCTGTTTACTCCTGTATAGAGTAGAAGAAAAAGACTGAGGGCTCTTTGGTTGCATTGGATCAGGTGACACAGGATGAGTGGTCATAGGGAGTAACTGTTACAGTACAAAAGTTAAGTTGCCTCTGAAACTCATTCTGACAGCTACTAATTTTTACAAAAAACAAACACACAAAACTGACTAGAGGAAAAGTTGTTTTTAAGAAAGAAGTATTTCCTCACAGTGTCAGCACTGAAATGCAGTAATACAGGGGGAAAAGAAACACACCTCAAATAAATCCAGGTAGTCTACATTGTATTTCTTCAGAGTAAGATAAACCTTTCTTAGCTGTTACAAGAAAAAAAGGATCATGCCACTTTAGTACTTACGGGTAAAATGATTAGAAGCTGATGGATGGACATTGCTTCCACTGTCAGCACTTTCACTGCTAGAAATGTCATCATCTGATTCCCACACACAGGAACAAGGTGAGGAGCCATCAACTTCTTCAAACTTCCTCTTTAAAATTCCACTCATTGCTGCAATGCTGTCACATGCACCTGTAGCAGGAACAGAGGCAATGAAGCATTGAAACATCTGCCTGCTGTCCAAGTCTTCAAATTCATTTAACATGCAGGAGTTTATATATAAATCTGATACTATCACCTTTAGTTAAATGGTTCTTTAACAAGAGTTTTTAAACAACTTTTGCAGGAAGAAGTCCAAAAGACATTCTGACTTTCTTACAGGCAGTCTTTTCTTCTTAAGACAGAAGGTAAATGCCACCTGTTTTCTACCAGCACATTCAAAGTACTGTAACTAATCTCATGCATAAAATTAAATAATAAATATTTCAATTTTGGAGCAAGCTTTGGCTAAGCATACAGTACACATAATCCAATATAGTTCAGTAGAAATGTGCCTTCATATAACATTTAAAAACTTAGTTGGCACCGAGTAACATTACATAGCAAAAATCAGTGTAGCCTACCAAATATAGTTCAGAAAGAAATGCTCAGCACTATCAAATGCCCATATTTTCAATTAGATTTCAGAGCATGAGATGCTTAGCATCTTGATAGGCCAAGCCCTGCAGACACAGTTCTGGCTCATTTTGCAATTTTAATTTATGCAGAAGTTTCTTGCAGAGCATTTATGAAATTAACATATGAGTAGTGGTACATACGTAGACTATTTCCATTCATATGGATAAAGTATCAAAGGACTGAAATTATCTTCGTGAACTTTGCTTCCTAATAATACTGTCCAAATATAGCCAGAGTCAGGTTGGCCACTCCTCACTGTTTCCCTTTGATTTATAATAGCTGACCTTCTTATCTCCATTTATGGAATAACAAGTAAAAAAAATCAAAATAATTTTAAAGCAATTCCTAGATCATCTTAACGCATCTGACAGGCTAAAACATTTTTTTCTATATCTTTAATTAAAAAAAAAAAATCTTAAATTTACTGTCACTATCATTACTGATTACATCCTTGTGAAGATGGAAAATTAATTCCTAGATCTTAATTTAAAAGTTACAGACAACATCTACACTCTGACTACTAATCAGTGGAAAGTTGCTGTAAATAGCTGTGGGGGGGTAAAAAAAAACAGGTTGCTGCTTGATGCTCTCAAGCATATAGTAGCAAAAAATCCCATTCCTCTGAATGCCACTTGTCTGCAGCTTCTATAAGCTGCCAATAAAATTTATTTCATAATGAAGTTGTTTTCCTCTACTAAGTTTTGTTCTACCTTTATGATGTGTCTAATTGAAAGAAAAGAATTTCAATATAGATGTGGAATGCTAAGATAATGCGACATAATGCTCAGAACAGATGCTGCATAACATGATCTTCACCACCGAACTTGTTTGACTGCAGAGCACACTAAAAATTAAATAACGAATACATTAGGTTCTAATACTGTCAGTCACTCAGGCAGTTTTAAATGCATATGCTTGTCTAAATCTTCTCAGCTTGTTTTACTATTTATGAAAAAACTGTTTTCCTGAAAGGGATTTCTTCAGGCTAAATGCACGACAAACACTACAGGCTTAGATCTCAACCTTTGACCTTTTGTCCAAAAAGGAGTTATCACATACTGCAGAAAAAGCATTTTAATTTTTCATCCTGAGGACAAGGAAAGGTGCATTCTGTATCATTTTGGAATGATAATGAAAAAAAAGAAAAAAAAACAAAACCTAAATTGTTAAGAATCACCCATTAATATAAAAAATACACTTTCAAAAGAAAAAAATTAAAAAGGAACAAAACCCAAACACACTGGAAACCTAGAAAAATGGAGAGGGGACAGAAAACCCCAAAGGATAGGGTCAGAAACAACTCCTTCAAACTGCCCTCTGTGTCCTCACTATATCTATTGCCAACCACCTTTTCCACTGCCTCCTGCAGTGCTTACAGCACTGAATTTGTGAAATCACAATTATTTCCATGGCAACTGCCTGCAATATCAAAACCAAAGGATTACAGCTTGACTGCAGAATAGGGTAAAGAAGCAGCTGGAGTGTGAGAAAGAAAATGCTTACACTCAAACATCTCAGTGAAGAGACAGAAGAGTGAGAAAAGGGCTGACAGAGTTTACTGTGCAAGCAAAACCTAGGTCAAATCCACGTCTAAGCACATTGAAATTGTGGCTACAGAGCCTTAAAGCCCAAAGAACCTCTGTCATTACTGCACTGTAAGGCAAACCTAATAGCTGTAATCATCACTAGCGTGCAGACCATCAGAAAGAGCTAATTTCATAGCCTGAGACGATTTCCAGACAAAAGCCCTTTTGCCAGACATTGTCTTCTGCAAGTATACTACACAGTGCCTAGATGACTAACATACATCTTGCCCCTCAGTAAAGCTGTCGCAGATGGTGACAGTCTCAGTCACCATAACTGTTTACAGCTAGTAGCAGCAAATATTTTTCACACCAAAGGGTTTTTACATTTCCTTGCGTTCAGCATAGCCTACATTTGCATCACGTGCCATGACCTGGCAGTAGTAAAGCCACTGTATTAGGATTTCTGGAACAAACCGTAAGAAATGATTCCCAGGATCCCTGAACGGATGGACAGAGTAGTTTTACACCCAGCTAGCTGATACAGATAAGCCAGAAGGTATGGGAACACTGCAGAAGATGAGTATCACCATGACACTTAAAGAAGGCATAACTATCCGTTTAAAAATGTATGTATAGTTATCACTGCTGCCCAATTTTTGTTCTGAATTTCTCTTGCGGGGAGATTATCTTATCAAGAAGGTTGCTTGACAAAGCAGTCGCGCTAAAATTTAGGTGTTGTCACTTGTCTAGGATCTGTTGATTCATGTCTCTGCAGGAAAATGCTAGATAGGGGAAAGATATTTACACAACTCAAGAGCTTGGATATCACACAGATAGATTACAGGGCATCTAAACCTGTTTGTACAGACTACGTACCAGCAGGAGATACCCTCAGAATCACATCTGTATAAACAGCTGCCATTCCAGAAGCAATATTCTTCAGAAAGAGGCACATCTGCGCAGGAGCGAGGCATGTTCGATCGGATACATTTAACCCATGCCTCATTTACACAGACATCATGCAGTACCTGCATGACACATCCGCATCTCCAGGATCCATAAGCATGGCAACATACAACCCAGTACTATTTATCCAAGTGTCACTTCGCACTGTTGATCACATGATACATTGCAGTGGAAAACAGGAAAAAGCAGCAGTCCAACTTCTGGCAGCAATGAAGCCACAAAGTTTGTGGTATCTATAAAGGTTCCACTAGTCCAGAATCAGGGAACCAGGACAGGGAACTCTGAATTGTCAGTCTTTTTCTGCATTGCAGTTACAACTGAATCAGTAGTTTCAAATTTTTGGGAGTCAAACTGAAGCTACTGCAGTCACATGGCAAAAGCAAAATAAAGCCAAATATCCAAGACAGTACATTAGACGGAACAGGAATAATCTCTTACACACAGAAGTACTACAGCAGTATGCATATTCTGAAGAAAAATAAGCAAAGGTGTGCATTTCTGCATCAAATTCAGTACACAAATGTACATGACTCTACAGGAACCAACCAATGTCATGTGACTGAGAAAAACAGATGTCCAGAATAAAGTAAACACAAAATTAAAAAAGTAGTAAGTCACTATGCTCGAACTCCCAGTAAGATACCAGTGAGTTCCAGCCTTCAGAGGCAAATGCTGAGACAAGAACCAGCTAGTCAGAGATCTGCCACAGCAAACTGCAGGTTTAGGTGAAAAAGGAAGAAAGCTGGCTTGCAGAGTTCAATTAAAAACAGACCTTTGTGGATAACCATTAAATTGCTGTGTAAAAGCTCAGACGGACTTGGACCAGCATCCTGCTGTCTCACACAACCAAGTAAGATGCAGGCCGTGGAAGCTTTCCTGTGCGTTGATGTATGCTTCACAACGCAAACTCCTCACGCAGTGAAGTGCTGCATCATCCTCTGCCACACTCCTCACCACGCTAATGGGGCACTAAACTACACCGAGGCAAAGCACAGCTCAAACTGAGGTAACAGTATATCAGAACAAGGAAAATCAGCCACACGTGCCTTGTCATGAGCTGCAGGTCAGGCACCAAATGCCTGACGCAGACAAGGGTTCTGAGAGGAAATGGCAACTTGCCTCAGCAGAAGCCCAGGATGCGTGCCTGCTGGAAGGAGAATCTGTTTCCCTCACTCCCCCGCATCCATCCTTCCTCCTTTTCCTCCTCTCTGAAGAAGCTACAGGCATGTAGGGGCAGATTGACCAGCTCCCAGCTGCAGGTAGCTGCCCGGAAAAGCGAGGCCTCAAGGCACCATGGCAACAGGCTCTGCCTTGCACGGTGCCAGACAACTGGCAGACACCCCGCACCCGCAGGCTCAGAGGCAGCGCGCTATTGCTGGAAGAGAAAAACCCCATGCGGGTTTAGGGGCATCTAAAGCAGTCACAATGCTACTGGTAACCTATTGAGTGAAATAATGCAAAAGCCTGGCTAGATTGACTTCTTGTGCCTCAAAAGGCTGGAAATTTTAGAAAACCATGGTAACAATCATTACAACAGTCCTGCAGATAGCAGGAATCTCCAAACACCAGTGAAGAGCCCCAGAAGAGCTATATTAGAATTACTGGTGAGTGGAAGGGAGGGGTGACACTGCAGCATTACCTGTGGTCCTAGGAGACACTTCTTGCTGTGATGTTCCCCTGTAAGACATGCTGCCACCCTCAGTCTTTCACTGCCACCCATAGACAGAAAAAAAAAAAAAAAAAAAGGTAAAACAAAAAATAATCCACAAAACAAAAAGCACCTGTACCTTGTGGGATAGGCAGCACAGGGAGAGGTTGAAGCATTTCTCATAACTTGCACTTCTGCTATCACTTTGAAATGTGCTAAAAGATGCTAAGAAAACAGACAACAAGCTGCAATATAGAAATAGGGAATTCACAAAATCTTCAGTTAATGACGAGACCAAGACATGCTCATCCTATTCATACTCTATAAATAAATGACTGTGTTTCAAAATTCAGCACTAGATATATATACAGCTCATGTATCGTCTTATGGGAAATAGAACAAGTACAGAGCATACCTGCAAAGTCATAAACATCAAGTATGTACCATATGCAGTAGCCACAACATAAAATAGAACAGATATGCAATAATAAAATAGGTCCCTGCCTCAGATTATATATTTTCCTGCTCGCTACAGGAAACAGTTATTGACTAAAGCTCAGGAAAAACAAGATACAAATCCAAGAACACAAAGGCATTTAGGCTAAAATAAAGTCCAATTAATTGCTTCTTTCGTTCACTTATGAAATCTTATTTTGCACTAATTCCTTCTTGAGAGATGATCACATACCATAATAAAATCTACCTAATTCTTACCTGAAAATGAAAATAAAAGGCAGCCATCAAAGACCTGACGTATGAGTCATACAGTCTTTTGCCTCATCTCAACTGTATCAACTCAAAGTATGGAAAAACATAAGATAAACTCTAAAGTAGCAATACAGATTCTCTTCCAAACAAAAACCACTTCTGTGTAAATGACTGCAAACAGAACAGGAGGATGCAGAAAACAGATGTTATACACAAAACATTACTGCAAGTACTCATCACAAACAACTCCCACCCACTGGCCAGTCAGCATGTACTGTAACATGCTAGGGAGACTTGGCAAATAATTTCACAGTTAAATCATGAATATTGATGCTCACAAGCAGAGATGTTTGGGTTATTTGTTGTGATTAACATTCTTGCTGAATATACATCTATTTCTTAGCTCGCAAACAAAACTTGATATATTTTCAAGAAATTTTTCTTACCTGCTTAAAAACATCAGTAACAGAGATGGTCATGAAACAATCAAGGTGTTTGCTTAGCTACACATATCATGCTTTATTATTTTGCTCTTTGTGTAATTGACAGTTTGAAAAGGGAAAAAAAAAGGAGTCATAACTGAAAGCATCTATAGTGACAACATCGCTCACACAAATAATACCATTTGCTTGTGAAAATGACTATTCATGTAAAGGACTGCATTAATGCACACACAAATCCATTTACATGAATGCTTGCAAACAGTGAACAACAGAGGTACAAGAACATGAATCAAACAGCTGTTCAGAATTCAAATTAATGTTTGCAATACATGTTTTGGTGTATTTGGCAGCTCTAATCACAAGCACCAGTTGTCAGAGGTAGGCTCTGATAATTTCACTAGTACAGTCTGTAAAAACTAAAAACACACAGCAAGACGATTCCACTTAGGGATTACTGCATAGGCAACAGGGAATACCATTAGTATAATCTTACTCATAAATTCGCGCGTATAGCAGTGGTTAAGTTACACAGTCATAAACTAAGAAAATCCTTTACTTTCTTGCTTCAGTCTAGCTAAACCCATAGCACTAGGTAAATGCCATAGGAATAAGGCTGTGTATTTCAACCTAGGGAATTTGTTCCGGCATTGCAAGCCAAATCCTGCCAAGTCTGCTCTTTGCAGGGTTTCTATACCATCGCTTTAGAGCACTCCTGATTTCACACTTGAGTACTAATCCACGAATCTTCTAGACTGCCTACACATTGTTGTACGCTCCACTGTATGCGCCACTAGCTCCACCAGCAATGAATTTAGAATGCCATAGGGATGCTGGCATATGCTCACCTCCTCTCCCTGCACGCAGTATGGATGCGATAGTGAGTGGTAAATCTGTCACACTTAGCATGCCATAAGGTCTCCAAGAGCATGCCATAAGGTCCTACATACACCAAGTGTGCACATATCCCCTTTCTCCACCTCCAAATATAAAATGTCCGTATATAACAGTATTAAAGCAGTTTTCTGATGTCTGATTTCAACAGTTACGTGGAACACACACAATTCAGCAAACAATAAGATTCTAGGCTGGTTCTCCTAGGTCTTCTGGAATGCCTTCTCCTAGGCATGGTGCCTGAAGAGCAAAGAGAGAGGGGGTAAGAGGCAGTGATAATTCAAGCAGACATCCAGGAACTTTGCAGTCAGGGCTCCGGGGTGCAACCTGGCAGAAGTGGATTCAGAGGCACTCAACAACAGAAAAGACATTCCTGTCCAGATTAGATTTGCCTACAGAAGGGGCACAGTTTGAGACTGTGTTTCATTCATAATAGTTTTTTTAAATCTGCTGCATCAAAAACTGCTTCCACATGAGTGAATGATGCATAAATGGTACTGTTTCCTATAGGCAAACAGGAGATCAAGGAGCAAGTCATGCTGAAGATGGGTCACAAACTCACGCCCATAATACCTAACCATCATCTAAGTCATCTAGGACACTTTTAGCTGGGCCTGTCATGAAGTCATCACCAAAGTTTTCAGGTAAACCACCAACAACCTGGTGCTGACCAATTATCTTCTGCAAGGTTTTAAGCTTTGATGATGAAATTTCACTAATAATTAAAATCTCTTCATTGAACACTACTGCAGAAGATGTTCTCTTGCTTCTGTTTGAAGAACAGAAACAGTGCAACGTATTTGGCCTCCATTACTGAAGCATCTGTATCCCAGAATAAACTTTTAAGCTTGTATGTGAACCAAGAAAAGGCTTATTACTTTTTAGAATGTGCTGCAGAAGGACAGTGTGTGGCAGAGCTCTGGCCAGGAGATGTCAACTGTCCATAAAATTGAGATGTGAGCAAGACACTGCCACCTGACAACTGACTTTTACAGGTACACAGCCTTTTAAAGAAGAGTGGAAGTGATGGAAGAACTGGACTGTTCGCTGTATGAGACAGCATGCTAGCAACACATCATTATTGTATCTGTTTGCAAAAGGACAGAGCGTTTGGTTTGCTTAGCCCCTCACTAGTATTTCCTAACTGGAATGAGATTCTGAGACCACCAGCCGTGTTTTCAGCATGTTTTTGGCACAGCGCCTTTGCATTAAGCTGCTCCCAGCAACAGGAATAGCAGTAGGGTCCAGCTCTGTAGTGGAGACTGTAAATGCAAACAACTTACAAAGTGCTGAAAAATGAATGTTCTTTAACTTAAATTTTGCGTATTAGACCAGGTAGTGACATTAGTAGACATGCTGCAATCCATCCTCATACTATTTCAGTACTCATCTTCCACACCCTTCTTTTGTGAACATCTTGTACACTGCCTGCTGAGGAGCTGCACAAGATGGTAGGAAATCTTGTACATCTCAGGATACTCCTGCCAACATACACTATGGATTTAACCAGTATGTGCCAAAAGGGCCCTCAGACCTCTCCAGCTGAGACAGCATGCAACAGGGAGCGAATCAGCATGTATTTAAACACAGCCTGTCTGCTTGTTCACCATTGCCAAAAGCTAGCAGAAACAGCACAAATTCAATAGTTCTTCCTTTCTGCCCCATGATCTCTGCATTTTGGTACAGTGTTTATTCTGAAATCTGTAGTGCTTAACAACAGAGTTTTGTTTGTTTAAAAAAAAAATAAACCTGAACTACAAAAAGAACCAACGTAAGCTAGTGAAACAAAAATGTCCTGGAGCATACTTGGAAAAGTAACCCTGAACTAGGTTTTCCTCTTTTACCCAAAAAGACATGAGCAAATTCTTCCAGCTTAATGGTTTATGTATGAATGGGGGCATGCATGTGTATGCACAAATTTTAAATAGTGAAGGAAGGAATCCTTCTTACCTTGCTCTTGCAATAGTTATTGACAATAATGATGTTACCTATACATGAGAGGATATCTTAAAAATGTCTAACTTTAGGTGATGAGGGGTTAGAAATAAGAGAACTGGATGGCTTGGTATTTTGGGGGAGAGGAGACTAACAAATGTTGTAACATTGTCTGTCCTCACCTATGTGGTCTGATACCAGCTGTATAGCACAGAACAATTAAATTCTCTCCCTTTTCGGACATGAACAAATAGTGCAGAAAATAACTGGAGGGAAAAAAAAACACTAACCTGGCAGAAACCTCAGCTTATCTGTCTTCAACTTGCTATTAAAAAGAAAAAAAAAGGCAGTACTCTCTCCATGTTATCATCCCTGTCTTCCACAAATTCTGCACAGCGACATGCAATGTGTGACAAACTTTCTCATTACAGTTTTCAGCAGATGCGAAGTTCTGCCTCTATACCCAGAAATCAAAGGAATCACGTTGAATTGGCACAACTCTGCTACAGCTGTAAAAACACACTGATGTTACTTCCAGTAACTTATCAGTCCTTTACTTCCTTAAATAATGATCAGATTTACTTATTATCTCCATGGAATTTTAAATTACATACTGTAGGAAAGTGGTCTTTAATTTTCCTGTGACCCAGCTTTTCGCACCTTAATAAAACAACAACAACAAAAAAATATTCTCAACATGAAAGCCTGCTATGATTAATTGTTATTATCCTCACAGAAAAGTTTTTATAATCCATTTAATAATTTGCCTTATTAATATGTTAATACTCTCTTATAGAATGGAAGACACCAGATCCTTTCCTCTTACTCATTTCAATTAATCAAAACCAAGTACTCAGCTTTCACTTTAAGTAACCTTTGGTACTTGTGTTGTCAGCTTAAAATGGATTTTAGTATTAATTTGCAGAGGATTAATTATTTATCTATGTAACAATACCACGTAACATTTTAATGTTGCCTTTGAGACACTGCAGAACAGCGAAAATACCTCATTCAATGCTGGAAAATTAATCAGTGATTTTGATCTATGCCACAACAAAGCACATATATACTAACTAAATAAAAAAGAGGCACATTTCGCCCACCACGCAGCACTCAGGAAACATCTGTCATTTGTTCTGTTTTCTTTGCTCAGTCAGGAAGCCATCCAATGGAAATGAAGGAGAGAGAAAAAAATAAATAGAAGAGTGGCATTTTTCATATATACTGAATACCAGCTAACAACAAAAGAAGTAATACATGCAGAGAATCAGTAAGTTAGAAGTGGATTAAAAAAAATAGTGGAATTAATTCTTTAAAGGATGAAATTCCTTAGCAATGCTATTACTTGCTTACAAAGGTTTTTTAGTGATTTAGTTTGGGGCTTTTGTTTAAGGTAATTGAATATTTAACTTAAAATAATTTCTATTATATTTTAGTCACCTACACATACAGCTGATGAGGAAATCTTCACAAAAGATATTGCAATGTATTTTAATATATATATTTTATTTGCACAAAGATCACGTACAAAGGCAGGGCTTAACCATCCTCTTCCTAATGCTGACTCCACTGGGAATAAGCCTGTACCCACAAGTACATGCACAATGCATGCTCACACTCCCACCAGGAACTTTTTTCCAACTTGCTGCCTGCTTTCAAATTCTTCAGCTGTCCTGCCTCCCACTCACACACTCCCTTCTCAGTAGGGTCTGCAACCAAAGCTAATGAGTTTATCTCATTTCCACCAAGCCGGTGAGTGCTGGCAGCAGCTGATAGGGAATAGTGGATAGAAAATGTAAACCTGTAGTTCAGTAGAATACCTGAATCATTAGGGAACTTTAAAACTAGTGACTACACATAGTAGTTTTATCCAGTATCTTTCACGTTGTCATTATTAAGTAGGTATTTTTAGCCAGCAAAAGCAAAATCCATCGGCAGCAGCAGCGTTTCCAAGGAGACAGAATAATTTAAATACATGTGGAACTAGATCTTTGTTTTCATCAACTCCTCTCTGTTACTGGAGCTGGTTTGAGTAAAATTTCTCATTTCAGGAAAAAAAAAAAGTGGGGTGAAATATATAAATCTGAGATTGAATTCAACATTTTCCTTATGGTTTCAGATACATATCAACTGCTTACAAATAATCAAATATCAGGATGCAACTCATCTATTTTTCAGTTAATATTATTTACCAGTGTGCACATTCCAGTAAATAGCAGATACAAAAACAGTTTCTCAGTTTTTCAGAATAATTTTGTAAATCACTAAGTCTTATTGATGTTTTGTTTAGCAAACTTACATCAGGCTCCATTCTCTGAAGAAATGGCTAAAAGAAAACGAAACCACACCTGATGCCTACAGCTGGTTAGGTGTACAAGACATGGACAAAGGACAGAGTTTCTTCCACTCCTCTTTAGCACTCAGTAAGAGTTTTATTGCCCTTCTCCATTCTCCAGCTATTTTTTAATTAAATCCCATTTTGAGAAATTTAGGTCTTCTCTAAGTGAAAACAAGAAAACTGAATATATGCATTTTCTGGTTTTAATCTCTCAAATCTAGTAAAACTAAATTCTAATATTTTAGCAGAATCTAGCTTTATAAATATACAGTTAGATAATTTCAAACGAAGCAGAAAACTTCTAATCCTTCCCTTTATTTCAATGTGGTATAAATGGACTGTGACAACTAAATAATCCCCTTACTATATTTTCAGTGGGGTGGGAAGATGAACAACTAATTAAAAGCTGCTTGTTCATGAAATAACACTCCCAATTTTTCTATCAATGGATTAATTCAGAATACAGTATTGAAAGACACAGACAAGTGTCACAAAAATTAACAACTGCTTAAAGAACAATTAATCTGTATTATTTAAACAGGAACTTCTTCCATAAAATACTTGATATCAAAAATTGCTTAAAAATTAGGTATTTCTTAGATAATTATAATTAACTTCAAGAAATTCCAGGAAAAGAGGTCACATCAGAAATATACAGTGGTTACTTGAACATCTGCAGTAGCTCCTTTAATATAATTATGGGATTAAATGCAACAAAAAATATAGTTATCTGAAACAAATTAATTCCCATCATAGTGCTATCTCCACCAGTAACGTCAAGTAACGTAAATGACTGTTTAAAAAAAAAAAAATCTATACATTGGCAACAATATATGATCACAACTCATTTATTTCAATCAAGATTTCTGCTTCTTCACACCAGCATAATGGGGTCCTGTACTACAATAGCTATTTGCTACATGTAAAACACGCAGAAATAAGTCAGTAGAGTTCACACATTGAAATCTTCACCCCAGGGAGGCAAATATTGGTGTCTCCAAATTTTTCAGTGGAACCAGGACTTTTTTCTGTAATTCTATACCCTCAAATAATGTAGCTTGATAAACAATCCTGTTTTCTGTAACAAGTGAGTTATTTGCTACTTGCCATCCTCAATTTCTGTGAGCTAAAAGCTACTGATAACACGTAAACTTGGTAAAATACATTTCATACAACCTACTTCAACAGTTTATTGAATCTGGTATGTAGCTGCATTAGGTATTACAAGATTTGTCTATCTTGTACGCATAATTTAATTATATGCATTTTTATGACAAAATTTTTATGATTGAATTATAACCAGATACATTCATAGTATAAAAATAATACAAAAATCCACAAAAGAGCCTTCATCCTTTAAGAATTGCTCTGAGGAGCCACTCTTTCTGTATGTTCAACACTAAATAAAAATATGTACAGTTTTTGAAACAGTTCATTTTTAAGTCCTTTTTCCTAACCAAACTCAAAGAAAACAGTTTTAAATTTTCCTGCACTGTCTTACTGCTGGTAGCATACACTGTATTTTCAACAGTATTTCCATCATATGTAAGATTTCTCTTCCTGTAGTCTTATGAACTACTTCAGCATCAATGAGATGCAATATCTACACTGTCAAATGAGAGTTATCAGATGACATTAGGCATGCCTATGATTTCACTGCCTATGGATCTCATCTAAGTTGAAATCTCCTACAAAGGAGAAATAAGCTGAGAAGCTGCTTCATAGTCATTAATGAGGAACAAACAGTAAGATGCTTGCACATGCCTTTTTTTTTTTTTTTTAAGCCAAGAAATACTGTGGCAAGGATCAAGAACAGCTATTAAGGATTTTTTTTTCTCCCTTACCTGTAAACTGGCTTTCTGTGTTTCAGCTCTATCAATGCAGACTGAAAGGTTTACTCCTCCTTTTTCCATCCATCAGACAGCAGTCATCCAATAACTGAAGTCATCCTGGCATCCTCTGGAACATGCTCTCTCCTCTCTCCCCTATTTCCCGCTCCCCACCCCCATCTTCATGCTAGCAAAATGGGAAAACAGCAAGCAAACAAACAAACAAAAAAAAACCCCACATCTGAAAACCAGTTTTAATATGCTACTTAGTAATCACTGAGGATGCTCTGTACTGGCAGGTAATGACAAAATTTGAAGACAAGAAAAAAGAAGTGTACTAATAACCTTCAGCTCCAGTACTAAATTGCAATTCTCCCCTTCAGCTCCTTTTTCTAAGAAAAACCAAGCAAGCAGCTGGAGGAACACATTTACTGCCTATACACAGTCTGATATATTTTTGCATGTCAGCTTTGTACTCAGCCATCCAGATTTGCAGTGAAGAGTGCTGCTGTGCATTTAAGAAATTTTGTGATTATCAAAGTAACAATGGTGCTTTTATACAAAGCAAGACTCTGAAATCTCAATGCACATTACAATTCAGGGATTGATGACAGTAATTTCTTACTACTCTCCAATGCTGCAAAGGAATACCAATTGTGAAGGCTAAAAATAACCGTAAGGTACCAAGATATGCAGCATCAGAAGTTCCAAGGCCAAAATAATAAAGGGATGGGAGAACTCAGATTTCCCGTGGTTTTACTTTCTATCAAATTGTAACTGTACTTCAGCCATTTTAATATCCCTAAGCATCAGCTAAATACATTTTCTTCCTGCTTAAGACAGCATTTATAAAATATCTGAAGGAGAACAATCAGTAGTAACCTTTTCCTTAATGTTTTACCTGTATAAAGCCCTACCTATATAAGTGGTGTGTATGGCTCTTCATTATTTATTTCAGAGAATATCCCAAGCTGGAAAGGACCCACAAGTATAAATCCAACTCTAAAAGCCAAAATCTACTGCCCGAAGCCAATGCCTTATGTGAACTTCACCCACACAAAACTTTCTGCCTAAATAAGAACTCAAATGCAGAGAATGCGTGGGCAAACAATTTTCAACTTGTGTGCCTCAATGATACTAAGTCTACTTGTAGCCTCTTAAATCATGATGAAATGATGTTTTCCAAGACAAATTCCAAGGAGAATTTGATTTTTTATATAACCATATCAATCAGGTATCAGCTCAGCTGAAGACACGAGCGTTAAATTAATTTCATGAGAGCTTTAAACTAAAATCAAAATCAAGAATGAGTCTTCAGTCCCAGCTAATGTAAAGTTTTCTGCCACATCAAAGCATTTGTACTCCAGGATTTCCCTTTGAAAAGAAAATGTTAAGAAGTAGAAGCTGACAAGTACCTTTCTGTTTACAAATTTCTATCTTCAGCTATGGCTTTCCAATGAAATTAACTGTGAATTCCTTTAAAGAAGAGCATCTATACTCTTCGCTGAATTATTGATCTTTAACCATAGTAAGGCCAATTTGAACTAGCATACTTCCACTATAAAGTAATAGCTGTTTTAGCTTCTGGAAAAATTATCTGTCACTCTTACCATAATGAACTGCCACTAGATCCTGTGCATAACATTCAGATTCTATAAGACACCTACAAGAAAAGTGGGTGGCTTTTTATCCAAATTACGTCTATTTAACATAAAACCTCTTCCTCAGTGCCTAGAAAAATGGAAATTCATTCCTGCCTCTGTTCAAAAACTAAAATAACTCTTTGATGACAAATCCAGACAATCAATATGATTTTTTTTTTAGTGGTAAAGAACTTTCAGGAACACTGAGGGAAGACTAAACAGGCGTTTTGCCCTGATGAGACTGGCTTGAAGACATCTTCATCTTTACTTTCTTTGTTATCTGCAGAAACAAATTTAGAGTTGTGCACCAAGGCTTCACCTCTCAACCAGCCTGACTGCTGAGGGAGATGCATAGAGTCTGAGAATTGTAATCTCATAACTTATTTTAATAAAAATCTTTTCAACACAGATGCAAGATGCAATGCTGTTCCAGTCCTGAAGCACTATTAGAATAATTAGTCACAGAGAAATGAGCAGTACACATAAACAAGTCAGAATGTCTTGCTAGTACCTGCTATGAAATAAACAAGTTAATAACAACAAACACAACAGAAACTCAAAGATAGTCCCAGACTGAAGCAACTATTAAAGACAGGTAATCAGCATATCTAAACTAAAATCCAAGTAGTCTTGCTGCGGGAAAAAAAAAAGGAAAAAAAAGATAAGTAAATGAATTAAGTTTCTAAACACCAGCCTACTCAATAGAGAAAGGTATTTTAAATATGTGAAATGCAACTCTGCCAGTATATCTGGGCCCTGAGTACAAACCCATGTCCTGGGGGTTTGGCTGGGCACAAGGCCAAATTATAGCCAGTGCAGCTGGTGGCCTTGCAAGAAGATGCCCAAAGCAGCCTCACTGAGTGCCTGCCCACCCTTTGCTAGGACAACGCTTTTAAACGAAGCCTCTTGCCCTTAGCCATGCTATGACTGCACTGCAGCTGCCTCGTACCTGGCCACGTGCCCACTAGATTCAGCCCCTGATGCTGAGCATGGACTGGACTTCCCTGGGGGAATGCTGGGTTTCCCCCCAGCTGCCATCCCTGCTCTGTGCTGGAGGATTTGGCCCCTGCCCCACTGCCACCCTCAGCACCTGCCTGCGCGCCCCTTCGAAGCCACCAGCTGCGCTGGCCACCCTGGCATGGCACGTGAAGCAGGCTGTCCACCTCTACAGCCAGCGCCTTCCAAGTCTTAGCAATGCTACCTGGCTCTGCAGTGCTATTACTGGACTAGTAGGTCGCATATACACAGACGGAGGAAAGGAAAGTGGCCTTTTTGAACCCAGGCTTGTACCCAGTCCCTGCTGTGACTCAAGTGATTAGTGGGTGGGCTTATAACCCTCCAGCTATTTCAGCTTTTTTCCTTGAATGTCTGTTTTCCCTCTTTACTTAATACTTAAAATATACCTTGTTTTTTCCTCCAGAACCATTACATTGCACAAAAGAAAGGCTTCATCTGGAAGCAGACTCCTGAAATAACTTTCTGCACTTCTCCTTTTCCTGCTCATGTCTGTTGCTACTAAAATATTTGCTTCCATTTTCTTTCAGTCTACAAAGATTAAAGCTTCTTTTAGCAATCCTTTTACGCAAGGGTAACATGTTGAATGATCACCTCCTTCATATAGGACAAAAAAAAAGAATCTTCAGAGAAAAAAAGGAAAAAGTGTATATAAATTACATCTCAGTAATCCCCTCTGCTTTACCATATAATGGTACTAAGCAAATTAAAAGAGTTGCTGGTAAAAAAAAATATGATAATAATAATAAAATAAAACCCATGTTCATCTTAATGCTTTAGACAGCCCTGATTGTAAAGGTGAGCTGACACAGCTTAGTGAGTAATTAGAACCTCAAACAAATCTCTTGTATTTCATAACATCCACTGCTAAAACTGAACACGATCCTTCCCAGAATATTTCTTCAGCCTCTTTCCCTAGCAGAGCTAATTGTTCCACTCCCCTCCCTCAGCAGTCTCTAACAGTAATCCCATTTTCTTTCCCTTCAGACCTTATACCTCTTTATAAAAAAATAAAAAATAAAATTAAAAAAAGTCAGCTGTTCTATTTTATCTAATAATACAGATTTTTTTTCCCTCTCTCTCCTTTACTTTATCCCATATCTGATCCATACCTGCTTCAGTACCCATACCAATTTGCTTCCTGGAATCATGATGGATTTACTTATCTAAAGATAGAGTAGTTAAAATTCTTTAAAGCTAAATCAATAGTTCTGCATTCAGTTTACTGCTAGTGGCCTTTACTTCGTATTTTGAAGAAACACACAATAGTTAGTGAGATGGAGGTAACAGCTCACCAGTAACTGTAGTTCCTTACGGTTCACATGTACCTTCACACCAAGACTAGACCACTTTTTCTTTCTGCAACCTGGGATAGGATGTGCTGTGTCCCATCTGCTCTCACATTTAAGATTCTGGGTAGCACATTCTGCATCATTTTGGTGTCTTCTGAAATGCAAATATTTGCAAGTGGGACAGAAAGGAAGGGAAGAGATGGCCGGGGGAAAAACGTAGATTTACATGTGTCAAAGAACTCTGAATACGAGTAAGTAATGTCTCTTTTTATCTTCACTTGATAATCCACACAGGCACTTATATTGTGGGTGACTCCCAGCAGCTCCCCTCAGGTTATGTAACTTTTTGATAGGTCATCACATCGTCCTTCGTTACGGAACTACAGTAATTAGATTCTAAAGCGTGAGATCAGCTCAGGCATACTGCTTAATGAAGACACAGATGGAGGTTGGTATTTGGAGAAATCTACAGGCAGACGTTTGAGACTTACCCATTTGTTCATCAGGCTACTGACCACAGGATCAGCAACTTGCCTAAGAAACATAGTGGCTACTACCTGGCTCAGGAGCAGAAGTTACCACCTCAGATATAAACACGGGAAGCAGTCAAGTTTTCAACAGGATAAAGCTGTCCTGAAAGATTGTCACTACGACATCTGATTACATTCCATACACGTGGTCTAGAAATAAGAATCTTATTCACCATTCTGCTATCAAGATTCCAGGCACATATGTCATGTTCCCTACCTTACATCTATCGGACCTCCTGAAAATAGAGAGACTTTGTAACCCCTTCTTTCTCAGTGTCCTACATTCTATGTGCCTCTCAAGACATGAAATACAGGCCAAGAGCTCTGCAAACATGCCTTGGAACCCATGAATATCTGGCACTCATGTGCTGGCTCCATTCTTCCTGAGGCACTTGGTTTTTTGCAGTCACACCATTCAAAAAAAAAAAATCCCACCCTGCTCCAGCAAAAACATATCTGTTGCTATGAACTGATAAACTGCAAGTAGCAGGATAAGGAGAAAGGCTCCTGAAAACACTGCGTCTTGCCACGCTGGAAGGTGCGGTCATATAATTTGAACAACAGCGAGCGGCTTGCTGAAAGATCTGTCAGCAAATAACAAAGGGCAGCACCTCTAGAGAAAGCTACGAAAGCCTGGCACAGAGCACTACTTAGGTGTCAGAGACAATGTGGCCTAGGAACGACCATCACTCTTAGCGCCTGGCTGGAAGATCAGCTGTGGCACTGAAATCCAAAATGACCAAGAATATGACCAGAAACGACCAACCTGCCTAAAATAAGAACACCTCCCATGGCTAGGAGCCAAGAGTTAAGCCAATGGCCAACACAGTTCATGAGAGGAAAAGGCCCAACCTCTCAAAAAGACTCTCAAAGATGGAGTCGGAAAAAAAAAATTAAAAAAAAAGGAGAATTGAGGTTTTTTTCCCCACAAATGGTGAGCAAATGCTGTCATCTACAAGCCTCAGAAATCTTTCAAGGCATGTCGGATTCCAACAATCCAAGATTTAAATGGTGAGAGGCTCCGCACAGAACCTGTGTGAGTCTCTGACCAAACCAGAACTCTGAAATCAGAAGCAGCACCATACGAAAATGCAGCAGGCATACAAGTTATATTGGCTGGAATGCCCTACTGACTGCGTTTACTGAAGCCTGAAGGGATGACTGCTCAGCAGCAGCTGGATAACTGCAGGCGATGTAGAGTGAAAACATGTCACCCTATAGTTCGAGAATCTAAACTCTTTCAAGAAAGAACATGATTACTTCATCGTAACATTCAGACATTTTTACTTTTTAACAGAACATAGAGGACTGTGCCATTTCTGAAGCAGCTGTGCCTAACAGTATTTGTTTCAGTTTACGACAGTAAAAAAAACAAGCCTTTTTGATATAGCATATGAGGATGCTAAAAAGTGGCAATACTGGTCAGTGGACATGACAACGTTATGTGAGGTGGAATTTTTCAAGGAGCTGTAAACACTATTCTAAGATGGAAAGAAAAAAGAAAAAAGGAATACACTGCTTTCTGTGCAGCTGTAAAGAGCTATAAGTTCCTTTCTCAGTTTTAAGGGAAACGGTACTGCAGACCTCTGTTATAATAAGCAAGTTTTTCTTTAGCCCCTGATAAACAAAACCAAAACAAATTCTCCTTTCCTCTTAAAAAAGAAAATACAGTTCATATAAAAAACACCAGAAACCTCTGTGAAAACACTTCCAGGTGGGAACAAATTTCAAGGCAAAATTGAGAAACATATTCAAGGCAGACTAATTTTCACCTCTTCAAGTGCAAGTTGCATAAATTTCAACTCCTCAGACTCCCACCCACTTACCAACATCCATCTGTATTCCTTCAATCAGTTTAACAGTACAGTCACCTGCCTTCAGTGAAATCAAAAGTGGAATAATAAATGAAACATGGGAGAGAAAAGGTAAGCAAAGAAATTCTGCACAAGAGTATATATGATTTCACATTAATTCATCTGTGACTATCTTACAAAGCAGCTTTCCAGCATGGAAATTATTTCCAGTTCCAATTATTTACATACCAACACGTTTTATAGTAACAGCCTGAAACATCAGATTTTAAAAACAAGACTCTTATAAACCATAATCTAGATGTCATGACTGAAAGACAAAATTAAGCAAACTTAACAGAACAAAACAAAAACTGACAATTTTTTTTTTTTTTCCAAAAGAAGTTTTTAGCCATATCAGCTTCGTAAGGAGTGTAATGCTGGAATGGCAAGGTAAGAAAAGAGATGGGGTACTGCCCCTTTTGGAAGGAGCACAGACAGACTGGCAGCAAAAAGGCAACTGATAGCTAGTTCAGGGAGGGATAGAACCTTCCCCCCCGTGACAAGTTTATTATGAGACCATACTTAGTCACCACCACTGAGTATCTGAAAGATTAAGAAGTGTTCTTTTTCTTTCTGCTTATTTTGCAGGTCATACAAGTTTCTTCTTTTATTTATATTCCATCTTTCTCTACTAATGCTCTGACTTGATGAAACCTTCAAGCTGATTTTGAATCGAGCCAGTTCTGCCCTTGCTAACAATTAGGCATATAGATTCAACCCCCCCCCCCCCCCCCCCCCAAAAAAATGCACGTCCCAGGCTGCCTGAAGACTTTCATTATTTTATTAATCACTTTAATAAATATCAAAGACCATTTGTACTTGGCAAGTATAAGATTCCCCTTCCACCCCTTCTCTTTTAGGGCCATGGGTGAGGTATTTTATGGAGAAGGAACTACAACATCAATCTAATCCCTGTATTTCTGTCATAAAATCAAAGTTCCTATTCAAATTAGGAATGTTTTATATGGGATGCTCACGGTAATCAATTCCCACAGATGCTAATAAACCTGCATTACTGAATGCAGAGATATGTGCGCGTGTATTCAAGTGTTACTCTAAGTTTGTTAAATGACAAACAGCACTAATACTGTTCCTTTTTTGACAGTCTTCAGTAGTTCTTTAAGAAGCCTTCACTGCAGAGAGTAATGTAACATAATGAAACACCCCAAAACATAAATCTGTGAAGCTGAATATTCTGACCTTAAATTGTTCTACTGATATCAGTTACAAAGTTCTAATTCAGACAGGAAATGTGGAAAAACACCAAGAACAGGGTAATCCCAAAATACATTTTTTCCAAACATTTGACATTGACCCCAAGTTAGCATTGTGGGCACCTGTCATTTTTCAAAGAATTAAGTTAAAAATCAACTTAATTTATGTTTGATAATTCTGCCTCGTGTGCCACCATTCTAATTTCAGCCATATGCAGTCTCCCAGCCCTTCTATTTCATCTTTTTCCACTACAACTTTTGGCTCTCTCCACCCAGTGCAGCTTAATGCATGACTCCACAGCTACCCTGTGCTCAGCCTCACAGATTGAACACGTGCCCTTAAAAGCAGCTTTACACTCAGATGCAGTTAATGCTGGGGGACTGGCCATAAATCACTCTATGTACATTTCTAGAGAGCTCCTAAGTCTACACCAATATCTTAAGGCCAATCTTCTCTAACAGATTTCAGATCTTCTGGCCATCAACACACCAACCAGTTATCAAAGAGAAGTGACCAAATGGTGATTTTCAAGTACACTATATGGACAAATAGCAAAGTTGTTAAAAAACACTGTACACAAATAGCTTGATAGATCAGTTGCCCTTTCTTAAATTCAATAGGTGCCTGATTTGTCACGATCCTTGCAAGTAGAAAAGTTCATTATTTACCTTTTTATTGTGTCATAGCTAAGGTGGAGTTCAGAATGTCTGCACAAAGCTTTGCTGATAAACTAAAACGTACTTGGTCTCCAGGTGACGTTTCAGCCACACCAAAGTTTGTTCAGCAAACAATCCACCTGCACCTCCACATACAGATTTGCAGAAGAGTTCTGAAGAGGACACTCAGGAGGAAATTGGAGTCTGGTCCCTATTTCCAAAGCATTGTGTACAATACAGAAACAATTGTGTGAACATGAAAGCAAGCCCAGATGTCCCTTTGCTCAGCTGAGTGACCCGGTAATGAGGCTTGAGCGTTACACCCCTTTTTGTCTCTTTTCACCCAGAAGACACACTCCTCAGCATTATCTGCTCCAAATTATGTTACAGCTTGTCATTTATGACACACTTCTGAAAGATGCAGGTGCGGGCTGGAACACTTTCAGGCTGAGGGAAGAACAGTAACCAAGTCTCTCACTTTCTTAGGAAGTGCTCTCAACTACAACAAACAAGTGCATGCCTATCTTTTGTAACAGAGACGATCCTATTACATCAAGAGTCCACCCACAGAAGAGGGATCAGTGCTGGGGATTCTCAGTGTACACAGCTGCCTATACTCTAGAGATCAGAAATTCAGACATACTACTTTGCTAATATGTTCACTTTAGCCATCTAGAAATCCCAGTGAAATGCAGGATGACTGAGCTTTACTGTGTTTTTTAGCATAGGAAATAAAGCATTACATTAAAGGTTAAAGCAGTAGAGAACTGCCAAACTGATTTCCTGAGTTGCAGATGCCTTTTTAATCACCTCCAGGGCAGCACTGGACAAAAATGATTCTCTAAATCACAAACTTCACCGGCAACATGCCAAGAAAACATCATGTTTGGCAATGAGAAGCAGCACAGCGGAAAGAAAGCACTGGGAATAATTTTAACCAAATTGCTCAAGCCATGTCAAATACGGGAAAATAACATTTTGTCACTGAGCACACAGATCTCTTTTCAGACAGATGAACTTCTCAAGAGAGGTCCTATAAAAATCCCGAAGTTGACATTAGAAACAAACAAACAAAAATCAGCCTTTCTTATGCATTAATTCTTAAGCCTTAGTTAAGGGCAATTTTTAAAACAGTGACAGAATCTGCTCTATTCTGCATCATTGTGGATTTATAATAATTCTGGTGAAGTTAATGAGCAATTGAAGCTGGAGAATGGGCTTTTGTTCAGTGTTCAGAGACACAAAGTCAAAGAATCACATGCAGTGACAAGTCACTCAAACTCTCCTATATTTAGAACTTGTTATATGCATTTATATTCAGTATGGCTGTGTAAGGGAGTATATATTAGGCAAAGCTCTATTTTAATCTCTACTAACTTACTAGTGTACTTTTTATGGACCTTCTTATGCAAGCCAGATCAGCCATTTGTCTTAAAATCTGGCTATGCAGGTAGCTGCATCCCCTGATGAAAGATGTAGTGCTTAAAACTCATTATACAACGTAACCAGAGGGCAACTGGGGTGGAAAAAAAATAACGTCTTTATGTCTGATGAATGGATGGATAGAAACTATCTGACAGTTAAGTGTCGTCCTGTCACTGAATAAACAAACATGACACCAACAACAGTTCTCTTTTACAGCTGCAACAATAGGGGAAATACTGAAGGTCAGCCATCAGTCACATCAATATTTGTGTTCCACACAGAACACAGAGCAACATAATGTTAAGTGCGAGTGAAAAACGTGTGTTTGTAAACAAATCAACTTCTGTGAGCTACTAGCACGGGCATTAACAACTTCCTTATGGTACCACAGAGCTGTGCTAAAGGCAGCCTTTCCATACATTACATATGAGATAGTAATATGTTTTTTTTTTTTTTTTTTTTTTTTTTTTTTTTTACCATTCACTGTTATGGATTAAAATTTAATAGAATTTGAGTACAAAATGGAAGATACAGGAGAGCCATTTCAAATATTTATCAAACAAGCGACTATTTATGATACTTCAGCCTACTAATGCACTGTTCTCACTGAGTACTTCAGCACACAAGACAGAAATAAAACGTTTTGCAACAAGTTGAAGTTCTAAATGAATGCTGATTGAATATATATGAAATATACATTCTCTAGTCATCTATCACTAGAATTAGGCTAAAAAAAGGCTAAATATTCTGAATTTAAATCTGTTTAAAAGTCAAATAATCTAATACTGAGATGCAAGTAATATAGGCATTAAAATATATCCTAATGAACGTGATTTTTCACTCTAGTGACTGGATACAACAAGAGAACAAAACATTTTCTTCCATAAAACCAAGCAATTTTAGCTACATTCATGGCGTTTCTTCCACTTCGGCTGATATTTACAGACTTAATCTTATACAAACCTTAAGAAAAACAGTAGTTTTGAAAATAATTGACTGTGTTTGTTCTACAGATAATGCATAATTATAAAAACTGATTTTCTCTCATCTTATTAGGAAATTTAGTCATACGCAAGATCAGAAACAGATTCATGTAGCGTATTTCATCAATAATATACCGGATACTGGCAAGAAATCTAGACGATGATCAACACATGCACTACTGAAAGTCTTTAAATTACCTTTATTTAGCACTAAGTATGGTTTTCTTTTAATTAACATTTTTATCAGACCACTCCTAAAAAAAAAGGAATTGAATTAATTCCTTTTGATGTGTAGCGTGGCTTAAGTCTAAGCCACACTACATTCTGAAGACAAAGTAGGAATTTTCTTTAAAATCGCTATCCATAAGGGAGGTACCATAATTACCAGAGAACCTCACCATGCAAACACCAGTTCGGTGTGATCATGCACTGACACCTAGTGCATACTTGCAGTTAAGAAATGCTGCTGCTGCTTTTCTAATTGCCCATGCAGGACAAATGGTACCAATACATTCCTGCTGACAAGGCGTTCCACAGATGGACTTTAGTTTCCTTTTTCTAATTAGAGACACATTAGGGTGTGTAGTATTTCATACACAAGCATGAAAGCACATGTAGTATAAAAAACATGTATGTCCCCATACATGAACGACTACCTTTGTTTTCCACCCACAACGACAGACTGGTGAGTAGTGCCCAGCACCCCAACGAAGCCATGCAGACAACGAAGTTCCCAGGGCCGGACCAGGGCTCTGCACACCTCCTCCTCTACACAGGGAGGCCGAGGGCTCCCATACAGCGAAACTACTCTGTTTCCATTACGGAGCAGATGGTGATAGAGATGAGCTGAAAAGCCCTTAAACGTGAACAGCACATGCTGAGGAACAACAGAGGCTGCAACCGCAGGATTTATAGCCCAGAACAACCCAGGGTCAGTGACCGCATCGTTGCATTGTTGTCTCCTCTGCTGCAGCTCAACAGCGAGGCAGATGCCAGCCACCTGACCCACTCATCCTGCTTTCCACACAACCACCAGCCCCGCAGCCTCTCCACATACAGCGGAAGAGATCTGAGATTGCAACTCAGAACTCTTTCTATTCTTTAGTCGCATGTAAGGGATTCTTTCTCCCAAACTTTACACATTTCTCAAGCATAACACCTGAGCCAGCAACTACCTTCTCTTGAATTTTCAGGGAGCACTGGACAAATGGTTCAGTGAAAAACTCTGCTGCCTAGTATTACAAGCAACATCGGAAAGGCAAATATCAAAATAAACCGTCAAGCTAACAAAAATGAGTTTGTTTGTTTCCAGAGGTGGTACCTGATACACTACCAGATGCTGTCAGTCACCATAAAGCTTTGCATACCCATGTTCAAATTTTGAATATTCATATCCTGATTTTCTTGAATTCCCAAATGTAAGGATGCCCAAAAGTCGTGTAAAACGTTCTGAATGACACTGCTGCAGGCTGTAAGCTACCATTTAACCTTAGTGTTGAACTGATTCAAGAATTGTTCAAGAGAAGGGCGACGCAGAAGTCCAAACTACACACACCTACCTTGTTTAATCTATTTACTAGGGGGCCAATAAAGGAAAGAGAAAAAAAAAAAAACCAATCATTTCAGAAATTTTAGGGCAGTTTAGGCTTCATTTGAGAAACCTGATGCTGCCTCACAGTAGTCATGCATGGGTCTGGGTGCGAACCCTGGTTTCTCTCTCACACGTATGCCGCTTACTTTGATGCAAGCTCAGACACACGCAGGCGACAGCACTAGTGAAAGGTCTTTCACAAAGGGGTGTCTCTGAGCTACCCCAAGAAAAGGAACGCTGGAGGAAGCAGTGGTGCCCCGCCACCTCCATCACCCACACACTGCTGCCAACGGGGAATCTTCAGACCTCAGGACCAGCATTCGGGAAGCGTCAAAGCTCTAATCATGACCCTGAGCTTTGCCCTCAGTCTTCCTAAACTATTTTGAGCAAAGCCATCAGTATATTCACCTGAAAAGGTGAGGGGTAGGTATACACATGAAAACACATACAAGATTACCACCACTATTCACAAATTTTAGTATGTGAATTATGTATATTATTTTAGGACTCTTGTATTAAAGCATCTAAGTCCATTTTAAAAGTACCTGTTTTATCAATTCATCTTGGAAACAGTGTCCATCAAGCCAAAGTAGATACTAGTGAAAGCCAATGCAAATCCTGAGCAGCTTTAACTCTCAGTATTTTATATGCATATATGATGTTTACAAATGTGGCTTCTTGTTTGTCAGGACCCCACTTGGAAGATGTTTTCCAGGCTATAATTACAATAAGCCATTACAAATTTTCTACCATCTCCTATACTATGACAAAAATGAAAATTGGTAACCATGTTCCTGACAAAAAGGAATTCACATTTACATGTAATCATACAAACAAAACATAGATTATTAAAGGGGGGATGGGAGCAGGACACCAGGGAGCCTGATCAGCTCCTTTCATGGATCAAAATTGCTTCTGTAATAAAGAAAATGTATACCCCCTCAAACCATACACAGTGTTCTGTTTTGCAGATCAAAAATCCTTGTTGCCATGGGAACTGCAAAAAAGTCAGTCATGACATAGCAAGGCTGTAACAGAAACATGTCTGCTGGGAAATTACCACTAGTCCTGGTTTTCTTATCAAAAATGCTTGTGTTATTTTCAACCTGAAAACAAAATGCTTCCTCAGATCTTACTTCCATACTCTCCCCTACAAGTATCTAGCAAATTTCCACTAAAAATGATATATATCATATCAATTTATACAGAATAAGGTAAGCAAAGAACGGTTTAAAAAGATGTACTATGTACAACATAAGAATACCAGCTTGCACATTTCTTTCCCAGATACACTTGGTACAAAACGTGCACTCCTGATTTACATTGCTCAGTCTATCTGTGCACAGGAAAATAAACAGATCTTTTTTTTTTAAAAAAAAAAAAAAAGACTAAAGCACTTGGTAAGAAGCACACACAAGAAAAAGAATATTGCATAGAACAGATTACATAAAGCAATATTTACAATGCAATTGTTTAAAGCAGTATTTCAAGGTTACTTATACATACAGTTTGCTTTTGTACCTGTGTTCTCACCAGGTAACAAAAATTAACGTTTGATTGCTAGAATAGAAAACCATCCCTTTTGAGAATGCTGTTGACACTTCAAAGCAAAGTGAAAAATCAGAGTCATGCAATTCCCACTTGAACACAAACAGCTCCCAGAAGCGTGAATAAAACAACAACAACAACAAAAATGCTGATCAAAGCATCCATGTAATAACATGGAATTCACAATGCAATCAAACATACCCTTTACAGCACCCCATTATAATCTTACAGAAATGCTAGACTTATTTTTCTGTCAAGCATGTGTAATGATGTAAAGTGTCTCGAGAACACCACACAAAAACTGTTAAAATTAATTGACCTCTGTGCTGGTCTGTAGCACAATGAAGTGGGGAAGAACCCTGGAGAAAACAGTTTTGCAGAACAGTATCTGCAGAAATTGCTTTTGTATGTAGAAGTAGTCTCTCTCTAATTATATACGTATATTAAATACATCTTTGTTTTAACACAGCAATTACTTAAACATCAGATTATAGCAAAATACTTCTAAAAGAAATCTTGGAATCTAAGTGCAAGTGTAATCTGCAGACTGGCTCACAGTTTTGGATAGTTCTGAAGAGCTGTTATCTAGGAAATAAATTCTTTGTTAACTGTTCAAACCACACTTGCTTATCAGGCTGCACATTATACAGAATATAGGACTACCAAAACCAATTAGTTTGATTAACTCTTCATTTCATGCCTCATGGAGTGCAGATTTGGGTAGCTATCTGGAAACATAGTCATGCCCCCTCTCCTTCTTGTCTTGGTCTGCCTAGCCTGGCACAGAACCGTGCAGGTCTCATGAAGTCCTCGGACAAGCCATCAAACTGCTGAGGGCGATCAGAGCAGTGGGAGTCATCTCCAATGGAGACTGAACTCATCCAGGAAAGGCAACAGGTTTTTTTTTCATGACAAAGCCATACAATAAACAGGATAGTTGAAGGACGGAGTAATACCTGCATCTTTACTAGAGCTGGAAAATTTGCAAATATATTTAAACCGAGCTTAAGAAGTCAAGTCATTTACAACAACAAAACGAAAGAGTTCAGTATTCAATACTTGGTATTGCAATATTTATAATGCCATATACAATATATATAATACCATGTACAATACAATAAATTTATATTCACAATAGCATGGCATTATTCATTTGATAAACTGGTGAGGAAGAACAACTGTGGACTAACAAACCAACTAATGTAACTAATGAACTGATACAACACCACAAAGTATACTACAGTAACAGTAAACAATTTTTTAAAAGGAAAATAAAACAGGAAAATATTTAATCTTCTAGATCTTATCTGTGTATATCAACTCTTCACTTAAAGCTGCATCTATTTGATGAGTCATTATTTCAGTAATAAGGATGCTCGGCATTTGTCAGATTCATACAGCCATTAGGCAGACATCTTCGCTGCCAGGGTCATCAAGCCCCCCCCTTTTCGTCAGTTCATTGTTCCACTAAATTAGTCACTACCAACCACCTGTAAATATGCCCCTATTTACATTTCACTATTAAATAAGTAAATAAATAAAAAGAAGCCACGGCACGGTTCAGTCCCACTCACTCCCCTCTCCATCTTGCACAAACACATTGATGCGTTACATCAGCGCGGTGGTTACAGGGTAACATCTGCCTGTGGCTGGGCGCTGCTACTCCTGCTACCGGACTGCCAGCGTCACAAGCACAAAACCAGGCTGCGTTCAGATCATCGGTATCCTCTTTACAAGGCTTTTTGTTTTTAAATTACACCAATTTACAATAGTGGACATGTGTAATCACAACACAATTACAATATCCTGCAGTTGTTATTACTTATTTCCCCCAGCTATTGCTATGCAATCACAAAGGCAGTAAATTATTTAATATTGTCTTTAGAAGGACCTGTCAGAATCTGAAATCTAAACAGTAAGGCATAAGTCAGCAATAAATTCACAATAATATAAAACTGCAAACTGCAAACACTCCTCGCTGAATCACGTAAATAAGGGCTCCTGTAGCGTGAAGATGACAGCCAGTATCCGACTGCTTGATGTTCCTGAAAGTGCCTGAGACTGGGCCCACTTCACTCAAATTGTGGACAGATTTCCCTAATATCAACCAACATCACACCACACACAGGTGAAAGCTGTGTTTCTTTCAGGGTAGATAAAGTAAATGGATCTGAAGAGCTATGCTTAGGATCCCTGTGATCATTGTGAAGTAAAGGATATTTAGTCATAAAGATAAACAGAAACCATCTCTGAAGGTCTCAGTTTTTTAATCCATTTTCTATCTTAAGCACACGATAGCTGCAATTTTTACTGACTTGTCTTCAACTAGTGAGGTACGCTGCCGGGCTAGCCTGAACCACGCTTCACAGGATAAACACCACAAAGGTAAAATACCGAAACAAATCAGCAGCCAGGAGCAGGCGTACAGGACGGGCAGCCCCCTCCTTGCAGCCAGGCTTTAGAGCAGGGTTTCAGAGCCCACAGCTCTTGGAGCTTGCTGTCCTCTGACAAGAGCAGCACAGAGGCAGTCCGGGAGCCACCACAGCGCCGCCTCAGCACCGGAGCTCACGTACCTTTCTTTATTCGCCCCAACGCCTGCCAGAGTAACAACGCAAAACGCTCCGGCTCCTCACACCATCACGCCTCCCGCCGCACTGACGAGACAAAGGCGGCCAACTCGGACTTCGCAGCCGTTCGGGGCGGCGCTCGGCGCACAGCGGCACGGAGCGCTGCCAGAGCCGCCGGGCACGGCACAGCACGACCCGGCTCGCCTCGGCTCCTCCAGCCCGCTCCCCCCGCCACCTGCCCTCGCCTCGCCTCGCCTCACCTCACGCCGGTGCCGCCGCCGCCGGCCGTCGGGCTCCAGCCGTTGGGCTCGCGCCGCTTCGCGCCTCCTCCACGCGCCGCCCTGGCGGGGCCGTTGGGCTCGAGCCGCCGCTGCCAGGGCCGCCCCCGGACGTGCCGCGCGCACCTCCCCTCAGCCTGGCCCCGCCCGCCTCCCCTGCGCCTCCTCACCTGCCCCGGGCGGCCGCAAGCGGATGCCGAGGCCCCGCTGCCCGCCCGCCTCAGCGCCGTGCCCGAACCGGGAGGGCTGAGGAGCAGCGGCAGGGCAGAGGGACCAGCCTCTGGATAAGGGGGAGCTCGAGCAAAAGCACGCCTGTCTGCTCCGAGCGCGCTGGTAGTGTTGGCGCTAGGCTGCCGGTGCGTACAAATCGCTGCAGGAAGCATGGATTGGTTCTTGAATGGTATCCTCTGTACAAACGTGTGTATCTGCTTATTTTTCACAGCTCTCTTGCCACAAAACCAACGAACCGGTCGTAGCTTTGCTAATTCGGTGATGGGATTTCAGACTTTCTCTCATCTCTTCCTTTCTTAGACACTACCCTGAGCACTGATGTTTTCCAGGCAGAGGGGAAAATCGAATTGCAACGCTGCGGCCTAACAGCTCGCTACAGTAGCGCTGTAACACTGATGTGTGGAATTAAAAATCTCAACAAACCATTAGTGATTGAAAACCGTAAGAGAAGAGATGAAGGAAGCCGTCCTCCTACTCCATTCGGGGCAAAGTCCATTCAGACGTTTTTGCCCTGATCTTGGGTCCACGCTCGGGGGTAAGACACATCACGTATGTGATCAGGTGTGTTCGGTTTTCCTGATGTGCCACAGAGATGTACATGAGTTCAGGCTGGGATCACAAGACATAAAGGCTCTTTCTTTGTGCCCGGAGGAGCAACAAGGTCGAGATTTTGCCTAGCTTTTAATTTGTTCAAGATGGTACTTGAAATTTACAACAGAGAAAATTTCTTTTTAAAAATAGCACTCAAATGTGACTGCAACCTAAAAATTTGGCTCCCCTACTTTCAGTGTTGCACATACTATTTTTTTAAGTCCATGTCTTACAGGATCACAGACAACTGCAAGTGTGTAAATGAACTCTTGCTCATTTTAATACATTGAGAGGATAGTCATACCTTGTAATTAAATAAATATATATATATAATGACAATTTCTTGTTCCTCCATTTTACAGAAAACTGCTTTGTTTCTGTATAGGAAGCACAGGAAGCTTTCCTAGGAGAGAATAAATACCTTGATACAAGGCATTTTCCCAACATACATCCAGACATCTCATAAGGGATTCAATAAAGTTGAGATTCAATTAGGAAATCTGCATGACAAGACTGACACAAGAAATACTTGTATTCTTTCCCCCAAAATGCAAATTTTTTCTCAGGTCCACTGCCACCACACTTGCAATGCCTGTTCTACACCTGTCTTCTGCATTCTTATACCAGCACTTCCACAGGTACGTGCACAACACTTAGTGCATATGCCAGCTCCTTGGCAGTGAAAAGCACTGTGTATAAATTCACCATAGAAAATTAGTATTATTGTGTTTTGAAATTATAATTGCATTTGGCACCCTAAGATTTTTTTTTTTTTAAGTTATGAATTTGATGCTTTAATAGAAGTTCCAGCAAAGTTTCTGCTGGCTTCCACACCCTCATGCCTTAAAGTAAAATAATAAATTATAAATATTTTACAAATTATGTAGAAAACAAAATTTTCCTTACAACACACACACATACACAAAGTTTGATTTCTAAAGTAAAATATCATTGAAATTATACATACTGTTCTGTAGCCTTGGTAGCCAGTTTCTTTAACATCTGATTTTCTAGTTGCCTTAGAATACCTGACATGAAAAAGGGGTTTAGGTATCGTGTACATAACTGTTATCCTACTCTAGAATGGTTTGTAGTAGGATTAATAACCTGATGAGAGTAAATGCAAATCGTAATAAAGATCTTCCTTAAAGCATACAGCTTCAACATTTGACCTTTCACAATTCTATTATTGAGTTTTAGTCACTATTCCCTACTTCTAATATTTTATATATTCACATTTTATTGTCATAGCACCTCTTGAGAGCCAATAATTTTTAGTGATGGAAACAAAGACAGAACAATTGAATACAATAAAAAATGAAGTCTTTATTCTTTTGGCTCAACTGTAATGTGGTTTACTGGTCTTTATGGTAATAGCATTTTCCTGCATGCAGTTCACCGACACACAAGTCAATATTTTTGTAAAAGGAGGAGTCAACATCAAATTTTTGCTTGTGTAAGAAACATAAAATGTCCTGATGTGATCAATTTTACAAGTTTGCTATTTAATCCCTGTGGGAAAAAAAGAAAAAAAAAACATCGTGGATCCCATATTATATTTAGAACAGTTCTAGTGCAGCATGAATCAACAAGAATAAGAATAGTCTATGTAAACAAACACTGGTAAAGATCTCATGAATAAAAAGACTACCTTGAAACTTCTGATGCAGGCAGTGCTAGAATTTTAAACAAATCTTCCCCACCACATTTCAATTACAAGTTATATCTATTTGGAAGCAAGTGCATTTTGGACTCAGTTTGAAACGTATTTCACATTAAAATGTGTGCAAAAATACAGTACTAATAAAAAAGCAGAAACCTAAAGCTACCCCATTCTCTCCTTTGTTTCTTATTTTGTGAAGTTCTTGAATTAAAAAGTGCTATGGATAGAAAGTAATAAAAGTGACAGTGACATCAACCTGAAGATAATTCTCATTTCTTATTTTATGTACAAAACGCTGAAAAATAAAATAAAATGATATTTTTACAATATTTATATTCTCTTAGAAAATTCTATCCATGTATTTTCAACAGATTGAGCAGTTTGCAACAAATCCTGTACAGTCTGACTATACACCGTACAGTATTCACTTAAAATTTTAGAATGCAAAGCAAGAAGCTCTTCAATAGCTGCAAACTATTGCTTGATGTCATGAAAGAATGATGACTGATTGAACAATTTGTTTCACTTAACCACTGAGATATGGCTTCCCATATTAGACTTTTAACAGTGGAAGGAGTAAAATTACAGCAGCAAAGGCAAGATAAACATGCATCAGTGATAGCTTCCAAACTATCTATAATGGTACAGAATACTTTATATTAGCTGTTAAAAGCTTGCAAACTACACTTATTGTGGTACATATTTGATGCAATAAATATTGTGCACAGGTCATTATTTGTTTGCTCAAACATGCACCACAGGATAAAATAACTATTTACATAGACGGTACTTTTTTAATCAACACATACGATGTCAACCTTGCTGAGAGCAGAAGATGGCTAAACAATACTGCAGGGTGAAGCAGAACAACTTCATAATCCTTAAGTTTTGTGTTGTTTTTTTGTTGTTGTTGTTTGTTTGTTTGTTTTTGGTAAATTAAATTTCCCAAGTTCAGGTAAGCTGTTTTCCACAGAAGAATACTTAAAAATGGACTTCATGTCCCTCTCTCAATTTTTTTATGTAGAGTTCATTCAACTACAGTTAAATGACTTATGAAAAAATAAAACATCTGTTCTATTATTGTAGACTCTATGGGACTTTACAGGCACATTAAAATTTGTCTGGATGAGATACTAGATGGATACTGTTATTAAGCACCTCAAAATATAGAGCCACCCTGAAACATGGAAGTAGTCAGACTCTGCTGCTTTGTGCGACGTCATGTTTTTCCATGCATGAACTACAAGTGCAGCATGCCTTCATGCAAATCACTTCTGTCTGTACATTATAGAGAATCCGAGAGTAGAACACCTGGTTCTCATAACCCCTTCCCCAACATAAAACCCATTTACAAAAATAGTCACATATAATAGTAAACAACCTGTGAATTAAAAAATAATAAGTTCACCAACACTGATTTTTGTAAAAATATGGCAAATGTGGCTGTTGAAATGCAAACAGTGGATACAATTTTTATACTGAGTGTTTCATGTTAAACACAGAGATTCATAGGTTCGCACCTTTTTTTTTTTAACCGATCCCTACAGTCTGATTGGCCATTTTATCTTCTCTTCAGCAGTGTCAGCTGGTAATAAAAACAACAACCTCCTGTCAAGATGTTACCCTGTTTTACAGAGTTGCAGTTTGATGACGAGGGGTCACTGTCTTGTTATAGGCACTGACCTTTTATATATATATATATAATTATATATATATTTATATATGTAAAAACTGTCAGTTTGGCATGTACCTCCTACAGGAGTCCTGTTGACACAAATACATACTTTCTCAGGCTGTAAACAGTTTATCACAGAATTCTGTGTTACTTTTTACTTTCCCTGCTGTCTTTACCTTTATCTTCTTTTTCTGATTTGTCTTTCTCATATTTATCCTTGTCTGGCTTTGTTACACTGTCATAGGATGGTGGGGAGGTTGTGGACGGGGTCATATCTGTTTTCTCTGGAGTGGAGTTCTCATTTAGTTTATCCATAATCATATCTTCTTTTGTGGGCAGATCATCTTCATCTTTACCTTTATCCTGATTAAATATACATGAAACTTTTTTGACTTTTTGCCTTAAAAGGTGACGCCTGAAAGCACGTTGAATAACAACAGCAGATACCTCCTCCTGTTTCCGTTTTAATGTGGTTGTGATTGGTTCATAGGAGACTTTAGAAGGATTGGCTGCCATAAAACGATCTTCCATCTGGATTCTGAGGGCATCCATCTCCCCACTTTCCCCCAGGACACGCTTTGTGAAAGCAAACAAGATGTCAAGGCAGTGAATTCTGTCACCGCTTACCATGGGCAGATCCATTGCAATAAGCTGGACTTTGTTTGGTTTTGCTATGAGAAGAGGAGGATCTAACGAAGCTGCAAAATCTGATAGTTTACTGAACTCTATGAATTGTGTTGCATCTGGATCAAACTTCTCCCAGACTTCATAGAACATCTCAAAGTCATCCTCGCTCAGGGGCTCAGCACTTTCCTCAGTAGCAACACTGAAGTTCTCCAGAATCACAGCAATGTACATGTTCACCACTACCAGAAAGGATATGATGATGTAGCTGACAAAGAAGAAAATCCCAACGGAAGGGTTGCCGCAGTCGCCTTTAACAGAGCTCCCCGGATGATCTTTGTGAGGGTCACAGTCCGGCTCCCCACTGTTCAGAATTGGGGCTAACAAACCATCCCAGCCAGCAGATGTGGTGATTTGAAATAGGCAGATCATGCTGTTGCCAAATGTTTCAAAGTTGAACATGTCATCAATCCCAACTTCCCTCTTAACGTAGGCAAAGTTGGACATGCCAAATATCGCATAGATAAACATGACCAGGAACAGCAGCAGACCAATGTTGAACAAAGCAGGAAGAGACATCATCAAAGCAAAGAGCAGAGTGCGGATTCCCTTAGCGCCTTTAATGAGACGCAGGATTCGACCTATTCTGGCAAGTCGGATGACTCGGAACAAAGTGGGGGACACAAAATATTTCTCAATCATCTCAGCTAAGAACATACCTGTTGAAAAACAAGTTAAATTAGTAAATAATATTATTACATTTAAAAGCTGCTGCTAAAGGTTTATCCTACAAACATTGTAGAATGTTAAGAAGAATAGGAAAATTGCAGAGTCTTCAGAAATTCAGCTTCTGGCCAATCAGTTGTTTTTGCAAAACCTTTAGCATCCATTATGCTAGTGAAATCCGTAAATCCCAACAGAAAGTCTGAAGTAATTTGCAGGATAAGGAAGAACTGTGTCAATGACATTTCTAAGCATTAACTGTATAAATGCATACGCAAACAGACACAAAATGGCAATCTTTTTTAGGACAAACTCGTAACTGTTGTATGTAGAGTTGCAAATGGTGAGATCAGAATAGCTTTCTGTTTAACAAAAATAATGCCAGTTAATATGAAAGATCATACTTATAGCAGCATTCAAATGATGTAATCAAGTTATGGTATTCAAATAAAGTAAGTTCAAAGAGAACTATAACTTATTCACATTTGAAATAATGTGATCACTAGTAATAATGACACAGCAATTCCAAACATAAATAAGCTGATAATATAAGGGCTTCCTAGAACCCATTGAAGAGCATTATAACATGGGCCTCAGTGAAGCAGGAAAATAATAAATATATCCTATTTCCATACAAAATGACAAAATGACAAATTAAAGTTCTGACAATTAAAATGGAACAACTATTGATGAAGTTCTTTCAGGCTTTCTGCTATAGATAAAGAAAAGGTTAGTAGAACCATATATTTATTAAAATGTCTGCTTCAGTTCTGCTTCTTCATTTGCTCACATTAGCGCTGGTGTAAAACCTCTCAGGATCAAATGAAACTCTGCAGGAAGCTCAATATTTTACATTGCTGTCTGAGTTGCTTGCATGCTAGCCTACCCAGAGTCCCACATAGATTTCACTTTTGGATTGAAGGAATCTGTTTTCTCCTGCAACTGCCACTGTTATTTTGTATCAGAATTGCCTTTCATTTATTGATTTCTTTCCATGCTGAGGAATTTCTACTGAATTCAGCATAAGGGTCTAATTTCAACCAATGTAAAAGTAAGAGTGTATGAAACACACGGATAAAAATTTCTTATTTTAATGTTCAGTTATTTTTTGGGTAGTAAGATATCAGAAGACAGAAAAACAGGAGTCAGAGTTTCTAATCACAATGATGAACCCAAATGCAAACAGACTTTACATTCCAAAATTAATTTTCAGTTTCCCCAGAATTATCCATTTCATGAAAATTAATTGTTCTTACCTACTATGGAGAGAATGACAACCACGAAATCAAAAATATTCCAGCCTATAGTAAAGTAGTAATGGCGAAGTGAAATCAATTTCAGGACACATTCTCCAGTGAAAAGTACGATAAACACCAGGTTAATCCAATATAAAATGTTTTCCATGTCTTCACTCTGATCATCTGTTTCTACCATCATTGTGACCATGTTAAGGCAGATAAGTATCATGATACTGATATCAAATGCCTGTTTTGTTACAAAATCAAAGACCATGCCTTGGAATTTGTTCTGGAGGAAAAAAAAATAAGATTCATTATGATAAGCATTGGGTAAAATTTCTTTTTTCAATTGCTACAGATTAACTAAATCTAGTATGAAGGGGATTTTTTGTCTTCTATGAAGTCTTCAACTTGTATGAATTTTCCAGTTTGTACATGTAAACACAAATCAAATAGAAATGCAATTACTATGTTTATAAGCATTAAAGGGAAGATTTCAAAATATGCATGGTGCATTTTTTAAAATTGCAAAGGTGACTTTGCCACCTCAAACCAGCTCACTGTAAGCTTCAGTCACGCAGACTACTGATTGAATGCTTAACTTGACAAAATTTGAAAAAAACAAAGGGAAGGTGGTATGGTAAAGAGGCTGAGAGTTAATAGTGCTTCAATTGTCAGAAAACTTTGGGAAACTTACAAAGTTTTCAAGCACAGAGTTCAGTGCTCTTCATGCCACCAAAATAACCTTTAAAACAATGTCTTGCATTTTTCAGCTATGGAGAACTTACTGATAGCTGAGTGGGCCACTCAGCAGGTTCCACAATCCAAAGTGGAACTGCGGAGCTGGCATCACTGCCCCAGCCAAACCCTGCTCTGTAGCACCAGGGGAGAGCAGGAGGACAAACCATTGTATGGATTGTGCAACAGGAATGTGAGAGGCAAAAGGACTTTTTTTTTCAGGCGATGATATGGTAACTTGCCCCAAGTTTCAGAGTCTTACTTGATGACTGAAAAAGTCTGTGCCCTAAGGCACGTAGCTTGACAAATACACTGTCAGGGTTGATTGTTTTAGTCAAATCAGTGTTTTGAAAAAATGCCACATAAAATGTCATTGCTACCAGCAGAGAGAAAATGAGGGGGAAAAAAGGAAAGAGAAGAGAGAATCCTTCATGTTTAGAATGCAAAAGACAAATAATTTGTATTTCAGATGAATAAGCCTTTTCTTATATCACTTGTATTTTTAGCTTACAACTTAATTCAGCCTAAGGCATAACTGAAATATTTTTTAAAGAGATGTAAAAGGACAAGATTTTTATTCTTACTGCAGGTCGTGGTATAGGCTTTTGTGGTTTCTTTGAACCCAACTTTTTCATTGCATTGTAGTATTTCTTCTGTTCTTCTGTCATAAAAATATCTTGACCTCCAAAGTAAAGCAAAGAGAGAAAAACTGGTTACAATCACATATTTCCATTGGTTACTTAGGAATACAGAATAGTAATAATCACTCTTGTTCACATTCTCATCTGTGTGAAAAATTAGGGCAGACATGGAAATCCTGTTCTATCAGTTTATATCAATTATAAGTATATGGGTAACAAAATAAATGTTTTACATATTCCACTCTCGATATTTAGGATATTTTTTGAAAGGCTCTTGAACTTCAAATGTTTGTGATAGATCTCTGGTTTCCACTGGGGAGGTACAGAGGATGGAAGCCTTCAGGAAGGAGAGGTGCTTTTTCTTTGAATTCCTAAATTTCATCAGACACAAGCTAATAAAACATTCCAATCCCCTTCTCTTGTTTCTCCTCTCAAGCAAATTTTGGCAAAATTTCAGAGTTGACATCTGTGATACCAAAGGAGAATTAGCAGTTGGTCATATAACCATATTTCACAACCTCTTCCTCTCCCTACAATGAGGCAGGACTTGAAGCAGGAGATCCTAGAACCGCTACATGGAATTAGCAGGGGGGAAAAAAAAAAAAAAAAAGCAGATTTCTCTCCATCTCAACCAATTTCATCACGTGTTCAACAGCACTTCAACCAGTCAATAACATTTTGTCTTCCAGTTACTTTAGTTAAGTTCAACTGCTGAAACACTGATACCTTTTGAGGCAGTGTTGATAAAATATGAAGACTAAAGAGCGTACGAATAAAGATACTACAATATTAGGGTTGAGCTCTGAGACATGACAATATTGTAGCTAAGAGTTTTTATAGCTATGTTTAGCTATTTCGATGTTTAGCCTTCTTATCATCATGTTAGACTCCAGACCCATATCTACATCTTTACACAGATGACACTGACTATTTCACTAACTGTGGACAGACTTGTGGTGTCACTTGTCTGTCAAAACACTCATCAAGTGAAATTGTACTGCTTTAATAATTTAATGTATTTAATATGCAAAGCACGTTAATTTATCATAAAATAGAAAAAAAAAAAGGAGAAGGTCATTGTGTGTGGACCAAAAAGATGGATTTTTTGGCTTTCATTTCTGAATAATGATAAAGTACTTATCTTCTTTTTCTGCTGGTTGAAATTGTCTATGATGACACCAATGAAAAGGTTCAAGGTAAAGAATGATCCAAAGATGATAAAGATGACAAAGTAAAGATACATGTACAGGTTATCTTCATATTTAGGCTGATCCAAAACCTGCAAAAAGGCATAGACACTAAGCCTTAGTTTAACTGTGGACACAGAACCATATAGCTGCTTAAAAGAATGTAGGGCTCTGCCACTCTGATCTTCGCTTCTTATGGTCAAGTTCCCATGTAGCCATCCCACTGATCTGCAATTTATGACATAACATTCTTGACAAAGGACTTTGCTATTGAACTTGCTATTTCATTTTTTAGAATAAATAAATTTCAGTTTTAGAACAAATATTGAAGCCACAATTGGTTTAATTTAATATACCACTCTCTGTCTCAGGCTATAGATAACCAGAAACACCAGTGCTACCAACACTTAGTAAGCTGTACTGGATTTCAGTATTTGTAGCATGAACTGTCATTTTTGAAAAACTTCTTTTATTGTTTTATCACTCACTGCTTTGTCTGAGTTTCCCTGCAACCTATCCTTGTTTTTACCTGAGTTTTAACTCAAAGGATACATTGGTCAGGTTACAGCACATGTTCTTTGTAGCTTAATGGGCCTAAGTAGGCTAAAGAGAAGCATCCAAACAATGTTTAAAGTGTATTTTCTTGGTACAGCTATGCACATTTATTATACTACACCAGGCCTCCTGCTGTGACTATACCTTACAAAAAAGTTGGGGCTTTACCAGTATAGTTTATTCAGTTGTCTACTTGGAGCTAGAGCACAACTAGCACCAAGAGCGCAAGGGAAGACAAAAGGATACGAAAATGCACCCGTCAAATTAAGAATAGGAACTGTTTCCTGAGGAAAGGAGCCAGGCTGTCTGCTGAGCATAGTGAATGTCTCAACTTCAACTTCAACTTCAATAAAATAAAATAAAATAAAATAAAACAGATAAAAAATCAGAGGTACAAACCATCATCTCTAAACTGTGTATCAATGCCTGTCTCCAAATTTAAATAATACCTCAATATACATACAATGAGAGGAGGAAAAAGCATTTCATGGCAATAATTCAGTCTGCTGTACAACTTGAGGAATTTTGGTCCAACTGTACCATAGAGAACAAGGAATAATTTAGGACTGCTCCTCTGCTTTCTTCATGTCTTGTATTTTTCTTATGGTTTCCATTTTCACTAACTATAAAACTGTAATAACTCCTTGTTCTCTCATTTTTACTGTTATTTATGAAAGATGTTAAAATTATGTTCTTAACTCTTAGACCTCACACAGTCAAAACAGATGGAATCACGGGAGAATACTCACATTGCGAGAATCCACAGCTGCATACATGATATCCATCCATCCTTTAAATGTAGCCTATAAACAGAACACTGGTGTTTATCGCACACTTATCCAGGAAAATGAGTTGTCAGAAACATTTAAGAGCTGAGGACTAAGTATCTTAAACATCACAGCTAAGTATCATAAAAATCAGCACATTGTAATATTAATAGGCACATTTTGCCTTGTATTTTATGTTTTATTCATATATGAGGATCACAAGCAACTTCTAATATCTGACTCTAAAGGACAAAACATCTATTAAATTAAGAACTTTAAGTTCTTATGAGTAATGCCCAAAATAAAAGTTAGTTTCTGTCTATGAGAAAAGAAGATGTACTTGATATAGATTCAACACAGCTAGTGTGAATTAGATTTGAATTGCTTACATTTTTTGTGATAGTCAGTATAGCCTCTATACTTTGTATTGTTTCTGTGGAGTCGTAGATTTATCCACACTTAGAGCTATTACCAGCTTTTGGCTCTAATGCATAACACTTTTCAACAGTCGCAGTGATACTCCACAGTTTTTAAGCAAGAGTTCAAGTTCATTTACCTTTATAACTCACAGGAATTAACTGCTCTCTGGTCCAGGAATTTCTAATTTCTCCATACCCATGACAACAGATTTGTCACAATTAACTAACACTAATTAGAAATGATACATACATGAAGAACTAGCTTATCATTTATGAGCAAATACCTCCCTAAAATACACAGTCTTGTGGAAGTTAGCACAGGTGATCCCAAATCAAAAGGACATATCATAGCCCTAAAAGTCAGAAAGATAAGGGAAATATCTCCAGTTTGAATTCTCAGGACTCTTAGAATCACTGGCAAAGAAAGAAAAAGTATCTTGCATGTGGGAAGCATGTTTGCACATAGTGGTTTTAAGCAAGAATCTTGTGAAATATATTAAGGAATTGACTAATATACAAGTTAACTTTTAGAAGAGTTTTGTAAACTGGAATATAAATATCAATAAAAATATGGAATCTCCCAAAGTAAAAGATTTTATCTCAGCTGTGGGAATTCTGAAAGCACCAAACCTCCCCAGGTGCCCCAGAAAGTTCATCTCTTTTGAAATAAACTCTTAAATTGAGCTCTTTCCAGCTTCACAGGAATCCTGTACTGTTGATATTCACCTGCTTGATTTCTTTCCAGAGTTCATTTTTGCTTTTTATTTGGCTTATTGGTATATTATTTTGACTGCTTATTTTTCACAGTTTTCCTGCTTACCAAACTTGACTTCCAACAAGTAGAAGCATAAAAATATACTATAATCAGCTGAACTGAGGTGCAAGACTGATATATATTTGAAGAAAGGTTAAAAAATGCACCTTATGTATTTTAAACATCCATTTCTGCATACACATGTCCCTTAGACACACATATATATATCCCAAAATATATGTATATATTTTTAAAACACATACTCCACAGTTTATTTAAGGATTTTTATAAGAATCCCAAACAAAGAAGCGAGGAAAAAGATTTCTAAATGAAAGAAACAGAAATAACTTTGACTGTTACAAGTAAACAACAGATATAAAAAGAGAAAAAAAGAGGAAGAGGAAGAGAAGGAGAAGGAGAATTAAGGAGTGATGTCTTACCACTTGAAGCAGAGAAAGATAACCAAGGCCCACATTATCAAAGTTAACCTTCACATTCTTCCATCTGGCAGTTTCATTGTTTTTTATGAGTTCTTCACATTGGCTGTAATTGTTGATTTGGCTGATATCAAATCTCTCATCAGTCGTAGTGTTAACACAGTAATAAAATTTTCCAGCAAATAGATTTACTCCCATGATACTGAAGATCAGCCAGAATATAAGGCAAACAAGAAGCACATTCATAATGGATGGAATGGCTCCTAAGAGGGCATTCACAACCACCTAGTGTACAAATGAAACAAGAGACAGTATAAGAACACAAGCACCACTATCTTCATCAGACTTCCTTAAATGTAACACCTTGTTATAATTCTGTATTAAACTGTATTATACCTTTTGGATTGTAACAAGTAAGAAGAAAGATAAAATGTCAACATAATTAGAGGAAAAAACATAGTAGTACTAGGAAAAGCTGTAGCAAATGGTAGCTTGAAATAATGGAAAGAAGAACAGATAAAATGGAACTCTAAAAAATAAGAGCATTAATTATTTTTAAAATATTTACTTAATGTATGTCTGCAGAACAGTAGCTGTAATATTTCTGATGACTGCATCAAGCACAAAAATCTTTTTTGCTATTAAGTGTTTACTGGATAAACATTCCAAATCAATATTATTGAGCAATTTTTTAATTGAAAGTAATTAGAGACTTCCTTTAAATAAAAGAAAACTAAGGGATGTCTCCATGTTCATTTGGATGGCTATATATAAAAGCAGAAAACCAAACGTGTTCAAAGCAGGAAAATAGCTGACTATGTGAACACAGAAAAGCTGGTAGTGTTCATGTAAGCAGCAATTAAGATTTGAAGAAGGGGGAGACTTAATTTAATTTCCCAATGAATTTTGGGAAAAATAAGGCTTCAGGAAAGAAAAGTATGAAAAAGAGTTAATGTATGATGATGAATGACAATTAAAAGCATGCCAAAATCAAAAAGAAAAAAAAAAGTTAGGTAGAAAGTAGGTCCATTATGAATGAGAATGATTTATTTAATGATGAAATTGATGAACTCCTAAATTAGTTAATTCTTATTTTGAATCTGTTTGTACGTAAGTAATAATATAAATTATATAAATTCAATAACTATAGAACACCTTTGCCCATTTTTCCAAAACAACTGAACCATCTCCATAGAACCTAATGATGATTTTGTTTTAAAAAAATCACTTATATGATATAGGTACTCTAACAGATCTAGCATACTACACTGTTTCTATTTGTAAAATATTTTGGCATTATGTTTATATTTACATTTCATGGGTTCCATAGAATCAATTACTTGAAAAACTATTCATCTAAGTAGATCACTTTTAATTCATTGTCATTTTACATGACAGAAAATAAAACCTTTGAAGGCTACAGTAGGTATAAACCATCATGTATACCATATAGTAAACAAGCTGAAGGAAAGGAGAAATACTTGCACTTTCAGGTCTCCGTTCCTGTCAAAATAATATATCTTTGGGGGGATACATACTTTGGACAACATTAGAGATCCGATACAGCTTCAATGTATTTTTGTTTTATTAAATTTAGAAGCTGGAACAAATTAGGTTCTATATAAATTATTCTATAACTGTATAGAATGGTGGATGAACTCTCCCATGCTTCAAGCTGACCTGTGTGTTGTGCTTTTTTTTTTTTTTGCCACATACCTTAATCGCATACTGTAATAAACATTGTTTCTAACAGAAAAATCTATTAGTTAAGAAAATATTCTTTTTTAAAAGCATCTCAATTCTTCTAATAGAAATATAACTAGATTCCTTAGCTGTAATAATATTATTCAATCACTGAGATATGAAGTTATTGAAGTGAAGATATTTGTCTTCTAGTTTTCAGTCTTATTACACCTGAGAATTCTGTTCCTCTTTCTATTGCAGCTGCAGATCCAGTTATGTTATTCTTTCTATAATTGTTGAATTTCTACAGCTGATTTACTTTCCCTGGTTTTAGTGTGCATCCCAAAGCTATAGCAGGATCAGCTTGAAACATGAATCATTTGAAAATACTAAAAATGTAATGTTGAGCATCATGGAAAATACCAATTGGTCACCTCCTGGCTTCCATTGGAAGTAGGGGTAGTACAAGAAAACAATGCATGTGAAAGAAGGGAAAGCATTAGAGAGAGATTAAACAGTGTCCTTTACTTTTTAAAAAGAAAAAGGTTGTATGTGCCTATCACTACATAGCAGTAAGTAATAACACTCGGGGCACAGCATAGCCAGATCATGTCTTAGCATAATTCTTAATTATATATCCACAAACTAGTTTCATGAAGTCTCATGTGCAAATTAAAGTTTACTTCCTTTAGCAGTAGTTATGTAAGGAAGATATAGGAGAAACATGACATGTTTTTCCACTGGGGGAATGCTTTCTATTAATTATTAGTTTGGGTAGGTACAACAAACCCTGATCCTAGGGTATCCAACAGTATGGAGGATTAAAAATTTAGATGGGTAGAATGGAATTTATTGCATCTATGTAAGAAATACAAGTGTCACTGGAAGTAATTCTAAGTACCCATGCAAATATGTACACCATACTATGTTGTCATATCTTCAGTTCATGGATAACAAATACCAAAGAAACCACTTTTTTTTTTTAATGACGAAACATCGATTTCCATATATCAGACCTTAAAATCTTATTGTAATTATTTTTTTCACCAACTTGAGCTACTGTATCTTTAGACATTAAGTCTGAAATTTCTTTAAATAAACAAAAGATGTCTATATCCATAGAAATGTTATTCCAGTGGTTAATTGCCTAACTAACAAAGATATCTCATTTTTATTCTGAAGTTATCTAATTTCATATACTACTTCTTCTTATGTCTTTTGCTAAGGTCATAAATCTCATTATCTGTACGATTTACAGAGACATACAGTTAGCAGATCTGGATTAAAACAGTAGGTAAAGTTCACATCAACATGGAAGTTACAGGATTGAAAATTACCCATATACCTTCACGAGAAAAAGTGATTTTTTTCTACCTTACTGCATTAAATTGCTAATTAAGAAATTTACTGTACAAAGTTTTGTTTTCAATTTTTTTTCCTAATTATTCTCATTAAAAAGTAACAGCTAACGTGCTTTTAGCAAGATATTGCTGATGTTTTAGACAGGCCTTATATTTGATATAAGCATTCCAAATTTTGATATTTGTCTCAGCATAGTTCTGAAGGTTTTTTTTTTTTTTTTTTTTTTCTTTTAAGTGAGAAGAGGTGTCCTTTTTAGCCAATTTAAACACAGGAGACAATGAATTATAAAAGCTTTGCTTTCTCTGCAACTGTGAAAATACTTGTTTTTTCTTCAGATCAGAAGAGAAAAAAAATACATGTAGTCACTTAGAACCCAGACATTCTAACTTATTCAAAAAATGCTGTAGGAAAAATATGTTATGTTGAGGAAACTATGAGAATTCATATTCTGATGAAGGGCTCTCTTTCCACACATATATAGCATCATATGGTCTTCAGAAGTTCACCAAATTGTGGTTGACTTATAAATTTACTAATAAGCTTGTAAACTGGGGTGTCAAAGATCAGTGGTTGCAGTAGGGAGCTCACACAAGGATCTCTTTTAATTACAGCTACAGTTTATTTTTTCAGCTCATGTGCATTTGCTAATTAGACTAATAGCAATATGTCCCAAGTAGACAGACGGGCCCTGAAGGTACAAGTCACAAACATCTTCTGGCAGGAGCTAGAAATGTCTTCTATAGTAGTAGTTGTTGACTACTGCCCATAAGAGAAACATTTCTAGAGCTTTCATGTCATAGCAGAATATGTAAGGTTTTTGTTCACTTCAGTGCACTAAAGAAGTGATTTAAACTAATCAATCTGACTTTGCACTGAAATAGAGAACCCAGCTGGGCAAATCAGGGTCTCAGCTGTGGTAACTGATACCATGATAACAGCTGTGGACAGTAACTTCTCAAATATATCCAACTCTCAGCAACAAAAAGTCTTCTCATATGTTTTCAGGCTTCTTAGTGCTCTGTAGATTACAATCAACATTTTTAAATCAACATAGAAAGCAATAAGCAACCATTTTAAGCCAGAAATCATAAAAACGAAACACTAGCACCTTCTTTGAAATACACAATAAATGTCTCAAATGAATGCAAGTTTAATTTGAATGAGAGAAGACATTTATCATGGCCAATTTTCTTAACACATCAATTCATTAAAAATAAATAGATTTGTAACAGAAATTGCCAATTAATATTTATATAAGAGAATGCTAAGAGATTTTTGATGGACTATGGATGATATTCTATAGTTGTATGAAATACACATATGCATACATGTGTGTGTGTATGTGCACACACTTTTATGAGGAAGTATTGTGTTTATTTTTAAACTGTTTTGACTATAACAGGATTTAATCATATGGGATAATTTCAGTCTTGTGGTAAAATCCCATAGATCCATGCAGCTGATAAATCTTTGGGACCTTCAGGAAAATATGAAATTGGCTTAAAGGCCAGTGGATCTAAATAAACTTAACAATGTGTGCAATAACACATGAATTCATATAAGCAGATGAAGCCTTTTGCTTATATGTTAGTGATAAATGTAAAATATATAAGATGATAGTGTAGCATTTCTGCATGGATTTGTCACTGATTTTTCTGCATGCATTGTTTTTGTGTATGCATGCATTATTTCAAATTCTTTCATTTTTTCTTACCCTCATCCCTTCAAATCGCGACAAGGCTCTTAGAGGTCTCAAAGCTCTTAGTGTCCTAAGGGATTTAATCGCACCAAGTTCTGAGTAGCCCAAGGCATTAGCTGTTAAGCTAACCAAAGAGACCTATGCAAAAACAGAAAGGCAATAGTGCTCATTCATCTTGTATATCCTTTGATACATATGGTGGGGATGATGTGTGCCCTGAACTTCCCAAGAAGATTCAAGGGTGGACCTCTTTCTCCAGGAATTCCTCTATAACGCAAAAAGATTTTTGAAGTCAGACAAAGTAGAATAAAAGTGTATTCTAGGTACCTGTTGATGAAATCATGTTGGCAGAATGGTATAAAAATGCCTTCTAAAATCACATAAACCAGTCAACATTTGGTGGTATTTAAAGAAAACTGAAGTCACATGCAAAAAGAAAACTCCCAGAAGCTGGGTGAATTGGAATGCTCAATTTAGGACAGGACTTCCCATGGTATCTTCAGAACTTGAAAATGTAAAAACTCTCAAAAACCACACTCAGACCTGGCCTTTGGTCAAATGTAACTTTCTAGTGTCCATAAAATCTTATTCAACAGCCATAGCTACCAGTGCTGTTCAGATTTAACCAGACCAATCAAAACTGATAACCAACTGTTAGACAATGGTGGGAGCTTCATTGTTAGGCATATCCACACTTCATTACATTCCCTGTGACTCCTTTAACCACTTCATCAATTCTGGCTTGTATAACGCTGGTCTGGTCTGCAGGCAGATGAGTAAATAAAATAGAAAAGCTGTAAAATAAATAACACAATTATCTGTCATCAATAATCCTTAGAAATGCATTTAAAGTAGACCATTGGGAAGAGATGGCCCTAGTAAAGAAAATTAACAACTTTTATTACTCTCTGTTTAATGTCCTTCTCTTCCAGCCTTCCTGTTCTCTCATTTCTTTCATTTCCAAATTTAATCTCTTTGCTTGGTTATTTGAGTCCTCTGACTAAACACTTAAAAAAATACTTCAGAAATTACTACTTTTTTACATGCAAACAACTGCACTAGAAAAAGGTTGCAAAAAAAATCGGAAAGATATTTATAAAGTTCACAGAAGTAACTAAGCCACAAATTATCATATAAGACTTAAATATTTGTTGATAAATACAACAAACATATAAAGACAGTGTAAAGTATTATTCACAAAGTCTCTGTAGAATTCTACTGATCAAGATAATTTACACAATCTGGGACTGAGTCATTAAATATTTTACAGAGGTACAGGCTCAATCACAGAATAATAATGTGGCACCTAGCCACATTTTATCATAGGATCTGCAATGCTGGTATGGATATAAAAATTAGAATTTCGTCAAGCTCTGTGTAGTAAAGACGTCATGGTCTATCCATTGTAGTCTTACAGAGATATCTAGCTGTTTCCACAGGATTCTGCTGCTGATCTGAATGAGTGAACAAGGGACTCAAGACAAACTCTTACCTTGCATTCCATGGGAATTACATATGCAGAACTGAGAGAGACCATATGTAGTCAGGCTGTCGGGGATGGATGGGAAATGAATGTCTGCTGTGTGGTAAACTTCCATTTTTTGCTACCCAGTACTATTGTTTGTCACTTAGGCTTGGAATTATGACACTCCTCCTCCTTCGGACAATGTGTATCTGCTTCTTGGTGGTGCAGCCTTTTTGAAAATCTTTTGAGTACCCTTTCCAAGGGGACTGATCTATAAGTGCCTCTTTAAGGTTGCACATGCAATGCAAGAATACTGAGTAGTAAAATGGAATTGAGTTCCTAGCAGTATTTTCCTTTCATAGTTCCCAGCAGTATTTTCCTTTCCTTTCACTGAGTAAGTGATAGGACATTTACAGTAATTGATTAGAGTGTTAGAAACCTTTAAAGAAATTGCTTTGAAATACTCAAATTCCCTATATAGTAAAAAACTAATGAGGATCAGCAGCATCCTTTCCACACAGAAAAAAATACCAAAAAACATTTCAATAAAGCTCTACAACTTCATTAAACTGCAGAATATCAACAAACCATCTCTAGAATAATACGTATATCTACATTATTTTCCTTTTCTAAACAGAATTATAAACTGTACCAAAGTAAAAAAAAAAAAAAAAAAAAAAAAAACAAAAAAACAGTAAAACTGTAAACAGTTTTAAAATAGAGCTTCCATTGGATAGAACAGAAAGTTTCTCTTAAACACATAGTACTCTGATTTTTAGAGCCTGTGATACAGAATATGAAAAAGAATACATACATCAACAATCAGGAAGTCCAGCCAGCACCATGCATTAGTGAAATAGGTTTGAAAGCCATAAGCCACCCATTTTAAAAGCATTTCCAGAATGAAGATGTAAGTAAAAACTTTGTCAGCATATTCCAGCATGGTCTTGATAGTTTTACGCTGTTCTATGTATATATCTTCAAAAGCCTGTGAAGAAGATTTTTGAGGATATAATTAAATGAATTCCCAATTTGCAATGAAGGATAGAGTAACCAAGAAAGTATTTGAATTGAAAAGATATCTGTGGTGATAGGCCACATATCCTTCCCTAAAGCACAACCTTCTCTTTCACTCCATAATATAGTCTTCATAATGCTGGGTCAAAACATAACATTTATCTCTCAGCTGAGCTGCATTATGATCCACAAAACTTACTATAATTCTCCAAATCTTTTCTTCATTTATTTCAATGAATAGAAATGGCTTACTGTCATAAGGATTTCCTTTGTGATAGTTACAACTTTATATCAAAATTATCAAAATTGTATTAGAGATTTAATAATGGTTGTGACACATAATTTTGAGAAACTAGCAACTGAAACCAAAGTATACACACTAACCTGCAAAGAAATTCTGAACAGAGATTTCAAAAGAAAAGGTCTATGTTGGCAGTGAATCCCTTGTGCCTTGAAACCCAAGTGTGGCAAGTGCGCTATATTTTGCTTCTGATGTGAGGAACAAATTAATTCTGTACTGACTCAGCATACCCGATTTAGCATCAATTTGGCCAAATAACTGACAGGATCACTTTTGCACCTTACATCTTGGCTTGTCAATTCAAGTTGTTCTTGATATCTTCCTAGCTCAGCTGTGGTTTATTATAAATGTTTGTAAGTCAAAAGAAGCTAGTAAATCATATTCTATCTCTGACCAAGGAAAACAACAAAAAAATGCTAACATATAAAAAGAATATGGAGACATGTGAGTACCAGTTTGATATAACTAATTTCTTATTTCCATGAACACTACATTTTGATCACACCAAGCAATTTCCTTCATAGCCTGTGAGAAAACTTACACGTATAATACAATACATGCCAAATACTTGCTGAAATATGTTGGCATTAGGACATTTATTAACTGAATATTAAATTCTGATGTTACCTGTAGCAAGATAATTAACTGTAATTCTAAATGTTTGCTGCTTAAAATAGACACAATTGTTCCACATTGATATTACCAGAGCACCACTGCTGAGAAGAATCATGAAGACAATGAAGGTCTCAAACCAGTTGTGTTCAACAATCTTATAGCAGGTTTTCCTAAGATTCCACCAGATTTTCCCTTTCCCATCTTCTACACTGACTTGACAGCACTTGAATCTCCGCACACAGCCTAATTGTAATAATAAATTGAGATGTCAGAATAAGGTTAATACTTGTTAGGAATCACAAGTGAACAAAAGTAATTTGTTTTATTTCAGTAATACAGCAATAGATGGTTGTAAATAAGTATCTCTCTGAGTATTTCAGGGCTTTAGTTTCAATATTTGAAACAAAAACTTTCTAACTCCTATAATCCATATGAAGACGAAAGAGAGCACCAGAACAGTAATCTATGGCAGTACCTCTGAAAGAGATACTCACAGAAAAAGAAAATACAACCATAATAACAAAGCAGCTTTTTTATTTTGACTAAGAATAGAACCCAGTCCAAAGCAACACAACTAGGTCTAATCCCCTTAGTATATTGTAGTTCACCCACCTTCTGTGAAACAAGCCTCCGGCTCCAGAGCTTCTTCAGGTTCTACTTCTGGCTGCTCTCCTTCTGGAGGTAGTCCAATATCAACCGTGCTGCCTTCTGATGAACTAGATGCATTTAATTTCTGTGAATGAAACCCCACATATATATATATTTCATTTTTTAATTATTTTGAATAATGTTCATATTTGAAATGCATAACAAAATCTTTTGCATGTATTCCGTGCTCTGACATTAAAAGAAGAGTATCTTATCTACAATTTATAATGCCAAATTGCTCTACTACAGGTGAGGTCACAAGATTAGAAATTATATGCATATTTTCCCTATGGAAAATGTTTTGACATTTTCATACAAGGAATTGCTGAAGTTATTAGCCACATATAAGAATTGTGAAATTAAATTTCTGTAAATTAGGAATGAATGCCTTCTACACTTTGTACTGTTTTAGTTATTCCAATCATGTGGCTGCATTTGAGATTACACTTCATATAGCATATGTTAATACAAATCATTTTTCCAACATCATGACCAAACCAACAGCAAGCTGCAAAGATGTATTTTCATGTCTCAGGTAAATGTTGTTCTATCAAGTCTGTAAAATCTAAAGAGTTTGAATATAAATTTTTCATTATCATTGACATGAAAACACATATTACAAGTTGTACAGGACAGTTTAAGTCTCATTATTTCTAAAAGAGCATCACATTACTTTAAGAGCAGTAGCTGCTATCTTGCATTCTCAATTGCCAATGCATTTTCTGATTTTATTGTGCATTTTGAAACTACTTATTACTTTGTTACAGTACACATACATGTCCAATAACCATAAAAACAAACAAACAAACAAAAACCCCTTAATTTTTTGAGAACTGAAGTGAAAACAAATGTTTTAAAAACAATATTGTGATAAAACAATATGGAACCAATTAATCAAACTGATAATATATTCCAAATCTTCTATTTCATGCCATCATACTCTGCTGGCAAGAGACAAATATGAGTACTATAGTAAGTAAAAGCAGTTTGATCATGGCATTCTATGACTCTTCTAATGTTATCACTATGTGGAGTATAACATCAGTAAAATGGCTGCATTGATAAGTAGCTAATTTTATAAAGGGAATGATGTAAGCAGAGTTAGAACACAGTCTATGGGGAATCAATATTAAATAGGGGGATGATCCATGGAAACATTAAAGATATAACTTTGCTGACAATTAAAACTTAAGTTAGAGGCATTATTCCTTTAAAACATGTTCAAGAAGCTCCAACTTCTATAGAGTTTTTTGTAAAGGAAATGTAAACAATATTTATTTGCGAATACAGAAAGTACCATGAAACTTTAAGGTAATTTTCCACTGTTGACAAGATTCAGTATGTTCTTCAAACAAAGAGAAAATTAGTTTCTTTCCCACTCTGATTTTATCAAATGACAGTGACAATACATTGTGATTTTGACATAGGCTTAATCTTGATTTCTGTGTACCATGGTACACTATAGTCCACATTTTAGAGGAAGATGAAGCAAATGGAAACATTTATTGTATGGTATATTATGCATGTAATTTCAAAGATATCCACACCTCTATATGTTTCTTTGAAAATCCCAGTTTGCATATTCATGTCTTAAATCTGTGCATGAACTTTAGCATCTATGAGGTTAGGTCCAATGTACACACATGGATGCACACTTTTCTGCAGACTAGTATTTACAAATCTCCCATTACAACATATTCAAAATTGTAGATGGTGTACGGCAGTTTTGTCATTGTGGAATACTGCCTCTACAATGGTGAAGCTGGAAAGTATGGGATAAATATTGCAGTCCTAAAGTAAGGACCACAGCATATAAACATGAGTGGAAGACAATCATCAGTTTGAGAAAAGGCCAGAAATGCTACAAACATAAGGAACATTCCAAAGAAATTTATGTACAGTGTCAAAATTAATGTTTACCAATACTATAAAATAAATAACTTTTAAACTGAGAAGTGACTATCTGTTCATAAACTTTTCTTAAAATGTTGCTTGCATCATTCCGATCTGGACAGCATTTCTAGCAGAATGCTGTAGTAGCAGAGCAAAAATAAAATTTATGAACTAGTTAAAATATAAGCTTGATAGACCCACTGTCCATTCTGTTACAAAAAAATGAAGAATTCAGTAACTCAGATATTACACAGAGTTTAATCAGCACACGTTAATTTGAAGAAGGACTAATAATTCCTATTACTGAAATTGCATATGACTAACAGGTAACTCAAGATGGGAGATTAGAGATAATCACTATGAAGAGATCAAAATGATCAGGTAGAAAAGCTAGAAAATGATACAGCAGAACAGTCAATTATCAGGAACATCAGAAATCCATCTTTATTTATGTGGGCCAGTATGTACGGTGAGTTGTATCTTACAAGAATCTTTTCATTGAAAAACTGGTATGCTTCTTGTAAAGAGCTGTAATAATAATCACAGGAGTTAAGCTAAACAGATAAATCCTAAATTGAATTATCAGCATTTGAAACACAGCAATAAAATGCCTTATCCTACTGAGAATTCAGTTACTCTTCTGTTATTGATGTAACAGAGTATTTCCTTAGCACGCTGTTCTTGCACACTTGAAATTAGCTCCAAACAGGTTACTCTATGAACAATCATATTACAAACATTATTCAACAAATTAAATCTGTAATAACTAAGTATCATTTTGGGAAGAAAAAAAATGTTTAACAGAAATAATTATTAGCTATCTTTTTGTTTCTCTGTTCTTTTTAACACTGAATTTATTGTATGGCATTCTACATAATATTTATAAAAACTAGTATGCATTACAAACAGGTAGGAAGGTTCTACAATACATCTTAAGATGTCATCAAATCAATTAAGTTCAGTGTAGCAGGAAAAGTTTTCAGTAACAATCACATATTTCCACAGCAAACTTCTGTTCTAGTATAAAGCAAATGACCCAGGGATATTGTACTGATTTCTACATATTCAACACAAAATCACCCGGGAGTAGATCATGTTATTGCTGATTATGTTTTATCCATATGCTTTAATACATATGAAGACTTTTTCTATCACTGAACTGGAATTGCCAGTGTTCACACATAGAGAATCCAGCTGTATGGGTTGACTATCCCCATTTGCAAACCCTGAAACGTTGGGTATACAGCTTATGTCCCAGTTCTTCACCTGAACATATCTCAAAGTTACTTTTGCACCTGATAAATTCTTCTCTGCTCACCAGCATTACAAAAACTGGATTTAGACAATGTTATCTACTAAACATGTATATGGCTTTTTAAAAGAATGAACCTGTAGAAACAAAGTAATCATCAAAACCAAACTTTATCTTTGCTATGCTAGCAAGTCCTTTTTCAACCTTTTTTGATACCATGGTTCTAGATTTCAAAAGCATTTAGTCACTCAGATTACAAGAGATTTATCAAGGTCAATTATTAGACACTCTTCAAGAATTATGATGCTAGATAATAAAAAAGAAAGGTTTTGTGAACGGTATGCTAAGGAAATTATTCTCAGAGGAATCTACTTTTAAAAAAACTCAGAACATACATTGTGTCTTCATGAAAGACACTAACTTACATGGTTCAAAAGCAGCAATATACTGATTATCATAGATATATGTCTTTTATGGCATATTTACCAACAGCATTGCCATTCATGCTTTAGTCATCAATACAGTACAGTATACAGAGATACAGCTTTTAGTTTAGCTTTCAAGAAAGAAACTGAAAGTGGAAAGCAGCTTGCCTATCAGAGAAGCATTGCAAAAAGCAGCAGCCAAGTTTAGGTCAGGAAGTTTTTGAAATAAACTACTTTCTGAACCTTCACAACATCTCATAGATTCACACAATTCTGCTTCACTTACAGCCAGGCCACTTTGAGCTTCTAACATTTCTTTCTTTCTTTGTTTCTAAGATGATTATCAGAGAGTAGCTAAACAGCTCTTAATTTAACATTTTTAATGAAGCCTGAAGTTTCGTGATTGGTCAGGGTGCTGTCAAAATCAAAATTTAAGGGACTGAAGCAGCAAAGAGCAGAATAGACAGGGGCAGTAAGATGGCGCCAAGAGAAACCACCATTTTCATTTTGCTTTCATTTCCGTTCCTCCCAACACCTGTGAAAACATTAAATAATGGAAAATATATTTTTCTTTTTCTCAGTGCTGTCTGGATGTCAGTATGAAAAGGAGATGATCTCTGATTTTGGTAGTGATGTTAACTCCAAACTTACACAGTCTGTTCCAGTACAGCTACGTCACCTATAAAAACAACCAGGTGGCTAAATATCATTGTAGTTCCACTGGTACAGCTAAGTGGCACCTGGCACTTTCTAGTGCTTATACAGTCAGGCATAACAACTCTACCAGGTCAAAAAAACAGAACATTGTAAATCAAGGCAAAACTATTTTGTGTTATGGTTTGCAAATACTGCAAAAACCCAGAGTCCTTAAATTACAGTCCACTCTGTCCTTTACTGATATTCATAATTACTTTAATCTACGTATTCATAAACATTTGATAATTGAAAATATTTGCAAGAATGCTTGATGAAAGCAAAAGCATTGTAAGTAGCAGTGCAAATATTTGCAAAAGCACTCCCATTGTAAGCCACTTAAAAAGGCTCTTTAATTCATACAAACAATAGCAAAAGGATATTTCTGAAACATCATGGGCCTACTGTTTGTAAAGATTAACTAAGTTAACTGCAAGGAGAAACAATATCTCACAATTTAATATCATACACATCTGACAATATGGTGTGACCATTTCATAAACAAATCAAAGCCTGAATTTTTCAGAGCAGCAAAGAATTTTGAATATCTGTAGATCAAAATATGACTTATCAGATAAATTATTCATTACAAATAGAAGATAAAAAGCTATTTAATAAGTGTATATTAATTCCACTTATTTACCAAAATGAAAGCAGCATCATATTGCACTATGGTGTTGTAAATATTATGGTAATTTTTAATAGGTGAGATGCAAATTATTCTGAAGTTGGGAACCTTTTGGTCCCAAATCAATAACTTATTTACTGGATTGCTGAGCTGCATTTATTACCCATAAAGTGAGAATAAGTTTAAGTTTCTCAGGGCAGACAATTTTAGATGTTTAGGGAGGTAGTCAGTTTGTGAGCATAAATTAAAGAGCTATGGAAAGACTGAATTGGCCAGATTTTGTCATCAGTTTTCTCTTTGCACCTCTACACATATAAGTGCGGGTGTAAGTAAGAGCAGAACTGATCTCTGAATGTTTGACCAGCCAAACACCCATTTTCTATAAGCTTTTTTAACCAAATGATTGTCACATGCTTGGACTGTAGAAATTAAATGAATTTCATGCTTAATGGTGCTTCAATTACTGCATATTAATCCCCCAAATAACTAAATGCTTATATGAATACTGAAGAAACGCATTTCTAGGGAAAATTGTAGAAAAAAATATATATATGGCTATCATGAGTTTGCAAGCTATCTTCATTACAATCTAAAATACTACAATAGCATGAAAGTTTTCAAAAACAGTTAGCAGCCTTCCATTATCAACACAATTTATAGATGGACTTCTTAATATTCTGATGAGAAAGATTTAGGTGTTACATATCCTGCCTTCTAACAAAATGAAAGAAAATCTTTCAAAACTAGGATCCTGAAAATTTTACCATCAAGACTGGGAAAGGTACATAGCATGCACTGCCAAATACTGTTAGAATATCATAAAAAGTATAGCATCTGAACTGTAGAAATATTGGGGCTGCCAATCTCGCCTGACCATGCTGTGATGCAAGTCCCGTGGCTCAGCAGAGAGCAGCTGTGCATGTTTGTAGTTTATTGCAATGAATGGGACGGGAGCTGAATAGCATGCAGGCCAGTCAATATCCATTAAAAAGTGATTATATAATATATATATATATGTATAATTTGCTTAGGTAACCTGTGTAAAATTGGTGACACGATGCTCTGCCTCCCTAAAAGGCACCAGAGCTGCACTCTTGTCTGATCCAGCTTGGTTCTACTCCTGTGAGAAGAATGGTAGGAAGTGAAGTTCAGGACACAGCACCTTGGCTTTTTTGCGCTGGAAATTCTTATAAAAAATATTGGCTGAGTAAAGATTTCATACATTTACTTTTCATTAATTCAGAATAACATGAATATATGTGAGAACACAAGACAATAAGTATCTTTAAGATTGCTGAATACTGCTGAAAATAAAATATACATTAAGGTGTCTGCAACAGTATTAGGAGATCCCACATACATTAAAAATAAAAAATATCTTGTAGCTTTGTATATCTCAGTTTATACTAGCCTAGAAGTTACACTTATAATAAAAATCTAGTTATTACACAGATATACATGCACTACAAAATTTTCTATATACACCATCCCCATAGTACTAAAGGACCTAAAAAGGAAAATATATTTTACAGCTTCTGTGCCGGATAGCAGCAACGCAGTTCAGGTCTTCAGACCTGCATGGACAACAGACTCAGCATAGTGGCTCCATATACGTTAATGGCCCTACTTTCTTGGTAACGTTTTATTTAGGATATGTTCCCTAATTTCCTTATTGCATTGAATTTCCCCAGTACCATTCTTATGGACACAACATCTTCATAATTATTTCTTTTTTTTTTTAGGCCTCAAAGGCAATCTTCTAGAACAGAGCTTTTCATTATGTTCATATACCTACTAGCATGTCTGATATTGTATGTTTTGTTTCTAGAAGGTCATAATTGAGTTAATATTTCCATCAGAATGCTGGAAAAGATGCATGTTATAATGAAGAATTCACTAAACATTAATATACTTAATTAAAACTTGCTAATAAATTATAATTACTATGTAGAAATTCATCTTATTGCCCTATGCCACAATGAATACATGCATCCATGTATGTAGAGAGACAAAAAAAAACCCCACCACCACCACCACCAACAAAAAACAACAACAACAACAAAAACAACACAGACACACACTCATCAGTATCTGGCTATTTTCTGCAGTGATCTCACAGTACATTACACTGGTGTCTAAGCTGTCTTTCATTTCAGATTCTGCTAAATAAATGTGTTTTGGTGGCAATTTCTAACTTGAGCACTTTTAATTTGAGTTTGTAAGCAATAAAGTGACTGTAGATCAATGCTCAGCAACATCAGAATTATATGAATGGGAAAATATGAGAAAGCAGAAACGCAAGTCATGGTACAGCATGACAAAAAAAGAGGAAGTCTTGAACAAAAAGCCATTTATAGTCACTTCTTAATTTTAAAAATGTCTTATTTCACTAATTTCATGACCCGGCTGTTGGTCCTGTGACTAGTATGCCCCTATTCTCCATATCAAAAACCACAGCGAATAAGAATTCTCTAGTGAAAAGTAGGAACCAGGATTAAGATCAAAAACTCTACTTTTGTGATTAAAATACATTTGAATTTTAGGCACTTAAATCCAGAAAAATACTCATAATCATCATTGCTTAACTACTTTGTCTCTCTTGAAGACGCCTGAATTTTGTAAATGTTTACTTTCAATTTTTTACCTTCAATTTCTGCAAAAGCAAAAAATTTTGGTCCTAAGTATGTTCACAAGTGTTTCAGGCTTGACTAGGCAAAACTGCTTGGCATTTGCTCATTCCTGACTAAATATGCACTTCTTTGTCTATCACCTGAGGTATTCATTTTTCAGTTTGTGAAGCACGCTTAACACACACGTATACAAGACTAAGTTTTGCCAAGAATGAAATGAAATTGAATTAATGAATGAAATTATCTGCAGGAGAAAGACTTCCTTTTACTAAGTCTTAATGACCAGCACTCATGCCTCAAATGTGAGAGAAGCCACTTTAAAAATCTCCCTATAGGAATTCAAATCTGTATTTTTGTGTCCTTGTAAAATAACCCAGTCCTTACACTGGGAAAATGAAAGATATAGCTAATGAATACAGTCAATAGTCATACCATCCTCCTATATGATGGAGAAATAGATGTGCTATTGTCATTAAGGTCATATTCAGTCCTGATATCTATCAGCCTATTGGTTTGAATACGATACATCTTCCATTTCTTCTACTTACTTAAAGCTCTTGTGCAGTAAATACACAAGATTAAGTGGACTACAAAAAGAGCAAGAAGCAAAAGTGAGTGCATTGGTGATCAAAGAATTCATATGGGAAATTCAGATTTTGGTCCCTGTTCCAAGGGAGTTCACATATTTTAGCCATCAACTATTGAATGTTAAAAAATTATAAAAAAAATCTGTAGTAGGGAAAGATTTATTTTGCAAAACAGATAGCGTAATCTTTAGGCACTCCCAAAAGTCATGTTCCTTCTTGCTGTCACTGTTTAGTGAATCACAAATTGTTTTCTGCATAATAGTTGCAACTTCAGCATGAGAAACCGAGAATACTCCATTACATTTTCTAAAACAGATTTCAGCATAGAATTAAATAATCACTAATGAAAATGTTTAAAGTCCTTCTTTCTGTAATATAAAACATAAATCTAATATTTGCATAGCTTCGTAACCATTGAAAACAAACAAAAAAAAAAAACAAAAAACAACCAACCACAGGAAAAGTTTACAGCACACCTTAAAACATGGTTTACTACTACCATGAATTAACCTGATGCAGACAGGATCTCAGAATAAGAAGTGAAGAGAGGAGAGTTTAGAGTAACGCTTTTCTGAGTGCATACTTTTGATCCTAACAGGACTTAATAGTCAACATCTCAGACTATATCTGCCAGAAAATTTTCTTTCAGTGCCATTCATACAGTAATATCATCTGAAGCGTCATTGCCAGTTACAATATATCTGCAGCATACACTAACAGTATCTTCTTCACACTTTCCAAATGAGGTATTTAGAATATTTTATTAAAAATCATAGGCTTAGGCTGACAGCATCTTTGAAACTGATAGAAATACTGTTCTAATATTAACTTTACAGACAAATGCAGAATGACAGATTGTTACTCAACAGAGATAGCAATAAATATTTTGTGATGAAGAAATCCAAAGTATTCTGTTTCCTTGTATTGGAATTTAATTTATGACACCAAACTTTTAGTACATCTTCTGGATATCACTAGTTGCTAAGCAAGGAAAAGACTGAAAATTATGGATGTGCTTGAAGATGATTAGCACGACCATAAAGAACAAACCCAGAAGGTCCAGGCCTATACCAAGAAACAACACAATTTACAGTAAGTCAGAATAATGAACTGTGACATTATTGTGATATGCAAATGTTATGGATAATCTCACTGTTAGGTGGAAATTCATCAGATTAGCAGTAGAATTTTCTGGTCATTAGTCAGCAGTAAACTTTGAAACAGTTAACAATGGAGCAATAGAATAACGGAATGATAGAACAATGCCCTGTGTGTTGTAAGGTGCCTGAAGAAGATTCCTTGTCTCATCCTAAGTACAAAGATAGAATGGAATCAATCAACATCGTACATTCAAGACCAATAAACTTTCATATCATCACCCTCTTCTTTACACAGAACAATTAAAGAGCTAATTAATAGAACTTCTGCTTTGTTGTAGACCCCATGGTCATGAAAAGTAAGAGAAACACTAGTAGAAACAATATGTAAAAAAAAAAAAAAAAAACTACCCACAACAATGTATTTTTGAAAGAACAGTGAAGAAATTTCTGAAGAGAGACAAGAAAATGTGACTAAAAATGTGATGCAGACAGTGCAAGAAAGGATCTTGGGGTAAGAATTATTAGAATCTTATCCATATTTATATCCTCAGATTCAAGTGTGAGAAAATCATTTATGAACTTCTTTATGTTAGTTTATGTCTACACCACAGCATGCAGTACTGCTCAAAAATGCCCATGCTAATTCTGAATGAACAAGAATTGCTACTGAACATAGCACAGACTTACTACATGATGCAGTGTGCCTCCACCATGTACAACTGCACAGGCTTAACACAGTAAGAATGGCATTGGCATCCACTGTTACTCACTAACTGCTAGCTTGGAGTTGTTCATTTGGCACCACATTGTGCCAGACAGAGGTGCGTTTTACTATTTTCACAGTAGGTATCAGATGTAAACATCTTAAAGCTTTAAAAATGACAGTGGGTAACCATAATCTTATACTGAGATATAAAGCTTCATAACATTTTTTGAGACATAAAGCTTCGTAATTTTTTCTTTTCTTTTTTTTTTTTTTTTTTTTTTACTGCAAGGTCACTACTTCATTTCTTCAGCAGTTCTACTACCATCAGATGGTTGACAGTGATTGAGATGAAATCATCTAGTGATGCTAGTCCAATATTCAAATATACTTACGATGTATACAGATGTTTTTTGACTACATCAAAATAGTTAAAAGCATCAGGATGAACAATTAATTTGACAGGAGGCTCTCCAGAAAGTAGACAAAAGAATAAATAACTAAACTAATGAAGTAAGTATCGAGATACTTGCAAAACTCACCCCCCACATTTTATAAGAGTTTTGGTATCCAAGGCTATTAAATTGTTCATTTTCTTGTAAGTGAATTAACTCAATAAAATGGGGGGGAAAATAATATTAATTTACTTTAAAATTGTTTTATACTATCTGATTTTTAAGGTAAATACAATCTTTTACTACCATCTCATTCAAAACTTGCAATCTTACATCAATTTATCTTAAATACAAGTTTGCACACTGTTATACAGCAATTAAATATAGATTTTTATTCAACACTAGTACGCTTAGAAGAGTAAAAAGGATTGGAATGTTTTTAACATAGAAATAGTCCTACCTCTTTGCTTTCTTCCAGGTCTGACTCGCTGCTAAACTCTTCTGTATTTAAGTTTTCGAAATCAGATTCGCCGACAGCAATTGGCACTGTCACAGTGAGGCTTGGGTTGTTTATGAATGACATGTAATCACTTTCATCAACAACATATTTTTCCACGCTGCTGCCTATGCCACTCGTAGTTCCATTCCCTTCTTTAAGATAGGCAAGGTTTTTACCTATTTCTACTATCATGTGATTGGAAATACAGCTGTCTTTTTTGTTGTTTAGGTCTTCAAGAGGTTTGATTTCATCTAAAACTTTTTGCTTTCTAACAAAGGCTTTTTGGATGAATTCACGCACTTTTCTCTTCACATAGTCTATGCCCTTCTGAATCCTTGCCACAGCAATCTGTAGATTGTTCATTTCATTATCATCATCTGTAGCAGCAAGGTTGTCTGAACTAAAGGAGCTCAGCAGCAAGGCCAGAAAGAGGTTGAGTACCTAAAAGACAGTAAAGAGAAAATAACCTGGATCTCTTATTTTAAAGTCATACAAGTAATTCCATTACGGGTTGTTTGATATGACATAATTTTTATATCACACCTAGCACTTTATCTCAAACCACTTTCTTTCTGCTATTTCCAATCCATACTCCCTATGCCCTTTTATTATAACTTGACAAAAACTTAATTATTAAATTAGCTTCCAGAACTTGACTAATATAGGTGAAAATCTAACTCTTCCTTGACTTTCTTCTCCACACAAAGTCTTGCAGGTCTGCTTCTCAAAATGGAAAATGACATAGGGAAACAGGATACAACCTAATATGTAGTATGCAAGCCATATAAGTCATTTCCTTAGTAGTGTTCATACGCAAGGGGAATGCAGGCAGACTCCAGTTTTCTACAATTCAGAAGATCATAATTTCAGTGTGTCTAATTCAGAATATAATAAATTATATATTTGCCCAGAATACCTCAGTCTGGTTTTGTTTTGTGCTTGAAAACTAGCTAATAGATAAAGAATCAACAGATGTGATATATTTTGGTTTTAGGAAGCTGTTTCACACATTCCGTCACATTCTCAGGAGAGCAATGCTGGTACAGAAATTTGGTATGTCATTTGGGGATGTATAATGAGGAATGGTATGTGTAAGACATGGAGTATAATTATTCCAAATTATTCAACACTTGTGCCTCTATCCAGAAAATGGCACTTGGGAGGAATTCAGAGACCAGCAACAACAGGATTAAGCAGTTTAGAAAGCATCACTTATGAGAAAAAAATTAACAGCTAGGCTTATTCTGTTTCAGAAGTAAAAGACTGAAAGTGGAAACAGTAAGCCTTTAGGTAATATAAATGTTGTCATGAAGACCAATTGTTTTGCATGATTATTGATACCAGGCAATCTAATTGGCTGCAAAGGTGATTTAAGCTAGATTTTTTTAAGGGCATCTTTATGACAATATTTTATGAAAATAATTTAGCACTGATCTTACTAAAGATGTTACAAACTCAGTGAAGATTTAAAAGAGGTAGACAAACTGGTCAAGGTATATTTGAACTTTGTGTAGAGAAAGGGCAAATGAATTAAACAATTTCCTAAAGTTCTTCAGTCTCCATCTCTCTGATTTCTAAAGTGTGAAAAATAGGAAATACATTCTAAAACTTTAAAAACTCTCATTGATTACATACCACTAGGTTTCCAATCACCATGACCATCATAAAGACAGTAAGGCACATAGTTTGGCCTGCAACTTCCATGCAGTCCCACATTGTTTCTATCCATTCTCCACACAACACTCGGAACACAATCAAGAAAGAGTGGAAAAAGTCATGCATGTGCCAGCGTGGAAGTTCACAGTCACTGGAGATCTTGCAGACACATTCCTTGTAGCTTTTCCCAAACAGCTGCATTCCAACCACAGCAAAAATGAACACAATGATGGCCAGCACCAGGGTCAAATTCCCCAAAGCTCCCACTGAGTTGCCAATAATCTTAATGAGCATATTTAGAGTTGGCCAAGATTTTGCCAACTTGAAAACTCGAAGCTACAAAACAGAAGAAAAATACACAGTTATTCGTGTTATTAATTGTAATAAATCATCACTATACATTTCATATTCCAGTTACCATGTGTATAAATCATGTGTCACATAACTTTTATAAACTTTAAATACAGAGTTACAAACTTTATACTTTAGTTATAGTACTAGATATCAGTAGTCTTAAGTCCTTATCTGAGTCACAAGAAGCCAAAAATACTGTCTCTGCTCACTTCAATTACACTGCGATTCTTACAAAGTCTCCAGTTCAGCCTTTGCCTCCTTTGATGACTGTAGATATCTACAGACAAATTGGTCAAAACATTCTTTTCTCCTTCAGTTAATTCTAAGAGAATACTACAAAAAATAAATCAGTGCATGTGGAATGTGATCAGCTTAACAAGATTATTAGTGTTTAGACACTCAGATCTCCTTGTTCATTAGCAGAGAGATGGAAGAAATGGCTTTCCTAAATGGAGAAACAAGCTAGAGTTTTTAATGACAGGCATAGAAGTTACTTACAAGTATCTCTTACAACACCTTTTCTGTCATGAAAAATAAGCACCATGTGCGTCTTACAAAGTTTACCATGCAATGTTGAGAAAAGTGGACAAAAGAAAATGCTATATTAAAGTGCGAATTAGACAAAAATTGACATAATTGGAAAGATATAGCAAGTGTTCAGACAATCAAAGGAACTTAAATGTAAATATTATTTAATGGAATGAGACATAATTAAAATACATATAGATGCAAAGGAAAATACAGAACTCTATTACTGAGGGAGAAGTCAATCCAGACAGATACTCGACTTTAGGAAAATATAATATAATGCTATATGGAGAACCAGCAAATAGATAAATTAAAAAAATAAAAATAAAAAAAAACCTCTTTTTCATAGAGGCTTTATTTAATTATTTTTTTTAGGTTTGCTTTATTTAAGGCAGGAGTTGATGACCAGGAACTCTAGTTTAATTTCTCTTATTGTTTATGTCTTTTTAAAGAGGATTTGAACATCAAATTGCATGCTAGCCTAGTCTTCAGCAAGACCAAGGCTTTTCAAGTTCCTATTCATGTCAGAGGTATCTAAGAACAGACAGGGATACTCTAGTGATTTCAGAACAGAAAATATATATTTTCTATCCAAAGAAAATTCTTAACACTGCTTTCTTCTAAAAATAACCTTGTAAGCAAACTGGTAATGGAAGCTTATCAGCTAAACAGTTGATAAACTTTTATTAATTAATCAGTTATTTACTAAGTGGATTACTTATCTTCTTCAGTCATAGGTTGTGATGGTCTGTGGCTCTTGCATTCTTTATTCCCTCATTTATGAAAAAAAAAAAAGACTCTAAAAGATACCACTATTTAAAAGGTTAATTCTTAAAGCACACCCCTGCTGCAAACAAAATTGATGTTGACAATGTTTTGAAGGAGAAACAGACATTATCAAGATAACGTATAAAACAAACTTGACATAATAAATATTTGCCATTAAGCAGTATGGAATTTAGTATTTTTTAAGTTCTTATGCAAGGAACTTCTGACTCAGCTAAATATATAACGTACAAATGAAAAATGCAAGACATAAATGCACAAATATAAAAAAATATAGAAACGTATTTTATTTAGTATATTTACCAATCGGAATGATCGAAGGACAGATAATCCTTCTACATTTGCAAGGCCAAGCTCCATTAAACTAAGACTCACTATAAAACCATCAAAAATATTCCAGCCCTCTTGGAAATAATAGTAAGGATCCATGGCAATTATCTTGAGAAACATTTCTGCTGTGAAAATTCCAGTAAACACCTGCAACGAAAATACAGTTTCTTACTCCATTTTAATGAGAAAATATTATAATGTTTATATCTTATATATAAAATATTATAAAATAAAACTGTCAGATTCAACCTTTGTTAGGTTTATATCCTCAGCAAGCAATCCATGATGAATCTGAATACCTTCTCTATATTCCAATAGACTTGGTTAGGAATTAAATTCAGATTTGAAGCTTACATATGCATCACAGTGTTTGGTTGTCAAAGAAGAAAGGGGAAAAATGTTTTCTATGCAGTTAATATGCATGCATAAATACTGATACATAGAATCTCTTCTGATTTTAATACTCAGTTTTTTCTTCTCAAATATCATCTTTGCCCTTGTGACATCTCATCTTTTTACTTCTAGGGGTAAAGATAAGTTTGTAAGAGGAGCAATTATTTTATTAAGAAAAAAAGTTGTTCTTAATAGCACTGTCATCCTACTTCACCACCTCCTGTGAAGTCACAGAATATATGCTGTGCTCACTGGGTCTTTCCCCTCTACAGACAGGACATCAGAAGGTGCTAGTGAGGAGTAGAAAAGGTGTGGGATTGGATCCGAAGATTCTTTCAATTTGTAAGTGTTCGTTCCGGAGAAAACATTATATAAATTTCTGTAACTAGCTTCAATGACAGAAGCTGAGGATTCTAAAAATCAAAATGCATATTGATTCAATAAATCTTACCATCTTTTGCAAAGGGAAGAGAATTAAATTTCATAAAGCAAGAATGGATAAATCCACAAATGTCAAGAGGCGCTTTACAGCTTAAATTTAAATTCAACAATCCCAAGCCTATTAATATCTAGTCAACATTTTCTTTTAAACTTATGTACATAGGCTACATGAGAATTATTTAAGAAAAATGCATTTGACATACATTGTACATCATGAAAGACTTACAAGGTTTCCTACTGAAAGCACACCACTGAACTGTTCTGTCATTGGATAGTGTTCCATGGCCATGAACAGGGTATTAAGAACAATGCAGATAGTAATGGCCAGATCAACAAATGGGTCCATCACAATCAAATTTACAATATGTTTGACTTTCAGCCAGGGAGTGCAACAGTCCCAAATCAAGCAAGTGTTAGCAAATTTGTACCAGCATGGTGGGCATTTCTGTCTTGATTCTTCAAGTTCTAGAGAGAAAAAGGTAAATAACATTTTAAAGATATTTCTCTATTTAAACATATTACCAGTCCTGCTCATTAGGCCTGGGTATTTTCCTCTGAAACCAAGGCTAATGTCCAGTCAAAAAAAAAAAATAAAAATAAAAAATAATCTGTTCCACTATATATTAGATTTGATGTGAAATGAATACCAAATATTCAATAAATAAAATAACCACTTAAAAATAAATGCTGCATAGGATGCAAAGTAAAAATTTGCCTTAGGAATCTGGCATGCATAGAATGAATAAAATATATCACATTTTACTCAGGAAGGATAAACTCTTAGAAAGAGCCTAAAGTCAGACAACTATTTAGACACAATTATGGTCCAAATGTGCAAACCTGCCCATTTGCTATCTTGGGCATAGTCATTTAAGCCTCAGAACAACATTTTGCCCTTTATTACAACAAGTAGTTTTTTAATTCCATGTTTTGGAACCATTGTATTTAGTCTAACAGAAAGAGCAACGTGATCTTTCCTTTGTGAAACAGCATGTCTGGTGAATTGGTAGAAGGGGATTGTTCTACTGCAAGAAGCATAGCCATTTCACTAATCTAAATAGAACTTTTACCCTGAAACACAACTCCTCTAGAGAAACGCTGCATTGATCAATTGCTTTCTGCTTGCACTTTTCTTGGAAGTTTGCTGCTTCCATCTCAAACCTATACTGAAAGCTTGATTGCTTTTCCAAATACATCAGTCCATATTAAAAAATACACAAACAAACAAAATAACTACCTCTATATACAAATCTCACCTTGTCTTTACCTTTAGGTTCACATAGCTACCTTTAAACACCACTACTACTTAGTGTGTCATACATTTAATAGTAACTGTATCATAATACAAAAATTCTATTGTACATACCTTCCATTGTATTTGTAAGCATGCTGGCTATACTCATTGCTCTTTGCCTTGCACTAGGATCTGTTAGGTAGTCCATAGGAACATGGTAAGAACTAGATCGTCTCTTTCTTAAGTCAGTCTCTGTAGTAGTGCCCTGAAAATAAAACACTGATAAACTAGCCTATCAATTGTTCATTTCATAAGAATAACACTGTAAATTATTATCAAAGTAAAATGGTTTCACACACTCTGGTGTCCTGCCCCATGCTCCATTATACTGTTGTTTTGCAAGAGAATGATGTAATGCCTATCTTTGTATACAGCGAATAGCCAAATACATTTGTAGGACTGCTCTTGTGCTCAAAGAATGTGTGTTTAACTATTTTGCTGAAACAGGGCTGAGACATTAAGACAGATTCATGAGTTTTTAGACTATAAAAAGTTCCATGATGCTTGTCAATGAGCTCTGCCATATATATCCCTCATATTAGGCAGTGAAGTATTTTTCTAAACATGAAAATGCACAGCCCACACAGCTAGCTGTAAGAGCACAAAGTATTAAGTGTATTTTATTAAGATAACTTTGAAGTTATTAACTTCCTAGCACACATTTCAAAACAAATAAGAGAAAAATATTTATTAATGTTGACGTCACAAAAAAAAAAAAATCACTAGGAAAATTAACAATTCGATAGGAACACTAACTAGCATAAGTTGTCCTATCAGATATTATATCAAAAATTTCAGGTATGGTCAGTGGGAGGTTAAATGCTCATTTAATATATTCCATTAGGTAAATATAATTCATATATATATATATATATATATATTGATATCCTGTCTGATATGCAAATACATGACCTCTTCAGTTAGTATAATGAACACATGGGTATTAGATTACATGTGCTACATTTATTCAATGGTTTCCTATGCTATTTTGTTGATTCCAGTGAACTAACATACATTTTCACGTATCTAGTTAATGAGAGCTAGACAACTTCACTTTCTTCTTCAGCTTATAACTAGAATATATAAAAGGAGCATTCATGTCTTGGCCAAAAAGGGAATTTTTCTCAAGTGACTAAATTTCATAGAAACAGTAGTTGGTTACACAGGGAGAGGACATCATGCCTGAGCTACTGCAGACTTCCTTACATTGCTAGCAGTGGCTGCTTTATCAATCATCACCTCTGGCAGAAGCTGTCCAGTAGGTGACGTCAGAGCTGGAGGCCCACCAACTAAAGAAACTACTCCATTGCAATCCACAGTGCTGTGCATCTTCCCATTCACTGGAAGTGGAGGTACTGTCCTGGATGACCTACTGGCCTGACTAATGTTACTGTTGCGCCGTTCACCATGTCTATGAGGAACAAAGAGAGAATCTCTTCTGCTCTCATTGTCTTCAAAAGTGCTGTGCTCATCATCAGCAAAGTCATTTTCTGATCCTACATCCTTTGCTCGACCTCTGAAGCTGAAAAGACTTGTTCGGCTATTGCGCCTTGGGGAAAACAGGGAGCCTCGAATGCTCAGCAAAGACTGTAGGCAAATAAAAACAGTGATTATCAGATGAAAATTATTTTAAATATAACACTTTCATACAGGGGAAAAAACACAGTGTTAATATGTCTTAAAGGGTAAGGTCATCTACAAGGAAATGAACAACCCTAATATACAACCTCCCCCAGTACGCTCCCTTTTGGGTAGTAAACAAAGAGCACATAAGTGACAGACAAAGGCTAGTTATTTTACTACTTTGGCTATATAAAAACAACCAGTTTAATTACAGTAAAAGAAACTGCTTGACAGAATTGCTTCCTCTGCCATTCTGCCTGCTTTATTACCAACTGTTCATAAACTGAGTAAGCACATCTAGACACTTATTTATCCCAGGTTGGGATTAGTCTGACAGACTGAGTAAATAAATTTTTTTGGCATATTTCCTGTGACTCAGTCTGTGCATAGAAGTAGCTCTCAAATACTGCCCAGTTTAAATTTTTTTTTTCAGGTACTGTTCAAATAGGCCCCAATAAGATTTTTATTTCTTTTCAGAATTGTTAGCTATCCTGAATACGCAAAGATATGTATGCAATTTTCTATGAACAGTCTCACTAATCTTCATCAGATTACTCATATGAGTAAATGCTTTGCTATGGGTGGATCTTTTCAGGATCAGTCAAAATAAAGCTCCAATCTTGCAATTACACATGTGCTTAACTTTAATTCATGTTAGTGATTCTCTTGACTTGAATGACTGGCATTAGCACCTGATTTCACCCAAGACCTCTATGAACAGCAGAGATGATACATAACAAAGCAGTGTCTGTTTCTCTTCTGCAACTTATCTTTATGGATCTGAGCCCCATTGTTCTAGGCATTGCAAAATGCAGAACAAAAAGGCACTCTGCAAATAAATTATCTAAGTGTAACACAACAGATGGATACAAAAAGAGAGGGAATATGAAGAGGCAAAATTGATGGGTATGATAAACAGTGGTCTTAGCTCACCTTAAGTCACTTCCCTGTCAAGCTTTCTGTAGGCAGCATGGTAAAAGAGAGTTTTAAAGAGGGATTTGAGGAAAGCAATGAAGTGTTCTGTGGAAACTCATGGGAGATTCTTCCAAGCACGAGGGGCAGCATACCAGAAAGAGCTCAAAAAAACTAGTTTGAAAATTTAACAGGAGGTTATGGATGCTGGCATGGGTCAGTCAAAGCTGTGACTTGATTTGCTTACTGTAAGTAGACAAGGTAGGTTGGGATGGGCTTTAAGCACAGTATGTTTTACGGTATTGAAAATATCTATAGGTAGGTATGTTAACTAGCAGATTAGGTAAAAGCAATGAGATAGGTTAGTGTTCTGTGTAACAACATTCTTGATGAACACAGCAGGAACAGGGACATAGAAAGAGGTCCAAGTTAAAGATTATTCACAGCTGAGGCTCCAGAGTAGAGTCAAAAATAAAAAAAATAAAATAAAATAAAAAAGAGAGAGAGTAGGAACTAGCAACAGGGCCTTGTGGAAATCCCTTGGAAAACTGTCAGGAGGTAAAAGGATCTTCTAAAGCACAACTAAACCAGAACTGAGAGGAGACAAAATAATGAATGTTAGGAAGAATAAGTTTTCAAGAAGAACATAATGGTCAGTTACATTGAAAGCAAATGAAATGTCAAGGAAGATGTCAAAAATGAGATATAAACCTGAGTTTTGTCTAGGAAAAGGTTATTAAAAACTGTGGTGAGTGGAATTTCTGTTGAGTGTGGTAGCTAGAACCCAAAGTGGGAAGGAACTGGGGTTGGAAAACCAGAGGGGAGGGAATCGCTAGACTATTATAGTAAACAGCTGTATATGAACTTAGAGATGAAAAGGTAAGAGAAGCAAGTTGGATGAGGTATGCTTTATTTCTTAAAGGATGGATGAATTGAGCTGCAGCTGAATAAGGCTGCAGTTTGAATGAAGACATGAGTAAGAATAAGGACCTACAGGATCAGATGGGTCTTCAACATGAAGTTGAAGTCAATGGATACAGATGAGAAGATTTGTATAAGGAACAGAATAAATCATGAATTAAATTTAGAAATGAAGTCTTACAAAGTTAAACAGTTAAAACATAAAACAATGTCAGACCAAGAAAAAACAATGGATGCAGTGCTATGAAAAAAAGAAAGTATGTTAGGGAGGAAGTGGAAGGAGTTAACTTGGTAGAAATGGGAAGCTAGAAAAATTACAGTCCCACCACAGTCTGATCGAAGGAGGAAAAGTCCTTAATAAGAGAGTAACAGATGAAGAGGTTTGAGCTTCTCTGAGAATGGGAGCTGGAGAAGGTGATATATGAAAAGAACATGGATGCTCATGATCTATTTAGTGATGAAACAGGCTTTCCAGAGACAGGAATAGAAGAGGATAAAAAAGGAAGGAATTTAGAAATAGTTACTAAAAAGAAGGGGAAAGCAATTCATAAAGACCAGGGAGAATCAAGAATGTGGGGATAAAAGGAAGAGACATATTGAGGCAAAAGTCACACAAAGGGGCAGAAAAAGAACAGAATGGATGTGAGATCTAGACCTGAACAGCTGAGGGGACAGTCTGAGGTGGGCAAATGAACAGGAGTTTCTGATAACTGTAGAACGGATGACATAACAAAGCTATCAAATGAAATAGATGTCTCGATGGGAGATGCAGATGGCACTCTTCTTGAGTCACTCGTATCAATGTAGGAGAACACATGCAAGGGCACTTTGCCACAGATATTTCCACCTTTAAGATAACACTATTAAGGGTTTCACATCAATTAATTTGCCAAATTTCGCTTGAACATTTATGATACATTTAACATTTTTTTGCACCCCAAATTTAACACTTTTCTCATTGAAAACATGAAATTCCTTTGTATGTGTGCACCAAATTTTGAAGCCACTGATCATTCTGAATACATCCACCTTGTTGGGTTCTTTTTCATTAAGAAACTTGCAAATACAACTCATTCTAATTAATACACATTATTTTGATTTTTCAGACATTAATTCAACAAAATCTCTCAAATTCTTACAGTTTCATCTTTGATTGCAATTATTAGCTTGGTTATATTTTGACTTAAGATACTTAAAGAGTCTGTGTTATCTTTTGCAAGAACAGACCAAACTGCATTACAGGGGGTTTGTTTCTATGATAAGTAGACTACAAAGATGTTAAGAGGTAAAAATACTGTGGTACCTGGTGTGGGGAAGAGAATCTCTTTTCATATGTAAGTCTATTCCCCTCAATGGAAAATCGGAAGCCTTTCCTTTTGATGCTGTCCTCTGATTCGGATTTGCGAAATTCTTCCTCATCCTTTTCCTCGCCTTCAGACTGTTCTTTTTGCTTTTTTTTCTTTCTTCTATTCCTCCTCTCTTTAGCACTCTTTGAGCTCAGTTTTGATGCCTCAGAAGAGCTTTCAGAGAATCCACCTATTCCACCTACTCCACTATAATCTCTTGAGTCAGCTGCTGCAGCTGCTGCTGCTGCCTATATGTACAAGCACATATGCAATTTAATACATTTATACAAATACACACCACTCAGTATTTTAAATTTATTGCTATTCTTAAAAAAAATAATAAATTTGAAATAAAAGCAGTGATCCTGCTTCATTGAACCTGGTCTATCATAAGAAGTATAATTTGTGAAATACCACAGGAACCATAATTTGCCACTGCTCCATAAACCAGCAGTTAAAGCAGCCCAAGGGAGAAATGTGCTGTCAGAGAACCGAGTTAACAAGCATCTCTTTCAGATTGGAGCAATATGTCACAGTGACTTTTTCACCTGAAAAACTATGTAAAAGGAAAAAGGCTCAAGCAACAGGAAAATCCCTGTTAATGGGAAGCAACATTTTCTTGCACCATTTTGCTGGATTTGCAATACTCTCTAGTCTACTAAATAGTTGGTATGACATTATTAATTTCGGTGTTGCAAACAATCATCGGAGATTTGAGTTTAACTGCAGGCTATTAGAGATCTGTTGCTGTTTGAAGTCAAACATTTGTGAGGCATTTGATTAATATTTATTTGCAATCTGTAGTAAAAACAAACAAACAACCCCCTTTTGCTGGCTTTAGTCATTTGATCACATGGAAGACATAGTTCAACTTCTGCTCTGTGTGGCTACATGCCAAGCAGACATAATCTATTATCCTATTAAAGATTTCAGAGTTTTCAAACAAAGAAAAGGAGTTTCAAATTAGTATGTAATCATGACATCTGTAGAAGAAGCATTTTCTCCATTTTTTCCACTTTTTCCAGTTTTATTTAAAACTGGAACACTATTTATGCTGTGAGAGCTGCAGAAGGAGTAGAAAAAGCCAAATGTTGCTGAAACAAAATATTGCTCCCACACCAATGACAGTAGTTGTTTTTTTCTGTCACTTAAATAAGCAGAATTCCTGTTTGTTGGTTTGTTTTCCCACATCTCCACCTCAATTTCTAGAATCACAGAGTGGTTGAGGTTGGAAGGGACCTCCTGAGGTCATCTTGTCCAACTCCCCAGCACAGACAGGGTCACCAAAAGGTTGCCCAGGACCATGTCCAGACAGCTTTTGATTATCTCCAAGCATGCAGATCGCACAACATCTCTGGACAACTTGTTCAAGTGTTTGGTCATCCTCACAATAAAAAAAATTATTTTCAATCTCTTGTTTGAAATTTTAGCTTACTGCTTCTTTATTTTTTATTTTTTTATTTTTTTGGTCGCTCATTAAGAGGCTTACTTAAGCCAGCAGAAGAAATGTTATGGAAAACATTAAAGATTTTTTGCAAAATGAAGGAATTTATGAGAGAGGAGGTAATATTTAGAAGTGGGGGACTGAAACTATTCTCAGATGTGAACATTCAATCACAGTCATGAATGGCAAAAGCAATTGTCCTTTACAAGAATACCTGAGCTTCTTCCTGTTGCTTTTTCAGTTGTTCTAGCATTTGCTGAAATTCTGCTTCTTTCTGTTCTGCTTCTTCCATAGTTGCTTGATTCTGTTCTTCATAGGCCATGGCAACCACAGCCAGGATCAAGTTAATCAGGTAGAAAGAGCCCAGGAAAATGACCAAAACAAAAAATATCATGTATGTTTTCCCAGCAGCACGCAGTGTCTGGGGAAAAAAGAGATAATACACATTTTTTAGCAGACTTTTACATACTATTGCATCTGCGTTATATTTTAGAAACACATTGTAAGATTGCTCTGTGTTAGCACAAGATGATTTAGTTATTTTTTCCACATACAAGTAGCTAGTATTACATTCTGGCTATATGTGCAAAAATCCAAGTTTTATGTCTGCTATGGTCAAGGTGAATAAAATTCTACAACTTGAATACTTCAGAATTTCTGAAGTTATAGAAGTTGCTGTCACAATTACACCTTTATATTATAGCCTTTAAATCTAACAGTAGCGGGGCCACTAGCCCGCATCTTACCTTGTCTCATCAGTCCCAAACTACAGTGCCACAAAGACAATGCAGTATACAAAATGTCATGCTGCACAACATCACTGTCCTTCAGGTTAAGGATCTGTATAGTTCAGGGACAAGATACAACCTTCTCAAAGAGAACATATTTGTACTAGACTGCTAATCAATTTAACTAGCATCTATTTACAGCACGTTTGGGCAAGAAGCATTAACAAGTTCATTTACTCATTTGTGAAAAGGAAACAATAATTCTTAACCACCTTCATAAAGTAACAGCTATTTCTTACTATGTATTTGAATAGCACATGGAAACCTAAATCATGGACAAGGCCCCTGTTGTTTTAGACAGCTTACATATATGAAATAGAAGATGATTTGTGTCCCAAAGGCCTTAGGGACACGTGAATGAAAATAACTATGCAAGTACTATGTAGTAATGGTATTGGTGATGGTGCTGTTTATTTTAATAAGTCCTCACCAGCTGGTAAAGATTCTCCCAAAAGTCCTGAGTCATCAATCGAAACAGTGACAAGAATGCCCAACTGAATGTATCAAAACTTGTGTAGCCATAGTTGGGGTTTCTACCAGCTTTCACACATATATATCCTTCTGGACATTGACTACAAAAGAAGAGGAAATGCTATTTTTAACAACTACTCTAAATTACGATATTCTATAGAAAATCACAAAATTGCTCAGGAGTACCAGTTTCTAATGAAATTATGAACAAGTAAAATTTTATTCTACATACCTAGGATAAAAATATGTATCTTAATCAGTTTTCAATTTTTAATTCCATTTCCTATTGATATTTCAGTGCTTTAATAATATAACGAACAGCAATCAACCCTTCCCCACAATTTTTCTTATCAACAAATTTCCATCAAGAAAGCAAGAGAAGAATGTCAACTAGAACAGCTGATGATAAACAGTTGTCAGCCAGCTGGCAGTAACATTTATGCACATAGCATTCCATGGGATTACCTTTACAAAATTAGCCTAAGATTCTGAAGAAAGTGCCTGTGTAAACTCAAATCACATAGATGGTTATATTTAGGTATAGTTTCATATCCCCAAACATTGGTAATTTGAAATTCTAAGTTACAGTTGATACTTTAGTTAGCTACCTAAGCTATTCTAAGTAGCTAATTATTCTTTCTTGATGCACTATGAAAAATGACGACCATTTTCTTACCCTGCATCTGAGCTATTGCCACACAGCAGAGCATCATTTTGTCCTTCCAAGAAATAGAAATGATCTGTTTAAAAAAAATAATAATGAATAAGATAAAGACATCATTTATACCCTATGGGAAATTGAGCTATGACAAAAACTTTTACACTTTGAAGAAATAAGCAGAGCTAACTGTTTAACTGCAATATACAACGATCAGAAATTAAAAAAAAATATGGAAAACACTGTTTTGACAGGAAAATTACTTTTATATAGTCTTGAAGTTGGTCTTTCTTTAGAGAATAGAAAGGTAGTCATATGATTTATTCTCAGTAACCTACACAATTGAGTAAGGATACAAATGACAGATTAACAAATTGTTTATGTCAGCTAATGAGTGAATGAATACCAGGAAAACAGGACAAATACGGAGAGCAATTCCCTGCCTTTTTCAAGCATTTTTATATATACCATTTAAAGTTACTAATTTATAACTATTAATTCCATACTATTTTATCCAAATATTACTGGAAAAAGTACTGAAGTCTTTGCAGCATGAAAACACATCACAACATGCACAAGGTATTCTTAAGTGGATCTTGACTTGAGCAGTGGAAGGCAAAACCAAGCTTTTATCGTACATGACCAAAATAAAGAAAACTACACTAAATTCTATAGCAGAGAAATGTACCTGAAGTATCTATATGCATTTTGTTAATAGGCTAACTAATAAAATGAGGTTAAAATTAATTTAAAGAGTTGAAAGTTTAAAAAGCCCCTGCAACAATCTTCCTTTTTTTTTCTTTCCTTTTTCTTTCTCATTCTTTCCTTTTTTTTCTTTCCTTTTTCTCTCTTTCTTTTCTTTCTTTTTCTTTCTTCTCTTTCTTTTTCTTTCTCTTTCCCTCTTTCTTTCTTTCTTTCCCTCTTTCCCTCGTTCTCTATCCTTCCTCTTTCTCTTTTTCTCTTTCTTTTTCCTTTCTCCTCTTTCTCCTTGTCCTTCTTCTGCTCCTGCTCCTCTCCCAGCCACTCCCACCTTTTCTTTCTCTGTTTTGATGCAGAAAATGAAAACCGATTTGCCATCAATTGCTTGTTTGGAGCTCTTATAGCAAAATGGGAATCTCTAGTGGAGATTTTTGGATCAGGTGGCATATTAAGCTAAAGTTGCCAAAATTAGGTATGCTCTGGCTGTTCTCAGGAAACAGATGGTTCCTTGAGATCTAATGCCAGCTGGCATGGACTAACTTAGCTGGCATAAACAAGCTGAGGGCTAATGCTAAAGAGACAAGCAGGGAATTGCAACCAGTTCCTATTGACTGCTTCTACTCTGTCACCACCAGTATATGATGGAGACAGCATAAAATCTGCTTATTTTAATGAGAAAGAGATCGGGCGCATCACTTCTGCATCTGCATTCTGTTCTCTGACATCAGATAAGAAGACAATGGGTTTTTAGATATTTAGGTGCCTGCATAGTCATACCCTGTGAGAGATCTACTCCTACTTAAAAAGCTTAAAATGTATAAAGATGAAGATAGGCACCAAGCTGAATTTTCAAAACTGTCTGTGTGCCCAATTCACATTTCTGCACAGCACAGCTCCTCTTCTGGTAAAAAGAGTATCCAGATAAACTGTCAAGTCAGCTCAATTCTCAGTCCAGTATTTTGAAAAAAAAAAAAAAAGATTGATTTCTCAATATAAAGATGATATCAATAAAGTAAAAAAAAAAAGTCATTACGAGCTTATTAAAAATTAGCTGTACATAAAACTATTTCAGTATCCTCCTTTGTCAACGTTAGGACAGTAGTCACAGGTACAAGTCCTACATGACACTTTCATAAGCAAGTATGGGAGATATGTTCCAGCTGGAATCATCAGAAAATGCTTGAAAAATGATTCTGAGAAAACAGTTGCCAGTGACCCAGTGTCAATTCAGAAGAGCATTTTCTGAAGATCCTCAAAGGATCCGCACTATACACTGTTTTTATTAGAAGTTTCATTAACAGCTCAAGATGAGACCTAATACAAAAAAAAAACACATCAAATATGTTGAAGACATAAAGCTAGGAGAGGAGATGACTGAAATTTAGAATGACCTTTGCAAACTAACTAGCTGGTCTAAAAGCAATTGGATTTATTTCAACAGAGACAAGTGCAAAACGCTACAGTTGACAAGACAAAATGGAATACATAAATGCAAAACAGATAGGATCTGGCCACAGCCACTGCTGTACAAAAAGATGCAGTGACTGTCATGAACCACAAGTTGACTGTGAATCAACAATACAGCACTGATACAAAAATGGTGTAATTTTGAGATGTATTAATAGTAATGTTAGATCTGTGGCATGAGCTAATTACTTCTCGCTACCTTGTACCTTTACTAGAGGAGTACGTACCAGATTTGAGCACCTTACTTAAAACAAACAAATGAAAACCATAACAAAACAGACTAATTGGAAACAGTCCAGAAAAGCAAAAATTGTTGAAGAGGTACAGAGAACATGAAACAGAGAAAATAGGTTTGCTTAGTTTAGAAAACACCAGAGAGAAGATAACAGTTTTAAAATGTTGTAAAAATTAATATAAAGTAGATTATTATTATCTTATTCTTAACATCTCAGAAGAAGTAGTATCTGAAATTCAGAAAACTTAGGTCAGATATTTAGAAAAAACTTTCTATTTGTGTGATGTAGTACAAGAAGCAGCTCAAGAGGGAATGGAATGGAAAGAAATGGAATGAGATAGAATAGAATTGAATAGATTAGAATAGCAATAGAATTTCTTTTTCAGAGGTTTGTTAAGAACAGGTTATCATCCAAAATCTTCTCAAATCCTGCATTTCTATGAGACTACTAGCATGCTGAGATGATAAGTATATTAAAAGATTATAAAGCAACCAGACTTGGATCCAAAAGCATTTAGCTGTTAAACTGAGGGATCCTAACTTTCAGTGATGTAGTCATCAGTTACACCATTTATGCAGACTTCATTAAAAAAAAAAATTGTGCCTAATTACAAAGTTAAAACTCTAAATACATTAACTATATGTAAATAGGAGAGACTGAAGCTATTTTCCATTATGAAAGACAGAATAGCAATGCACTAGGGATACTTTCAGAGCTGTTCTGAGTTTTAAGACTTTTCTGTTAACAGAGTAGATATTATAGACGTCACTGTTAACACAGTGACATTAACTACCTTAATTCTCAGGTGAAAACACTGTATTATGTGGTACAACAGAGACAAAAATACTAGTTTCTTGATTTTCAACAGATTGGAAACAAATGAAAAGATACATAACATGTAATGTGGTTCTGATTTTGCTACGGTTAGATGCATAGGACCAGTATACTCATAAAGACATGTTTGTGCTGTGCAAGGGTGTATGGTGCAGAGATGTTCACAACCAAGTTCCAGAACAAACAGTGCAGCTTCATGTACATGCTGTGGTAGGATTAGTGAGATAACTGATGTCCAAATGTGGATTTATGATTTGGGGCATTATCTTGCACTAATGTAGCTATGCAGATTTCAGATCCCATATTAGAACTGTTACACCATTTCAGGAGGATATTTCCGCATCGTGCTCCAATGTGGATTTACTTTAAAAGTCCTACACACAATGTGGGTTTACTCTAAAAGTCCTACACGGTAGGTTAAAAAAAGAAAAAAAGAAAAAAAAAGATTTGTTGGTACCCAGTACAATATTATGAATATATTCATTTTGACTGTTGCTTTATTTATAACACAGAGTGTTTATTTTTTAAATGAAAACTAAAACTATAATCTGCAAAAACTATAAGTGCTTTTGTGTTTCTTGACTAGGAAACAACATTTTAATTGCAATGAAAATGTACTGATATGCTTTTGTATCTGTTTTAAAAAGTTTCAGAAAAAACAATGCAGTAAATGGTATCATTCTTACTTCTATCTTCGATGTACTCATCCCAGTTAAATATTGTCATTGTTGTATTAATAAATGTGCCGTTTTCACCTATAGAGCTATTAAAGTAGGAAATAACAGTTGTTTCAAAAGTAGAATTGTCTGGAGGCCACTGCAGGCATTTATTCCTTAAGTTGCCCATGAACAGCTGCAGCCCTATTAGTGCAAATACACTCAGACAAAATACAGTCAGGATCATAACATCTGAGAGCTTCTTCACAGACTGAATTAGGGCTCCCACGATAGTCTTCAAGCCTGCAAAGAGAAAAGATTTTTATGATGATGTTAAACATACTAAACACACAAAAAAACGTGATTTTTTTCTGACAAGATAAAGATTTCATGCAAAATGACAACTAAATGAGTCTAATGTTTGTGATACAATAATATCCATGAAAAGACTGGTTACTTGTGAAGATGAGTGAAAAGCTGTAAATTTATGCTTATTCTAGAGTGTACAGAAATAAAAAGTAGGTATTACCAAACACATTGTTTATGCCAAAACAAGTGATTTTATTACTCATGCTATATCTCAACCTTACATAGGAAAGTATTGTTTGCTTTTGCTGATGCTTCTTGCCCAAACCTTTCTTATATGAACTTTTCAAAAATTATTCTGCATTTATAAACCTATTACAAAGACATAATAAATTCTTATTTTAAAAATAACCTAATAATAATGTTCTTACGATATGAGAGGGATGATGGTTTGGAGAAGAAAGACATCTTTAAAACAATTCCCCATGCATGGCCCATGCTATCCTTTAGAGATTAATTTTTTATATATGACATTTGAAACTGAGTTAAAGTTGATATATCAAGTGCCTGTAATAAATGATAAAATTTGCATCAATATGAAAGCTTAAAATTAACTTATATTTAAAACATATAAAGGAAAGCTTGATGTCATAAGATGCAAATCACATAGGCTGTTTACTGCAAATATCTCATGCAAGAATTTGTTAAACTCAAAGGCTGATTTTTTGAAAAGAAAGCACAGCTAATAAAAAAAGCAAAAATCAATCTAAATAAAATTATGTCTTGATTCCTGCTTTTTTATTTTGTTAACAATGTGTAGCAAACAAGGCTTATGTTTTAAAAACGTGAATACAGCCTCTGTGGAACAAAAGTCAGCCTCAGTGTTTAACCTAGCTCTCACCTGGAATGACTGATATTGTTTTCAAAGCTCGGAGAACTCTGAATGTTCTCAACGCTGAGACATTGCCCAGGTCCACAAACTCTGTCACATATCTGTAATAGGGGAGTTCACACACAAACACAATGACAGCACACAAATAACAATTGGAGAAATGAGGGGCCTAACACCTTACACCAACTACATCTTACCTGGGATTACAGAAATAGTTTTCAAAGCTCTCAATACTCTGAAAGTTCGAAGAGCTGAAACATTGCCTAGGTTTACAAATTCTGTTACATACCTGTAGGATTAAATCACAGTTACTCAGAATTGAGGCAGATTTTATTCTATTTGCTTGGGTCTTTGATTAAGACCTCTTCAGCGTTCACTGTATTTTGCCTGTGTTATAAATATCCTTCTGACCATAAAATTAAATTAAATTTTATCAAAGTAAACCACATTCACTTGATTTTTGCAACCTAATTTGGTCAGCTTCTAGCAGGAAGTCAGAATGATTCCTTTAATGCTGGTATGCAGAAAGGAGACAGGATATGAACAGTTCAGGCTTGATGGCATTCACAATCCTAACAGGCTGACACACGATGCTGGCCTCTGCAGCACATGCTCAGTTAGAAATACTAAAATGTGTAAAAGAGGTAGAAGAAACATATTGAAACCGCAGGAAGTCCAGGCTCCAAATGTTCTGGCTGACAAAATATGAGGCAATTTTTAGTCACTAATTTCATGCTATCAGAAAGATTTTTTTTTTTAAAAAGGGAAACTTACGCAAATGTAATGACAGTGAAATCTAGCCAATTCCATGGGTCTCGAAGAAATGTAAAATCTTCTAAGCAGAAGCCCCTTGCAAGAATTTTAATAAGTGATTCAAAGGTATAAATTCCAGTGAATGTGTATCTAAGGAAAATATGCAAGACAGAGTTTATAGAAACACATTTATGTTTTCTGTACACCATATGCTCTCTAGTCCCATCTTCTTCTCTTTGAGTGGCATTAAGAATTTAATGCAAGATACAACTAACTTTAAACTTCTGCAGAATTTATTCCTTAAGGGAGAAGTAGGAATCAAATTACAATTAATAGACTACATGACAATCCATAGGCTGAAGATCAGATTCTATAATCTACACCAATGAATCAGATGTAAAATTCCCTGTTACTTCCCTGGTGCATGTTTATGTCCAATCTAAATCAATGTTATAAGAACATACATCTAAATACATCATGATTTCAAAAGTTGCTTCCAGACTAAAAGTGTATTTCTTCAATATTATTTTTATGCTGAAATATTGGACAGTACCATGATCTCGCAATGTGTCAACCTCTCATCATCACTCATTGACTTTGCTACAGAGTAGTTGTACCCAGTACTGCACCTTCAGCAAGACAGGCATAGTACTGGAACAAACCCAGTATTTTCAGATGCAAAATCCTGTGCAAAAACAACCAAAAATATTTACTAATTCCAATAAAATTCAGCTACTTTTTTTTGACTAAAAAAAAAATGTGGCTGCAACATAAAAGGTAAAAATGTTTAATTCTGTCATTCTGAGTCACTTCAATGTTCTCTCTCCAAATGATGTCATTTTGAAATTTAGTTTCATTTGTATCTTTAATGGAAAAGACGATAAAACACTTTTTCAAATTAAACTGTTTAAAAGGCTTGAACTGCTTTTCAGACTTGACTCAACCTGAAACCAGTTTTCCAGTATGAACTTTTTTCAGTTCAATCACTATAAAAAAATGTTTTTTCCTGCACAACTTTACTCAACCGATGACAGGATTTCCATTATATATATAAATGGCATAATATAATGACATGAAGAAATATTCAACCTAGCTATCTTTATTCATAAATCCTCACAATATGCCAGACATACTGAGTGCATGTAGTTCATATTGAACTCAAAATGAGAATGCCTACACTGTCTTTAATAGCCCTATGATTTCCCTGTTGATTACCAAAGATTAAACTGGTACTTATCATCCAAAGCAGTTAGGAGGGAAGAAGCAGCAGAAGCATAAAATGCTGTTGCAAAAATGAAGCACCATCAAGAGCAGTGTTTCACACTCTGGTCTACAGACTTGGAAACATCACAAAATTTGAGCCAATTGTATATGGGGACCAAAGTGTTGATACCATATTGGAACTTTTCTTTTTCTAGCTGTTACTTCCTATGGGAGGATTAGCCAATCCCTTAAATACTTTTGTAATAGCTTATTTTTCATACAAACTTTTCATTATTGGTCTGTCTTTGGTAAATGAAAGATGCACAATAGTAAACAAGCCATCCAGTGGACTCTATCTGTAATGGCTGCTGCAATAGAGATAGGAGGGTACATTTCCCCAGGTTCTTGCAAAGACGCAACACAGAATGCAGCGTAAAATATTTATCATCCACTTTTTTGCACGGTCATAAGACTAGATTCATCTTCTTATATTACTCATCTAATATTGGAAATAGAGAATTGAAATTTAACAATCTGTAATGAGGGAAGTGTTAGAAAATATATTGATTTACACAGAAGAAACTAGCATCTGAATGGCTGTTGAAAGCATATGCCACAAAGTAGTTGCTGTCAGTAAATGCCATCCTTATTAATATAACATGATAAACAGCAGTTTATTTCAGATTACTGAATATTAGTCAAAGAAAATCCATTTAACTTACTCTACATTCTTCGTCCAGTCTGGAGGGTTACTCATGGTCATAAATACACAGTTGGTCAAAATAGTGCACATGATAAGCATGCTGAATAATGTAGGTTAAGAGTTAAGGAATGTAAGCCAGAAAATCTCATTAAAAGAATATCAAACAACACCCTGGCCTGGCAGATATCCAGTATCAGGAGCTATTTATCCATCCACTGCTATGTTGATGCTCAGGAAATATGAGTATGTTAAAGCCTCCATAGTCACTGCTTTTTAGTTAAAAGAGGACAACCACACACCAAAAATTAAAAGAAAGATAGACATATATATACCCAAAAAACCACTTAACTTTAAGAGGATCTTAGATGATTTCTTTCTTTTGAAATAAAAATGTGAACATTTAAAGTAGTGGTTTCTAATCTAGTGGAGTAATACAAAAAAAGATTTTTGTTGGATGACCTAGACAAAACAGGCTGACCTGTTTGCTGTATGTAAGTTTTTTTGTGGTTGTTTTCGCTTTTTTTTAGTAATATAGATTAGGAAAAAAAAAAACTAGAGCAAATTCCAGAACAATTCCAAATCATAAACAATTTCATTGATTGTGACAGAACTGCTCTAGATTTACAAACCTTCACTCACAAGACTGACATTCTTAGAAATGAAAATAGAACACCAAAATGAAAACCGCACAATGATACACAAAATGTCCACATGATGGCACCATCACCTAAAATTAGAGAGAGAGCAAAACTCGATTTTAAGAGCTTTAGTTTATTTAACTAAAATGCAGGTTGACACGGTGCTCCACTCCAGGAATCTGAGTATTATGGTGTGGGAAGTACTGTGATGTTCCCCTCACACATCCCTTTATATGTCTACATTAACCAAACAAAACAAAACCTTCAAGCAACAGTAAATACCTCTGCCTTCTGAACTGTCAAACTAGTGACATTACAGTCAGCAATTCTCCAGGTCTTTCATCTCATTAAACAGATTTCAAATCTTTTACTTGGAACGTAGCTTCTTGCTGTATAATTAATAAGTGAAAGGAGCAGAAGAGAAAAGACAGTATTCTAAAACATAACAAATAATGTGTTATGACTACTTCACAAGCCCATAATGTAGGCTTCAAAAATCCCCTTTTGAAGAAATATCCTCTCACGGTTGAAAATCCCCACTATTCTTTCATCAGGCGAGAAATAACTGGAATGTACCTTCCCAAAATGTTAAACAATGATTTTTAATATTCTGACTTTGGTCACTACAGCTATTTACTACCATCTTACTTCCATGATCTTCCATTACTCCATGTAATTGAATAATGCTCTGTTACATGCTACAGAATGTCACATAACTCTCAAATAGTTATTTGTAGTGGCACTTTTAGCAAGCAAATATAAAACAGACTATGCAGTGTTATGACTGATTCTGAAGTCATTTGTAGGCTAGACGTTGATAACAACATCCAATGCGTATTAGATAATCATAATTAACAGACTTCCATTATATTAAAATTATTACATAATCCTTCCAAAGTTTATTCTACACGATCTTAAGATACCTCTATGTAATGCTACAGAAAACTGCTTTCAGTGTGGTTATGGTAGACTTCTCTGAAATATAAATGTGCAAACATTCGTATGTTCTCCTTAAGTAAAAAACTTTTTGAAGTCAAAGCCCTCAATGACTTTGTATCAGTATTTGGGACCAGACCAATGGAATGCCCATTGCAGTCACATATCAAAACACTGAGAAAGACAAAATGAGACATTATGACCATTTACCTTTGCAAATCTCTACCTATAATGTGGAAATACCGGGACCTACTTGAAGACTGATATTACAGTATCTACAGAATTACAAATGCATAAGGCAATAATGATCAAGAAATAAATACAGGCTGGACACATATCGGACTGAGAATGTGTAAGACAAGAAACCTATGCAGTTCTATCAAACTAGCCTTCTGCAAGTGGGATCTGAATATGAAAATGAAAAGGAATAATGAAACCATATTTTCACTAAATATTCATGCGAGTACATAACTGGGATAAAAGATTTGGTTTTAACACAAAGTGTCAGTGAAGAACTGAAAGTATTTTGAGCAGTATGTCCGTTTGTGAAAAAAATGTGGTGGGAGGGGAAAAGATGAAAGATGTGAGGATTACATGAAAAATAAGAGGGAAGGAAAAAAATAAATAGGTGGAGGAAGAAGAAAGACACAAGAAAAAATGTAAAGGAAGATGATTGGTTATCTGGCTTCTAATATCTGGCTTCCACCAATGACAAACAAACACAACAATAAAAAGGGAAAAAGATGGGAGAAACAGTAGAGAGAAGAAGGACAAAGCACTATGGATCCTGTTGATCTTGGAACATGCATCAGAGAATGATTTAAAAACTAAGTAACATCTCATTGACTACAATTTTAGACTAACCACTTGAAAAGGATATGAATGTACCAAAATCTTAATAGCTATTTTTCTAAGAGGATTGAAAGGAGTTAACATGTACAGGGCAGAGGTGGCACTGAATCGGAATATTGCCTTCCCTTTATTCAATACTATAAAGGTCTGGAAAAAAGAACACAGAATGGAAAATAACACTTAAAAGATACTAACAAGTAACAAACAGTTTACAAATTCAAACCTTGAATAATTTTCATTTCATAATTGAAATGAAATGTATTTGGTCAGACTTTTCTTCTATTTGCACCTCCCCACCCCACCCTGCCTGCCCCAGAATCACAATCCCCTTGTCCAGTTCACATATAGCAGACTCCAGTCAAATTACTATCAATAAACTTGCATGAAAACATTTTGAGCATTTATTTAGAAATCATAAGCAATCCTGCTATTGCTAGCTAGAAAACAAAGACAGGTACATAAGGTGCAAAGGTAGTAGGCGAAGGTACTAATATCTGAGGTATTCGTATATTTTCTACAGCTTATAACAAAAATACGGATGTACACAACTTTCAAAAACTGTAATGAATCATTTAATCACCAGCATTCCAAATAACCAGCATTAATTATCACACCATGAAAGTACTAAGACAATAGTGCGTGGAGTGATATAATTTTCAAAGGTGAAATTGCAAAAAAGGAAACTGCAGTTTTTGGACATAACATTAATGCAGTGGATAGTTTTCACAGTACTCTATGAAAAGAATAACATATTGCTTCTCTTTTGAACTATTTCTTTTGAGAGTTTCATACCTGCAATTCTATTTTTCTTATGCCATGCTTTACTTTTACCTAATACAGAATTCAATAATCCATGTATTTTCACTGTTTCTCCATGGTTTCATCAATAACTCATGCATACTGCTAACATTAAAAAAGCATTTATAAATGTAATATTTTTTCCTTAAAACCTGGGAAATAAAGAAGGATAAAGTGTTTAATATGCAGTATGTTTTTTTATTATTATTATTATTATAATTATTATTATTATTTAGATTACCATGTATTTGGATAAATTCCTATTTCTATTATCTCTTCTTTCCAAACACGGGTGAAAGTTCATGTGCTTTGAAGGTAAGAGGATCTAGTTAGCTTTGTGGCAGCCCTAAAAAGCCGAAAGGGAACATAAGCCATGCAAACCTGGAGCACTGCCAGGAGCCATCATCTACCACAGCTGGAATCAGAGGGCAGCATTTGCAAAGATTATGCTCTGCCTTCTGAGCAGGTGTGCCAAATACAGCAGCTGAAATCCTGGAAACATGAGGCCTCCCCCTGCTTGAAATCATAAACTTTAGCTCTTCCAAAGTGAACACATTTCCATTCTCAGATACATGCTGATTCTCAAGCCATACTTTGGTACTTAATTGTAGAGGAGAAAGAAAGAGTCTCTAATGTGCTATCTTATTTATCATTGCTTTTCAACTCCATTAATACTCCTTTCTGAGTTCAAGAAACTCTACCCCAAAATCAGAGTTTCTCACGTCTTCTGTTCCTTTTATTCTGTCAAAACATCTGTTGAAGCATTATTTCTGCAGTGCTGGCCAACCAAGACATACTGAAAAATTAAAATGGAACCTGACCTAAATACACAAAAAAGATGTTCAAAAAGATACAAAGAACACTAAGAAAAATATCAGGAGAAATATGATTGCAATGTGTGTAGTTTGAAATCTTACATCTCAAGCTAGAAACCACTATGCTTTTGAAAAAAATCAAGGCAATTGCTATGTATGTCTCTCACTCTAGAGCAAGCAATTCAGAAGGTATGTACTTCGTTTTCACAATAAATTGCAGAATTACTTTTCTGGTTTCCAAACCATGATAATACGTGTGTTAATTTAAGCATTTCCAGCACCATTTTTTTTTTTTTTTTTTTTTTATTACTACAGAACTGGAAAAGCAGGAAGGAAAGGAACCAGCACTTTGACCCAAATCTCATTTGCTGTACTTCCTGACTTCAACAGGATTAACCACTTGAGTAAAGAGAGCAGAACACAATATTTAACTTAAAATTTAATTGAAAATTTAAGTCACAATTCTCCATAGAATGAATTGAGATTTGGAAATTCTGCAATGAAAATTTAAGGTAGAGCTTAGTTTTTAAAGCTGTTGTCTCTGTTTAGGTTGTCTAGGTTGTCTCTAAGGTCCATACTGGTGATAAGGTAAATCCCTAATTCCTGCAGGATTTTTTTAAATTTTTTTTAATTAGTTCAAATTTGACTCCTAACATTTCTTGAGGGTTTTCTTCCATTTTCTTCAGTCATTTTTTGCTTTCATGTTTGGTTTGTTGTTGTTGTTTTTTAATTCATTTGTTTTCACTCACTTGATAAATTCCACAAGAAAAACAAAAGAAAGAACAAGAAAAAATGACAGAGACAGAAAATTCATCAGTAATTTCTTCTTTTCTGGTAGAATAATGATGATGCAATACATATGATGCCAAATCTTAAGGAAATGGAGTTCTGGAGGAAACCTAATTCCATCCAGACAAAAGTCTAAAGCTTAGTACTACTGCGTTTGGCTCCACAGTTGTTATAGATTATTTTGTTTAAAAAAAAAAAAAAAAAAAGAGAGAAAGAGAGAGAATACATGTTCTTATTAAAAAAAATCTATAAAATATTATTTGAATTACTTCTGCAAACACTCCAAGAGGAATTTCTACATCCTCTTTACCTGCCTCTTTTTTTTTGCCACCTCCTCTTTAATAACAATCAGAGCAATATAAATCTGGTTGTGAAAAACTTTTAACACAGAGTATGTAAATTGGATATACGATTCCTCTATACAGTGAACGAAGAGGAAAGAGGAAGATCTTCAGCATATCTTGAGAAATTACCTTTGCATACTTCCCTATTCTTACGAACAAGAGAAAGCAGCGTAGGCTTTTTGTGCGATAGTGATGAAAGCTAGTGATGTGTCTAGCTACCTTTCAGATGGGTTTCAGGATGAAGATCTGCTCCTTTCACTTCTAAAACAGAACAATTAATGAAATAATAACATTCTAAAGATATCCCTTGTGCTACTTTTTCATGATTTTTCCCGCATATGAAACACTGAAAGCTACAAATTTTAGTAACATGCCAAGTATATCAAAATAAACATAAATGCATCTCTACCTACAGACTAGGTTCCACCAACTTGCATTACTAACTTCGGTTCTTACAACTGAGATTTCTGCCAATTAAATCAGCTGCCAGGGGAATGTAATTTTAAATAAAGACTGGGTCCGAAACAGTGTAAAGCAAAGGAGACTGCGAGAGAGTATGCTCTATTTTTATCTTCTTAAGGTTTCATAGACATGTACAACACACTCACTTTTTTATTGATATAATATGGGTCCAGGTCTTCCAAGGGCTCGGACACCATTCCTGGAGGTATGTCACCATAAATAAATGGCAGTGTTTTTCCTGCCTCCAAGTCGCTGTTTGGCTTTGGGCCATCTTCATCATCATCATCTTTGCGTTCTTGTTTGGATTTCTTAGCTTTTTCTTCATTGATACGCTGTTCAATCGCTGCAAGTGATTCTCTTGTGAAATAGCGGAAGCTGTCAGGTCCTGGTGGTACCAGCACTGATTGTGCCATCTTTTCATCCTGCACCTCTTAATTACTGCTTAGCCTCTCTCATAAAAAAGTGCTAAAAATATATTAAAAAAAAACAAAAACAAAAACAAAAACAAACATTTTAGAGCAACACAAATAGCCATAGACAATGTAAAGGAATATACCTTCATAGAATTTTCTGTGGGACATCTTTATTAAAGACAGTAATTATCATCCAAGAGGAGATTGCTGTGAATTTTTTTTTTTTTTTCTAGACAAACCATTTTCTTTTGCAGCTAACCTCTTGGAGGTGAAAGCATCAATTCTTGTGACATTTACTTTAAAAAATTCTTAGTCCTTGTGAAGGTAGATTGTCAAAAAAAAAAAAAAAGATTGTATAAAAATGTCACATATAACACAATAACATCATCTTGCCTTTTTCAAGGGTAATCCTATGATCAATCCAATGAATAAAGTAGGAGATATTTTCCAGCGCATTCAGTGAGGCACCAGCAGTTCGGAATTGTTTATGGTTCAGTTTTGAGGAGTGAAACTCCAGTCAGTTCACCATTTTATAATCCTGAAAGCTGTAACTTGAACCAACCATCCCTACAACAACATGGACCAGTAATCACTCTCAGAATCCACTACTGCCACATAAAGCCAAAGGGATCACTTGAAAGCAATGTGAGATGCTCCTTCTGCTCAGGTACAAATATGCTGCCTTTGCAGAGCTGCCAGCTCAGGAAACAAGGGATCAGGCATAAGCACCTGAATTCAGATCCCCTGCCTAGCAGCACACTGTGCACTGGAAGAATTGCTGAATTAAACAAAAATTATATTTAATCATTAGATAATGCACTTGTTGACCTTTTAGGATTGATACCATATAAATTGTATATATTTTTTAACAATTTTCAGTAGTAAGAGCAGAACCATCTTTTCTTAATGTCTCCAGACAGTTCAGTTAAAAAGAACAAACAGAAAATATTTCTAATGCAAATACTTTAATATGAAATCATAAACATGATCTCTGCCATAGCCTTCACGCATTTTTCTCGAGAGTCCTTGTCCTGAGTAAGCACATTAAAAATACAGAAAATGCAGTAAAAAATAACTTCTGTATAAGTAAATAAACCCAGGAAACAATTATCAAATTAAAATGATACAATAGTCAGAATACAATCAGTATGATCCTATTTTACTGTCTCTCTAAATACACATACTCCAGCACAGCTGCAACAAATTCCTATTTTGGAAGCCTGCTAAATAAACTGCGGCAGGATACTTTCTCCTCCTTTTCATCCATATGCATATAGCCATTTACACCTACATAGACATCCACACACATCCCAACTCCTGCAGGTCTCCCTGCAAACATCCTCTTCCACTGCGGGCAAATGCACCTGGTGCATTCTGTCATGGACGGTCTGTAGCAAACTGCTGCTGGAATACATGCACAGACCAGTAGCAGCAGAAGGGTTAATTAGGAAAATGCAAGTGGTCCTACTGCAGAATCCTGTCAGATTTTATAGTCAATTACAGAAAAAAGCATAATCTTGTCTTAATACTGCAGAAAACAATTAAAAATTGATTACCAGTGTAGAATCTTGCACTTATGTGGGTTTGGAATGGCACCAGGGAAGACTGCAGCTAAAATTCCATCATGTCTTTTCCTTCTTCTTCTTCTTTTTTTTTTTTTTCCTTTTTTTCTTTCTTTCTTTTTTTTTTTTTTTTTTAAATTCTCCTTCTACAGACCACACCTAACTTCCTGCTGAAGGATCCTGGATATTGAAGTCAACTCTGGCATTTCCTGTGAGAGACTACTAGGTGTTGTAACTGTTATTGCCACTAGATGGTACTGATATATATCCATAAATTTCTGTCAGAAATGGTAAAGAATTTTTGCATGCTCGAACACTTGCTTAAGCTGAGACTCGGGGACTAAAATATTCAATTTTATATAACCAGCCAGGTCTCTGGATTCTCAAAAATTCTTTTGAATATATAGCAGCTACTGCTGTTGAGACCATAGCTGTTAAAACTGGAAGGTGACACAGAAAAGAAAGTAGGAGGGATAGCAAAGTAAGAGAAATAGAAAAATGGAGGTTGCACAGGCAAGTGTACAACCAAAGCAGTTGCTGAGCCTCCCAGCAGTCTGGTTTATTTTCAACCAAAACTTGTATCTGTTTTCTAATATACATACATAGAACATTTGATGTGTGTTCTTTCTAAATCTGGGAAACCCAGCAACGCAGAGGAAGGGTGGCAGTTTGTAAAGTTCACTGCAATAGAGAATTGCTGTACAGTAATCACCCACTATCTGTAGGGAACAAGATGAGACCAGCAGGAGCACTACAAGCCCTTCCCATGTGGCAAGTCAATCAGCTTTGGGCTGCACACAACCTAAATGTCATCTTACTTCTTTTCTCTCTCCTGCTTAATCTGTATTTTCTACACTTACTGATGTTCATTCTTTCTCCCACTGCATTGATACCACTATTCTATCCTCTGTCTTTCATGACCAGAAATATTCCGCCCTTCCCTCCTACTCTCACACATACCCAAATCTCTTTCAAACTTTTCAAGCAACACATTCCTGTACCTAGAGATTCAGACCTTCCGGTAGTCATTTATTTCGGTCCCTCTGCCATCTCCTTTCCTTGAGCTGTGAAAAGGATTAAAGAAGCTGTGGAAAGTAATAAAAAGTAAAGGGTCACTATAAAGTGAGAAAGGTTGGAGAAGGAAAGAACACAAAAGCAGAAGAAAAGCCACTTCTGTGGCATTTAAAAGAGGACAGTGAAAAGAAGGACAAATATTGATAATTTGGTTCTTTGGCAATTGTGGCAAGAGAAAGAACAGTTTGATTGGATCAAAAGAGAGTTTTCAAAACTTTTAAGCAATTAAGAACAAGTGTGTCAAACAACAAATGTAATTTAATCACATCAGAAGTAATGAATTGGTTCTGAATCATTTAAACACTACAGAATATTTTAAGATTATAGTAAAAGCACTGTTAGAATGAAAAGTCTTTTGATGTGGTTTTCTACTTTCACAAATGATTGAATGAAATCCATAGCAATTTTGCAAACAGTTCTATGCAATCAGTTTTTTTGGTTAAAAAGCTTTGGATGACAACTTCTGGCTGGCTCCTCTTAGGACCGTGGTTTACTTGGAGCTGCTCTGCAGCTTCAAAATAAGAGGATTATGAGACAGCACAAATTCACAGAAGGGGTAAAGCAGCTTCTAACTACAAAAGGATGTTGATTATTAATAAATGTGGATGTGTATATGTGTTTATGCAGCTGCTTATGAAAGATAAAATAAACCAAGTACCTGAAAAGCTTGGGTAATCCACACAATATGGAAAAGGGGCTTCACTCTGCCACTACTGTTATACTACATTAAACTGTATGATTAGTCTGATTATTTATTACTTATGATATGGGTCAGAAATTAGTTGAGACCTCAATTTGATTTCCACCTGTGCTATACAATCTACAGGCACTGAGTTAGGAAAAACAGTGAACAGTACAGACGAAAAGAAAACAGCCAGTGGGACACTATCCCACTGCCTTAGATACTTGGGTCTAGGGTCTTGCTAGACTGTAAGGTGAAAAGAACAAGCACTTTAGAGACACAGATGGGAAGGAAATGCAATATGGTCTTTGCAATCTAAAAGAGAAATATATATATTTCTAAAGAGGAGACCACAGTAGTACAGGCAGAGAAACTAGTAACAATTGTTAAAAAGTATTAATTGGATGCTACATAGCTATATTAAATGTGATAGATAAAATTAATAGAGATAGGAAGAGATAACGATTAAATCGAACAGTAAGTATCAATCAAAAACCAATCAAATGTAACTTACATTTAAAAATCATTGTTCACATCAAAAACTACCTAAAATATAAATATGGAATAACACGAATTCTGATAATAGTTAACATTCAACTGTTGTCTAATTTCCTACCCACAGCCATGGATAAACTTTATGACTAGTTCTATCACCAGTGGTATCCACATTCCCACTATTCTGGCATGTCTGAAAGCGCGAAGTGGACTTTGTCCTATTTTCTATTCATGCAGTGAAGAAGCACTCATGGTCCCCATAAAAGGCAGAGTGGAAGAAGTGTTCTGTGTCACACGTAAAGAAATTCTACATGACAGGGAATGAGTTTTTGACTGGACAGAGCTGAGAAACTTCTGGGTCATTTCCAGGATGTCTAGGAGCCCTTCATCTATAGATAACCCTGATTAATAAAATAAAAAAAAAAAAAAGAAAAAAAAAGTGCTTCTTCTCAAAACTCTGTAAAAATTAAACTGTGTGTTAAATGTTAAGGTTGAGCATTAAAATGCACAAGTGGCAACTTGCCATCACTCTGTGGTTCTGTGATCCTTTTACTCTCAGTTATTCCCAGCTGTGTGTTCCTGTACTCTAACAGAATTGTCCCTAAGTGCATGCCTTTTCATTTATAGTTCTGAATTTCATCTCATTCCAGTAATGCTAGTCATCAAGCCCATCTAGTCTTTTCTGCAGAACAGCTTTCTCCTTCTTTGACAATGCTTCCTAAATTTGTGACTGGAGCAAATTACATTGGCGTATTTCTACTTTCGTTGCTGAAACAATTAATACAAATTTCAAATAAAATCTGTCCCAAAAATATAATGGTAATTAGCAACTATGACCAAAGTGTAGGTTACTTTGGAATTTGCTGTAGTTTTCAAAATACTACTCTAAGAAAATTAATCTTAAATTAAAAAAAAAAAGTTTATGCTCTAAAATAAAATAGTAATTTTTGCTTTTAAAGAGCAAACAGAGGGAGAAGAAGAGAGAAATTGGGAAGAGAGTTCTGTCTTCTAAATACTACACATTTAATCCCATACACTGAATCTAAAGAAATTCTTGTTGTCTCTTCTCTCCATGCTACCTAAAATATTTACTGTAACTACTGAATTACTCATAGTGATCCTAGAAGAAGGAAAAATTGTTTGCTAACTTTGCTGATTATGTGGAACTGGCAGGACTACAAGTCCTGACAAAGAAGAAATAGGTCTCAAAAAATGATGCAATTCAAGAGCTGTAAGTCCTAAGTTTTATATTTATATTTAAATAACCACTGGAAAATTACAGGGCAAGGTAGAAAAACTTACCAATAATTCTGCAGAAAAATATATGGAATAGTTCTGCAGAAAAATATATGGAGTACTCACTGTATCAGAAACCAAGCATGACTAAAAACGTGTCTTGCAAAAAAAAAGAAAAAACAAACTTGATTTATAAACTTGTGAAATGATCTTCTACTCTTCCGAGCATTGCAAAGTCTAGTTGGAACACCATGACCAACTTGGGTACTACTCTTCTAATTGATGGGGGCCTTCTGGAGAGAATTCAGACCGCAGCAATAAAAACATAGCTAACAAGAAAACATCAAAGCATTATTCCTTTGCCTCAAGGAAACAAAAGCTTATTGTTTACATACTACAGAAGCAGAAAAGAAATGGGTTTTGACTGCAGTCACTTTTGGTTGAGAAAGTTTGCCAAAAGTCAGTGGGGGACTGAGCAAAGGTCCCATCACAAGTATGAAAAATCTTACAGGATTCTTTACAGAGGAAGAGAAGATAGTGCCTCAGGAAGTATTGGTGTGGAATAGGCAAGATCTGCCCCAAGATTTAATTTACTCACCTCTTTCTCCTTCCAACTACTTTTATTTTCCCGTAGCCCAACACGAAGAAATTAAACCAACCAAATTTAAAAGAACCATTCTCTAGTCCATTCTCCTACTTGCACCTTCCACCACCACTATTCCTACACATGGATAAAATAAATTCTGGAAAAATATCATTCTGTCTCAAAGGGCTACACCCTTTTGGATGCTTCAGCATCCTATGGCACTGCATGAAAAACTGTATGACTACTCCGTCTGAAGGGAGAAGATTTACAGTTCGTGTAGGATCTCTGCTAAGATTTATGGTCTCACTACTTCACTGTTGAAATCAGTAGACAGCTGATAAAAATCATTTTTCCTGTGCTTGAGGTTTGTGTTTCATATTGCGCTGCATTGCATGCTCAGTAATCCAAGCTCTGACAGAGGTCTCTTCATGCAGTATCTGTGTGCTGAATGGTGAGATATGAACAGTAGGTGTTTCTATACAACACATTCTTCCAAATGGCTCTTAGAAGAGCTATATAAAAATACAGCTTCCTACATATTGTCCAACATTTAAAATAGATGGGTAACTAGCAAGTCACCTTTGAAACTGCAGTTTCAGAAAAACCTTAAGCCAATATGAGATAGTGCCATCAGAAGGGACAGTCCCATTCTCCATTCATTCTTACTCTGGTCATTTCCCACTGTGCTGGCTTTAGCACTTCTACAGCTAAACTTCAGTCAGATCAGTTCACTGCCCTGGCTGAAAACTACAAGTAAGTGACTGGATTTCAGCCAGAGCAAACAGCTGATCCGTCACACTGTGGAAAAGTGGTTAAGAGACTTAATTTCCCCTTACTTTTAGAGTGGAAGGGACTAGCTGACTATCGACAGCATCTTCCAAATTTTAGTGTTTCTAACTGTAAAGCTCAATACGGCTTAACATTCCTGAGTATAAGAGGGTCTTCAGTGCTTGAATTCTGGAACTGAACAGAACTCTAACATCGTGCGGTCAACAAATGTAAAACATAGATCCTGCACTTGGTGTACAATACAGTATAGCTAGGATAGAAAAGCAAAAAGGCTCACTGAAATGCCCAGACACAACAAAATCTAGAGATTGCATTGGGCCAGCGTGCTGGTACAGCAGCCTCAGGACTGCTATTCGTAGATCAGGAGGTGACCAGCATCACCCTCTGCCTCTCAACGTGGACTATATGTCAGGACCGCATATTATGCAAAATGTGTGGCAAGGATCATCTAATATAAAATAGATAAAGATCTCTATTGGGAAAGTTTGGAGGTTCCTTCAAATCAATTTTCTCACCATCTTTAAAAGCTACTTCAGGGCACTGCTCATAGGGCTACGACAAGATGTACTCCTGGAAGTATGAAAATTACATTGATAAAAATTGGTTGACCGTTATCTTTACTGCTTACTGGCTGTTAGGCAATAAATGGCCATGAGTTGTATTTGGTTATAGTTATGCACAACATTTTCCTCCCTTATCAGAAATGGTTTCTGAACAACTGCTGATTTTCAACCAAGTCAGTGAATGAAGAAAAAAGCTCTTTGTTTTTCCAGGTAGGAGGCTCTTAAGTCTTTCTTTCTAGCATTAGACAATTAGTATCTTTCTTCACTAAATGAAAATACCACTTTAACTATTTATTGGATACAGTGAAATAAGCTTCATGCCAGATTCAGATGAGCTCCTCCACTGTTCTAGTATGACCAGAGGAACGAACAAAGGGCAACTTGTACCTACGATTCAAAAGAGTTGAAACTTCAAAAACTGAAAACAGTTCAAGTTTCCCTTTTGTCTCCCATCAATGAGGGAGACTAAGTGTTGAGAGACCAGCATTCACCAAATCCCTAATGAAGCTGGTTAAGTGACTAAGGCCTTTTGGCCATCTAGCTGAGGCAGGCCTTCCATCACATCAATCTTTGCCCTGTTGTCTGTTGTGACAAACACGTTCCCTTAAGTACGTTCTTGTGTAAGTAAGTGTCAGGCTAGAGATATATCCATTTTTAGTGTGTTTGTGTGGGGAGAGTGACTACCCAATTTGAAGATGTAATGATAACAGAAGTGCCATATGTATGGGATGAGCTAGATATTTCCAGATGCCTGACTAGGGGAATGTGCTGACTGCTTATGCTGTTAATAAAACATGCTGTGATTTCTTCCCTGACAAACCACAACCCTTAGTTTAACATTCCCAGTATGGGCATTATGTAAAGATGTTTAGAATGAAATCTTCATTAATCTTAACTACATCATAGCTACAGAAAATTTAATCATATATAATTTATATCCTTCTGGATAGAAGCCACCAGTTAGGAGAGTTTAATGTTCCTGTAAGAACTACCAAGCAATTTCGGACAAGCAACATAAATCATGATTCTGAACTTACTGACGAGTGATGGCAGTAAATACACTGCGTTACTGCCTTTATCATCTCTGACTGCCTTTTAATGCAAACACTCTGCATTTAGGCACCAAAACGGCCCTTTTCGCTCGTCACTTAGATAAACCCATGCCAGGCTGTGCCGGTGAAGCTGGGCCAACGCCGCTCCGGTGATGGGCGGAGGGCTAAGGACCCCAAACCTCCCTACTCGGGGAGGCGCCCGCAGGGACCCCCTGAGGGGCCGCTGCCCCGCAATGGCGGCGCGGGCAGCGAGCGGGGGCCGCGGGCAGGGAACGGCGCTGAGGGGCGGAGTTGCCTAGCAACCGGCACGGCGGCTGCGGCACCCGCGCTGCGGCCTGGCAGCGGCGGCGCCGCCTGAGAGGGGCCGGGGTGGCTCCCGCTAAAACCCCTCCTCCAGCCCTGGGGGGCGGCCGGGGACTGGCCTGGGCCCCCGCAGGCCTGAGGGGTCCCCCACGTTGCGTGAGGGTTGTTTGCCTGGCGCTGCGGGAAGGATACTGCCGGCCAGCCCCCCTGGTTGCTCCGCCATCAGCTGGCTCCCCTTGCACCGTCTGGGTGCCTTTTTTTTTTTTTTTTTTTTTTTTTTTGAGTAGGAAATGGAGACCGTAAATCCTAGATAATAGCATAGGGAGCTGGGTGCCAGGCCAGTTGTTATGTGATCTCCCGATTTAAAAGATGGTACCTGCATTTTGAGCTGTTGGTTTGTTTGAACAAGAAAAAAAATCACCTCCGCCAAACAACCCTGAGCATAGATTTTGTTACGTGAGAGCATCGGGAGGTACATGTCTCCTCGGGAACTAAGCAATGTAAACAAGGTGGATCCAAGTCTAAATGGAGCCTTCTCTAAACAGGCCCTCAACTGCAAGGGCAGTTTATTAGTAACGAGCACAGTTGCCCCTTGAGGAGCTTATTCCTAAAACCAATACACAGTAGCCACCAAAAGCATGAGGCCCCTTCCACATGGGGGGGACACAAACAACTTCATGGATAACACATGAGAACTTCCCCTTGGGAACTGTGCTGCCGCTGATGGGCTCTCTGCAGCTGCACGGCACCAGCTGCCGCGGGGATCCTGCAGGAGTTAATGCAGCTTGAAAGCAGCATTAACTCCCCGCGTATCCATCAGCCGCAGAGAGCAGGACGCCACAGACTGTTTCCACATCAGCACTCCTCATGCCCCTACCTGAATGCCCTAGTATGTACCTGCACTTGGAAACATATCAAGGTCTCTGAAGCAAGCAGGAACAGCAAAAAGCACAACTCCCTTCCCCTTCCCAGCTTCCCTTTGCCACTAGAGTGGAAGAGCTGGCTTTGTTTCAGGGAAGTGCCAGTTCAAATAAGCCAGAAGCAAACTGGTTTCAGTGATTCACGAAATTAAAACAAGGTCCCATATTTACATGTTAATATTCCTTTAGTCTCATGATGGTTTATGGGTTAGCAGTTGTTACTATATCCTTAGGGATATAGTGCAGATGGGCCCAAGCCAGCTAACTACTAGTCGCAGGTTGTCATGTTTTGTGATAATTGCAGACAGGGCTGGCAGTACGTGTATTAAAGAGACCTGACCGGTCCCATTTGCCTTTTTTTTGACCCCTCTCCTATTCATTGCTTCATTACACCAAACTTTAAACACTTGGACTAAAAATTTCAGTTTTTGCCACAGAACAATTTTTTGAGGGAAACTTCAACTTCAATCACGATACTATTTCCAAAAAAAAGTTTCTCTTAAATTTTATAGCTGTCAACTTTCAAAGCACAAATATGAAGTTTTGCAGAATAGGATTATGAATTTTGGACTTTTCTGTTAGAACACTATCTCTGTAATGCTTATCCAGACTTGAAAACATTTGAAAAATTGGTTTGCATATATTTGAAATAACACCTTAGAGGTTTAAAGCTGTGAATTCCAGAGATGCTATCTCTTCTGTTATGTTTCAGTCTCCAGCTGGGATTTTTCTGTAGCTGTGGACTGCAGCTATGGGCTGTGCTGGTTTTGGACTCTTGACCTACAAGTAGGAATGCTTTCATCTTTGTGTTCTCAATGATCCTATACCTTGGTTATTAAAAATACAAAGGGAAATACAGAAGAAAAAGGGGGGAGGTTGGGGAGAAAGGGATTTTTCTGGGATTGAAGACTGGAAGCAGAAAAAACCTCCAGGGAAATCATATCTGGAAGAACTGTCTGCTGGGATAAAAAGACTGTCTCAAAATTAGCTGTAGTAGTCCTGGAGGCTGGTTAGAGAGACACAAAAAGCTCAAAGACGTATAGATTGTTATGACCAAAAAAATCATGTTGATTGATCAGTCTGAGCTCACAGGAGAGCAGGCTGGGAATAACTGAAGGAAAAGGAAGAACGGGAGGTGAGAGCCACTATAATGGGCCAAGCTGAGGCAGGACAAAGCAAAAAAGCTTGTTGCACTGTATGGGTAAGTGAGGGAGTAAAGAGCTCAGATAACTGGCTTAAGATTAATTGGAAGAATGGACAACAAAAGAAGATCTGAAAGTGAATTTACAGAGAACAATAAAGATAAAAAGTTTAGAGGCCTGTAAAGTATATGTAAACATACATTGAGTAACTGCAAATTGTTCTTATGGGTATTGATATGCTGTCCCTAAAATTATATATAAAAACTCCAATAAAAGACTTATTGCGGGAAGAAGGACTAAAACGTTAGGATATGCTAGAATTGAGATTTGCCTTACTTTTGGTGTATTTGTCAGTAGATACTGTAAGACAACATTCAGTTAAATGGTTCATACATCTTATTTTATGCAGTACCCAATACAGACAAGCTCTTAAGAGCAGCGAGATTATTTCTGGAGGAGACTTCCTTGATTCATTGGTCCTGCACATGGACTGTGAAAAATGCATCGTGGGAAGGGAAAAGAGGATGACTACATGGGCAAAAAGCACAGTCCTTTGCCTAAGGTCTGCATGTTGCCCTGGAGAACTGCCTATTGCCCCTGCCTCTGTGACGATGAGTAGGACACCTCCCCCCCCTTCAGATGTCTCTGTCTACAGACATCCGCATCTAAGCCAATCTGAACTGCCTTCATATTCACTGGAGAAGAATGGGTCCTTTAAAAGGCAATTCTGGTGACCTGTTTTAGACATCTACCTTAAAATGAGGCAAGTAGTGCCCTGGAAGTACCTGTTTCTCCACTGACTGTAAAGAGAAAGAGATGAGATGAATTCTACTCAGTACTGCGATATAATGGCAGGCAATTCACTCAAAGCACTTTTCACTGGTGACTACAAATTGTATGTCTAATTTCCTCAATGTAAAGACAGCCTTTATTCAATGTCCCACAGCTTGACTTTGACACTTATTAATGTTCTTTTAATTAGATTTTTAAAATATGGAGTATTTAGATTGAACCTTGTACTTCCACACCTCTTAATTAAATATCAGCCACTTGTTCTGCACCTTTTAACATTATTCCCACTTTACATTTTCAGAAACAGAACCACTTATGATTTGGGAGACAGAATGACATACAAAAACACACACAATTTGCCTACCGATGCACTATAACAAAGGCAGGGTGAGAACTGAGTATTCCTGTTGTAGCACTTAGCATTTAAACTAATTACAATAATTGTAAGAGTTAGATTTATTACAGCTCTGCCAGCTGTCCAAACCTTCTCTACAGCTGAGTAAGTATGTATTTTAAATGAAGATGTCACCAGTGTGAGGCACGTAATGGTGGATGTACATTCAAAGTTTGGCAACCTAAAAGGAAAAAAGACACCAAACAGCATGAAATCAGATCCCATAATGAATAATATGGTTGGTGATTTGTGCAGAATACAACTGGGTGGTTATATGAGCATTTCCCAGACCGGTATACAGGAACCAGTAGAAAAACTTGGAGCTATAGCTTCATTCCCCGCTCCCTCCCATGCAAAGGAAGAGAGCAGGCATCACCACTACTCCCTGGTGAGCTGACCAGCATGTTTGTTTCTCTGTGTAATGAAAAGCTCAGTCAGATATACAACATTAGGAAGCATTAAACAACTCTCTATTAAATTTAGAGGATTTTTTTTTTTTATCTGAAAGGAAACTGACTGGTTAATTGGCCCACAATTAAATAGAAATGCCATTAAAAAAAACTGAAACAGCTTGCCAGGACTAGTTTCTGCTTGCCTTTTATATTGTCATGATAAGCTAACTGTCATATCAAGTCATTAATTGAGAATATTATGAACACTATAAAAACATTTTTATGGAGCAAGCTATCCTGGGGGACAAAATGCATATGGCAGACGTGCAGTGAAGTAAGATTAGAAAGGTGATATCACTGTTCCATCAAGAAACTCGAAGGGCCTGAGGGAGCTACACAGATTCGTAAATGTGGGATCAGAGATCATTATGGGTGTTTATGCTGACATTCTGCATAGGATGGCTTATAGCAGTCCCCTGATTTAACATCAGCCTCAGCTGGAACATAACTTTTTAGAATGCCAAATTCATGAGAATCCCTCAGTAAGTTATCTGATAGCAAAGTATTGCAATAAAATGCACACCGTATTTCAAATCTGGATTCCAAACTTCTGATTCATATCTGAAACAATACAAGGACACGTTTTAATATTGCTTCAGATTGCATGCTAAGCTACTTTTACATTTCATATTCACTGGAGAATTTGGCAGGTTTTAATGCATTATGTAAAAAACAAAAACAAACAAACCAAAAAACCCTACAAACTTAGATAACAATGTCTTGGGGTAGTGAAGTTAAATTTCTGTGTCACTTCTCCTTTCAAGTATAAGAATGTGCCAGGAATTGAAAGATGAACAGTTACAATGTGTATCTGCCCAAAACTAATCTATTTTTGCTCCTGAGATTTTTCATATGAGGGGAAAAACTCAAAAAAAAAAAGTAGGGATTCAACATCTGTAAAGTTCTAGTCACTGTCTATGAAAAAGCAGATTCAGTTTTAAGGTATCTAAAAAAGTTGGGGGGGGGGGGGGGGGGGACACCACGATGACTCCCCTTCATAATTTTTAAGAAGTTATATAACAGTCTCACTTCATGAGGAAAAGAAGGACTGCACAGGATAATCTACAAAACTCGTGGCTAAAATACAACTGCCCATTATAGCTGGGTAACCTGGAACTGAGGTTCACTTCATTGGAGTTAAGACAATTTAATCCAGTATCATTTCTTAACTGTATTTTGTTCTTATCCACTTTGTATTTGTTGGTACATTTGAATAAAGCCAGGGAGCAGATGTTGAAGATCTCCTCGGGAGAGTTTTTCCTTTTCTACTATACCAGCAAAACTGGTTCTGATTACAGGCAATACAACAGTTCCCCAAAGAGTTCTCACAGGTGCTCCTTCCTCACAGTATCACCTGCTGCCTGGAGGTGTACCACTGCCAAGAGATCTTCCCACTGGAGCCATGCACATGCACTGCCCACCTCCATACCGGAAAATGAATACCCATTTCAATGTTTGCTTTATAGTAGATTGTTGTTTTTCCTCATATGTACTGAATTTCCCTTCCTGAATTTTTTTTTACATTATTTCCCCCCACACACACACATTTGATTGCTTTTCCCATATGAATCTCTTTTCTCCTCTTGTCCTCAGATTCCCAGGGGATATTTCCTTTCCTTATCACAGTTTCAGAGCTGTTCACCCAACTTCACAATATTTATACCAGCTCACTCAATTTCTGCATCATATCCATCGTCTTCTCACTAAGGACAGATTATTCTGAGAATGTGTGAATCCTTTAACTAATTTGGAAGCAAGGTCAATACCGAGAAAAGCAATATAATTCCTTTCCCAGCAATGGAGAATGCTTCTGGGTTCCCAGCCTCTGCCACTCTACAGAGCCAAATACCATCATGAGTAATAGCACCTAAGTGTCCTATATAATATTAGAGATCATTATTTTCATACCCTTCTGCTTACTTTTTTTTTTTTTTTTCCCACTGAAGGTGGAGTGTGGAGTGGAGTAATATCCCCTCTGTATGAAGGCTAACCTGCCTTCAGCTTGGCTTACAAGGCCAAAGCTTTGCTTCAGATCAATGGTCATTCAATTTGTAAAAACTAAAGCTGGCAAAAGTACAAATACCTTTTTACAGTCACAAGTGTTGTAAAACCTTGTGGAGTTCTTCTAATGTTAACTCTAACAAACAATCCAGTGTTGTAAAAACAAAATCATTTAAAACAATAATCCTTGAAAAACGTTCTGTGACTGTTGCATATGTTTATCCTACAAAAACACAAAAGCAAACTGGTTGCAAGATAGAAAATGTTATTCTATGGAAAAGTGACTCTCGTAATTGTGGACCAGTAACGCAGTCTATTGCTTCCTAATCAAACTGATTTCCCTAATAACTTAAAGGTTTCCATCTTGCCATTGCTACTGACAGTAAAACTGGGTGCTTTCCATTTTGTCACTATTAGAAATTCCACAAGCCAAATCCTAGTAAGTTGGCAGCTCATCCTGCATCCCAGTATTTTCAGAGAACGTTTTCATTGCTTCATTAGAAGAATTTTTCGGTAGTAGTATTTTGGTACCAAGGAGGCTGTCTACCATCAGTACTTCTGTGGTACTGGCCATTCTACAAAATGGAAACCTGTCCCTGCACCACAAAGTCTAACCTGTGTGAATGCACTTGCCAATAGGATGTCTGTGCAGGCATCACCGATTTCTTGATCTGGAAACAATCATGCAGTGTTTGTCCCATGTCTGCTTTCCGGTTAACACAACTACAGATGGAAGATTTTTTCATTCTGCCTGTACCAGTACTTATCTTTTAGTTTCCATGGTTTCATTATTGACATTCAGTAAACAGAAAACATATGGAGCTCACATACTCTACAGATACACCTGTTATGCTCTTATAATACGACCTTGTGTGCCACAGTCCTGGTTAGAACAACCTCTCCAGAGAGATCCAGTGAGGAAAACTGATCTAACAAAGCTTTCCTTGTGGCCCAAGAAGTAGGATCTTCCACTGTTTTGCACTAGCTACAAATATTTATAACTAACTAGCATCAAATGATGCTCCTAAACAATTTTCATTTCATTAGAGACAGTCCAAATTATAAATATCCTGGGCAGAGTTCTCTTTTCATAATAGTTGTGGTTTTAGGGAAATTTGCCATAATTTTCCCTGTAAGCACAAAGTGCGTTTAGATATTTAGGTGCTTTTTCAGCCTTCTTTTTATTGGCACCTCTTTATGGAACTCATTTTCCAAGAGAAAATTCAGACCACGGTGTCTATGGAAAGCATTGTTCACACTTCTTTCTGACTTTGTTCTATCTATATGCAGTTCATAATGTATTAAACTCTGGCCATTGTTCTTCTCAAGATCAAAGATTGTCAAATTTGTCTGCATGTGTCTGGTGCCATTTTGTATACATATGTGGAATCTGGCTCCTAATATATCTGTGATCCTACCAAGACAAATGAGTGAATCTAGAACACAATGTATTGCTTTAGAGAACTTGACTCATTTCAAAATGAGTCATTTACATTTATCATCAAACAAAACCACATTGGGGTCAAAGTCTTCAAAGGATTTTGCAGTTACACCGAGGAGAGTGATGAGTGGTGAGGATGGGATAGAAAAAAAGTACATATTAGGAACATCCATTTAAACATGAAGTTTCTGCTCCTCTCTAAAAGCCTGCTGATAATAATTTAAATAAAGCAAAATCTTCACTGATGTCTAAGGAATGACAACAGTAGATATGGAAATATTGTAGCTTTAATTTAGTTAACTCAGCACAAGCAGAACGAAAGCTATGATATGATGATCTAGGAGGGCAAATAATTGAAACAATCAAGCACGTTCGTACAGTTCCATAAAGCACATACACTGCATTTGAAACCAAAGGATTAAACTGAGCACTGGTTCATGTATGTCTAAACCTACTGCAGTCATACTTTTTACTGCAGAGTAGAAGGATATCCAATTTTGTTTTATTTTATTTTGGCTGGAATGGGCCATTTGACGTCTTCTAAATATATTCAAGTGCTGTTCCTTACAACTCCATTTAAGACCAGGCAAGCAGCACCATATGGCATAAAAAGTAGTCATCTCCCATCATATGACAGGTCCATGGTAGACCTTGCTGTACATACAAAACCTATACATCCATCATCCTAAAATGTGTGTCTGCTAATGATAACGCTAATGTGTGTCTGCTTATTTGTGATCAGTTTGTGCAAGTAGCTGCACACTACAAGGAACAATCGTTATATTATTGAACACTATCCTGTTTCTTGGTGGGGAAAGTCTGCATTTTCACTAGATAACGGGAAGGAGCTGTGTGGATCTCCAAAGAGACGAAGGAGAATTTGCCAGCATTAGCAGGTCAAAAGAACAATTTACCTGGCCAAAATCAGATTCCGCCCATGTTTAAGGGAAGCTGAGCTAAGAATTAAGAAGCAACAGTAATGGCAATTACAAAAAACCTGAGAAAACTTCATATGCAGACAATTACTAGACTTCAGATAGAGAGGCTTTCAAAAATGTTATTGGTGATTTTTTTAAAACTTTATATATATATATATACACACATATACATACAGACACGCACTATGAACTGAGCTGACAGAGGCCTGTTTGCTTAGTAGTTTTTTCAATCATGAGAATGTCTTTCCTATGCCTTCAGTTTTGCCAGACCTTAATTGTTCAGATTGAATTTCTTCATGCTGTAGGCCTCAGCCTAATTTCTTTCTTTAATGACACTATAAGTGGTGAAAAATTTCTTTCAATGAAGTTAGGAAAGCTAAGTTTGACAATGCAGATATATGTGACTTCATGATCTTTCTTGTTTATTTCAACTTGAATGCTTAAAACAACAAGAAATGCACCATTTAATAGAAAAAGTAATTTTTTTAGCTTATTTTTTTGAAAGTTTGATAGTATGGTTTTACTGATCTACAAGTTTAAAAACCAAAAGGCAAGAACAATGAATCTATAGTGTTTTTCCATTTGTTTCTTTGTTTTAAATAGGAAGATTAAAAAGTATTTTCATGATTATTTGTAAGTATGTTTGGTAATACTGCAGCTTGAAATATTTTTTGAGGTTTGCTACAGTCTCTTTACTTTGAATTTTGTCAAGTAGGTTGTTCAGGGAGTATAAAAGTTTGCATTTTGTTGCTCCTGTTCAAATTTATTGAAATCTGGCCATTCAGAACTTCTCTAAAATAATTTCTAGACACGCTCTGAAAAAGCTTCTTAGCGGCTTGAAATAAATATTTATAGAGCTTCTGTGTGTTGACTGTGTTTCTGCCTAGCATTAGCAGCCCCTTCAGTGCAATTGGTAATCTCATAGCTGCTGAGACACCAAATGCTGAAATTAAGAGCAGAAGCAAAGCCCTTCTGCTGGGACCACACCAGTAAAGAGCAGGAAGAGAAAGCAGCTTAACTTAAATAGGAGAGAAGAAAAAGGAACAATAATAGGTTCAGGAGCAGAAATAAAAGAGATAAAGTTGCGAGCTGGGAAACAATAGGAATTTGAACTGAGTAATATGAATATAGTTATATAACGTTTTTTTAAATCATCCTCTTCCAGTATTTTGGTCCCAAACCTTTAATGCATATCTTCCCAAAAGTGCACTGATTACAGAATTATTAATTTCTTCCTTAGGTTTTGTTATGATTATTATCTTAATGGTATTTAGTGATTCTCAGCACCACTTGCCTCCCCTACATTTACACCTTTTTGAAACCGGGTACATTATTGTCTTCGCAAGACAAACAACAGAAGAGCAGGAGATTAAGGCGACCGTTGACAGAAATGTTTTTTAAGCCAGCATTTCTCAGGCTGGAAGGTGTCAGTGAGAGGAGAGGAGAGGAGGTACAAGAAACAGATTCGTTCGAGTGGCTTCAGGAAGCCTCTAGAAAGGAGGCCTGCAGGCTCCCTGATGCCTTCTCAGCAAGCTGGGGCTGAGGGCAGAGGGAGTGGGATGGGTGGGCTCTGGTGGACGGAAGGCTGCCCCCATGCCAGGGGAACACAGGACCAGGGTCTGCCGCTGCAAATACTGGGAAGGAGGCAGAGTCCTCTGGAGAAGTTGTGCAAGCGTGTGCCTGGCCTTAAAACAATGGAGGTAACACAATAAAAAAGCTTGCTAGTGATTTTCAGGCTTCAGCTGAGAGATGCATGCATAAGAAGGTGTTATGGTTGCAATCATCGGTGTCTAGCACGATTCAAGCTATACTGGATTCCATGTCCTCTCTGTCCCTTTAGGAGGGGAGCTGAGGGACTCCTCAAGGGTGGAGCAGAGCAGCAGGTAGCGACCTGTCAGATCCACTAATCAAGGCCTGTAATGAAAGAATTGAGCAAGCAGAACTGGCAGCGTTGCTGCTGCTGGGCTCTTGCTGTGGTTGCAGTGTGGGTCTGCTGGGCTGGGGAGATCTGCTGTTACAAGGTGCAGAGAACAGCATGATTACAGGAATTTGAATAAAAAAAAAAAGAAACAACTTTAAGCTGTCTTGTTATTTAAATTCCTTACAGAGGGTAGAGAAGGCCAACTTTTTCTCAGGGTCAACTTTCTCTTGTACTCCTCATTTGAAACACCTGACTTGAGCCATCACTACTGAAAGGTAACTGGATTGTGCTTTGCTATGATATGACCATGTCTGTGTTTGTGTTTGCCAAAGACTGATGTTCATAGTTACCGTACTCATAATCTGTAAGAATTCAGCTTTAATATTTTCCTCCAAGGCTTGTAACAGCTCACTGTATTTTTAATTTTATATGTAAATCTATAGCTTACCTTTGAAGCTATATGCTAGTTTGGCCTACTAACTGAATTTATGAACTCTGCAAAATTTCTGTCATAAAGAAAGTTGTTCAATCCCTGAACACAGGTATAATTAAAAAAATATATATATCAACAGAACAGATGCAGGTACTTATCCACTTGCCTAATATTAAGAATGTGAGTCATCCCATTGACATTCCTGTTTGTTGTTGAATTGGGGCCTATAGACATAAGAGAGCATTATTTATTTAATGTATTTGTTACTGGAGGAAATTGCAGATCATTTGGGTGTGATTATTCATCTTTTCTCCAGACCTTTTCAGGAATGGATGATTACTTACCATCTAACGAAGATATCTACAGCCAATACAATGGCTGAGCCATAGCCATCTATACATAATGTAAACATTGCTCACAAAAATGTAACTAAGCAGGCAACATGCATAGATTGGAAGAATTTGTGAACCTTTTAATATCCCACGTATATCTAAAGGATCATCTAAAGCCAAGGCAGCATCTAACATTAAGATCCCAACAGGCAAATTTCTGCTGCTTCACCAATCACTAAAATACATGTATCTTTACACAGATAAGTGAAAATTTCCTACTTACCTCCAAATAATAGAAAGCAAAATACAATTTATTTAATCACACATTCTTTTTTTCTCATGTGGTCTACCAAGCCCTTTTTTTGATCTGTGACTATGTAGATCAATGCATTTCTGTATTGGTTTTTTTTTTTCTGAATAAATAAGTTATTGCTGTAAATAAGTGAATTTAAGAAAAAAAGAAAAAAAACCACAAGGCTTGAAAGAAAAGTAAGGGGGTACTGCATAAGCTTCCCACCTCCTGAGTCACTCTGCTGTCTCTCCCAGTGTGTATTATGCATCTAAAAAATAATGGAAGAAAAATATTTCTCATGCAATATGGAATGAAGTTTTTGCAGTAACAATTCATAGAAACCTACATAGAAAGCATTTCACAAAACACATATATGTCTCATATGATATCTGCAGCAGTGCAAAACCATGTTTAGTTACAGACAAATCCTCCATTCTGTCTTCCATCCGGGAGAGGCTGTTTTAGGAGACGAGGGAGGGGAGAATCCTATAAATCGCCTATACCTCACAAAATCAAAATGTTGAATTTAGGAAGTAAAGAAAGCCTCTGCCTGAAGATGGTATAAAGAAACAACAGTAAATTTCTGCATTAAAACAGGGAGGGTAATTTTAAAACTGGGCAATCCCAGGGCTATATTAATATGCTTTAGAATACCACTCCAATTTGTATCCTGGATACAGCATGAATATAACCTCCAGTAGAAAATGAAAACACTTGTAGGTAATCACATCAAAACAACAACAACAAATTACTACAGTTAGGATGAAAAATAAAAATTCAGAAGTAAATGTAATTACAAATACACAATCTTAATAAAATGTAGGACCAGAGAACTCCAAAGAACATTTTTTTTTTTTTTGGTGTGCTAAGACCTAATTAAATACTATGAAAAAATACAGGCAGTTGAAAAGATGGCTATTTTTGCCTCTCCTCTTGCTGGATTAATATTTATCGAAAACTAGGTGTGGCACCACAAGAGAAGACTCTTGGTGCAAAATGACTGGAACTTATTGCCTAGGCATTTTAATCAAATATCATGTTTTCTTACCTGATAAAAAGAGAATTAAAAATCATGGCGTAAGAAATATCCATACACTTGTAGATGATAAGGTTCCTTATACTGCAGGTTCAGGTTTCTTTGCAAAGAAGCTTGTAAACTCTTAATTTCACTGAAATGAAAAAGGAAAGAAATGAAGAAAGGACCTCCCCATCAAAACAACAAAGGAGTCTCTGCAGTATTCTGTAGTCTTTTCTCTTGCTTCCTGTTCTGAGATTCACTCTATGAATCCTAGCATCGATCAGAAAATTGGTTGTGGGGAAAAAAAAGGGGAGGGGGAGACGAGGGGGAGGAAAAAATGAGGCAGCATGTTACGTGCTGGCTCCACCTACTGGCAAGGAAATGAGCTCAGCTGGATTTTTAACACCCTATCAAAACAAGTATATTTTAGTTTTAAAGCACATATTAGCCCTTGATTATACAGCTGTAAAATAAAGTAACTAGGTTAGAACTAATGAATGCTTGCATAATTTTTAGAAATAGTTTGAGATTTAGACTGGGCTTTTTTTTTTTTTTAATGTTACTGGAGTATGTATTTGGATACATCTGTATACAACTAGTTCCAGAGAACTCAAGATTCTGCCAAGTATCTTTATTTTACTTTGTATTAATGCATAATAAAAAGTCATTCTTCAATCAGAACCTCTGCAAAGTAATAGCAAATGAGACTTCCTGCTTTTTACTTCTCTTTGTTTATTGATTCTTCAAAATAGAAATTACATTTATATCTTTATTGAAAGCCAGAGAATAAAATTTGTTACGTAGTACAAAATGAATGGGTGCTTGTATTTGGCCAGGAATAATACATTATTGCTCAATAAAGAGTTTTTATGGCAATCTGTCTTATCAATTTTGGTGTAAGTCTCTCTTCTCTATTTCATAGCATCCTGAAATTCTGTAGTACTCTGGATACTATCAGTTACAAAAATCTAGTGTGTAAGTTGTCTGCCCCACCCCAGTTGTTTCTAGCCATGTTCCCCATGACAGCAATGTTGGATATGCTATTACTAAAGGATGCTTTATGATGGGATGCTATATAGATGAATGTATCTACTCTTGTAGCAATACAAATAAACAAACTGTCAAATTGTCTACAATATAAAATTATTGTATTATCCTATTTTCTCAATATTGCCTTCAAAATTTTCTATCATTTTCACCTGCTCTATCACATCAAATGGCTACCAGCATGCAGAGCTGGCTCAACGGTTCTCAGCTTTGGAGGAAAATTTTTTCTCATCAAAACATGAAATCTGGGGGGAGAAAAGACTGCAAGAAGAGTTACATAAGTTATATCACGGAGTCTAATTAAAAATTCCATGGTTTGCATTCTTATCACAAAAGTTGTTAAAATCGACAAAGGGATGTTGCTGGAGAGACCATCCCTTTCAGTAGCAACTTGTATAAGCATAGGCCATTCATCAAAAAACCCTTGGAGTCATCAAAAACCCTTGGAGTGTCAGTTCTTCAGGAAAGAGATCTATTCCTATGCTTGTTTAATCTCTACAACAGGATTACGGGCCATCACAGAATCCAAAGTACTAAAATAGATCATGTAAAGATAATAATATGTCAAAACATCTATTGTGTGAGAATGGACTGGGAGTTTGTCACAAAAAATACACTCTCTTTTGACCTTGTGTTAAAGCAATTTGCTTTAAAGAACTATTTCATATAAAAATAATATAGCTTAAAAAAAATCTAGGATTTCACTGAAAAGTACTGATAGTTTTTACTTTTATAGTTGCATTTAAATGAGTGGAGGCATGAGTGCTGTCCGTGGTGCTGAACTGCAGCTTTGCATTCAAGGAGGACAGCACATCGGAATGTCCAGAGCCCCAAAAGTAAGCAATGTTAAATACTTTTGAATATACTTTCACAACTTTCTATAAATATGGAAATGCACCATGAATAAATATAGGCCTACTGTAGGCCTAAATTGGTCAAGTTGATGTTCTAAAGCCTACTTTCAAGTATTAATTTAAAATATTCATCAAATGTCATAAACCAGACAAGAGTTTTTATGATTTCAAAAAAAAAAAGATAATTTGAGCTATTAAAATATAAATTATTATTTTTTTTAATTATATAAAGGAGAGATGTTTGGAGATTGTATGAATCTTTATTACTTATATAATTCTTAGCTGTAGAATAACCATTTAGTAAAAGGATTTCTGGGAAGAAACATGAGAAACATGCATTTCAGAACAATTATAAACACTACTTTCTCTCTAGGAGACTCATTGAAACTTTTATTCATTATTATTATTAATATGCAATTATTATCCTTCTACAGGCTATCCCTCTCTCACTTTTTTAAATCTGTAGATATATCACAATTGCATCTTAATGGTAAAGCTCATCGACAAAGCTGGTTTTGCTTTTCTGTATTGTCTGTGAAGAGCACAATAAAAATGAGATATAAAAATATCTCACATATACCACAATAAAATATGACTACATCAAAGACAATAAAAAAGTAATTTCTGAAATTCACAGAAATTTTTAAAGCTTACATTTGTGTGTAACAACTGCAGTTGTCAGTGGCATAAACTTGCCTAGTTACAAGTGTGTGAGAAAATAAACAGTTTTTCTATGAAAAATTCAGAAAAGCACTGTGAGAATCAACAAATTACAGTAACTCTCAGAACTGATTATAAATCTATGAACACTCTCCAACAACACATACAAGCATGGTTTACTAACGGTTTAATTTATTATATTAGTAGTAATTATATAGGAATTAAATATCTATTGAAAAAGTCTCGTTTTCTGACATTTTTATTTAAGTGTCTTAAAACTAGGATAGCTAGAAGAATCTTTCTGCTTATTCAACCGTGCTGATAGAGCTAATTTCTACCAGAAATCTCTCTTTGCCTCTCAGAGCACGGCTAACAGTCATCTGGATTAAAAAATAATAATAATAAAAAATCTATTAAATCATGCAAAAACATTTACCCAGAAGAGATGGAGCAAAAGGTCAAACTCCAGTTTCCACAGCACATAGGATATTAAGGCTACGGACCAATGCCAGTAGCTGTTCTGGCCAACAGACACTTATCTATGCCTGTTCTTTAGATGCCTCAAATAGCTATTTCATTTATTTAGAACACTTACTTTTCTTTTTTGTAATTTTTATTCATACATCTCTTAAACTCTGAAACTCTAGGCCTATTTCGTAAGCTGCTAGGGCAGAAGACAGGTCTGCAGAGTGAGCAGGTTCATGATTTCTTGATGTGTCATCTTCTCAAAAGACATAAATTAATCTCGATCAAAAGTTATTTGCCTTTGTTATTTAGTTCTGATTAAATCATAAAGTCTATCATTCCTGACTTTAAAGTTTGAGAATCACTGTTGCAAATGACTCATTCAAGTGAACCTGAAATTTAGGATGATTCTAAGTATGAAGCAGCTTTTTTTAAACCGTTCCAGAGTTACTTTAACAGAAATTACCCTGGTGATTACTAAATAACAGTGGTATTTAATTTTGTTACATTTCTTTCATATATAAAATAATTGCATCTGAGGTATATCAGTGCAGGGTGCCATTTTACCTCCACCTAAGAAGAAATTAAGACTAACTTTGAAATTTAAAAGATTTCTGAATATTTTCTTTGTAATGAAATCTATTTAGTCTTGACAATTATGTTTGAAAAATGGAATATTTTAAATTAGATTCGTAATATTTTCAAAATGTAAAGCCAGTCACTTCTAGTCTGCCTGGGGCAAACATTCAAGTCACGTTTAATGACCAGTTGTGAAGACAGATTTGAAAAAGAGTGTGTACAGCAGTATTCAAAAGTATGTATCAATTACATCTTTGCTTCAAGACATTAGTATGCCTATAGTCATAACCATCAGGGCATTAACTTGTGTTTACTTCACAATTCAGTGTACCAGTTTGATCTTTATCATTCTTGGCTGAACACAGATCAAGGTAAACTTATTTTTCTTTAACATATTAGAGTCAATTGTTGGCAATTTTTTATCATCTTTCTCAGTGTAGTATGTTTTCATGGTTTAATTATAAAGGTACTATTTTCAGTACAGATAACTACTAGGCTTACTGTAAGATGCAGAGAATCTTTCTAATGCAAAATCAACTTGGCAAGCATATGTTATTAAACAGAATAATTCTTCTAGGCATTCCAGCTTTAAAAGACTAGCAAATAAATAAATCATAACTTGAGGTTTACTTAACATAACCTCCCCTCTCTCCAAGTGATGATTACCTTTCATCTGACCAATTAAACCACATGACTCAGTAGCAATAAATGGAATGAAAACAGATGAATGCAATCTCTCTGTTTATAGGTGTCCTGGGAGAGCATTATTAGATTTTGTTACTAGCTCTGAGAGCACTACTGCACTTGTTGCTGAGGTATCATTTAATTCATTTGTCCATCTCTTAAAATCTGTCTATCTGATGTTGTATTTGTTCACTTTGAAATAATTTGCTTGCTTTTTGTCTTTTTTTTTTAAACTATTATTATTTTTGTTGTCATATGTATTTCATATATATGTATTTCATATGTATTTCATATATATGAAATTCATATGAACATGGTCTATCCTGTGAACATATAGTGCCTAAAATAATAATTTCCCAGGCCTGGCTAGTCTCTTTGGACAATACACAGAATATTAAAATACTTCTTCAGTCTTGTTCTCTATATCATGGCAGGCTAACAAAATTAATTTATCCTATAGGCTCATCTAAAGCCAGGAATTATTAACCCCATTCCATAGGTGAGGAAGTGAGATACAAACATACTTTATTTTCTGGAAGTTATACAAGAAGCTTGCAAGCATTAAATATTGAAACCTGATTATCCGAGTCAGCACCCTCTCCCTGTTCTCTTTCTTATTACTCACATAAATAGCAGGTGTTTTTCAGAATCTTTCTGAGCTGATGGCCTGTATATCTGTAAGTCCTACAGGTATATTATATATAAATCAAAAAAAGTTTTTATTTTATTTTTATTTATGAATTTATTACCTTCTGTGACTCTCCTGTGCTTTGCCAAGGTAGACATCAGATAATATAGTTGTGATTGTTGTGTACAGTATGTTCACCTAACAATAATTTTGTTATTATGATCATAGTTCATCTGAATGACAGGAAAAGATATAACAAGAGGTCAGTATTTTGGAAGCACTTAGGCACTTCTGGAAGGTGGTTGTGGTGGTTATTCTAGGTTAAGTTTATTCTTTGAGACTTTTTTTTTTTTTTTACAAAAACAAGAGAATTATTGGGACTGCATTGGTTGAGGCCATTCGGGTATGGCCTTGTATTATTTTTTTCTACAGGAACAGGAGGGCTCTAACTATTATATAGTAACATTAATGTTGATATAATTTTGTATTATTATTAAAAGCTATAACCATTAATAGTGCAGATTGTTGATCACATACCTTTACTATGACATTATTACGAATATCTTAAAGCAAATAATTTTTCAAGTAGTACCCTCTGTGGCCTGTTAAAATATTCGACTAGTTGAAGGCTTATGTTACTGTGAAGTCCTTTCATGGCATGGGAGTTAAGGAACTAGATGATCTTCAAAGTCCCTTCCAACACAAACCATTCTATGATTCCATATGTATAAGTGATACAGCCACTATGAAATGTTATTACTGGTGATACAGAGAGGATATAATGTTGAGGTATATCCTCAGCCTCTTCTTTACCCCAAGATCTGCAGGTCTGTTTTATAGTATTCAACTGGATCGCCACATTTTGTATTTTCTTTCCCAGTTTTGAAATTCCAAATATGCAATCTACATGATCTTGAATAAAAAGAAATAGTAGAAACTCCTTTGTAAGTCTATCACTATCATCCTTAAATATTAGACCAGCTTCTTCAACTGCAGTTAAGTGTATTACCTTCCCTAAATTTTACTTACCACCCTCAGCAGGAGTCAAATAAATACATAGATTCTCAAATAAAAGTTCAGATTATTGGCTTTAACGCTACTATCAGTTCCATGGCATGGAAATACGCATTAGTAAATCTGATACAAAATTCATTAAAATCAGTCTCTTTGATTCTCCACTCCAGAGGGGAAAAAAAGGAAGAAAAAAGAAACTGAAGGTAGAAAAATACATTTATGCAATTAGCCAGTGTTTAACTTAAATTCAGATTGATCACAGTTGGCCATATACTGCAATTTAGTTCACTTTCAAACACAGGTAAGTAGTCAGAGGAATAGATAAAGCATATACATTGTGTCTTTTACTACATTTTAATTTGACAAATTATGAGTAGTGTGATGTATAGTGTTCATAAAGGTGCCTGAGAATTACAAATGAAAACTATTGTCCAAAAATAATAGTATTAATAAGACAAAATATTTAATGTTAAAACAACGATGACTGCATTGCTGAGAAGTTACATGTGATCTATATACAGTGCTTGGCCTTATATGAGATCTCATGACGGGTCACAGGGGCTATATTGATTCATGTTTAATACTTCAAAGTTATTTTTCTCTTTGCAGCTAAGATATTTCAACATTTCTGTTTCAGCTGTTTAGTTAAAAGTGACTGAAGAGCTTTGAATTTATTCACTCATTACTGAGAGTATAACTGCACCTGGGGCAGGATTCCCAAACAAACGAATTATTTAAAATGTCATGGCTTTTCAAGTTATATTTTTAAATGTAATTTCTGAAATGAACTTTCAATGATGATTCATTAACACTGTACTAATAATTTAAACTGAAACAAGTGCCAGGCTGGCACTGTTATAAATTAGTTTTGTCAAAGTAGTCTATTTGTTGTTGTCTTTCAAATGACCATTTTTCATTTTCAGATCTGGCAGTCTAGTTTAGACTGTTCTGCTGTTGAGTGGAATCTAGTGAGGGAAAGGAAAGGAGAAGAAGAAAATTTGGTATGCATAGTATGCATACATTTGATATATGTAGTAAGCGTGGCATGTATGCATTTATATAGGTTTGCAGTGGAAGAGCATTTTTTAAAATGAAATTTTCATGTTTAAAAATTCAAGTGTTTTATTTTATTTCTTTTTTGTTTGTTTGTTTGTTCTTGTTCGTGGTGGTGCTCCAAATAGATAGTTTGATGTACTTATACTATAAATGTATATTTATGCATATGTCATAGTTATTTATTTCTGCCCTGTTGTTCCACTGTTCCACTAATCAAAAAAAGTGTTAAGGAATTCTTAAGAACATGAGTTAAATTCTGTTTCAGTAAGTCAAAGACTGATCAGTTTCAATGAATTTGAATCAGGCAATATGCAAGCAGTCCACTACATTGGATCAATAAGAATATGAGCCATATACAACTCATATTCACAAAAGAATACTTATCATGACTCTGTCTGGCCTCATCATTTCTACAAACAAATCTTTTCTTTTTTGGATTTTATTTTAGTGATGAGGATTGATCATTGAATTTTTTTTAAGGCAGTGACACAGCATGTCTCTAAGAGCAGATTTACACCTAAGAGAAGGTCATCTTGGTACAGAAGAATACATTATACATAGTCATAGAAGAATACATATACATAATCATCACAGGAGATTGCTATCAATATAAGGGCACTACCACAAAAAAAAAAACCAACAACAACAACAACAACAAAAAAAACAGGACTGTGGGTTCTTTGGTAATACAATGTTAGTCTAACCATCTTTTGGAAAACTAGCACAGCAATATTAGTTATTCTAAGGGTACGCTGTTATTAAACTTACCAGAGAAATCAAATATCTGAACCAGACCAGGATCAAAACTACTTTTAATACATCTTTTTCGGCTGCTGCCAGAATTAAGGAATATTTCCTACTTTAATAAGGTTTAAATAGTTTATTATGTATGTTAAAATTTCTTAATTTTTCCAGGAGAAAAAGATTCAATATGTATAATCCGCTCTTAACTATGATGTTACCAGATGATTGCATCTGGACTATGATGCAGATCATAGATGACTTTCTAAAGACATGTAAAGACCACTAATTTTTGTTTTTATTTTTCAATTGAAAATAGTAAATACAAGAAATGCAGCATATAAGGAAAGTAAAGTCCCATTGAAGGACTGGTTTGCCTTTGAAAACACAATACTGTCAGAAAGCAATATTCCTAACAAGTTTAAAATCAAGACACCAACTTCTGAACATTCATGGGTTTGCTAAAATAGCATAATTCTATGAGAGCAAAACCCGAATTTTAGAGATAATGGACTTTTAGTTGTTGTTAAAAAAAAAAATCCTTCATAATTTCTGAAAATTTAAAAACGTAAATATTAAAGGAAGAACTTTTTTTTTTTTTTTTTTAATAAAACTGTGGTATATGTTCAGACCCTCACAGAATATTTGAAACAGACAGGATTTGCCTGAGTGGTGTGATCAGGAGTGGTCCCTTGTGCCTCAGTTTTACAAAAACAGACCAGGAAAGTAGTGCAACTGCATTTGCAAACTAGAGGCACATTTCTTTCACTTATTATACAGAAAGTATTCTTTCTCTGTTTTGGGATTACTCTCTGAACATGTATTTCTGTTGGCTTTTGTAAGCCATTCAGGAATTAGGAATTTATATGTCAAGCACACACAAAGTTTAACGGTAATTGACAGGTCTATTCACAAATTGACACAAATGCTTAAAGACTGTGGCTTAAATATGCTAATTGACATAGGAATATATTGATAATATTACAGATAAAGGCCAACAGTTGCAGGCAGTTTTTACTGGAACTGCTGCTTCGTGCAGTTGGGCTTCTGTAGCAGCCATCATGCTGGCTGCCCTGGAGTCACCCTTTTCCAAACATGTATATGACTACTGGGACAGAGAACTGAGCCACCTCTATCCATAGCTGAAGAAAATACAGGGGCTACCAGACAGCAAAGTAATAATTGTCTCTTATGCTCTTTTTCCTTGTTTTGTGGAATAGCATTTGTTCGGTAAATCCCACATGACTGAACAAAGCTGGTAGCTTGATATTAAATTAGTTAGGAACAGTAGTGATTTCTAACCCAAGGCTGTTAGTCAATATATTGCACACACTTCCTGATGCTGCTTAGTGTTTCTGCATCTTGCTTTCCACAGACACAATATTCTTCAAATTGACATACAGGACAAAGGACAATGTTGCCTGAAGCACAATATTCACTCAACACTGTTGCCCATGGACCAGGAGATGTTGGAGCCACTGCCCTAATAGTTCTTTCCAGGATGGCCAGAGGAGTCCTAGAAAAGAAAATATAAATCTGCACACTCCCAGGAATCCCATGTAAGGGAAGGACTTTGAGATTTTACATATTTTACACACATAAAAAAAGTAAAATGATGCCAAAGATGAATGGTAGTATGTAGTGAATAGGGCAGTATCAAGATAATCATCAAGTTCAGCATACACCAGTTAGGGTAACAGTGTCTGTGATGTCTTACTTATACAGTCCTCTCTTTTCATGGATTTTTGTAAGAAACATCAGATTTACAGCTAAAGGCTCTGTTAAATGTGTACAAACAACTGGTTTTAAATTTAATTAATAAATTTTTAAGAAAAAGTCTTTAAAAGGGTTGTTCAATAATCAGTGTGGCTTTGTTGGTCTATTTTGCTTCTTGCCTCGAGGAACTTACTGCACAGGAGCTGTTTCAAGAATAGGTCAGGATAAACAGGGATAAAGATGCTTTATAAACTGATGCTTTGTACGTATTCGTTATCTTTACCAGTAGGTGGAGCTGCCATGTTAGGTGCTGCATTTTTTTTCATTTCTTCTCTCCCTCCATTCCCCCACCCTTCACCCCCCTCTTCCTAATAAGCTGTTTTCTGATATATGTTGGGTACCATAGAGTGAGACTGAGAACAGGAAGCGGGGGCAGAATCAGAGAGGATTCTGGAAAGGTCTCTGTGTTTTCTTTTCCACTGAGAATACAGAAATTATAATTAATTAGTAAAGCTTTGTGGACGGAAATCTGGACAATTTCAGGAGGAGATATATATTATCATATTATTTTTGGATGCTGGGCTTTGCATTGATTTGTCATTCTCTTTCAATCAGGTAAGCTGGCAAAACATTTAATCGTACCCATAATAAATGTTATCAATATGATCTCCACATTTCGGAATCAGATTGTACTCTCTGGTTTGCTGTTAAGGCAGAGCCAAAGATGGAATGGGGAATTCAAAGCCATTTTGTACTGACTGATTGTGATGATGGTGTGATTTTTTCATTTTAACCTAGTTAAATCTGATATCTGGCCTCTTACTCTTAATGTGATGTTCTGATGCAGTAGTCTTACTTGCAAAATCAGATCTTCTAATAATCAAGGTGCACTATATTAATTCCTAGCATTTTATAGAAATGACCTTGTTACCTAAGAAGAAGAAAAATGTGGTGATATCCAGGCTTAGGAATAGCAGATCTCGTAAGATTCTGAGCATCTCAGATTCTGATGATCCAGGAATAAAATCTATGTGGTTTGTTAATGCCATTTTCAATATTTATGTTATTTGAAGAAATTCCCTTATTGGCTAGTTTTTTTAAGAGATGTATAAAGGAAATATTTCTTTTCTGTGCCTTTTTTTTTTTTTTCATGGAATACAGGTTGTGTGTCTGTATGTACAGAGAATGGGCTCACAAACTGTTAATTAACCAGAGGTCCACATCAACGATACTGTTCACATTTTGTTTGTAACATCACTGTCTACCTTAATATATGCTTCTTGATAGGAAAATTTGGATAGATCAGCACAAGAATTATTATATTTCTTCATGTTAATCTCCATTTATCTATTGTCTTATTCATTGTTATCAGTAGTAATTATAGCAGCCAGTTATTAAACGTAAAAGAAAAATATCTATTAAAGCTTATTTTGATATATATATTTTTTTCAGTAGTGTTTCCACAGACACACATTCACATCAAAATTATCATATCATATACAAAAATATCATAGTATTAATTTGGAAATAATTTTCAATAGAAAAAAATAGAAATACAAAGATGCCAAAAAACATACAACATAATAATGAGCTCACTGTTTACAAAACATTGTCTCAGTCCACATAAAAGCAGGATTGGGTCTCTGGTGTTACTCAGAACAGCAAGTGAGGCCTATACCTGAAGCAGTGATATGAAAGAATGAAGTTTATGATTTGTATTTTTATGGTGCCAAATCAATGTGTCTGTGACTTCCTTGTGTAACTTCAACATAAATAAGTAATAATAATAATGATGTTTGTTTTAAAGACATACCATGTTTGTGTATTCATAACATTTTTCAAGAAAACAATTTCAAAAGACTTTTTAATTCTAACAAATGAACATTTAATTTTGTTCTCACACATCTCCATTTTGAGAGGAAAGATTGTGTTAAAGACTAGAATGTGAGCTGGTGCAGTAATCTGAAGCTTCACAGCACCTGTTAAACAGATATGTTATTTATTAGGCCTTGGTATTTATAGAAATTATGCTCATGTTGTTAGCTCATGATTTTTTCCCTTTAAAGAAGCTGAAGTTAAGAGCCCACACTGATTTTCTTAGCTGTACTAATTAAACTCAATCTTTTAAAGTTCTGTTTAGATAATAATAGATGATAGCAGAGGTAGAGACTGCCACTTTTTCACTGGAGAATATTAAACAATTCCCCTGTGCCCTCCTAGATTCTGTCAGCATTGTAATTTGGTCATTTCCCTTTATTATCAGGTAATTAGGGTGTTGGGGGTGTCAAGGGAAAGGAGAAGATACAGAAAGTATGCTTTTTTAAGTCAATATGTTGATGTCACATTTTGTATTTTCACCTCTTTCTTCATCAGATAGCACTATATGAGTTAACTTGTACGTCTTGAAGATTAGGCATGATGATAAGTCTGTTCACCCTCAGCAGACAAAGAATTTTAGATGCAAAAAGGATGGTGGGATGTGAGACAGAACTCTGTGACTGACAGTATCCTTTTGCTGCTCACATTCTCAGCCCCATATATACACGTATATATATACCCTATGTATTACATTGCTGGAGTCCCACAACTTTTAATGGATCAGATAACAGCAGATGCTGAGAGAGTTCTCTGCAACAGGCTAGCAAGTTGTGACTTTGTTCCCTAAAATGAAAATCCTGGCCCTTTTAACCATATATTGTTTGTGACATAAGGTGACAAATGAAAAAATTGCTTGAACCCTGCTTAAAGTTAAAGTTAAATGTAAGGGAAACGAATACAAGTTTCTGATATTTGGTACTTTTTTTTGTTAAGATGACCTATTTGTTGACCTCTGAAAATGACTACTGAAAATAAGCTTCAGGAAGTTTCATTTTCTCTGTTTTTTATCAGAAAATTCTAGGTAAAGGTTAGAAACTTAACTTTAAAAAGTGTAATCAGCTCATTTGCCACTCAATGTAACTCTCTAGTCTGTATTTTTTAACCTTATCGTGTCAATCAGTAATATATACTTTTGCCAATTGCAGGGAATATTGTTTTGTCAGTGTAATGTTGAATTCATAAAAACTTTAAAATACCATAATAAAATTGACACTCATTCAGACTGCTTATAGAACAGATGTACACACTGAGACCTGGGGCTTCAGTAAGTTCATCACATGAAATGTCAACCTCCATAAAATCCATCTACATGAAATTGCATTCTCTAAGTGGAAAGATGTTGTTACTCATTACAGCTACCATTCCTGATTAAAAGCTCTGAAGTACATTGCCAATAGCACTCTAATCTCAGTATTGACTGCCCTCCCACAGGATCTAGATATTGAAGCTGATATCTTACATTGAGTTAATCTACTTTCATCATTTTTTCCTTATGGACAACTAGAATCCCTGCTATGCTATTCTGATTATTGCTTGATTTTTTTTATTTATTTCTGATTATTGCTTGATTTTCCTTGTCTTGTAACTAGGTAAAGAGCAGGATAAGAGCAACTCAGGCAGGGACTGCACAACTTCAAAACGTAAATATAGAGTAAGAGCACCATATGCTCTTGAATAACCATAATGTGAGTACCATCACTGTGATCCCAGAAAGGAATAACCAAGTTAAATTCTAGGTCACAAAAGTACCTGGTTTCTCCTTTGATCCTTATCCAATACAAAATGATTTCTTTCTGTTACTAAACAAACAAACATTTAAAAACAAAACAAAACACAAAAGCACCAGCCAACCCAACCCCAAACTGTCATTTCAAATTGTTACTAAACTTGAAAGTGGTTACCAGTCTTTGCAAGGTCTTCCTTCAAAAAATGACTGTTCACTTATTCTACCAACTAAGACAGATCAAGGAAAGTGTTTTATAATAATAATAATAATAATAATAATAATAAAGTTAAAATCAAATAAAAGAACTTAAGCTTTTATGAGGCTCTTTTGCATGTAAAAGCCTTAAGGAAAAAGCTATTTCTGCTCAGATGAATTATTTGTCTAGTCTTCTGAACAAATTCTTTATTGTTACTGATCTTTCCTTACTGAGCAGTTTTACTTAGGCAAATATAAATCATAGTACTACCGTATGTACAGGTCCCTTTTTCACCTTGGAATTGTTTTCCCTGCAACTTCTCTGGACTCCTGACTTGATCTGTCAAGTTGGTGGATGTCATAAATCCTGATCAAAAGATCAAATTTTGAATATGTGTACATTGACTATGTAGTACATATGCAGTGAGTCTGGCAGATATATTAAATAAGATATCTGGAAGATATCTTATATCAAATGCATACATGCTGCACTGTTGAACTACCTACTCTGCAAAGCTGACGTCTGTCGCGTGATGTTGCTACTGAATGTGTATAGACCAGTTGAACATAATATGAATAACACATACAGCTGACTCCCTATATAGGCACTGCATCATGAAGATCCTCATATTTCTTTGCAGGATTCCCTGACTGACAATGTGAAGGACACTAGTAAATCTGAAAGGATTTCACAGGTGTCAGTATGGAAAAAGACTTAGAAGAGTATCAGTACTATTGTCTCTGTGATCCCGGTATAACCGCTCAACAAGATCTTTGATGATTTATGCTTGAATTAGACATTGTTTATTAAAAATTTGGTTCTCCTTAAAGGCCAAAGTCTTTGTACAAAAAGGTCTGACCCAAGTTCTGACCAAAAGCAATACAAAAATATTTCAGAAGGAATCCTCCTGAAAGGTTTTCACTAATACCAGTTTGAGTTACCTGCCTCATATTTCCTATATATCAAATTGTGTTAGTTTGTGTTATAACAGGAAGAATGCTAGAATTCTATTAGCTTCTATAAAACTTTGGCCATGATTCTGTAGAGTGTATTACTTAAAACCATAGGCCTCTAATTAGTACAATATTGAGCCGATGTACTTAATTTCAACATTACAAGAAAAGACACCTTTTAAAGAAGTGGTATAACTTGTATCTCATGAGCTTTGCTGCTTTGGAGTTCTTATATGTATGTAGTGACTAGGTCAAAATTGTATTTCCATAATCCATTCAGAAAACATTCCAAACTTAGGGCTTAATTAAGTTCTATTAGGCAGTTCCATACTGATGGAAATTGAAGAAATCCATGCACAATTTTTCATTGGCTGTTTTAAACCACAGGTATAAAGCACTCTATTTTCATGTTGCCTTTCTGTGCTTTCTCGTCCTTGTGTAGCAACGACCACGTTCAGCTGAGAATTCTGTATATGCCTCTCAGTCAGAAGTTCCATTTTTTTCCTTTCAGTTCCCTAGACAACTGTCAAAGTCTAAATACAATCCATTAATCTTGTGCTGTACAAGTTTTATTCTTTCATATTTTGTATTGATTAGTTTCTGGGGCTTAGTAATGCTAGGAAAATAAGTGTTCCAACTGCATGGTTCTTAGTGATTTAGTTAATTTTCCAAGTTTAGATTGATATTTCTTCTGAGGTTCACGAGCAATGTTTTGTGTTGCAAATGCACTTTCATAAGTTTCTCTAGAAAATTTTAGTAAAGACTATTACAAACAGAGCTTTTTTTTTTTTTTTTTTTTAGAAAGCAAAAGTGATTGTGATGTATTTAGATATTGCTAATTGAGGTTTTATTGTGAATTCTTTAAAACTGCAACAGTGGATTGTGGTGAATGTTGAAGTGCTTCACTTCTCAGCATATTTCAATTTTAATTTTAGTACAAAAAAGATTGGGAATTAGTTGGATATAGGGTATGGGGAACAGGCAACAAATTATTCTGAATCAGGACCATTAGTTTTGTGGATAACTGTTTCTTGTCAATCTAAAATTGGGTTAACTTTTTTTTTAATCACTTAATGCTTCAAATATTCATATAGTTACCAAGGATTTTTACTCATTGTCTTGCATTTGTCACTAACTAGATTTCACTTAGCAGAAACCATCATTGGCAGATTGTCCTAAAATAATCTTGATAGGAGTGTCTAATTTTGAATAACCCCATTTATCTTCTAAATTACATTTCAGAGGAATCAACACATTTTGCCACAGGACAATATGACAACAATATGCAACTATCTTTTCCAGCTCATCATTACATTGAAAGGGAGCTGAAGTGCATGAGCATATAGTTTGAAATATTTTTTTTTAATATTATATCTCACAATTTGAAGGATATTCCAACCAGTCTTAAAAGAAATGCTGATGCCATATAGGCAGAAGAGTTCAGGAAATAGTCCCACAGCTAGGAAAGAATATATGTAGAGTTTGTCCATCAGCAGTCACCTCTGATTATGCCTGAGATTTTACCTGTGATTCATTCTTGGATGTTGAAGCAGGATAATCTGCTCCAAATAAAAACAATTTTGGTCAACATCATATCAACCAAAATAATTCTCTATAGCCACCTACAGCTACAGTAAAAATGTATAATTTAGATCTGCATATGCAAGTTTATAGCCTTGTGTTGAGATCCAAAGACGTTAGATTAAAATGCTACAAAATGCTAAAGCAAAATATTAAGAAAGCATAGTAATTTTTTTCAGTGCGTTACAAATACCTGCCTTATGCAGAAGATGCTTACAACTATATGAGATGATATATGAATTGATATTTTGTAATGAAATTACTCTGACATGGCCTAGGCCTATTAGAAATTCAGGACAAAGGGCTCAGAGTTCTGCCAGCCTCATTTCTTCAATTTTTGCTGTGACTACCAGCAATGCTACCACTGTGACATAGAGTATCAGTAGGTATGTCCTGGTTCCAGTTAGGACAGAGTTAATGTTCCCTCATAGTAGCTGGTAGGGTGCTATGTTTTGGATTAGGATGAGAAGAGCGCTGATAACATGCTGATGTTTTAATTGTTGCAGAGCAGTGTTTACACCAGGCCAAGGACTTTTCGGCTTCTCGCTCTGTCCTGCCAGCGAGCAGGCTGGGGGTGCAGCAGGAGCTGGGAGGGGACAGACCCAGGACAGCTGACCCAAACTGGCCAAAGGGGTATTCCATACCATCTGACGTCATGCTAAACAATATATAGGGGTGGCTGGCCGGGGTGGGGGGCCGGCTGCTCGGGAATAGGCTGGGCATCGGTCAGCGGGTGGTGAGCAATTGCATTGTGCATCACTTGTTTTCTTACACATTATTATTGTTAATACTATTACCATTATCACTATTATTATTATTATTGTTATTATTATTTTCCTGTCTTAATAAACTGTCTTTATCTCAACTCACAGGCTTCACTTTCCCGTTTCTCTCCCCCCATCCCAGAGAGGGAGGGGGGAGGGTGAGCGAACGGCTGTGTGGTGTTTAGCTGCCAGCCGGGTTAAACCACAACAAGGTACAAAGCTGTATTTCTCATCCACTGGACATACAGCCAATACAAACATATGTGAAATATAATAAATAGGGAGATGAAGGCTAGACCATGGAGTTACATGTGAAAAACTGTTCTCTATGACTGCCTTTTGCTCTAATTGAAAATAAGGATTTATTGAAATTACCTGCATTTCTAGTGTTATTAAAATTGTTCATGTTTAATATGAATGCCTCCACTTTTTGCACACTAGCAAATATTTTAACAACTGACTAGAAGTTAAGCTCCTGCTTTTGAAAATTAGTGTCATATACTTAGCATTAGTGATTATTCTTTCGTTTGGAAGCTACAGTATCTCCTTCATGTTATTTTAAAGCCTGCAAGCAACAGCACTTAACCTTTTTAGTTGTTGTTATTTGCCCTGTATCTGACCATGAGATTAGATTTCAGCACAATGCTACTTCAGAGGCAGAATCTAGATGCACCCAATAGGCAAGGGGATGGGGAATTCCGCTATGTACCTCCAGGGAAAGCTGCATTCAGTAGAAAATTTGCATTGGTGGATAAGTATCATTGGTGGCAGTCTCAGAGTCAAGATCCCCTGAGGGTAGTAGTGGAGATACAGCTTTCAGATGTCTTCAGTGGAGCCTCTTCAGTAGTGACTCACCACAGCAAGATGTGCTGAATCAGTGCCTTACTCAAAATGACCAGGGCACTAAAGAGTTTGCTGTGAGCAATCTTCTGAATGACTTTTATGTTATATTGTTAAACAAACAGAAGCTACAATTGTGGTACCACTTACATCTTTTGGAAAATGTCATTCTAGATTAATAGTAACTAGTACTAGGCAAATTCTAGATTAGTATTTTGAACATATTTTCTGTAGGAGTTCTTGGAGATCTGTCTTTGCAAGAGAAGCAGTGGTCTAGTAGAAAGCTTTCACTTTCTGTTTTCCCAAGTTCTGTGTTCTCTTTGAGCAGATCTGTGTCTACACAAATTTTCTTTATCTAAAGACTTTACAATGGCTGCTCATTCTCACTGTATTTGGAGAAAAGTAATATATGGTCTGCTTTGGCAGATGCAAAGACCTAAAGGAGAGGGATGTCTTCTTTCTTTTCTTCTCTAGGAATAAGAAACAAAATAATGACAACAGAAAAAAAGTAAGGAAAGAGCCAAAAATAAATATAGTTCAAATGAGAATAAATGTCTCAAAGACATCTCATCTCAATCTCAATGGCTGAAGACCAAAGTTTGCAAGATGTAAGTAGACTATTTAAATTTAATGAACTATATACTCAGATTATTAAAGCTTTAAAGCCTGAGAAAACCACAGCTAACCTGTGGTCAGCACTTGTAATGACGCAATCTGAAGACTGAAGAATCTGGAGATGAAACTGTCCTTTGTATTTCTTGGGGTGGAAGAAAAATTTTGTTGCGCACACACACACACACACACAACACTTACACAAACACTCTCTAAGATAAATAGCTTGCAGGACTATCCACGTTTTCCTCCAAATTTAGATTGAATGTACTTTTTATTCCTGGTTAAAGACAGTAAATCCAGTGGGGAGTAATGATAATCTTTGCAGTTTCCTGAGCAACAGATAAGAACTGTGCCTGTAAGTTTGGGCACAGTTATCATGTATCTACCAAAGAAAGCACTAATTGTTATAAGCGAGAAATCATATAGTAATCTCAAAATATATTTTTTTTCCCTTTCGGTTTAAACATGTAAAAGAATAAATGGAATTTTAAAAATTCACACCACTTAAAGGATATTTTGAAGTGTATTTTAGGCCTGTGTTAAGTTTTGTACATTAGTCCATGTTCTATGCTGCTTTTCCCACGTATCTTTGTTCTTAGGTTGAAAGAAATTTGTATATATATAATGCAACATATAAACTTATTTTCATCTACTGCAGCTCATTTTGAGAAGCTCTGGACACAAGAATAAAGAATAATAGAGCCCTGAAGAAACTTCAGTCTTGAAGAAGCTTCAGCTCCTGAGGAGGAACTTTTTAAAAAAAAAATCTATTTTCTGCTAGAAATGCAGCTTTTATGTTTTCATGATAGCAGAAGATCCAGTTGCTAAATTCTGACCTGGAATTTCTTAGAAAAATAAAGGTAAGACTATGCTTTCTTCTCAGCCAGACGTTGTGTTTCTCTTCATATGATGCCCATTTAATATGGCGCTTTATATCTTCTCTAAAATATCAGCTGGAAAATGAATTGAACTTCTTTAATAATGTCTACCTGTAGAAATTTGTGTGTTATGTTTACTGTAGTTATTTCCATTAGAAATTAAGGATTTTTAACATTGGAAATTATTTGCAAAAAAGTAAGTATGGTATTCCAGTTAGGCTGATGGGTTAAGAAAGAGACCCCTCCTCTTCCTCTTAAGTTGAATAAGGTTATTTGTCCTTCAGATTTCTTCTCAAATACTTTAGGCACGTGATCTCTTTTCACACCTTCTCAGGCGCAACTTATAGTGTTAAAGAAAATATAAGGCAGGCCTACATTTAAAAAATTCCTGGAGGTTTTGGCCCATTTTTATAAATAAATAGGTCAAAACATTTATTTTTGGGGTTCTACAACTTACAGGTACATATCTGTGGAATCCATGTTCATTTCTCTACAAAACCTACTTATTTTTGTTTACTCCAGCTTACCAGATACGGCATACATTGGCATGGATGTAAGAATCATAAGTTACTATTTGCAGTCCTAGGTAGGAGGAAACAAGATAGATGAACAAAGGAATTCAAAAGTGACTGTTGCAGTGAGGCAGAAGGCAGAAAGAAAAGAGATGAGTGTGTGACACCAGTGGGCACAAAGAAAATAAGAATAACCATAATGATGTCTCCTGCTGAGAGAGCAGTGTCCAAAGATATCCCAAAGAGCAGCTTCTGAATTTTTCAGATAGGTCTGAGGTTGCTTTCCAGTCTCTGATCAAATCAGTTTTGAGCGTTTGCCCATCTGCCAAATCTTTTGTTGTTCAGACTGAACTTCATAAATTGTATTCTGCCCAGAATTCCACTCTTTTTTTTTGAGGTTGGGATTCTTCAAATGTAGTTAACATGCTTTCACATCTTCTGTAAGACCACATTATTCGTTAGCATCTCCTTTATTTACTGTTCTTTAGTAAGATTTCAGTCAATGTGACCAACCAATCCACATTCAGCCAATTACCACTACCCTGTTGTAAATAATTTTCAAAGTAAGGTTTTATTATACAAATATTATTTCTGCTATATTCCTTTATTAGTTGATTTTGTATTCTCATAAAAAGTATTTTTTGTATCCCATTATTTATTACCACTATTAATTTTATTAATAAATACTTGATGGTGACTTCATTATTTTTATTTTTATAGTTGTGAAACACTAATGCCTACAGGCTACTGAGGCTGACTGTACAAATCCATACAAAAATTATAGTCATTGCTACAGGTAAATTATAGTCTAAGGAAAATGACAAAATAGATGGGTGATAAAAGTTGGGAAGAATGGAAGAAGGGAAAACAAATGTAGTCAGTTAGGAACTACAAACACAAATTATTGTAGTTTAAATCAGTAGATTACCATTTAAAGAAGAGGCAGGTTGAGAGCAGGTACTAAATGCTGGAGGCTGTTTTCGGCTTTCGGGAAGTCACTCCTTACCTTGAAAATACCTGCTTCTGTCGAACCAACATTCACGGATTCCTGGGGCTCCTTGTCTTAGGATCCACAGGTAGTTTTGTGTGGATGTCTTTTTACATATCTGAATTAACTCTGAATTGCATTGCATGAATGCATTGCACTTTGAATTACAGCAGTAACATTTTGGGTGTGTTTTTTTTTTGTTTGTTTGTTTTTTGGTGGTGGTGGTGGTGTGTGGTTTTTTTTTGTTTGTTTTGTTATGTTTTGAGAGAGAGAGAGAGATCTATTTCTTACTCAAATATTTTTAAAACAGTACTTCAAAATGGTAAAAAATAGTTCAAAGATGCCAGGAAAAAACAAGGTAAATGTTAATTACGGAAAGCTGATAATCTATAACTGTAAAAAAAATACTTTGAAGCTTTTCATCAGATAAGGGGATAGGTTTTTCTCTGTGAAATTATCCTCTGTGTACAGATGTCATGAGGAATTTCAGTAAGAGTATTTCTTACTACATAATCTTTGCACCAAACTAATATTTACCTATCCCTTTGTCTTTTGTTTTTATGGTAAATTGCATGCAATTATTACCCAATTTGGAATTTGATTGGAACATAATAACTGAAAGATAACTTATCTTCACTTCCTGAAAAGTAATGCCTGAATTTTGCAAAACAACTTTCCAAATAGTAAGAGAGGGAGTTATTATGACTCATTCCTTTAGACTCTGCCTGCATATAGTCCCCCTGTACTCCATTACTTGTTAGGACAGCAGTACTTAGAGTTGAGGTAATTTTCTGATGACATCAGCATACTTCTACACCTTTAAAGCAGCAGAAAATAATCTCTAGCTGATGCTGAAGTGATGCCACTCACCCTGTTGTTTATGTTTCTTCTACAGTGGGAGCCCCATCTTTTTTATTTGGACTAATGTTTTTACTGGCCTAATGCGAGACAACTAGTCTTATGAATGCTTGTGATTTAGAGCAAATTTTTTTAACGCATGTTTTAGCATCTGAGAGGCTACTGTTCTGCTTGACACATAGGAAGATATTGTTCCTAAATTACAGCCTCTCGAATTAAAGATTAGAATAAGAAAATTATGATATACAGCCATTTTACAGATTCCATTCACTAGTCTTGCACTTATGCATATGTATATATGTTTGTGTGCTAGTGTTTCAATTTTAATGGAATGAAAGTCTCATAGTCAGCTTTTCCAAGGTTAAAAAAAAAAAAGGCAGGAAAATAATTCTAATGCCAGTGTTCTAAATGAAAAAAGCAGCCCAAAAGACATTGCAAGATTTTCTATTTTTACACTTGAGAAATTTTGAAGAGCGTATGTGGATTTTTTCATGCAAAATGCAAATAACCTGTTAGATAACCTAGTGATTTTAATAAATAATCATACTATCCACCTAATTCTTACAGTGACACTTTCAATTTTACCACTTGCCTGATTTAAGACATCATAAATATATGGCCTTCAGGCCACTTCCTTTGCCTTTTTCAGAGACACAAAAATTAATTTGACATCGTTAGCAGAGATATTTCACTTACTTTCTAAGTCATTTTCTGTGTAAATGGTGAGAAGATAATTATATTCAAAAATAAAATTTAACAAGTTATCCATGGGCATAATATAATTAACTGAAAAATGCATAAAATTATGAAAGTCTGTGGGTAACTTGTCTTACTTAGTCTTTGTAGTTAAAGGAAGGCACTGAAGGAAAACTAGAAAGGGATTTGTGGAATGAAATGTTCAGACACAATTAAATGGATTTATTTGACATAAGGGTGTTTTTAATAATAACCTGGAGCTCATTTTTTTTATACCAAATCTATTGAATCATAGGCTTGTACATATACAGGATCTAGGCCCAACTTGTATTTCAAATACTTGAAATTCATTTTGCTGAGCAGTGCCAGGTACTGAGGGGCCCTGAGAGAGCTGAGGTTTCAGTGCAGTGTTGTATTAACTTTCTAAACTGCTCAGATCTTACACGTATTTTTGTGACTATTCCTTAAAGATACCTTTTTAATGAAAGCTATTCTGAAATGATTAGCTAGGCAGAAATCTTTCCTTGTCTGAATTCTGGCCAGTATCATTCCTGTCTTGGCAGTTTAGTCACAGGATATAAGCAATTACAGAATCACTGAAGGAAGAAGAGAGAATCTGTCAACGGTTTGTAGCTCAAGGACTGCTAAGAGCTTGCTCAGGGCTCCATGCAGGGAACAGAATTACTTTTGTTTCATTGTTTTGTTAAACTATGTCATGTACAGAAACAGTAATCAAATACATATTTGTGTATTCTACTAAGCAATGTTATCTAAATCAGATATTTGGCATAAATATTGGGCATATTTAGTAGAGGAAGAAACTTCTTGTGTAATAGAAGCAGCCAGGAGAGATGTCAGTAGTACAGATGTCCACACTAGTCAGTAATAGTGGCAGGACTCAAATAATGTTTCCACCTTGTCAAGAAAACTATTTAAAGCATGTTTTATAATAGTCTGACAAATACGGTGAAACCCCAAGTCTGCCAATATTACTTTCCCCAGTCATGTGTTGACCACTTTGTGGACATCTGGCAATACAGATACATGCATTTCTAGTGAAGTCACTCAAAAAGGAAATCATTATTTCCTAAGATCATTACTATAGCACTTCGTGGGAGATTGTGTGTCTGTTTGCAATTTGTACAAACTGCTCCAGACAGGCAAGGAACTTTAGGCAGAAGATCACTGAATGAATGCAAATGAATACAATATTACATCTCAAATCCAGACACGGCAACTCCAGCACATAGGTGTTGTGGTAATGAGGTAATGAGGTTCATGAAGTAATGTAGGGAAGGTTGAATGGTTTTGTGTACAGAAAACACAATTAAAACAATTCATTTCAGGCACTGAAACTCACTAACTCTAGAAAAACAATAGTTTTCATAATTTTTAAAATATATTAAAAAGATTAGTTTTATATATTATTTATATGCCTCATACTCTTGCAAAGTAGACACCAAATAAGGCTATCATGTCCTGCTTGGTGGCACTGCTTCTTAGCTCCTTAACCAGATCTGCCTTCTGCCATTCCTCCCTCCATCCATTCTAACCTCACCATTGTGCTGTGTGCTGCATCAGTTTGAGCAACAGGTCCCACTGTAGAATGACTTGGAAGAATGTTACTTTCAGCTGATGTGCTGCATGGCTTATGCACATGCATAAGGAAACCTGTGTTACAGTAGAGAGTTTGGTGAAGATAGAAGGAAAAAGCAGCAGAAACTACATCAGCTGGCACCGGCACTGAAGTCATTCATAGGGAACCACGATCTTAGATTTCCAGTTAGTTTTAGTCTGAAATAATATTATGATCCTTGCCTCACAAGAAATCAGGACAACATTAATTTCCCACATGGCCTTGATTGCACATCTTCTTTCATTTTACCTAAAAGACTTGAGGTTTTGATTCACATCTCACAGACAATCACAGTAAGTGGAGCCTAACCTGCTTTGGTATCTAAAATTAACTTTCAGCACAATAAACTACCAGTAAGAACAAATTATGTTTGTTCCTCGCATAATTCAGGTGCTGGAATTTAAACAACAGTAACCATACAAAAACTTCGCTTTGGTTTAATTAAATTATTTAAGTTTGTAAAGTTAGATTACTGATACTTGAAAAAAATATGAGAAGATAAATTTAACTAGAAAAATACCAGTTCATAAATCTTATATTTCTACTTCATAGTATACTTTATAGTATATACTTCATAGTATACTATATTATATGAAGTATAAAATATACTTCATACAATATACTATATTACTATATATATACAAGTATATACTTCATATAGTATAGCACTCTGTATGTATATACATATACACATACTACAGTATATACATGTAGTGTACTATACTACACTATATGAAGTATATACTTCATAGTATAATGAATATATGAATATAATACTAATAAGCTAATGCTAATAAACTAAAAATAGTAATAATTAAACTAAACTAATAATAATAAATAATAAACTATAATACTAAGGACATACACAAAGCAGGGTTAGCGGATAGAAACAGTGTCTTTTTATAGACCAACAGGAGAAAGCTGAAAAATAAATTATAAAATATCTAAAACTGAGCAGTTGCTTTTAACTGTTATTCAGCCTTGAAAGATGCTGCTTCTGTTTCAGGCCTGGAAAAGGTTTCTGTGCAAGTGTGCTTCTTTTTTTTTGTTTGTTTGTTTGTTTGTACAATCCAGTTTTCCTAAATTATCTGCATTTTCCTTTGTAGGTCATTCTTATGCAAGAAGCTAAAAGTAATTAAATTTGCAGGATGAAAACATGGCACAGGCACTGCTGGTACCACCAGGACCTGAAAGCTTCCGATATTTTACTAGAGATTCTCTCGCAGCTATTGAAAAGCGTTCTGCAGAAGAAAAAGCTAAAAAGCCCAAGCAAGAACATACAGATGATGATGATGAAAACGGTCCAAAACCAAACAGTGACTTGGAGGCAGGAAAGACACTGCCATTTATTTATGGTGACATACCTCCAGGAATGGTATCTGAACCTTTGGAAGACCTGGACCCTTACTATATCAATAAAAAAGTGAGTGAATATTATTTTGCACAAAATAGAATATCATTTTCTGCAGTAGGGAGATTATGTTTTATCACAAAATATGATGGCTAGAGCCATCCTGCCATAATACATAGAAATATCCTTTCATCTAACCAAACTGATTTATGCTCTTCTATATTGTGACTTCAGCATCTGTTATTTGTTATTTACCACAGTGTAAGGAAGATATAACTTCCTTCAACTTGCCTGAGAACATGGCTGAATTTTCCTGATTTCAATGTAGCTGTAGTACTGGATATGACAAACAAAATGTTTCAAGCATGATTTTGCATTGGAAATGGTTGTGTATAACCAGGTAGCATCCATCCAAGTTAGTGAAATAAATGACTGTAGCCATGTTCCTTGCTTCTGTTACAGCTATATAACATATACTAACATAAATATACATATATGTAGCACAGAGACTTTTTAAATCTTTGGTCTAATAGAAGAGTTTCATAGAAATTCTTACCTAGAATATAACTTTGTATACTAAGCCCTTATTTTGTCTAGTTGCAAAACAGCTCTGGAATAAAGTTGCGTAAGTAAGTCGAGGAATAAAGTTTTCTAAAAAAGTCTACCAATATAGTATCAGAAAGCATGAGTACTGCAGTGTTATTTCTGATCTCCAGTGATCAGAAAAAGTAGTCAAAACTGGAAAAACTCAGAGTAGTGAAGACTTCTTAGTCTGCTGCAAGTAGTTAGTAAACTGCAGAATCTTTTGTCACAGGTGATGCCAGTATTTATGTTACATACCAGTCTGATATGCTTGCCAGAAAACAAATGGACATTTTAAATGATGAACTAGAATTAGTCATCACTCCTCCAGTTTCTAGCAGAAATTACTCTTAATCATCAACATGTCAATGCAGACAAAATCATGCATGAATTGGAGTCTGTCTTCAGGCTCTGCTGCAGCAGGGCCCTTGGGACAGGCAGTATCTGTTGACTTTTTCTAACTGGGTGAAAGGGTGTAGAGCAGAGAGAAATGCCAATGACTATGAGGGCACTCTGCCACACATGATGCTATTGTGTGAACAGGCACTGGCAATGCTCCTTTGCCTGTTTTCTTTCGTGGCAGAGTGACGTTTGCTTTTGCTTGCAGAGCATGGAGACCAGATAGGCAGCAAAGGCCATGCAAAGGACAGCATTTTTCTGATCAATGGCAAATTTTTGCAGAGAATAGAAACCAACATGGAAACCAGTGATACCCTACAGCTCTGCTGAGAGCATAACAAAGACTCTATTATGGTAACACAAAGCAGAGCCATTACCACTGACAAAGAGCAAAAGGAATAAAGAATAGTCATGTCCTGGAGAAATTTCAAAGAGTACCAAAGATGCAACTAAATCTCAAATATACTTGGAATAAAAATGAAAACACTTGGGCGATGACCACCAACAAGAACATAATGAAAGTGAACACTCACTCTATGCTTATCAGGTCAAATTTTAAAAGATAATAATTACATTTGGTGCTCACAGATAGTAAGAGCATATTGTTCAAAATGAAAACATCATTTATTTTTTTTTTGAAGAAACGATTTGTTAGTATAGGTTCTGGTTACACTTGTCTTTGCTCAGAATGATGTCAGCTGGCAGTTTATTCACCCCTTTCAGTTTTTCACAGATATGTTTTTAGAAGATACATATAATTCCTATTGGTAGTGTTTAAGTTCTAAAATGAAATAGAAATTATTTTAAATTATGCTACATTGCTTAGTGACAAGGTGTTTGTCCTTGTAACCATACTTATGTATATATGATTCTCTCATGTAGTTGTTCCAAATACAAAGCGGAGTTCAGAATGGCTCTGTCACAATTTTGGTTTTGTTTGTCTTTGATCACAAGTTAGAATGTATTTGACTAATCTGAAATTCTGACTTTAATCAAAGACTTAATTTGTTAGAAACAAAAATTTAAAAATATTTTAATGATGAAATGCCGTATTTTGCTATTACTGATAAAATGACATTTGTGCTGATAATTCCCACCAATTTTAATAATATCAGAATTCAGTTCATATGCTAGGAAAGTCAGCAAACTGGAGAATCATCCATGGAAGGCTTAATCCACTGTATTCACAAAAATCAGTTGTTTTCCTCACACAGTAGACAGTAGAATGAAACTTGAAACTACCAGATGAAGAATGGAATACTTTATAAGGAGGTAAATGCACCTGTATAGTCAACATTGTATTTTAATTTTATAATTTTTGTTTTGCAGACATTCATAGTATTGAATAAGGGAAAGACAATTTTCCGATTCAGTGCCACATCTGCCTTGTACATTTTAACTCCTTTTAATCCCATCAGAAAAATTGCTATCAAGATTTTGGTACATTCATATCCTTTTTCTTGATGTTGATTTAAGAGTTGTCATTTAAGATTGAAATAATTACTAGAATATGACTTTTCATATAGATCTACAGATTATGTCCATGTGGGTGTACCGTGCTAACTAAATTTATGCTGATCACACCTAAAAAATCACCTTGTGAATTGCAGTAAGATTTTCCTTCCTAACAGGAGAATTTTCTACTGAACACCTAAAGCTGTCAGAGCTCAACTATCAGGCTTTATATACAAAAGGAGGCCTGGTCCCATACAAAGCCCTGCAGCTATGGACAAATTAGCAACAAACCATTGCACTTCAATGTATCTAAGGTCACAAATTTACTGAGACGAGTAGTATTTGTAAGAAATGCAGTATTTCTTCTAAGACCAGTATTCCTAAGCTTGACTCACTCAGCAAAGATAAAAGAGCATGAGTAAAGAGCTGTTTTTTTCAGGCATACTTTTTCAGCATTGTGGTTTTAGCATTGGGGTTCATGTCCTATTAAAGATCCAGGTCAAAATAAAGGAGAATATTTTCCAATATATTTCATTCCTTTCCAAATAACAACTTAGTTGCCCCTGCATATAGATCTTTTAGAATGATTCCCCGGCTTTAATGGGAGATTACATTTGGGTACTCATTTCATATTTTTACACATGTAAGGATGTGTTCAAGTTTCATTTAAATCCCAAACATGCCATAATTATAAAAGTAATGCATTGTTTTACAGTGAGTACACCATAACATGCCAGATGGCATACTGTTTAAAATAGATAGAGTTATGTGCAAAGCTTTATTTTCAGGTCTCACTTCGAATTTCATGTTATTTGTACATATTTTTATATGCTTAATATTTTAATGCTTTCAGCATTGTAAAATTGTCACATTTTTCTGACTTACATCCCTTGACTATAATCTACATTATTCAGCATGCTTATCATGTGCACTATTTTGACCAACTGTGTATTTATGACCATGAGTAACCCCCCAGACTGGACAAAGAATGTAGAGTAAGTTAACATTTTTACTTCTTCATTTTTACTTCTTCATTTTCATGTGGCTCCAAACAAGAGGTATTTATGGAAAGTTGTTTATCCAAAAGTGCTTTTCCAGAGTCATGAAGAAGTAGATTCCATGAGATCATTAATATCTTTGTTTCCCTCCTGAATAATTTCAATGGCTTAGAAATAATGCCTTGTTCTTTAAAACTGTGTATGAAGAATATCTGAATTTATACTGTGAAGTACTGACATGAGCTCTTGCCCTTGGATGTTTTGAGCTGCAGGCTGGAAAAAGAGCTCCAGTACTTCAAATGTGCATTTGAAGTTGTTGCATGTCATTGGTGAGGCCAGCCATATATTCCCTGAGCATCCATGATCCTAGCACAGTGGGACATTCTTTGTGGTTCACCAATGTGAACTCACAAGTGCTAGCCACAGTGGGCAGTCTCTCCCATGAACACTAAACCAGCCAAACCACAAGAAGCTCAAACGACTGAGGAAAGGGTCTTACCTATGAAGGAGTAAGGGAGAGCTGAGAAGGAAGGAAACCACAGAGTATCAAGTTCATGATTATACATTAATTTCTATTCTCTAAAAAACTATGGATATGTGTTTTCCTTTGAAATATGTTTTCTTTGAAATGATGCTACTGATCAAAAAAAAAAAAGAAAAAAAAAGGGCAAATAAAAAAAAAATGGTTTTAACTGCTTGTGGTTTCTTTCATTCCCTCCAGTTCTCCACTAGCCATTACTGATTTCTATTTATTTCAATGCATGCTCTGAATGTTATATATAGAAACTGTAATAGCATTCACCTGTTCCCCAGCCTGCTCAGCAGTGGCTATGACTGTTATAGTTGCTGAGAGGCTGAAAGGAGAGCAGTAGGATTGTAGGTAGATTTCCTTTGTTTGGTCAGTCCACACAGACCCACGTTGGCCTCAGGAAGTCTCTGCATTACTCTGGTTATAACTGACTATTCTATATTTATAAATGAGTGGTTGTTCCCACACCAGTTATATTGGTAATCATGCTCCACATGTTCAAGAATAACACTCTGGGCATGTTTTCTTATATTTAATGTTTATTTATGAAATAAACATGTACCATATGCATGAATATAGTTATTATCCAGAACTGATTTTCATAAAACTCTCTGATTTTAACATTAAAAAAAAAATCTGCATTTTTGTAACACTTTGACATCCACCTGATCTATGAATGCAACCAAACAGGCAACCTCATGAACGCTGGAGAATGTACATATAAATATCAAATCTGAAATGTATCTATAAATACTGAAGTCTGACACTATTTTCAAGCTCAAACACTGAGATTAAATCAAGCTTTTAGAAAATGATTAGTATATATGTATCTTGGTTTTGAATTTCATCTACTGAATAATTAAATTCATTAATTAGTTGGGACAAATCAGCTTAATGAGTTGCTCCTTTCACTTCTGTTTGTTTCATGCAAGTCATCTTTCATTAAAAATGCCACTGTCTACAAATGTAAATATGCAAAGATCCATTTTTTCTGCTTTGATGCATTTCAGGTATACTTTCACTGGAATATATACCTTTGAATCACTTATAAAAATTCTTGCAAGGGGGTTCTGCTTAGAAGGTTTTACTTTTCTGCGAGACCCATGGAACTGGCTTGACTTCAGTGTCATTCTAATGGCGTAAGTGGTTCAAGAACTTTTTAAGCTTTTAGGGCATGAAATTAGTGGCAAATACTATTCTTATCATAAATATATTTATTTAAAAGTATTTAATTTCTGCAACCTGTGAAGTTTAGATGCTGTGTCACACATTCTAGTACTCATAAATCAAAGTAAAATATGGCAGGATTGAGTACAGAGTTTCAGCTGCTAGTATAATTATTGCTGAGGGACACTAATTTCATGTCCTACATTTTTCTGCTCATCAGAATGGAAGCCATCCCTTTAACTTCATGTCACCATCTTATTACAGGCTATTTAGTTTAATTATCTGTTCAAATATAAATCAGTGAGTTTCACTTCAGTGAAATTTAAGCATAACTGATGAAAATAAATACCTATAAAAGAGAGGTGTACTGAAGAGACAGGTAAATTTTGGAGTATGATTGCTAATGTTGCCACAGAGGTTTTGAAGACCCTCATAATTAGTATAAGCTCTGCCTCAATTCTGAATAACTGTGATTTAATTCTACAGGTATGTAACAGAATTTGTAAACCTAGGCAATGTTTCAGCTCTTCGAACTTTCAGAGTATTGAGAGCTTTGAAAACTATTTCTGTAATCCCAGGTAAGAAGTAACTGTGTAAGGTGTTAGGCCCCTTGTAACTCCAATTGTTATTTGTGTGCTGTCATTGTGTTTGTGTGTGAACTCCCCTATTACAGATATGTGACAGAGTTTGTGGACCTGGGCAATGTCTCAGCGTTGAGAACATTCAGAGTTCTCCGAGCTTTGAAAACAATATCAGTCATTCCAGGTGAGAGTAAGGTTAAACACTGAGGCTGATTGTTGTTCCATTGAAGTTGAATTCACTTCTTTTGAGCATAAGTCTTGTTATTTGTTGCTCATAATGCAAAAAATAAAAAACCAAAAAGGCATGGATCATAAGCCAGGATTATGATTCTTTGCCTTCTTAGCATTAGCTTCTTTTATTTTGCAAAATCAGCCTTTGAGTTTAACAGATTCTTGCATGAAGCAAAAATGTAAGGCCTATGGATTATTTTGCTTTGTTTTTTCCATGTTTTATTATGACAAACTGTCTCTTTTACATTAAAAATGCTTTAGCGCTATGGCTTTCTTGATTTTGATTTTTTTTCTGTTATTTTACCACTTAAAATTGAAATTTGCCGTGAAGACAACCAACTAACAACAACAACAACAAAAGTTACAGAAAAAAAAAAAAAGGAGATAAGTATTGCACGGGAAAATTTATCAAATAAAAAAATATTTTTTTTTTTCTGAAATTTACTTGCAATTCTGTCCAGTTGATATTGTTCTGGAATTATATTTAATATAAACTGGAAAGTGAATTATTGGCATAGTATTAAATGGAAAGAGAAATTAAGAAATCAAAACATATCTATAACAGCAAAGCATGATTGATAAATTTTCTGCTTGATAATTATATTTTCAGTGTATTTGAATGTATGTACATTGCATATTCATAAAAAAATATTTTTCTTTCATTCATCTTCACAAGCTCTGAGGCTGTTCATGAAGCTTTACTTTTTGACAAATAAAAATAGTTTCTTTTAAGTGTCTGCATGACATCTTAACGATATAGGAAGGGCAAAGATACTCTTTGATAAATCTATGGATCTTTTCTCTTTGCAGGCCTAAAGACTATTGTAGGAGCCCTGATTCAGTCTGTGAAGAAGCTCTCGGATGTTATGATCCTGACTGTGTTTTGTCTGAGTGTATTTGCACTAATAGGGCTGCAGCTGTTCATGGGCAACTTGAGGAATAAATGCCTGCAGTGGCCTCCAGACAATTCTACTTTTGAAATAAGTGTTATTTCCTACTTTAATAGCACAATGGATGAAAATGGTACATTTGTTAATACAACAGTGAGCACATTTAACTGGAAGGATTACATTGAGGATGAAAGTAAGAATGACTGATGTAACTTTTTAATATATTTGTGGCTATCTACAAAAATATTTGTAATTTAAAAAAAAAAAGAATGGCTTATTTTTCTGCCTTATATAGAATTATTTACAGTTACTGACCAACAGTAGACACATACAATAAACAAGTACAATAACCAGAAGTGTTCCTAAATAAACTACAATGTAATTAGCAAATAACCACTTTTATTTTATTATGTTTATTTATTTATTTAATTTTTTATTTTGGTAGTACTTAAAGATGCATTTGATTTTTTCACATCTATTTCTAATGCTTTCTACACAGCTCATTTTTATATTTTGGAAGGACAAAGAGATGCTCTACTTTGTGGTAATAGCTCTGATGCAGGGTAAGACCCTTTCAAAAATCCTGTCATGTTTTGTGGAAAAAGCAATAACATGAAATCTATCCATAGCAGTTGCAACTTCCTATTAACAGTGTTACAAAACTTATAGGGTTTTTCTGGTAAACAATGATTTCTTACTTAAGTCAAAATATCACTGGCTAAGCAAAATATTCATTAACAGTGTTTGTTCATACTTGATTGGAAAATTATGTTGATGTTGATAAAATCTGAACCCTTGTAAAGTCTATTTTGGAGATGAACTGATTGAACAAAGTGGGATGAAAGCAGAGACAGAGAATATATAAAATATTCAAGCACAAGGTTGAATCTTTCTTTTCAAACCTAGCTTTTTGCAAAGTTCACTGGCAAACTCTGCCATACATATGTGTCCAATTATTAGGCTAGAATTGTTAACTGAACTCTGATACCTGACTGGCTGCAGTGATGAAGCTCATTAAAAAAATCTCAGCTTTCGTGTGGGAGATCCCTAACAGTACAATTGGATTTAGCTAATAATACTGTTTAATCTGTCTGTACCCCTAACAACATTTCAGCAAGTATTTTTGCCAGGAAATTAATCATTTGGAATAAAGATTTTATTTGCAAAATGTGACTGAGAAGAATTTAAACATTTGGGGCATTACAGGTAGCGAATGGATGAAAAGGGTATCTTTTGTTTACACTCATATTTGTTTGTTTCTTAGAATATTTTTTTTTCTGAATGAACTTAATTGTAATTCATGGATTTCATGTGCAAAAATAACATATATTGTCCCAAAACACTTTATATATATATATTTATATAAATATACAGAAGAAAATAAAAGTTAATGAATTAATATCTCCTATTTGGTTTTCACATAGGCAGTGTCCAGAGGGATATATATGTGTGAAAGCTGGTAGAAACCCCAACTATGGTTACACAAGTTTTGACACCTTCAGCTGGGCTTTTTTGTCACTCTTTCGGCTGATGACTCAGGACTTCTGGGAAAACCTGTATCAGCTGGTAAGTATATTTTATGATGTAAAAAGTAGGCTTATTTGTACATGAGCCGAAATGTTCAAGTAACCCCAAAGCATTATGGTGTTGCAGTATCAAAGATGAGAGGTGGTTTAATACAGAGATATGCTTTATATTCCCTAGACACTACGTGCTGCTGGGAAAACATACATGATATTTTTTGTTCTGGTGATTTTCCTGGGCTCATTCTATTTGATCAACTTAATCCTGGCTGTGGTTGCCATGGCCTATGAAGAGCAGAATCAAGCAACCATGGAAGAAGCAGAACAGAAAGAGGCAGAATTTCAACAAATGCTGGAACAGCTGAAGAAGCAACAAGAAGAAGCACAGGTAATGATGGATATTGTAATTTCTAAACAGCCTTGTTCTTAAGGCATGTATTTCTATGAATTAGAACATGTGCAAATTATTCAATGAATTGCCAAAAAAAAAAAAAAGTTTACCATGACAGTTTTAAAAGTGGATATAGCTGATGAAAAATCAGGAATTAAACAAATGACAAATAAAACCAGCTAATAGTACAGAAATGTTCACCGTTGTTGACCATAAAAGTAAAATATTTGTGATAACGGTGTCCTTGAAACTTGACTTTAAGTAGTCATAGTTCATGATGCTTTTATGTTACAGATCTTATGAACCGTGTGAAAAAAGTCTAGTAATGTTACTTCTGGTCTGAGTGAGAATTTCCAAGCTTGCTATACTTAATAGTTCCTCCCCAGTATTTGGAAAACAGAGAGGATTGTAGTCAGTGTTCTCTTAGGTTTCTAATCAGCAAACTATTTAAGCATATCCCTAGTTCAAGCACACTGAAATCAATCAGAAATTTATATACCCTTAGAATAGACAGCAGCATCTGTAACAAAGGTATTATTTCAGATTTTTTTTTTAAAGTAATCTTTGTTTTCTTTGAAAATAGAAGACAAATATTTTACAGTTTTATGAGAAAAATGAACTTTAATAGATACTTTTATGTGAAAGTTACGTATCTGATTGTAAAATATATGCAGGAACTCAGCTCTGGGAGTCAGATATCTGTCTAATTTCTGGACTGATTTTCTCTCACTTCTCATTTGGCATGTAGTCATTTTCAACAGAACAATGTTTATAAAATACTAGTAAATCAGAATTTTCTATGAAACTATAGTGTTGGTACATATTGGCACTTTCACTAAATTAGAATGGTACTTTGGTAGAATGGTAGCATATTGGTACTTTCACTAAATTAGAATGATTCTATAGAGAAAGTGCTAATAGAAAGTGAAACTCTTTTTCCTTAAAAAGAAACCTTTATGCATGACCTGTGAAATATAACTAGCATATCTCTATTTTAGTCATTAAGCCCTATCACTTCCAAATCACCAAGGAAAAAGAAGAATCCTGCAAAATGCAACTTAATAAAAACGTTAAATATCACCAAATATTGCGTTTTTATGACACTTTCATCCCTGGAAGTCACTAAGCCACTGTTAATTATATCAAGAGATATCTAAATGTTTCTGTGATTCAGTGTGGAGACAGAGAAGAAACTGACCAAGAATTAAGATCTTTTCTTTAGTCTTTATTTCTTTAATGGAAAAAACAGACTATGAGGAAGGTTGGATAAAGGCCAAGGCATCATTACTTCTTTTTATATGAATGGCAACTCAATTATAAGAAAAGCAGTATTAGAGTCAAGATTCCTTTTGTACGTGAAAATGTTTTGCTGGATAATTACAAAGTATATATTACAAAGTATACATATATATGTACTTTCGAGTATACATATTTTTGAGCATATCTGTATATATACTCAAAATATATCACAGAATGTTGTTAGAGGGGAAATTTTGGAAAGAAACATGAAAAGGGAGATAGGGCTAAAAGACATGCCTAAGTCTTTGAGAAGTTTGTGTCCGCTGCCAGTGAAGGTAGAAGGAAAGCGAGGAGACTGCAAAGACAGTGAAGAAAGTCTGGATTCAATTTCTTTTAGGCTACTAGTTGGATTATGATACAACAACCCATATGGTGGATGTTAGGAATTAGTTTTCTCTGTAAAGATTCAGAAGGAATCAGCTGAATTAGAACATAATGTCAGGCAAGAAAAGATCTGGAAGCAGTTCTGAAATATATGAAAAAGCCCCACACTTATACTTTCCCAACTGCCTTCATTTTAGACCAGTGTCTTGTTCAGGAAGTCTAAGGAATAATGATGAAATTGCACTGCTAAATTTGATGTTTCAAGTAGCTCACACTACAAAACGATGAGGAACTCAATAGTTTACCTTTGGTTCATTTTGTTTGTGTGTATCTTCTCACTGAAAGGTGTACAGCAAGCAGTACTGCCAGAGTGATAATAAAAACAATTGATAAAAGTCTATAAAATTGTTTGGTTTTGGCCTACTGAGAATACCATGTTTTGTAACCTGACAGGCAACAGCAGCAGTGGCAGCAGCATCAGTTGCATCAAGAGACTTCAGTGGTGTAGGGGGATTAGGAGAACTCCTGGAAAGTTCTTCAGAAGCATCAAAGTTGAGCTCAAAGAGCGCTAAAGAAAGAAGAAACAGAAGGAAGAAAAGAAGACAGAAAGAAATGTCGGAAGCAGAGGACAAAGGAGATATTGACAAGTTCCCCAAGTCCGAGTCAGAAGACAGTATCAGAAGGAAAAGTTTCCGCCTCTCCACAGAAGGAAATCAATTGACATATGAAAAAAGATTCACATCTCCCCACCAGGTACAGAGCTCTCTCTCTTTTTTTTTTTTTTAACTAAATCACATACATCTACTCTAATTTGGTTTTGACTGACAAGGGAGCAGCTTTACATATTGGAAGTTATGTTAAAGGTGAGTGAAGAAAAAAACAGTGTTAATAGTGTTAACTGTTATATTTTGATGTAGTTTGACCCATTCTATTAGCAAAGGAATAAAAAAAACATACCAAGGATAATTTTAAACTTAATTAAAACATTTCTGAAAATGTATTTCTGAAGATGTATTTGGTAGACTAGAGAGTAATCAAATCCTTTAATTAGCATTTATATATTTGCATTAATCAATTATAGGTTTTCTATTTTGGATCCATTCCAAAACCATATAAATATATATATATATATATATATATTTTTTTTTTTAGCAGACCACATTATCAAAATGCCCAGAATAGGAAATTGTATACTATCATCAGTTTCTATTGCTGTTCTTAGTTAGCTTCTTTAAATGGTATGGGAATGATAATATGAGAAAATAATGAGAAAAGTAGCTCTAATACTCCACAATATAGACAAAATATATAGGTATTGTTTAGGCTTGAATTTAGAACTTGGCCATACTGTTCTTTTTCCCAGTAAGCTCATTATACAAGGAGGAGAATCATTACAATCATAAAAAAAAATTTGTTTAGGAAAATCTGTTTCTGGAAACCATTTAGTCCACATTTCACAGCTCTACTCCATTAAATCAAAGGAATTTTTTCGGTTGCTTCAAAGTCTACACACAGTTATGGTATTTACAGAAAAATCATTCCAAATGTCTCTCTTCAAAATGATCATGTCTGGTCTCAGGCAATAGACAATCTTCAATGCTTATCCTGTTTAATGTTTTTATCAGGTGGGTTAATGTACAGCCTGATATAAAATACGAGATTCGGTGACAGAAATACCTCACGTGCACTGAGGGGAGGAAAGCTTAATTTGAGGAAAAGAATGCCCAAGTGTTTCTCTGGATAAGAAATAAATAAAATGTAAGGAAACAGCGATTAAATCAATCTCAATTCCTTTGGGTAATATTGTAAAAGAATATTTCTGATCTAATAAAATGTATTATTAATTTTGGACCAAAGGTTCTCCAAAAAATATTTCATTAATTGGAAAGTGCTTTGAGTCAGGCTGACACAAAACAGTTGCAACTAAGGATCTCATTTTAGACTGCACGGTTGTCCCTGAGTTAGATGTTTATAAGTCCTTAGCTCATAGACAAGGATGTTGAATGTCTTGACAACACTGAAGAAAAGAGTCACTGACAAAGTCTGAGCAGAAGGGAATTTCTAGCTGCTAGTACTGTGCTTTAACTACTCACAAATAGGCTTCTCCATTGTTTAGTCTAAATTTCCTGATGCTATTTTATATAACTATGGTGAAGGGACAGGTTAAAGAATATATTATGTTTATTTTAAATATATTTATTGATGTATAGAGAGATTAATACAGAATTAAAGGATCAGAAGAAAAAACACCTAGTTCAGAAACGTACAATAAGAGGAGGAGAATTTGAGACAGATTCAGTAGACAGGATAAGCACTCTGTAGTTTTATTAACATATAACAAAACGTTGCATCTATTTTTTTTATATTCTGAAACTCTCAGAAAACTTTCATCCTATCAACTGTCATGAAGAAGTATGCAACTTTCATAGAACCTTAACAAGAAAGCTTAGGAAAGCAGGGCATTTGAAATGACTTTCAATAATATTAAAATTAGATGTGAAATCATGTTGCAGAATGAATAAAAATCCATTAGAATAAAGTGAAAACAAATATTCTATATATCTTAGATTTGAAATAAAGCAAGAAAATAGTATAATAGACAGGAAATGGCTCATCTTGAGACATCTTGAAGAAGCAAATAAGTGATCACCCAAAATTAAATAAAAAAAAAAGTAATTTACAATTTTAAAATACAAAGAGACTAGCATCATGCAAATAATCTAAATGAGGATAATTAATTGAATCTAAAATTGGCTAAGTGATTGTTTTTACAATTGTGAAAATGTTTTGGGACAAACATTGCCTGCATATAAATAAAACAAAACTGAACTGCTACCTAAGTGGAAGGATCATGGACACTAGAACAAGTAAAGGAAGGTCTGGTTTGTCTGGTTATCTATTCACTTAGCTCCCAAGTGAAACAGGATGGCAAAGCATGAAGCAAGATGGTAAAATGTTAAAGGGAGATAATCTGCCCAGGCAGCCCCTGTAGGGGTTTTGTCCTTTGGCACACTATTCTGTGTGCGAATGAATGATACAGCCTCCATGAAAAGCCAAGCTTTCCTTTCAGATCTTACTTGCCAGGAGCATGAAGTCATATATTTTTCTGCCTCTATATCTGTTAGAATTGCAGCCATTTTGGCCTGTATCTTTTGTCCAAATCCATCAGGGACTTTCAAAGCAGGCATTACTCCTCCCAAATCCCTAAGGGGGCTGATCCATTTCGCTGTGCTCAGAGCATGGTAACATATATCAGAAAGACTGGACAACGCAAAAAACATAGCGGCCATGGAAACATTCTCTGAAAAACAAGGGTAGCAATACTAGTCAGCCAGAACTTCACAAGCATGTGATTTTTTGAAGGACTGTAAGTTGGTCAAATAAATGGCAAATTTATATGTACATATAAATATGTACAAAGAAATGGCAAATTGTGCAATAATTAGCTTACCACTTTGTCAGAATTCAGTGTCATGCTCTATAAATACTAGAGCTTTTCTAAGGGGAAAAAAAAATCTTTAGGCATAAGCAATACAGCTCTCCCCTCTCCCCTTTCCCCTTTCCCCGTTCCCCTTTCCCCTTTCCTTTTTTTTTTTTTTTTCCTTCCCAGCCAACTTTACAGAAATGGGTTAGCAAAACCATTTGGCTGATATTCTTCAAGTAACAGCCTGAGGCTGACAGCCAGCACAGAAAATTTCATCGCAAATTATTAAAAATTGGGGTAGCCATAGCTGTAAGAGCAGAAAACTACATCTCATAGTGGAAAACACCTGTGTGCCATTTACAATAAACAGTATATGTTCAGCACATGCATTATGTGTATGCACATAAGTATCTGAGTATGCATATATATGCATATGTGGTGATGTATGCATATATTTAGAGTGTTTGGTTCTCAATATTAATATAGACTTTTATATACTTTTGTGTAGCTTTCACTTTCAATTTAATTATTCCGGGACAAAAAGCACTGCTAGTGCATATAAGCATTTTCACCTGCAAAACTAGTGAACAAATTCAGAACCATCTGAAACCAGCTTTAACATAACAAGACATGAAGATTCATACAGAGACAGGGTTCAAGAAAGCTTAGTGCAAGGTTTCTTTTTTTTTTTTTCCACAGTTAGCACTCATTTTATTTATTCTTGAATGCTGTTAATAAAATATGTAGCAAGGGAGAAGTACATTCCATTAAGCAGCTCCCACTGTAATTAAAAGATGAATTACCAACAACCACTGATTTATTTTTATCATTTGTAAGAGGATATCTTGGGGTAACTGTGTCCCTGGTGAATATTTGCTTTGAGTTGCCTAATGACCAAGAGGTAGATAGATGTGCAGCCTGCTATAGCACTAAGTGTGTGCAAAAGACTGCTACTAGTCATGTTCACACTGTACCTCTAGAGCTTCCCAAGCTGTTGCCTCTGTGTTCAGTTGTACAGGATTGCTTATGTTGTTCCAATACTATTGAGACTGTTATGAAGAGGGCAGACAAGTTCTGATCAGTTGGAATCCCTAGGAGTCCAAAGGATGAAGAAAGGAAGAAAAGTAAATGACTTTTCAGCTCTGTCCTAAGTAGAAGATGGATTAAAAGTCAGATACCTGGAGATCCTTGATAGAATTCTCTCCAGAACACTCATGGGTCCACACGAATTCACCCTGCATTTTTTTTCTCAAAACTGCCAACCTTGCTTATGTCTCCTACACATCTTTTCCTCAGTCCTGTTCCATTAAACTAAAATTTCCCTTGTACTTCAGGTCCCCTAATAAGCACCTTCCCCAAATGGTCACACTGATAGAGTTGAAGAAAAAAAATGATGATTCTTCCTCTTCAGCACTGTAACTCTTCTTCAAAAAGCCAAGAACTTCCCTATCTTAGAACTTCAGTTCTAATGCTGTCTGGTTTTGTTTTCTTTTTAAATCTTTTGCAGTCTTTGCTAAGCATCCGTGGTTCCCTGTTCTCACCAAGGCGCAACAGCAAAACAAGCATTTTCAGTTTCAGAGGTCGTGCAAAGGATATAGGATCAGAAAATGACTTTGCTGATGATGAACACAGTACCCTTGAAGACAATGAAAGCAGAAGAGATTCTCTCTTTGTTCCAAATCGGCATGGAGAACGGCGCAACAGTAATATTAGTCAGGCTAGTATGTCATCCAGAATGGTACCAGCCCTTCCAGCTAATGGGAAGATGCACAGCACTGTAGATTGCAATGGAGTAGTTTCCTTGGTTGGAGGACCTTCAACACTAACTTCACCTACTGGACAGCTTCTACCAGAGGTAATTATAAGTAAACCAGCAATTACTACAGTTTGGTTCAGGCACAGAATTTTTCTTACTGTTCACCTCTGCATGCCTTATCATTTCTTACAGCTGTGAGAAATAACTTGCAATAGTTTTTAAATAACAGGACATAAGGGTAAAAACGTCCTCAAGCTCCTATGTCTGACCCTCACTACAGTATTATATTTGCCTTGCCTTCAGCAAGAGATCTGCACATGGAGAGCAAAAAATATAAAATAAATTTGACAATTAGTACATAGTTTGACTCAACTTCAAAGGGAGGCATTTGATGTATAACTAAGAATATAACTTAGAAATATGTATTGGAAAACACCCATAAAACGCAACAGAATGCAGTTACTACTTCCATGATAGTTAGAAAGATAGCTAGAAATTTCCCTTATTGAATGTGTCTCAAAGAAACTTTTGTTCTAATTTTCATGAGAAATGTACAATTACTATGTATCTTTGCAGCTACATTACATTTCAGGACAAATTTACTTTTATAAGCTAAGTTGTTCTTTTAAAATTTCAAAAAAAAAGCAAGCTTTTTCATATAAAATATTTTAATATGGATTCAGTATGGTATTTTGGTGGCTGTAATAGCACTGTATTTAATCTGAAAAAATATTTCTTTTATAAATAAGTGTGGAGATTTCATTATGACTGTCATACATTTATTTTTGTTTTGTTTTCTCTCCTATCTTGATATAGAGTTTCATACCATAAATTTAATCAAATTAGCTTAAAGATTATGAATATATAGTTCTATATCAGAAATACATTCGCTTTAAAAAGATTTAGTCATTTAAGTCAAGAGTCTTCACTAAAGAAATGCTAATAAATACTCCAAAATGGCTTTTCATCTTCACCCTACGATAACCTTGAAATCCCTTGAGTTCTGCAAGCTTTATTCTTTTTCTTCTGGATGGGGACAGAATAATGAAAAAAACCTGAGTGGTTTGTGTGATAGACAGAATTGGTGGTAAAGCAAGAACCAAGATTTAGGAACTTTTTAACATTATTCCTGTGGTCCACACTCCAGAAGCAAAGCAAAGCAACTGTAAGAACACCTACATGCTACAAAGTAGTGGCATGTTTCTCACTTTTAAATTGGAACCGGCAAAAAAAAAAAAAAAAACAGCTTTCAACTCTGATCACTTTTTCACGAAAAAATAATAATAATCACTAGCAAAAAGATATCTAGCAAACGTCTTGTTCACTTAGTCACTTAAATGAGAACTGTCTTTGCTTTCACATTGGTTTGGTAATGTGTCCTACTGTTGATTATTTGTAGCATCAGATAAAATTTCCACCAAGTTCCTCAATAAGAAATTCCTACAAGGACAGAAACCTTCAGTGTGTAAGAAAGGCCTAACATGCTACGCAGAGCTGACTTTAATTGTCACTACACATTTATGCAGTAAATTTTAATTGGCTGTTGAAGAGGATGGTTTAATTCCTCAGTATTTCATTTACAGGGCACCACTACAGAAACAGAAATAAGAAAAAGAAGACTGAGTTCTTATCAAATTTCAATGGAAATGCTGGAAGATTCTGCTGCGAGACAAAGAGCAATGAGTATAGCCAGTATACTGACAAATACAATGGAAGGTATTTGATACATTCAAATAAACAGTTCATTAAATTTCTGTTAACTACACACATACACTGTTGGAATTGATTTGCTTATTTAATGAAAATTGAGTTCACTTATAATTCATATATATGCTATGAAAATACTTTTTATAAGATGAAAGGATAAGCAGATGAATCCAGTATAAATTCCTATAGGGGAAGTTGCAGATATCCTACTACTCATATTCTAAAAGGACAAGAAATTCCTAAGAAAATTTACAGTGTTCCTAAGGTTACTTTAAGCCCAAATTTAAATGTAAATATTTTAAGTGAGTTCTTAAGTACTTTGTCTCACAGATAAACAAATAGATCCCAAAGTACTTGTAGTCAGAAATACAAGACTTTTCTCTGAAACTATTCACAAGCCATTCTTACAAACACGTACCTTCCTGAATATACCTTCCTATTTTAGTGCAAGCGTGAACTGTTGGGACCTCCTTGATTCTCAGTATGCAAAGTCTTGGTCCTACTCCCAGTTAGCAAGGATATCTCCTTGAAAGGTATTTTCTTTTCCTCTAGCTGAATAGAGCTTGCTCTTTCATTCTTCTGGCTGTAAAAAAAAAAAAAAAAAAAAAAAAAAAAAAAAAAAAAAAACCAATGGAAACTATATTGTCCTGATAGCCATTTCCTGCCCACATCTGGTTTCTATTATTCCAGAAGCTGCTGAGTGCAAGCAATGTGATATTCCATGTCAACTCAGAGTCCAATGTGAAGCCACTGTCCAATGCCAGTCCCATCCCACTTCTCAGTGTTCTATTTTCAGAACTATGGTTGTTCCAGCTAATCCTCATATTCTTTCGGAAACACTATCTTTGTTATGGTTTATAAAGATAGAAGACTTTCACTACGTACTGATACCCTTTTCTGCCTTTGATGTCGTGGGAGCACTTGTTCATTTCAATGAAAAAAAGTTTGTAAAGTTTCTAGTTGAGAACAGAGCTGTTCCACCAATACTAATATTGTTCTGTTTCTGAATTGATAGACATACTGCAAATATATGACATTTTAAAATAGGAAGATGGGCATTATTTATATTAATAATATTGATATAAGTAAACAGTGCTAAGTATGTGCACTGAAAGAGTCATATAAATATTATGTTATAGTTGTGGTAGTAGCAAGAACAATACTTTTAGTAGCTCAAATCAAAATATGTATGCATGTTATATACTTAACACAAAAATGTTGTAGTTTATGAAGCTTATACAAGCTTCAACGTGTCCATTGATGGGGGCATAATGTTAACTTTTACAATCCAAAACTAAAACACCTGTCCATAAGCAAGTTAACTAGCCTAAACTAGATTTCTTGGTTTTCCACGCTGCCATGGGAAAATGAGAGACATGTTTCCCTCTTAAGATAGGCATCTGAGATGATTCACTCTTTAGAGATAACTGCCACTGTCCATTGATTGTAGAGAAGGTTAGATAGATTATTTGTTTAACTTTAAGATGGCTACACTTAGGTGACAGAAATTCCAGTTGGTGTGAGCTGTTTATTTGAATGACTTAATCTTTTTCCATATTTTAAATAAGAACTTCCAGTGATTCAGAGATTATAATTGAAATATTTTTTTCTATTTTTTTTCAGAGCTTGAAGAATCCAGACAGAAATGCCCCCCATGCTGGTACAGATTTGCAAATACTTTCTTGATCTGGGATTGCTGGAGTCCATGGTTAAAAGTAAAACACGTTGTCAATTTAGTAGTGATGGATCCATTTGTCGATCTTGCTATAACTATTTGCATTGTTTTAAACACCTTGTTTATGGCCATGGAACATTACCCAATGACAGAACAGTTTAGCAGTGTCCTTTCTGTGGGCAACCTGGTAAGTTTATATTTGTCATACAGTTCTTGGTGTAAAAGTACCCTTTCCTAAAAGAAGAAACGTGTAAATGCATTGCATTGGTCTTAAATTTATTCCACTTTTTTTTTTTTTTAATAATCAGTTTAGAAACTGTATTTATGATTTTCCTAGACAAAGTGAGTTTACTGGTGCCTTCAACTTTCATGAATCTATTTTGTAACTACTGTAATGAAATAACTGAATATGTTTGGAAATGTAGTCTTTATCTGTCAGTTTTCTTGAGGTCTGCTTTGGGATTTGTCTTTGGAGGATGATATTCCCTTACAGAAAATATTTTTTTTCTGTAAGAAATTGATGAAATATTCAGATTTCAGAATTTCTCTCTTTTTTTTTTTTTCAGTTATATTACAGTGAAAGTGCTTTTCCAAGAAAGGCATTAGTATGACTTATTAGCAGTAAGTCATTGCCACTTTAGGTAACTAAAAATACTTTATAAGCAAGGAGATTATTATTTATTTTCTAATAAAAATTACCTTGCATTTGTAAGTCTATTAGTGATGTGATTTCTGGTTTTAACCTGATCTGGAGATTTAATTTGATTCAGTTACTTTTCTGAGCAGATACCTAAATGTGGCATCCCACTTAAATGTTATTGTCTGTTTCTCTATATTTGCTTCTGATGCTCAGGAAACAGAGGAATGAACCTTGCAAGTGTTGGTTTCTAGAGAGGACTCATACATTTTTAATTTTTGCCAGCTCACATAACTACCAATAGTTTACACAGGAGAGGTCTGGATTGATTCCCACAGCATGCAGTCCTGAAAACACAAACCAACAGAGTCTTTTGGACTAATCACAAAAAAAGAATAGTTTTGAAAAGTCTGCTAACATTTAAATGGAGCAGTAATGGATTTCTCAATCAGAGTATGTTTTAAAGTCTAAATATCTTCCTTATATGTACTGATAATACATACTCCTATGACTTTTTCATAAAACAGAACAAAAAATAAACTTACTGCCTAAGTGTTCTTGTATAAATTACAGTTTCCTTTCTCCTGGACAAAGATTTAATCACTGGCATAATCTTATGTTGATCACAGATTATCTAATATTGCATTTTAATGCATTGGTCTATCATGCTGATGTTAGAATGATCTCTCTCTACCCATTTACGCTTATGAGGTTTTAAGGTTTTATGCATTTTCCTCTTTTTTTTTTTTAACTCAAAGCTAGCAACAATCATATTTTTAACTACCTTTGTAACAATCCGGTATCCTTAATTAGGACTATATATATGCAGTAAATACTGTTCTTGCTGATTTCAATTAAGTTCTCTGTTCCTCACTGTGTTAATCTATTAACCTTAGTTTTGTAATTTGCATTCAAAATATGTTAATTTACTGTTCACTGGTGACATCACAGTCTGTTTGAGGATAAATTAAATATGACAAATATGACTGGGCCTTTGTGTAGCATTTTAACAAGAAAGCAATAGTTCTAAAATGCAGTGATTCCTTTTGATAATATTAATTCGGTATACAATATTTTGATAATTCATTCGGTATACAAAACTCCTAAGTAATTACAAGAAAATTTGAGTTTAGTTCTGCTAAAATGCCCCACTTCTGTGTATTTGAGGATGCAGTTATGCTCAAGAGAAAAATTTATTTGTGAATGGCATAGGTGTGGAAGAAATATTTTTACATTAAATGCTTTTGTTAATTATTTTTTAAATTATTTTAAATATTATTACAGTTTTGTTAAGAATTATCTTTATTGCATTCTCTTTACTACACATAGAAATACCTGTTACATGGTTCTGATTATACAGTAATACCTCTCATATCTTAATTTAATAGTCTAGTGTTTCTCACTGACAACAGTGAATGTTTCCACAGCATTATGTACCATCCCCTAATATTCTTAAAATAAAAGCTAATCATAGTTCTAGTAGTTATGTTCACACACATAGTGTATGTAAAAACTTAGCTTTGCTTCCATAAAACTTGCTGTGGAAAGACTGAGAACAAGCTGGAAAAAGAACTATCAGAAGGCAATTGCAGGGCACATCAGCGTACTTTAGTAGACGGTGGATCACATAGAATATCCTTTGAGTGTTGTGCAGAGTATTCATATGTTTCTAGTGGTTTTGCGTTATGCCCCCAAACTTCTTTATTATGCTGCACAAACCACTGATCACTACTCATTGCAAGCAAGATGCTGGGTTAAATTACGGACTTTGAAAAACTGAGAAACATTAATCATTTCACATTTGGCACTTCCAGATATTTCAAATAACATTACCACCATATAATTCTTTTCATGCAAAGAAATAGCTATCACACAGAATCATATGTATTCTTGGATCTTCTATATCCTTACAAAATCCCAGTTCAAGAAATTCCAGCCCTCTATTCCGCCCATACACTTTGAGCTAAAAGAGAGACCTTAGAGAACCTGACCTCAGAGAGTCTCTCCTAACACTTCTGTTTAGACCATGAGAAAGGACACACATTACTGCCATCTTGTTTTATTTTACTGGGATTATCCTCTAGAAACAAGGCTAAAAACACTAGATCATATCAAATAAGCTTCTGGATGATAAAGCATTTTAGTTGATGAACTAGAGCTGAGCTGCTCACTGGCGAATAATTTTTTAGAGATTTATCTTCTGCCCTCCTCTATCTGTCCTGATTTGGTTATTTGCTTTTAATTACCAGTTTTCAGTGCAGAAATACTTAGATGCTATTTAGAAATAACAATCACCTGTTTTATATAGTAACAGGTATAAGGAACAGGTAACAGAATTCAAGCTGGATTACAAAAATGTGTGTAGATATATATGTTTCTCATAACAACTCAACCAAATAATTTTATTTTAGGTATTCACTGGGATATTCACAGCAGAAATGGTATTAAAGATAATTGCTATGGACCCTTATTATTATTTCCAAGAAGGCTGGAATATTTTTGATGGTATTATCGTAAGCCTTAGTTTAATGGAACTTGGCCTTGCAAATGTTGAAGGATTATCAGTTCTTCGGTCATTCAGATTGGTAAATACTATGATAATTAAATATTTGCATGCAATTGTGTCACTCAAAAAGTTGTGCTGATGTATGTATTAATTACCAGTATTGTAAAGATATATTTTGTAATTAAATGGCTCACACATTTATTCATAAATGCCTAATTTACAAATTGTATATGTACAAGTTTCAAGTGTTTGTCTATTATTCTTTGATATCAAATTATCCTATCAATATCCAATTGTACTGATATCCTTTGCCATCATAAGACACTTTTGAAATTTTGAAATTCTTCATTATACTGATTAAGATTAATCAAAGCTGAATAACTACAAAAAACATGCATATTTGTACCAGCATAAAGAATCCTTAAATTTTTAGTCCTTTTTAGTCCTATTGTGAACATTACTTTGTGTTCTCCATAAAGCCACTAAGTATGAAGTCCTCACTTCAGAACATTTATTTTAATGGGCACTGAGAATAAACATTTAGTAACACCATCAGATATAATCAAGTCCTAACAGTGTGACTTTTGGATAAGAATACTTAAATTGAAATATTGTTGAGCTTCTACTAGAAATATCTCTTTTAAAGCAACTAATTTATAGTTATGTTTTCTGGAGGTGCAAGAGTCATGATTTAAAAGTCTGTGTTACTAATATTTATTACATTACCTGAAAATCTGTTATTTCTGAATACATAGAGCAGGCAGTAGTTACTTGGTTTACTAGCACCAGTTGCCATGGTACCCAACTTCACATACCATAGTTTGGTCACTGAATACTATTTTTAAATCAGTGAGTATGATCTGAATGGACATCTCAATACCAACATCAAATTGTTGCATTAAAAATTGTCCTCTATGTGAGCCTGTAAGACCTAATGTAGTGCTGAGGGAAACGTAGGATTAAGCCAGCAAAGAGGGAGTAGTAGAGGTAACAAAGAAAGTACGAACTTCTGTATGTTACTTGATGCAGTAATCATCTGTGAGTGGACGTTTAAAAATACTGAAATGTGATATAAACACAAAATACATTCCGTTTCTGTATGTGTTGCTAAGATGAAATGCTGAACACTATGGTTTAGGGAAGTACCAAACTCCATGCTCCCTGCTTTCCATTAAAATAATATTGTCCGTTGTGAAGAAAAAATTAGTCTACAGAAACATATGTTCTGATAAACACCTTAGATCTAGCTTCTCGTTGTTCACATGTGATTATCTAGAATGCACCTGTATATAAGTTAGTAGAATAAACTGCCACCCACAAGAGATTTTTTAGGCATGGGTATTAGTCTTATTTCGTTCTAGAATGATTTTAGAAGCAATAAAATTATTAATGTTGGTTTTCAAATGTTCACATTTGGCTTCTGATACATAAAATGACATAAGAAATGAAGACTGTAGTCCATATTTCAGTACAGCACAGTGTAGACATCATGAAGTAGAAGCTCTCCAAAAAACAAAATCTCTGGAAAACTCTCAGGAAGAATAACTACTATACCTGTGAATGACCTTAGGAGTTTGGCCTGAAGTGTTTGGCACCAAATGTCAGGAACAGCAGGGAAAACTATTGGCTCTCCTGTGTGACATCTCAACAAGTGAATCTCAGTTCATTTACAAAGTTTGCTGAACTGAATCCTCAGGGAAAACTTAGTGCAGAGTAGGAATGCAAGCATTTTCAAGGAGAATCAGATATGCTAATAGGACCAAACACTCTACAGCACTTCATGCTTATAGAACTTTTTAGAAAATGACGTAAAAATGCTACAATGTGGGAAAATAACGTAAGGCAGAAATTATGCATTCACCATGTACTGTATTATATTCTTCTCAAGGATTACACAACTATTAGAATTTCCTAAAAAATGGTCAACTTAAATTGCGAGCTGTCTCCATAGGTTCTAAATTTACAGAACATTGATAAACAACAGCCAAAGAAAGTATGTTTAACTAACATAATAAAAGAAGTTTTTTGCAAATCAGTACTTTCATAAAGAATGGCACATTCAGAACTGCAGTATAACTAACACTAATGATTCCTCTGCATTTTTGTTTTTCAGCTTCGAGTTTTTAAGTTGGCAAAATCTTGGCCAACTCTAAATATGCTCATTAAGATTATTGGCAACTCAGTGGGGGCTTTGGGGAATTTGACCCTGGTGCTGGCCATCATTGTGTTCATTTTTGCTGTGGTTGGAATGCAGCTGTTTGGGAAAAGCTACAAGGAATGTGTCTGCAAGATCTCCAGTGACTGTGTGCTTCCACGCTGGCACATGCATGACTTTTTCCACTCCTTCTTGATTGTGTTCCGAGTGTTGTGTGGAGAATGGATAGAAACTATGTGGGACTGCATGGAGGTTGCTGGCCAAACCATGTGCCTTATTGTTTTCATGCTGGTCATGGTGATTGGAAACCTAGTGGTAGGTGATAAACACTTTTGAATTCTGATGGAAAAATGTATATAGCTTACAGCTGACAAAGGAGAATATTTGTTGTGCTTCTGTTTGGAAGGAAAAAAAAAAAAAAGGAAAACGAAGAAACATCTACATGTGCTAGATTTTTGGTGAAGAAGATGTTTCCCTTCTCCACCTTTTCACTTATTTCCATACATTGAAGTACACTTTACTTTTACACTTTACTTTTACACTTTTACAATTTCAGGAATTTAGAAATACACCAAAATTTCCACAAAATACTCTATTAAGGGAGTGTTAGAGCTAATTTAAATATGCTGTTGAAATTCAGATGGCATCTAAACTACTCTTTAAGTAACAAAGATTATGCTGCACCAGCTCATGGGCAGCTTCCTGTTTGAAGATTTAAAAAAAAAAAAAAATCTAATGGACTTTCTTACACTCATTACACATAATTCTGGCACTAATTGTATGACTTAATGAAAATAAATTATAATAGTGAATCTTTAACTTAAGTACTTAACTTTCTGGCCTGCTTAGAGGTAAAAATCAAAACCCAAATATCTACAGACTGATTGGGCTTCCATGCTAAAAATGAAAGTTTTGAATTTAAAATTATAGAATAAATTTTATAGAAAAAAAATTAATTCAAGCTTACAAGTTAACATGTCAAATGTTCAGTTGATATATATCACTGTGAAAACTCAGAAACCAGGATAATTGGAATGTACCATTTATGTTTTAAAATTTCTTTTACTATTAATATCTACAGTTCATCCTGAGATGCCTAGAAATTATATTTCATTGCTCATCAAAATTCTCTTCTTTTAGTGATTGATTTTAATGTTTTTTCTTATAAAATAGAATTTTATATATTCTAATAAATTATAAAAATGTTTATGTCTTGGTTGTTTACACAACCTTGCAATCTTAACAGAAGCTCAGCAGAAATGTGCAGAGACTGAGGAAGTTATTTATGATCAGTAACCTGCTCCACTATTTTTTCAGCATTAATTTCTGCATGTAAGTACTGTTTCAGGTTCATATCGTCTCCTCTTTCTTCCAAATACTTATTTACCTCCAGGGTGAGATTTGTTGTTGTTGTTGTGTTGGTTTTTTTTTGGGGGGGGGGTTGGGGCGAGGGGTCTGGAATTGTGAAAGTCTGCAGAATTAAATATTGTATAGAGTAAAAATGAAAGCTCTTAGACATTTCTTTAAGGGGAAGTTTATCTCAGATAGGATTTGAGGGTTTTATGTCTGGTCACAGTTTTTCTTTTTTCGTATCTTGAAATTACACCAGTATGACAGAGAACAAAGTTTAAATCCAGCATTTTTCTTTGTTGGAAGAAAGTTGACTAGGACGTAGGCTGCCATTTTGCCATGTGATAACAATGTCTGATGCCTCATGGCCTCCACTTAGTCCAAACATAGGAAAGACTGCATTGCAGTCTTTTAAAAAATTTCCAAACCCATCCCATCAAATAGTGTGATTTTATACCAGATTGTTGTATATTAGACTGCAAGTATGAAATGATTCATTGCTTGTAAGCTGTAGAGCAATAACTATTGTATATAGGAGATTACATTAAAACAACAATAATGATGTTTGAATTTTGATTCGATGAAGTTGTCAGGCAATACTTACTATTTTCATTAAGTCATTTTAAAATATTACTTTTACCCTGTTATGGCAAGGTTTATAGAATTTAAGAGAGAAGCCCAGAATTAATAGAAATTCACAGTCTTATGGTATAATCTTCCAAATAGTAGTTAGAAAGTATAAGTAGGTTAGTATAGCATTAACTGATGTTAAGTTTCTAAAATATCTGTATCATAGAAACTTATAGAATCTAACTTTATAGGATGATGCTTGATGCTTATTCAATTCTACTTGAATTCCATGTGATTCCAATACAAGATTTAGACAGTTTTTCAAACCTCTGATGGGATATCTATAGCTAGAATTTTTGTAACTTTTTTGTTATTATTATTTTACAGTCCAAACAACAATGCTACTTCAAAAAAGAAAATCAAAAAGTCAAAAATGTTTAGGTATTAGCTAGTGTGTTTACATCTTGAATGAATATTGTCCAAAACCAGTAAGGAGAGGTTTTGTAATGCGAAGTACTATATGGTTATCTAAAATTAGTGAATGTTGTTCTTCAAAATAATGTGTGCTTTTTGACAGTATCCTACAAAAATACAAACTTCTTATATGTATTTATTTACTATATAGTTGTATTCTCTCATCTTTTAGGTATTGAACCTGTTTCTGGCCTTGCTGCTGAGCTCATTTAGTTCAGACAACCTTGCTGCTACCGATGATGATAATGAAATGAACAACCTCCAGATTGCTGTGGCAAGAATTCAGAAGGGAATAGATTATATTAAAAAAAAGATACAGGAGTTCATCCAAAAAGCCTTTGTTAGAAAACAGAAAGCTTTGGAAGAAATCAAAGCACTTGAAGAGCTAAACAAGAAGAAGGACAGCTGCATTTCCAATCACACTGCTGTTGAAATAAGCAAAGATCTGAATTATCTTAAGGATGGAAATGGAACCACCAGTGGTGTAGGCACAGGCAGCAGTGTGGAAAAATATGCAATTGATGAAAATGATTACATGTCATTCATAAACAACCCAGGACTCACTGTGACAGTACCAATTGCTGTTGGAGAATCGGACTTTGAAAATTTAAATACGGAAGAATTTAGCAGTGAATCTGATATGGAAGAAAGCAAACAGGTAGGAGATTTTGTCTCTTAACCATTACATTTCAGTCATTTACATGTCTGTCAGTTTCATACTTAGAGTTGTTTAGAATGCTGTCTTATCCTTGTGAATGTATTTTATGCTTTATTATTTCAAGTAAATATAATTCAAGGAAATAAATCTGCTGTGTGAAAGTGCACTAGGGGTCCTAGACTTTATATTTTTAATACTTTGTTTATTAGTATTTGGAAGACATGTCATTTTAAGTATGGTTATTTCTTTCACAGTTTATGAAGTTTTAGAACTAGCACACATTTCATAAAATATCCTATCTGTGTTACCTCTAACATGATCAGAATTTGTGGGAGAAGAGTATTGTAGAAGGCTAATGAACAATAAAAGTATATAGCTTTGCATATCTAATCAAATACAAATGGAGAAAGAAGAAATATTGTTTTCTGTAGTTAGGGTGGTTCTAAAAATGAACCCTGATGCATGATAAATCAATGATGTGTTTTGAATTATCTAAAATTTTTTATGAGTAATATGCATACAGATTTTGGATTCAGAGACAATGTCTGGCTGAACTGAAGTAATCCAGACACAGATCAACATCATGGTAAAGCAGTATCTCAAGTTATCCTGCAGAGCAGACTAATCTTGTAGTATATATGCATGTGGAAACCATTTACTTGAATGTCTTGGATGATTGTTATTGGGCAAAGAGACAGAAGTTGATCTAAAATACAGAAGCCAGGTGGCTTGTACACCAGAAGTGAACACAGACAGATAATAACAGTATTCATGGAAATGTTTGTATATTGGAGTAATAATAAATGCAGTAGCAGAAAAAAAAATTATTCAAAAATTATTTTCAATGCCATCAGAAATGTCAGAACTGTGAGGCTTAAGGGATCAGAAACCTTGGATAAATATGCTTTCTACTAGATTATATGCTGTGATTTTGTCGGGTAGCTCATTAATACAAAAACGTTTGTATACCATAAAGCAAGCTCTTCTAAAAAGAAACATTGCATTAATGACTGTATCATAGCTGTATAGCTGTTATATTTTCAAATAATGCTGTATTCCACAGCAATGCCAAACTAGATCACATGACATTAATAGATAGCCATGACCAGTCAGTTATAATATGCTTTTTTGCTAAAGAACATGAGATAAAGAATGTGTGTATTTGCAACTGTAAAGAGGGTTACTCTACATAAGAAATATGAGATTAAAAGCAATATATTCTATTGAGTTGCTCAGTTAAATGACAAACATTTTCAATATTGATGGATAAGATAGCAGTAGCATTTATCCACAACAATTTAAAAATACAAGAGAAGTGGCTAGTATAAATGATATAATTTAAGAGATCAACTAGTATCAAAAAACAAGCTTTCAGAGTGACTCTGGGTCTGTTTTTCATGTAAGCTTATCTAGTGAAAGTTAACTGTCTTTTCCAATGAACCTTTAGCAATGTCTTTTAACTCTTTTAATATATTCTGATGTTATTTATTTAAAATGAATCTTCAATCTAAATTTTCTGCTTTCCTTGTGGTTAGTTTTGAGATGGGTGATGGGTGCCTTCATAATGACTCTACCTTATGAAGATATATGCCTAAAATTTTCCTGAATATGTAATTTTTTAAGAATTCTGTAATATTTATTAGGAAGATAGGAGGCTTATAAACCGTGCAGATGCTGAATGTGTGGTTACGTGACATGTTAGCCTCAGCACAGAACTGAGAGGTTAAGAAGATGCCATCCTCATCTGGTTCCTGACTCCCTGGCATCCTTTGCCACTTTCTCTGCTACAGTGTTTGTAGGTCTGTACTATAAATCATGTCACTGGAATGATATAAATTAAATAACATCATACCATAGGTATTATTTCTTTGTTTCTTCTTTAAGATAGATTGAATGGTTCACCTTACAGTATATCACCATGCATTTTATCAGAATAGCTAAGGCAAAAACAAAATGCAACGCAAAAGCAGAAACTCCTCTGCTTTCAAAGTGAACGGTGTAAGTAAGCAAACTCTAAGAAAATGGAGTAAGAGTCCTTGTGCTGAAGAGTTCTGAATGACATACCAATTTTAAGGTGGCTTTCACAAGTCAATTGCTCTGTTTATTCTCATCTTTACTTGTCTCAGGCATCGTCCTTTTTTTTTTTTTTCCTTTTTTTTTGTTTGTTTGCTTTGTTTTGTTTTTCCTAAGGCCATTCTTAAGCTTCAGTACTATACTAAATCAAAAGAGATTTTGCCTTTTTTATTTTTTATTTTTTTATGAACTTTAAATGTATTGGTATGTCTTCAGGAACAAAAAGCAAATTAAAAAAATGTATAAGCAATTTGAAAGTGAAAATTACAATTGATTGTGGAAAATCAACCAGTAAATGATGGAGGTTATATGTATTAAGAAATTGCGGAGAAGTTTTCAAAGGGGATAGGATAAGTATAGGACTTCTATAGAGCCTTAAGATTTCCATATAGTATCATAATCACTACCATTGCAAGCCTGGGGAATAGTGATTCCCTCAAGTTCTGCTCATGAACAACTGTTTAGTGTTTGACATATTCGTACAATGCAAGTGTGCATATTCTGAATGGTAGCTAACAAACAGTGCCCTGAAAATTATGAATTCTGTGGTCATTTCCATTTTTGTTCTGGGTTCTTTATTCCCCTCTTTCTGGATGATTTTTAGAAAAAAAAAAAATGAAGTGCTTTTATTTTGAGTATAAAAATGCACCTGCTTTGGTAATATATGAACAGGTGTTCTGATGTGTGACAGGGATTTATCAGGATTCTTAATCTCCTCCTATCAAGTCAATAGTACTGTTGTACCTCCTGCTGCCTTCTGATTTCCTTCTGAGGAAGATAAAGAATATATTGGTGCAGTGTTTAAGTTACCTCTGTAGAAAAGTACACCACCATTTGCTTTATTTTACTTCTTGAGGGATATCACTGAGACAACATTCCTGCTATTAGGCCAGGTCTGCAAAAGAAGGGGTAAGAGATGAGGCAGAACTTTCCCTGTCTTAACTGTGGTGGTACTTAGCACTTAAAATACCCTCAGGAGATATCCCTTTTAATAACTCCTTTTTTTTTTTTTGTTCCAATTTATCGTTTTTTTAACATCAGAGTTGTGGGAAGTTTGATCTGCACAAGAACTGTAAAATGAACCATTTTTTTCTTCTGGTGTCTTTTTGACTGACACTGATGTTAAGAGCTGAATGATTATTTTAAGTATGTCCAACTAAGGTCATGATAGAAGCAGGGGGAGGAATGTGCCCCTGAGAAATATGCCAAGAGCAGGTAATTGCTATAGAAATTATGACTGCAGGTGAGTGAGAAACCAATGCTATTTTTTTCTTATTTATATTTTCAGATATATTATGGAACAAAATAACTCTAGCCACTGTTTCTGTAGTGGATGATTCTTTTTTTTTTTTTTTTTTTTATTTCTGTTCATAAAAATACCTTCTAATTAATTTGCCAGTTAATAAACAAGCAACTTTCTAAATCTGCCAGAACATATTCCGCAACCTGGTTGCAAGTTCCAAATATATATACAAAATCCTTCTAATAGATATCACTAGAAATTTAGGGAAGTCTGTGTTTGGATGAAATGTGACAATAACATTTGTTACGTTGAAAAAATGAGTGTAAGATTTCAAGATAACTTGACTACAGGGTCTTGTTCATAAGGATAGCCTGGCCAGAGGTCAAACCCACACACTTCTACTATTTCTGATTCCCATATTACAGTAGCATTTTATTCAGCATTTGGAGAAAAAGTTCTCCCTAGGTCTCAGATAGTACAGTCTCATTTGCACCTTGGTTATTGTGTCTTCAACATGTGTGTGAGACATGATGTGTTATAGAACTCAGGACTGTATGACAGGTATGACTCAGGATAAGCAATAGAGTGCAGCAAGCAAGAAGCAGATCGTGTCTTTAAGATTTTTCATTTATTTTTATTTTTATTTTTATTATTTTTTTTATGCTGAACCTAATGCTGTACTGAACAGTCTCTCCAAATCTACTTTGGCTTCCAAATTACATTTGATTTCTCCCAAGACACACCTTAACCTACAGATCTTCTAGCTCATATGTCTGCAGTTTCAGAAGGCTTTTTCCTTGCATATTTTGTGATGAATTTACATTGTATACCTGAAGTTACTCAAGCAGCTGTCTAACATGGTGAAAGCACAAGTTCTTTTATGGTCTCACCTCATGACATGTTAGCGACAAACATGTAGTCGTAAGTGAATATTATACTTACATCATTTAAGGTAATGAAAAATGTCTTTCTTTTTATATATATACTACACTCGATTATTTATTTTGTAGCTACGTGTTTGTTCTGCTGAGAGACTTCCATGAAGCATTTTCTTACTGTATATAGATCCTAAAACACCCTAAAATCAGAGCAAGTATGCTAAGATTTAATGCAAAAATGACCCATGAAATGTAAGTGGATAATGGGAAACTACATATGCTTTGGATGAAGAAGAGGATTTATCTTAAAGACATTAAAACTTACTAATTACTTTAGAATAATAGTTGCCTGAAAGTACTTGAAATAAGTGAACATCTGATTAGTACTTTGAAGGAGGATTTTGTCAGTACCTCCTACCAGAAAACAGAGGTGCAATAGCCAGTAAGATAACCATCAGAAATAACACATTTCTGCTCTAAAAATAAGATATTCAAGAAAATTAACTTAAAAGATAGTAAGAAAATTAAAAGCTACCAAAGGGGATTATTTGATACTTTTTTTTTAGTTACCTTGTGGATGACATTACTATTACAAAATCAGTGTTAATCAATGACTTGTATGGAGTATGTTAATCAGATCAAACATTAGACTCCTAACTATTGTGTTTTTGTACCACTTAATAAGTATACATTACATTTGAATCACAACTTTATGAATGAAGTTCTGGATTTCAACACACAAAAGTAATTTCAAAGATGTTCTTCAGATATGGAAAGCTGGTTTCACAACTAAAGAAATACAAATACCTGCAGGCCTCTATCACGGCAGAATTCCAAAAGCCTTTGTATCTCCGTTATATATACAGTAAGTACAAACTCAGAATAGAGAAGTAAGGCTGCTCAATTAATTTTTGAAATCACAACAGATGGTTTTAATAAAATAAAAAATATCCTTCATCAGCTAATCCACTGAGCTTTCTAAACAAGGGATAAATTCAGTTTTCTGATTGGCTTCACTACTGCTTATGTCAAAAGGTGAAGTAAAAATACAGAAACATTTATTTTGTTCCCAAAAGTTAAGCATTGCCATGGGGCTTCAGTGAATTTCTTAGCAAAAACACACCCAGTAGTGATTTGATCAATATGTTGTAAGATTTTTTTCCACATTTCCTTTAAAGTATCTATCTATCTAAATTCCCCCTTTATACAACTGACTAGTTCAGGGACTGTATCTTCCAAAGTGACAGATTCTTTACGTTATGGACTAGCTTTTTACTTCTATTGCCATCTCTAAGTTCCACCACTATTATTAGAACATGAAGCAGGAATGGGAAGACATACACTTTCAAAGTATTTTTTTTTAATGTATGTACATTTTTTTGCAAATAAAAGACATAAAAAGACATAATCACATAGTCAGTTAAATGAGGACTTGAACACTAAACCAAAAAAAATAAAATAAAATTTTCATTAAGACACATTAAGCACTCTTTAAATAACAGAGTAATTTCCAAATCTGCTAACCATGTCTTTATGAAATTAATCATTGTATTTCCATTTATGAATCATAGTTTCAGAGTGCAGATGATTAGCTCTAGTTCCTGCATTTCTTATTTCTCTAAAATAAACTAACAAGCTCTGTAGAAAGGTTTGTTGAACATTTCAGGTGGTATGCATAACCCTTTTTGCCAACTGATCATAAAATATTTAATAATTATGTTTTAATTGTGTTAAAGCTGTGCTTGAATTAGAGATTCCAAAAAGAAGAAAACTAGAAATCCTGTGTTTTGAACTTCACTACCTACCATTCTTACTTCTCACAGGGGTAAAACCAAGCTGGAGCAATCAAGAATGCAGCTCTGGTGCTTTTTAACCAGGTAGAGCAACGTGTCACCACTTTCACACAGGTTACCTAAACAAGTTATACATATATATGTATATATATATATAATCACTTTTTAATGGATTTTGACTGGCCTGCATGCTATTCAGCTATGTTCCTTCCCTATCCATTGCAAGACGGTAGAAACATGCACAGCTGCTCTCTGCTGAGTCATGGGACTCACACCACAGCATGGTCAGGTGGGATTGGCAACCCCAACATACATTTTTTAACTCTGCTAATGATTTTTCTGGATAGTCTAATAAAGTCTTTAGCAATAACTGCATGTTCTACAGGTTATGAAGTATGGATCATAAAAGTACTGGAATGTTATACTCTAAAGAGACCAAAGGAAAAAGGGAGCATGCATAGTTTTTAAAAAATAAAAACAACCCTTTTTGATTCAGCCCTTATAAATGTATATATTTAATGAAATGTGTTAGGTGATCTATGTAATGATTACTGCCACACTTCAGCTCCTTAACAATTAAAATTTAAACTACTGCAATAGCTATTTGAATAAAAATTGCTTGTTATATTCTTACATCTGCAATGCACTGTAATGCAAATCCTTAAGATGCTACAAACTACATTCTGTATTGATTTGGGCAGTGCATATCTTGAGTTTTATAAACTATAAGCAAAGCAAACAGTTTCATAACTGCTGAAATTATACTTAACAATAACCTCTCTAAAATTTCTCTCTGAACAGGTCATTTAACAAATACTCTTTTCTTAAACTTTAAAATTCTTCATAAAAAGTTGTATTTTGGAGTGTGTTTCTTGATAGCCAAGTCTGTGACTGAGTTTGCAGACTTGACTCAGTGTAAACTAGAGTAACTATGAAGTAGTCAGCATGATTTTTATAAAATTGCATGTATATTTACCCTATTTTTTTATTTTTATTATAGGCATATATAATCCCTATTGCAGCACAATTGGCAGAGCTTTCAGGAATAGGGACAGTAGTATTACACAGGAGCTAAAGTTACATGAAACTGCAGAAGACAAACTATCCTGGTAAAACTTGGTATTACAATTTTGTTGGGATTGAGATTTCAGTCCTACACTTTCTCTACTGAGACTCAGGCAGAGTCTCATTGGCTTCAAAAGGATAACCAAATAGCTCCATTTGTACCCCTGTGTAGTCCAGTGATGCCAAAAGAAATTCATATTGCTGTGTATTCTGAAAAGTCTCAGATTTAACTGATTATTTTTTAAACCCAAGATATGCTTCAAACATCAAATAAAGCTCTAGGGAAAAAGGGGTTTTAAGCTATTTTCTTAATATAATGTAAAAGTTAAATATCATAAGATTTGAGATCTAAAGTCAGTTTAGAATCACTTGGGAATCAGCGACCCCCTTAATTTATATTTTGTCACTCAATTACAGTGCAGCTTTAAAGATTCAAAGGATAAAACCACATGGCTGAATTACTAAAGGCAATTTGTAATGGCTGAATCCCTTTATTTATTTTATTGTCACTTGAATCATGAAGCAGTTTGTAAAGCTTAAAGTTTTTGTTGCCTGCTCTTGCTCTTATTGAAAGCTAGAATAAAATCACATGAGAGCAAGACTGGGTCTTAAGCGAATGCATTTTCTCGTAAATGGGCACATTAACATGCTGTTGGTCAAAGCTTGTTTTAATGATCTAAGCTGTTGAAAAGAGATGCACTGCTCTGAAAGGACGGAATGGAGGCTGATTATACGTATGTTAGACAAGTATTTGGGTTGGTGATAAAGCATTTTTTAATGTTATATTCTATACATTAATATTTATAATACTATTTTCTGAAAAATATAATACCATTGAAGTGGTCGTTTTTTGGATTTTATTTGTGTGTGTGATTTCCACAGTATTGCTCAGGCTTCTGCATTAGTCAAGCATGTTGTTTTGCTGACTCAGGCCTTGAGAATGCTGCATCATAAGCAATTGCTTTCAAATGTATCCTTGTAAAGGAAAATGTCGTACTATTGAAGATGCAAATAAGTATTTACAGGGCATGGCATATTCTAGAAACTGATAATCACATATGTGGGGTGAAAAGAAGATTTTGTAATCCTCCATATCTCATGAGTTTCCTTAGTTTTATTAATTTTATTGCTAGAAAAAAAAATAGAACATTAAAGTCACCTTATTTAAAATGCAGTGCTTCTTTCCTAATTTAGGCTCTTGGCGCAAAGAAGAGGAGTTTTAGTAATGTTTTTTATAATTCAATTGTTTGAGATTATTTGAAAAATAATGAAGAGAATGCTTTATTTGAAAAATAATGAAGAAAATATAGTAGTTTTTGTTTTTACTGGTTATAAATTGCAATTCTATCACTTGTTTTTAGCAACTGCTTTTTTTAGCTGACAGGACTATCTGAAACAGAGTTTCAGAAGAAGCCATGGGAAGAAGCCATTAAAGAACTGGCTGCCTTTTAACGGGAAGATTAATAATTGATGCTTACTATGAACTTTTCTACTTTTATGAACTTTTGCTACTACTAAGTCAGTCATTAATTTAATGATGATGGATCAGGCCATAAATTAATTTTAATTTTCCTAACTTAAATGTGGCAGATTATTGTTCTCACAATATTTGTTTTTTATTTAACAAAGAAACTGCCTATAATTTCAGTGCCAATTTTTATACCTTTTCTTTCTTAGTATTACCATGATACATAAAAAGAGAATTAATCTACAAATCTCATTTCCTTTTTAAAAGATAACCTTATATGTGGATAATAAGGTGGCGTATTAGTAATGCTTAATACAGTGTACATTAATGTACATTTTGGTCTGTAGATGTAATACAGAAAGCAAAGTTTTATATATTCTCAGTATATGAGGTACAAAACATTTTGCTTCAGAGTTATTGATCTGCATGAGCAGCGGTAAAATTATTCAGCTAGAAGTGATACAGCTGTAAATATTTCAGATGCATAAATTTTGGAAATTGTAGCAGAAAATGAAGTATGAAAAGGGAAACAAGACACTTTCATGTTTACTAAGCAAAAATTAACCACTAGAAATATTAAAATCTCAGTGTATTTACCCAAATCTTTTCACATTTGTCAGCATGATTTTCCATGTATAACAGATCATGTTATTTAGAAAGGGAAAGAATGGTTTTCCAACTAATACCAGTGTGCTTGTCAGAAATCTTTCTATTATGCAGCAAGTCCTTTATTTTTGGTCACAATCCAGCTATAGTCATGTAACCTGAGGTCTGATTGACCTCATATTGACTACATTTGCATGTGGACATAAAGGGCAGCTTCTTGAAAATTAACACTGAAGTTACCCATCACCCAGCATAAATTTCTTTTAATTGCCATTCATCTCCTGTAAGTTGAATATGAGAGAGGAATTGCTTACCAAACTATATAAAGAGATATGTGCCATTTGCTTCATTTTTGGCAGAAAAATCCCTGAGCTCCCAATGTATTCTCCTGAAAGGACTTGGTTTTAACTGAAGAATTAAATAACTAGTTTTTAATTTGCAGCAGTGTCTCTGAAGGAGAGTATACATAGCAATGCCTTTTTAAAAAGTTATCATCTATTATTTGCAGCAAAATCATTCAAAAGATCTGAACAAATATCTTTTTTTTACATGATAAAATATCACTACCTTGAAAGCTAAACATGAAAAGTACTTGGTATCCTCAAAAGCTCTATATACAAAAATCCAATAGAGGTCAAAGGGCATCAGATCTGCTTAGCTGAAACCACAAATGAGTCAGTGATTAGCCTTTCTGCTACATCAATGCATATTCAGCTTCAGTGTTGAAGTTAGAGATGTATTCTGGATCCCCCTCTAAATTACTGCTCCATGGTATAAAACAAAAGTATTTTTCAGTATTTCAGTATTTTTTTAATGTTGCTTTCTGATTGCAAGCCCAGTTTCACAATAAAATAAAATGTATTTGGGATGAAAAAATTTAAGATTCAAACAATATTGGCAACTGAAAACAAGGTAAAAACTCTATGTCCAGTTTTTGTGCTAGATGCTGTGTGCATCTTTAGTAGGTTTGTCCTTTCAAAATATGCTTTCTTAGAAGAAAATTATGGGCAGTCTTGCATGACTGATAAATAGTTTGACCTGATCCAAATTTCACTGTACTTGGTATAAAAATTACTTCATTTGAGCTGGTTTATACCACTCTCCAACTCTTGGAGTTTTCACATCTGGGAGTGTTTTTACCATAGTGAGGACTATAGTATTTGACTATATACAAAGTAGTACATAGACAGAAAAATTCAGGATGGAAGGAACCTCATGAGGTGTCTCAGTATTCACAGAAGATTGGAATGCAAATAAGAGATTTCAGAGCTGGTAATCTGTGCTTTCTGGAAAAAAAAAAAAAAAAAGTGGTGCAGAAATTTACTACTAAATGCCATTAAATTTACAGCTCTTTCATCTAGATGTGGTGTATGTTTGTGAAAACACCATCTGCAGTGGACATGCAATGTATGTGGAACTTTCTGTTTGTTCATTTCCGTGAGAAAACTGAGGCACATTTGCAGTGTAATCTAGTAAAGGAAATAAAATAACTTGAGAGTGTGGTATATGCAAGCTCTCCAGTTGTATTACCACTGAGCTTTCAATTCAAAAGTCTTATGTATGGATCAGGTTAGTAGCTAAATCACTTCTGATTGTTCCCTATGAGATAAACTGGGAAACAGAACTATTCAATGTGCACCTCATTACTATACATACTTATCAACATAAATGTAGTGTTTTTCAAAAGTAATTGACTGGCAGGATTTGATTCAGTATAATTTTTACAGAATATGTATCTAATGAGAAAAAATTGTTCTGTGGAACTTTACTTGCAGAAACTAAATGCATCCAGTTCATCTGAAGGCAGCACAGTTGATATTGCCCCTCCCGGAGAGGGTGAGCAAGCAGAAATTGAACCTGAAGAAGCTCTTGAACCAGAAGCCTGTTTTACAGAAGGTTGTAGAATAACTGTTGACTTAAGAGATGTATTAGCAAAATTGCATAATTATCAGGCATATTTAAGTTCTTGATACTTTCAAATCTGGTGTATCTTCATAACTTCTACAATCAAAAGGAAATACTCTAAGCCTAGATTGCTGGAAATCAGATGACAAAACAAGGTTTTCCTAGGCTTTGATTACCTTTGCCTGGCCACTGCTTACCTCTCGTAATTAAGGAACTTCATTAACTTTTCTGTTCATTAACTTTTCTATTTTAAAATGCATTTCTATTACTTGAAAGAGCCCTTAAATTTTGGAACAACTTTATTTCTGTGAGACTCCATCAACAAACAGAACAGTTAGATGCCAACAGTCAAAAACATCAATATATTTTGGATAGAGTTTACTCATAATTATGTCTAGTACTGTCTGGTTTCATTGCAAATTTCTTATTATCTAACCTCAGATAATCAACATCCTATAAAAGAGAATTTCAGTGTTACATCTATAAATTATTATAAAACTCATTATCACTATTAATAATGTCGATACCATAGTAATTATTGACTTTGAAATAATTTGCTTTTAGATCCTAATATTTCTTAACCTAATGCAGGTTGTGTGCAGAAATTTCCATGTTGCCAAGTAAGTATAGAGGATGGCAAAGGAAAAATCTGGTGGAATCTTAGAAAAACCTGCTATAGCATAGTTGAGCACAATTGGTTTGAGACTTTCATTGTCTTCATGATTCTCCTCAGCAGCGGAGCACTGGTAAGTAGAAATGCTTCAGATGCTGAAATATTTAGATATCTCCTGAGAAGCAACAGCAAAATTTAAATTTGCATCAGAAAGGCCTATTTTGGTTGGAGCTGTATAGAACTACTTGGATTCCACAATTTCATGATTTATTTACTGAAAATTGGCCCAAATTTGAATTGGCCCAAATTTGAATAAGTTTTACATGCATTTAAGTGATACTTTTGGTTTACCCCTGTAAACCTGCTGCAATTTTATTTAAGCCAACAACTCAAGACTTAAACAGTCTGCCAGTTTTCAACATGTTTGTCAAGAGATTTGAGTACAAAGGACCCTTGTTAACTGTGAATATATAGCTAAACGTATGCTTTCTAATCCTTAATTCCTTTGGGGCTCAACCACTTTTTGGATTATGCTTACAAAAGACCATAGAAAAAAAACTGAAGCACTTCAGTATAATTGAAAAAGATTGAAGCAAAACTCTGTTGCTGTTTTGGAGGCAGGAGATAGGGAAGAGTGTGACAGCAAATTAAACCAAACAACTATTTTCCAAAACGATTTACATTGCCCACCTTTCCAGCTTTACTTAAGGTGAACATTTGCTACACTATCAAAATGCACAGTATAAATTCTAGCGAATGAATTACTCTTTGACTTTTAGACAAAAATGTTACTGATGGAAGATAGAAATGCAAACTCTTGAACTGCTTTCAAAATGGAATATACATATATGGATCAGATTTTGTATAACAGAGGGGTTTTTTTGTATGTGAAAGTTTTGTAATACCACAGTGAAAAAACAAACAAAACAAAACCAAAAACAAACAAACAAAAAACCCCACCACCTGCTTATTTCCTACTTAGTAGTAAAATAGAATATATTTAATCAATACACCTTACTGGAGGCTGAATACATAAAGTTGCTTCAGTTTGTAACATCGTTAAAGATGAGAAATAGGTAAAATATGAGGATGCAGAAGAACAAGGGGAAAGATTAGGTCTGACGTACTTATTTTTATCATTTATATTCTGTGAAGTATTAGTACTACCTGAATATTTTTTTTTTCACAGGCTTTTGAAGATATATATATTGAACAGCGTAAAACTATCAAGACCATGCTGGAATATGCTGACAAAGTTTTCACATATATTTTCATTTTGGAAATGCTTTTAAAATGGGTAGCATATGGTTTTCAAATATATTTTACTAATGCCTGGTGCTGGCTGGACTTCCTGATTGTTGATGTAAGTACATAGTCCTTAATACTTTAAAACTCTGTATTGTGAAGTTTATGTTGTAAACCTCATTACTACTAAGTAATCTTCTTACAAACATGCAAAAATAATTCCCATTGTATAGTTACAGTGCATGAGTAATAGCCTGCAGTTATCTGCATGTGTTGTTTAAAGTACATTTATAAACCAGAAGGAAAAGGGTGGCTGGCCATCAGCTTGTTAATTCTTCATGGTTATTAATTTCATACCCTTGGTGTATCAAACTTGAGATTTTACGGAAAAACAAAGAACCAAAAACTAATTTTGAAACTTTCACGCAATTTTTAATGTCAGTCTTGTCATACTACTGTACTCCTTAGCAAATGAAACACTACTTTTGCAAGTTCCTTCTACAAGCATTGCAACTGAAATGATGCATTTAGACCAGATTTTACCCGAGTTCTCAGAACTATATCCACTCAAACTATCTGGATATCATTTTTAGTAAAATAAAAGACAGTGTCAATTTGGTCAAAAAATTAATTACTTCTAATTGGCTAACAATCTGCAATAGTTAAATCAGCTGTGATTTGGCAAGGCTTATGACAGAAGACAATATAAGGTTTCTTGGCTGCCTTCCCAGCTCTGATATACTTCTGTGCAAAGGCCTTGCTTATGTTGTCAGAATGGATCAAAGTTGGTTTTACTCCCAGAATATTTTGGTCTCTTGCCTTCACACTTTATCTGACCCAGTTCACTGGCTATACATATCCTCAGTGTGGAACTGAGAGATGTAATCTTTGGGCAACTGTCCATTTCTGGATATGTATGTGGTTTATGCCCAAATGTACTTACTGCCCAAGCTACCATATTTCTTGAGAAGTTTGTATAAAATCTCGTTCCACAGTCATTATTTGTGGATATATAATTATAATGTGTCAGATTTGTGACTTTCAGAGGATAAAAAAAAAAAAAAAGCTAGATTGACCCATAACTCAAAATGGAAGACCTTTTTTTTTTTTTTAAACCTGCCCATGTTAGTTTTGTTATACTGTTAATCTCTAGCTCTGTCCTAAGAACATACACTAGTATTAAGCAGTATAAAGGGTTTTCTTAAGAGGATCTTAATGTAGAATACAGATGCTCCTTTCCAGGATTATGCTAAGAACGGAATTCATTTTAGATAAACCACAGTTTGTGTTCTAATTATTCTTTTTGTAACGGAAACCTAAACTGATTATTCTAAGCCATGCTCCATGGTTTCTTAATAAGAGTTTAGCTGCTGTTATCTGAACAGGCTCTCAGAATTATAAACATCATCATCATCATAAGTAAAGCATCTTATATTGCCAACCTTTTTCTCATAATTTTTAATTTTATAAACAAAAGCATGACCAAATGAGATCAGAACCTTCTACTTTTGAATAATTATACTCAGTGTTCCAGAAAGTGGTAAAAATGTCTTACTGTGCCTAAGTCTAATTCAGCAATTCTTGTAGCATGACCAGACAACATTCAAAAGAAATATATGAACTCATTTTATCTTAGAAGAGAATCTCTCCATAGTCTTTTATTGGAAAGATTAAACAAGTGTGATTCAGCAGATTTTCCAGGAAAGAACACTAGTGAATCCTTCTTCATTACAAGTGACTAAAGTTAATCAAATTGTTTAATTCTATCCTCTAAAATTATTCAAGAGTAAACACTGATAGTCCTTCGGGGTTTTGACCTTTAATATCTTCCATACCTGACTCTCTCAATGTGAGAAATAGTCATAGCTACTTTCAGTCATTGTGACCAAATTAGATTTTAATAATTACATGAAGAAAAGGCGATTTTCAGCTCTGTCAGTTAACAGCAATGGCAGGTGACTGTGGGTATATCTGTCCACCTCATTTTAAGACCTCATGCCATCTTTCCACCCTTCTGCTGGGTGCAACAATATCTGTAGCAAGGAGTAGAAGGGAAAATACCTGTGCCTTATCCACCCAAAATCAGAATCTGGTAAATTAGTTCAAACACACTCATCAGTGGTTTAAGCTAAGATAATCAAATTTGCATACAGGCAGATGAGAAGCAGGGACATCAGCTAGCAGAGGCAGTAATATTTAAATGAGTTCAACCAGACACTCTAGAGCAGTCATCATACTGTGCCTTGAGTCTTGTTCTCACCCCTTTGTCCAGAAGCCATCTGTCATTTCTTTATTATGTCCAGTTTTTGATGTACAGCTGTAATGACCATAAGTTCTCTTTGCCACATACCAAGCTAGGAGATAGTGTATCTGGGCAGGAGATGGGGCATTTGGGAATACCCAGTGAGTTTGCTAGTTACTAAATTTAGGTCATTTTCTGCTAAAATATATAATCTTTGGTGATCATAGGTGGATATTGTTTTATGCTATGTATTTTCAAACTTTATGAGATACTCCCATAATTAGTTATAACACCTTATTTTTAAATTATATTTCATTCATAAATCATATTTAAATGAAATAGAAATAAGTAATATTTAAAAGAAATCATGTATTTGACAACTACTGTTGGACAGTAATATATCTGAAAGTGGAATGAAATCTCTGACCTTCCAATATCTCAACACTGAAATTTCTCATGCATGCTGAAATTCCAATGCATTCAATTTTTGAACAATCAAAAATAAAAAAACCACACCCCCAACTGGGCTTGTTGTATACGACATTCAAAGTCAGTCATATAGATAATTTCTATAGTTCTTCAGCTCAGAAATACGGCTAAAAATATTTCATGCCTATTTGTTAAAACAGTTCAACTCATTGAATTAAACTGTGCTCTCAACCTTTTTAATAGTTTTTAAGAATAACTAATTAAGCCACAACATTCTGCAAAAGAATCAGAGTCACATTAAACTAATATACTAAATGCTGTATAAACAGAGTAAGAGGAAACTGCTGCCCTGATGACCTCATAATAAGAATAAGAACAAATAAGAAGGGGAACAGACTCATGTGTTGGGAAACCAGATGCAAAGAGAGATTTCACTTTGTCTTCCTAGACAGTCTAGTATGTCTTTATGTGTGTCCTAGCATGGTACACTATGACAATATTGGATAATTTGGTATTTAATTGATTTCTGGAATTACTAATTCCAGAATTCAAAGGGATTTTCACAGGAAATGCATGAAACCTAATACTCTTATTCAGGAAGTAAAGGAACCAAATCAGCTTGCAACTATACACCTAAACAAAATAAATTTGAATATTTTTCAGTAAAATACCATAAACTAAGAATTAGTCACCAAGTATGTACAGAAAAAGCGATATTAGCAGAGAATCATAACATAAAAACATAAGAAAAGCTGTATTTAGTCCAATGCCCTGCCTCAGAGAATGTCAAAAATGCCTGTCTGGAAAATCAAAACTATAGTATCTAACTTTTTTTTTTTTTTTCCTCCAAATCTGGTGGTTTATTTTTATTCCTAATTAAGTGTAATTAAATATATAAACTACATGAAAGGTAGGATAAGCAGTGTTAGAAGTGAGAAGGGCCATACACCACAGAGAGTCTGGAATCAAATCACATAAATTAGCGACCTCAGCAAGTAACAGAATTCATATGTATTAATATTTCATGACAAGTTATCCCGTTGAAAGGTACAGCATTATGAATTAACTAAAATACTATTTTCAATGAGATTAATTTACATAGTAATATAGTAACGAAATAGTTGTTTTCCCATCTGTTCTCCCATTGTCCGCTGAGACATGATCTTGTAACTCCTGTGTTTGTGATTCATCTAATTGTTTTTTATTAGACAAGTAACATAGGAAACTACTTTTTCAAATAGTGGACAAAATCTTACTGCCATACCACCTATTTCTGCACAGCCTTTGATTTGAAGAACATCTAGACTGAGGTACAGAAATGAACATTAGGGGGATGTTTTTAAGGACTGAAATACGCCTATGTTCATGTATGTGTTTTCTGTGCATTTGGTGGTAAACTGAAATAAAATATGAGTAAGGTAGGATATTTACCCATTTGTGTCTCCAAAACTGCCAAAAGTAAGTGAATGAATTTTTTTCACATTAACACTGGTTAAAAATCAGTTCTATTTGAGAAACACAAATTAATTTCTCCTTCATTACTGTTGTAATGCTAGCACCTGTTAATAACTATCACACATTTCATAATATTTTCCTATACTTAGAAGAGGAAAAATAATAATTTTATTTAAATATAACAACAAATTATTAATAATTTTCCTATACTTAGAAGAGGAAAAAAATTTTGGAGAGAGTTGGCATGCAAGTGACGATGTAACACCTCTGTCAATATATATTTCATAGATACCCTGGCTATTGGTGCTGAGATCTGCTTTTGATTTAGAAGTATTATTTATAACAAAAGCTAATTAACCACTATATTGTTTAGCATGTTATTAGTGATATAGATATTAATAATGTTAGTAGTTAATAAACTATCTTACCATATTCAGAATTATAAATTGCTTGGAAAGTTGAATCTTAATGAAAGCTAATGAAACTATGAATCTTTTGTCTTCAGGCATTTGTGAAAACTTTATCCTTCACCGAGAGTGTGCTTCCATCTGACTATTAAGCCCCACTCAGCTATAATGGATATTTAATAGCATATATTCCTTTTTCAAGTGTGCCTTCATATGGCTTTCCAGCAAGTATGAAAATCATGGGATCGGGCCTCTAATGTCACTGATTTAGAACATTCCTCCATTTGTCACTGTTGATTTTTCTGTAGATTCAGTCTGTATGCTTTTTAAATAAACTGCAGTGTTTTTTCTTATTGATTTTTATTATTATTATTTTTATAGGTCTCATTGGTTAGTTTAATAGCCAATGCTTTGGGCTATTCTGAACTTGGTGCCATTAAATCGCTTCGGACATTAAGAGCTTTAAGACCTTTAAGAGCCTTGTCGCGATTTGAAGGAATGAGGGTGAGATAAAAGAAAGTAGCCTGATTTAATCTATGCACACAAAAATCAATGTAGAATTATGAGACTACAAAGACCTACAAAAGAACTCCAGAGTGGGAACTCATGCAGAAATGTGTGGGAAAATGCCTTGCAACATGTCCTTAAACATACGACATCAATACCATTTTCTTTTGGGTATTAGATTTAAGCTTATCAAATTTGCCTGCTCAAATAAATAGATGGTATACCAGCCCTGTGGCTATTAATATTTCCATTTATTTGTACATCTATAGAGAAAAGAACAGAGATTTTTTTTTCTTTTGTTTAGTTGAGAACTTTATTTGAAGAATTTCTGTAAGTTAATTCTCTGTTAGTTTGCTAGTAGTTTGGGATGGAACAGGATTAGGCAGAAAAGGTAAAAAAAAAAAAAAGGTGAAGGTGATAACAACAGTGGGAAAAAGACACACTAAAGACACTAAAGATAAAACTAAAGCCTCCCTGTGGTTCCCTGTCTACCTGCCTGGGAAAAAGATCCCACAACAGAAGCTGTATCATTAAAGAAAGGTTCTCTGAACAAATACCTGAAATAAGGATGGGGCTGGAAATGTAGAAGGGAAGAGATGATAAATCATTTTTGCAGCTAGTGTCCTTTACTTCATACGAATACATCTGCTGCCATCTTACCTCTCCTCCTACACAGCTGAATCCTTCCTGTTGAGGAAATTATTATTTGCATATTCTGCCAATCTAACAACAAAAAAGGCAACAAAAAAAAAAAAACACTATTACCAGCTGTCTGCTGTAAATGCAGACTATGCTATTTCCTGGAAAAATAGATGCTCAAAAAATTAACAAGTTATGTTATGTTATTTAGAAATCTCCTTTTTATCTTTCACCTCAAAATATCTATATGTTGTAATACCTTTTTACAGACTAGTCATAGGTCTTAAGTCTCCAAAAAAAATTGTGTAGTTTCTGTCTGAGTAGAGGCTGCTGATATTCCAGGAGACTGTGTCCTGTGACACATCACCATCACCATTAAGTTTTGCATAATTTGCATTGCAAACAGCATGTAAGTCCCTATCTCATAAATGAGCTATATTGATTTTAGAACATTTTCAGTCAAGTTAATAGATTTGAAAAAATATACCATTTTCAAAACCATGCAAAAATATTCACTACACAAAAATCAACTGCTGTCTCATAAATAAATATGATTAAGTAAATTTTTTTTGCCTGTGTATCCTTTTAGTTCAATCACAATAAGTAATTAAATAAAATTTTTGTCAGGGGATTTCATCTGATTTTTTAAAGCCACTTATTCATATAGACTAGTTCAATTGTATTAAATGAAGCAATTAAAAATAAAATAAAATTTTAAAAAAACCTAATAAATATGTTTAAAAGCAACTACTGGGAGCCAGGCAATTTAAAACCAAGATTTGCAGCAGATGCAGTTATTAAAAAACAAATAAAATGTGCTTATTTTTGTTACATTGTAAGCAGATGCTAAAATACATTGGGTCCAATATATATGTAAAGGTTCTGAGAATAAAATCATTTGTAATGATAGGTTCACATGCAGATATTTTTATTTAGTCTTCCATATCATCATTCTTTTATCTTATTCCGTTTTATTTCCTACTTATAGATTTTTATTTGTATTGTTGGAATTTAACATTTCTTTCTTTCTTTTTCTCTAGAGCACACAAATTCTAAGAACCCATCTTGCTACTAACAGGTTTTCTTTTGTTTTCGCTTTTTTTTCAGACTTTTGCATTGTCTTGGTTTCCATATAACTTTCTTTTCTCGCCTTTGGTAATCTCATTAGTGATTTTTATCGAACCTTAAATAATGCTTCCCCTTAAATTTTACATTGTTAACTGTCCATTCCATATTAATACTGTTTTAACATTTTAAAGTATTTTTCTTTTTCTTTTCATAAACTGACTATTTTGTTTAATTTGTATGCTAGGTGGTTGTAAATGCCCTTGTAGGAGCAATTCCATCTATCATGAATGTATTGCTGGTTTGTCTTATATTCTGGCTCATCTTCAGCATCATGGGAGTAAATCTGTTTGCTGGCAAATTCTATCACTGTGTCAATACCACAACTGGCGAGATGTTTGATGTCAGTGATGTCAACAATTATACTCAGTGTGAGGAACTCATAAAAAACAATCAAAGTGCCCGATGGAAAAATGTGAAAGTAAACTTTGATAATGTAGGAGCTGGATATCTTGCTCTGCTTCAAGTAGTAAGTAAACTTATATTTTTTCTTTTTGCTCTTTTAAAAAAGTTTAGGACAAATGGGCTACTTAAGTCTGCTAAGTAGTAGAACAATTTCCTTATAGCAGTCATGTACAGTTTACACAACAGAACCCTGAAAAAGCCCCTAGTACATTTCTAGCCATAATTTTTTGCATGAATAGTAGTAAACTTTCCAGGTTAGAGCATATGATCTCATCATGATGATAAAAATGTCTTCTATAAGTGAAAAAAGTACAAGAATTTTTTTCGTGCTGCACAATATAAATATCAGAAATTCATTTCATTTCTTGTCATGGTGGAAAAGACTTGAAGATCCCTCTAATTATTGAAGATCTCTCCCCTCCTTTATGAGCTCAGTTATCTTGCAAGACAGGAGGGTAGACAGCAGTTGAAAAGGCAGACATTCTGACTGACTGGTCTGATGTGAGCAACTCCTGCCAATGCCTCCCACATAATCTGTTCCTGGATATTACAAATCCACAGCGACATCCTTCACATTCAAAATCCATTAATCTTGGCAATTTTTGGCACTGGAAAATCATTTTTCCTTCATCAACAGCCAGGTCAAGATAGAGTGGATTTTTCTTCATGTCTATACTCTTCTAAGGAACCAGTTTGTATTTGGATGGTAAAAGGAACAATATAACAATCCAGCAGGTCTCCAGTACAGGTGTTTGTTTAAGAGGGGATTGATTTTCCAGACCTGGAAGTGGGTTTAGGGAAAGAAGTCATAAATAATGCAAGATCTGAGACTGGGGCACCCAACATTTCATGTAGCATGGAGACAATTCTTTCTCTAGTATAAGTCTTGTGTAAGGTGCTCCAATGTGGGTAGTCACTGGTGGCCAGTTCCTTACTATTAGACCTGATTATTTCATAACACTTTCGCTTGATGCTCACAGACATTAAGATGCATCACAGATGCTATTAGATTGCATATCATAGTCATTCTATTAATTATTGTTACTTATATAAAGTCTGTAAATTTTATTTCCCCTTCAAGTCCTTTTCCTATGCACTGTGTTAGAGAAATGTTTTTGTTCTAGGTACTGAGTGTACCTTTCATTTATGCCAGAAGCTCCTTAGTTTGGAATGGAGGTTCTGATAGCTGGTATTTGACCCAAAACACCAGCAAGCAAGTAAGCAAATAACAATGCTTAAATGATTGAGCTCTGCTGAATCACTTGTCTATGATGTGATATATAGCTTCACTTTATGAAGAGATGTTAGAGATGTTAGAAGAGATGTTAGAATTAGATGTCAATTTTTTTTTACTCATTATTCTAGCTAGACAAAGTCTCTACAGGAACTCAGCCCAAGGTTTTACAAAAGTTAACCACAGCTCTTTCCCAGTTCATTTTTTAGTCTTCTGTAAATCTTAGATCTCAAGAACCAATGTATATTTTGATTATGAACAGAGTGTATTCCTTTTACTTATGTGGGATTAAAACATTTCTAAAAATACTATGGCAGTTTGGACATAGCCAAAACATTTAGATGCATGTATCTGTCCAGAAGCTGTATTGCCAATTCCATCAAGTAATTGTGTACATTCGATAAAATGGTTGTCACCACAAGTAATTGTAGTAGATTGTACTTAAACACCTCCAACATCAATGTCCGAGTCTACCACTGCTCATCTGCAAAGTAAGCACCTGCAGCTCCAAACACACTGTGCTCTTGCTGAGACATTCAGAGCCCAAATGTAATATTTTCGAAATACCTAAAAATAAATTATAAAAAATCAGTTTTATTTTGAAAAATATCTTATTATTCCTGTTATCAAATGTGGTTTATAAATTTTGATATAATATTATTAAAGGTAAAGGTCCAAATGCGGTGCTCTAGTCATTTATCACATTCTGAATTTTTATAGGGTAGATAAACCAACTCTACTTTATTTCTAGGCTACTTTCAAAGGATGGATGGATATTATGTATGCTGCTGTTGATTCAAGAGATGTAAGTGTAAGACTTTCAAAGATCATCAATTGGTTATATTCTGATATATTTAATATAGTTTAGAATATAAATAACTACATACATAATAACACTAAGAATTTAGTACTTTAAGGCTAGAAATGAACTTTTTGTAACTTCATGCATCTTAGAAATAGTGGTGGAAAAAAATAATCCCACTTCCTTCCTTCTAGTGAAATAATGTAAATTAAAATCATTTAAATGGACTTTTTTTTTTTTAAGTAAATTTATTTTTAAGATGTTAATGAAAAATAGAGAAAATGGCTTTTTAATGACTTCCTCTGATAATCATGATTATATAATGTAAGACTACATAATGTAATTATAATATATTAAATATATTAATCTAGTTTTAAAATTTATAGCCATGCATTTCATTGTTTATTTAGGTTGAGCACTCATATTATCCAGCTATTTAAGTGAAATTAGATCTTAAGGTTGAAGATCATCTGCTAAATTTTCTAGGATTTAGAATATTATTTTGGCTAGAAAACTTATAAACTATGTTTACCTAGTACAAGAAAGTGCAACACAGATGCCTAAGCTAGTTCTATACAACTTTGGTTATAGTTATACTAGTGATAATCAGTCATCACACAGTGATATTCATCTGCCAGAATATTATATCCTGTTTCATTAACTTCAGCATTTCTATGCTGTAGCACATCGTGCAGTTGAGATGCAGACATTGATTGAAATGTAGAAGCTGGAAGAATTAAGACAGTAACATAATACTCCTTAAAAATGTGCCTCAGTTTTAAGAGATTTCACAAAACATGTAGTCACTAGAAGTTTATAGAAAGCATCTGTTCTTAGCTGGATGTAAGAACACTCGTCTAAGACTGAAAGAGTTCCAGGGAGATTTGGGTGACAGTAAAATGATTGATTCTGTTGCATGAAAATATACTGAACACAATATAAAATATTTAATTTTTAACTGTTGAAATTTTAAGTACTAGTGACTACTCTCAGTCTCATATTCTTTCTTCTATGACAGGAACTTTGTATATATATACACTCATAAACACATATCTTTGTGTACATTTACTTTAAAGCTCCATATGAATAATCATTCTATCAGCTTCCAGTTCTCCTTATATACAAAAGCATATACTGGGTCTTTTTAATAACTGAGTGCAGTGTGTAGAATTTCCAGCTGAAATAACCTATACCTATTTATAATTAAATTTGTTTTCTTTCTTCCTTCCCTCCTTCCCTCCTTCCTTCCTTCCTCTTTCTTTCTTTTTCTTTCTCTTTCTTTTTTTTAATTTCTTTTTTTCTTCCTTCCTTCCTTCCTTCCTTTCCTTCTTCTTTTCTTTCTCTTTCTTTCTCTTTTCCTTCCTTCCTTCCTTCCTTCCTTCCTTCCTTCCTTCCTTCCTTCCTTCCTTCCTTCCTTCCTTCCTTCCTTCCTTCCTTCCTTCCTTCCTTTATTATTACAACTAGTATCCCCTTCATTAATATTTTGATCTCTTGATTAATATTATCCCCTTATAATATTTTGTAGGTAGAAGATCAACCTAAGTATGAGGACAACTTGTACATGTATCTTTATTTTGTCATCTTTATCATATTTGGATCATTCTTTACCTTGAATCTTTTCATTGGTGTCATTATAGACAACTTCAACCAACAAAAAAAGAAGATAAGTATTTAAAATGTTTCCATACTACTATAAACTATTAATTGTAATTAATTAATATCTTATTCATATAAGGCCAAGAAAAATCAAAAGTTATTTCAGGTCTTTGAATAAAAATTTCCTTTTTAACATAATCCTTGTTAAATATGTGGATGTGATTTTGACCTTTTCATCAAAGCATTTTGACGTGCAAAGAGGGACAAATCACGAGTCTGTTCACAATAATTTACAGATTTTGAAAGACCTAAAATGAAGATGCAAAAATGGAACGTGTTATTCATTTGATTAGATGTAGTATTATTTTGAAGTGGAAGAATTTTCTCTTTAATTAACTTTAAAGAATTATGATAAATTATTTTCAATTAATCTTATAAACTGTTGACAGTTAATGAAGACACAACATGACTGTGTTCATATAATAGATAATAGTTCTGCAAACTGATTAAACAGTGGTTTAAAAGTCCTATAGATCTCACAAATAGGCTTAAATATATAAGTAAAATGTGTATGAAAGAGCCCTTTTATTCTAACATTTGAGCTGTAACAAATGAGATGAGCTTGTTAGACAGAAGTAAATTAACTTATAATTTATTAGAAATAATGAAGCATATGTAAAGAAGAAAGGATATTTTTCTGTATATATATATATATATACTGAACATTCAAGTATGTTTTAAGTAATTATATTTATAATATGTATAATGTTATGTAAAATAATTTTAAAAAGATAAAATTACTATTGCATTTAAAATATTTTGAAGTCTCATGATTCTTAGCCTTCAATTGCCAAACAGAACTAGAACATGAGGATCACTGTAAATCGTTGTATGTTGTGAAAAAACAGCTTCATCTGACTTAGTTTTATTTGATTACCAAATAAAAAGCAGCAGTACAAAACAGAATATATAGTAAAGCTCAGTTGTGAGGTATAGAATTTTTTTTGTGTTTGAAGATATTCTTCAGTTTCTTAAAAGAGCCATAAACACATCTGGGGCCACAGCAGCAGTTTCTATCAAGAATAGCAGGCTTTGGGCTTCAATAACCACTTTAGCAGACAGAGACTTTGACACTGTTTCTATCTGACTTAGTTCAAACTCATTAACAGGCACAAGTTACATTATACTGGAATTCAGTCAGTTGTTCATCAGCATTTGCATCTGCAAACAAAGGTTAATTTGAGCTAGTCAAGGTTCCAGCAGTTGTTTTTTGTTTGTTTGTTTTAATAATTTTTTATAGCATGATTTTGGTTACTTAAGTTTACATCAACAAAGGTTTTTTGTTATCATTAAAGCCATCATATTAGACCCAATCTATCCCTTGACACAACATAAGCCTCAAATTTACCCTAGTTTTAGACCTGTCTAGCTGTAACTCAAAGTCAATCTAGAGTTTAGGACATATAAGACACCAGAAAGGCTCCTGTGCACTAAAATCCTAATCAGCAACCTATTTAACAGCATCAGTACAGTAAGAACCATTTTAGCCATGTCAGCAAAAATGGATACGGAGAGGCTGGAAAAATTCAGCTATCAGCCTAACAAGGTACCAGGAAAGGTTTCTTGTATGTGGTAGTAATGCTCATTATATGAACCATTAATACCTAAAAAAAATCACTTGTTAGACAAATAAAATATAAATGTAATACTAAATTACGGAGGAACATACTGTAGTTAAAAGATGAATGTGTGAACATGACAGTAATTAGTTTTGGTATTATGTCTTTACTTTGGAGGTCAGGATATATTTATGACAGAAGAACAGAAGAAATATTACAATGCAATGAAAAAACTGGGATCCAAAAAACCACAGAAACCTATACCAAGGCCAGTGGTAAGAGTGATTTGACTTTAATACCACTAGTATTAAATATTCATCTGGGAATATGATTTTAGCCAATGAGGTTATATGCCTGGAAAGAATTATTTTTTGTTATTGTTTCTTATAAGGTAGAATTTCTCTCCCCCCCCCCCTTTTTTTTTTAATTGAATGGATAGATCTTTCATACTTCATTGAAATAATACAGTGAAATATGAAGTGAAGGATTTAAAAAGGTTAATGTGATAAATTTGACAGGGACCCTGCCTGAGTCCTAGAAAAGTTTCTTTAATTGGATAATTAATCAGGTCGTGTTTTCCATGGATAAACCATTTTCTGTTTTTTCTTCTCCAAGAGACTTTGTAGGAAATGGGAATGTACTGGCATCTGCTGAAGACAGAAGGGGGCAGTGGTCACCTAACATGAAGAGAAAGACAGATACAGATAATCTCACAGAATAAAAGACTGACCTGGGGAGTCCAGGATAAAATAGAATAACTTTGTCTCTAAGATGAGAAACCACTCTGTTATTTCCTGAAATCCTACAGTGTTTGGAAAGGAATATTTGTTGCACTTTGTTCACTGGGTGGTGAACTCTCTAAGGAGAGGCATATACCATGAACAATTAGCTAAGTAGCAAAGGAAAACAGGGATATTGCTGTCATGGAGTGTTTGAGACATTCAACTTCAGCTGTCCAACAATCTTAACAAGTGCAATGAGTTTAAGGAAGAAGCAGACACCTTGAGGGGTCAATATTCTAAAGCCACCTAAGAATGAGAAAATGAGTTTCTGTTTGTTTGGTATTCTTGCCTGGTATCAAGTTACACAACCTTTTTATACCAATAATATCACTTTTGCTATAATGCTATTGCTATTATTATTTCAGTGTTTCTCTTCCCATTCCTTCAGTCAACAGTGGTACACTTCTTGATTTGCTCTAACCGGTTGAGACAAAAAGCAGCACAGGCTAGGTGTAAATGAATAGATCTTGCTCTGCACCCCTAAAACCTTGCAGGGACTTGCTCTCCCATGTGGCATTTCTAAAGGCAAATATTTTCAGAGTATAAGAAGTATTCTGTTTTTGTTTTTGCAGAACAAATTCCAAGGCATGGTCTTTGATTTTGTAACCAAACAAGTATTTGACATCAGCATCATGATACTTATCTGCCTTAATATGGTCACAATGATGGTAGAAACAGATGACCAAAGCAAAGAAATGGAAACAATTTTATCCCGGATTAACCTTGTGTTCATTGTCCTTTTCACTGGAGAATTTGTGCTGAAATTGATTTCACTTCGCCATTACTACTTCACTATAGGCTGGAACATTTTTGATTTCGTGGTTGTAATTCTCTCCATAGTAGGTAAGAGCAACCCCCTTTCAAGAAAGAACTAGTGGAAGGAAAAGGGAACACCTCTTTCAAGAATGTGAATTTTTGTTTTTCATAAAACTTGATTTGGATCTTCCTAGTTTATAGGATGAAATACATGAAATGTATGAAATGTATGAAATATAAGATTTTTATTGCTCCCATTAGGTTCACTTGTCATCTTCAATATCAAGAGTCATAAAGGATCTATTTAGCACATTAAATTAACACATGCAAATGTACAGAGAAATGTCTGGTGGTACACTGACTGCAGATTTGCTTTCATTAGTAGAACTAAAGAATCTGTGAAGCGGGAGAGATTTTTACTTGCTTTTTCTGACTAAGGTCTCAGTGAACATTTAGATTTCTATCATCTAAAAACTGACTCTCCAATGTGCAAATTAGTCATGACAAAACTAGTCATAAAGACTTTATGATGTACCTGAGAGAGCCTTTACTGAATACAGTGCACACCCCCAGGTAAAAAAAAAAAAAAAAATTAAAAAAAAAAATGCAAAAAGCATAAATTAAGCCAATATATTCTTCCATGAATGATGAAAGAAAGGAGTAGGTTCATCTTCAGAACTGATTATATCTAAGACAGAAAATTCTCTTTCCAGGCTTTTTTAGGCAAAACTGAAACTTAGACAGACACTAACTACCTTGCCACAAGTAGATTCCTTCCTTTTACTTATTTCCCTTTGTCTCCTGGATAGGACAAACATGGTGCTATTAGAGTAGCTTTGATTAAAAACAAATAACCTGTGTGATGTTTTGCTGTAACTGAATTTCCTAGAATTCTGACATTACCTTACATATCTAAAAACAAAAAGGTAAAGAACTAAAAGACAATGAAATTCTATAATGATTTTTCTGGAGACAGGAAGAAATAAATCATTTGATAAGCAATGAATGAATAAATTTAAAATTGTATTAAAATATTCTTTTTTCTTTTTTTTTTTCCTCTAGGTATGTTCTTAGCTGAGATGATTGAGAAATATTTTGTGTCCCCCACTTTGTTCCGAGTCATCCGACTTGCCAGAATAGGTCGAATCCTGCGTCTCATTAAAGGCGCTAAGGGAATCCGCACTCTGCTCTTTGCTTTGATGATGTCTCTTCCTGCTTTGTTCAACATTGGTCTGCTGCTGTTCCTGGTCATGTTTATCTATGCGATATTTGGCATGTCCAACTTTGCCTACGTTAAGAGGGAAGTTGGGATTGATGACATGTTCAACTTTGAAACATTTGGCAACAGCATGATCTGCCTATTTCAAATCACCACATCTGCTGGCTGGGATGGTTTGTTAGCCCCAATTCTGAACAGTGGGGAGCCGGACTGTGACCCTCACAAAGATCATCCGGGGAGCTCTGTTAAAGGTGACTGCGGCAACCCTTCCGTTGGAATTTTCTTCTTCGTCAGCTACATCATCATATCCTTTCTGGTAGTGGTGAACATGTACATTGCTGTGATTCTGGAGAACTTCAGTGTTGCTACTGAGGAAAGTGCTGAGCCCCTGAGCGAGGATGACTTTGAGATGTTCTATGAAGTCTGGGAGAAGTTTGATCCAGACGCAACACAATTCATAGAATACAGTAAACTATCAGATTTTGCAGCTTCGTTAGATCCTCCTCTTCTCATAGCAAAACCAAACAAAGTCCAGCTTATTGCAATGGATCTGCCCATGGTAAGCGGTGACAGAATTCACTGCCTTGACATCTTGTTTGCTTTCACAAAGCGTGTCCTGGGGGAAAGTGGGGAGATGGATGCCCTCAGAATCCAGATGGAAGATCGTTTTATGGCAGCCAATCCTTCTAAAGTCTCCTATGAACCAATCACAACCACATTAAAACGGAAACAGGAGGAGGTATCTGCTCTCATTATTCAGCGTGCTTACAGACGTCACCTTTTAAGGCAAAAGGTTAAAAAGGTGTCTAGTATATATAACAGAAATAAAAACAAAGAAGGAGACGGACCAGTTATAAAAGAGATAATTATTGATAAACTAAATGGGAACTCCACTCCAGAAAAAACAGATGAGAGCTCCTCTACAACTTCCCCACCATCCTATGACAGTGTAACAAAGCCAGAGAAAGAAAAATATGAGAAAGACAAAGCAGAAAAGGACTACAAAGGTAAAGACGTCAGGGAAAATAAAAAATAAAAATGTAAAAATTCTGCTTGTGGGACAACTTGTTTACAGTCTGAGAATGAAGCGTCAACTGGACTCCTGCAGGAGGTTTATGCCAAACTGACAGTTTTTACATATATGCGTGTGTGCGTGTGCGTGCGTGTGTGTGCGTATATATACATTAAATATATATATACTTAAGGTCAGTGCCTATAACAAAACAGTAAACCTTCATCATCAAACTGTGACTCTGCAAATAAGGGTAACAAACTTGACAAGAGGTTACTGTTTTCACTACAGCTGACACTGCTAAGAACGAGAGACAAAGTGGCTCCACAGAGAACACGAAGCTTGAAATGTGTGCAAAGCTATATGTTTTTGTGTTTCACGTACTGCAAAACATGTAGAACAGTACTTCGATTCACTGTTTGTAATTCAACTGCTACATGTGTCATATTTTTACAGAACTGGTATTAGTGTATCATTTTTTTAATTCACAGGTTGTTTACTATTATATGTGACTATTTTTGTAAATGGGTTTTATGTTGGGGAAAGAGATATGAGGACCAGGTGTTCTATTCTCAGATTCTCTATAATGTACAGACAGAAGTGATTTGCATAGGCATGTTGCACTCATCAATCATGCCCAAATAAAAATATGACATTGCACAAAGCTAAAGATTTTAAGAACTTCCATGTTTCAGGGTTGCTTTTTTAATTTGAGGCATTCTTACTACTCGTATGGCTGCATCCAGATTATGTGTATCCACATTAATGTGCCTGGAAAGTCTCCTCTAAATTACAGGAATTTGCAATGACTTATTTTTATGCAAATCATAAAGCATGAACAAGTTCTTGCTTGTGTTAAAATATTCACAGCTTAAAAAATTTATTTTTTGGTTTCTGCAGTAGAAAAAAAGCTTCACCAAAATATACCTGGAAGTTCATTTCTTTTTTTTTTTTTTCCTTTTTCTTTTTTAAAAAAAAAAAAAAACAACACACAGTTCAAGTCTTTTTCATGGATTATTCTTTCGTTATTGTGTTCTCTCATTAAGGCCAACATCCAATGAATTAATAAAATACACTTTCCTATGTAAATATTAATGGCATACTGTCATGCACATTTGACCATAGAATTAAATGGCTTTGCCACATTGAATTGCATCAGATACGTACCACAGTGTGGGTAATTTGCAAGAGCTCAGCAGGACATTTTGTATTCTGTGTCATTATAGATAGTTTGGAGAGTATCACTGATGCATGTCAATGCTTTTGCTGCTGTATCTTGCTCCTTCCACTGTCAACTGTCTCCACTATAGGAAGCCATGTGTCAGTGGTGAAGTGAATCAAGTTGTCCAACCAGACCTCATTCTTTCAAATCATTAAGCAATAGTTTGCAGCTATTGATGAGCTTCTTTAGTTCGCATTTTCAATTTGAAGTGGCTACTATATGGTGTAGAATCAGACTGTACAGGTCCTATTGCAAACTGTTTAACCTGTTGAAAATATGGTTAGTATACATAAACAATGTAAAGAAATACCATTTGGCAACAGTTTTGTATATAAGATGAGCGTCTTCAAGTTTAGATCACTGTTTCTTATATTTCTTTCCTCATTCACTTGGCTTACTTTCTAACCACAGTAATTTCAAACTGAAATCATCACACTATAAGAAAAGAAGTATTTGTAGACTATATTGTTTTAATATATTTGCATATATTTCAATGTGAAGTAAATTGTGTAAATCTGGAACCAAGCTTATTGTTTCCAAATAGTTATATCTGGTAACTGGACATAGCAAGGAAAGAATTAGGGAAATGTGTGAATTTCTAGCGCTGTTTGCATCAGAAGTTCCAAGATAGTCTCATTGTTCATGAAATTCTTGCTATTTTGCAGTGTCTGTTTACATAGACAATTATTCTTTTTGAATCATGCTGCACTAGACTTGTACAAATAGGACCCACAATATTTCCCAAGAACAAAATGGCACATTTGTATAATCAAGGACATCAGGACACTTTGTGTTTCATACACAAGCTAACATTAAATGTAGGACCTTTCTTTTACTAATGCTTTTGACTTGTAATGTGTTGGTGAAATGCATGCAGGAAATTGATATTATCATAAACAACATAAATAATATTACAAATGAGCCAAAAAAAATAAAGATTTCATTTTTTATTGTATTTTCATTGTATTTATTTTTCTTGTCTCTATCCTACTGTTGGCTGAAAGATGAAAGCTGGCTTTGTTACTAATAAAGAATTCTTCCCCTGTCATTAGAGCTAAATAACTTATTTTCCAAATAGTAACTTTTTTTTCTTTCATGTAAAACTATTTTTTTTTTCATGTAAAGAATCAGAGAACTTTAACAACACCACTTTTATCATTTATTTCTACTACTTTGTCACTGACAGTGTCTGGGGATAACACAGGACATCTACACATTCTGCTCCAAAAGCCTTTCTGTCAGACCTGAAGAACTCTTCCAAACAATGGAGGCACTGCTCAGTATCTGAGGTATTGTTTTAGTGTGCCATGTTGCTCCTACCAAAGCTGCCTACGCTTTTTGAGCAGTAAATATACAAACATACTTTCTGACAAAGTTCCTCTGTTGGGTCCTGCATAACTTTCAGCCAATAGCTCACCTCAAATTGATAAAAATTTTTTTTAATTGAGCTGTGATTCCTTTTATTCCAATAACTCTGAAAAGTAATAAATACCATGTCCAGATGGCCACACAAGAAAGGGACAGTATTGAAACTCAACTGTTAAAAAGTAATCATAACACCTGGATATTACACAATAGCTTTTGAGTAATAAGCTCAATAAGTAATTGGAGCTCTTCTGCTTCTTTGGCCCGCCTGTCTCTGACTACTAATCTACTTACAATTGCATTTTATTCATACCTATTCATATTATCTGTTCAAAACAGCCCATAAAATCTACAGGACTTTTGCTCTGTGGACAGATCAGCAAGTGGTCTGAGTAATGACAGTTCATTCATTTTCAGGAACCTGTACTCAGCTTCATAACCACCCACTTTATGCGGGAAAACATCGTCAATGCTTTCAGCCTGGACCAGTAGGAATGGCTGAGGGTCTTGGTTTAACCTGGACTAGAACTCATCTGGCTTTGCTCTGAGGACACGTATGTCCTCTTAACTGCCCAGTGCTGCTTCTGTGAACTTTCTCTTCCTGAAAGTAATTTCTTTTTCCACAGAGATCAATAGACAGTTTGTATCATTTAAATTTCACATTACACACACCTATGCTTCCAAAACATTTAAAAAGAAAAGTCACTTGAAGTAACTTTGTATATGCTACTAGGCCAGAGTGTAGAGACAATTATCCCAGTCAAGGATGAATTTTTATGCCTACCACATTGTGCTTGGGGTCCTCTCCACAGTTTCCAGTCAGCAAAGGAGGGTCCCTTATTGGCAACTAAAATCTTTGTTGTATGACTGTACTGATTCATGTCCACAAACAGCTGAATTTTCAAGGTGTACAATCACCGACAAAATGCCTTCCACTATGTATTAAACCTTTTATCTGTCACCTACTGCCAAAATGAGAGTATTAGTAATGCTGACGGTAGAGCCAGGTCACTCTCGCAGTGTATGTTCATTACTTGCTGCTTTTCTTTAATGAGCTTTTAGATTAAAAAATTTCCACATGAATGCTCAGAAAGGAGACGTATCTTTATTCAGTACATTTCAGATTAATTCACAGGACAGCACAGCTTAATGCTGTTCCCAAGAAAATGTTCCCAGAAGTCCTAGTGCCTCACACAAGCTAATGCAGTGCATGTTAGTACTGCTGTCATAAAAGAGTAATGAGCTTGCAGAATTAACTGAAGCTAATTCAGCGCTCAAGTATTATCAAGGGAGGAAAGCTCAGGGTGCAGCGGCAAAAACAAACAACAACAAAGAGCATTTCTCCCAAGAAGAAGTAGATTAACCCCAAAAAGGAAAAGAGGGACTGCCATTATGGCAAATTATGATAACCAGTAGCGAAATACATTTACTGTGAAATTCATTCATCCATTAATGAAGTTGTGAGTACTCAGCACTTCTTAGAATTTAATATGAATTGCATACGGTACTTGTAATTATTTTAAAAAATATATAAACCAATCATTTAGAAGGTGAAATTATGATGGGAATTAATAAAATCAAGAAAGCCCTTGCTCAGAGGGCTTACCTCCGGTATATGACTTATGTTATACCATTATTATCACTACATGAATTGTTACAATTGTGTGAATATTTATGCATTGAAATGCTCAGCTCTCTTGAAGTGCCATTTGTTGCAATTTTTATGTTCATTTCTTTAGTTCTTCATCTAAACAGATAAATTTGAAAAACTGCAAAGAAATCTGAGCAGGAAGAAAAATCACTGAATTAACAAGAGAAATTCATACTTAAAATACATTTATATTATTTTCTATTTGTTGCCTCTGAAGAATGTTTGCTTGTCCACTCCAAAAAAAGAAGTAACACCATGTGACCAAGGCTGAAAACCACAGAAATAATTCATTACAAATAGACAAAGCAAATAGTAACCACAGTTCATTAGTCATTTGTTCAGATTACTAAGCTAGCTTTAATGGATGTTTTCTAAAAGATCATGATTAGTTCATGTACAATTTAGTAACAAGAAAGGATAAGGTAAAGGGGGATGGTGAAGTGCTTTGATCTGTTTCCACTAAACACCACAGAGCAGGGACATGCTCTGTCTTTGTAATGCAGTGCACATTCTCCATCACTTTACAAATTAAATACTTCACCCTCATAGAAGAAAATATGCTGCAACATGAGCCTCAGCTAAGCTAGAAAAATAAATTGTACTGCAGTAGCCTAAGTAAACTGAAGCCAATTACCATCTCTTGGGAGAGCAGACAAATCACATGCATCTCTGCAGAAAGTGCTATGTTTGATGCATATAAGAAAAGACATATCATGAACAATTTATAGCAGTAAAGCAGGCATCCGTTCCCAAACATTCTACACTTCAAGTACATTTCCTGTACAATAAAAGCCATGTAATGTTTTTCTCAAAACCTACAGTCAGTGGAAAGGGGAAAAATGGAATCAACTTTACGAGATATTCTTTGTTCTTATAGAAAAAGCAAAACAAAAACAAACAAAAAATTGCATTTACTAGCCCTTACATAGCTTTGTTGTTTTTTTGTTGTTGTTTATATATATATATATAATATATATACATATAAAACTGTAAGCCTCAGAAGAATTTCAGTATCAGAGTGTTCTTTACTTTTCATTCTAAAACTCTTACAGCCCGTACCTGGATCATAACCCCCCTGCCCCACCAATGTAAAAATTTTGGATTTGCTATCAGAGTGCATGGCCCTAGGTATGTGCTTAGAGCAAAGCACAAGCAAAGTACAGTCTTAATGAGTGAAATCGGCCATCCTAAATCAAAGTGGGTCATGCCATTTTTCCCTCGGTCTAATGCAGTGATATCCAATCCAGCAAACCAAAAGAAGCATTTTAGCAACGTGCCATATAATAGCAGCTATATTCAAAGATAACATGCACACACTTTTTAATTATACCATACAAAGACTGTAAGTGGTTACATTATGAGTTTCTCAATCTAGATCTCAATCTAGAATTGATTGAGTTCAACAGCCACAAAAATTTACACTTATTCCTGTTTTTTCTCTTGTTGCTGTTACAGGGGGATGACAGTGATGGGTCTAATTTTACAACTCTGCAGGAAGCTCAGTTTGGGTATACACTTCAGAGATCCCAGCTCTGATCTAAGGAAGGAAATTGATTGACCTAGAAAAAAATAACAGCTTCTTGTCTCTGCTGAACACTAAAGGCCTCATCCTACCTCTTCATGCAAATAAGAGAAAGATATGAGAAGCATGTGAAAGTATACACTGGGAAAGCTGTATAAATTCTCTTTTAACTAAGAAATATTAAATGAAACACATAAGCACAAAAAGATACAGAAGAAAAAAGGGATGGTAGCTTTAATTGGCAGTCAGATCTAACATGTGCGATGCATATCATAGGTAACATTTATTCTTTGGATGGGATTTTGCAGTTTGCAACTCCAGGCACCAGGGAACAGCACATTCTTTTAAAACTCTGAAAGTGACAGGGGACAAAACTGGCATAGCATATGCTACTTTCATGAATGTGTGCTGTGTAGAAAGGATGTTACTAACATCTCCCATCTGCACCAGGCACATCCTTAATTCATGTATTGCAGAGTTTGTGCAGAAACGAGGACAAGCAATGACTTTATTTTACTGTCGTATCTTTGCTTCATAATGTAGCATTTTAACCCAAAGTCTGTATTTTTAAATGCGTAATTTACACATATATTTTCAGTTATATGTTTTAGACATAACAACCTGTAACTGCTCCATTTAGCACACTTCCCACCCTCAAAATGAGGACCAATTATCTGGTTCAGCCAAGTTGTGCAGTAGGAAATGAGAAAGAGCAGCAGTGGTACTTAAATTACCTGCATCCCCTGCCCAGGCCTTCTGGGCTCCTGTTTTGCAGATCTTCGGGAGTTCCAAATGGGGACATGAAGCAACATCCCACTTGACACAGATATAGGAATATATACTGAATGCAAAAAGTCTTAAGGGGCTCCAGTGGATGGCCCTGTAGAGGAATTCTCAGTTCCCAGACTCAGCATGTTTATAATTATAGACCATTTGCATACCATGAGCTGAGTTCAGCAGAACTCTGAGATTGACATCTTACATTTCTTAATGAATGACATACAAGAAAAAGGCCTAAAATTCAGCAGGTACTTAAAATATGAAGCTCCCCATTCTTTTACCAGTTGTAGAATACTTGCTGAGAACAAGTATTGTTTTTCAGCTAGGTGATTTACACTATTTAACTGTAAATAGAGCAGGCAGGGCAATTTGATGGCTGGGCTAGTAACTTTTCAAAGTGATTTTGCAAGCCTGTATTTCTTGTTCTAGCCATTCTTCTTTTACACATATTGTATGTAATATACAAGAATGCTGCTTGTTATAGTTCAGACTAGAATATATAACTGACAATTTTGGAAGAGGATGTAGTTTGCCGGTATGGCTGCTCCCAATTCAATATTCTGCAGAATTCGCCTAGCAGAAGCTAGAGATTGTAAATATTTTACACTAAAATGGTATTTCTCTATTTTCTAGGTCACTGCTGCTTTCTGTTCCCAAATCATTAGCAGCAAACCGCAGACTGAAGGAACTGCTGCATTTGGAGTACAACGGAGACCGACTGCTGTCTTCAGCTCACTGCTGCCACACTCCTCCCCAGCACTGAAAACATCTACCTGGTCTCCCCCCGGGGAAGCTGAGATCCAGGTGCTAACTCTCATTCACTCACCACAGTGACTTTGAGAAAAACTTCAGAGAAGTACCAACCAGAGACTTTTCTTCCATTTAGCCAATTCTTTCTAATTAATCCTCCATTGAAATGTCAGGGTTTCTTCCCATCTTTGTCTGCCCATCTCTGCCCCCCCTCATTAGGAAATCCGAGTTAAGGAGCCCTTCATGATGCCTGCATACAGCATTCCTGGCTGACCTCCAGGCTGAACACTCCAACACTGAATAGTATTAGTAATATCACAAATTAGTAACTTTTTCTGCAACTTGGCCTCACCAAGTTTTACATGTTTTACACCCAGAGTGATACCCGCATGGTCCTTAAAGTAAAATTTCAGTCATGTGAACAACGACAACAAAACCCATCCCTTCTGAACTACAAGGCAAGCCTTCATTTTAGTTTTCATTTTACTTGCTCTGACCCTTCAGATCTGACAGTTCTTCACCATTTTTCAGCTTATATTATTTAGCTCTTTTACACCCCTTCCAAATTCCTTTTTGCTCACAAACATCACTTCCTGCAGCAGCAGAGGACTTTACCTACGCTGCTGCAAAGGGTGCCATGCTAGTGGGAAGCGCTGGGAAGAGCAGCACTGAAGTGACAAGTACCCAGCAGCAATGCCAGCCCCAGTTGTGGTCTTGGTTCTTCTCAGAAGTTTAAACAAGGCCATGCCAGGTCAGGCCAAACAGGAACGTGTAAACAGAAAATACCAGTAACCCACTAGGTGGCACTTTTTGAGCTTCTTGAAACCAAAGCCAAAGATGATGCATCTCATTTTTCAGATATGACATCAACAAGGTCAAACTACATTTAATCACTGAAAATGCTATTAGACCCCTTTCACACAAAAGACAGCTGGAAGTCTGTGTACACTAGGTACGTTCTAGCTTCTTAAACCTGCCTAAATTCCTGGGACATACACCAAGGGGAGTCAAAGAGCTAAAGGACTTTTTCTCATTTATTCTCACTAAGAGTTCCCAGCACAGCATGCCTGCTCTTTGTCAAGAGATGCACTCACAGCCACAGAGTCATCCCCTCCCCATTCAGGCCACTGTCCTAGCTGCTGCCTGTTAACCTGCTCTCACCTCAGGGCAGGTATATTTGTACTTCTGAATTGCCTCACTCTGGGAATCCCTATGGCCAATACAATGCAGAAGCTCAGACCTTTTTTCTAATCCGTGCAATGATTTTAAATGATGTGAGCAGCCGCTGCTGCGCTGTCTGCAGTGATGTATTCTCCCTGATTCCTGCATTTCAGGGAGCACGCATTCATGTGACCGGGTAGGCATGTGATCTAGTGCAACCCATACAAAAGACCCCACAGCCAGAAGGAGTCTATCTCGATGCCCTTCCCCCCATTCAGGAATTACTATCATCTTACAAGAGCCCTCCCTAAGGGCTGCATGTAGCCATGGTGACAGGACATCACCACCTGTCTGCCCCTGCAATGGAGGCAATGAGCCAGAATCCGAAGCTTTGTTTTCCTCCTGCTGAATGCATACAGCACATTTTCAAAGAACCTGATCATAACAGAAACCAAGGAAGAGGAAAACAGGGTTCAAAGTAAAAAATCTGAAGGAAGTTCCAGATTTATTAATAAAGACTTATAAAAATGAAACAACAAAACAGTGGCTTGGAAATTTGAATGAGTGAATGTTTCAAATTCTTCAAAAACAGTTTTGAGCATAAAACATAAAAGGGATGCTTTATATCCAAGAAATCTAGAATGCAGGCATTATAGAAATAGATTTTACAAAGGGTTGCAATTGTTACTATACATTGCTTTTATTCCAGTAGAAATGCACAGGTTATTTAATGCTATCTCTCTGCAGTTAAGACAGTCCAGGTTGCAGCATTTGGCCAGTTTATGAAACTCCAAAGAAATGACCAAAAATCACAGAAAATGACTACATGGTACTGCTCAAGTGAAGGAAAAAGTAAACAGTATAAATAATGAAAATAAGTAGGCCGAATGCATCCCAGTACAGACAGGAGACAGCTTAAACAGAATGGGAGCAGAGAACTTCGTCCTTCTTAACCTGTATATCTAGTTTATGCCTCTCCTTATGTGTGCATTGTGAGATTTAGCAGCACCCTTTGTAGCTGTCAGATGTGGGTGCATGTCTCTACCTTATCTTGACCTTACACTGGACAAGTCACCCAATATTTCTTCTCTCTTCTCATCCCATCACACCTGGTTTCCCCAGGAAAGAGATGCAGGCTGGTAGGGATTTTCAGCGTTCAACAGGTCACCAGAAATACATGTTAGGAGGCTGGTGATGGATGAATTCTCTGTCTTGTGGTTTAGAGTCACCATCAGAGGCAATACACGGATTCTACAGAGGTTGTGCTGCAGAATTGGGTTGGTTCTCCATTTCCTTAAGTAGGAAGGAGCTAGCTACAGAACTCCTGGAGATCCCACAAATCCATCCACATTTGCTGGCTTTTCCAGTCAGAGTGGAAGATGTTCCTCCATCCTTGCTATATCTCTTGTAAAAAGTAAAAAATTTACTGATCTATCTTCCAAATAGTTAGTACATAAGACAAAGAGTTTTGATGAAATTAGGAATAATGAAGAGTAGTTTGGTGCTCTTAGATACAGTATTAGTTCAGTTTTGACTAGAGTTTACCATTGACCAGGGATGAGGTGCTTATGTACTCTGCCTGTAGGCACTCTTTCCAACAAATACGTATTTAAAAGCCAGACAGAGGCTTCCTGGCATCAGTAAAACATTAAGGTTTCATGTCTAAAAATAAAATTCAGCAAATGCTGAAGGTCACATATGCTAAAGTTAATCTGCCATCTTGTGGGTATATACCACAGTACACTGCTTTTTAATATCTACTGCACAATTTATTACTGATAAACTAGTATCTAATTTTTGTACATTGTCTGTATATTAAGAATAAACAATAAAAGATTTCTGAATGAAAAATGTGCAACACTGAACCTGGACAACCTATAGGAATACTAATGAAGAACAGCAGGAAATGGTTGCATATATAGAATCATCAGAATTAAAAGATGTCAGTATGTTGCTCCAAACAAGCAAATACTATTAAAAAAAAAAAAAACTCCTGAAATTGATTATCTGGGACATATATTCAGTCAGAGAGAAAAAAAATAAAATCTATAGAGCTTTTGACTGTTTGCTCAAAGTTAACAATCCTGGCAGTAAATAGGCAAGAAGCCATAGAAGACCTAAAGCTTTTTTGTTGGAGTCCTTTGAATGAATCCAGCTGGATGCAAAAACTGTATCATGGGGAAAACATGAAGAGCAGAGATCTTTTTGGTCACTTGTCACCTCCAGTGTAGCTGGGGGGGGGGGGGGGGGGGGGGGGTGTGCAGAGAAGAATAGGACAATATACCAATATGCTTGATTTAATGTTGACATTAAATATTTTCATGGCAGATTAGCCTGGTAGTCTGTTGAGACAAAATTCTAGTCAAAGAATGTCTTTTTCCACTTCTAGAAATAAAGTACTATAGGAAATATGCTAATTTAGATATGACATAAAAAGCAAAAAAAAGTTTAATTTTATAACTTATTTTGTATAGTCCATCTAGATTATTTCTATTACATTTCAAGAGAGTTGTATCAGTTCTATCAAGGGGCTTTGCTTAATTTCATTTAAATAATAGCAAAAATGGAAATCTGCCACAAAGAAAGACTTTGAGCTCCTTACTCTTCAGGGGAATTGCTCCAAAACTTAGTTAGTGATACTGAACATCAAGTGAAATTATTTTCTACAGTTATCTGTAACTTTCCTTATGATGCACATATATTTTATATACATATATAAAATGCAGTGCAGAGAACTTCATGTAGATGGATGCAGCAGCATGACACTGACAAAGGTGACAACATCACACTAGATGAGGTCTAGGTACTGGATTTACATGGATATCTTCTAATGGTCAAAACACAGCCATTAAATCTGAATCTACAGCCTCAATGCAGGGATTCTGTTCTCCTTGCCACCTACATGTGAGCATGCCTCATGCCTGTCCATTAGAAAGCATGGGGATGCTTCCCCAGTGCTTAGGACAAACCAGGTTACACCTGGCAGTGACTCATCCAGACATGATAACAGGTTTCTCAAGAGAGTTGTCGTGGTAAACAGGTAGAGTTTAGTTTTGTACAACTCCAAAGAAAAGGAATAACCCCCAAAATACCTATGCACTACCACCACTACTCTTTTTTTTTTTTTTTTTACTTCCTCAGATATTATTGAAATAGTGCTCAAGTCACACTGTATAGCTCATAAATGCATTTTGATCAATAGATAGTAACATGCTACAAAAACAGGAGATCACTCTCCCAAACACTTTCCTTAGATATTGTAGAGATACTTGAGATACAATGTGTATGGCAGCATCTGGCACATGGAATCAGCAAATTAGTTAGAAAAAAATAATTCTTTTAATTGCCTTTTTTTTTTTTAAGACAAAAAGGTATGAAATGATACAAAAAAAAAAAAAGCTAACGTTTCAGCATCAGAAAAAGCTGAAATGCAGTATCAAAAACCAAGATGGTTCACACAGTTAGCTAATTCTAGCTCCCCAAAAGCAGATATTGTACAAATGGTATCAGCAGTTAGAAATACAGTACAGTGCATAACACAGTATACCATTAATTATTAAATACTTCAATTTCAAGCTACTTCAGGGGTCTGTGTGTGACACATATACGCAAGATACATATTCACTAAGTCAAGTCAGCTGTATTATAAGAGAACAAATGCCATCAAGAACATCTTTGCCAGAACAAAATAAAATAAATAAAACAACCAAGATTGTTGAATAGGCTATCTGCAAAAAAATAGCTCACAATACAGGAAAAGATGCTTCAGATATATGAACTACAAGCCTCCTCTGAAGAAAATATATTTAAAATTACACTAAAATAGTATTGTTTCTTCAGTGTTTCTCATGGATATCACATTTACTCAATTACAAATTGAATAAGCTTAAGTATATTTCTCACTAAGTTGTCTTGTTCTGTTTTGCTTCCCTTCCAAATTCAAATTCCAGAGACAGAACATTAAGGTCAAGTTAAGTACTTCTGGTTTCTCAACTGACTCTGACTGAAACATTCTTGTTCCCTACAGGCTACAATTTACCTGTCACTCTCCCCAAGTAGATGATCACCTTGGCACCTCTCTTCCCTACCCATAGCTTCCCCGACCTTCACTCCATAGGAACCAGCTAACTCCTTTCTCATATAAACTGAGACCAATCATTAGCCACAGTACTTAATTTTAAAGTTTGATGTTTCTGTTTCAGATCTAAAAATGGACTTGTGTGACTGAATGCCACCCCACCAACTGTACTAATTATTCTAAAAAAGATATCACTAGTACCCACAAATCCAATCTAGCATCTGGTAGGTAATACATACACTGTGAATATTACCAAAAACTTCTGTGTATTGTTTTTAAAAAATCAGTATGAGAAAACATAAAGAGATCATTACACTACCTTACAAATCCTATGCAGTTACTTTATGGCATTTGTATAAACTATTGTAGTTACTCAAGCGATGCAACTAAGATTTGAGCATACATGAATAAAAGACATCACAGATTAAAATTTTGATGAAGTGCTACCAAGGGTTAAATTCTGTTTTAATCCCTGGACAGTTGGATCATGTGACTCCTATTGCTCTTTGCCTCAAGCCTTAAGCTTTTCTTTGTAAAGTGTCTTGATCTGTAAAAAAGCAATGAATAAAATAGCTAGGAAATGTTATTTCCTCCCTCTCAGTGAAGTGGGGGAAAGAAGAGAGAATAAGGGTCAACATACAGAGTGCACAGTAGAATATGTAGTAGAATAAAAGAGCACTGTCTACAAAGAAAAGTGAAAGCAGTGACATCAAAAATGCTAATTTTCTTACCTACTACAGTATATTACATTGAAACACTGCAAATTTCAGATGAAAATGGGACACATGAGTTTTTAGGTATTCAGTTTCAAAGGAGGTAGCCATTTGCCGTAAAGAAAAGGTTTTGTTAAAAACTCAGTCACCAGGTGAAAAACTTTTCAATCTGGCCTAGCCATCTCTGCAATTTCATAATTTTAATAATAAATAAAATAAGACTTGTGAAGTGAAGCAATGTTTTAAATAACAAAGCCAATTTCTTCAATTTCTGTTCTATAACCCCACTGAACTTACAGTGTTAATGTTTTCTGTAAACCCCACACACTTCAGCAGAAAATGAAGGAATCACTAAATAAATCACTAATTGTACAAGATCATCTACTTACATATATCGAAGTTTTTCTATAGTATAAACTGCTGCCATGACACTAAATGTTGTGATGCCAGTATTACAGCACTTACATTCATACTTGTGACTAATAGTTAGACAATCAGGCTCTGCAATGACGACAAGAACTATCAGCTTGTTTATGCTCAGCTTCAATGAACTGAACGGCTGACTGGGGATATGGTATGACTAATAAGAGGTGAGGGAGGAAACAGCTTTATGTCACCGCATTTCAAATGAATCTCACGGTTAAAAAGATGGTATAACTTTGTAACCAAGCATGATCCTGTTCTCTCCACAGTCACTAGTCCTGAGTTGCCCTTCAAAGTAGAACACATTAGTGACAGCACTGGATTGAAATCTGGATTGAAAATCAGTATTACTATGACTCCATTGGTTATATTTTCAGTGAAGAATCCCCTCAGAAATTATTCATCCAGAGTCCAACAGTTAAACTAAATCCAAGCAAGTAAAAAAAATAAATTATTATAGGTGCACAACTAAGAAAAAATAATGGTTATTACGTTATTCCGTAGCTGGATGCAGTAAGGATACCCTAACATTCTTATCCACTTGCCTACTCCTAGGAAAACCCTTCTAATTTGTTTTTATAGACAATCACTCTGCAGTACAGCAAGCATACTTTGTGCATAAACAAGATGACCTAGTTTTCAACATCTGCAAGTCTTAACTTGAAGCTTGTTTGTTACTTGAAAAAGGCAATTAAAATTTAAACAAGTGCAAAAGAATAAACTCCTGTTTTCCTTGAATTTCTGTGAAGAAACACGTATGCATTAACTAATATTCAAAACAAAGTCACACCGGAATTCAAAACAGCAGAGGATAATTAACAGTTGCATCCTTTGAGAGCAGAACAAATCACAGGCAGATACTAAAACGTATCGTGAAACATACAAGAAGAGTAGAAGTAAACATCTCAGGGGACGTGGTTGGGCAATTCCTTTCAAAGCATAAATCATATAAGAGAGCAGAAATTCCACAGAACATTCTTCAAAGAATGAAATAAGCTCTAAGTTGATGAACAAAGTGACCTGTATATTTTAATATGGAACCTATTAAAAATCCAGAGATTTTTACGTAACAGAGCCACACAGCTTGCAAAAAAGAAACACTTCACATGAAAGGTGACTTTTAAACTCCAGAAAGCATTTATAAGAGCAAACTTCTTCCAGTGATCTATTTTATTTTACTTTGTCGTCAATTTTGCATGGTTTTCCTTGATACTGACATCTGTTATTACTTAACTACGCATTTCAGGATAGATTTACTGTCAACAGCTACATAATCAAGTGTTCTAAACTTTTCCCATGACATTTTTTTTTTTTTTAATGTAAGGTGTACAAATTATTTTGATGATGAAATCTAGCATCCTACAGACAAGTGTGCAATCTATGATTGCTTAAGAGTTTTGTTTCCATGGAATATGGCATTCCTAAAAGAAATAACTGATAAATTAAAAGTGAAGGTTCTCATCAGTGCAGAAATATCAACATTAGTATTCCCTCACTGTATATATAAGTATACTGTAATGTACTTTCAGATTCTTGTATTTCTCATAAATTCACTCTTCACTGAATTGCCCCTATTTCTTTATATTTAATTACAATCTACTTTGACCTTTTTCCTCCTACTAACATATAGAATTTTTAAGGAATAAAAGAATAGCCATGTAAAATATATGCTAGTTACTTTGACATTGATTTTTGGTAGAATCATAAAATGGTTGATAAAGAACAAAATCAGTTTAGAATTAGAGATGCTAGAATAACGTGAGTCAAAACAGCTTTAGGAGAACTCAGTCTTGCCAAACAACAGTTTTGTGTTTTTTGTCTGAATGCAGGTTTGTTTGATCAAAGGAACTGTCTTGACATAAAAGCCTTCTGCAAAGCATTTGATTAGGTTTATACAACATTCTGAGACACACAAAAAATCAGTACTGTAAAGAAAAACTGTACAGGGCCTGAAATTGATTTTATCTGTGTAAATTACAGATACCCCAAGGTAAATGTTGGTGAGATGCTACTAATACAAGGGAGCATTCCCATTCAGATCCTATATGGCTGACTTCAGCCAACAGCAACACAGGCATCTTTATTTGAGAATGAAACATTATCTTACATCACATTCTGGCATACTAATTTAAAAAAAAAAAAAAAAAGAAAGAAAGAAAAAGGGATAACAAACTGAATGTTACCAGAAAAAGAAATTATCAGTGAAGTAAGAATTTCACTTTTCATTATTTGAGCTCTGAAAACTATACTTCATGTTCTACTTACTTCACCCAACTGAATAGTGAAGCAATGTGATTATCATCTATATGTCCTTACTTGCTGAAGAGCCACCTTTTACATTTTAAAGATGTAAAGTATTACAGGATAATATGGCTTTCACGCTATTCTCTTCAACATCATCTAGAGCCACGGCTTTTGTAAAATTACCATTTTTTATATATAATTTAAATACCTTCTTTTCATCTTATAAAGAATTATTAAAATTATTACTAGAATGCTAGATAAAATATTAGAATCAAAATTACTTCGAGAAATATGAAATAAGCATGAGAAAATATAGAAAACATGCCAACTTCCTCTCAATTAGTTTAACTGTACTCTCATGACCTTAAGATTACACACAAAGGAATTCAAGCTGCCTGATTCCAGTATCCTTTTCATCATTGTAACTTAAAAGGTATTTCTTTAACTCACATGCATTTTGTTATGAAAGAATTCTGCCTTGGTATGACTTATGTTTGGATTTCATCTGTCTACCCTTCCCTCATTCTGTTGTGCAGTTCGCTTGCTTACGGTGCCATCTGAGCAAAGACCCCAGGTGAGCAGCCAATAGCCTACCAGCCAGCAGATTGCTCCCCTTCTCGGACATCACCACTGGGCAGATGGTCTGGCAAGCCAGTTCACTCCATCCTGATTCTCCCCAGACAGGGAGACAAGTGATTCATCCCTCTTGGCAGATAAGCTGCTGACATTTCCATCTCTGTTCACTGGGTTAGCTGACAGATTGTTGACACGATCCTTTTATTTCTCCCTATTCTCTTTACATTGGAGCTTGAAACTTTAGCAGAAAGTGAGTGTTCACCTGCTGTAGTCTACAAACACCACGGGGAGTCAACTCTGCTAGTACCTTATTTTCATGGTATAAAAGTTAAGCACATATATTAAAAAAATCTACATTGCAAAGCTCATTTTAACAAAAAAATAGGTCATGAGGAAGAAAATCACAAGTCATATGATAAATTTAAAATTTCATATTCTTATATTATTTATTATGAAAAACAAAAGATTTTGGACAGATAATTTTAAGATACAGAAAAAAAATACTTAAGAGGAGGTTAAGAAGATACCGTTCTATCAAAAAATTAAGCCAAACCTCTTTTTGTAACTTCAATGACAAGCAGTTAAATTCAATAAAATACAGAACTATAAAGTCAATCTCCAAATGGGAACACGCCTTTACAAAGCAAACAACTGGCTTAAACTTCAGGAAAGTAAGGGCTCAGATCCAAAAGTTCTACCTAGCTACAAAGGAGACATGTTACAAATTTTAATGACACTAGGCAGCTCCATAAATTTTAAACAACTTAATCTTGAGGCTGATCAACAACATAACACCCAGAAAACTTTATTATATATGGTGTTGTATAGGTAAATCTTCCTACAGGACTGGAACCTAACAAGTCCTACAAGACATAAACAGAGGGAGAAGAACAGGCTTATATACAGAGTTAGCAGAAAAAAAAACGGACCACTACTGATCTGAGGGAGGGGGAAAGCAATCACCAACCATTCTAAGACATATACCCATAAACTTCCAGCACCGCTAGACTACATTACATGACACACAAACATGCAAGCTTTTTATTCATTCACTGTTTACCAAATTTCACTGAAATATATTTACATTTTAATATTCAAGAAAAAAAACAGTAGCTTTTGCACCACAATTGTATAATTTCTAAATTATCAGGACATGTAAAGGTAAAAGTCAAGAGAATATTTAGCTCTGTATTCTCCCTTCTTTACCCTCAACCTCAGACTGCCATATCTTTTTCTTTGAGCTCTGTCCAATGCTTTTGTGCTGCTGATCTCTCAGAAACAGCTCACACTATTTTTATCTTTAATGTTGATGTGCTGTGCTTCTTTAAAAATGCTAAGCTGGAAAATTTGCATGTGGAAATAAACACTAAGTATATCTAAGGCTGAATAACTGTTTGGCCACATTCTCCTACCTCCAGTGTACTCATTCACGTTAACATGTTTGCTGAATAACTTCAAAGTACATTGGAACTAGGAAAAATTCTACTATTTTGAATTTGGATGGTACCTGTAATCAATATGATAAAGAAAAAAAAACAACTAATCAGAAATAAAATATTCCACCTTTCACTGGAATCCAAATCACCCAATATTTTATTTATAGCATATGAATAAGGAAATGGGCTATACAAATAATTCTTATTATTGTACCAACATTGAACAAACAATTCTTGTGCCTTTAAATGATACTCTGAACAGACTTTCCCAGCTCAAGAACCTGAAGTTGCAAAAGAAACAATTCAATTGTGACATCTCAAATACCCTTCTCCTATTTACTATCAATGATTTAAATCATCTACTAGCTTCTGAAGTTTCTAAAAGAAAAGAAAAAAAATCTATTCAGATAATGATAACAGAGAACGGAAATAATTCCTATCAACAGGTTTTTTTACTGGTAGGAATGATGTTGAAATTGTGCCTCTTTCACCCAGTTTTCTGGACAATAATCCATAAACCACTAAACAGATGGGGAACTTTTAAAAGGAAGGTGATCCCTTTTCGAAGTCTCTAGAACAGGAATTATTAAAAATAAAAGGATGTTTCAGATTTATAAATAGTATTTGCGTTTTATAATTTGTAGAACATTACCAAAAAAGGTATCAACTAAACAAACAGATGGAGTATATGGCTAAAAGTTACCTCTTCAGCTCCCAAAAAAGAGAAGTCTTGAACAGAAGACTCATTTATCTGTTCAGGGCTCTTATCAGTTATTGCTTTTCATTCAGCAGAAAATAGTATTTTTTATTAAAAGTTCCCTTGAAAACTACTTTAGACATACACATAAGGTAATACATTTGTCAGTGTATCCCCCTGAGTCACACTCAGCTGAGTTAGACCCAGACTGTTGTAAATTTGGTGTATTGGAAAATGGACCAATGAAAAAAATTAACAAAAAGATTCAAGCTTTGCAAGATCTGTGTAAATCTTCTAAATGTGCTGAAATAGTATTATAGCCTTATTGCAAGTATATTCTCCTTTGTCATCATGAAAGAGTTGGAATAAATAAAGTTCTGTCCTGAAATGGAAAAAAAATTACAAAGAAATTTTGAAGGATGTTTCAGCATTACCTGGAAAATATGTGAAAAGTCTGACTTGGTGTTATAGAATGCCTTAGGATTAGGAAACAACAAACATCTGAATTGTGAATAATTCTAAAGATTCACATGTTTTTGTATTGTTCATATGATTTATTTTTTATATAAAAATATTTGAACTAACAATGAAAGAAATGAATTTAATTAGACATAGACAAGTTCTTAAAATTTGTGTTGTCCTGGTATGCCCTTAACTCTGTAGTTGGTTATTTTAGTGCAACAAATAGAACAAAAAGCTACACTCATATCAGCGTTTCCTGAAAGAAGAACACTCACTCACTGTAAAGAGGTTCCCTAGACACCCAATGTATTTAAATTAACTCAGTACTAGGATGGGTAATAGTCACTTCATGAAATTTTCTGACTGCTCATCAGTCAAGACTTACCTTTGCCCAGGTTAAGTACCTTTTCCATCCATTTTATTTACATGAACACATGACCAACATATGAAGATTTTATATACACACACACACACATATATCAGCATCCACAGGAAGCATGCAAGCATGCTCTGGTTCATAACTAACTGAAATGGCAGCAAGGCCCACCCCTTTACAGACAAAACCAGAAAAATGATCAAAACAATACTTTAAAAAATGATATCATAAACAATAAGCACCATTTTGTGTACAGATTTGTCTGAAAAATCTGTCAGTTAAAAAAGTTAAAACAGCAAAGAATTCTGCAGCATCCAGATACAAGACAGAAAATCACTGCCTAAATTTTAGCATTTTCCAGGAATTCACAGAAAAATTGATGCCATTTCTTCCTCTCTAGGCTAACATTTTTTTTCCTGTTTCTTAGACTTGAGCAAGTACTTCTTGCACAAACTTAAAAATATATATATATCTCTAAGAAATTTTTTAAGTGATAGCCTCTAAAAAAGTAAAGACAAAGTAACTTACTTTTCTGAAGCACATCATGAGCTGCATCACTTCCACATATCCTTAAATTCTGTCTTTCACAGTATATTTGTAACTTGTCAGTTTTAATGGCAGAAGAAACTTCATGGTACTTCTCAACGGGCCTTCCGGAAGTTCGCTATTCATGATGCAGCATCTAATGGGACAGTAGAAAAGACTTTGTTTGAATAATTGAAATAAAATAAAAAATAAATAAAAAGGATTGCAGTAGACAAAATTATCTTGCAAAAGAAAAGCAAACTTTGAAATTACTGTCAACAAGTCAAAAATGAGTTCATGACTTAGCTTAAAAAATGCCTTCCCTACAAGACTTCTATAACTGTCAAGCCCCTACTCTGTCCATTTCCCATTTTTCATACATGAAACCCTGACACCTTTCTGCTCTCTCAGATTCTGTATCTACCTGGACATTTTAATTCCCACCCACTTCTAGATTTAAGTTCTATCTTAGGCATTTCTGAACACAGACTATTTTTGGTGAAAGAGAAGGATTCATACACTACACATTTCAGCATTAACTGTACTGAAATGGGACACAACTATTATTGAAGGGTAAACTAGGTGAGTTAAAGCTTACTAAGAGCACATAATTGTTCAGTTCAAAGATTTGAAAACAGTGCAATTCCACATTCATCATAAATATGTACCTGAACTTACTGTTCTGCAATCTGATAAATTCTTAGTCTCTGGAAGTCTTGTTAATCACTTCTGACAAATTTAGAACTTACAATTGACAAGAATGGTAATCCCACTAGACTAAAGGCTAAGCTACACCAAGCTATGCAGCAAACTTGACACAGGACCTTCTCTTTGTCTGCACAGATGGACACTCCATTGCACTATAAATTGTTGTTTTCAGATACTTGCATAAACTAAGTCAGTTTCTAGACCCACATGTCCTGGTTTTTACTTAAAAAACAATTCCCCAACCTCCTCTCTGCCATCTTCATCTTTGTCCCCCACTCAACTCTCATATTTCACCTCTTTTTTTAAAAACAAAACAACAACAAAAAAAAAAACAGGAAAACAAAAAGGATTTTCTGGTTCACAATGTCTTTCAGCTTGTCTTAAGAAAAGAAGACTTTAAAACACAAAACTGAATTTGGCAGAAATCAAGCATCTTTTTATGTTCTATAAAATGGAGCCCTGCAAGTAAATTCAATTTGTGGTCCAAGAGATCTAATGTTTCCTTCGAATGCATGGTAGGATAGCTTAAAGTGATTGTAAAATGTGCTCAGTGATGCAAATGCTTAAAACATTATCTACTGCCAGTAGCTGCACCACTGGCAGTAGATTAAAAGCGCAGAAAATTTCTGTCTACTATAGCAGAAAACTGACACTTTATACATGCTTACAACCAGGCAGAAAGACCTAACAAAAAGAATAAAAGCACTTTTAATAAATATAATGATAAAATCAGGTTTTAGATTTTTTTTTTCATATACCAGAATATCTTATCTCACTGCATTGGTGCTGATGAATAAGCAAGTTTTCAATATATATATATTTATTTATTAAGTTGTTAAACCTATCTCTGTCAGAGAAGACCTTTAAAATCTGGAAAAAAAAAAAAGTTCTAAGTTCTATAGGTCTGAAAGCAAAGAAACCATGTTATAACAGACATCTAGCCATTACAACTCTACAGTTCTTAGTTTTGAGTTTCTCAATGCATTAAGTATTTCTGATTGTCTGTAAATGTTTCCATCCAAACTAGTATTAGGTGAAAATTGTGTTGGGGGAACATTTTACTGGGTTCTCTCTTTTTACAGTCACATCTCAGTGCCAGATGAACACGTCTCAGCAACTGCTGACAGACTGGACCCATGAAAGCTGAAACTGCAAAATTTCACAGATCAGTATGGAGCAGTACAGTCATGGTGGGCAAAAATATCAGAATCCACTGATCTAAGCACAATTCAATAATTTAATGGTGAAACCTGAGACATAACCACTGCAAAGGAAAGAAGTTAACTTAGTGATGGATTCCATTGCAGCTTTTTTTCCACATTTCAATCTCATTATACAGAATTGCCCCATATTTATGTACCTGTACAGTCACTGGATTATTTTTTCCCACTGAATTCTCTGAAGCTAAGAGAAATAGAATTGCAGAATCACAGAACCATTTAGGCTGGAAGCATCTTCTTGAGGTCACCTAGTCCAACTCCCTGATCAAGCAGAGTCACCTAGAGCTGGCTGCGGACAGCTTCTCACTGGCTACACAAATGGAGATTCCACAACATCTCTGGCCAGCCTGTGCCAGTGTTTGAACACCCTCACAGTAAAACAGGATTTTCTTTTGTTCAGATGGAATTTCAAGTGTTTGTGTCCACGGCCTCCTGTCCTGTCAGTGGGCACTACTGACAACAGCCTGTCTCCCTCTTCATTCTCTCCTATCAGTAATTTATACACATTACTAAGATCCCCCCCTAGAATCACAGAATCATTCAGGCTGGAGAAGACCTTTAAAATCATCTAGTCCAACCTTTAATCTAGTACTAAACCATGCTATTATGTTCTGCATCTACACATTTCTTGAAGACCTCCAGGGATGGCAACTCAACCACTTCTCTGAACAGCCTGTTCCAATGCCACGCAACCCTTTCAATAAAGAAATTTCTCCTCATATCCAACCTAAATCTCCCCTGGCACAACTTGAGGCTATTTCCCCTCATCTTAACAATTGGTGTGTAGGAGAAGAGCCCAATCCCCACCTCACTACAACCTCTTTAAAGGTAATTGTCGGTACAATAAGGTCTCCCCTGAGCCTTCCTTTCTCCAAGCTAAATAATCCCAGTTCCCTGTGTTGCCCTTCTTTGGGCATGAAAGGTCTCCCCTGAGCCTCCTTTTCTCCAAGCTGAACAGTCTGTTTTCTCAGTCTCTCCTCATGCTTCAGGCCCTTCATCACCTTTGTGGCCCTTCTCTGGACTCACCCCACTAAGTCCATACCTTTCTCATACTAAGAAACCCACAGTAGACATGGCACTCCAGATATCACCTCACCAATGCTGAGTATAAAGAGGATCAACTGCCTTGACCTGCTGGCAGTACTCTTAATGCAGTCCAGGATGCTGTTGGCCTTCTTTGCTGTGAGGTTGCATTGTTGGCTCAGGATGAACTTATTGGCCACTAGGACCCCAACAGCCTTCTCTGCAGAGATACTTTCCACCTGGTTGGCCCCCAGCACATGCTGGCAGGACTTGGCATTGTCCTTTGTTGAAAATCATGAGATTCCTCTCTACCCAATCCTCCAGTCTGTCCAGGTCCCTCTGAATTGCAGCACAACCACATGGTGTATTAGTCACTCCTTCCATTGCCATATTATCTGTAAATTTCCTGCACTGTCCCATCATCCAAGACATTAATGAAGAGGCTGAATAATACTGGCTGCAGCATTGACCCATGAGGTACGCCCCTAGTGATTTGCCTCCAAGTGGACTTTCTGCTATAACATTATTCTCCAGCAATTAAGAATTTTGGCTTTTTTGCTTCAAATACGTAATTTTTAACTTTTCTTTATTCAACAAATTCCATAAACATTAACACATACATTATCAATTAAATAACTTGAGTTATAGCTTTTGTATTTGGCCACCTGCAACCAAAAGAAACTTCTGCAGCAAAATGGAGAGAAAGTCTGAGTACTACAAAGCCTAAAGCCACAGGTGTTTAAAACTGACCATCTAAAGACAGGTTTAAGTCGCTGTGTCCTCAATATGTGACACTAATATCTAAGGATGTTTTCAGACTGTTATCTTTTTACTATTAACGATTCTATGTATATTTTATCACCACTTCATTTTTGACAGAACTAGGTCTCCATAAAGATATACAAATCTGGAAGCAGAGAGAAGGTGCTCGGCAACAAAAACCTCACAAATTGTTAGGACAGCATATTAAAGGCTAAAACATTGCTTTTAGTGTACTATATAAAGTGATTAAGATGGATTTTCTTTTTGATATTAGTATCACAACAAGAAGCCAAAATTGTAAGACCATTTCCTTCTGAAAACAAAGGTGCTGTTAAATTTGGTCTCGAACCACTTTTTCCACAGAACTGGCAGCAAAGCATGTGGCAAACATGCTTGTTGATTCGGACTATATACAGAACCCTTGCCATGAGACCAAAGAATCTTACTATTCATAATCCCACATTTTCATTCATTTAGTTCATGCGTAGTCACTAATGCCTTTTACTTTAAGACCTTTATCAAGAGGAATTCTTGAAGTCAGTGATACGTAGACCAGATTTCTGGTAGTAAGATTTTCTGCACATAAGTCTAGGTTCTCATCAAGGCCTATGTCACTGGAGTTTCAACACCATCAAAGGCTCTTTAAACCAAATAGATTAAAATGTAAGCTCATTTAAAAAAAAAAAAGCAATAGTCGCCAACACCATTCATTGGCCCTTTGGGTTGGGGATGTGAGGGAGAAAAGTAACAAGCCAGAAAACATCCTTGTAAAAAGATTTCTTTTAAATCTTCCATGCCTTGAGTGTTGTCAGGCAGCTCAGCAGGGACGAAACTCAGCAAATGGATTATGCCAGGTCAGCTTCATCAGTACTGAGCAGAGTTCTGATACCAAGGATGAACTGCTCAACAGGTCTTTCTTTGGCTTCATCTAGTTCAAAGAATGGATAATTTCATTTAGTTGAGTCCAATATATGCAATCTGAGTAAGAATAAAAGTAGCAAGTGAGCTACACCTTTGGAGCGAAGGTTACCTAATAACTAGACACATATTGTATAAATCAATTCCTTGTCTGTTTGCTATTTATAGCTGTTAAGTGATTTGATCAATACTGAAGCATGCATTTTGCACATGTATCTAGCTGGGTGTTCTTCTCTACCCACTCAGAGTATTTATAGCTCTGTATGTAGTAGATGTGTTGCAGTACTTCATTAAATGACTTAACACCTCTAAAATGCTGTATGTACAAAAGCTGCTGTCATTTTAAATGAAATAAAATTGTCAGAAACTGCTATTCAAAGCAAAGTCCTCAAGAAAGTGTTTTTTAAAATGTATCATGTTAGACATTTGCTTTGTAGATTATGTTTATCTTCAGTAATTTCTTCTTGTTTATGTTATTAAACATAAATTAAAAATGTAATGCTGTGGAATGTATTAAAACACCCAAATAGGATGCAAAATATCAATGGAAATTGTGACTGAAATATTTGTGAAGAAAAAAAGGAAAGAATTTACACTAAAGATCATACAAATATATAAACACAAATGTATTGAAGACAGGTAAAAATAACACTGAAAAGAACATTTCTCATGTATAATGCCAACTGAGATCGTTTTAAAATCTGTTTATTATTTATGAAGAAACCGTCAAGACTCATGCCTAAAATTAGACTTACTGTATCAGTTATGTTTTAATTCTTGACTGCAACATCCTTTCACCTACCCCTACACTGCACTCTTGTGAGCCAGTCTGGTAATGCAGTAGCTCAAGACTAATTTTTCCAATAGTATGCGTTTTCTTCCATATGGAGATACACAATGGAAGGGGAGTGACATAGCAGCTGCATGCACGAGAAAGAATTCCTTGGTCTTAATTTGCTGCTGCTGCAGGATGCAACAAGAAAGCTAGATTTAGAAGAACTGCAACTGTTCTCTGCTGAACAGCTGCTGTACATCAGGATGACTAAATACTAATTTAGCATATAAAACTGACAGGAAACAAAAAAGTCAAGGTGGCTTTTAACACCATATTATGGTTCAATAATAATTGCTATTGGATAATCATGAAAAATAAGTATTTAGATTGTTTTTTTTTTTTAATGGAAATAATCTACCATAACTCATGTAGTCCCACCTCTTGGCTGTAACAGGAATCAACGTATGCAACTTCTTCACAGCAACGTGTGTTTCTTAGTTTAAGCAGATCTAGGCTTATCCTGCCTAAGATGATTGTGTCCACATTAGTGTACTTCTGAACCAAATCTGGCAAACTACTATAAACCTGCAGGACGTTACCTGGACCATGCAGACATTTGCAATCTTATAATCATTTTTAAGGTAATACCAATAACTTAAAATATTTAAAAACATGTATAATAATATCTCTACTGCTCTGTCAAGAAATAAACATTTGGAAAGTCTGTCCGAGGTCATTTAACTAATTTTCAGTTATACAAATTGCACACTTATTTGAATATGTTATGCAAAGTAGTGAAAATAAGTAGTACGGAAAAAAAGGAAGAAACTGATGGAAGATCACATTCGGTAGATAAAACTACAACGGCAGCAATCCATATGCATATCTAACAATGGAAACTCTAGCTGCAGTCCTTTCTGCAATGTCACAAACGGTTGCTGTGGCACTAACAATGCCATTAATCCAAAACTGAAAGCAGGGAGTGTCTGAAAACTCCAAGTCCAGCCTCCAGCATCTCTAGTGTTAAACTTCTAATGTTAAAATTTATTTCCAAGACTGTGTTTCTCACACATAAATCATATTCTCTCAGTCCCCTTTTCTGCCTCCCACCCAGCTGCACCTCCACCCACCGTACTTCGAGGCTGTACTGTTTGTGCAAGGTAATGTTCATCGCTGCATATAGTAAAATGATTCTACCTTCTGTTACCCAACAGTGTTTCTTTTTCCACTCCATATCATTAATAGTTAGTCACAGAGCTATTATTCAGTCTCTGAACTCCTAAAATGAAATATCACTGATAGGTTTATATCCTTGGCAACCACACAATATAGAGAACTGTATTTTGCTCAGCTGTATCATCACGTTCCTACTTCTGCTTGCAAACAGACTCTTGTTATTGTTGTTGTTAAATAATGTGTGTCAACAAGAAGCTTCAACAAGATATTTCATACCAGTTAATATTTAAAATATTTCTTTACATCCCCAGCGATATCACTAGTTTGAGTTACCACAGTTGTTCAGCCCAGAAGTAGATCTCTCTGCCAGTTAGTATAAGACAAGTACCTATAAAGCACTGATATTAATATGCAGATGATTTCTGAAGTATATGTATACATACATATATGGTTTTTCCTTAAATAATACCACATCTTTATCTGCAAAATCGTGGCAAATAAGTGAATTGTCTAAAATATTTTATCACATAATACACACTATTCCTTAAACGTAAATGCTACTTTCTATGTTAAAGTTTTTGTATTTACAATATTTTGCTCAAATCTCTCTCCATGCCCACATTAGGGAGCACTCCAAATAGAAGATTGTGAAAACCTTTATAGCAAATTAAATTGATTTATTAGTCAGTATGAAATTTTGTATTACTATAAAAAAAAGTCAGGTGCAGGATATGCAACTACTTGAAAAGAGAATGTATCTAACTTTATATACATGTTTGTATTAGCATACTTTCACAAAATTAACCAATGGTTGTTATAAGACTGCCATTTGTTATACTAAGCATGAACCGGATTCAGTCAAGACAACTGGTCTTTCAGTATAGATCCAACCTGGCTACACCCTCCATCCTCTATCATTTATCATTTATCCCTTTCCTAGCACAGGTATCTGTTTTCAGAAGTGCAGAAAGTCATCAGGTCAGAGAATATTGAAGTGACATTGGTAGTTAAAGCTAGGATCATTATAAGCAAATTATCCATTCAACAAAGAAAATACATATACTGTTCAAAACCCTTATCTTCTTTCTGGATTCCCCCCCCCCCCTCCTTTTTTTTGGCCAGTATTAGCAGTGAAGTGCTTACAGTTCTACATTCCTTTTAGACTGACCATGCTTCAGAAGCGCTATAAGCAAACACACACACACACACAAACCCCCACCCCCCCCAACCCCGAAATACATCAAAACACCTTAAGACAACCAAGACAACCAATATCACAACATACATGGGAAGCTTTTCTTCATACAGTACTATAGCAACACCTTGTTCCATGCACAGAGCTAGCTGGTATGACCTACTTCCCTTTTCCATATATACAATGGTGTTCAAAAAGCCTTTAAAAAATCACTTACACTCATTACAAAATATGACCATTTCCCACAATTTGGCCCACCTTTCGTCAGTCTTTCACCAGAGCCTCACTTTCTTAAAGCCTTCCAAAAGACAGTCACAGCCACCGCGTCTTACTATTACAAATAGTTTAACCCCAAAACAGAGATAAAGAATTATTCAAATTTTGAATAAAAGAGGTAAGAACTACTGGGACTACTACTGTTCCATCAGGCTATAAAGACAGTCAGAAAAAGTCCATTACCCACTTTATCCAAGCATATCATCAACTTAGCACAAGGAGTTTTTCTGTTCCGCTGTGAGGTAGCCTGTTGCTTATGTGGTATAATCACATTTTCTTTTACCTTCATATGGAAAAATGAGTATTTTTCACTAAATTTGAACCTGACAGTGTAAGTTGACAGTTCTTTCAGAGGAAGGAAGGCAGAAATGTGGGAGCAGGTATGGCAGAGTTTCTTGAGAATGAGAGGGTAAAGTCACAGGCTTCTGAAGGGAAATCATGGTAGTATTGGACTAAAACATGCAGGAAAGTACTGAATGTTTAAGCCAGAGTGTATGCAATTTTTTATTTTTATTTTTTTACACAAAGAAGATTGAATGATAGAGAGGGGACAAATACAACTATCATACTATATGCTGCATCCACTTCTATCAAAAAGATGTTCTCGGGTAAATTATGCATCTTATATGCCAACCTCTTCAAAAATGTGCTTCTCTTAATAATTCGCCTACAGAAAGTATGGTTTTGGACTTGAAAGGGAGATATTTTATAATGCCTTCAGCTGAATGTGTCTACTGAATATAGATACATACACTAGAAATAATGGGTTGCCCAGGGTGGCATCACCATCCCTGGTGGTGTTCAAGGAAAGGTTGGACCTCGTGCGTAGGGACATGGTTTAGTGGGTGACACTGCAGTAGGGTGATGGTTGGACCAGATGATCTTGAAGGTCTTTTCCAACCTTAATGATTCTATAATTCTATAACCATGCATATGGTTACACAGTGCACGTGGACGCACTGTTATCAACATTTCCTTTCGCCCTTCATTGGAATTACTATTTTGAGTGTTAAAAAGTCTCTCTTTCCAGTTATCTGTACTGAAGATAGAAAACAAAAAAAGAAAAATATTGCTTTTGTTAGCAAATACTTTGTTATAATTTTATAGTTATCTTTTGCTTTAGTTAGTTGTTATTACCAATGGAGATTATTCTTAGTCTTTCCTAGTGACGTTGTATTTGTCACTATTCTGGGCATTAATCCAAGTCCAAAGATAGGAATGAAAATTATAGGCTCTTCCTACATAGCTTTCCTTTTTAGCAACTTCATGCAGGCTCCACATTAGCAACTTTAACTTCTCTCAGATTTCTTCCTACATAAGTCACTCTACAAATGGATCAAAAGTGAAATAAATTCAGCTGACAGCTGTAAGGGAATTTGTTCTGTAATTTCTTACTTAAAATAGACTTTTCTTTTCCCCAAATCCAACTAAAGCTAACAGATTGTTTTTGTTTTCCTATAGTAATTTCTATAGTATCCATCACATTAATATCTAAGGGAAAACATTAAAAGAACTTTCATCACAACAGTTCTGTAAGATGGAAAATATTATTTTCATCATTTTAGTGGTAGGGAATTCATGCACAGAGAAACTGTACTTCGTGTTCAACATCATGTGAGAAGATTATGCTGAAATCAGGAATATCTGCCTGAAAATACAATCTGTCTCCCTCCTAATTCTTTCAGAGTTTTGGGAAATATTGCTATGTATTTTTACTTCTGTTCCAAAAGGCTAATTATGTGGAATGCTAAACACAACTTTTTGATTTGATCTAATTCATCACACTACCCCAATGGCTAGGAGCCCCAGTCATGGGTCAGGATTCATTCTGTCAAATATTAACAAATTAAAAAGTTGTAAAAGTTAAAAATACTAAATATTAACTTAAATCCAACAATTAAATTTAATTCACTCCTAGTCTGAATTAATTGACTGCAAGTCTATTTTGAAGCAGGAGACAGCACTAAGATGTCACTGATACCATCTGTCTTTTATGCAGAGAGACTTGTAAGGCACATCCACATCCTACTGGTAATAGAAAATCTCTGTATTCCAGTATATGGAGCCCATACACAGCAGTAGGAGTATGTGTGACAAAACATTGCTCTATGTCTACCAAATCCCTTGGATTATGTACCATAGATTCTTTAGAAAGGATGTAATATTTCACTGAAGTTAAAATCTACATATTAACAACACATTGGAAATTTGCTAGACTTTTTTCTTACTTTCTGCTCAGAGCCTTCCTTTCTTTACTTCTCCTTATTTATAATAATGAAAAAAATAAGGAAAACATATTTGCATGCAGCTCTTCAACACCAATTTAAAATAAAATTAAGAAAAGTTTCCATAAAGTTCTTGGTTGCCTTTCACAATGAAATGTACTCGTTTAGGGTTAAAATATGCAATCAGATATGATTACAAATTGAACGGTGATTGGGAAGCACTTAGTCACCTAACCAAGATAAAACTTTATGAGTGGCAAATCAGAAAATACTTCTGAAAGAAAAATCTGAGAGGCTGCAAACACAATCAAAAGAGAAACTAAATTGCAGGGAAGTCATTAGAAAAATAACATTTGACAAGCCCAACTGCCTCCTACTTATTTTTGTCCTACCATTTCAAAACCATCACTTCCCACAGTCCATTTCTACTTTTCTCCATCTTTCCTCCTTCCCCTTGCTAGCCCTTCTGCAAAACAAAAGCTAACTGTTCTCTCTCTCAAAACACAGTCTTTTTACTTACTAACCCCCTCCAAACTTGCATTACTGTAGAACTTACTATGGGACTTTACAGATACAAACAACTCCATCAGATATACAAGTAACCAAAACACACAAGTGTAGTAAAAGAATCCCTTACATCCTGCTGGTGCATGTAACTGATTATGTCTTATACTATATTCATACAATATCAAAGCTTTTAGAAGTTACACCATTGACTTCACTGTGCCCAAGGTTTAATTGTTAATATTCTATCTATAAGACAGATTTTAAAATAACAAACAAAAACTTATGTGGCGTTAACAGTTTCCAAAAGTACAGTAAAAATGTTCAATAACTTCATACATCGTAAATAAACTATAATGTATCTTGCACTTGCAACGTTTTACTCTGTAAATACTTACTTGGCTTGACTCAAACACCAACTTTCTTCATCAGATTTGCCATCTCCTTGCCCTCTGCACAGAAACAAAGAGAAAGATGAGCTTGCAAATGATTAAGACTCAGAAACGGACGAACAGCTGTAAGGCGCGCAAAGTTAGTAAGATTGTTATGAACAAGCTAACAAAAGGAGTTTGACTAACGCCTGACACAATTAACACTTACTGTACCTCATTTTTGTCATGTACTTATAACGTGCCACTTGCTATTAAAAGAAAAAAAAAGTATTGGAACAGCATCACTTTATTTTTATTTCCATCTTTGACAAATCCTTTTGAGGATGTTAAAAGTACCCTCAATTGATTCTGAGTTCAGGTGCTCTTTTCACCTTTTGTTTTCAATTGCCTTTGTGCTTGCTAAAAAAATAAATAAATAAATAAAAAATAAAAATAAAAAATCCTGTAGGGCCTGTATAAGCAATAACTGAAGTAAGCGAGAATCCTGACACTGATTTCAGCTCTTATCAGCTACCACCTACACTAAGTTACACATGTCGATAGGCTGGAGAGGTTCGTTAGCCCTTTGCAGTACACAACTAAAAGAAGTCAAACATTGCCCCCTAGTGTCTGAAGGGCAAAGCACGTCGTTTACGAACTGCTGACATTTAACATTAAAGCCTTTCTATCTTGACAATACAGTCTTTCAACGGGAATTTGCAGAAGCTTGGAAGACTGCGGCGATGCATAATCACGTATTAAGGAGCATAATTCTCCTTAACCCCTGCTGGATGAGCACATCACGACACAGCTCAGGAAGGAGCTTGATGAGTATATAGCTACATGAGTAAAAAACACTAGTTTCTGCAAAGTGGAATTTAAAATATTAGCTAATAATGAATATTGTGTACTAGGGAAGCAAGAGAGATATATGTCAACATATAAGAAAAATGGGTATTCTTAAAGCACATTGTCTTCTTAACTAGAAGAAAAATACTGAGTAAAGTGACCTTAGTTTTCCAAATGAGACCACAGTTCATCATATTGAAGGCATCAGTTTAAGCTACTACAAGTATACATTCAGTTTACAATTCATTTCAGAAAACACAGAAGAGATATTCCCTGAAATGCAAGGGAATCATGTAGTCACTTAGTATTTGTTTTGAAGACATTAAAAATTAAGGCATAGAAAGATGGGGCCAAAGCTAGTAACAGAAATTAATACAGTAACGCCAATTTCAATCCTTTGTAAATAAAAGTAAGTAAATGCTGATCAAAGCAACAGATTTTATTTTTGTACAGGATCTGTTAAGGCACTGGAGGAATACAATAGTAAAGGCTGCAGCGTCATACTTCACTTCATGTTGCCAGCAAAGCAAAAACATCCAGCAGAATACCAGCAGTTGCATACTGCCAGTTCAGAAAGAGAACGAAAGGAATTAAGCTAACTAGCTGGTAACTGTGCTGCCATTATATTCAGCATAAATCAAAACTATGCACACAACAAAGAAGTTTCACCCACTTAACAAAAACATCCTTTATACAAAAATATGTGCCAGCCAAACATGCATCTCTGCCCTTACTTTTCCCAGCTACAGATGCTATGACTTTAACGAGATGGAAAGAAATGGTGAGTTTCCCTTTCAAACTTACCACATGACATAGTATGTAAAACTTGTACATCATTTAAATTAAATGAACAGTATTTTGCCACAGCTAACAAGTAAAGCAGATCCTGTTGTAGTTCTTGAGATGTTTTCCCCCCTCCAGACACTTGGTTTGACTACAACAGTGCAGGTCGTGCTATACCTCACGTAGAAAATTTCTATTATCACAGAAGTCTGAAGACCCAATACCAACAATGAGAACCATTAACCAAAAATTACCAATGCTGCCTACACAAGACATTTTACCTCTGTTTTAAGGTCTTTCCTATATTTCACCAAAACAGATTGATTATAGAAGCTATAACTCAAGGAGAGGAAAAGCTTTACAGGCAGATTCCAGCTCAGATGTTTGTCCACTAACTTCACAAAAACTACAGGTTCACATGAGGGCCAGATTAGAACTTTTAAGAGAGCACATAAATGTTTTCCTCAAACAATAATTCTTTTAAGTACTTTCTCTAAAACTTTAAACTGCTAATGCTCCAAGAGACCAGGTGCTCAGTGTTTAAGCTAGTCAACCGGGCAAAACAAGCAGTCTGCTTACACCTGGAGGATGAGGAGGTCATGTTCCCTGTTAGTTCTGAGCCTTTTTGTACGGGTGTCTCATTAAGAGGGACAATTTTCATTCCATTTTGCTTGGACACATCACAAAGGCTCATTTCCCAGCAAAATCTTTTTTAACAGTGGTCCATAATCACTTGTAGTAGCACACTATTAGGTATCTAAATTAACTTAGTGTTAAGAACAGCAGCTCTTTTTTAAATATGTTTGACTCATGGACAATGACACTACTAAAAAGTAAAAGGTCACCAACCTTTTCAGGAAGGATAAATGAGTTTGACATTAAAGTATCATTATAACAATCACTCCCTACAAAAAAAAAAAAAAAAAAAAGCTCTTACTTTTAATTCAGTCATTCATTTAAAGCAAGAGATGAAAGAGAAATTTCATTTCCTGTTATGTTTGTCAATTCTCATCACATGGCTTTGCTTTTTCTATGCCAGCTTTGTGTCTGATTTTTCTTTCTTACATTTTCTCTCTTATATTTTCAGATGATCTACAGCACATCCTTGGAGTACACAAGCAACTTAAGAGTATTCAGTTTTCTCTGTTTATTAATGCCTTTCTTGCTTTAATACATTTAATGCTTATGAATGACTATTTTTATTGACATTTAAAAATTTAGACCTCAAGTAGTAATATTACTAAAGCAAAAGCTGTAGCAATTCAGGCTTCTCCACAAAGCTCTGCCAACAAAGCTCAATGGCATCGCATCCTATCATTGATAGCTGTTTCTACTACTTTGCCCAGTGGAGATGTCAGGCATACTGGTATGTAGTTTCCTGCATCATTCCTGGAGTCTTTTTAGGCAGCCATCTTGGCCATTTTCCAATACCAGTTAGTACCACTCTTATTAAGCAGAAGCTCACCACTTGCTGTCCCTGGGGTACAAATTAATTTAGGATTCCAAGATGACTACATTTCATAATTTCAAATCATTATTACTTATCTTTTCCATTCGCTCTATGATAATTCAGTTTGAGGCATATTCTCTGCCTTGTCTTCCATATGGAAAGAGCTCTGCCATGGAAATCTTTCAAAAAATACTCCCCAGTGGAAAAAATAAAAATAAAAAAAAAACCTTTTTCTGTTATGTCTTTATCATGATTGTTCTTTCTCCCCTCTCTCTCCCCATCCCAAACCTCGATTCTACGTAGGTCTTAAGGATTCTCTTGCAGGGTTTCTGCTTATAAACATCAGTATTATTAATATTCCTTTTTGCTGGTTGCTCCCCTATCTCATTTTTTAGCTCACCTTTATGTGTTTTCACATTTAACTTGAAGGTGTATGATCCCGTCTCTTTGGACACAACTTTCTTGTGTGCTTCTGTATGGAAGATGCCTTCTTTTTTAGATAAGTACCCTGCGCTTGTGGTTTAGGTATGCTGGCATCCTTCAGAGCACGGCCCTCCACAACCACGGGGTAAACAGTTGTGCAAAATGTCCTGCAGCAAGGTCCTAAAGAACATAATGCAAACATCGGATTATGGACTTCTGGTGAATCCAGTAATTTTTCACAGTGAACTTTTACTCTCATTGTGAAGACAAAAGCTAGTATTAAGCTTTTCATACAATAAGCACATCCCAAAGCACAACAACAAAGCACAGAGCAATCCAAGTGACCAGAGACTAGTCTCATAGCACAGGAAAAAGACCCTCTACACCATTAACTGTGGAAAAAACAATTCCTTTCCCTAATTCACTGCTAATATGCTGAATGAAAGCTTGCAAGTTGACAAATATTTCTCCAAATCATGCCAATATGACTGATATAACTGAAACTCTGGGACTCTTAAAAAGTGGGTGTCACACTTGGGCATTGGTCCCCTCACACATTAAGAGCTGCGTGGTAGGACCTCGACTTAATTGGCACCAAATAAATGCCTGAGGAATGTATCTGATTAACAACAGGGAGAAACAGGAGAAAGCATTTGCACAAAACAGAAATTATTTTCTGAGGTAATAAATGCATACTCCAAACTGGAATTAAAATAAAATCACCAAACTCAGAAGGACTATTGTACAGCATGTGGGTGTTGGATAAAAAGGCTTTGTGTGGAAGTTGCTACATTACTTAACAAACATACAGAGTCTGGCTGAACAGCATCATAAAAACCTACCATATTTATAAGGCTTTATTACAGTCTGCCTTAAAACAGCTTCAGCTTCTTTCCTTGTTTAAACACAGAATTCTTTGTAAAGACCAAGGGAGAAAAAAAAGAAGAAAAAAAAAAAAAAGCATTGCTACTAAATCACAGGAACTTTCTTTGTACCTTAGGCCTCTAAAATTTTCTCTGCTGAGTCATGTCATCTGACTGGTCACACAAGAATACATGTCAGATTGTAACTTGTCATGCAGTTGATTAGAGATTTCTTTTGAAGGAACTGAAGCTAATGTGCTTAAGCTATTGAACAAAAATGTCATATACGCTCTTTATGTTCATTTTGTTCTTCACATTAAATCACATGCATCATAGAATCTTTAAGGACAAAATGACTGATGCACAGCAGATGCACTCCTTTAACCACTGCAACTCGCCCTAGCAAAACATTATTAAATATGTGTTCTTAAGACTGTATAAAGCAAATTAGCATGCTCTGTTTTCTGCTGATATGTAGTGCATGTTTTATAGTTGTTCTCAGTGTTTTTTAACTTAATGATTTAATCGTTTAAAATCTTGCATCCAAATTCTGTTGATGGGGCTCTGCAGTCATTGCCGTAAATTCCCAAATTTATTTTTTGACCCTCATGAGCTATATTTTGCCTCCAGTAATTCTTCACAGAATTAATGAATATCTGTAATTACTTCTTATTGTTGTTTACTACTTCATATATGCTTTTGCTTAAGATACACGTTTGTGTTTTTTTTGTTTTTGTTTTCTGAATGCTGACAAAATATGTTTCATCTGGAGGCTGCCTGGTCTCAGCTCACAATAAGTGAGGTAATTAGAGATTCTGAGTTTTCAGACCAGTAATTTTACCTCTTTTAATTAGGGGTCAGCCTGTGACCCCAGTACATTCTGTACCTGGCTTACCCTCCTTTTGCTGACTTAGCATTCTTTCAAGAAACTTACCTCACCTGAGGAGAAAAAATAATGAATACAGCAGCAGGACCTAGTAAATAACCCTTATATTGAAAACTACATACAAAAAAACAGCTTTGACAGTGGAGCTGCTTTCAGCTACGCACCCTACACAGAAAGCTCTATATATGCATTCAGGGTTAAAAAAATATGTAAGAAATTGCGAACTTGGAGTGTCCTAAGTTCAAGGGAGAGGAGCTTACTTTCTGGGCCGCGTTTCAAATTGAGGAGGCGCTGAAGGAGGGCCCTCCTGCTGGGTCTGCGGGCAGGAGTCAGGCTGAGGGGCTCTACGCCACTCGGAGCGGTGGTAGGCGGCCGCCTGAGGGGAGCCCGCACCGCCCCCCCACAGGCTGCCCCACGGCCCCGGGAGGAGGGGGAGGACTCGCCCGTCCCTGCCTCTCCCGGGCTCTGGGAGGGCTCAGGGAGCGGTGGCGAACTGCAGCAGCTCGGCGGCAACGTGAAGAAGGCACCGCGTCCCCCCGGCGATGGAGCGTGGCGGGCCGGAGCTGCCGGCGGCCGCTGCCCCGCAGGTGAGCCCAGTGGCGCCGGGGAGGGTGAGGTGAGGTGAGGTGAGAGGGCGTTCTCTTCTCGTCTCCCTCAGCCCCTCGTCGTGGGGCGCCTGGGGGGGGTCGCGGCCGCTTTTGCTGTTACATGCCTCCCCGGAGGGCACTGACAGTGGCTGTGGATTTCTCACCTCGGTTGAATTCTCCTCTACCTCATGTGAGAAAGAACTGAGTCCTAAGTACGAAACGGAGTTAAGAAAAAAGAAAGCTAGCGGATGGGTCTTATTCATGTAAGAGAGCAGAACCGTGACCACTTGACACAGCTGTAATAGCGTCTCGCTCCAGAGCTCAAGCACCTGGTGTCCTGGTGGGTCCATTGCCATCACTGTGACCCCAGCTGTGCTGTGTCTGCAGCTGGTTCTGCTGCTCTCTGGGGAAGCCCCACCAAGAGTCCATCTGTGTGGTGGGGGGCAAGACTCATGAAAGAATCTGTGAGATGTACAGCAAGCGTTGTGTTCATTTTCTAGTAATGACTGAAATGAGGGAAACAGACTCTTCTGTTCAGTACAATTCCACATGTGCTGTGCAAAAGGCGTTAAAGTTTCATGAGAGAATAACAGTGATGCTCCTGCTGCACGAATCAGTGGTGAACTAAAATGGACCAGTCGTAATTCTACAACAGAAAGAGCAGGGGAAGGATGTTAACTCTAAAACTAGCTATAGTGTGGAGAGGATAACTAGGAAATTATGGTTGGTCTTTCTGTGATGATGTAAATATTTTTGTGGCACCAAGTGGATATATCTAGTGGCAGATTCAGAACAAAGAAGAGTATCTGTCTCTACATACGATGCACACTTAAGACATGGAGCTTGTGGCCACAGGACAGTGGAGCTGCTAAAAAATTTATATGGCTTTAAAAAAGGGCAAAAAAAAATTTATATGGCTTTAAAGCCATATAAAAGCTGCTAAAAAATTTATATGGCTTTAAAAAAGGGCAAAACTTAAAAAAGGAGCAATCCATTGAGGAATATAACACAACAAGAACATGCCTGGCTCAGGAAGACCAGGATACACAAAATGTTGAAAGCTGGGACAAGATACTCTTTCTGTGCACCTTCCATTGATTACTACCACAAAGGGGATACCAGGCAATATTTGCAGTACTACTATTCTTATGTTACTATTGCTAAAGGATTAAAGGTTCCAATTAAATAACTAACCCTCCTTGAGATACTCTTACACATGTCATCTTATACCACTGGCTACAGACTATTTGGATTTATCAGTTTTTTAGTTTTTTTTCCAGGAGTGTTAGTAGCAAGCATCTGAATTTGCACTTAGCTGCTATATACGTTAAATAGGCTCCTGCATCCATGAAATAGTGACTTTATTTTCATGGTAAGTATACGATGTTTTTCTTCTGTAGAAAAAAAAAAAAAAAGCAGACATTTTCTTCATTGAATGCATGTTCCTTTTTTAATTATATGACTTCATTTCAAATACTAGCATTCTAATGAAAGATTCTAAAAAGTTCTCTGGCAGTAAATGGTGAATAAATAGAGGACCACAACATGCTTGTAAGGAGATTTATTTTTATTTTTTTAAGATAGAACGTAAATCATTGAAGCCACTAGCTACAAATGTGTGCCTCAAACTCTACTTTGTACCAGACTTTTCCACAGAAACCTTGTGAGGCTAGCCAATGTCATTCTCTAGTCATAACGCACTAAACCATTCAAAGACATAGAAATATTGAAAATTCTGGGTAAAACCTTAAATTCAAACATCACCAGGTGTTGGCATACTTTACTAGTAACTTGAAATTGATTTTGTTCCCCTTGGCTCAGGGGCCTGTTTTTACTGACCAGTCAGATTAGCCAAAATATTTTCAAAACTGCTTGTTCCAAAGGCAGAAATATTAATCATGACTAAAAAGCTCTCTAACAGCCTACCTCTCAGTTTATATAGATCTCTGTTCTTCCACTTACATTTTTTCAGAGAAGAATTAATTACAGAAGATTATTGGTCAGGCTTATAAAGGAATTATATGTTTAACACCCCTTTGATTTCTCACTGGGGAAAAAAAAAAAGATTTAATTATCAAAATACCTCTACAAATCTGAGTCTATGAAAGCTTTTTTTTTTTTTTTTGAATCAGCTATATTAAATGTATAATCCTTGTTCTCACCTATCTTTAATTCCTTCATTGTCTTCTTGAAACAGATAGAAACAGATGACCAAACAGCTCTGGTTAGTAAGTCCAGGAATAAAGGAGGAAACAGTAATCTGGCATCGGCTGGATTTAACATTATCAACTCCATCATAGGATCAGGCATTATAGGTAAGTGTATTTTTTTTATTATTCAGCCTTGTTTATACATGCATGACTACTCAGTGTAGAGAAAAAAATGCTGTCTTCTTATTTTCTGGTGCTGTTGCTGAAGATTTTTTTCTACTTTTTTCTTTTATTATGTGAAAATCCAGTGTTTTCAGCTGAGATCAGGTCTCACTGTAGTAAGTACCCTTCAGCCTCTTTTGCCATAATGACCGGAGTACTGGTTGAGCAGGTGCTGACTCAGCTTTGTGGCTAAGCAGCCCTTGGTCTACTAAAAATAATCACATCGATTAAGCGTGATGGTCCAATTTGGAATATTGAAAGAATTTATTTTAATCTGAATATTTCATTATTTTGGTCATCACAAATAAATATTTGTAAACATTCAAAAACATTGTTTTCTTGCTTACAGGGTTGCCATATTCAATGAAAGAAGCTGGTTTTCCCTTAGGCGTACTTCTTCTGTTTGGAGTTGCCTATATCACAGGTACTGTAAAAGCAGTTTGTTGTGAAGTGAAAATCAGTCTTGCAAAGTTTAGATGACTTTGAGCTTCATGATAGCTTAATCATGTTTGTGACTTAATAAAAATGAGGAATTTTTTCTCACCTCACCAATCCCCTGAGCAGATTAGTAAAAGTAGAGAATTATACTGTACAACATATAAAGCTGCTTTTTGTGTGCCTTTTATTTGATGAGGCCTAGTTTCTTGGACTAGGTCATGGTGACATTTGGAAGAATAGCTCTTATTTGTGTCTCATAATCACCTGTTTTAGTCTGCCGTTTTTCATCTAAGACACTGATCCTTGAGTGGATAGTATATTACTCAAATGTACCGCAGAATTAAACTCTCTGGGTGTACTATGATTTTGAATATTTTAATATTATTCATCAAAAAATCATTGATTTACCTTCCAAAAGAAATTGTAAAGACTGAAAGTTTCATAACTTTAGTCATTCCTAGAAGATAATAAACACTGATACTGTTCACAGAAAGGAACTGTTCCTATCGCAGCATAGATTACAAGCTAAGTGAAAGCCAGATGAGGAATAGACGAGGTCTAGCTACTATCTGTCAAGACATCTACTCTAAGGTAATAAATTCTGCGCTATAACTAATCCAGACTGGAAAATCCCATGGTGCTCAAATGATTGCTAAAGGATAGTTTCAAATAACAGCAACATTTTATACTGTTCTTCATAAAAGGTTGGGGTTCTGTCTCAGAGTAATTCCATCTGTGACATCAGCTCTGTCTCAAGGCATATTGCTTCATACAAGAGAGTGGTTCCATCTGTGGTTTTCAAGATAAATTGACACTGACATTCTTCATGTTTTAGCCTCTAAGAGGATATAACCAAACATTACATTTAGTTTATATACCTCTGTGTTGTTAATTAATTTTCCATTTTTGGTGCTTTTGACAGTTTTCCCTTGAACTATACTGGATACTAATTAAAATGAGTCTGTTTCTGCTTTCCCTTATTGGGAAAAGTGGAATTCCCTTACCATATGAGCCTACAGCTCCAGATATTGGTGGATTTAAATTCTTTCTGAAAAGATTTCTCATTACTGTTTTTCCCAATGCTGCAGTTTTCCCTTACAGACTTTTTTTTTTTAAGGAGTAGAAAAGAACAGTACCTGCTAGTTGGTTCATGCTGTCTTTAAAAATTTTATTTTTTAACAGATTATTCCATTATATTACTGATAAAAGGAGGAAATCTGTCTAGTACCAACACCTATCAAGAGCTGGTCAGAAAAACATATGGTCTTATAGGTTATCTAATTCTTTCAACTCTTCAATTTTTATATCCATTTATTGGTAAGATCACATAAAATATAAATTTTCATTTTTTATAAATAATAAGCTTTTCCATGTTACCTTATTCTTTCACTTCTTAAATATTAAGGACTCTGTAAAGAGTAAACTGTATATGCCTCTTTCCTTAAATAAATAATTGTTGAGTAGTGAAGAATGACTGGAAAAGAATTCAATGAATCTGAGGACCAGAATAATAGAAATGAAGTGAAATGTAATAACACAGAAATCTGGGATCACACACTTAAAAATTAACGACAAAAGTAGCTATGAGAAATAAAAAGAGGGGAGACTTCTAGAATGAGGAATCTGATATGCACTGTTTCATACAGGACTGCAGGAGGTAAGGATACCAAGAGACTGGATTTGGTGGCTACAGAGTCCCAGAGCAAAATTTTCCCTTTGGGATTAATCAATCTGAAGTCATTTTAAAGTCATTTTAGGTAGACAAGATTTTTAAGGGAGTCAGGTTAGTGTTACTGTGGGCAACAGCTTTGCACCTTCATATGAATTGCTTTATCAAGCTTCATTCTTTAAACTGAAAGTATGAATTACCTATGAAAATATTGATTCATTACCATTGACTTAAGAGTGTAATTATTACTTCAGAGAGAATGTGGAAAAGAATTGTAGAGATTTCAGTTCCTACCTTGGAACTAGTTTTGCAAATGTACGTGCTTGAATTTGTTTCCATATATAGTGTATATGCACACGTACTTCCAGTGTAGAATAAGATACAAATGAAATATGAGTATTAAAGTCACAGCTCTTATTAATGAGAGGAAGGAATGGAAGTCCATATTTGCTATCTTCATCTTTTCTCCTTTCTTCTGGTTGAAAGATTTCAGACTTCTACATGAGCTAGGAGGTCCTGTGCATTTGATTCCAGGACTGATTATTTTATTAACGCAGGAACATAACTAAATTGAAACAGGAGTTTGAAAATAAACTGACAAAAAATTGAAGTTGGAAATGAACAAGGCAATTCTAAAAGCCTTTTTTAGTCCCTTCTGAATTAAGTTTATGTGAGAAAACAGCACAGTGTCCTTGCTTATCTGATTGGATTCTTTCGCAGGTAGTACATTTTTAAAATAAATAAAGGAGACTTAAAACATCTGTTTTAAGCCTGAATCTTAAAAGTTGTTAGGTGCTAGCTAGAATTCGTACAAGAGGGATAGTGACATAATCCTGAGGTCTACAGAATACATGTATTTAAATATTTATCAAATGTTCTCTATTTTATTTGTACTAACAAATTTTTATTTTCTTTAAGCTATGATTAGTTACAACATAATAACTGGAGACACTTTAACTAAAGTTTTTTTGAGAATTCCTGGAGGTAAGATGCATTTTAAAATTTCAGAATGGGAAAGATTTATTAGGTAGAAATGCAGTGTATTTGGGGTTTATACTGTGTCAGACTGAAGTAATATCTACCTATTACTTTGGGTCTGAATTACCCTTAAATATTAAGTTAAGAATTTAAATCATGTTTGTAAGAGTACTTTTTAAACAAAAAGAAACTCAAAACTATAAATCCTATAAGTCCTTGGGTCGTTGGACTCTGTCAGTGAAGACTAAGTGCATCAATGAAATACTAAGCAAATAGAAGTCTTTCATAGCGATATGATTGCAATGGGTTTTTTGTCATATTTTTGAATGTGCTACATTTGAATACTAAAACTTCAGTGAATAATTCTGAATGACTTGCACATGATATAATGGATTTAATTCTTACTTAAGCATATCTGTATAGCTGGTCATAAACTGCATATATAACTTCCAGTTCTGTTAGATATTCACTGTAAAAACTTTTAAAGATCTTAACTCATGCACTTCTTACTCTTCTGCTGCTGTAAGTTTTCACAGCGGAATCAGTGGAGCCTATTTGTGTGCGTTTGTCATCTTTTTCATCACAAAGCCAGCTAAACTTAAACGCTTTTCTCTGGCAAAGTAGACTGAAAAGAGCAAGTCTGGAGTGAAGTGGAAATTAGTTTTTGCACGCACTGTTTGCTTTCCTTAGTGAGATTATAATTTTCGGACGGTGAAGCCTGCAACATGTGGGATTCAGTTTTAATTCTCACACTCTGTTCAGGTTGATAGTGAAATAATATCTAATAATATCTAATAATCATATGACTTCTTTAATGGGAGGAACCAACAGCATGTCACATCATTTCACCTGCCTGTGAAGACTGGGGGAAAGGCATTATGATGTTCCAAAGGATAAAGGAACTGTACACCATCTTTTCATGTCAACTGCCACTCACTTTCCAGCCAAAATTATTCAGCAAGCTGATTGAAATACATGATTCATGGTAATTTGACTAAAAGTGAGATGTTTCATATCAAGTTGCTGTTGGCTTGGAAAAAAACACCAGTTATGCAAAAAAATTCCATTGATTGCAGAGGTTGTTATATTGTTGCCTCTATGTGGTAATCTGTATTTTTCAATTGGAAGTCAGGTGACAACAAGAAAAGAGGTGCTCAAATGAACCACTCAGCATGAACTTTAGGATTGTTCTTTAAGAATTCATGTATCTTCAACAGAACAGTAATTGATCTCAACACTGTCAAAAAATCCTCAGCAGTGAAGAGCAGAAAGAAACATGGTTTTACTTGCAGTCTACCAACATTGACCCAGGCACGATGAAAGAAATTAATGCTAACCTATGTATTCAAATGCCACACTTCCAAAGTTTGATATAATATATCACGTGTTATGCACTATAGGTTAAAATCGCAGAATTCTGGTGATTATATGCATGCCGTGTATGGCTTCCCCTATGTTAGTTAATGGTTAGTCTTTATTTCACTTTCTTATCTTGAATAAAGGAGATAAAAGCTTGGTCAACATCAAAGTTTGTTATTGCTAGCCTTTTGAATGCAACTAATCTATTCCTTATGTCAGTCTCTTACAGGAATAATTTTCTTTCTCTTTTGATTTTAGTTGGACCAGATAATATACTTACAGATCGTCACTTCATAATTCTTCTTACCACCATCATCTTTACCTTGCCTTTATCTTTATATCGTGACATAGCAAAATTGGGAAAGGTAAATCATAATAGCAGTTGATTTAGTTCACTTTCCTCTATGCCATTAGAAAACAAGTGCCAGTCATGACCTAATGTATTTGAATGCCATCCAACTCTAGAGCATATTAAATATTTTAGAAGTGCAGACTGTCTTCTGTCCCAAGAAGTATCAGAGAACTTGGAATAGTTTAAGCAGAACTTTGGTCCCTACCTGAATCACTAAATTTTTTTTCCATCTACTGCTAGTAGAAATCTTTTTTTTTTTAAAGCAGTGAGTGTTGTAGGCCTGATCTTGAAATGCTGAGCACCACTGATTACAAATGTTTAAATGGGAACCATCTCTTACAGTTGGACGAATAGTTGCAATTGGCTAATTATTCAACAAGAATAACAAATAAAAGGATGATGGTATAGGACAAGCCTCATAATTAAAAATATTTGACATGTGATATTTAGAAATATAGCTGTTTACCAATTCTTTTTTTGAAAATAAGTTGTGCTGCTAAGAGGAGAACCTTTCAGCAGCTTACCAACTGAAGTTGTGTGTTGTCTGTTTTACAGGTATCTCTTATTTCTCTGATTTTAACCATTGTTATCCTGGTTATTGTGATGGTGAGGGCAGTAACATTGGGTCCACAGGTGTAAGTATTCTTACACTTGCCATAAAGTGAATTTTTGTTCATATATAGCCGGTTATATCAGTCTTGCATTATATCTGCATAGTTTTGGAACACGGGTGTTTTGACAGAGACAAGTGTTTAAAGAAATAAATCTGTACTAATTTAAAGACACATCTGTACTAATAGCAATACAAAATGAACTGCTAAAACTTACCTACCTTTTTCCTTCCATTGCACATAAGCAAAGTCACCAAAAGTCTCAAAGAAAACAAACAAAACAAAAACCAACACTACAGATGAATTGGAAATTACATGTGCTATCTCGAAGAGCAGCTGGTTCCTGAAAGGGCATGTGAGGTTGCCTATCACTTGAAGTCTTCAGTTTTGTCCATTACTGTCAGATAACCTATATCTGTAATCTTAAAATAGACAGTATCTTAGCAGCATTTCTTCTTCTGTTAATATAATGATTTCATAATGAAAATTGAATACAAATAAGGAAAACAAGTGAACCACACAATAACAAAGACTTTATTCTGTCATTTGAGAAAACAATATGAACATGCTGAACTGTTTTCCATTACTTGTAGTCTTAAAGTAGTGTTTTAACATTTGACTTTGGAGTGTTCTAGACAATTAAGTGCACATATGAATGTGTGTTGTGGCAATATTTTTATAGTTATATTGCAAGAAAGTGTTATCAACCTAATAACTTTCATTTATGGTGTAGAAGGTCTGCTTTATCCCTTTTTCCTTATTCTTTGAACGTGAAGATATATTAATGAAGGTGACAAGCTATTTTTGAATGTGATTTTTTATTTATTGGAATAGATTTGTATAGTATTTCTACTGTTTCTGTACAAAGTGGATTCTTCCACTGTGATTACTTAAGCAGTGGCACATGACTATGTATTTGTCTTATTGCTGTGATATACGGTTTAATTGCAGGGCATTCCTGTTTTAATGCTAGCAAGATAATTAGAATAGCAGTTTCTAAAGTTGTGCCAGAGAAGTGCCATCACCTGTAGAAATGATCCACTCAGAATAGTGTGGAATTTCAGCCCGCCCCCATTATTCTTAAGTAACATGTTTGTCTTACCATGTTAAAGGTGTATTTGGAAGCAAAATTTCAAAATTCCATGTCAAAAGAGAAAGCTATATATAATGGCTACTCCTGACCTTGTTACTATGGTAACATTTTTTCTTAACAGTGGTGGTGCATGGAAATATAAGAAGTGCATGTCTTTGTTGTTTGTTACAATAAGTAATGATGCTTTCTTAGAAATTCTTCAAGTCTTACTGTTTAATTCTAGAGACTCTTCCATTTTTGCATTTATACTTCTTGTTTTCATAAATTCATCTAAGAAGTTGATAAACTTATCAATTTCTTACCTCACAATAATTCTATCAATGTCTATTTTTACTGTATGTTATAGTTTGAAACAGATGTAAACTTCAGTAAGTTTTAATAAGTCCTCATAATATTTTGCTAAAGTTATGCCATCTGTTTTTTTGTAATGAGAATAAACACATTGATATGTTTTAATATGGGTCTCATCACAGTATCATAACAAGTGAAACAAGTAAGTAATGCATTTACTGTGAGTCCTTATCAATATAAAATAGAAGTTGGAGTTCTGAAGATATATATATATATATATTTAAATCTTGATTAGAAAATCTCAGTTTTGTCATGTAGAAAAAAAAATGTATGGCCGTAGGGATTCTTGATGGGGTCAAGAGAATATTTAATTTTTACTGGTGTAACATGACTGTAGATCTGTTGCTGCACACAGGTAATTGTCTAGTTTGTTCTTGGCAACTCCATAATTTTCCATTCCAGTTCTTAACTAGCCTTTCCTTAGGAAGTTTTCTGAATTGCGTATGATGTCTCTCCTGCTGCATTTCATGTTCGTGGCCTAACCACAGTGAATATGGAGAGCAAACTATTCCTTCCTTTTCTAATTCTTAAAAACCCATAAAAAGCTGTAATTTGTCCCTCTTTCGTATTCCTTTCTATAGACTAAACAAACATTTCCATTAGTGTCTTATCTTGTCATTTCTTATACCTCTAATCATTCTAAATGGCTGCCTTAACTTCTCTGTAAACGGAAACAAGATTGTGGTGCCCCTGCTGCATTGTCTGATGTATCTTACATGCAAAGTATCTTGAGGTCCCTTTCACTATCTTTTGGGGATTGTCATGTTCCTGTTTATATAGCCTGGGTTGATGTTTGCCTTTTTGCAAAATGGCATGGTGTTGTGGACATGCGTCCAGTCTGTAACCTAATAGAAACACTGAGCCGTCTCCTCTGCAGAACAGTGAGGTAGCAGTCTTTCCTTTCTTTCACTCTGTTCTTGTGAAGTTTGGGTTGTGGTATAGTCGTGTCCCTCTCCCCCCTCCCTCCCCATCTCATTCTCATGAAATCTGTAACTGCGTAACTGTAGAATTTGTTGTTGAAGTACTGAATCCTACTTTATCAGCTGATTTTTTCCATTCGTCAACATATTTCTGATTTTTTTTTCCAGCCTGTTATCTAGCATGTTTGTGCTAATTGCACGTTTCATGCTTTCTACAAAGGATGCTTTTTGATCCATCTTCTGAGTTACTATTGAATACATTCAGAAGTATTGGATTCAGATTAGTGTCTAGTGGAATCCCATTCAAACGTCTTCCCACCTTGATAATTACTCTGAACACTTTTCACTTACCTTTTACTTCAGATTTTTGAAAGTGAAGATTACTTTGTGTTAAGGGGTGCAACAAGATTATCTGGGAATGATAAACTGTAATTTTGTTTAAATGCCATTCAGGTTCTAGTGGAAAGTAATATTAAGGTAACAGAATATTTCCCTTCCAGAAACCTTCTGCTGTGTTAGACCATCAGCAAAGCAACAATACTATTGTTTGTAATGATTTGATGTGTTTGAAACTGTAAGCAGCAATTATGAGTCTTTGGAGTGTTGCATTTTTGTTTTATTTTTTAATTGCTGTGGGAGTTGAGGGAGTTGTTCAGGGACATTTTGGGAGTGTTACTTTCTTGTTAGCTCTCAGGGGAAAACAATAACTAATTTCTGTTGAAGTATTATTTGGTTTATTTTACTTTCTCTTATAACAAGTTAAGCTAAGCTACTCTTTTCTTGTTTTGCTTGTGATTAATATAATTCTTGTGGCTATTGTTGTCTGAAGGACATAATGTGTCTGCAAATAAAATTCAGTGTTCTGGACCCAGAGTGTACTCTCAATAGTTTAAGATGTTAGATAAAAATACATTCAGATGATCTATTCCTAGCTTTATTTCCCCCCTGCTGGTGGCTGGGTGTTTTTCTACTATGATCAAAACCAATGTATTAGAAATAACTCAAACTGTAGATGTCTATGGATACTTCTTAATACTGTGTAAAGTAACTTCATGGTTCAGAAATGAAACTAACATTCCTTGCTGTAAAAAGAAATACTTTATGTATCTTATAAAGATAGACAAATTTGATCATCTTTTGGGAAGAATGTCACGATGTCAGTGTCTGCATAATACATAAAGCTACAGGAAAAACTTCAAGAGCATCTGCTACGCATAAATAGGACATGAGAATTACTTAAATGGTAGCTGATCAAAGGGATGAAACACCAAGTGTTCAGTACAATAACTTGAAAGTAGAAAGTTGATTCTTTCCTTCATATGAATAAGCCAACAGTTAGCAAAACTAAACTTCAATTTGGTGAAATTAAAACAAACAAACAAACAAAAAAACCTAAGCTACCATACATTTACAGACCTGTCAGTTGTTAATTAAGGAAAAAAGGGGATTAAAGCAGCTGTAACTAAGAGGGGCTGATTTATTGTTTTACCTTGTCTATGTCCTTTAAAAAACAAGGTGACTTTATTTAATGTGAGATTCAAAGCTGATGTGTTATGTTCCATTATATTGATTGAAGTTATATTCAGTATCTCTAAATTTAAAAGTTTAAATTGAAACAACAAATGTTTTACCTTACAATAGCATTAAATTTTACATTTTTGTGTCTACGTCGTTGAATTAAACGTGAATTTATCTCCCATGTATTCCCTGATGAGGTGCAAACCAGCAGTTAAAATAAACTTGTGGTCTGTCACTGTTCTTCAATCCAAAACAATTGAAGTGTTTTGCTCATTCCAACATGTAGCTCCCCTCTCAAATGCATAACTTCATTTCCTGTCTAGAAACTGTATTTTATTTTAGTCAGTGCTTTGTGCCTGTTGGCGGGATTGAGATCAGGGATGTAGGTTTCTCTTACTCTGTTTTAAGATATTTTGTTTCTGATGCACTCTGCTGTACTGCGTTTGGCAGCATTTCTACATAAGTGACAGAAAATTTCTGCATAGCATAGATCTTGTGATGGGGACTAGTCTACTGTAAATGTTTTACACAAGATAGAAGACATTCTGTTGTAGGCTGCCAAACAATTTTGCCTGACTCTTACTCAGGATCTGGATGTGAAATGCCTTTACCCCTTTAGGAACTCTTAGCTTTTGCATGGCGTGTTTGTTCTTTTCATATTTTCCTACCTGTTCTTACATTGGTAAACACCAATCTCTTCAAAACACTTTTAACATTTTTAAACTCACTAGCATGCTTATTATGCTATACTTTTCCTTAAGTATACTGAAGACTGAGTAGAGCCTTATTTTATTAACCACTAGGCTTTCTTCACCACTAGGTTTCACCACCTTGCCACTGATGATTCTAATTGTCAGCCTGTCTTGCTGTTGTCTTACTTCCAGCTGAGAGATTTTCCCGGCCGGTATCTCCCTTGGAAAGTCTTTTTTTTTGTTCAATCTTCTATTATTTTTGTTCCAAGAATCAGAGTTACATACTCTCAACTTTTGTGTTGTATTTCAACTACTTTATATTACAGATAGCACAGCTTTAACCAAGAGCATTTAGCATCACAAACGTTTGTTTCATCCTCCTGCTGCTTCTCCGGCATGAAAAAAAAAAATTGTGCAGGCATAGCCTGTGGTTTTTATACACGGAGCGTGGAGCAGTAAGCTAGCTATTTTTATCATTCATGGATATTCACAGCTACTGCTATTCTTGTAAGCAGCAGTTGAAATCATCCCCTAACAATTCCTAGCAAGAAAGTAGGTCAAACTGGGTCAGAATAAAGTTTTGTTTGTTTTTCTTCCTTTTGACAAGGACCTGTCTTTAACAGCAGCAGCAGGATCGAAAGACTCGAACAGGTATAGAGTTACCTGGTATTCTTCTGATACTCTGTCAGCCTGTGTATGTCTGTCTACGCAGACAAACATTTATATAAATTTTATGTATGTTTACCCTCATCTGTATGTGGCTAGTGTTCTTATATCTAGACCATGATATTCACTAACGGATTTTTTCTTTGTGAATTTCTCAAGTCTTTGTGAACACATTTGTTTTTGACCTAAAAGCATATATTGTATGGAAGTCTGTTACGCAAATACGTTGCTTGAATTTTGATATTTGTTATTTCAAACAGATTCCCATTAGCATGTTACTTTCACTTGTTATTTATGTAGCATATCTGTGGGAGGTCTCTATTCCCAAGGTCTGAAAATGCTTTTCAAATAACCTGCAGGAGTATATAACTTATTGTAAGAAATACTGAGTCATGCTCTGTTGCATTCATCATCCATACCAATGTGCGTTCTAAGACATGGCAATCCGCTGACGATGTTCAAATCACAGGTCTGGAAAGGGAAGGAGTTTACCTTCTTACATTGATAAATAAGCAGGATTTTTTTCTTTTGCCGCTCAGCTCCCTCCAAGATAGTACTCCTAATCTGGTTTACTATTCATCCACAAAGCGTTATTTCAGTCTGCATATTGCCAGCGCATATGCTATTGCTATGCAGGTGGAAAACTAGCTCCTGATGTTTTCCTAAATTATCTGGTCACTTTCCAAGATGTTACAACTGAAATCTACATGCTTTTTCCATTCTGATGTTTAAATCCTATTTATAGGGAGTTTATAATATGGCTATATTGTTGCACGGGATGTGCTATTTTCACAGAAAAGAAGTTTGAAGCTGTTATGGGTGTCTGATCAAGAGGTGTTTCAGATAAAAGCATTCTTTATTTCTGTGCATTTTAGAAATATTCTTTCTACAGGGCATTAGATAATCTTAAATTCTTATGAATAGAAAAGCGATAAGCTAACTTTAAAAAAAATCTATTGTCAAAGGATAATATAAGACAAATTTTCATTTTCTGTTTGATTTCAAAGCTGACCTCTAGTGGTTATAGAACAGAACAGTTTTAAGATTTGTTTCCTATAGTCTATTTTTTGTAATATTACTGTCTATGAGATGTGAATAGTTTCCTGAAAAAGACATTCAAAATTATGAATATGAATTATCCACAGACATCTCTAACTTGATGCAACTGATTTCAAATCAGTAAAGGAAGCTACTCTATATAATGAACTGCAGCAGCTGTAGCTGGTCAGATCTATTTCATAAAACAAATGCACAATATCTATTTCATTCACAGTGTTTATTACATCTATATTGCTTCTGAATCTGAGAATATTTTAGGAGGGCCATATTCAGCTGCTTAAGACTAGAAATCTAGTCTAGTCAAAAATGTATAATGCATCCAAGCTGAAAAAAACTGAGCTTGATTTTGATGTTCAGGTCCTGTTTGACCTTGAAATTAAGGTTATAGCAACCACAGCTTAAGAGCCTAAAAGTTGTTGTAAGTCTAAGCTGAATGCACATCGGATGCTGGAAATCAGGTTTTTAATATGGAGAGGGAAGACATGACTACTTGAGTTCTCAAGATATAGTGAGATCTGAGTTCTCAAACAGGAAACTAACAAAAACTACTACTTTTTTTCTAATCGTGTTTAAAAATTTGGCAGCAATGAAATCTACCATAGCGTGTACCACTATGGCTGTCAAAACCACCTAGTTACCAGAAGGAGAGACAAAGCTCCCAGTGTTACCTTCACAGAACTGGTGTGACTGTCATACTGCTTTGTAGGGCAGCAGGAAGATAGCAGCTAAGGCCTCAGGTGGCAGCTGCTTTCCCTCTAAGTAAAAATGGAGCAATCATAGTAGCAGCACACTTTTTAAAGGCAAATTTCTCTGCACCCATGCTTTTTGCTTCAATATTACAAATATAAGGCTTCATTGGATATTGAATTTCATTTGATATTTTTAGCAAACTGCGGGTCTGGCAATGAATACTTCCTGCCATTCTCTTTCATTCCTTTCGGTTCTTTGTTCAGAGAATTTGATTGTATTTCAAGTGGGTTTTAATGAAGATTGCTGACAGTTTTCTGTTGTCCTCCTCTAAGGTTTACTATTAACAAAGCCCAAAACTGTGGGCATAACTTAGAGGAGCAGATATAGAGGATATTACATTCTTGCCTGATAATAAGAGTCTCCATACACTTTCTTAAAGTTTATTTTGTCACTCCTTTGGGAACTAGCACAGTTCCTTTAAGATGAGGAGTAGTTGAAACAGGTGTAAATAAAGACAGACTGCCTCACTTGATTTGTGACCTAGGGAAAAAGTATCTCTGCACTCCATGAATTACGTTTGCAAATTCAAAGGAAAAAATTGCCTCTGAATAGTCTGAGGAGATTTTGGGTTGAGATAACCTCAGCCAGAATCAGTAACAGCTTTTACCTTCCCAGTTACTGTTTCTTGATAAATGATGACTTGAAGAGTTTATTTACAGAACTGGCTGCTGAAACAGGCTGACAGTTTGGGCTGCAAAAAAAACAGGTTCCAGGAACACTTTAATCAAAACAGGAAAGGTGAGAAGGGCATCTCCCTGGTTTCAGCTTATTGTTGATGAATACTAGCCTAATTCAGATAGCTCTGGAGTTCTGACTAGTAATTCTGTATTACAGCATAGTATTTAAAATTATTTTTTGTAATTGATGGTTGAAAAGAGTGTAATATATTAAATTCTGTTTTAGACCCAAATCAGAAAATGCATGGATATTTGCAAAATCAAATGCAGTACAAGCCATTGGGGTGATGTCATTTGGTAAGTCTTTTTTTTATATTTTCAGTCTTCAACTGTAAAAAAAAATTATTTGATTTTTATTAACCTAGAAATTGTGTATTTTTAACTGTACTTTTTTATTATATATATTCATTTTAAGCTTGTTTACGGAAAGCTGGAATTGATTTTTGTATTATCCATAGGTGAACTTAGTTGTTAGAATTTAAGACATTACAACAATCTGTTGTCCATCCTGCCATAGAAGCTGTTGCTGCTGTAGCAGAGATAGCAGTGTGGCACATGTGAATCCACTTTATAGTTCATATTTTAAAGCACCTGTATCAGTAATGCTAGTCTAATTCCTAAACCGGGAAGGCTATGATCAGTCTGCATTTTCTTGGGTAAACTGTAACAGAAAGGTATTGGACTGAGATGCATACATTCACTATAGAGTGAGGCCTTATAGAGTGCCTGTCTCCTCCCATTTTCAACAATGAACCATTCAGATGAGTTTCAACTCACCTCTGTTATCGTCATTGTAAAACCCATTCTGCCTGGGGGACATTGTATCTCACTTCTTGTTAATGCTGTAATATGAGGCCTCCCTATGTTTGATGCTGTCTAAAATGGATGTCATAGGATGTCTGAAAGTAGCAAATGGTTCTGTGGATTTGAAAGAATCTCTGAAGTGCTATTGGGTTCTCGTGCAAAAGAGCAGAAAGAACTCTAAGTGGAATGCAGATATGGATAGGGGAGTGGGAAGAAACAACATGGCATTTTAGGGTAATGTAATCAGAATCATCCCAGGATGAATATGAACCTGCATCAAATCAATTAAGTGAAAGTTCAAGCCATTTATCTTTGCTATTCAGTGCAGATTTAATATTCATATTTAATAATAAATGGTATCAAACTGCGTTGTCTCCCCTACCTTGAAATATATACTCCATTAATTTATTTTATACGTGTATGTGCATGAATTCATATATTTGCTTTAAATGTCATGTGTGTTTCAGCATTCATCTGCCACCATAACAGCTTTTTAATATATGGCTCTCTGGAAGAACCCACGTTAAACAACTGGTCTCGAATCACACATGTGTCTGTCTCCCTTGCTGTTGTTATCAGTGTACTATTTGCTGCGTGTGGGTACATGACTTTTACAGGATACACAGAAGGTAAACTGCTCAATCCCTCAATTTTGGTGCTTTCTATAGTCATTACACTTAATTTCTGAGTTCTGTTTATAATACCTTAGTACGATCTTGGCATTTTTACATCTACCGTGGACAGAAACAGCTAGGACAGACATTCCTTGTAGTTACCCATCAACCAAAACAAGATACAAAGATGTGAGCTATATGTTAATAGGTGTCAGATTCCCAAGTGGAAGGCTTACCACTGAAAATCGCCTTTGAATGTTTCCATATCCAAATACTTATGAGGACTAAACAGCTGTAATTTAGCCACATGGTCCTTTAACAAAGAGAGCAGGAAGAAGAAAAACTTGCTTTGATTTTTTGTTAGGGTGCCTGGATACACATTTCTGTACATTCTTCCGTATCTTCTCCTGTCTGTGCAAATATAGCATCCTAGCTCTGACTTAAAGATATTTTCTATCATTACAACAGCCATTTTAGTGTAACTAATGCTATTGTCACGTCTCTGTGTATGTGTGTATATATATTAATGTAATATATAAATAACATGTACTGATAATTATACTATTTTATGTGATTTTGTTTAAAAAGAAATGGAAAAAGTGCTTTTGGAAGAAAATGCATTATATTGTTCAGCACATTAGTTCCTCAGGGAAAAATACACATTGCATAAACAATCAGCTTTTCTGTTATAGTGTTATTCCAAATTGTGGGAGAATGCTTCTGAGCTTTTTTCCTTTTGTAAAGAAAAGCAGCATTTAGCTGAGAACAGAGAAATTGTGGGGTGGGGGTTACTAGTTGATCTGTTCTCCTTTTTTCCTCCTTCCAGTACTGTTTGTACAGCCTAATTTGCTGGCCTAGACACAACTGTAGGCAGACTAAGTGCAAACTGGCTTGAGATATTTCAAATATAGAGAGTGCTGACTGCAGCTATCCCTCAACATATGATTCTGCTGTAGACAGGTTCCATCTTACCTTCTGTATCTCCTGTCAAAATCTTCCAGATATCTTCTTTGAAGCACATCCTATTCCTTCTTCAGTGCCGTTATGATCCTGAAAGTGGTAAACCATAAGACAGTATAATAAACAGGTAGAAAAGATGTGGTACATCATCTGACTACTATCTTGCGGTTTTTCTTGTGCCTGGTAGATCATGATTCCAGATTCTTTGCTGTAACCACTAAACAAGATGATCTAAATTCTCTTGCAATGCTTTAGTTGCTAGATATAAAAAGATTTACTGCTTAATAATCCATATATATTTATAATGGGCTTTCAGGGTCAGAATATTTGAAAATCTTCATTGCAGCTTACCAGCTATGATTAGATAGTATCAGGGAGATGCAATTATTCAGAGGTAACTCCCTGGCCTTCCTAGTATTAACTGTTCTTGTTAGATGACTTACATTCTAAATTAAATATTTTATGTACGAGCTTTTTCTGTCCTGTACTGAGTTAAAAACCAGCATTTCATATGAAATAGATGCTAAGGAGAGGACAGCATATATATTAAAATATATTAAAATATTTTTGAAAGATAAACACTACTTCAAATAAAAACACTGCTAACAGCAAGTTAAGATGAAAATTCCTCCTGAACATAACTTGACTGTAACTAGACTTTCTTGATGTATCAGGAAAGGGGAACAGAAAGTCTCAATTACTCTAGTGACTCCATTAACTTACACTTCAATTTGCAAATGAGATGAGTTCAAACTAATCAATGTTTTGCTATGCCTCAGGAGATATATTTGAAAACTACTGTAGAGATGACAACCTTGCTACATTTGGGAGGTTTTGTTATGGAGTTACTGTAATTTTGACCTTCCCCCTTGAATGTTTTGTGACCAGAGAGGTAAGCATTTATTACGTTCTCCCTTTAACAATGTTGATATTATTAATAATGCAAGAACATTATTAATACATGTTGTGGCTGAAGTCAATGGCTGGTCTGTAATAAATATCAACAGATACTATTCTGCTGATGCAATGAATATGAGGGTACTATTTGTACTGTTGAGATTCTGGTAATATTATGTTACACTAATTATAATGTTACCTAATATATTAACAACAGCTATAAAGTCTGCATAAAATTCCATTTTTGGTATAAATGTTACTGTAGACATTATGTTGAATAGCTAAAAATAATACATTAACCACGCTTACTAGCTTTGCTGGGTGAAAGTATCTCTAGGAAATCCATCTGTTCAATCAGTGGTTGCAAGTGGTTTTGTTCTGTAGCAGGAAAATGAGAGGAAAATAAATCCTGCAGATGTAACTAAGCCAGTATTGAAAGTTTTCTGCGATTTTAGTAATGCTTTCTATGAGTTATTTTTGGAAGCAGATGATGTTTTCTTGAAGCAAGATTCAAAGTTCAGTGAGTATTTTCTCACCCACTTTTTTAGCTTCCTAACGTTAGAAGATTTGTTATAAGCTGGCTGTTAAAATAAAGAGCAAATTCAAGGTTTAAAACTGTGGTTCTGTTTCAGGTGATTGCCAATGTGTTTTTCCATGGGAACCTCTCAACCGTTTTCCATATTGTTGTGACAGTAATTATCATTGCTGTGGCAACTGGTGTATCGTTAGTGTATGATTGCCTTGGAATAGTTTTAGAGCTGAATGTAAGTGAACCTGCATACTCTTCTATTTAATAAATCACTTTTTTTTTTATAAAAGACAACTTAGAAAAATCTGTAGCTCTACTAAAAAACTTATGCAATTCAGCATAGTACTCAGATAGAAGCGTTAGCAGAAAAAAAAGGAATTGTTCAGTGGTTGTAAATAGTATAACTGAAAAAGGAAGTTTTAACAAAGGAAATAATTAAAAATCTAATCTACATTTATTCTAAACTTCATTTGTAATATACATCATTTGTAATATTTTACCTTGAATTTCATGTCAGCTATTTTTAATAAATAAATCAGATGTGAAAAATATAGTTAGAAGTTGGAGAAAACTTTTAAGTGCAGCCTTTCTTTATGGAATTATTTTAGAATTGGCTTTTTACATCCCTGTCCATGCATTCAATGACAATTGAAAGCCATATATTGCACACTTACCTGAAACTGATGGAACAAAATCGAGGGGCTTATTCTTTACACTATGTGATACGTGTAAGTACGTGTACATTGCTCTGAACCACAGTGCAGTTTATCTGCCAACTGAGCAGTAATAAGTGATTCTGTAGCAATGATTTAGCAGAACATGCTTGGACTAATATTATAGAACCAGCCTGAATATTCAGATAAGCTATCCAATTACTGTCTATCTGAAATAATTACCTACATAGTTTCCCCTGAGTTAATTCTTTCCAAATTATAACTGTCTCAAAATAAACAGTGGTCCACTTGGTTTGGTTTCTTATTCATGGTAACTGTTGGTAATTTCTTTTCCATTGTTTTTCTTTCCTTTTTTTTTTCCACTGCAAGTGCAGAAAATTTGCATGTGTGTATATATAAACCAATAAAATTATGTATATTTGTGCATCCATATGTGCCTATTTGGGCCAAATATCTGAATGTTGGTATAATGAACCTATTTAACTATGTGTGCACATATATGTCTATATGTGACTTGGAAAAGAAAATTATTTAGCAATACTGGAAAAGGCCTCTATTATCCAGCTTTACTGTTGCGTCAGTCTATTCATGGCTATTTACAAATTCAGATTTTTGTTCTTCAGGTCTAAATATACATGCTTAAAAGGGTTTTCTTGTTGTTTCCCACACACAGGGAGTTCTGAGTGCTACCCCACTTGTTTTTATCATCCCAACAGCGTGTTATCTAAGGCTGTCCAAAGAGCGGTGGAACCATTCGGATAACCTCATATCCTGCCTGATTCTTGTTATTGGTGGGCTAGTGATGACAGTTGGGTTTGTTTTGACTCTTTTGCATCCCCTGGAATGTAGCCATGGAAAAGAAATGTTCTACTGCTTCTCTAGTAATGTTTCTTTTCACAACAGTACACTTCCCCCTTAGGTAACACGCCAATCTGAATGAGATCAGGTGTGTCTTCCAGCAAGCCATATAGTCCAGTTTAAAGGTGCCTGGAACAAAGATTTTATGTTTTCCTATGCACTAATAATTTTAATCTGTAAAACCGTATTTATATACTTTATGTTGCTATCCTTTTTCTGATTAAAAACTTAGCTTTTAACTGTTGAAACAAATTCTCAAAGGTGCCTTGCAGCTGACATTACTTGTTTAACTTGAAAACCTTCCAAAAAAGCTTAATTTACGTTAGTGAGTCACCAATGCAGCTTAAAAATTATAGGTGAAATGTGTAGGAATGTAAACGCTTCCCATGTTTCATTGCTTTTATTAATTTTCCTTAATTTTTATTAATTTTGTAATGATTAAATGTATATTTATTAGCATACTGTATTATGTTTTTTTTTTTTAAGTCCTGAAAAAGAGTATGTCTGGCTCTCTCTGTGTCTTGAACCTGTGTGGTTAAATTGGAAAAAAAAAAAAAAAAAAAAAAACCACCTAATTCTGTATTTGATTTTGCAATAACTGTTCTTTAGTTCTTTAGTGCTGAAAGCATCCCTTGTACTGGCTTTCCAGTTAAGGGCAATTTTGTATTACAATGGAACTGTAACTGATATAATTCAGCTGTAATTGTTACAATTATTGGTTTTCTTATTAAAAGATTTTGCATGAATCTGTCCATATATGTGAATTTTAAAAGATTGAGGTAAACATTCTTTGTACAAATTCTAAGATTGATAGAGAAGAAAATGATATGCGTAACAATCACAGCTTGACTTTTATGTTCATAACCTTACTTAGTTCTGAAACTAGCCTGTAGCACTGATACACACCAGGCATGTGTAGCTTGAGCTTGTTTGGGAGGCTGAGGGTTTTTTTATGAGGGTGGATTTTTATTTTTTTATTTTTTTCCTCTTTCCCCCTATGTTGTAAAGCTGTTTGAGAGAAATGGTAGTGCAATTCTTTAATTTCTCTACCTAGAGTCAGCTTTGAGGGTGATGCTTCATCTGCTGTACAGGCATCTGCTACTGTTAACAGAATATTTTTCACTAGTTTAGATGGAGTGAAATAGCTCATTTGGTCTTAGATGTGTGAGTAGTCACTGAATATGTTCCTTTCCTTCCACATGAAATGGAGTTAAACTTAGTTAATACTTCCTCATGATAGCTGCTGAAGATATTTCTGATAAATCAGAAAAGACTTGTGAGCTTTTCTGTTACTCTGATTCTTTTAATTTCTTTTGCTTGAAGTATGTTACCTTGTTTAAAGTATTAATTGTAATCCTTGCTTTTGAGTATGAGTCAGTGGAATAATCTGTAGGATGCATTGTAGTATTGCCTCTTCAACTTAAGATTCTACTGAGTCTATCTTGATATTAATTCACGTTTACCTTTTTTTTATGATGGGTGAGACTTTCTATGTCTTATTAACTTGGAAATGAAGATTTAAAGAACTTGGTTTTTGATGCTTTGTAACCTGAAAAGTGTTAAGGCTGAGGTAGTAATGTGCAGTTAAATGTTTGTGTTGCTGGTAAAGTTTCTTTTGCTCTTAAATTTCTTTTGCCAAAACTAATTGCATTCATTTCACCATATAATCATAGATGGCTCACTGATTTTCAATCATAAACTTGCCAGATGAAGGTGAGACTCTCCCAGATATAAGTATACTGTAAGAAGAGAAGTCAAACATTATGGATGCCGGAACTTATTTAACAGCAGTTTGGCTAATGGCTTTATAGAAGCTATGGGTCCTTCCTTTCTGATATTGTTAGTGTAACTTTTCTTTATTGAAACTGCAAATAATAACCTCCTATATCCTTTCTTACAACCTAGGAGGTCTGAATAAAGAAATAAGCACCTTTTTATTGTCACAATAAATAGTCACAATAAATAGTCATAACGTGTTTTGGAAACAAATAAAACTCCCAAAGACAGAGTTGTAGCTATCATCAAAGGAAGTACATAAAGCATTTAAGGATATATATATGTAATAAAAAAAAAGTCTTAAATATGACAGCACAGAAATTCAAATGCAGTAGTAAAGAAAGATTTAACCTTAAAAGGAAGCATGATGCCAAAGAAAGTTCAACTACCTTAAAGAATTACTAGTTGAACATATTTAATTTTAGCTTCCAAAACTCGTCTTTCTTTGACTAAGCAAATAAGGCAAAAGCAGCAATTTATACAAGCTGCCAGCTTTAACGGAGCTCACTGAGAATGAACGAAAGCTAGTTACAAAATCTAGTTACAACTTGTGTTGTAGTATTGGACAGACTTTTGCACTGAAGAGTATGCTTCAGCTTTGTAGTTACAACACTGGTTCATTGGTAAGCTAGAGGCTTTTAGCATAGTTTATTTACCAAATAAATCACAACCTCTTGTTTGGCTCAGTATATTTCTTTTTTTTTTTTTGGCTTCTTAGTGCAAACTGTTCATTCTAGTTTTGTCAAATTCATTGGGATCTCACCACTATCATAGTACTTCAAACATCCAGAAATGCACTGTGCGCAGAAGAAGGACGGAGTGCTGGCAATATCCTCAAATCCAAACATGCTGCAGTGACAGGTCTTAATGGAGTCAAGGCAGAGGAAGAACAGCAAAGTTCCACAAGCATGCACTAGCAGGGTTTTCACATCAAAAGCTGATAGTATGACTCACTATTTCTTCCGAATTCCTTCTTTCCAGCTAAGAAGGCATTTCAGGACACCAGATGTACTATTGCCATTCCTACGGGAGCTGCACAGACAGTTTCTTACTTTCTAGAACAGTCTGCATCTTATTAATTGCAGACATTTTCAAAATATTTTCTACTGAAGTCTTGGCAGATGGGCAAAACCCATATATTACCAGGGACTCCCTAGAAATGGAATTTTCCTTCCTCCAGAAGTTTTTCTGTGGAGGGGGCAAAATGGAGTAGGTTTGCTAAATGGACACTATTCTACATATTTTTTTCACAGTTTTTATCTCATCACACACATTAACTGGATCTGATAGGGAAAGGATTTAACTATTTAGTATTTGTGACGAGCAAACAAAAATGTAGTGTGAGTTTGTAATTGGACTCTGTGTCTGGTGTGAACACTGAATAGAAGGTAGAGAGAAAAACGCAGAAGTGATAGACTGAACAAATATATTTTAAGTACAAAACATGAGACTGAACACATTCCCATAGCAGGAAGGAGGAAGAACCCCTTTCTTGTGGAGTAAAACAAGCACAATGCACAGAAGGCTTATTTTTATAGTAGATCTGTTACAAGGACTTCTAATTTAAAAAAAAAAAAAATACTTCTTGAGTTCTGGTCTGTAGCAACATTTGTTTGGATTTTTTTAGAATTGGCTAACAATTCTAAAATTCTAAATTCTACTAACAAGGCCAGTGAAGGAAATAAGTTTTTGAGTTTGTAATTCAATGCTTTATTGTAATTATAATTTACATTCAGCTAATGACCTTAAGCACTATGGAATGGCTTTGAAAATCAATCTGATTGCTAAATGGCTGGATTGGAAATACCAGTTGATTAGGTAGAAGAAGGGCATAGCTTTTGTCTTCACTGCTAGGTGAAATACTTTAGGCACAGTTTATTTTGGTCATTATGGAGGCCTCTATGGACATGTGCTCAATTTTTTTATGAATATTAGGTTTGTGTGGTGGTGATAATGGAAGATTTTTTTTTCAGTAGCAGACTGTTTACCAAATTCTGCTGTATTTACAATCTGTATAGTGCATTAGCAGAGAATGTGAAATGCACCAAAACTTAATTTAGTTTGTTGAAATTGTATTTAATCTGAGATGGAACAGCTGAAAATGGCTCCATGTCTTCCATTTGCAAAGCTGAACTTCTGTAATAACTTCAGATAACCTACCCTTTCTTTTCACTTCAAAATAATTAATATTATCTTTTGGGTACTGTTCTGTCAATTGTTATCACAGATATCACAAGTAACTTTTTTATTTTCTGAAAATATAATTTTTCTGTTAAGTGTTCTGGAGCAGTTCAGTGAGGTACAAAGAAAAAAAACAAGCCTTTTTTTTTTTGGAATGATAGAGGCAGAATTGAAAATCATCTATAGGATGGTATAAATAATGGGAACAATATTGCACGTAGAAGACCGATCAGTGCCGAAAGTTTTTGGTCATTTAGTTGTTTACCCACAGTTGTATATTGATACCCTGTACACGTCTTGACTTCTATGTACATAATGTTCCTTGCAAGTGTTAGAGTGAGGGCAAGTGAAGCAGGCCTCTTGTTGCAGGGAAGATGTGACGAAGAAAATAAGATGTGCAAGGTCTTCAGCAAATAAGTTAAATAGAAAAAATCGTAGAAGTGCTATTTCTTGACCTCAGGACACAGGTAGTAGTGTCCTACTGTCCTTGCTAAAATAAGGTCCGCCCCAGGTCTTGATGGGTTTTTTGCTTAAAGTTGCCTGTTTGGAAGTTAGGTTCTGCAGTGAAAACAAGTGAATTGAACTTTCTTTGCCAGCTATGTAGTTTGAACTGATGATGGAGTAGAGCAGGGGCTGCAGCTGTTTACATGTGCAGCATCCGCTCTCAGTCATATCTCAATCTGAATTTGCCACTGATAATTTTTTTTTAATTTAGGTTCAGCTACAAAAGCGGTGGAAGTCAATGGCATGATACAGATTTCTTCCTCATAACTGCTCCCCTCAGCCCTGTTTTCCTGGTCTTTTGCATTCAGTGGTTTATAGTGCACTGTAATAGGAAAAGACCGTAGGAGAGATTGAGCTGGATCAGCGTTCTGACTTTTTAGGTAGAGACATGACAGCGTGGGAAGTTTTAATTGGGGCATGATATAGCTGCTGATCCTGCAGATGCATTGAAGACCCATGCCATTATACTTCAAAGGGTAATTACTCATTTTGAAACTGGACAAGAGACCCTATTTCATTCCTTTTGCACATGCAAAATAGAAGAAAAAAAGATTATTTTTAATTCATAACTGATACTGCTATCTGCTTTCTGGAAATGTCTAATCTTGTATTGCCTAAAAATACAAGTCTAAGACTTGTAAAGAAACAAGTCTGCTTGCTGTAAACAAATTCAAGCTTTTGGAATTGATTTAGTCACCTCTGTCTACTCTGGAGTTCACTGCAGCTATTGATGAAAAAGTCAGGGAAAAGCAGAAAGCAAGGAAACTTGAAACTAATCTTTGACTTTGGCATCGCCTATGTTGTTAAACCTCAGCTGAATGCAGATATTGATATAAGCATTTAAAATGCAAGTCGTCTTTAACAGATAGGAATAATGTACCCTCTAATACACACAACTTGATCTATAATAGTAAAGAACTGGGTACTTCGCTGTAAAAGGTTCCCTGAGTTCTGTTTCATGCTACATTCTATTATTAATTGCTTGTAATCAGTTCTCACCTCTTTTATTAGGGTGCAGTTCTTCCTTATATGGACATTCACTTGTGAATTATTTTCTTGGAAGATTGTGACACTTTTAGGGTCTTCTGAGAGGCCTTACACATTGGAACTAAAGCAGGATGCAAAAAGAAAAACATCCTGAAACATTAGTAGGACATCAAAAGAGGAGCTTTCTGGAACTGAGGAAGGAACTTCATTGAAAATGTGCAAATACTCCCAACTGATGGTTAATGCTTCCAAGCTAGAGCCAAAAATCAAAATTAAAAAAAAAAAAAAGCTATAGTTATTATAGTTGCTTGTTACTCTACTGTTAGATGTAAGCTGGGAACTCTCTTGGGACTCAGTATTTAACAATGTAAACTGCATTTCACTAGACTACATTTTAAGTTGCTGAGATTAGAATGTTTTATAAATTTTTGCTTTTGATTATGTTTAGGAATTTGTGCAACAGCTTCCAGCCATTTCCTGTAATAAGTGAGATGTTTTGTGATCATGCCAGTGTAGAATTATAAAACATCATGCCAGTGTAGAATTATAAAACATCAAAGTCCATGGCTAGTGCCAGTAGGCACTAGGCAGGGTATCGTAGGACTGGTATGAGCTAATGAGGAATACCAGTATGACCCTAGAGAAAGAAGTTACTAGTGTGAAAAAATGAATAAAACTAGGTACAATCAGACAACTAAACAAAGTTGTGTTAGAAAGTAATAATAACTTCCCAATTATGATAAATAAAATGTTATTTACAAATTTTTCCTTGTAGTATACCTACCCCCTTTAGGAAAAAAAAGAGCATAAAATAAACCTTTAAACTGCTGTTTTGTTGATGCGAAAATATCTTCAGTGAAATGTTAAAGGAATTGCAGAAGCATTTCTGTTTGTTATTCCAGAATCTTCACTTCTGGACTAACTGTACTATCAGTAATCTTATAAATGAAACTCTGTATCAATGCTCTTGGGATTCCCACAAATTACTGATAAGTATTAAGAATTCATTTTGATCCAGACTAACAACTTGATTTTTCTTCTCCTCTATGAAGTGCTAATGTTTGTTGAAGTATTAAGCATGTTTCAGTTCTGAAATATTCATGAACAGTAGCCTTCTGTGTGCTCTTTTACTTAGACTTAAATTTTTGTGAGCCTCTGCAGAGCTCCAGAGTATCAATCCTGAGCATACATAGTTAGCTAAAAATGCAGTCCAATTTACTTCACCATGAACAAAGTAAGCACATGTTTAAGTGTTGGAATAGTGTAGGAATCAAGATTTTATTCCGACAAGTTTACTGTGAAATATTAAAGGTTATATAGAGTATACCCTCACTGAGTACAATATTGTGGACAAAGCAATTTTGGTATATGAATAAATAATTCAATTGGTATTTGTGACAATTCAGTCATTCAAAGCACGTTAATAGACCACCATTTTATATCTATGCCTTGAAGGCTGTACCTTCAGTTTGGTAGTTAAATTAATTTTTATTTAAATTGATATTTTAAAAGTATTTTGGCTCATTATATGTGTGTGACATATTTAATATGTTTGTCAAAAGAGTGGGAAAGAAGTGGTAAGGTTCAAATTCTCTCTTCTAAAGTTGACTCCTTACAGGATGATTCAAACTGCACATAACTTACAATCTTTACCAGACAGTGAGTGCAGCTTTTACAATACATTTAAAGTGTAAAATTAAGAAAATATTTAGTCATCTGGGGAGATGGAGAAGAGAAGAAGGCCACAGATTTGCTAATCCCTAACCCTGTCAGAATCTAGGCTCCTAACATGGGACCTTGTTATCTTGTCCTGGAGGAAATATCAGGCTTTCTCCTTCTGGAATGGAGTTGGGAGAAAGACAAGGAAAGCAGATTCTACTGTATCCTTTCCTTGATAGGAGAAAGGGGTGAGTAGGAAGTTATGATGATACATTTGGGGCTGAAGTTCTGTCTTGTAGATTTCTCTGCAACTCTGTCCGGCAGTATCTGAAAATCTGCAAGAAATAAAAGATGGCAGTGATACTTCTTTCCTTGCTGACAAGAGTTGTGGTAGGGATGACACACGGTACGTTAAGATGAAAACACTGGCCAAGTTGCTTTCATTTTCAATGTGCTGAAGAAACCTTTTCAGCTTAAAACATCATTGTGACGGTCTTATCACAACCTGTGTGGGGAGCAGCTATTTTAACCTTTCCAACACATCTCCTCTAAAACCTTCTATTAGTAGATGAACTCTTCTGTTTTCTCCAGTATAATCATAATGCATTACTCATAGGAACTTCTAATAAATATTTAACAAAATAAATGTTAAATTAATACAAACAGATATTTATCTAGATGTTACTGGCAGTTGGGAAATCTAGTAGTTTCAGAAACAGACCAGCAGATGGTGCTCAAAAATTGATCACCAGCATAACAGAGTTGTGATGACAGTTTCAATTTATTTATTTTTTGTTCTTCATAGAACTTAATTAAATGGGAAATTGAATAAGGGTGGAAGAACAGAATATCCAGCCCTTCCCAGAAATCACTTTCTGAATTCTTGCTGGATTTACTTCTAACAATAATTATTGTTTTTAATTTCATTATTTATCTTATTAGATTACTTAATTTTAGTTCACATATTAACAGTTTTATCTTAAAAATCTAGCTTTTTTTTAATAATAAAACTAAGATGGTTTACCTTGTAGATTGAAAAGTAATTATAATGATTTTTGGAGGGATGATTGACGCCTGCAGATGATAGCTGAATTTTGGGGGGGGGGGGGTAGATGGGCAGTTAAGATGCAAAGATATATCAGTAGTCTGAGGAGCCTTGGGAATATTATACACAAAATATTAACCATAAAACATTCTCCAAATCAGAAAATTCAGTGCTTATTTCATATTCACAAACGAAACATCAGCCTGCACTAAAATAGCGTTACAGCAAACTTAACATGCTCAGCCATCCTGTTAACTCCCAGTCTAAGGCTGTGACAACCTGTTGATGTGCTATATTCAAGGTGCTGTGAATGATATGGCCAGGTACTTTGACAGCTGGCAGTTTTGCAGTCCCTGCTTTCTTGCATATTTCACTCGCAGACACCTTGATAAATATCCACTTCAGTTTATGCAACATTGTGTGAAAAGGAACCTAGCTTGGGAGTTTTGTTAAACCCCAACCAAGCTGTTTAGTCTGTTTTTAATTAAACGTATTGGCACATTAATGAGGCTGCTTTGTAAAAGTTTAACATTGGTAGTAACTGCCTTTAGGTAGCTGTACTGGAAAGAAGAGAGATTTGACAAGGAATCAAAAATGTGACAAATGGTATACTGGTGCTGGCATTTTGTGAAGGAAGGATGAATTTACCTGGCCTTTGGTAGAATAGGGATATATACAGTGCTAGCTTGCATATCAATGGAGATAAATGCAGAATTCACAATTTACATTACCTGTGAATTATATGGCAAGAAACACATTCTGGCTTGTATAAATGACAGGAAAACAGAAGTAGAATATGCATTACAGAGGAGTTTAGGAAGCAAAATTGGTATGTGCATGCACACACAAATATTCTTTGGAAAGTAGGAACAGCAATTTAGAAACAGGAAAAACTTGCAAAATAGATCATTTACACAGCATATAGATAAAACAGCTACCAGTCTTCATTTCCTGCTGCTAAGCCCATTGTTGTAGACTTGCTGTTAAAGGTGAACTTTTCATTTGTTTTTCAACAGATGCAGAAGGGAAAATACTAAAGATATATCTGCTCTCTGTTAGGTTGCATGTAAAAGGAGAGGTATTAGTGTAGGACCCTCAAAAAAGCACTTTCAAATCATCATAGCTCTTGTAATTGCTCTGTAACTCTCAGTACTTGGCACACCGGCAGCATTCATGAGAAATCTCTGCATGTAAAGTATTGTGCTCTAAATTGCTGAGGCTGCTGCATTTCCAGAAAAAAATAAATACGTTTACAAAATATACATTGTGATTCAATTCAAAACTGCTTAAGTGCACATACAATGTGATTTTAAGGGAACTTAAATATGGCATAAGGTCTTTGATAGACTGAGAATGTCAGGCGAGTCCAAAATCACATATATAGTGACTGACTGACTGACTTCCAGTTATGCTGTACATGTGAATAGAAAAAGAAGAGTATTTCTGAAACTGCCAGTGTCACAATAATCTAGTTTGGAAGCTGTGTATGCTGTGACATCTCTTTGAACTCAAAACTGATCAAACGATTTTCTGCTCCTCGGTTCTTATTCTGCTGGCAGTTTTGGCTCCTAAATGTAGAACACGTCTCAAGTATAGGAATGAAGCTGTTTGTTCATGTTTTAGTGAGCAGGCAAGCATTGTAAGAGGGTATATTGATTTTGTGGACTGCATGCATTACCTGGAGCTCCATGGCAGAGTTAAGGGAAAATAAAGCAAGTTATCTATATATAAAACTAGATTCTGTGAATGCAGCAATAGCTACCTTCTGTACTGCATATGATGTTAGAACTGCAGCTTATCTGCAGCTTGAAGTCAAGGCCATTTGTTAGAGTGCATCTACCCCCATGCAAGATGTTCTTGGCATGTTCCTAGGGAAAAGTTCAGAAGCTCCTTTGGAAATAACAAAGATGATGGTGACTATTAAAGTTAAGCAAGGCCGTAGATTTTTCTTTGTCGTGCTGCCACGCTTTCGTGTTACTGATTTTTGAACTTTTGTTGCCCTGTTACTCTTGTTGTGTATGATGTTTACTGTACTCCATATAGTATCTGTTAGTCCTCTTATTCCAGTAAAGACTGTTTAAAAGTCTTGTTTCCTGCTCTGAATGCATAAGAGCCATCAAACAGCTTTATCTGCATTCAGCTCTGGCTAGGGGTGAGATCATTCTTCCCTGAAACTGTGTGCATATATTTGTTTTTGTTGATCTCATCTGCAGTAGACTGGGCCAGTTGGAAAACCAGCACGGATATGCTGAGTTGGAGCTCATGGGGCTGAATGTCGCAGAGTTCAGGCACACTGTAGTTGCTGACTGCTATTTTTCTGCGGACAGTAAGATCACTCTGGCAGACTCTGAAACCTCTGGTCACGTGCAGTGGACAGAGACAGCAGCAGGTTTGGTGCAGACCTGTATAAGCCTGCATCCTAGGATTGCTTAGCATTTGTTTTGGTAGGATGCTTCTTCAACAGGAAGCTATTTTCACCTGATAGTCATAGGGCTACCGAACATACAGTGTCCCCTACACTAAATTGTCCCTTCAGGAAATTGCAGTATTAACTATCCACAAAAACTGCCTCTTGTGGTGGGTTACTGGGGCTTCAGAGAGCAGGATCTAGACCTTGGATCAGAGGCCAAATGGCACAGAACTGGTTACATCCACAATATGTACCTTTTGGTTCTTTATGTCCCCTGGACAAAATATGGTACTGTCATGGTTCTAGATACAATTTGTGTGTGAGAGATTTTCATCTCAAAATATTTAAAATGATCTGAAGGCTGTGCAGCAGCTCATAGGACTGGTAGACACTCATCGTATGTGAAAACATGCAGATTAACACAGTCAAACCATGCCAGGAGCATTAAGCAGTGTTTATGAACAAAGGTCAAGGATTCAGTCTTGCTCCACATTTCTATATAATTCAGCAGTATAGATACAGCCTGCCTTATGACTGGAAGAGTCTGTGATAGATAATGAAATGTATATCAACAATATCAGTAGATGCCACTGTATCATTTACAATTTTCAGGCAATGCCAGTATAAGCTAATAAGGACCAATATAGACGTATTTATTTGGTACCTACTTAATAAATAGACAAACTGAAATAAATCCCAGAATTATAGATGTTTCTTGTTCTGCCTGTAGAGGGCATTCATACTGTTCGGTACATGATTCCTCTCCAGATGACAGTATATTCAAGGCATTATTTATGGTTATCTCAGTTAAAGGTGAATGTATCAGGAGCTTTGTGATAGTTCTGAGTTAACTGAGCTTACCTGCCTTCTGTAAAGACTCTGAGAACCCATAGATGGGTGACTATGAACAGCTGAAAAATGTGCTTTTGAGGAGTTGCAAGAGATGGTCAGAAATATTTCCAAGCAAAAATGTCATTTTGATTGCTCAACTAATTTATCATTTTAGTTGGAAAATTTTAGAAAGGTAGTATTATTGTTGTTATTAATTTCAAACCCTTTGCCCTTTAATATTTTTCCAATAATTTAGATCGTGCAGTGTGATAACCTCTTAAACTCCTTTTTGATAAAACTACTGTACAGAGCTTGCACTGAACATGCAGAGAGAGCAAAAGTTGCAAATAGGAAAACTTTGACATCATGAATTAAGCTGGAGTGTAGAAAGATGTTTTATCTTCTAGGAACCAAGAAGCTTTAGAGGAAGTAGATCAATATATCAGGATTGTTAATCTAAATATTCTTCAAAACATTTGTTTTAGATTTATCGAAGTGATTATTTTTGTTTTCTTGAAGAAAGAGCATGCCCTTTTGGGAGGCTCAGGAAGGATCTCCCCATCCTGGAAGTGGAGAAGGCAAGGAATGTAGACTAGCTGGAAGAACGGGTCTAATAAATGGTAGTCCAGTCCCATTGTATCACACAATGGCAACTGTTGAACAAACACTGGCAGTGCAGTGTTAGTCTGCACAAGAGACAGCTGAATCACAGAACACTTGAGATCCTCTTTGTGAGGTGCCAAGGGTAGAGATCAGTGTTAGAAAATTGGCAAAATTAGAAGTCTAGAATAGTTGAAAATGGAACTTTAAGAAACAGGAAAGAGACGTTTTTGCTTTTTTTTTTTTTTATCCAAATACCTTTGGGCATTCACCCGTATTACAAGCCATAAAACAGTGTTCTAAGGAAGTTAGTTTTCATTAAGTCAAAGTGACTGAAGTATATCAGTGCGAATTCAGGGTATGAGGATGAAGATAAGGTGCTTGTCAGGAAAGTCATCCTTGGCAACAGCTGCACCTGCATTGCAGAACACAGTATCGCCAGAACTGCAAAGTGAGGTTATAGCTCTGAATAATTCTTCTCCTAAAGGCTCAGTTTCCTTTCATGTAATAATCCAGCACATATTCATGAAACCGAGAGTGACTGAATGCTGTGTTCCAACTTCTAAGTGCCTGACAGCTCTCCCCTTGGATGCATATATTTCTGTAGTCTCTTTATACTGTCACGAGCTGCTTGACACACAGCTTTCTCCTCTGAACTCTCATCAGCTTTCTGACAAAGCTTATTGATTATTCCTTAGTGGAACTTACATAAATATTTAGGTGCAATCACTGCAGATGGTGTGCTAAGACTTGCTGCTCTCTATCATATTTTATATACAGAGGCCTTTCTGCTTATTCACACTTAGAGTAAAATAGTTTGAGCCTTAACCATTTGAAAAGTGAGTAGGGTTACGACGATTGCCAGGTGCAAGAAATTCAGGAAAGTTTTCTTACTGGCTGACAGAGATCTTTCTGTAGCTTCCCCCTTCCTTACAATGGGCTCTACGCTATTTCAGTAATTAGGCTCATGATGTTTATTACATGTATCTATGCATGGAAATGCAAAAAAAAAAAAAATGGCATAAATCTGCCAGGTCAGATGTTGCTACAGAGATTAAGTTGCAATAGTTACCTGACTTTTGTATGCCTCTAGGTAGAGATAGGGTGGATAGGAGGTGTTGGAACTTGCTGCTTTTTTTAGATTTGGCAGGGGACTCTAACCATCTTATTATTCCTCTTTTCTGTTTCATGTACTTCAGATTAAACACAAGTACTATTCAGGCAGGGCCTGCTGTTGAGGTAGATCCTGAAGCAGACAAGGAGTCTAATTTCTAACAAGTGGGAAAAGGCATTATCACCCCCCTTCTTTTACCCCCAGTTACATGGTGACAATTTTTTTTAAATTTAATAGGTTAGATTATAATTCTGCCATTCCGAATAGGTCCCTTTTTTTTTTTTTTTGGTCATGCTTGCTATGTTACATTGAGGCTGGACTTAACAGATGCTGAAATGACTTTTATAAATCAGTAAAATCACTGTGTTTTTTCTTTGGACAAGGTGAAACTGTGGAAAGGTTTTTTTGGTCTTGATGAGACTTCTCAAGTAAAAATAAACTGTATGCAAAAATTAAAACGTATACTACAATAAGATTCTAAGATTTTACTGTAATTTAAAGCATGCCTTTTTTTTTTTTCATACCTTGCCTTTACCAGACACTAATTTTCTCCTTCAGTAAATTAAATCCTTTCTGTTAATCTGTAACCGAAGTAGGCTGTTTGCAAATGAAATGCTACAGTTCTAATCAGATTGCTGTCTACTATAGCATTTTGCAATGTGTGATACTCTGGTATCTGGTGCAACCTGGAGAGATCTCTGGAAAGGCAGGTTTGCTGGATAAACACAAGGAGTAAGTTGTGTTGCACTGAAGGATTTAAGAAATATTATTCCACTTTCTTCTGTAAATTCTGTTAAGTTTCACTGGAGAAACAACACAAGTTTTTGTGATTCCTTGACTATTAGAATACATCACATTCACTTTTATTGTTTGCTTCGTTTTTAACAGAACGTATTGTTTAGTCTCATTTGCAATTCATAAGCATCGTATTAACTGAATAAACATTCAGTTATTCAGGTTAATTATCAGTGGTTTAAGTCTTTAAACTGCCATTTACTTTTTGTCAGCTACAAATGTATTCTGTAACAGATATAATTTTCATAATGAAGGGCTAAACATTTTATTGAAAAACATGGACAAAAATAATTTAATTACACATTCAGTAACTCCAACCAAAAAATAAAGTAGTCTCGGTAATTAGAAATTTAGCTGCCTCTGCTATTTCAGTTCAAAGGACCTAAATTCAGATTCACCACCTCAGGTTTACATCAGAATGATAGCTGCTTGATGAAGCAATATTACTTTGCTTCTGTTCTTTCCATACAGTAAGACACTAACAAATCCAATCTCCTGACTCAGACAGTTGATCAAAGTCGTGGGTGTGCACTCCTTGAGGAGTATCAGCATGCACAGTAAGTTCTCTGACTCTTGACTAAGAATGAAATAGTTGCAAAATTCACATTGCATTTTTTTTTTTTAGTGCATTCTGCATGTTTTTAATCAGGAGCATGTGAATTGAAAAAGGTGACTTGAAAAAGTTTTTTTCTTTTTTAAATAGTTTATTTGCTAGAAATGATGACAAATAGTTATATATCTAGTTTAATAGTCAATCTGATCTAGAGAGAACTGAGCAACTTGGGGTTTAAACCCTCACTATGCAAGGTTAACCATCTTTCCAGCCCCAAACCATTATTTTTACTTGCCATGAAACTTCCTGTACATTCAGAAAGAGTTAACCATGTCATCTAGCCTTGCTGGACTCTCTTATCTCTTGATTCTCTCCCTCTCATCTCAGTCTTCATATTTTATACTAAAAAATATAAAGTTTCCTTTCAATGGTGATAATCGCAATCTACATTTTAAAACAATTTCCTTCTGCACTCACGGGAATCTATCTCTTCTGCTCCTGTGCAGCTTTATCTCCCTGTCCTTTTTCATTCACTTTAAATGTTTCAAAAATTTTCTGACCTTCAGCCAATGATTTTCTAAAGTGCATCTTGAATTTCTTAAAAGAGGTTATGCTGCAGGTTTCTGTCTGTAAAGTCAAGAGAGAAGAGTTAGTTCACTTGAAAAATGTTTGTGTACCTTAACCCAAATTGATACCAGGCTGACCAGAGTCTACAGCTGCTCATTTGTCAAATGCAGTTTCAGAAACAGCAAAATCAAAAAAGTATAAAACATTTAGGGTAACTATACTTTCCAATTTCCTCCTGCTTCCACATCTGGGCAGCTCCCCATTGTTTCAATCTTTTCTCTTTAACTGCTTGGCCTAAATAGACTCTGATGCCTTTAATTAGCGTATGCATGTGTATCTTTGTGAATCTTAGCCTGGAATGAAGACAAAGAATTTGCACCTGACTATAATGGCCTGGATTTTAAGGTCCAGCCAGTTGAGTAAGCATTTACTATTCTGCTAGGGAGAGAGAAACACTTCCTTTTACCTATGCCACCACTTTCACACACACTGGTCTTAGAGCTGTTAATAAAGCCATTTGGCATGGCCACTTCACATTGAGCTTCTAAAGTCAGTACTCAAACAAGCCATTCAGCAGAGTTGTAATTTGCATTGTAACACCACCAAACTGCCTTTGCCAGCTCATTAAATGCCTGATGCATGAAAGGTGTGGTGCGTTACAATGAAAAAATAAGACTGAAGGCAAAATCTTGAAATAATAATTATAGCAGGTTCAAAGAAACCACAGACGTATAATACGCCTTTACTTTTATTAAAAATGAGTCCTTTCTCTTTTAAAGTCAGACATCCAAATATAACTAAAGAACCTCAAAATATAAGAATGGTCTTGCTATGTCAGACCAAAGGTCTTATTTAGCCTGGTATCCTGTCTCAAGCAATGTCCAAAAATGGATGTTGAGGAAATACTGTAAATGAAGGAAAGCATATTTAACTCCTATCATACAGCGATCTGTAGTTCAGGAACTTCCTGAGCCAGGGAGGGAGCTTTGTGTTTAATAACTCTTAATGGATTTCTCCTCCATCAACTTGTCTGGTCTTCTCCAGGAAGAGATAGGGAAGATAAAAACGGCACTCTTTATTTTCTATCCCTTTTTCCTGGGAAAAGCATTGGCCCTATTCCACAAAGTCAGAAATAGCTATTATACTATTATAGCAGCTGAGTGGCCTGAGGCTTCGGTATACAATGACGATGGGAATTTCACATCTCCTGACAGAAACGAGTGACACGTGGGAGCTGCACATTTGTCATGGAGAGGGGCTGACTGATGCATTCAAAATCTTTGTTCTATTTTTGTTTGTTTGTTTATTCTAAAGGAAAAGGTTAAAAATAATTCTACGTTTAATGAGCTATTTAAAAGCTGAATCTTCAGATCTTTTAATTGTGCAATTGTACTGCTATGCAAAAAACATTGCACAGCCTTCTAAATCTGGTCTAATGCCCAAGTCAAACTGGCTGAGCTAAGGGCATTTCTGTTTGTTGGTTCTGTGTGGAGCTCTAGCCTAGCTTGTTCCCTTTTCAAAATTTTACCTTATTTTTAATGAAAATATCTGGACAGTTTCTTGCAACATTTGTCTCTGAGTACACAATACTTAACTAGGGTGAATTAATAGATGTTAATTTACAGTAAAAGGCAATATAAACTGCTACAAGTGAACACAGTAATTAGCATGTGAGAATTCTGAGCCTTGTTAGATTGTTTTTATGCCACAGTACGCAGAACAAAACCAAACATTGTTTGGTCTTTTTTAACTCTTGACTGTTTCAAGATATGAACAAAACTTCCCAGGCCGTGCTGTACTGAGTGGGTAGAAAGCAGTGACTTCGTGATAGCAATTTGGAGGGAGAGAAGAATGAATTAACGGTGACTTTGATTTCCATGGTGTATGGACATAACAAATCAAAAAATAGGAAAACTAGTGCTAGTAAATGCTCCATACATTTCTTATATAAATTGAACTTAACTGCAACTTAACTGCTCACATTAGAAGCATTTCAAAATGCTAAATTTTATCAAGTGCTGCACTTTAATGAACCAATAGCAAATATGTATGTATTCAAGTTATATTTTTATGCAATATACACAAAGGTTAGATAGCTCAGTCCACATCACCACGGACTTACTGTTTTTGTATGAGAGTACTTGGCTGTTTAATTACCATCTTTATGGTATTTATTTGGTATACATACTGGTGCATACATACCAGAGAGTTTACTTGAGCTACGCTTGAGCTCTCCTGTCCTGTGCACTACTGCTAAGGTAGCCAAAGAGATACAGGATTTAGCTTCAGCATTCTCCAGGAAACCTGGCTCTGAAAATGAGTTGTTAGCCCCTGCTGAGCTTCACACAGCTGCTGGTTTCAAACTGTCCTCAACATGCCTGCTCAAGCTGCATTGACTACACATGGATGCTCACTAATAAGGTACTTCTGTAAGAAGACACTGGCAAACAGCAGAAAAGAAAGAGTCAAAATAGCTTGGAAGCTGAAATGACTTGAAATTATTTATGCAAATTCTCGGTCTTGGATCAGTAATAATTTTCAGCTGAAAACCTCAAAGAATTTCTGTAGACAATGTTTCAGCTCCCTCTTAGGAGGTAAATACTAAACATTAAGCCAAATTCAGCAGTACAGCCTTGAGTTCCTGTCTCATTCTTGCTTCTTATAATCATAGTGATAAGTGATATACCTGGAAAATGTCTTTGAAAGGGCTGTGGGAATTTTCACAGTTGGTAAACTCTGCCAGGTACTCTAACTAAAACCTTTGTATAAGTTTCTGCTCTTGACTTTTATTCAAACATTTATTGGAAAAACAAACAAACAGCTTTCCGAAAGTTTAGAGCACTAATAATAGTTAGATCAAAAGTGGCTTATGTGCCTACAGCGTGACTTCAGTAGAACTTAGTGCAGCATGGTGTTCTCGAAACTGCGACTATCTGAGGGAGGGGTGAGCTTTTTTTTTTTTTTTGACAAATAGAGTTCTTCAGGTCCCTAGGATTCAATGGATGTTCATAGGTGACTGAAGTTGTCTTGGTTTTGTGCTGAACATCTCAGTACCATCATGTATTTAAAATAGAGAAGGTAGGGACTGTCCTGTGGAGCCCTGCTGGGGGATCCATGTCAGCAGTGGGTCCCTAGTGCATACCTGGTTAAGCCTGCTGTGCACAGAGCAGAGGGACTTCTGTTGTTAGCATTTCAGGGGAGGAGGGCCTCTCCCCTCTCTCCTCCTGATTTATTAGTTTGTCTAGTCATAGCATACATTTCATAACATCTCAGAGAGCTGGGTATTTAACTCCCTCTGCATGCTTCAAAGGCGTCTAAACGTATGGCACTGGATTCTGCCAAAATGTATGCAATACCGTGGAGGATGGACAGAAAGCGTGAGACCTGTAGAGTTACCAGGTTGGTTCTGAGGGAGCTGGCTAGAACACTGAGAGATACAAGTTTGTGCAGCATACTACTTCTCCTGTGCTAACGTATCCTGCTTTCAGGACCTAAGATAACTCCTCTACTTACAGTTTATTTATGTTATATGTCTTTTCTGAATCTCTGTTGAAGAAATTCCCCAATCTTTTTTGAATCTAAGTGTATTTTTCTCATAGGAAAAGACTGTTTCTTGTAGTTTTGTTTTATGATATAGTAAGACTTAAGCTAATGCATTACTAATTACTTGAACAAATACTATGAATGCATTTTTTTCCAAAGGTGTTTTTCTTCATAAATATGTCTTAGTGTTTAGACTTTACAGACTTCAATGTTAAGGATTTTTACATGGCATACTTTCCTAGTTATATGTGAACATCCATAATTTGTAAATTTATTGTATGATGCCAATTTAGTGAACTTGTATTTTCTTCTAAACTCTAGGTAAGCTTAACATTTAAATTCACTCTTATCTGTAAATTGCAACTATTTTGGTTAACATGATTTGAAAGCATTAAACAAAACTGTTTTAAAGAATAATTAACATTGCAACAGGATACGTCAGGGCATATGTGATACTTATATCACTCAATACTTCACATCATCTGAAGCTTTCTGATATTACTCAAGTGTAAATTTTCCACCTCACTAAGCTATTTAACACATTTTCAGAAATACTGGTCAACAAAATAACTTACAAATCATGACATGTAATATGGTAAAACACTCATCTTGATCCAAAAGCAAAAATAAAACACTAGCAGAGTAAAACCATAACGGTAGCAATGGGAATGCATCATGGTATCATGTTAATCTTAAATATGCCCCAAAAGGACAATGCAACTCTAAGAAAGTAAATGCCTGTAATGAAGACTTTAGGAGCAATATATATTTTGGAATGTATTAATAAAAGAAGAAATTTTCTTGGATCTGACCCTGCATTTACAGTTATATATAGAGACAAATATTGTGAAAACTCTATAAAAACGCAAAAATGACTTAGACCCATACCTGACAGTATATGGGGTACCTTTTTGCAGTCTTAGTTTTTGACAAATTCATCTATCAGGCCGAAGTGTTAAACAGACAATGTATTACTTACAATGTAGAATAAAGTGATTTGTTTCCTTCTCAGGGTGAAATCTGTCTATGTGTATATGGCCAGCATAGACATGACAAATATAAATTACTAAAATATAATATTAAACATGAAGACTAAATTATACTACTTGTGTAATCTTGTTGAGGTTAGCAGAGTCTGTCACGCTTCAGTTACTGTAATTGGGCTCCACTGGAAAGCAGCACACCCGTACAAACCTAGGCATGGGGTGATTTTAATATTACCTTTGGTCACGTAGATAGGAAAGTTCTAACTTGAAATATTTAAAACTTTTTTATTGTTTAGGTGGAGATAAATCATTCTTTTATATATTCTATGCACTTTAAAAAAATTAGTAGCCATACCATAAACTGGATATCAATCCATCAACATATTGCATAGGATGCCTTTATGTTCACATGTTTATGAAATCCACATATCAGTGAACTACTTGGTAAATCTCTGATGCAAAATTTTAAGCCTACTCATTTTAAAATCAGTTCTCTAATTTTCTATGTACTTACAAACTTAAGATCTACCCAGGCAGCTGCCTTTTATTATTATCATCCATTTTTTTTAAGGTTATCTGCTGTTGAAAGTAGAGAATACAACTAGTAGTGATACAAAATTGTGCTATTCCCAGCGGTGCTACTAACTAGCTGAGTTTTAGCAAATTGCTTAATCTCTGGGCACCAAGGTTACTTAACGTGAGAAATAGATGTAATGGTTTTAACTTCTTTATGAGGGTAACATAATATTTAGAAATGCTTTAAGAGCTCCCTAGAAAAAAGATGTTACCAAAATGCTTACAATATTCTTGTATATTTATAGGTTAGATGTGTATAGTATTCCTTAATTAAGCACACAGTTTTGATGGGCACAAAAACCTGTCCCTGTGCCTACAGCAATACTTCCAGTGTCTGTGTGCATGTGTGTGCATGCTTCCCCAAACCGCACCCACATGCTGGAATGCAAACACAGAAAAGGCAACTGTTCAACAGGATGCGATGCTAGCTGATTGCCTGCTCTGAAGGAAAAAAAAAAAAAAAAAAAAAAGATTCCGTTTCATTTAAACAAAAGCAAGAGTCATATAACAATTCCTTGTTTTATCATTATACTGTAATGGAAAGAAAAAAAAAAGATTTTTATCATGTCTGGTTAGCAGCAGAATAAAACAGCTCAGCTCTTTAACTTACTTTAATTAAGCATCATAAAATTAATTTAAGAAGGAAAACACCCTTCAATTCCATATTTTATTCCACACCTTTGTTGCACAATATTATGCAAAATGACTGTATGATACAGCATGATTTTCTATATACACAACTACAATAAGCAGGCGTTCAGCCTTAAACCACAAAATGCCACCAATATTCTGATATATGTGAATAAATTGAATCAGAAAGACCTTGTAAGCAGACCTTTACAACAGGGAAAATTTTGTAAGACTCCTGTGGTCTATTTAATGCCTCTAATACCTTTCACTACAGGCAATAAAGGCCATACCTGTTTGAAAAATGATATGGTCTATTACATTTCTGCAGCATCTTTCATTCCAAAATGTTTGCACTCCACATTTCTGGCAACCTCTTGAACAGAGGAGAGCAACCACCAGAACTATCCTGCTGTGTGGGTGGAGGCAGGGAGATTTTCCCGGAGCCATCTAGGACAACCACTGCCTGTTACAAAAAATGCTATGGGATATTACTGCTTTTTCAGAACAGACAGGACTTTGTTTTTAGTAATTTAACTTGTATAAATAATCTGTACTTAGTAAGCTGCCTGGAACTCACATCGCTACCTAAGGCAGAGGTTCTCCTTCAAATAGCCATTGGAATTAACAGTTCTCTCTAGCTGAAGGTTATGCTAACAGTAATCAGAAATGAGTATTAATCTGCAAACATTTATGCTCAAGTATACAATGGCACCAAGTACATTCACTGCATACAGTGGGTGGCAACTTGTCACTTGGATTAATGCTTCTAGCTAAATGATTGTTTTACCTCAATCCATAAACAAAGGATGACATTATAGCAACTGTACAATTAATAACCTGCCACTTTGTTAACTTCTACAATGTTATCTCCTCAGATTAGCTTGAAAAAACTACAGATTTTTTCTTCAAATGCTCTTCTTTTTTTTTTTTTTTCCCTCTAAATTATTCAACTGAGGACACACAGAGTGTATTAATAGCTCAATTATTTGGTACTCCCTGTTGTAGTCTTCTGTTTATAGTGTATGAGAGTTACATTTGCTTTATATGAGCCATGTTTTAAGTTCAGGACAAAGCTGTAAACTTTATAAAAACAGGAAAATAAAAAGAGTTTGACTCTGTCAATGACTTTTGAAACACAAACACAAAACTGATTTTCTATTGGTAAAAAACAGAAATGCCATTGGAGTCCAGATTTTGTTTTTAAAATCTCAGATCCCTAGCACAAATGGTATTTCCAGTATCTCAGAAACCCAACTATTTAAAGTTTAGTCATCATAAAACTGTCACTGCAGAACATGGCCTGCAGGCGCTCAAGTTTAGAGCCCGCAGTGTTTCTAGTGATCAGCATTTGAGGCGTGCTCAGTTGACAACCGAGGTTTGAATAAGAGAAGTGGTACTGTAAAAAGATAAGCATAACCTCTCCCTTCTTAAGTGAGATTAGCATCACTGACTGAACTGCTTTTTCAGATAATTCATTCCTCCATTGGAAATTGCCATTGCTGTCTGTCTGTCTCTCTCTAGATATTTTCCCTTGTGTTGATTATCACTTTTCTCCCTGGCATCGCTGAGTTTCTCCTGTTAGCCCATGTGAGCTATTCAATAGTTTGCAGTCTTCATTCTGGATTAGTGCTCGCCCAAAGAATTAGACTATAACATATAGTGGTTTTCAAATGAGATTTTAAAGAGAATGGTACAACAGTTTCTTACCTGTCAAGCAAAGTGTATTAGAACAACATCACACAAATTTATGTGATCATTTTAACTAATCCGCTGTGATGGTCTTCGGTTCAAACAGCGCTGTAGCGTTGAATCATCTCACCTGTGCAACATGGGAGCTTGGTTAGCATTTAGAAGATGAAGTCACCTAATGATTTTGCCTGAAAAGTAGCTGGTTAGAAACGTGAAGTTCTTTCATACTTACAGGAAGGCTATGCTCTGAATACAGAGAGTTACCCTGCCCTTGCTGCAGGATTGGTCAACATACAAAGGAATTACTTCTCAGCCTTCATGCTAACATAGACAGTATCCAAACAATTTGAGGAACATCGGAAGAGAAAGGGTGGACTGTCAAAGGAGAATAAGGATCGCAGACTTACATTAAGGTCTTCCCTGGGATTGTTCTTGAGATTCTTCTGACTGATCAGTTTGTTGAACTCTTTGAAAATTGAGCCATGGAAAGTCCACCTGACTCATAGGGGCTTTTCTGGGTTTTGAAATTTACCCAGATTAATGGGGCGTGCCTGATAATGGCATGTGGTTATTCAGGCTGCGAACAACCTCGATAATCTGTCAAAACAGGCAGTTTCAGGTCATTTAATCTTTCCTGAAGAAGCAGAAAACAAGCAGAATAAAAGCTTTATTGAAGAAGCACGGTACAAGTGAGAAGGGCATACAGCGAGAAGCAAAACATTATGAAAGTACAATATATTATACTATATACTGTATCATCCTAGACAATGCTCAGGTGCATTAGCATAGAATGGCCAATTGTAATACTTTTCCTAGATATTTAAGCCTAGAACTAGTGAGAAAAAGGGAAATTATACTTCGATGCAACGTTCTGTTTTTTTCCTCGCAGGAAAGAAGAAAAAAAAAAAAAAGATCGCTTTGTTGTTGGCTATTTTGCTACTTGTGCTAAGCGCTGGCCAAAATATTTCCCGACTGCGGAGCTGTGTTTTGCTGTGCATCCCCCGACCACACGGTGTGACAACGGCACGGCGGAGAGGTGACCCGGTCGAGTAGCACGTCCTGCCCCGTCTGCTCACTGCACGGTCGCAGAGGAGCAGCTTGTCCCGCGGGAAAGCCGGCTTTTCGAAGAGCGAGCTGCCGCTCCTGCTGAAAGCTCTGCCAGCGCCAGCTGTCGGCCGTGACAGGGGCAGGCGGCGCCGAGCTCCTGCCCCAGCCCGGCAGCGCCAGAGCCAGGCGGGGGGAGCGGGGGCAGCCGCAGGGAAACCTCCGCGCACAGCCCCGGGACAAGCCCGAGGGCCGGGCCCGGGGAGAGGAAAATTCCAGCCCGGGACAGCAGCCGCTGTCAGCCCGCCGGGGCCGGGTGGGTTCGGGCAGGCGGAGGGAGGAGCCGGGCCGGGAACAGGGAGCCTCTGTTTCCCCGCCGGCTGCCGGAGCGGGAAAGGTTCCGCGTTTCAAGTTCTTCACAGAGAAGTTGTGTGTGTGGTTTTTTTTTTTAAAAGGTTTTATTACACCCCCCTCCCGCCCCGTTCTCCGCCCAAGGTGTGGTTCAGCGAGCGGCCGCCCCGGCGGAGCCGGAGCCGTGTGTGCGTGGCCGCCGCCGCCCCACGGGCGCGCTGTGGAAGCAGCCGGGGAATGCCTGGGCTCGGGGGCGAGGCGGCGCCGCGGGCGGCAGAGCGGGGCCGCCTTTCCCGGCCCTCCTCGAGCAGGTGAGGCGGGGCCCGGCGGCCGCTCGCCTCGCCGCAGGCATGGCCGCCCCGCCGCCGCCGCCCTCAGGGTAAGCGCCGCTCCCGCCGGGGCCGGGGGACGGAGCCGGCTGCGGGCGCCCCGCGGGAGGAGGGGACGGGACGGGACGGGACGGGACGGGACGGGACGGGACGGGACGGGATGGGGGGGGTCGCGGGTTCTGCCCCCGGGTGGGGGCGTCGGCAGCGCCGTGCTCGTGGCCGCCCAGCGACCGTTAAACGGCCGCCGGCGCGGCGGGAAGGGGAGGGCGGAGAGCGCGGCCCTGCCTTCCTCGACGGCACCCGGCCGTTCGCCGCCCCCGAAAGCGGGCTCCCGGCGGGACCAGCGCTCGCCCCTCGGTGAGGTGAGGTGCCGGCCGGCGGCGTTTCGCGGTGGGGCTCGGCGCGCTGCCCTCCCGCACGGTGCCCGCGGGCTGGCTTCGAGTTTTTCCTCTGGGAGCGGTGGTTTGGGGGCGCCCCGCGGGGCTTTGGCAGCTGCCCCTGCCTCGGGAGCCAGCGCAGGTAAGCGGGCAGGTAAAGCTCGGCGTGTCTGCGCCTCAACGCTAGTCCTCCCCGAGGGGGGGCGAGCCGCCCGTAGCCCGTCAGGAGAGGTAACTTTCAGGACGTGACTCGGGGTCCCGGCTGCAGGGAGGTGGGGGGCTGCCTCAGGCCCACAGTGTGCCTGCGGGTGGTGGGTGCCCTCCACAGCTGCAGCAGTGTGCTCAACCCCGCAGGTCCCTGGCGAGGTTGTTGGCCTGACTTTTAAATAGTGGGGACAAAGTAATTGGTGAGTGTGTATTTTAACACCGGGATGTTCCCGAAGCTTGCGTGTTATCTGCAAAAGCTGAGTAATTGCATTTCTGACCAAGTGAATACATGGTAAGCAGGTGGAGTTGGTGACTTCCTGTAGCACCCGCAGTAATCAGATCAGTTTGAAGCGATGGATGAAGTGAATATGAGGACTGGTAGAGAAGGGGTACTTGTTCGCCTAGGGCCTTGTGGCAGCTCCACGCTTATGCACAGCCACAGGGAAATGAAGTTTATCTTGCTAGCCAGTGTAGAAGGTACAATTACAGTATAGATAATTAGTGCATTTCTACAACGTAGGGTTATGTACGCTCAGCTGAAAGGACCACGCATACGATAATGGAGCGCGATAGCAGGTTAGGAAGCGGCTGCAGTGGTATGTCTGGAAAGCTCTCAGTTGTACTTGCAGGCGGGAACATGAAAACAAGTGAAAAGGCACAACTACAACGTTGGGTTGGGTGTGCTGACAGCTTCCCCAGGCCCGCAGCCTGCTATAAAGCTGTTGGTTGTACTCAATTTTGTCTGCAGCCTGGCTCCTTTAAGGCAGGAGGAGTAGTGTGTTCCCTTAATGTGACTTCAAGCATCTGTCAGCGTACACATCTCGTTTCTGAAAAAACATGTAGCTAGCAACAAGGCTTATTTTCATTAGCCCCGCAGATATATTTTCAGGCCTTTTATCAGCTGTTCCCATATAATTTAGTTCTTTGAAAAATCAGATTACTATTCCTCTCTCATTACAAGAGTTTCTTGTTGGCAGTCTTAATTATTTCCTGAAGGTGATTTGTTCATACTAGATTTGAGGAAAAAAAAAAAAAAAACCAAAAACTGGATATACCAGCAAACCCAGCAACTCCCTCCCACTTTACTGAATAGGGTCCACAGATTCATTTTTGAATAGTTATCAGTGCTGTGGGTCTCTTCACTGAATGAGATTATGGGGCAAATTGTGTCAGAAATAGCAATATTCCTTGGTCTGCATTATATATCCTCCTAACCTGCCTGGCCAGGTGGGGAATGTTGTTGAAACACAGCTGAAAACTTTACCAGCAAGTGTGTTCTTAAATCACCATTTAAAGTTACATGGTGTAATTACAGATAATTCTTGGCAGCTTAGAAACTCGAATTATGCTAACTACTAAGAAGGGTAAATGTGTTAAAGGTTTTTTGTGTGTCAAAGTGTCAGTGTTTATTTAGCCTTGGAACTTCTATATAGTTTAATCCTCTGTGATATGTCGTGGCTCTTCTCTGTGGAATTTTCTTATCTTGTTCTACTGGGACAAGATTTGGAAAGTATCTCATAACTATATCCTGAAGGATTTTTTTTTCTATACAGGATTATACTTTCCTGTTGAAAAAGTGTTCTTTAAAAAAGTTTGTGGATAAGTATTTCTGCTTGAATTGGGAGAAAAAGATGCAGGGGTACATGACTGTGTTATTCTCAAAGTACAACCAAGGTAAATTCATAAAGGTCTGTTTTTTTTTAAATCCTCAGCTGGATTTTTTTTTGAATATGGTGAGTAGAAGGCATGCCCAGTAACTGGCTGGACGTGCCACATAGTTTCTTCTGGTAGGAGACGAAACTTGGCTGGACCTACCCTTAATTTTATAGCTCATCCATCTTGCCTCAAGTCTGAGGAGCACTCCTGGAAGTGTGTTCCTGCCAGGCCAGCTGACACAATGTGCGCCTGTTTCAGCACAGAGGTGAATCGGCTTTATGTATTGATTGTGTTACAGGATGATAGGAAGATGTGTATTTTTTAAATACTTCTTTTTAATTAAAAATAAAAAACAACACCTGGGTGGTATCCAGCATCTTGACCCCATTTTTTCCTGCTGTTGCAGGCTAGCAATGCCGTACCCCCAGTGTAAATCAATTTTTACATCAACAAGTAGATTTCACTAGTTGACACAGACTTTTACTGTGAAGTGGTGCCAGCAAATATGCTGTTAAACTATTGGAGCAAAATTGTTTCTTGATAAACTGCAGATTTATTTCCTTTGAAATATTATAACGTGCATTGAGGTGTGCCTTTTAATTCAGTTCTAATCAATTTATGATAACTTTAAATGATCTCATTCATATTCAGAGCTATATATTTATTTAAAAAAATCAAAAAAACACATTGTTTTGTCACTTTCTTTTTTGAGTGCTTAAAGAAAACATGCTTAGGCACTGCATCTGCTCTCCAGGGACTGAACACAGAGATGGCTGTAGCAGGGGTTAGGGGCGGGCCTAAGCTGAGCTGTGCTTAGGGTACTGCCAGAAACTCCTCAGGCGTGTCTTCATGCTCCTTTTCCCTGGCTGTTTAGGCCAGTGAAGGTGCTTAAGTTTTCAATAAGAACAGGAGAGAAATCTTTTTATGTGGTTAGGGCTGCCTTTGACAAAGAGAGAGATCTGAATGTTTTCAGAAAGAAAGAAATATAATTTCTCTGTTGTGTGCCTTTGCTTGAGTACAACTGTTGAGTACTTTTAGCAAATAATTTCAATTGGTTTACGGATCTCTAGAGATGTCAGCTGTGGTGCAGTGTTGAAAAGTGTCTGGGATCAAGCTTAAAACCCTGGTTTGAACTCTCCTCATCTCTTCTTATTTGTCAGCTGAGCTAGTTCACAACATGGCCATAGGTTTGCAGGAGCATAAATGAAGGTCCTCTGTGGTGTGGAGAATGGGATGAATGGGACAGGAGGTGCAGCAATAACTTCAAGTGTTCTGTTGCCAAGCCACAGCAACGGGTTGGAGGGCGGTGGTGGAGTGCCTGAAGCTCGTGCAGTTTGGTGGAGTCCAGCCTGAAACTACTATGTTTTCAATGAATTAGCTGTTGCTATTGTCTGTATAGTACTTTACTGTATATAGATGTTCATGGATAAATGCAAGACCTTTGTGCTTGTGCTACTAAATGGTAGAGCTATCGAGACTCAGAATTTAGGCTGGCATGGGTCTAACAGGCAGTCCAATCTTAGATGTGCTCTATCTTTTATACTGAGGAGTTCAAGATAAAGATTTTTTTTCTCACTCCCATGACCCCGATGAAGAACAACTAATTGAGATACAACAAAATGGAAAGAAGTTTGAGATCTTGTGACCACAGAGTTTGCTGGGTGTTTGAAACAGGGAGTTAACCACTTTGTGGGTGGATCCCCATCAGGAGCCACTTCAATGTTCTTCATTCTAGGGTGTAGTTTACCATCTGAATTCTGAATATATACGTAATACTTCTTGAGGTGATTGTGTTGTTCTTTTTAACAAATCTGCCTTAATCAAGGCAGCTTCAAATGGTTGCATGACATAGTGGTGCCATGAATCAAATGTTGTTGCATTTAGTGGCTGGTTTGGTTACTCAAACCTTGTCAAGTCTGAAGTCATAGCTGAGTACTCAGTGGTAATGTTCCCTGTTGGAGTGTGTTGCTGTGGGAATGAGATCAAGGAAGCATTAGGGGGCTAAGGAATGTGGATACCAGAAAGAAAAAATGCGTGGGAGGGTAATGCACAAGTAGAGAAATGAGCAGTTATTTCAAAGCTTTGTCCAAGCGTGATGGTATCCTATGAAAAGGAAAAGGAGAGCTAGTCATTAGTGAGATTTAAAAAGCATGTGAGAAAAAGTGCTTTGGACTGGAAGGTGGGTTTCAGTGTCATCTTACGCTTAGTTCTTTTCTTGTATTGTTACTGGATGTTTTTGTTAACTTTAAAAGAGACTACAGTGTTTACGTAAACCTGAAGATCACTATTTATGTTGGGAAGTAGTATCTGTGTTGGGTGAAAGAAGAAAAGAGCCCATTGTAGGGGCCAGAAGCTTAGATCCCAGAGGAAACCGCAAATCTTCATGGGATTCCTATGATCTGATAGGTAAAATAACTCACTAGGAATATTTTCAATTTAGAAACCAATGGTTTCTGCTGTAATCTAGCATCTTTGTAGGCCTTCCTTCATGGAGTCCAGCACTACTTCTGGCTTTCTTGACTGTAGCTTGGAAGAAAGTTTTTAAGTGTGCAAATTTCTCTAGTTTGGCTGCTGCTGTTTCTGGCTGCCACTGCTGTAGTTCTGTGCTGCTGGGAAGTCAGGGATACCAAATTACCCCTACTGCCATTGGAGTTGTAACAATGTTAGCACCTGCTCAACTAAATATTTATTTTTTCAAGAAATTAACAAGTTGGTATGATGAGTTGTTCTGTTAAATAACTGAATATGAGGAATGCTGGGTGTTTTTTTTTTAATGACTGTTTGCAAGTTAAAACAAATCTGACTGCACTTCCCTTCCTTTTCACCTGGCTCTCACCAGCTTCCCTGGGGGCTGACCTGCTACTCTCACTTAAGCTCACGCAGCTGCCTGCTGTTTGAGAAAGGGCTGTTCTTTACTGTGAGTATTTGCTGTCAAAGTATGCTGCTCTAAAACTCAACAAGTTTACGTCAAGGCAGTAGAGGATGACAGGAGGCCGAGATGTTGGCTCCTAGACTCCTGTAGAGTTCTGTGGCCATGCCCAGCATTAGCACAATGAAGAGGAAACTCTAGCTGTGCAGCATGCAACAATGGGGAGCTCAAGAGGGGAAAAAAAACAACGTTGTTTTGAGCTGTAACAGGCAATTAAAAACTTGAGGTTTCACCCAAATTCTCTCCTAAAGTAAGGTCTCACAATTAAAAATGTAACTCTTTGTATCAAAGTAAATTTTATACTAACTAGGATTCAAATAGATGCATTCTGACTTAAAATCTGCATGTTGATGGACAAGTAGAGAAATATGCATTTTTTCATAGTTTTTTTTAGAAACTTTTTTTTTCCTGCATCAGAAGTGCAATGCCGTAGGAATATTTACTGAACTAGGAGTTCCTGGATTTGTTTTTTATTTGCTTGGAGATTATCCAGTTCAAAAGGGGCACATACGTTTGTGTGTCTCTTTTGGTGGTTGTATATGATCAAAGACATGGGTGGTTGAAGGATGGGTCCCTAATCTGTCTGTGAAATGTCTCCCTGGGGAGTTTGTGTATATGTTGACTGTTCTACAAGACTACGATTGTCAGGATTGCTATTTTCAGTTAAAGAAAATAGAGCACATGAATATTTTTGGCTAGGTGTGAGCTTTCTTCTGTGACAAAGCATTGGTTTTGTTGTTGGGAGCATTAATTCAACAAAGGTTTCAATTGAAGAAATAGGTTGCTAGTCGTACTTCCTTAGCTGTACTTTAAAAATACTTTCTGCAAATTTGTTTTTTATTGTTCATCTCTATTCTAGAAATATACCTCTATGGTTTGGAAAATGTTACTCTTATTTAAATAACATATATATAAAAATGAACCTCTCCTCCTCCCTGAACAGTGTACCAACTCTATTGGCCAACTCTATGCCAAGTAGGTAAGTATTGTGAGCTAGAATTTTTCTAAGGTACCAATGATCATACATTTTTTGTTCCTTGCCCTGCATTTCTCTTATAAAGTGGTGCTGTTTTAATTCCAAAACCCACTGTATCTCAAAAGAACAGCATTATAAACTTGTGTATTTGTCTTTAGAATCAAGTCCCTTTTCACTTCAATTTCTGACAAGAAACCGACCCAAATGAAAAAACAGGATTTTTAAAACTAAAATGAAGAAATTCTGTTCAGAAAATTAATTTCCCTCTGATGTTTTACCTGGCTTTCATTTCAGACTTTCTGATAAGTTTTCTTCCAAAGGCCAGGGCTCTTTATGTGCATGTATAGCAGCTTTTACACATTTTGCTATGGGGAGGCTGAAGTATCTCTTTCAGCTGTCCCTTCAACACAAGCAGTTTATTGACAAAGTCGTTAAAAATAGGGTCTTTGTATTGGTGGATGATGTAATTCTGCGTCTCCTCCCCGCTCAGTTTTAACTGTGAACTGCACAAGCAGTTTGGCAGATTCCTTAGGGGTTAAGGTACAGTACAAAACCCTTTACATGGTGTGAAGTGCTTGCCTGCAGATGGCTCTGTGTCTTGCTCTGAAGTTAAATACCTGTACTTCCAAGTACAACGTCACTGGGTTCTTACTGGCTTTGTGATGTCCTTTCTGCAGACCTCTCTAAGCATGGCACTGTGCTGTTCTTCACTGTTCTCGGGTGACACACAGCTTCCTGAGTGTTTGAGCCATGCTCGGATGTTGTACAGTCTCCTGCGCTAATACCTGGTCCGTCTCATTCAGCGTCAGAGGGCTTGTACCCGAAGAGTTGTGCCTTATTACTGCCCAGACACTTTTAATGTGCAGGTAACAAGGTTGTTAGAAGGGCAATAGGGAAAAATACAGTGTGGTGAGTTTGGTTCTTGTCGTTTGGTATTTTATCAAGTGTTTATGTATCATTGCATTGCTGTTGACCTTTTTAGAACCCAGTACAGTTCTTGTTTAGTGCCAAACTAGACTGACAAGACAGCTGGACGTTGCAGTGCAGGTAGAAGGTAATCTGCTGAGGTATCTATTTAAAAATTCTTGTGACGATAATGTTGAAAGCATTTTTTACTTGGGAGGAACAGTATTTTTGTCTCTGTTTCTATTTAAAAAATAAAAGAGCCGAAATGTCTGTTAGAAAGGTAGTTTGGAAAAATGTTTACAACCTGTCATTCTGGGATGTAACCCCTTCAAGCAAAAATAAAATACATGTTCACTACTACTGCAGAACCTCTTGTTCTTTTCATTAAAAAATGCATCCTGTTCAGAATTAATTATGAAATTGTTCTGGCTTTGGACCCGATGATCTCTTGAGGTCCTTTCCAACTCCTACAATTCTGTGATTCTGTGATTTGCAATGATGATACATAGAAACTATTTGCAATGATAAGTGTTTTCATGGCTCTTCAGCTTGTAAGACAGACAAGAAGTTAGCTAGCTGATGACCACCATGTAGTAGACAGGTTTCCAGGGGTGGAATTTCTAATGATTTTCAGAAGTTTGTGTGAATTCAGAAATCCGGGCTTTAACTTTTTTTTTAATAAAGTTCTCCAAAATCAAGACAAACTGTGTGTTGAAAGTTGTCCCTAGGTTCCCATGCTTCCATTCTTTAACAGTCATTGCTTTCTTCATCTGCTGTATGAAATCTCCAGACAAACTTTTCTGTATCCCCTGCTGATCTCTGACTCATGGTATCTCACTTCCCCTTGCCTGCAATTTTAATCCTCTCCTTCCACCCACATTACAAAGTAGCTTCACTAATTCCATCCTTGGTGACATCCCTCAGCTATTTTTGCCTCATTCAGTTTTTAAAGTACTCGCTTGTCAGGGAAAGTTCCATTTTGTTGGATCTTAAATGTGCTGCTTCTCTTCTGAAAGCTTTTATTGCTGGTTACGCATAGGAACCTAGAAGAATTGTAACACGTAATTGCAAAACCACAACTGTTTAGGTGCCTTCAGATGTTTGGAAGATAAAGTGGTCTTTCCCCATCTGGCAGAATTTGGAGCTGAGATCTTAAGGCAGCACTGATAGCCAGAGACATGGGATTTATTCTGTATATTTTTTTCCATTCAAGGAAGTCAGAGTTTATACTTAGGACATTGCTGAGCCAATACCAGTGATTTTCTTAATGTATTGTATTTTGTCATTCCTCAAAATTAGATATATCTAATTTGATGTGTCCATGGCAGGTTCTCAGGACATTTGTTTTAGAAATGAACTGATGGAACTAGATCTGATGCATCTTTTTTCCTTCAACTCCTTAACATTTTTGTGTCTTTGTTTAGTGGTTGTTCTTCTGTGGTGGGAGGTGTCTGGTTTTCTCCCAGGTGATATGTACAGTGGTCAGAGGATTTTGAAATTAAACTAACTTTCAGGGTTTTTTTTTTTGGATTGTTCTCCTGCAGTGTAGGGCACATCCCTCCCCCCCACAGGTACAGTAGCAGTAGGTAATGCTTGTTTGCTGCTTTAGAAAAGCAAGGTGAAAATGCAGAAGGTGTGGAAAACACAATAAACAATAAACAGCAGTTTATGAGTACTCCTTTAGAGCTGATTGTTAACAGCAAGGGGGATAGGAGAAAATCTGAAGGAGCTTATTTTGGAAAAGAAATAAGGATCTGACATCACTGTCTGAACTGTTGGAATCTCTGTCTTGTTTCTAAGCATCTTTCTTTGACTGTTTTTATATTTCCACTGCCCAAACACTTACAAACTTTCCAGTCTTTCTCCCAAAATACAGCACTGCAATGCTTTTTAATCCATAAATCTCAAATGAATAAAGGGAGAGGAGGGAAATGCAATGAATTGTAAATGCTAAATGAAACCTTCAAAATACAAAATGACTTAATCTAGAGGAAAAAAAAAGGGGGGGGGATTTGTTATCATGATGGCTTTAGAACTATTCAGATCTTTTTTTTTTTTCTCCTGGTGGTGTTCTTTAAGACACTGCTTATAGTGGTTTTTTTTTGTTGTTTTTTTTTGGTTTTTTTTCCTCCCCCTGCTTTTACTCACCAAAAGTTTCCTGGATTCTGTAGCTTCAGTATGTAAAGCTTGCCAGCCAATGGGTTTATGAGATTTTTGTTTTTTCTTTTTAAAGACTGCCTGCCAGGACTTTAATCCAGAATAAGTTTTTATGGTAGAATTGAGAATGTTTGGAAATAATGACACATGATGTAAATGCTGAAGTTTCAACCTATGCAGTGTCAACCAGTATTTTATACATGTACTGACTGTAGATAGAGATTGAAAAAACTGGTTGGTATCATGAATGGCCTCATGAAAAGATCCATGTGGTGTCAGTGAAAACTCTGCCACTCTTTAGAAGGGGCAGATATTGTAATATGACATTTTTATGACCTTCAGCAGGTAATCAGGCATCTCTTTAGGTCTCAGCTTTATTTGAGAGAATTAGGGTACGAGTATAATTCTGGCCCCAGTTGATGGTGATCATAAACTGTCTATAATTTCTGGATGAATAAAGGGAAGAGTTAGGGCAAGAAAAATAAACAATATTTGCTTTCACTGGAAAAATGTTAATGTTGATTGCATATAGGGTTTAGACGTTAGCGATTAATTTAACATGTTTAGGGCTCAAGCTTGAAATCACATTTGAACGGTCTCTGAGAGAAAGTACAGCGTGCCGTGTACAGCACAGCAGCAGCCATGTGTGAGTTCAGCTGTACTGTGCCCTTGCAGGTTATTGACTATTAACTACCGGGCCGTACCCGACGGACACGTGCAGGCTGGCCTAGCAGGCCCCAAATCACAGGTACCGAGCGAGCCCTTTTCCTGCTACGTGGGGATTTTCCTTCACTCTTCCTGAATGTGAGCTGTCGGCTCTCTGACCAGCTGATGTGGCCTCTGCCTGCTCATGGTGCACAGATCTGTGGTAGGAAATGAAGTGCCCAGTGAATTGTTTATGTTGTAAATAAAAGTTTGTCAGAGCCTCTTGGAAGACCTTCAGATGGAAATACCCTTGAAAAATCCTACCCTGATTAACTGAGAATTGTACAGTTAAGTGCCAACAGCGTGTTCTTGGAAAGGAAAACTGGTCGAGTAACTAAAGAATTCTTGTCTTACATGTAAACAGGAGGTCCAAGATTAGAAATGATTATGAGTTTTTAGCATTCACTTGAAGATTCAATAAAACCCAGTGAGATCATGACAGCTCTACAGTTTCTGGCCTTTCCCACGTCCTGTCAGATCAAGCTTCACATCTCAGTCATATGCTGAGAAGTGTTTCCTTCAGCCACTTTGCGGGGTCATGTGAGTAAGTGCCCAACATGGTAGAAAGATCTCCAGTCTGCTTGCAAAGGAGCATATGATACTTTATCAAAGATAGGAAGGGAGAGTTGAAACATGTCAAAACTTTAGCTGAAATTGTAAAAATTCAGTCCATAAGCTCCACCCTTTTAAACACTTGGCTTCTGACAGTAACATCAGATCTGCCAGCAGATGCGAATCACATCCTTAAACTGTTGGGGTTACACCAGTTAGTCTTCCCTGTGGTTGTCTGTGGCTTTGATTAACAAACGGTTTCAGTTAAATGGCCAGCAGGCAAGAAATGGTTTGGTGGCTATTTATGAGAAGGACTCATTTGCAGATGTGACACAGGCTACGGAGGTTCATTCTTCTCCCTTTTCATTTTGATAGTTTAATAACTGCCAGGGGTGGCATACTTGGCTCTCTCATATAGATGGTCTAAGTGGAGGGAAGTTTCCGTGTCTTGTTCTGAGCGGAATAGATTTTCTCCTACTCTTGAGCTGCTGGAGTAGGTTAGTTGTAGCTGCTTTTTGTCCTTTTCTTCAGCTAGAAGTCAGTGAAGAGCTGTTTGTCATCACACAAGTCTGAGAATTTTTTTTTAATCTAGGCAAGGTTTTTGTTGCCTTTGGACCTTTTCCGTTGCCTGTATTTACCTGAAGATATTCTTTTAATGTGGTGATGTTTTTGAAATGTTAGTTTGAAAGTTCTGGCTCCAAAGAGAGGCTTTCTTCTTTATACTAGCTGCAGCATGGCAGTGACTTCGTGTCCTTGTAATAAAAATGCCAAAAATTGTGGTCGTTTTTGTTTTAGGTGTGTCAAAAGAACAGTCAAAGGGTCATTAGCCTCAGCTTGAATCTCTTCCCTGGTAGGAAGGTGGAGTTCTTTCCACAGATGCCTTTGGGCAGTGTGTGAAACCCAAAATGTTCTGTTGGAACAGAGAAAGTGTGGCAGAGAGGTTGATGGGTTTTAGGCTACTGGCACATAGCTGTTTACTTGGTAGCACGAGGGTGAATGGAGTTTTCAGTTCAATTTTAGCTGTCTTTTGTTTGTGTCTTTCTGCTTTTATAAACTATGTAGCTAGCTGCCTGACAACTTTTTTTTTTTTCCAGATAGCATGCTGAAAAACAACAGTATCAAACTTTAGTCTTAAATTAATACTCATGCTGCTTTTGATCGGATTCTGCGCAGCGCTGATCTACTGTAGGTAGCCTGCGGGAATTGGGACACGTCTTAGAGAGATTTTGGCAAAGGAAATACCTGCAGCTGGTCTCTGACCTAGCTCCTACCACTAAGGAGAAGAGTAGAAGCTCTGGTGTAGGCGATGTTCTGATCTCCACACCTTGTCACTGAAGCTTCTATTGCTGTAGCTGTGTTGGGGGTAATTTTGCTTATCCTTCTGTCTTCACCCCCACACCAGGTCCATTTTTTTTTTTTTTTTTTGGTCAGCGTAGACAAATTTGAAGTTCTCTAGTGCTCTTGAATCAGGGTCTTTAGTTTCTAATTCACAAGCTTGCCCTACATTGGTATTGGTAATTGCATTTCTGCTTCCACTGTTGTTCTGCTGGCATGCTGTTTACCCTTTGCTTGACTGTAAATTAGTATTGAAAAAAAAAATTAGATATTTTGTAGCTATAACTAGCAGTGCATTCCTCATTTTATTAGTTTTTAGTGAATTACATTCAACAAGAAAAAACTTCTAAAACTGTTTTGAACACGTGTGGTGGTTAGTAGCTAAGCCCTTGTGGTACTTCTGTTTCTGCAGGGTGACAGCATGCAAGTGGAATTCATGAGTTCATATGTTCATGAATTATTGCATGGGCACAGAGCATGAGTGTGTAAATCATATACAAAATGCTACTTGGCTAGTTCCTTCGTGGGTAGGAATGTGAAAATGACTGCAATTCTGACAGAATTCTGACTGTTGTGATAACGCAGAATACAAAATTAATAAATGTTTAAAGTAATTGGAGAGGTATCTAATACAAACGTTATATTCTTTTCAGTATATTTTACTGAGATTTTGTTATATTTGGAGAAAAATTCTAAACTGATGTGAGAATTCAGAATTGATTTTAAGTATCAAGAACTTGCGCTCTAAGGGCTTTCTGAGGTCTTATAGCTTAGATCATTCAATCAGTATGTCTGTTCTTTCCTCTGAAAGCAAGGAAGTCCTTTTCCTCTGAATTTTCTTGGATGTTTTTACATGACTTCCAAGGCAGGAAAAGTGTTTTACTGTTTTTAGTTAATATTTATAAACTTGAGTCACGTTGTTTCAATGCGTTCAGTATATATCTGAACACAGTATAGATTGGATAGGTACCATGTTAGAATTTTCAGAACTAAGGAGGTCAGGAAGATGAAGTGCTTGCTAAACGAGAGTGCTGTTTCTCATAATGAGAAGGGACTTAGTTATAGGAGTTCTGATAAATAAAGCCTGTAGGCAAACTACCCAGCTGTAGTTTAAGATGAAAACAGGATGTTGGTTGTATTGCTGGAGGACTACTGTATAAATCAAAGGATATGCTGTTATTACTGTGTAAGGAAACCCTACTCCCTTGGAGTGGTTCTGTATATAAAAGAATGGTAATTGCCATGCTTATCAAGGCCTGGCAGTTCTCCTTTTCCAATTGTGACCTGGTGAATCCACCTCTGGTGCATGACTTAAAATGTTGCCAATTATTTTAATCCCCTATTCAATGGGACAAACAAAGGGGTTATTTTTACCTCTTTATAGTTCCTTAGATTATACAAATAGTAACCCCCTTTCCTATATTCAGGCCAAGGGTGGCCTACTAAGGGGAACTGTGGGTTGTGTCCCCAGCGCCTGTTAAAGCCTGCCGGCTCCAGTTGTGTCACTCAGCCGTGTCATCTGGAAATGGCCAGGTGGCTTTCTCCCCTTGCAGATGTCTGAGCTTGCCATCTCGTGATGTTTTTCCCCTCTATTTTCTTTGTTCAGTAGCCTGAACTGTGCTTTGTTTTTCTCTTTTTTAAAAGTGTTTCCCTGCCTCTCTTTCAATGAACGTTCTGTTCTACTGTTCCTCAACACTAACTAGAATGGTGTTGCCTTTAACTTTGTTTTTTAAAAGTAATACTTTTTAGGCTTCCGAGCACTATATCCAAGCACACTTCTCCTCTTTAGGAAGAAAGTAAGTCAAATTACTGTTCTGGTTTGTTTCCCACAGGTTTATTTTTCTCTTCATGTACACAGTAGGATAACTTAGATAGTTATTTAAGAAATTTGAGTTTCTCTTAGATGGAAGTAGCTGGATCTGGGACAACAGCAAGTATGTGAATAAAAGTTGATGTTTCCATAACATTACAGGCGCTTTTATAGAGGGGAAAAAGAAAAGGGGCAGGTCCTTAAGAACAGAACTGTTTTGTTAGTGTGATTGTAGTGTAGCGGTTTGCGCTGGCTATCAGAGTTGTTGACCTCTTGGTATTTGTACTCAAGTGCAGAGCTGGCCCTGCAGTGAGGTTCCTGCCTGGGCGTCAGGTTCGAAAGTGGGTCGTGCTGCTGATGCCTGCGTGGCAGGGGAACAGCGTCTGGTAAGGAAGTGTAAAGAGGGGAGCTGTGAGTCAGCTGTGCAGGACTGTCTTGGAAAGCAGATATACCCCGCTCTTGAAAGCATCTTGAGGGCCTTACTGCATACAATATTAAAAACAATATTGTAAAGTATAAGTATAAAAAACAATATTAAAAGAATATTGCATTTGCTTTATAGTGAATTATAAATCTATCTGCCAAGTATGTGGTTTCCATGAAGTTTAACATTCAGAATGACTTTTCTATTATTTACCAAAGTGCATCTACATTTACCTGGAGTTCGGTGAGAGAAGGATGTTGTGGGAGCTGTTTAGGCTTGTGTAACAAGCCTTGATAATACCTAAGGAAAAATGTATTTGTAATAATAATGTTCCAAAAGACATTACAATTTCATTGTTTAGACTGTAGCACAATTGAAATAACTTCTTTAAAGGGCTAAGTAGGACTGTTCCTTTGGAACATTATTCATTACTCATCTGAATTTTCACAGTTGAGAGAACTTGTATTGGGTGAAACAAGCTATCCTCCTGGTGTTTGAATTATTTTCTAAATCACACTTATATTGCCACGTTATTTGTGTATATTAGAATACTATTTGGCCACAATTACTGGAGATGAGGTCGTATTAAAACTGAGATATAACCATATGCCAGTATTCAGTAACGTATGTATTTCTGAAGTAAGGCCTCACTAATCTGTTTCTTTCTGCTTTTTCATAGGGGTAGGATAGGAGGAAGAAGCTTTCAAATCTTGAATTTGTTTCTTGTATGTACTAAACAGTTGTAGGAGTTGATCAGGAATTAAGTCTTTTTGATGAAATGGCATAAAGTTCTGAGGTGGAGATCAAATCATTTTGGATGTACTTGGGAGAAGACCACGTTTCCTTTAGAGGCCTTTCTGTACAGTTATTTGTGACTAATTTATGGAGGGACAACCTTTTCTAGGGCTAGAAACTAATTTATTAGTTTCAGTCAGTTGGTTATCAGATGTCATAGTGTCTTTTAGCAGGGGTTCATCAAATAAGGGTAGGTAATGATTTAGGTTAGACCAGTGATTTTTGGAAAATGCATACAACTTTTTAGTAGTCACACCTTATGGTCATTAAAGATAACTTTCAAATTCCAGCTGTTAATATAAATGCATACTGTTCTTTAACAGGCCAGGAGCCTGGGTATCAGGAGACATGCTATGGAGTTCTGTTGGTGTGACCTCGTAACTGGTGGATTGAAAAGCATTAAGCATTATTTGAACTGCTCCAGTACTCTGAAGGCCTCTTAATTATACTGCCAGTATTATTTTTCTTAAACTGTCTAAGGAATGAGGGATATTTTCTGGAGTTGTTTTCTCAGGTATGCACTCACACAGACATATCTTACTGTGCAGGTTGTTTTGTACTTTTTGTTGTGTTTTTTTTTCTTTAAATTTTCAAGCAAGTATCACAACTCTTCTTCCACAAAGCAAATAGCTGTTGCTTTTGATTAGTCACCTAAACCTTGATAAGTATGTAAATTCCTCAGCAGGGCTCTCCTTTTGTGGAGCTATTTATGTTCCAAAACGATCTGTTCAAAAAACTTCTCACTGGAACATAGGACTTTGTATAAAAAAAACAAACAAAAAAAAAACTTTTTCTGTACTACATTATCTGCACTGATTTACTCCTTTCCTCCAGGAAACACATTTGCATTAAAGATCCGGTCTTCTGTTTGGTTAGTTCCTGCTGCTTATTGCTTACACGGGATCCTCTTTGACCTTACAATTAACAGAAAAATGACTGATATCCTGTGAATTAAATCAAGCAGGAATTAAGTACTGGGAGCTGATAAATTCTGATGAGTTCTTTCTAATCAAGCTTCCATTTTCACTTGCAAAGGGCCTCGGTAACAATGATAAAAATAAATAAGATTAAAAAAACAAGGAATATGGTTTTCATAGCATCTCTGGTGCTTTGTGGAAGGCTTTTAATTACAGTGGTCAGTGATACCACCAGTTCCTCTTGCTAAATGTTGGCTTTGTCCTAAGAAAAAGTTCAAGTTTATTTAATGGAAGGTATGCTAATATGGCCTGAGCCATTTTTACCTGATCTGTTTTGGCTAATTGCCTTTTAGCTGCAATATTTGCATTGTATGTTTGCAGTTCATAGTCCCAACTGATATACCGCAACTTCTATTTCCAATTGGTCTGTTGGTGTAAGGATGCTTGCTGCAATTCGTCCAATACTGAAACAGTAGGAAGTGCAAAAGGCTGCTCAACTTGCTTTTAAGCTTTTGCTTCATAAACAGTGTATTTGACCTTGCTAGACTGAGTGAAGAGTGGCAGTAAGTATGATAAATCCTGGGTAGCTCTTATGGGAACTTTGAAAGTTGTTAGCTTTTGAATAAAAACTAAGCTTCTGGTTATTAATTTGCATTTAGTTGCAGAGTGAAAGTCTTCTACTATTTAGGCAAAAACCTGTAAGTATGAAAGGTGAAAGTCTAGGCTTGTGAGCATGGATCTCAGGCAATAAACAAAGGACCAGAATTCATAAAACTGGCCCAACCCCATCATAAGCAGACATTGCTGTGTTTCTAAAGAGGCTGAAAATAAAATGAGTGGTTTTATTATCAGCTTCTTTACTGTGCCATAAGGATATGTCATCAGTTTCTAAAACAGCGTGTGGCCTGTGTACCGTGGGTTTCTACAAAACAGCTAGAGAACAAGTCTATTCCAACTGGCTTGTGCTGGCTGTAAAGCAGGCATTTGCACTGCTAATTGAAAAACCTTTTTAGGAATCTGCAAATTGGGGGAAAAAAAAAAGCTACAACCACTGATCTAGATTAGTAGACTTGCTCAGGATTCAAGAATTTAACTGCAATGTCTTTTTCTACGCAGAGCAAGTGCAAGTCGTTTTCTCCTTTATTTGGAACAAATTAATTGGCAGATAGCTGATCTGTGGATAGCAAAGGCCCGTGTTACAGTCTGTCTCGGAGGATTTCTTTGAGGGCAGGGTTACTGAATCACTGTGATTTAGGTTAGGGGGAGCTGTGGGAGGTCACCTTGTGTCAGCTGTGGCTCAAAGAAGAGCTAGTGTCACAGAATAAGATGTTCAGGACCTTATTCAGTCAGGTTTTGAAAGTCTCCTAGGATAGGAATTTCACAGACTATGGGCATCATGTGCTAGGCAGTGAAGATTGGACAAACTTGCAAAAGTTATGTCATGGTCCCGCAGGGTTGCTAAACTTGGTAAACTGTGCCTGAACATTTCATTTTGTATCTAATTATGAATCACAGTTGGTCTTGCATGCACCCATGTACTGATGCTGAGTTGTGCTTGTGGTGTCACAAGCTGTTTTGTAAAAGAAGTGCACTGAATTGTTCAGTGAGAGGTCTTGGTTGCTGGTGGGATAAAGGAGGTTTTGTATTTTAATTCCTGGTCTTGAAAGTCACTCTTCTAAATTAAAGTTGTAGTGCGTTCTCTTTGATTTACCTTGTTTGGTATGTCTCAAATTTCTATCCTGACTCTTTGCTCATAATATTTTATTTTGTTGATGCCCTTTAGCTTTGAATGTGGCAGCCATTACTGTACTATCTCAACAGCATGTTATCCCAAAGTGTTTCTCTCTTTTAGAGTACAGCATTAAAGGAGTCTAGATTTTTCTTTTTCTTAATAATTTTCTTAATTCATTTTTGCAAACTGTCTTGTCTGGTGGTATGCTCTGGCATTAAATAATAGTTTGTGGCTTCTGCAGTGCAAATCCGCATTCCGAAAGCATGCAGTAGAAGCAGGATAATGGATGCTGGACAGGTGTTTGCCCCTTATGTATGATTGATCTTAAACTTTTATCTTGTATTCCAGTGGCACAGCCACCAAGTAATCTCTTAATTGCATAGAGTGAAATGAGTAACAATTGAGATCTATATTGTCTGTTCATCTTGTATTATATTATTGTAATTTTGTTGGAAATAAAAAAGACTGGTAAGAGGTGGAACTGGCATGTCAAATAATTGACAGGGTTGAATGTAATGTTGTCTGTTTAACATCACTGTAAATATCCAGGCTTGGTGATGTGGTCTGATTCATATATAAGCATTCTGTTTGAAAGCGCAGGAAGCCAAAAAAGGAAGATGGTTTACATCCCTCAAGCTTCCAAAAGCATGAGTTTCAGATTGGAATTTAGCTATAAAATATTGAGATTTTTCAGAAAGAGCTACATCGTGAAGCACGATGGGATACCAAGGCCTGTAGCTGGATACTTTGGCAACAGAGCCTGCATGTACTTTTCTACAGTGTAGAAAAGGGACTGGTCTGTCTTGGCAAGCAGCCAGCCTCTTTCAGTTTCTACTGTCTTGAGTATTACATCTTGAATGCTTTAAAAATAGGAGAGAGAACTAGACATAACAATAACAAGCCTTAGTATTGGTGAATACGTGAAACTGTGTTGCATTGTGCTGATAAAACTAATCTATCCGTTAATCCATTCTATTTGTTTGTGGCGTGCATACATGTGAGCATAAGTTTTGCAGATGAAAGGATCCAATTCTAAATACTACTAGAGTTGATATTTACTCATTTAACTTGTTCTGTTGATTTACATAGACCTATGCATGCTCATATACATATTGTCACTTAATGTTTGAGTTCAAGCTTTCTCAGAGCTTAATCCTACGAGTTCTGTATATTTTCAGGTAGCAATGTTGTATGCGTTGTCACTGATGGTAGTTGCCAACAGTAGAAATAATCCTCCACTATTACATTAAACCTGAATATGTACTTTCCTTAACATAGCTATGTGCCTTGAATTGAACTCCAAACACACAAACACTGCTCAGTTGACATATTTTTCTTCAGGAATTTCTTCGCTGGCCATAGCATGGCGCCTCACATAAACTCAAGACAAGCAGAAAGATTGTTCTTTCTAGTGTTAGTTTGTGTTCTTGGTCGCATCCAGCTCCCATGTGTAAGAAGGGTGGGAGGCTGGGACTTCCAGCCAGTGTTATACAGCAGGGTGTTGCAGTTTTGCCCGCTATGAGCATGTACAGACAATTGTCTTTCTTCTTTTTGTTATTTTAAAATAAATAAAAGAATATGACCTGGAGCAGGTGACCTGAAGAGGAGATTTCACCCCACTGGTAAAGAAGGTAAGGGCACCTTTTCCTTCACCAGCCATTTAGCTGCATCACTTAGCATCAGTTGTGCTAATAATATGCTGCCATTTAATTTGGGCTTAAAAAAGAACAATAAAAAGGCAGAGAAATTATAGGTAGGCCCAGCTGTAAAGCTTGTCTTGTAATTTTCTCAGAACCTTGTGTCATTGTTATGATACTTTGCATTTGACAGCCACCTTGTAGCCTCGTTAGCTATGCGTGACCACAGAAAGATAATGGTGTATTTTTAAAGGCTGCTAGATTGTACTTAAACTTACGATCTAAAAAAATTTTTGACATAGTCTGCAATGTCATTGTGACAGATGTGGAACAACAGAGTTGAACAAAGATATATCCCCAAACATGCAGAAAATACAATTATGAGCTTAGATGTGATGATGAGCTTGAGAAGCTATGTGAGTGTACACAGAAATAGAGCACTGGTGCAGTGTGTTATGAACTGCCATTAGTTACCCATGTTAATTTGTAGGAGTTGTTTGGAAAACAGTTTTAGCCAGGCTGTTAGTGTGCATTGAGTAGTTAGGAGGTATGGTTTAACAGTTCATACCATGATTAGCAGTTGGATCCAGTGAGGTTTTGTAGACAGTTGCTGATCCTTAGATACAGAAGGTGGTGAAAGGTTGGTAGACCTTATGCAGAAGAGGAATCCAGAATCGCAATCTTTCCTCTCTTTTTATCATAATGCCTAATTTGACAGGTGAATTTTGGTATCTCCGAACAGTCGGTCACAACTTGTTTTGTCCTCTGTACATATCTGAAGTGACAAAACAAAACAGAAAAGTATTTTCCTGATCCCTATCAGTATGTCTGAATCAATAGTAGACCTTCTTTGTCTAACAAACAAAAATTGTGGCTGTCCTTGCACTTTCAACACAAAACCACTTACCTGTTATGGTAGTTGCAGTTACATGATTACATTGGTTATCCATGCATGTTCCCTCCCTAGTTCTACTGAAAGTGATAAAGAAATTTTCACATGTGTAGGCTACATTTTAAAACTGGCAAGGATAGAAATCCAGGAATGGAAATTACTTCTTGACCCATTAGATAATCTTGATAGCTGTTATTCATCTCTCTTTTGATTAGATGATAGAATAGATTTATTTCCTCTGGAAAAAAGGAAAGTTTTCACAAATTTTAAGTCAGAGACAAAATTATCAAAATGTGATGGGGCTTCTGCAGCATAGTTTTTGGACTCTTCCTGAGAGTGATCTGATGATAATAGTCACTCGTCTAAAATGTTAAAGTTTTTAATTTTGCAGAATTTGTACTCTTGCACTGTTCAGTGAAATAGCGGCTTTACATGTGTTTTTCAGCTTATGCTGTCAGACATACCATACATAGCAATACAGATATTTTTGTCTTGTTTTTTTTTTTAACATTGCAGTAATCTGTTGTTCTTCTAAAGGAAGACGTTTCTGTTCTAAAAACAAATGACATACACACAGCTGTGTAGCCAAGTGACCAAGAGAAAATAAGTTCCCATGATCTATGTGTCTGTATAAGCGATGGAGGATCAGAACTTGTCCTTTGTCCAGTGGTTCAGTAGCGCGTGGCCTCAAGAGAATATGTGGCTATGCCTCTTTCACTGTTATTTTCCATAGAAATGCAAGAATAGGTCTCAGTGCTGGATAGGAACAGTTGCATGGGGGTTTTTGTTTTGCTTAGTAAGATGTGTTTTCTTGTATCTAAATTCCTGTGGGTTATATACAAATTTGGGCTACATATTGATTGTGTTTTTGAGGAAGAGTGTAAAGTTGTGTGTGATACTGTGTTTCTTTGTTAGGGGGTGGACATAAATGTTTTGTGTTGCAGTGCCAAAAGCTATGCAGCCGTTTAATTTCTGTTCTTTTTATTCTTGAACAAATGCTTCTGTTCTAGAATATTTAAAAACAAAAGGAACTTCTTAGGCATCTACATAAATAAGTAGAAATCTGAGATACAAAAAACATAGACTTTTTTCTAGTGCTGGTGAGACAAAACTAGGACTGGCAGAATCCTGTCTTTGATATTTGATTTTTGTGAGATAAAATTAGCATTTTTTTTCTTTTCTTGGTGTGTGTGTGTGTGTATAACCTCTTATCTAGAACTGAGAAGTTCTGTAAAGCCACATCACAGCCCAAGTGCTGTTCAAGTCACTGGTGACCAACTATGGAAGTGTAAAGCACTGGCTAGCTTTGAAATTATAGTTAGCAATTTGATGGCATAGGCTTTTTAGTGCCATCCTGAGGCATTATTCCAAACCCCAAAATGCAGAATATGTACAAATTATCTGTGAATGCTTCCCTATAAAAAAGTTAAAAAGCAGAGAGGAAAAAACAAACAAACAAAAAAAACCACACAAAGTAAACAACCACAACTCCAACAAATGCATGCTAGTTACTTTCTCCATGCACCTCGCTATACACAGCTTTCTCAGAGGCCATACTTTTGAGGGTGCGCCTGTTCCTTGATAAGCAAAGTACCTGCTTCCCAAATTTGTACTGTTCTATTTAGCTTTCTGTCCATGAAGGCGTAGGTGGCAACAGAGATGGACAGAAAAAAATCTAATAGCTCTTTAGATAGGCTAACTTAAATAGCTTATTTTATTTAGAATTAATGGACTTCACTTCCATTAGTTGCACCTGACTTTGCTGTGTTATGTGTAAACCATATTGTTGTGTATGTAACCGGGGAACTGGAATGTCACTGTGTGAAGTGCTGGAAGTATGGTTGTTCTGTGTCTACAGGAAGACACTTGAGCAGAAGTCTTCTAAATCCAAGCAGACAAAATAACAATAGCTAAGTCTGTTCAGGAAAAAGTATTTTCCTTTTAGTGTGTGTTTTGTCTTTAATACTTTTCTGTTAAACACATGATCTTAATAAGTGCCGACAGCACTGAGTTTTTGGTACTGAAATGAATGTATTTTACTGTGGTCACTGTTGCTAACTTGTTAATATAGTTAGTATTAGTCAGATGCGTCTTCAAATCATTTATTACATCTATATTATATAATGTAGAGTGCTGTAGTGTAACAGTAAAGTAAGTAAACAATATGCTCAAATGAAATTTGTATAGCTGTGGAAATCAATACTACTACATAATCACTTACCTTATCCAACTCATTATTTTGATTTGGGGCCCACTAAAGTCTCTGCTATGTTAACATTTTTTTGCCCATATATTAATGTCATGCTGTCTAATGGCAATAGAATCTCCATATACAAACAGTTTAAGAAATAAGAGGAGCGATCTCATAGCAGAAAGAATGGCTTATAGCTATTTGGCAGTTGAAACAATTACTGGTCCCCTCTTGAATTTCTGTCAGGCCCCCAGGGAATAAAATATTCATTTTTTTCAGAATTTTGCCCTCTGGAATAAGGGAAAAATGACAGCAGATGAACTGGCATTCTAGTTCATGAAATGATGCAAGTGAGCTAAAATACAGCTTTTTGTTCTCATTTATTACTATAAGCATTGACAGGGAAAACTAATTGTTACTGATCATACTTCAAAACTGAACATTTGAAATTATCTAGGACTTCAAGCAATTAATATGTGCATGGTCTTATGTTATCTGTTAGCTTAGAAACTACAGAAATATCAGGTTTATATCTCGAAGAAACCTTTAGTTTGAAAGTGGAAAGTAGCTGTTGCAATCCTGGCTGACCTCCAAATCTCCTTTCAGTATCAGTTTATTCACTAAATGAACAGGAATAGCTTTTCTTGTAACCCTTTTTGGCTTTTAACTGAAACACCAGGAGTTTGGGCAATAAAGCAGAAAATAGACTTTTAAGCCCAGCTTTGAAGTATTGTTCTCCAAGGTCTTCTATTTTGCATCAAATGATGTATGATTCTTTTACAAGTGAGAAGTGTTTTAAGAGGGTGTGGTAGTACTGAATGCAGTATTAAGACCATTTTCACAGATGTTTATTTACTTTCTTAGAAGTTAATACTGTCCTACCTAATGTTTCAGAGAGAACTGTTTAGAGATTTCTCCAATCTTAGCATTGATAAAAAGACACAATATGAAGAAAATGATACAACTTTTCTTTGAAAATGTACATGCATTGTGAAAATTTGTTAAATTATTTCAAAACAAAACAGTGAATCAAAAATACATGTCAATTCTTAGAGTATCTTTAGAATTTCATTATTTTTGCTTTATGCTCTTAAAAACCATTTAATGCATTTATGAAGTACCCAGATGTCATTGCACTAATGTATTTCTCAAGATGTGATTTATATTCTAGGGATATTTTTTGCTGAACAATATGAAGAAAAAACTGATAAGCCAGTTTCCTGTCTTCTACAGATGGGATTAGATATGATCAGATTTAATCAGAACAAGAAACTATGAAGTTTCAAAATACAGCCTACCTGCAGTGCCACCCTGTGGCTTTTTTTTTTGTGGTTTCTTTTAAAGTAGCCAGTTTCTGCTAGTCCTCCACGAGGAAGATGATATGAACTGCTAAAACTTCTGTGCTCCTGGCTGCAGACCTGCTTAGCAAGGATCATGCAGCAGACTTTCTTGCCTCGCTTGGGGAAGGCAGCACATTGTGGCCTTTCTGAAACCTGTTCAGAGGGAGGAATAGAAAGAGGATTTCTGAGCCTTTCAGTCATCTTCTGCATCAAATCTCTAAGCAATGGTTGTTTTGGTCACTGAAATGGAAAGATCACATCAGAGCAGGAGAGCAAAGAATGTACCCTTTGACAGCAATAACTTGGAGGAGCGTGTTAACTGGTCCAGCTTGTGCTGCGTATGAGTATGCCTTAGGTATTGTAGTCAGTTGTGTAGGAGGACAATTTTTTTAAAAATTAGATTCTCTAGGTAGATTTCTTATGTAGGTAGTTGATGCTCTTTCTCATTGAAGACATCTGCATTTTTGTTGACTTTAACTGAAGGATGTCATTCTTGAAGGATGGACATTCTTAAAAGCAGTTGCGCTTTGAGCAATACGTTGTGCTTTGCCTTACAGCATTTTATAGGGTCTAAATCTTATCAGGAGAAGTACCTGCAGGTTTAAGACTGATTTTTCACGTAGAGTGGAAGTAATACAAGGTTGAGGATATTTCATACCAGGCAAGCAATTAAGGAGGAACTTTTTAGCACTTTGCCTGCCTTAGAGAGCAGAACCAGTTTTCTTCCTCTTAGCCAGCTTTGTCTTGCCAAAATATCTGGTTGAAAGGCAATGTTTTTCCCTCTCTGTATCTTTGCTCAGCCTCTCAGGCATGGAAGAGAGCAGACCGGTTTGTCTCTCTTCTCTAGGTGGCAGTGCCAACATCACCATTCCAGGCAGACACTGCAGCAGCACTTCTCTAGGCATGCTATCACATCCCACCGCCTGCTTCCAGAATTTATTATTGGAAGCTGCCCTGCCACTCAGTTGTCCAAACAGAGCTGTTTGCCTAAATTTTTGGGTGTTAAAATTATTTCCCTTGATATTGTAAGAGTTGCTATTTGCAGTGCTTTGAATGTACTTTCAGTATTTTCTTGCTACAGAAGTAGTTATTTTAATAAAATGAGCTATCATAACATATGCTGGGATACCTTTTGCAGCTTGTATTTTCCTGCCCTTGAAGTCTTCAGAACCTTTGACGCTTGCATCGCCTGGCTGTCGGCCTGAGCTGCCTGCCTCAGTTTCCTCACCTTTAAGGAGCACTCGCTGCCTGCACCTGGCTGGGACACATGAGCAGTGCACGAAGTGAGCTTGGGCTGGCACAGCCTTGGTGCCTCCAGCTGCGGCCAGGTCCTCTTCCTTAACCAAAATCTAAATAGCAGAGCATTGAATGTACCAAGCTGCGTATTTAATGTGTATGTGCTTTCTGTGGTACACAGGTACTTACGTTGAGATGCGTCTCAGTTATGAAAGTTGGTCTCTTCTTGAAAGCTAACATTGATTCCAAATTACCTTATCTCCCTTGTGAAGTGTAGGTGGAGGAACGTGGATGGGGGACCTGAGATGTAGTCTGAAAGCCAGCAGTGGAAACAGCTGGTACTGCAGCAAGTTGCACTGCTTGCTGTGTGGCACTGTGGAGTCATAAAGAGGGAGAACTAAATATTCAGAGTTTTTTTTCCAGCATTGGCAGGACTTCCCTTGTGTGACAGGAACCTTTTTTTAAAAAAAAAAAAGAAAAGAAATGCACCGTGTATATAAGCGAAGTGCTGAATTTCTCACTGTTTGCTGTTAATTCAGTGAAACAAAAAGTTTAAAAAGCAGTTACTAGATTGTCCTACTTTATTTTCTTAAAACTACTTCCAGTTAAATACATCTCTTTGGAAGCCTGGCTTTCCGGGTAGCAATAGCCAAAGTTAGAAGTGGATGTGAGGGAGAGTAATTGAGAAGTTTTTGATTACTCATCTTTATTTAGGAAGCTTGTTTGCGCTTTCTACCCGACTTAAGGTGCTGCAGTAGTGGGGATGTGTAAACTAGAGTCTGTGCTTTAAAGCAGTTACTGCAGAACTCGTTCAGGCCGCAGTAAGATACAACAACTTCATTGTATGTTAAATCTTGTTCTTTGTTCAGTGGATGTTTTTTTGAATGACTCAAATATAAGTCATGAACAATTCTGATTACTCTTTCTTAAAACGTAACCCAGAAAACTGAAACGTACACATGCATGCACTTTCTTGTGTATCACAGGTCTTAACTTGAGTCCCTTCTGTATGAGAAGTTTTGGCTAGCAAAATGTCTCACTTCATTCTGTGGATCAGAAAAAGGTTGCAGTTTTAATTTAAGAAAATACATATAAAAACTTTTATACAGTGTGATTCAAGTTGTGGTAAGACTTCAGCCTTGTGAAGAAAAGCCTGTTTGTGTCTGTGATGGCACTTTATTTCGCTGGGAAGGAAGGTCTGTGCTAGCTGTTGTGAAGTTGCCATTCATGACTATGCTAAATGCCCTTTCATATGTTTTTAACAGGTACTTTTGTTTGTCTTTCTTTAAAATATAAAGAGTTGTCACATGACCTCATCTCTAAAACTGTCTTTATAAACCTTTATGAAAAAACAACTTTTCAGTTTAGAAACAATCCAAAAAAATCTATATAAAACATTGTTCATGCATCCTGTTCCTTCAGTTCTGTGATATGCCGTGCCTAATTCAGATTTTGATAGAAAAGGAAAATTGTCAGAAATAGTCACCTACCGTAACTGTTTGCCTTTCTGCTGAAGGCTTGCAGAGTTTACAGGGCTAAAGTAAAGCACTGAATCATAAGCACTTGATGAATATTATGCCTACGTCTAATATGTCTAAGAGTGGAAAATACCAGGTGAGCAGACCTGGTTCAGGGGTTGGTATGTCACTACAACAATGTGATTTTTTTTTCCATTGCCATATGAAGACAAGACACCTAAAAAGATTTGTGATCTTGCTATAGCGTAAGATGCTACTGGACAAGTAAATATATTCACTTATCTCTCTCTGTCTGCTCTCCCCCCACCTCCCCTTTTGGTCCAGCAGAGCTCAGCTTCATTAAACTGCTCTGTTCGCTTTTCTTCTTTCTTCCTGCTTTCACTCAGTGTTGTTCTTCGTAAGCTTTTTCATTTGATAACATTTCAGTATTTGTACTCCACACAAAGGCAAGTGTTTGAATACTTATATTGCCTCTTTTCTGAGTAGGTAGAAAATTGAGCTGACAGCCCTGCCCTGTAAAGAGCTTATAAGAACCTGGTGTGTTTTAACGTACAGAATTATAAGTGTCTCGTACAGTTGCACAGATGAGATGGGCTGCACAAGTGGTATGGCACTGTGTTGAGCTGCATGCCCATGCAATGCAGCGTGTTGTACCTGTTTTCTAGAATATCTGGTTTATCTAGTCGCAGTCTCATGGACCTACTGTTGAGGTAGCACAAAGAGGGTTTCGATAAGTAGACGTTCCAGTAACATGCTGGAATGGGGGGTGGTGAAATATGAGCTTTGCCAATTTTTGCTGTTGTCTCTTTAGCTTACAGAATACATTGCTTTTTTTTTTTTAATTTTTGTTTTTCCACATGCTCACTCTTGGCAGGTATCTAGGATAATTTTTTTTTCAAACCATAATTGTACAAATAGCACTTTAAGGATACTACCCTGTTACCTTCAATTTTCAGCTACTTTGTTGAGGCTACCATATTATCTCTGCTATGTATAGAATTAGCTCTGTATTTTGGAATTCTTTCGACTCTTTTTGTTGATTTTGAACTTTCTTCTTTTAAATGCTGGAGAGAATCCCCAAACATGATATGCCCATTACAGAAATTGGTATGATACACTCCCGGTTTAGTTGACCGTGATACTGATACTGAAGATGTGTTGTTATCTGGATTAAATAGTTGATGTGTGTGCATATTAAGTAAGTGTGTTTTTCTTCCTCATTCCTGTCCTTCGGGTAGCAGTGAACCTGGGGCATGGTCCTTCCCATGTGCCGTCTGCTCATCTGTGGCCTTTTGCTTCCCAGGCATCCCTTCGGAATGGGTGTCCTACTGTAAACCAGTTTAAGCTCCTGTAAAACAAACTCTTATCTGAATTACATGCTGACATCATTAAATGGGGAGGGCTTTTCAGTACAGAATTTAATATTGATCCCAGTGCAATTATGTATTATTTTTGCATCGTCTTGTGCTTACTTCACTTTAAGGAAGTACCTGGAACTTGCATGACTACATATATATCTACAGTTATAAACCTTGTCATTTATCATCTGATAAGCACACAAACTCAAAAGATTGAGAGAACACCACAAGATAAGCTGTTCTGAATGTTCTGAGGAACTGAGGGAGTTATTGCTGGGTGTTTTTTTTTTCTTCTTAAAGCAGCAGTGTATCATATGTAAACAATCAGAACAAGAAATTTGTTAAACCCCCTATTAGAGCTACATCTAAATTCCCTATAGCAATGGTGCCATAAAAATATCTGGCGAAGTGCAGACTATTCTGTCAAGAGACAGATGTGATTATGAAAACGTGTATGGGGAACTTCGATCTGAAAATTTCTAAATTAAAGCAGGGGATTTTCCAAAAGAAAAATCACAGTGGGAGCTTTATTCTGTCTGTCAGTTTTTCATTAACTTCCTAGACCCCTGGCAGTGATTTAAGGAAGCACAGTGACTCTGTTTGGAGCTCAGATCTCCAAAAACATTAAGGTCTCTTTTTTTTTTTTAGTTATTTGTGTTTGGGTGCATTTGACTGGTGAATCCCATAGTGACATTTAGTGTGCCAAAAAGTCTTTGCTGTGTGTGGCTCCTGCTTCTGCTGGTTAAGGAAAATAATACTGCTTCAGTTCTCCTTGGTGTTGTCTAAGTAAATTGTGAAGAGATGCGAAGTCTCCAGAATTTGACAAAATGTCTTGTACTAACCTTTGAATAATAAGGCGTTTGTTAGAAAATCCGAATTCTTTTTCCCTGCAGTTCTCTGCCATAAGTGAGTTTGATCGGGTCTGGTCTAAAAGTTTTTTTCTTTTTTTTTTTTTTTTTTTGCATTATGAGTTTTAAATTGTTGGATAGAGACTTTCTTTAATTATGCAGCTTTAGGCACAAGTCACATTTTTCACCCCATGCCCTCTGACGATGGCTCAGTGGCAGCTAACCTCTTCTGGATCTTGAGCACTTTAAAAGGTGGAACAGTTTCCATTGCTCTCTGCCTGGTTACTCAGTATGGGTTACTCGGTACAAGACTGCCGCATTTTTTCAGTGTGGATTTTTGGGTGATTATTATTTTTCTTTCATTTTTTAAGTGCATAATTCGGCAACATTTTGGGAGCTAGTTCTGCCAAGGCACCAGTTTCGCTGTGCCACAATCCTAGCACAGTATCGGTTACCTTCTGGGGCTACGCCTGTGCCACCCAGAGGAGGAGTGGCTGGGGCGTGGGGCTGGCTGTCCCTCCAGCTTTCATCTTGTAGTGTGAGTGAGGAACATGGTGATGAAGGCACACTGGCCTATGGATTACTAAATTCTGGTTGGCTTTCAGCTGTGAATTGTCCACTGCTGTTTTAACCATAGTGTTGGAGCAGTAGTGAGTGTTACACCTGTGTGTGCCACAGCAACAGCTTCATTTATGGAAATAACCAGAGCACCAGACTTGTGGTTATTTGTTTCATTCCTTTTTCTAGCTCCCAGGTGTAGTGAGATCTAGGTGTACTGCTATGAATAGGCTGTGCTCCAAGCTTTTGTGGAGGATTATAAACCGGGATTAAAATAAAAAGGAATTACTTGATCATTAATCGGTGATCTTATTGCAACATTGTCACAACAGACCAAGAAATGTTGATCCTGGCTTTTCCATGCTGTTTAGTTTAATATGTATGCAAGCAATTCTTTAAGTGTATGTTGGCATCTCTAAAATAAAAACAAGTCTTGCTGAAACTTCCCAGAGGCAGCTGAATTTGGCCTGTTTGTGGCTTTCCTGCCTACACGCAGTGCTAAATGAAATAATACAGTTGTTGCACAAACAGGGAGGGTTATAAAGGTAGCTTTGCTGTGACATTGCATCTGTCGTGAGAGCTTTCCCAGAAAAAAAGAATATAGTAATTATATGATTAAACAATAAGGAAACTTTTTGGGTTGTGCACTTCCTCAGGCTATTAACCTAACCACTAATTAACCAACAGGAAATTCCAGACCTGAAAATTTCATTATTGCTATACTAAACTGTGAATATATGTGTGTTAATGAGAGTTACATTATAGCCATCTGTATCGTGTTTTTGAATTGTGTCAAAGCAGGAGAAACAGAATATACCATCTGTTACCTAGCCATAGTAACATGCTGCATAAATCAAGTCACCAAAAAATAAAATAAAAATTAGAAGATCCCCCTATCTACAACCCTAGTTGTCTCTTTATTTCTTGTATTTTATTTGTAACAACCGCTAGTGCCGTGGCACTACCACCACTATAGTAATCACGGTAATGACGCTATTCTGTTTGCTTTGTTTTGTTTACAACTTCTGTGGTATAACTTCAGTATTCGGGGAGGAAGAGCTTCTTGAAGTAATAATTTCTGGGCAGTTATTGACTCCTCAACTTCAGTTTTGTATTCTCTCAAATGTGTTTGAATCCCTGAAACCAAGAAGCTAAGGATTGCCTTGCAATTTGCAGTTCTTTTTTGTTCTTAAGTAAATAGATTTTTCTGGATAATGTCTACTAGTGATCTCTCTTTCTCTGAACAGTGAGCATGAATTAAAGCATTTCACTGTCATTAGGCCCTGCGGGTTTTTGCTGTGCCTTTTAAGCCTTGTATGCCCTTTTTTGTGAGTTCTTTTCTCCAGTATTTTCTCCAGTATTTTATTTTATTTTTTTATTAAAAATTCTTCTCTGGGAAGAAAGCTGGCACAGAAGAAAACACTAAAACAGCTGTGGGATAGTGAGGCAGATCCTTAGCAATCGAGATGAAATGTGACTCAGCAAGGTGTAAAATGCTGCTAATGATTGCATATTACCTGTTGTGCTGAGTAGGGAGAAGAGTGATCTTTGATGTGAAAATGAGGATAAAAGGTTGTAATTGAGATAGAGAGGTGGAAGAGTCATGCAGCAGTTTAAGGGAAGTCACCCTGTGGACAGGTAGCCCAAATATGGACTTATCTTTTTGTCCCCAGTAGAAGTTTTTTTTTTGAGTAGGCACTCTCATTTTGTCCTTGATTGCACAGCTTTGGCAAGAGCTCTTAAGTACTAAGTTATTCAAGTTAAATGAACAAAATTCTGTTTCTCTGCAGACTGTGATGCAACAAGCATAGTTAGAATATAATGAGGAATTCTTCAATGTAGCAGTATATCTACAATGTAAATGCCTTATTTAATGCTACAGGAACATAGAAAGAACTTAAGTTCTGTGGTGACCAAAAGGATGAAGGGAAACCAGCTGATAGTCTCTAGGTTATAGACTAGCAAAAATCTTCTGTATGGCCAGAAAGACTTTCAAGAAAACTAAAGGTGTGGCATATTATGGTAGACTTTGCATGGCTAAATTTATGTAAAAATAATAACGAAGTATGAGGAATCTCTGAAAGGAGGCCACCTTGGAGATCCCCAGGGATCTCTGCTGGAATTTTTGGTTCACCATAACTTGGAAAAAAGGTTATTAATGTGAGGTGACAGTCAGAAGTTGTCATTCATGGTAATTAGAGGAGACATTGCTGTGAAGACTTACAGAAGGATTTTACAAAGCCAAGTGACTGGCTAATGAAATGAGATGAAATTCACTTCAGATAAATTCAATAGGAATCGGTTTATGTGTATTAGTAAAGGAGTAGAGAAGAAAAGAGATGACATGATTGTGCCGCTGTATAACGACAGTCCAGTGCACAGTTCTGGCCTCTGGCCTCTCCGAAAGGGTATGATGGAACTGGAGGAGTAGGTTCCGAGAAGATGAATAGGGATGGTTAAAGGTGTAATACGGTTTTAATATGAGACATCATGATGTGGTCTCTCTGGTCTCATGTCCTTATATTTACTGTTGTATGTACATGCAGTGATTTGTTGTGTTGTAAGTATTCCAAGTAAGTGAAAAGAGAACATGCAGTAGAATCATCTAATGATACTGCATAAAATCCTTAAACCAAATGTTAAGTAATGGAAAAATAATTAAGTTCCCCTTCATGTTGAATGACTATACAATTTGTAATCAACTTTCCTTGTTGATGTGTGACTTGCCTAAGAAAAACAAATTCTTGGTCTGCTTCCAAGCCATTTGGAAGCCTCTGTCTATGCTCTCTTCTCCAGTTCTTTTTGATAGAACAAAACTATTTGCCTTTCCCTGGAGACTCAACTGTGTTGATCCGTCACAGATGAGATGTCATCTCAGTAGGTACAAAGCAACTGAAGAAACAGTATTTAATAAAGCAGGAATTTAATCTGGAAGATTGCCTATTCTTAGCTAGTAATCCAGATTTCCTGCTATTCTTGCTACTTTCAGACTTAAGTTTCTCATGGATATTATTTAAAAAAAAATAATCAACTATTTCAGGGTTAGATGGAATATCAGATAGTTTAAAAATAAAAAGTTTTTTGTTTGTAACGATAGAGACAATAGGTTCAAAGAGCTTCCAACTGCACAGATCTGTCCCCATTGATTTTTTTTTAAATAAAAAAACAATTCTGACCAACTTTTCCATATGTAGATAACTGGTACACATCCATTGTGTTTAACAGCCTATTAGGCTTTGAGATGGGAGGGTTGTTTGATTTTTCTATTTTTACTTATTATAGAAATTCTCAATACTGTGGTTAATCACAGACAGCTGAAACTGAAGATATCTAGAGATCTAAAAATGAATATTGGGAAGTTGTGGCTGTTTTTTTTTTTTTGCTCTTGCTTGATATGCAAATCTTCATATCCTATTGGTCTCAGAAACAACTCTGTGGATTAGTACAGATGTTTCACATACTCTAAAGAAGTGACCTATACAGGGATCTCTTTAGAAAGTGGTTTGTATCTAGTACTGTAGTGTTGTATTTAGCAAAATTAGATCATTTATTTCTCTTGAAGCATGCGTGCACAAGAAATAAAATTCTGTGTTTACGAACTGTTCGCATACATTCCCTTTTGCTGCTGAGGGTAGTCAGTTGATTTTTCCTTTTTAGGGAATGCTTGCCAATACAGCGATGCCAAGATGAGTAGAAGTAGTAGTATGTTTTATGGGAAAAATTAGAAGCATTTAAAAACTAATTCTGAAGAAATTATAAGAAAACATTTTAATTCCTCTCCCATAGATTTTATTTTCTAATACACTGTCTAAACTCTTTTTACCAGGTCTTTTAAAATTCTCAGTATTTTAGTTTTCATGCATGTTCTGGTAGCTTGAAAAAAAAAAAAAAAAAGGAAAAAACACTAGGAGCATTTTTATATCAGTTTGTCATATAAAAGCTTTGTGCAAATCAACAAAAAATCAACAGCAATAAATGTACAGCTTTATATGTGAAATCCCTAAGAAGGAAATTGCTAAGTAAATAAACAGTATACAAAACTTAGTACCACAAGATACCAAGGAATAAAGAAAATCAGACGTTATGAACATTAACTGAATATGTCTAGCTACAGCCCTTAGACCAGGTAATGTTTCCGAGTGGGATTTCTGAATGTTTTGTCCTGTGTAGGACAAGTTTGCCACAGGGAATGTGTTGGTATCTTAGATTACATTGATACCCTGTTTGCCGTGAAACTTTTACTATTGGTGATCTAAGTCCTGCAAGTCTGGCTGGGTCCGTATTGCTGCTGACCCCAGCTTTTCAAGCAATTAAAATTGTTGTGAGGTTTTCAGTTCTAAACACTATTAACTCTTGAAGTTTAGCTCCAGACTGCCCTTTACTTGGAATGCCACCAAGTTGATCTGATGGTTTGTTTCATTTAACCTTACATGTACTGGGTAAAACTGACTTTGTCTGATACAAGGGTGAGTGGATGCTTTTGGCAGGACTTCTTGGGTAAGAAAGGCCAGCTAAGGAGTTGTCAGTGATGTTAGTCACCGCACACAGACATTATCCTCTCCTGAAGTGGTACACAAACAGCTTCAAAACACTTTGTGGCCTGATACAGATCTAGAAGCAGTATTTGCTAATGATAGGAACCTGCAGGATGCCACAACTGGTAATAGCACTTGCCCAAAAGAGTTTGACTGCATTCCTTCCCATTACCTGAGCAGATTTAACTGTAAGCAGTTTTTATCTTGCTGTATACGTGAGGTTTGACTTTGACAACAGGTAACCGAGTTGAGAATTGTTTTTCAAGCAGCTTGTGTTTTTCTTGACAATGGCGTGAAGCTTCTGTTATTACCCTACTTCAAAGACTGCGAAGTCATTTTCTTCCCAGGTAGTGTAAATGTTGATCTTTTGTGATGCTGTTTACTCAAGATCTTAAGCTTCAATAATTTTGTAGGCAGTACTGATGATCAAATTAACTGGATTTGCAGTTATGTGCCTCTGCTACCAAAGTATTCCACTAACCACTAAAATTTGCTCACCTGAACTGCTTAATTGGGTGTCTTACAGATAGAGAAATGGGGAAGGATAAAAAGCATAGAGAAAGGAAGAGTCCTAATTCTAAAACTTCCCATTAAAGTTGTCTTGCAGAAAGAAAAGGAGTATGGGTGACGGGATTGGATTCTTTTTATGGTATGAAGCCACAGAAGATACAACAAAGCTACTTAATACTCTTTTGAATTGCCTGAAGTAGACGTGTCAGGATTAATGACTATACAAATCTCTAGATGTACTATATAGGCTGTTTGGTCAGGTGGTGGGATTATAAATAGGTAGGCTTACTGATGTCACCAGTAAAAGAAAGAAATGATGGTGTGCTTGCCATGCACACACTCCAGACCTTCTACCTACATATGCTGTTGAAAGAAATTCACTTGATTTTAATTAAGAGAGACCTGAGTTATCTTGGAGGTAAGCAGAAAAGTAGTTTAACCACTTTTAGCTGTACTTCTTCCCTCTCCTTCTTTAGGTGATCAGCAGGCTTCCAGGTAATACTTAGGTTATCTTACTGGGCAGCGTCCTACTAGCAGCTTTTTTGTTTGATATGCACAGGTAAAACTTTGACCTGCAGAGCTGTTCTGGTTGGTGTGAATGGGAATTCTGGAAATGTTTGATGTAAGGTGACAAATATTTTGCAAGACTAAGGATGAAAGTGTTGGTATTTACACAGCATTTGCTTGCTTGTTTGGTTGAACTCATCTGAACTCCTGTTGCGAGGAAAAATATTTACCATAATTATGTCCCTGTAGCAGCATTTAAGTCTTTGCTCTTGTAAGGAAGGCAGATTCAAGTATAGGGCAGTACATAAGTAGTCAGAATCCAAACACAGACCAGTAAAAGGAAAGAATTGATGTCTGTAGTGCTGTTTTCAGAGAAAGTATGTAATTCTTCCAGTCCAAGGTACAAAAGCCTTTTATCCCCTTACTGGCTCAAAGACCAGGATGAATAAAGACTTGTAAGCTTATCCATGTAGATGGACTGCTAGAATTTCAGTGGTGTGCTTCTGGGTACAGAAGCTGTTCCATCTGTTATTTTAAGTTACAGATTGCTGCCTGAAAGTTCAAATGAGATTATTTTAGTTGAGGAATGTTGTATTTCATGGAGACAGGAAGGCTTTTCTGACTTCGCTTGTCTTTCATCTAATTTTTATCTAAAACTTTGGAAGAAAAGTTCTTTTTAATAAACTTGTTGAAGTCAATGCCTTTGGTGTTTAATATAGTGGAGTCCATGCTGTGTGCTCATTCAGGAGGTGAATACAGTGTTGTAGCACAGGAGTTAGAGCAAGTCACTTACTCGTCAGTGTAATGTACAGCAACGTTCCTTACTTTCCACAGAGCAGGCTACCACTGCTGCTAATAGTTGTTGTAAAGGCTAGTAAGAAATAGGTTTCCCCCTTTCCTAAATATTTTTTTTTCCTACTGTAAAGTTAAGGCTGAAACCCTGTACCCTTTTTCAGAAAGAGCAGAGACTTTCTAATGGAGTAATGGGGCATCCAAAACAGCTTTGGTGCTACCTACCATGGTGCAAGGAGACAGCTTTTTTTGAAGAAACATCGTCTTTCGGGCCTGTTGCAGGAATGCAGTAAGAATGAGTGTTCAGAAGAAAGTGGAGGAGGGAGCTAACAACAGCTCTTGTATGTAGATGGGGATGAGTCTGGGGGAGGAAGTTGTAGCATTTCTGTGGGCCCTGAATTGCCAACCAATGAGGGAATTGAAGTTAAAGGGGGACAAAGGGGAGGGAGGCTCCTGCTGCCAGCGGCAGTGAAAGTGGGTAGGAAAACTACTGGTCAGGTGGATGCTACAAAGAGCTGGGCTAGGACTTTGGGCTGTGCTTCCTACCACCCATCGCCCCACAGAATGCATGAGAGATCAGGCTTGAGCTCCAGCAGCAGCACTGACGTTTGAGGAGGCGGTAAGTGCCGCCCTATTCCTGAAGGCAAGGCCTTTCCCACCGCTTTCTGAGGGTGCGGGTGCTACAGGGGATGCTGTAAGAGATGAGCAGGAGAATCTGGTGGTAGATGGACATTCACTGCGTTTGTTTGAGGTTTTGCATGGAGCGTTTGCCTGAGATGTTTGTGGAACTAAAGCTACATGGGGGGGACCTCTTTATTACATCTTAGCTCTCAGGTTAGCAACTGAGTTGAAAAACGAAAGTGCCAAGATGCTTCTCTTGCAATTTAGTGAAGGTAATGCTTGCTTTGGTACAATTTCCTAGCCTGAGCTTTTTCTTCTTGCATCTTCTTTCCTGTAATTAACTCCTTTTCTGACGTGGTTCTGTGTAGTAACTCCCTTTCGCTCCTCTTTTGTTAGTTTTTCATGTGTCATGTACCATCTGTTTAATTTCTGTAACTTAAAAATCTTCTTCTTCAGGATAGAGAACTTTCTCTGCTTTCCAGTCTATTCCGGTGCTTCATATCGCATCTGTTATCCAATTTACTAAACCCTCTTATTTCTTGTTTATGCGAACGTACAAAACATTTTGAAGTTTTACCAAACGATAGGGAGCTAAAGGACCCAGCTGCCAGAAGACTGCTGGTGGCTGTAGAGCTTTCAGCCAGGGAGAAGGGTTGGTCTGTTCCAAATACCTGCTGGAAAACACAGAATGAGCTGCAGTTCTTCCCAGAGCCAAGCTCAGTGATTCTTCACCTGGGAGACTGGAGCATTGCAGCTGTGCTCAACCTTTTATAGCTAAAGAGAAGAGGGGTAAAGTTTGTCATCCCTGTTGCTGCTGCAGAGCTTCCCAGGTACTGGCCTGCATTGTTTTACCTGCATTGCCCACCCGCACCCATGCCGACGTTACCTGTATTTGAGGCATATGTGTATGGGAGGAAAAAGGGAAGGGTTTGTGCAGGTCTGTTTCCTGGCTGCTGTGCTACTGAGTGGTTCTGCTTTTCTTTTCCTTGCCTTTCCCCAGCCTCTAAATCCATCCAGTGCCTGCCTCCAATGTTACTTTTAAAATGCGATTTTGAATGGCAGAGAAAAAGGAACAGAAGAAAAGCTCAGATAAATTGGCAATTCTTTACTCTATTGATGTTCAGAATAGTGGCAGAAAAACCCACTAGCAGAGCTAGGTGTTTCATCTCCAGGCTTTGAAAAGACTGGCGCTATACCTGCTTTCATGACTAGGAGATAACGGCCAAAAGGGCAAATTTAGGTTTTGCAAGCCCTTAATTGAACTTTTCTTGCTGGTCATAGGAGAAGAATATCTGTGTGAGCCCGCTTTTATAGACATTCTTGAAAAAAGATTTGAGAGTTTGTTCCTAGTGGAGGTAATATATGTTTGCTCGAGTTTTAAATATTTGTTAGATTTATTAGTGTATCAAAGGTTAAGCTCCCCATTTCAGCTCAAGCTGCTCTTTGTTTCTTTTCCTGTTTATTCAGCCAGTTATATATTACTCAATCGCTGTTACAGATTTACTGTTTTCTCTTCCCTGCTCTCCTTCTTTTCTGTCAGGCTGTTTGCATAACTGTAAATATAATAAAGGCTAAATGAGTCATATGTAGTTTTAATAGTTTTGAATATCATTCAAGTTTTTTGGCTTTTCTTTTGGTAGCAAACCTATTTTTCACATTTGATACTTACATCTATTAGCAACCTTTCCACAAAGTATCTGCTTACTACAGAGGCATGTTGCACATGACATGCCAAATTTGAATTTAGTGTTAACACTATTTCACACGTCCAAGTTCTTAACCTCCTTAGAAGTAATGCTGTTGGAAGTGATTTTCCTCCACTTCCTTCCCCCCCCTCCCCCCCCTCCCCCGTTTCCCCTTTTTAAGAAGAAATACTACTTTTGGCACAGCATAATGTGGTATAAAAGATCACTTGTGTAAGAATACGTTTTGATAATTCCTTAATAATAATAACCTTTATGCAAATTTATGGCATAATGTATTTTTTATCCTCTGTTGCCTGCTAGGATTCTGAGCTCTTGGCTGTTTTCCTAGCAGCAGGGCAAATCTTATGCCTAGAGAGGAGCTAACTGGTTTTGCTGGATGGCATAAAGTAACACGGAGTCAGTGGTGATCTGTGCTCAAGAGTTGGGCAGTATTTCATGTGTTTTAAGTGACCTTGAAAAGGTCATTGTAATGGTAGTTATGGTTTGGCTTTTAAGGGCAATGAACAAATTTTTGCTTTTTTAGAAAATTAAGTATAAATTTAAAACTTACGCTACAAAAATCTATCCTGAAGTTGGTGCCTCTTTAATATGGGGAGGGCCACAATTAAAAACATGCCTGTGCCATACAGATTGGTGTTTGTTGCCTCTGAATCCCCCCTTTTTCCTCCTAATAGGAGAAAACATTGCGTGAATTATGGCTTGAATACAGTCTCTTCTGTTTTCAAGACTGCCACTGCCATGGGGACAGACAATCAGACGGGCAAGTGTCTGTTCCAAATGGTCTGCAGGGAACTGAAGGATTCATTTGCTGCTTTCTTGCTTTCAGTGTGTACCAGACGTCCGAAGATTCCATTAAGCTTTCACCTTACTGCCATGGTTACGGTCCCAGTCCTGTGATTTATTTCTCTCTAGGATAAGACTTGTTTTAAAAATTCTTTTCTTCAGAACTCTGAGGCTAGTTGGGGAGGGATTCAACACATCCCATTGATTAGGAAAAACTTTTCTCTAGCGAGAGCTTTGAAAACATACCTTGATTCGTGAGATACCTCGTATTCTTGGTCCAATTCCCTTATGGAAGGGGATGGAAAAACAGGTATTCTATGTTTGTGTGTTTTTTTTTCTTTCACTGTAGCAATCACCTAAATGTAGGCACAAATAAGAACATCTGCAGAGGATTTGTTTCCTGCTGGATCCTCACTGAGTAAAGTCATAGAGATGATTTTCAAAAATCGGTTTATTAATCATATCACCTGTAGCATCACTACTGGCATATCAGTCGGTATATCAGTTGTACAAGGTGTTTTCGTTTTTACGAGAACCCTTTTCTCAGTTCCTCCTTTCTAGTACCATCTCTTATGTAACACTTTTAAAATACCAGAAATAATTTGCAGTGTTGATCTCCTTTCAGGCTTGTGAATTTGTATAGAAAGTGCGCTGTGAAATACCTCATTATCACAAAAGATTTAGAAGATTTTCATGGTTGTTCTTCCACCTGGAAATTGGATTTGAAATGTACTTCTGTACATTTATTCTTTTGTAACTATTGAACTTGCTGCTAGACATATCTGTACAATATAAATGCAGAATCTTCCCCGGATAGCTAAGTGGATGAGTGTGGAACCTGAAAGCTCACATTTATCTGCAGAGCAGATGCAGCAAATATTTTTTCCTTCATTTTGTCCTACAGGTATCATAAGCCTGGCTTGAAGGGATAACCTTCCAAGAATGGATAGTGCTTGCCTCTCATTGATCCATACCTTGATCTTCATATCCAGCTGGTGCTTTTATAGTAGAAATAACGATAGAGACGGTGTATCAAACAGTGATATTGATCTAGAGATGAAAGCCTAGTATCAAGACTGATAGGCACATTGTATAGATGCCATGAGGCTGGTATAGCAAGTACTTGAGCTGCTTAATTTTAAGGATAAATATCCTTAAAGTATTTTAAGGATAGATAAGAAGAATACTAGAGTACATCAAAAGTAACCTCTTCAGCAGTACTTCTTCTAACCCAATTTTGTGTAGACATCTGAATCACAAGAACAAAGCAGTGCAGAGGGTGTTTTGCTATATGCGTAGCATAACTTTTAATTTCTTGAACTGAAACTTTAAGTGATTGGAAAAAAATCTAGATTTTTTTTTTCAAGTAACTTGTTAGAAATGTGTATATAGAGAGCTGGGATGCAGCAAACAGCAGTGAAAGGTGGTTAAGAAATAATGTAGATAGTTACAGGTGATGATTTCACTTCTATTTGCTGAGTGTAGTAGTGTTTGGGGGGGGGATCTCTAGAAGCTTATAAATAAATTAGGTTTTTCTGCTTTTGACAATTTTTTTTTCCTCCTTGCGAAGAGCTCCAGTTCATTGGGCAGTCTGCAGCAAAGGACTTCCAGTCCTTTCTTTTCTGTCAACTTCAGAGTTGAAGACAGGATGAGAATGAGTGAATCCAAGATGAGAAAGATAAGTCTCTCTGAAAAAACAGAAAAATAGATGACTGTGTTGTGGTATGAAATAAATATAATTTTGAAGATATGCTGGCTGCCAGCAGGCGGACTTACCATCAAGTACTGCAAAATATTAAGATGTTTGCTTGCAGTAACCCATGTCCATATGCTGTTGTATGTATGTAGTATCATTTGACTGACTGTAATGGATATCATGCGATGTTCCTCATAATGATTAACAGATCGCTTAGAAACACAGGAGTTCTGTCCTTTGCTAATAACACTCAAGACATCAGAGACTCGCATACAGCAGGATGTCTGGAAGAACTTTTTTTTGTTGTGAGTGAACAGATGCCAAGTATCAGATTGTAGACAGAATAAAGCTGCGTGCTTCATATGCACAAAAGGTAAATCCTGTGCTTATACATAGACTACTCTGCTGTGCTGGTGGTAGTATGGGTGGGAAGAGTGCTCCTGCTTGAGTGTTTTCATTTTGGTCTATCACAAAGTTATGCGGAGTTATGCAGGCTTGCAAGCAGCTCTGCAACTACTATAATGAGAGAAGCCATGTATTCCAGAGTTCCCAGGCTAAAGGAAAAATATGCCGCATGGGTATGTCAATGCTATCATTAGTATTCAGATTAAGAACAATATAAATGAAAATTGAGCTACTTCTTAGTAAAGGAAAGAGAAATATCATCCATAATTATACTGCAGATGAAAGTGACACTATTGTAATTTACTCCATTTTTTGTATCTTTGACTGTGTAATTATCAAATCCCAAATTGGGAACTCCATCTTGCAAACTAATTTGAAATGTGGATTACTGAATACCTATGTCTTATGAAATACCTTTTTTTTTTTAAAAAGGAGGGTATGTATGCGTATGTCCTGAAATATATAGCTGTGATTTTTATAAAAGGTAAAGGCTTTTTTTAGTGACTTACCTTGATAACTTAAGTCATTTCATGGACTACAGCAAGAATCAGACAATGGTGCTGCAGTTGTTACCAAGTGTTTTCCTAGCAAGTAGTGCTTGATCTTGAAGATGTGCAGCGGTGATGCTGTGAAACTATAATCCCCAAAGACAGAAGTGAATAAACAGCAGGAAAGATGGTGTTTTATCTGCTTATTATACAAGACAAATTTATTCTGTGAGTATTAAAGATGAGTACTGAACTGGGAAAATTGCAGAAGAAATTAGTGACTTAAATATTTTGTCTGTGTTGCTGATGTATCATTGTAAACGGAACATATTAACGTAGACCTGAACTCTTGTTTTCCTGTTCCTTTGTAGAGCAGATGATGTGCAAGGTGTTGCAGCTGTTTGCTACTGCTGCATAGCAGTGGCGCAGCATTATTGTAATAATCAAGAAAATGTTATAATAACTGCTTTGAGTGCAAAATCAAAAGCAAGAAAAGTTCTAGAAGAAGCTTTATTGCAGTGGCCTTTTTCCTCTCATAAGGTGATCTTAGCAGAGCTAGTTGCTTTTCTGACTTTGAGTGAAAAATTTAAAAAGTTCTGCTTTTGTAGTTTTGGCCTTTTGTAGTTTTGGCATATCATTTTTGTGAAGTTTGGTATCAAAAAAAATCTCTCTGTCCTTCATAGAAACACATGTTCTTAGTGATGCCAGAACAAACTTAAAGTTTGTTTAACAAACTTAAATCTGTCTGTTGTGCAGTAGAAAGTTTTTATTCTGTTACATCGAACGAACTTTTTCAGTACCTGAGAGCTGAGCAGTTGCACGTGAGGTCCCTTCTGACCTTTACTGTCTTACGTGATTGCCGTGGAAAACTTGAGAGATGGTCCTGATGAGGTTAGAGCCAAAATAATGTCTCTGAAAGGGCTATCAAGCTGTCTTTGTGCACTATCTCATGTAATTGTGTTCAAGGATGGAAGTTAAGTGCTGTAAATATTAATACTCTTTGAAAACAGGACTTGAAGAGAAGAGATGGTTGTTTATGCTGTAGCCTTTGGTTGTGTAGCAGATAATTTCCTCTTTCTCCAGTTTTTGGGGAAAGTGTTCATTATTGAGAGGACGTGCTGGCAATAACTGGAATAACCAGGTCACTGTAAGTTCAAGTATTTCTCATTATTATAATGTGCACTTTTCTAGTTGCTGATAGTTAAAAATACACTGCTTGTAGTTTTCTGACAGGGTGTTTTTTTTTTTGAAACTGGCTTTCATTTTTTTTAAATATAACATCAAATAAATATGTGCTTTATTTATTTACTGTATCCAGATCTTTATTTTAAAAAGGGCTTCCACACATTCAGGTCATTGACACTATTGTTTTTTTGCAAGCAGGAAGTATGTTGAGATACAGCAACAAAACTTTGGTAAATAGAAGTGGGATGTGAAGCACGTAAAATGTTGACTTCATGGCCCTGCTTTTGATTTAAAAAGACACACTGCTTTTTCTTAACAAAATGATGAAATCTTCTATCTGCATTTTTGCTGAAAGAACTCTTTAACATCCCTGTGGCTGCCTTTTTCCAGGGCTAGGAAGAATCAGGAGACAAAGGTTTATTATTTTTTCTACTTTGTTTTGAGCAGTAGATTAGACAGATCTGACATTCGAGCTGTTGGAGATTAGCAGGTAGCTGGAATTGTTTAGCTGGTGAGAAACAGTGGGGAGGGTGGCCCTTTGGGGGGGGTCGGCAGGTTTGCTATGCCCGGTGCAGAGAGAAGTCCATCAGCTAGTGGGGCTGGTACCTGGGGAAACAGGGGAAGCAGCGAGCACCCGCCTTGTATGGGATGCTGCAGCACAATTTCCAGAGGAGTTTAATTGACCTGTGGCCTTATTTGGAGTCAATTTCTATTTTAACTCCTTTTCTGTATGTTGTAGCTAAATATGCCGTATGCTGATTCTTCCTGCAGCTTTCCTTTACTTCTGTAGTAGCCAAGAAAATAAAGAGTATGTTTTGGGTTGTTCTAACTCCTTCTGATGTTTACTTTGAAAATTAGATTAGAATAGGTCTGCTTAGCTCCTAGCACATCTGGAAGCCATCTGAAAATGAAAGTTACTGTGAATGAGGCCATTTACTGAGCACCTTTTTCTGACCTCTGACCTGTTAGTTTTATTTGATTGGAATTTATTCTCTTCATTATGGTTGTGTTTTGTCTTACTTAAAATTAAGGGTTTTCTTCTTTTCAGGAGAAAAAACTAGCTTAACCACTCACTCTCTTTTTATTAACAAAATCATTAAAAGAAAACCTAATTGCTCTCCCAGTACCTGGTAGAGGTGAAGAGGCAAGAGAGAACTGGGCTGCTGTTTGTTGATGGATCTTTATGATGGATAAGAGTTTGAAATGATGCCATAGAGTTGGAGTTACTTGGATAATGCTGGTTTTATGATTTTTGGCATTTGAATAAAACAGCGTGTGGAGGATGCCTCTGAGAGGAAGCAGCTGCAGCAGCTTCTTGCAGGCTTCAGAGTGCAAAAGAGGAGGGGAGGGATTGCAGGTTACAAGTGCTGCTGCAAGTTGACTCCTCCAGCCTGTTGCTTGTTGCTTTTGATTTACACCCACAGATATAATAACTTTCATGTTAATTCCTCTAACTGCCCAGTACCAGCTCTGGGACCATGGGGGTGCAGGGCTTCATCCACCACCCGTCAGGCAGCCTTTCTTCTGAGAAGGCAGACATACCGGATGCCAGCGAAGAAAAAAAAATCTGTAAGGCCAAATGTGGCTTGCTTGGGGTGAGAATGAGAGAGAGATGAGAGAACGGGTGAAAAATGAAGAAACAGAAAACTTGAGAATGGGAATACCTCTTGCTTAATAAGAGGTTGCCAAAAAGTCAGTATAATGTCTGTGGACATGTACTCGGAGGTTTTTCCTCCTCTGAGCGGGGCAGGAAATGCAAGCATAACTCACCATAAAGAAAGTGAAGGTCTCTTAGGGATGGGTGGGGTACGTATGCCACCCTTCATTGGGGTAAGGGGAGAGTCAGCCTCGCCAGGCTACCTAACCCCACGCGTGTGCATGCTGCTATGTGTAGTGTCATCTGGCCAGCTATCACACCCAAATTTTGTCTACTGTTTTTCCAGTTCTAGCTCTCTGCAGTGCAAGCTGGACACGGTAAATAAGGCTGTGTTTTACTGATGCAGACCATGCGTTTACTGATGTGTTCATTTTGCGTTAAGCACTCTCTGTAGTGATAGTGGAGTTCCAGCAATGAAATAGCATTTGTCTGCTTAATGGAAAACAGAGTCCACTAGCATTTGCAGATAAATCATACTGTATTGTGTAGTCTTCAGGGATTAAATTCTGAGTTCAGTTGTGGTAAATATCTGAAGTCACCTAAAGATGTAAGGATGAATATGGAGGGCGAAAAGCAGTACTGCTTTGCTTTGGGTATGGATTTTTATTTTATTTCTTACTACTAATGTGTTAGTGGTTTTTATATTTATATAATTTTTTAAAGTTGTATTGGTATTGATGTTCTTTTTCGTAGTTATACGGAAGCTAAACTCATACAACAAAACAAACAAAAAAACCTAAGTGGGGGAGGAGTAAAAAGCAGTTTGATTCATACCTTTTGCAACACTCACATAACCCAGAAACAGCGCAGGCATGTTGCTGTAGAGACCAACGTTAAATGTGCAGCTCACACCACGTGTCTCGAATTGTATGCGGAGATAGGTGTACACCAAAACTAATTTGGAACATGAGCAGAGAGGAGGCGTAGATGTTGATGATGAATCTTTGTTCGGTGTGTTTGGATGTCTGGGAGTACTCCTGAGGAGCCTGGAGAGGCTGTGAATAGTTAATTATTCAGCTCGGGGTTCTGAAGTTCAAAACTCCAAGTTCTTTCAGAAACAGCTCAGTCATGTGAAGTTTCATTACACAGTCGTCTGTTGCAATGCTGTTCAGGACCTTGTTTGTTCTTTGTTGTAAGTAACTTTAAACTTCATTTTGCCAAGGAAAATGTATGTTTCTAACTGTTGTATTCTTTGGGTTAATTCTGTAGGATAACTCCAGAAGTTAATGTATTTGGTTGTTTTTAAAGTCAACAAACTTTGGTACAGCTCCAAGGATCTAAATTGCAAGCATATTTTTGGAAACTTGGTATATCATGTTTTTAAATATCCGTATAAAATACATATATATATATGATATACATGTGTATTTTAGCTTTTAGTGTGTGTGACTTCATTCTAGTCTTTAAAAAAAATGTTTATAAGAAATGAAAAAGTTCTCATGAGGTAATGCATGTTCCACGGTATTGGATATTTTTTTCATCTAATGGTGAAATTCTTAATTTAGTATCTTTTCCTTGCGATTATATACATGAAATGTAAAAACTGATTTGAATAGAAAGGTGTGTTGTAGAAATGAGTCTTGTGTTCAGAATTTGCTGTAACATAAACAGATTAAGAGATGCAGAGCGTGTTTCTTTTGGACCATTAGGATTTTTTTCAGGTTTGCAAAGGTTTGTGTGTGTGTGTGAAATAAGACGGAAAAGAGTAGTAAGAAAAAGATAGGAAATGGACAGAGGTGAGAGGAAAATGTGAAAGCATATTGTGACTGAAATGTCAAGAAATATTACAGCGCAGTAGGATTGGTAATACTGGTATTTTATTACTATATGGAAATATAGTAATAGACCTAGAGCTAGTAGGATTTGTTTAAAGGATTTTAATAATCAAAAGAAAAAATTGGGGAAATTAAGTGTGATTGTTCCTCTGTCTGTCTGTCCTATAGATTAGACACATAGCCAGTGCAATTTGGCTGCATACTGTTTAGTACAGTATTTTTGTTTATACTAATCCAGTAAGTCTGTTTGGAGAATGCTCAAAAAAAGTCTTGCCTTTGTATACTACAAAGGAGAGAAAAAGTCATTCAATTAACTTGACCCTTAATTTTTATACGTCTATTTCAGAAGAAAAGCTAAAGCACCTCCTCCTCCATCTGAACCCAAACCCACTGCTGTTAGTCCATTTGATGACACAGAATCAGCCAACCTCATCATGGAACAGAAAGAGAATGTAATCGATAAAGACATTGAACTGTCAGTGGTCCTGCCAGGAGATGTGATCAAATATACTACAGTTAACGGGAGGTATGTTACACAGAACGACACTTTGGTTTAATTTTTCTTTCTTACTCAAGTTTACTTTGACCTTCATCCACTTTTAAACCACTCAGTAAAATACACAAGTTGTGAATTCTTTCTAGTCACTGCATATCTCTAGGAAAAATACTGGTTTGTATGATACACTGAGTTTTCAGATACTGTGAAAGTATCTGTGTTAGACCTTAAAGATGAGTTCTGCTTCATTCTCAGCTACAAAGTCATGTGTTGAGCATTTGCTCAGTACTACTACCTATAGACTACCATGAGTCCTAAAAAAGGTATTGTCATTTCAGACAAAATCTATAATTCTTCTAAGAAAGCTTCTAGTTACAGCTGTGGAAATATATATAAAATCAAATATGTTTTGCTGAAGCTAGTTTTAATTTGAAATGCATACTTCAGTCTGCTAATTGGCATTATAGATTGTGCGTGTAACTCCCAAGTCTCCTTTAGTTCAGAAAGACTTAGAAATTGACTGGTGAGTTGAAATCATAAATCCTGGGACTTACAATAGTGTATTAATTATCACAGTGGGTTTACTAAGGAAGTACTATTCAAACACAGCAATGGATCAGAACAGTTAGGATGCCAGTTTGTGCAGACTGATTTTTTTGCACTGGGTAAAGTAAACATGTAGCTACACTCACCTGACATCTTAATGACAGAGAACGGATTTTGTAGCTCAAGTCCGTTTGCATGCTTTGTCATTTGCTAGAGTTGATGAAGTCATTTCCTAGATATCAAATACTAGCTTGTGGTGGATGATGCATTATTATTATTAATATTTTTCTTCCAGGCTACATCCGATTTTTCAGGATAAATTAAATCTGAGGTCATATTTCTTAAAACAAATGTTCTGAAATAATTGGTTACTACTATGATGCTTCATAAAGTGTTCTTGCTAGCATGTTTACAGCAAGGAATATTTCTGGCTGTCAGAATTGTGCCTTCCAACAGCTCTCTCCTTTTTTTCAGTCCTTTTGTCCATGCTTGTGAGTACCGTGTACCCTGTATCTTGCTTTACTCAGAACAAAGTGCCAGAAAGCAATGTTGCATATATCCTCACTCAGTCAAATTACGTTGTGTGTAATTACATTTTCTGTGTGAAATTTTTGAATCTTCTCATTGGTTTTAAATATAGCACAGGACTTAAGATTTTTCTGCAACCAAAGAAGAGAATCAAAAATAACTTGACAAACTTTCTTCTCTAGCAGCTTGATTGTTTTAAGTTTGTTTTCCCACAAGGAAGAAATGCAGTTCGAGAAAGATTTATCTAAATGCAGTAAATAGTTTCAATTATATGTGTCAGTAGATTTATTTAGTTTTCAACAGCCAGTATAATAATGGCATGTATTTTATTTGGAAATGGTGCATCAAATAATTTTTGCAGGGTAGCATGGCTTTACAGTTTCAGACACGTTTCAGACAGACCTTAGCTTTGCTGAATTTCCTTAGAGCCCTTTGAGTTTCCATTTGATCCGTTCTCGAGTATTTTCAGTAATTAGGGTATTCTTAACAAACTGTTGGTTTACTCTGTAGTTAGCCAGTGAATAGCCAGCTTTGTGGTGTTGCCCTACTTTTCAAAATCTATTGTACTTACATTTGTTGGTAACAAATTTAGGGGTTTTCCTGGTTGCTTTTTTGTTTGTTCTTCATCAAAACAAGTGCCTTTTTAGAGAACAGCTTTAATAAACACTTGCAAGGAAGGCCAGGGATCTTTAGATTTAAATAATCAGAGATTTATAGAAAACCAAACTGCCTGTGTGTAATTTTTTCTTATTATCTTTCACTCCTACCTAGTAATATTTGTGGTGGCTGCTAACAGTATTTTGTCTGTTCAGTTGTGTTTACCATCAGTCTCATGATGGGAAGACCTCATCTCTAACGTTTGATCATGTAAGAATGACAACTTCCTAAATGTAGCAAAGTTTCGTCCCTCATTTTTGGAGCAGCATGTAGAAACTTGTTGCATTTTTTCCTTTAAAAGCTTGATCCAGTATTTTTTATAATTTTCTTTTTCTTAGCAAAAAAGTTTTACACGTGTTGGAGAACGTGATCTGGCATCTTCCAGTTGAGCAGGACATTTTTGGAAGTACCAATAGAAAGCAAATTTGCAGAGAACAGCTGTTTTCATGTACTAATTTGCATTTGCTGTTTGTGAACAGCTACGTTTCTCGTTTATCAGTCTGTCACTTTTTGTGACTCTGGTTAAGGTGAGGACTTGCGCTTGTCACTGGGGTGCATTTCCACAGGACAGCTTTCTGTGATCTTTGCTCGTGAATTCTTGTCCTGATCATCCTCAGCATTTATACCTTTCTCCTACAACCAAAGGCCAGAGGAAGGGCAGCTTTTAAGGCTATTTGGATTATAAAAAATACACCTGAAAAACGGTAACGGGTAACTTCTTGAATAGGCTGATAGCCAGAAAGGTCGCTACTAGAAGTACTGGCTACCGTCTTCTCTGGCTCCCTCTTCCCATGCTGTCCTGCCTCCAGTGAAATACAGAAACAGGATGATTTGCATTTACAGCTCCTTTTCCTTTCTTATTAGGGTGAGATGGATGCAGTTGCTTTATTATGGGTTAGAAGTAAGAGAAACAGAGTAGTTCTTCCTTCTAATCGGAGCAGTCTGACATATGAGAGAAGAACTGAAATAAATTCTCTCCTTTAGCAGTGTGTAAATGAAAGAACAGGTGTTTTTTGTTTTGTTTTTCCAGTGCTCAGTGTATTTCTCATGGTATTCCTCAGGGAATCTATCTCCTAGATGAGGGCATGGGAGTTTATTACATTCTTCTATACCTCTTCAGACTATTTGGTAGCTGTTTTTTGCACCTTTTAGAGCATCGTTTCTGCATGGTTTTTGGTTTTATTTTTCCTCCTGCTTTAGTCTCCTGAGGCAAGTGTTCTCTTCTGCCATTTAACCAGGCAGAAACTTACCCCAGGGGAAGAAAAAAAAGGTAACTGGAAGACCAGCATGTGCACCAGGGAGTCCAACCCAGCTGCTACAAATTAGGAGACAGTTTGTTTATGGGATGCACGGCCTGTTCTTTAAGAACAAGTGTAAATGGATTATGTTTGGGGGGGGGAAGTATTCACAATAATTTCCAAGCTTCAGTCATTGCTAATTCTTTTTACAGATCTGTATCATATGAAAAGTCTGTTTTAACTTCCTACTTAATGTATAAATGTATTCACAATCTTTATATCATCTAGGATTCTGCTTAGCTTGACTCTTTGTAGATGCTATCTCCACGTTTTGTTATGCTACCAGAATGCTTCCATCTGTTACGCAATTTCATCTAGAATTTAAGATTTCTGATAAAGCCATACTAGCCAAACCCTGTATTAATTTTCACTTAGACACTTCAGTATTCTTTTCAACATAGCATTTGACTGCTTCACAGACTTTTAAATTATTTTTGTAATATCCTTGTGAAACACAGTAGGTGATAGGTTTCCGTGTTTGTAGCTGTAACTGAGAGATGTGGAGGATGTCAAAATGAAATGCTCTGCACAGATGATTGTCCAGTTCTTAAAAAAAAAAAAAAAGGAATGACCAGTTCCAGTGACGTGATAATTTTATAACCTGTTTAATTGCTGTAATACGCGAAGTTACTGTATTCTCCTTACCTTCAGTCTATGTAACGCTTCTATGATATTTCTGTTTAAATACAGCTTTAGGCTGAATATTCCCAGTTGCTTCTGGAATTTATTTACTATCTTAATATGTTGTTTTACATATTTTTCATTGTATTATGAGACAAAAGGACATACAGTTAGTGATCATATATGAAAAATTCAGTTTGACTTGCTTCATTTTGAAAAGGACATCTGTTGCATCACACAGAGCTTCTCAAGAAATGTCATTCAGCTACTGTACTGTGATTTAATTTCTTCCCCTTCATCTGTGCTAAACATCTGGCTCTTGTTTGGTGATCCCTAAATCTATAAAGGGTGACTTCCTCAAACTTCATCTGCTTCCTCCAAATTGCTCATGCTCACTCAGAATTTCTGAAAATAAAGTTTCTTGTAACCTCAAAGTAGACACCAAAATTTCAAGCTTTGGAAGGGGACTGTTCTTAATGAATAGCAGGACATTTGTCACCACTGATACAGTTCCCATTAAATATCAAATGAGGTGGCTAGACCACACCTCCCTAGTGGCCTCAGGAAACACATCACGCAAGCAAAAACATCCTGCTCTGTTCTAGCGCTTGGTATACTTTTGTGCTAGCTGGTTCATTTTCGGTGGTGGTGGTGGTGGTTTTTTAATGTTAAATGTTCAGTATCGTGCTTTGTTTTACAGCCTATTTAATTGCTATTATGGCTGTTTTACAGGAAGCCGATGATGGACTTGCTGATCTTTCTCTGTGCACAGTATCGGTTAAATCCCTCAAGTTATACCATAGAGTTGGTATCAGCAGAAAATAGCCAGATTAAATTCAAACCTAATACACCAGTGGGAATGCTTGAAGTGGAAAAGGTGATTGTAAAGCCAAAACAAATGGATAAGAAGAAACCTGTTCCAGTTATACCAGAGGTAAGAACTAAAATAATAATGTATTGATGTGTTATAATCACTGTTGTATTTAACGAGTTGGTAGCTCAGCCTTGTTTCACCTTTCCCTGTTGTATCTCATCCTCTTACCAAGCACCCCTGTGAAAAGCTTGGCTGTATGTTCTAGATCACTTCTTAAGAGTAAAAATATATTCTAATTTGTTGCATCAAGCATCTTTGCTACCAAAAGAAAGAAACATTACAATATAATTTGAAATCCTATGCCTTAGTGTCCTGATGAATTCGGAAGGTGAAGTGTGGCTAAATATAGCCTTACGCAAATTGAAAATCAACTTGTGATATCTGTTTTGCTGTGTATGGTTTGTGCATATGTGCACTGTACTTTTTTGTTACTCTGCTCTTTTTCTTTTTAACATATACCCTTAAGAAGTTCGGGACTTTTAGAAATACTAAAGCAATTTCTGGGAGTTCCCTAAATCTTTCCTTCTTCCTTTGTGCACCTGCTGTATAAAAGAATGCCGTGTGTTTTTGTTGTTTTTTAATTTATCTAAAGCACTTAAACAAGGCCAGGGGAGCTCTTCAGCTGCCCTTTTACCTTTGTTCTACGCCCACACATAGATGCTCATTTGCTGTTTTCTCTAGCTACCTAAGGTAACCTAGTAGGGTATCCTAGTCCAAGTGTGTACCCTGCTGGACAGACAACTGACAGATGCTAAAGGAGGAGCAGGCTATTTCATGGGTCCTTTCCTTGGGTAGAAGGGAATTGCAAATGAATTCTTAGTTTCTCTTGTAATCTTGCTAAATGTATAACATTAAAGCTGGCCGTAATGGGAATTCCTGTGATTACTGTAAGGCTGTTATGAAAATGCCAGTGGTTTCAAAATTCGTGCAGGATATTTATTTGAAATTCTCTTCTCTTTAGCAAACAGTAAGGGTAGTGATAAACTACAAGAAGACACAGAAGACTGTAGTAAGAGTTAGTCCGCATTCACCCCTTCAAGAACTCATACCAATTATCTGTAGTAAATGTGAGTTTGATCCTTCACACACTGTGTTGCTGAAGAATTACCAGTCTCAAGAAGCCCTTGATGTGACAAAATCTCTTAATGACCTTGGACTAAGAGAATTATATGCCATGGATATCAGTCGAGGTAAGATAAGATAACTTCAGTAAATTGATCTAATAAAAAAGATAGCTACTCAGTATTTCAGTAAAGTATACTTTTTGCTTTGGTGTGAGTAGTTTTTTGGTGGTGGTGTTTTGTTTTTGTTTTTTAACATGTTAAGAAATTAATTTCAAGCAATTTGGTATGTATTTCACTGATCTTCCACAAAATTCAAACTTAGTGTAGCTGTAACTCTATTAAGAAATGTCATATAAAGGTTTTATTTTTTAACAAAGTATTGGGTAACAGCAAAGGTGGCTCAGTACAAAGCAACGTTTAAAAACAATCGCTTTCCTTCCCCTGCCCCTTCTCAATAAGACCAATAATTCTGTACTTCCTGTAGCTCATAGAAGCCGCATAGGATCATGATGAGCTGAGAAGAACAGAAACACCATAGATACACGGTTTTGCTTTAAAATTCTGAAATATTAGACTATTGTGTGATAGTGCTTTCCTGTGTAATATTTGTATTTGTTAATTTCATATATAGATTGAGAAGGAGTAATAATTATCTTTGTAACTATGGTCTAGCAGGGGCGCTGTTAGCTAACTTGCCTATATTTGTGCAGACATCTTATCATGGTTTTAACTTTAGCTGTAAGCCTATCTCTATAATGAAGGGCTTAATACACTGTGATTAAAAATTCTATACAATGTGTTTTGTTTAATTTCAGGCATTTTTCACAGGAAATTTTTGCCCCAGTATTGAATGTACTAATAACAGACTCATTCCTATTCTGGACCAATGTTCTATTTTTGTCCTTGGTTTTCTTTTCTGCTCTAACTGTGCCCCCGTAGATATGATAACCTTATCCTTTGGTTTCAAAAGTTCTCTCAACTACTTCACAAAGGGCAATTATCTTGAACAACCAGAGAATATCAGGTTTGGAAAATATGCTCTTTTCCCATGGAGAAAACAAAAATGAAATATTTTTTATCACTGAATTTTATTATTTTCTTTTTCTTGCCTAAACACATTACTTGGACTACACGCAACCATAGTGAATTGTCTTGTTTATTATCTGGCTACTGCTGTCTTCCACTGACTGGCAGAGCTGCCTTTTGCACAGTGTGTGAACCATGTGTCATTTGAATCAAGTAACAGCCAAAAATCCGTAGAAGAGAATACAAGGGAATACACACCTTCTACAAGGCTATGCCCAACTAGGAAATCTAGATGTGCTACAGTTCATTCAATGCAAACTAGTTCAGCGTTTCCATTTTGTAGACAACTTCTAAGCTCTGAATTTTTAGCTTTCTTCATGAAAGTAAATAGATGTGCCATATAGTAAAAAGATGTGCCATATAACAGACTTTAAATTTAAATTGTATTGTACTCAGATTATATTTTCATTATACATTCCTTTTCTATTTTCCAAGTTATGGACAATCCAAAATTTACAGAGCAAACTATTTTATATTCTAGTCTTCCTCTTTAGAAATGTAAATGGAACCTCTATCGGAGATTCCAGTCTGTGGTTGCATGTCTTCAGGCTCACTCTTATATGGTTTTTTAGCATTGGGGGGTAAAGATGCATATTTTTTTTTTCTTCAATAATTTTTCCTAACCTTGAAGTTTCAGCTTGGCTTTCTGTGTTTGTAACTTCTAACAACATCCTTGATTCAGATTGAGACTTTGTCTTTTTTTTGTCTTTCTGTAGCCACATCACCAGTCGATTTAAACTTACCATCTTTGCAAGGTAGGCTTTACTGAAATCTGCAGTGAAACTGTAGCACATACATGATATTACCATCCTCTTATATTATAACATCTGCTTAACTGTGACAGGAGCAATTATCTCTGTCCTATCATAAATGCATATTAAGAAAAGTTAATACGCAAATGGATATACTTAGCTGTATATAAAGTATTTTTGTATGGTTTTACTTTGATTAATTAAATTTAGAGTCATGCTTATATTGATCCTAGTCCCACAGTGGTCTTGCTGCTGCTTTCTGTTGGTTATTGCATTTGCATTCAATGAGATTTCTTTAAGAAAATTAAATCTAGTGAAAATTAGAGACACAACATCTATATTTACAAATTGTCTGCATGAGTTAACGCCATGTAAGGAGGATAACTTCTGCAAGATATGGTTATCTTTACCATGACTGCATGCCAGTTGTGCATGCAGCACCTACCAGGTCTTTCAGTGATGTTTCTCCATAGTCATACCATGTGCATGCTTGTACCTGACCTGCCCCACTTCACACTTTGCTATGTATTTAAGCTGTTGAATTGTGAACTGAAGAAGTCTCTTCAGACTGATGCTCTTTTCCCTCCTATGGCCTTTGTCATATGAACCATAACATATGACAAGTGGGATGGGTTGGGTTAAGTGCTGGGGGTATTAATAGCAGCTGAAACTCAGCTATTCTGAGCTCTGAGAAAGAGGGGATGAACACTGATGGTAGGAAACCTGTTCATTTTACAGCTTTTAGAAAAACTATTAATGTAAGTGATTTGTGGTGTGCTTTGTATATCCTTCCAGAAGGCTTATGACAGACAGTGGAAAAAGTAAGAATACGGGAGAAATAATCTGTGCAATAAATAACATCTAGAACTATTGTTTCCTATTTTAGATGCCTACCAAATGTCTGAAAACTCAGATGTTCTAAAAGAGAAAGAAAACAAAGGGTTTTTCAGCTTTTTTCAGCGAAGCAAGAAAAAAAGAGAACAAGTAAGATGTAACTTGATATAAGAAAATCTTCTGTGAACTTATTCACATTGAGCTGTCATTACTGTTGATTGTTTTCTGGAAAGTTTAAGTAACTTATTTTTGTCTTCCCCCTGAATCTCAAGGCTGCCAGTGCCCCAGCAACTCCATTAATGAGCAAGCCAAGGCCAACATTTATCACAAGATCCAACACTGTTAGCAAGCAGTATGACTCAAACACTTTGCCGTCTGAAATGCCAAAGAAGCGGAGAGCTCCTTTACCACCTATGCCAAATTCTCAGAGTGCCCCCCAGGAACTTGCACAAGCCCAAGCCAGACCAGCATCTGATACTGTGAAATCTAACAGCCTTGATAAGAATGAACAGGTTAGTTATATTTGCTTCACTTCTTTTAAAGCAAGAAGTTTTGAGAGAGTAACCTTGATAGCCTTGTTACTTTAGGCCTCAGAAGATATATGAATGGTAAATAAAAGTGCAGCGCTTGCTTTTAAAAAATTGCGTTTGAAAATAACTACAGAAATTGAAAGATGCATTTCTTCTAGTCTTTATGTCATGTATGCAATGTAGCTGCTGTATTTTGGAAATGGAAAACCAACTTCTTATGTAAGTTGTGAGGGTTTGTTCGGTCTTTGGGATGAATAGCCTTTACATATTTAAATGTTGGAACATTGCCCTACTTCACTCTGTCTCATAATTGGTGTTTTAGTTTTACGTGTCACTTTTAATGTTTCAGTTGTATATGATAAAGAGTAGTTTGTTTATTACATTACTAGAAAAAGAGGAAATCCTGGAAAAGAATCCTAAGATTGTTGTGCTTCCAGCAAGTTTAAGTGAAGTTTTATTTTTAACGAAACAGGGATGTACTTGATTGAAGCTTTGAGGTGCTGGATACATATTTAAGTTACCCTTATACACAGTGCACTGCAGAAATTCTGCCAGCAGAATTTGGGAAAAGAGTCGATGCATTGTGCAGGGTAGTTCCAATATTGTCAACTGTGAATTCCAAATAAAGATCAAGGTTAAAATTGTCATTACAAATTGAAACTCTTTAAAAATTTCATATTTTGATTTGAATCCAGAATCTAAAGGTGGTCTTTAATAAATGAGGTTATTGGCATGCTAAAAAGATAAAATGCAGAACTAAATGAAATTCCAGGCTGAGGGATTAATTTTGTGTTAGATTTAGAGACGAGAAATTTCAAACTCTGACTGCCTATATCTTTATATGTTGATTTGCTCTTTCATCGATGCACAGAACCACAAGAGAGCACTGTTTAACAGAAGTTCTGAATTTGTATATTGTGTCCTGCTGAAAAGCTTTATTATTAGGAGACAAAGGTTTCTTTCTGTATTTTAATAAAAGGAACTTTGGAGAAAAAAAATCATGATTCTTTTTTTTTTTTACCTCATCATGTTTGTCTTTTAATTGAATTCAAATTTTTTGAAAATAATTTATTAATGTCAACATACTTTAAATGATTAATATCCTATTATGTCTAACAGTAATGTATGACTGCTGGGCTAGGATCTGTCACTCAACAAAATTGCTTAGTTTTATTATTTTATACTGACATTTCTTATTCATCTAAAGTGATTTGACTGAAGTTGAATAGCTCTTGAAAAAAAGACAGAAGTCCACATAGAAAATATACACAAAAATTTAACTTTAATCAATTTTATACTACTATTTTTTATAACTTTTGAAGCTTTTGGCATGTGGCTTTTTGTTTTTTTCTTTTGAGATTATTCCTGTTTAATTCTGATTTGATTGCACAGTAGTTTATCAGATAATGCAGAGCTTGGGACCTAAATGTGAGTTAGTATTTGCTGCGCACTTTGAATTGGATTAATTCGTGTAAAATATTTTGTCTTTTTAATATCTGTTTTCCATTAAATATCATCTAGCGAATTGGTTTGGACTGCAATAGTACATATTGTTTAACTTGATCAGGGAGCACTTAGGAAGTATCCAATGGGAGACTTCCTTGGAGGACAAAGCTGCTCTGGAGGAGTGCTGAGAGATTTTCAGGGACAGCCTCCCTGCAACACAAAAGTGGTCTATTCTCCTGTGTGGGAAAAGGAGTAGGCATAAAAATAAACCATCCTGGTTAAACAGAGCTGCTGATAGAGCTCAAGTGCAAAAATGTGAGGGGTGGAAAGGGGACAGAACAATTCCTAAAGGGCAATGCAGAAAAGCTTATTGGACATACCTAGATGTAGACAGGAATGTAAAGGCAAGCCTGGAGCTTGGAGTGACAGGAGCTTTCAAGAATAACATGAAGGCTTGTATGTTAGTAGCAAGCACAAGTACAAGGTCGAGGGACAGGATCGCTTACCTCCACTTCGACTCAGTTGCCAGCAACGTTGTTTGTATTTTTTTTTTAACAAATCGGTAAGGTATGGATTAGACAGAAGAAACTCAAGATAGGATGAAAACCTACTAAACACCCCAAATGGTTAATGGTTCAGCCAGACTGGTGGTGTAGTGTGGCTCCTGAGGAGCTCGTAGTATGTCTAATACTGTTAAATATCATTATAAACAACCCAGGTAATGCAGTTGAATGCACCCTCAACAAACTTGCAGTTGACACCAAACTGGGAGGAGAGAGGTAAGTATGCCAGAAGAACCACCATTCAGGGAGATCACAACCATTTGGAATTAAGGCTCAGATAGGATCTAATCGCACTCTTCTGATGCTCAGAAGATATTATAGGGAATGTAGAGGTATTCTCTTGCTTGGATGAGGGCCTACAGGCATTAGTTGCTTCAGAGGAAGTTCCATTCAGGTATAAGAAGAAAATTCTCCATTGTGAAAACAATTTATTGTTGGAATAGGTTTTTCAGAGAAGTGATAGAAGGTCCCTTACTGGAAATAATGAAGACATGCCTTGGCAGGCTCCTGCAATAATTTAATCTAAGACCCTGCTTTCAACAGAGGGTTGGACTGAATGATGTCCAGAGGTCCTATCCCACCTAGACTTTTCTGTTTCACATGGGTGAATGAGTGTCTTGGTTTTTCAAAACCATGTGTGCATAATTGGGAGAACAGAAAAAATGTGATAGGCCTACCTGACTAACATAAACCCACCAAAAGATAGTTGTTTGGCTGTGAGATTGAGCGCTGTCTGAGTAATGTTGGCAAGGGGAAGGTTTGGAAGCTTGTTTCTCAGAGCTTCCACTGAAGTCTCTAAAACAAACAAAAAGGAACGTCTAGTTTCTGGTTTCATTTAACTGTAAAATAAAGGATAGTTCCCTTAAAAACATAAAGTGTTAGGTGAGGGACAATGTAAAATTGTTTTATTTAAGTAAAATGTCATCTGTAGGATTTGCAGCTTTATAAATGAGATTGGGCACTATTTAACTGCATGGTAAGAATTAGTCTTTAGTCCATGAATTTATATCCTGAATACAGAATTTGAAATGAGACATGTAAGCTTTGGAGAATAAAGTCAGTCTTGATAGTTGCACAGTATTTTTCAGCTGTAGCATGTGCATCAATAGTTTCTCAAGCCTAAGTGACCAAATAATACCATTTTAGTCCAATTCATTTCTCAGTAATGCAGAAAGTACAATGGTCACACTAGACTACGATTATTTGACTGTAAATAATATAGAAATTTGCTCTTGTGTTCCCCACTGTTGAAAATGTGCATCCAGCTGCTGTAATTTAAAGTGGTTCAGGTTGCTCTTTAGACTGACTGGTGTGTTTGCTAGGCTCTTTAGTGTGTCTGAGAGTTTTATTGTTATATTACATGGGAGTTTTACAGTGTCCCATTATATGAATTTACAAAACTTAGAATATAATTTTTTTAAGGGGTTACTTTTTATCTGCTGCTGTATTACTCAAAGCATTTAATTACAAATCGTATTGCTTTTAAGAATGCCTTAGTTCTGAAGCCTTCAGATTATTTGGCGAACTGGATACATACTTCAGTTCTTCTCTGGACCAGGATGACCTTCTGCATGTGCCTTATTATGGACAAAACTCTTTATCTTCCTTGTGGATGTTACAAAAGTGAAATGTCAATTTTGCCTGGATAAACTGTTTGCCTGGTTTTGACAGAAACATGCCAAAGTAGTAACATCAGACAACACTGAAACGAACCAACTTTAAGGGAACAGTGTTCTCACTGTTGTCTTTCTTCAAACTCACGGTGTATTGTAGTCCAATTTCTCACAATATGAAAAAGGGTTTTAACGTTTACCTCCTACAGCTTCATCCCTTCCCTTAAGAAAGAAGCTGCTTTCTCTTTGTATGAACAGTTACATTCTGGTATGAGAGTTGGATTTTTTTTGTCTTAATTTCAGAATGATTATGGAAGTAGGTTTTGAAGATAGTTTCTATTTTTAGGTGAGAAATTAGTACGATGGCTGTGAGGGTGTGACTTTTGCAAGTTATTTTGTAGCATGATTTGTTTATTCTTTGAAAGATGCAGAAGATGACTAGTACAGTTTAAACACCATGTTTGTCCAATAAATTTCTATATTAAATCAGATGGAAAATCCCTCACTTATTTGTTAGTTCTAATTTTGGGCAAGATGGCTCTTGCCAGAAGTGCATTTAGAGCTAGCAAGTTTAAAAACACTTGAAAGTAGAGAGGACTCTCAAGGGTTTTTGGAAAGTGGTAATGTATAACGCAGTATCTATAGCCTCAGTTTTCATAGAAGTAGATGCAGTTTTCCAGTAATAATGTTTCTTTAAAAGAAAAGCATTTGATTATATCCAAAATGCCACTGCCACCGTTTTTCTGAATGCTTTATTTATAAAAACTAGACTATGATACCTTCATATCTTTTCTTCATGAATGTTTGTCTCCATACACTGTTTTCAGTTTTTGTAAAGAAAGTGTACATAAACTGTGCTTCGGTGGGAACAATTAAATAGAGATTTTTAGTCAAAACATCTACAGTTTAAAATGATGGATTAGACTTCTCAAGTGTAGAAATACAGCTTGCTTTTATTTACTCAACTGTAACTCCCAAAGAAATTGAAATTTCTAGTCTACCCCTTAGAAAAGCAAGAGAAGATGGAGGAAAATAAGAGGGTTAGGAAGCAACTAAACCATAAAGTGTTCCTGAAAAAGATGTATTAGTCACTGTCATGGATCAACTTGGAAGATTGCTGAGAAGAATGAGTTCCATACTTCAGAAGTTACACCAGTGGCTCAGTTGCCTGAAGCTTAATAGCTCTTTGAAGGAGAAGTCGGGCAATGGTACAGTAAGCACCGTGGTGAACCTGGGGGGGGTCTTGAATAGAGCCAGCATTACCTGTGAGATGAAATGTTCAGCACTGCCTGTTGGCTCTCACTGAAGTTTGCATGAAGATTATTTGATACCATTCAGATAGAATTCAGAATTGATGGTGGACACTATGTGCATCATATTTTCCAATATACCAGACGTATAACCTTCTTCACTTTTTTCCTATTTCTTGTACTGGCAAGTAAACAACTTAGAGAAGTTGTACATGATTTAGAAAACTTGTAGAAGAGAATAGTAGTATTGGGTTTGGGGACAGAATAGTATCAGCTGATTTTTTCTCAATATTTTCTGTATGTCCTTTCTTTCCGAATGGTCAGAGGTACATTGGTTTCTCCATAGTACTTCAGCTAAGTTGAAGTGTTTTGGGGAGCTTAAGTCACGTAACAGAAATTGAGTGGATTAAGCATTGTAAGAGCAAATACAATGTTTTTTCTGGGTGGGTGGGTTTGTTTGTTTTCCCCTATTAAAATTGTATGCTTGCATGAAGGGAGAAAAGAAACACTAACAGGATGGTTAGCAACGTGCTTTGTTATCCCATTCCACTGCAGAGCCTCTGTTACACTTAGTTACCTGTGGAGCAAAAGAGGTACTGGTGATATGAAAATATATATATGTGACCCTTTTTGTGAAGTATGCACACTGAAATGCTCCACTACATTCTTTCCCAAATACTGGTGTTTTTTCTTCCATTCCAGCTGTAAAATTGCTGTGGCTTAATTAACTACCTTTTGCTTTTTTGAAATGCTTAGAAGGGTCCAGCACCACATCTGCTATAGCTTACAGAGGCTAGAACTTAGGAATCACTAGTCCCTGTAACTGTCAGCTTGGGCTGGTGTGGGATTTGGTGCTGTACACATCTGTCTGTATGCATCTGAGGCTAAAAAGCTTTGTGTCCCCACTTGTTTGTTCCAGGATCGGAAGGATTACAGTGTGAAAAGAGGAACTTCCGCATGTGTTGTGGAAGTTACAACAAAAGTGTTCACTCTTGTTTCTGAACAAGCACAGTTAATTATTTCAGGGATTCTAATGTGAATTTTTATTTAAGTGCAACTGGTAAAGCACTGGTTATCATTGGCAGTTGGTATGACACACAAACACCCAGATGTATATTCCAAAACTTTGTCAGATATGTCTTAATAACATTATTTTATTTTTTTTTCCATCTGTTTAAAGTACTATTTTCACATTACAGCCTTTGTTAGGATTTGAAAGCTCTTAATATTCATGTGTTGAATAATTCCTGAGAAAATCTGTTCAACACTTGAACCTTAACTGGAACATTTAGTACTTTCTCAAAATCTCTTTGCAAATCGTTTGTTTCTTTGGATGCAAAGGGCAGTAGAAAGGCTTATAAAAATCTTCTAGTAGCATTTGTGCTCTTATGCTGAGAACGTTATTCCCCCCCTACACACACTTTTTCTGTGCAGGAGGGAACTCTGGTGACATCTGTTTAGCTGAGCGAGTATGCGCAGAATGCCATGCCAGCCAAGTCAGCTGAGGGAGTTTGTGCAAAGCAGATGAGGGTGCAGACCTTTGAACAGAGAAGCAGTGTCGCTGTGCAGAATGGAAAGGAGAAAAATAGGACTGCCCAGCAGCAAGAAGGAAGACGATTTAATGATTTTTAAAAAACAAAACAAAAAAAACAACCTCATCTGTGGAAGTAATATTTTATTTGACATTCCATCCTGCAAAAATTCAGATGCTGAATACTATTAATTCACTTTCTTTTAAAACTGTTTGGGAACTGTAAATGAGAAACTATTAATGTGTAAAGTGATTTTGTTGTGTGAAGTTTTAATCCAGGATCTGACTTGTTAAAAAGTATTCAAGCATGCAAGTATTTTTAATTAGGAGCGGAGTGGTATGTCCATATCCTCTGCTGTTTGTAAGAACATTTCACCTTGTGCTTTGTTTTTCTCCTTAAAACACGGAGCCCCCCTGTCCTGTAAAAGGTGTAAGTTACTTGTTTTGGCATTAAAATCACTGGTAGAAGAATTGTGTGAACATTTTGGACATTGCTGCTCCTTGCAGTGCAAGCAGAGTATCTAAGGGATCCGTCACACCTGACACTGAGGTGGGACGTAGCATAACAGATGACCGAGTATCCCCAGGGTAACTCAGGGGATGCTTTTCACTATTCCTGGTCATTCATTCAGGTATTCTGCTGAGATCTACCAGGTGCTGCCAAACACTGCTTCACAGACAACTTGTGCTAATATCTTTTCTCTTGTAATTTTCTTGATAGCTTTGATTATGTAGAACCAAATACTCTAGCTTTTTGTCTTTAATATCCTCCTTGCTGTAAGATGTGTATTTCTTTTTCAGTGGTAGCCTGATAGAGAAGTATTTTATTCCCTGGATATTAGCACGGTCAACAGTTCTGTTGTCAGTGATGTTTTTGAAAGGATCATCAGTGAAACAGAATTGTAGATGTATTTATATCACCTCTGTTACCTGATGGTCTGCTTTGTGGTCTAGTTAATTAAAGCACAAAAATTCTCTGAAGATGATCCCCACATCTATTTTCTGTGTGGATCCTTCTAGCAAGCAATGAACATCGTCTCTGGATTCTATTATATTGTTGAGTAGACTAGATCATAATTACTACAGAAATAGGTAGCTGTGTCTAGTGCCGAAGTACGCTTTACTGCTAGGGTCCTGAATGTCATCATTCAAATAGATTTTGAAATTCAAGGTTTCTTCAGCATAAGGCAAACTGCAGTTAAAAGCGGCAGGCAATTTTACAGCTGCCATCTTTTGGAGTTGGAATATATATATATATATATATATGTATACATATTAATTTTAAATGCAATTGGGCTGCTATATCATATGAACTGTGTTCATCTGGTGTTCTATAAGGTAACCTGTGTCCATTTTTTTAAAATGCTTTTGATTGTTTGTGAATTAAGAAATTAATTGTCTTCTGCTACAATAATATGAGAGCATTATTGCAATTTAGCATCAGTGGGTATTAGAATTATTGTTGTTACAGTTTATTACAATTAAATATGAATAGCTATTGTAAGACAGTTGTCCTTTCCAATATAAATTTTGAAAGATGGCATTAGAAGAATTTCTATAAAAATCCAAGTATTTTGAGTAGAGAAGCAAAGTCCTAATCATTACATATGCAATCCAATTAGGAATGTTGTTTAAGGAAACGTGTCATGTCATTTCAGTTGCCTGTAGCTGAAGCTTTTTTCCACAGTGATTTTAGCTACTTTTAGAAAAGATTTATTTGGGTTTTGTAGAATGGCCTTAAGGCATAAAGAATAAAAATTCTCTGTTACTACGTATAACAACCAATTTACTGATGTGTCTTGGACCTCTGTGAATATATTCAATTACTCTAGAAACTCTATATATTTTTTAATTGTAAGAATTAAGACAAGAAACATAATACATTTAGTAATAGGTAGGCACTCTCTCCTGCACAAATATATATACTTTCGGAGAATAATTACTAGAGCTATTTTGTTGGCTTTAATTGCTAATAATCTTTTTCCTGCCCTGTCTCCCTTCTTAGGCCCCTCCAGGATTAGTAAGAAAAGGTTCTCTGCCACTCAGTGACACAGCTTCTGTGAACTCTTTACGGAGGATGAAGCGCAAAGCACCCTCACCACCCTCTAGAACACCAGAAGATCAAAGTGAAAGCAGTAATGAGACTGGTAATCTTTTTATACTCTTTAATTGGGAGGCAACAGAAAATATGGCAATTTGGCTAAACATGAAAGAAATACCACCCTATGAGATAAGGACTTTAAGTAAAAATTGTGTATGCCAAACATCTTCAGATTATAGGGATTGGTAATGCTACTTTGAGGTTGGTTCATGTTGTGTGAAAAAGGCAAGTTTTAGGGCGTGAAGATCAGGAAATAAAAAATAATATAAAGCTAGCTATAGTTAGAGGGGAATTAATAGGATACGGAATGAGAAGAAGAATTTAGAGGAAGGGTTTTATATAATTATTTTATGATTCCTCTGTTTGATCAAAAACTCATTTCTCTCAGGTTGAAAAATACCTAACAGTTGATATTAAAAATATCTGAGAAATGTGTCAAGCAGTGGTTGCTTAAGAGAAGGTATATTTCTTGAGGAACTCCCCAGTCAGTCAGATCACAACATTTTATCTGGATTTTTCACTGGTGTAGAAATTGAGAGGTAATACTTCTCACAAAAAAAGCTGATTACTTGACTTTTTGCAGTAACAGAGTCAACAGAATCAACCCCTACTAAAGTGGAAGAAAGAGCCACTGAAATGCTGTCTGAAACAGGTTGGTTTTTTTTCCAAATACATTGGTAAAATCTGCTTCATAGTAAACTGCCATAAATTCATAGTAATAAATTATTATACTGTAGATGTGCCTTAAGTATAGGACTGATTTTAGTGACTCAAAGCAATTACCTTTTCCACTGAAGTACAAATAAAGCTTTCTAAAATACAGATGTTTTATCTTCACTGTCTACAGAAACATGTACAATATATTTTCTATTGGTTTCTGTGCTTCACATTTTAAGAAACTAAACAATATCCCTGTTTCCCTCTTTCCCCCCAATGAGACGAGGCAAGAACAAGCTTGAACTTCAGTGGTTTTCGTATGTCTTATAACAGATCTTTCAAAAGCCAAAGCCCAGTCTTGTTTTCAGAATCCACTTTTGCGCTGCCCTTGACCTGCATAACTTAGGGGTAGCAGCAAATCTGTGCCTGGTTGCATTGGAACAGCCTTTGAAACATAAGTTGTAAATATAAACATAAATAGTATGCATGAGTATTGGTTATAATTTAAGTGAGTTATTGGATGCTACGGAAAAAAGGTAGTATATAAATGTATAGCTGTTTAAAATAAAATACAGTTCTATAGCTGCTGAACGCTACTTCTTATTTTAAAGTCCTAAAGTTCTCCTGTTTGTACTGTTAAGTACTGCTATTGGTAAGTGTCTGACTGTAGGGTTCAGATACAAGATACAACATCTAGGAGTCTTAAAATTTGCAAAAGCTTTTAGAATAATCAGTACCAGTGTAGTCTGGAAAAATCACTCGTCAGTGTATTTCACTAAGGATGAGGAACATAAAAACTAATCACGTGGAATGTCATGAGCAGTGTATGAGGCTAAACACACAGTTACTCTGCTAGTTGACAGAAACTCTAAAGCATTAGTTTTCCAGGTAGTTAATTGGAGATGCCAGTCATTGGTTGGAATGGTAAAAGCAAACAAGCAAATGCACCCCAAGAATAGAAAATGTCATCTGCTACCTTAGATCTCTGGCAAAGGGGAAAAAAAAAAAAACAAAGATCTGTAATAAGTAGATTTGGTCTCAATTTGTGTGTAGGGCAACTTATGTAAATTGCCAGAAAAGACTTTAATACAAACAATAATGAGAAAAGTCTTCGGAAGAATAAAATATTCTTAATAAATAGGAAGTATTAACCTACATTGTGCAGTCTGACGTTCAAGATATGATGAAGACGTTAACTTTTCCTAGTTGTTGTAGCAGATGAAGAAGGGTAGTCACTTCTAATTCTAAGTGAATCATTCTTAATGATATTTATTAGTGCTTAATTTTCTGTGTTGAAAACTGTGTTCTTTTCCATGTGATGGGTCTAAGATGAAAAGCAAAGTTACCGTGCTATGATTTAATATCAAGCTTTTTTATTCCTTGAGCTTGTTTCTATCTTAAGATTGTAGATTGATAGAATTTCTGCATTTCCCATCGCTGTAATGTCTTGAGTATTGCATAGATAAACAGCTCTGAGCTTCATAGAAATACTTCATTCACTTTTCTGTAGATTTAGTAACCTCTGCTTGAGGTATTTAATTTTTGTGATTAAATATTTTAATCTGTAATGGAAAGAAATAGAAAAAAAAATCATCCTCACTGGGTTTAGAACAGTCTGTGTTGAGCCCTGGGATTTACCTCTGTGGTTAGTGACAGTTTTCATTCTGTAGTTGTGCTTGCGATGTTGTCTTGCATTCTTGCAATGTCCTTTGTTGACCATGTCATGCAGTGTGGTTTTTTTTTTCAATGTAGAGAGATGTCACATAACACAGACTCATTGTCCTATCCCGTTCTGCCTCCCCCACCCCCGGGATGCTGCTGCTCTCTGGTGGCATCTCTGAAACCATCCAGAGGCCTGTTTATAAAGTGTCCTCTTAGCAAAGTCTATCATGCTTTGAAAGCCAGTATTCACCGGCAGCAAAATCAATTTCACTATACTTGTCTTATTCCTAGTCTGAAAATTATGCATCAAACTTGGGCACTGTTTTCTATAGATAAGGTAAAATATTTCAGTATGTATGTAATTGTTAAATTGGACATAATTTTAACATTACATGTTAATGTATTTCCTTCCATTTGGATTAATACTGCTTTGAGTGTCAGGCTTCTAGAAGCATGAAGTTTTTGATCAGCTGTAATTGGCATTCCCAAAGCAATTCTGTTATGCATTGCTCCTTTAGCAAATAAGGAAATAAATTTTTAAGCTGTGAATATAGTGCTACCTTCTGCCCTATAATGAACCATTACAAGCATTCAATAAATATTTGGTGTCTTAGTAATTCATAACTAGTAGAGCCATGTACATTAATTGGAACTATGCTATATACTTTCGAATAGGCAATATTTCCATTGTGAAAACAGACTGTACCTTGACAAAAGTGATTTGAAGGCATATATCAACTAGAATAAACATTGAAAGAGAATTAATTTGAGCATTTGGGATTATAAACAACAACTTATCCTCAATTATGATTTTTGTTCCCCTTCCCAAAGCTTAATTAATGTTCAGTCTTTTTTTTTTTCCTAGATAAAAGGGTGAAATGGATTAAAAATCTGTAGCTGTTTTCTTTTCAGTAACTTCCCATTAAATAAATCCCTTGATATCATCATCTTGGTTACAGAATCTCCTTAAAACCTTTTTAAGGAGTATAGGGCAGAGTAAAAATCCTGACAGATTTACATGATGTGGTCAGGCTTTTTGGCTTTGGTATTTACAAGCATAAAGGCTCAGAAAGCAGTGTCAGCCTGTTGTCTGTTGTGCAGTGTTCTTACTGACTCAAAGGACACTTGCAGTTGGCTTACCAGTCATAAGTCATTTCTTCACAGTGTTGCCCTGTAGGTTTTAACAACATTCTTTTATAACTATTTGAAACTCAGTGGCTAATGTTCATGAAGGATAAATTACACACAGACAAAAATATAGTTTATATTCTATATGTATTTACATATAGAGTGTATAGGCAATTAGGGTGCAATATGTAGCCAGTGTTGCCCTAAGGAATTCCTAGTGACATGTTGCATATAAAAACTCTACATGGAGGGTTTAGAAACAAGTCAAAAGATCTGAACTGTTCCTCTGGGTGATGTAAATGAAGAATGGCTGTTACATGTTGTTTATGTATCAAAGTCATTCACACTTTTTTTCTGCAGTAGCACTGGTGGCCCAGGTCTGATAGTAACAGTCACAGATTAAAAACCGCTAGTTGAAACTAATCCTAAGCAAGTTTGGTGTTCTGCTGATAAATACAGTAGAGCACTGTTTACAAAGTGTGAGATTTGTTTGTTTGGAATCATACATTTGTAGTTCAGGTTAGTCTAGTCCAAGCTTGGAAGTGTTTCTAGCACAGAAAGGATGGACTTTTGTGTAGGAGGAAAGTCAGCAGTGTTTCCTACCAACCCAAGCTAACTTTCCCTCCCATCAGTGTAGGAATAGAAACTTAGTGTACAACTTAGTCATTATATTTCTCCAGAGGAAAAGTGACAGAGATGACTGCAGTGGCTGGGCACAAAGCCATAGCTACATAGCAATGTTTGTTTGTCTCGTCAGAAGGTCTGACCGTGCTTTGTTGTATAATTCAGGTTTCCACAGAGCATTAGACTGAAGGTCTTAGTCTTCGTTCCTCTGGCTGTTGGTGGCTCAGGCTCATGGCATCTGTGGGATGGAGATACTGCAAGGCCACTTGTCAACTGTAATAGTGTTCACTCATTTTCAAGAATAGTAGTTCTCATCTGTGTAAATGATGTGATCTTGAAAGTCAGTTACAGATCGTGCAATAGTCTCAGCAGATTTGTTGTTTGCCAGCATTCGATCACTAAAATCCTTCCCAAAGTATTAGGCAGCTTGTATGATTTTACCCCAAATGGAGATTGGGGGGGGGGGGGGGGGGGGGTGGAGGTGGAAGGAAGAGAAGGACCTTACTTGAGGAATCTCTTTGATATCAGCATGGCATATTTGCATGCGAGTGTTTAAGTGGCATGGAAAGAGTTCATCTGCACCATTCTGCAGTCTTGCTCCTTTTTCTGTGGGCATCTAGATCACCTCTGCATTCAGCACTGTGACACGGGTTGATCATGTTGCTGAATCTGCAACTGCCAAGCATTAGTACTAGAGAGCAATATAAAAAACTAACTAGAATTAAATAGTAAAATGTTTAGCTTTTGTATTTGTTCTGCAACTGTATTACTGAACTCTATACCAATGACGCTACTGGAAAAAGCAAAATTTCTATTCTGAATCGAGACTTTCTCCAAGTCTCATAGAGTTCTCTGCTATGTTTCTATAACAGTACTTCTGTAGACATCTGCTTACTTCAAGGTGGTATTTTGTTGTCATTCTTTGCCTTTGTGTAAGGTTGTTTCACACTTTGAAATTTATTGATACAACTTTTACTGAAGAGTCTAAAAGGCCAATTGCAAGGCCTGTACCTAATAGGTACTGGTGCATGCAAAGCTAACAGGAATACCTTCTTCAGGTCAGGCAGAGTCCACTGCTTATATGGCTCTGTTTTCAGTAACTTTCCATGGCACCACATTTTACTATATAGATGGAATTATTATTTTCTTGGTGTTGTACAATGCAAGTTGCAAAGCCAAGAGATAAATTGTATGGTGCACTTACTAATATTTGAAATATGTGAATCAGCATCTTGTTATAGGAAGATTCCTGGCATGAAAATAAAGCCAGAGACAGTTAGTCTCTCTGGAAAAATAAGTGGGTTTATTAGTCTAACTGTAGGTACACTGGCTTATATGTGTTCTAAACCAGTAACTAAACCTTTTTAAATATGCTTGGGCTGAAAAATTTGTTATTTTAATAGATTAACATGTATTTTTATTTTTTTTGTGTGTACTTTTACTGTAACACAGGGCAGTGCACAAGACACATCTAACTGTTTTAATACCCTTGGGATGATTGTGGGAAAATTTTGACAGTGGTGAGCAGTCTTGTTCAAAACATGGACTAAGCTGAGATTTGGTCTCTAACATACTTACTCTGATCTAATGGAATCATTTATTCTAAGCCTCATTAGAGAGGTAATGGAAACTGTAAAAATACTGGGGAAAATAAACTCTCTACCTCCATGAAATTTGGGCTTGTGACATTGTTAAATATATTTTGATCTATACTAATTCAGTGCTTGGATTAAACAAAAGACAACATTATGCAGTAGTTACAGATGCAGAAACAGATGGACAGTAGCATGGTGATAAGCATATTTTCATGTAAAAAAGAGAATTGGAAATAACTAGAAAATACTGTGAAATTAAAACTGAATGAGTCCTTACCACCCCGCCCCCTGAATTATGAAAAGTCTCAATTTTCCTTCTTCAAACTACTTAGTCTGACTTCACAGTCCCTTTGTATCTACACCCTGAACTGATATTTGTGGGTTGGTGGCTTTTTCTTTTTTTTTCTTTCTTTCTGTGAGTGTAGGTGTGAGGACCACAGAATACAGCCTGGAAGAAATTGATGAAAAGGAAGAGATGAGTGTGCAACAGGGAGAGGAAAGTGAAAGTACGGATACCTCTCTCAGGACAGGAGAGGTTACTGCAGCCTTCAGCTTTACTGAAGTACAATTGGAAACTGAAAAAAATGATCCTGCTTCATCAGCTCTTGTTCCTGGCACTGTTTCCGTAGACAACTCACAAAGCTTCAAGGAAGAAAAACAAGAAAATATGAGCACAGATGGCAAGTAAGTACGCTTTGTGACAAAGAAAGGAGCACTGGGGAGGGAATGGGGGAGGCAAATAAAATGTAGAGTGCTGTTTCATTGTGGAGCACAGAATAGAGAATTGTGAGAGAGGAATGAGCTTAATATGCTTAGCTTTCATTGTAGCACTCTTCTGGACACAGTAATTCATGAAGCCTTTCAACAAAAATGACAGTGTTCTGCTGGGTATTCTGTTTAAGCCTTCCTTTCCTTACTACTAAAACATCCAGATCCCAGAAAAGCTGAACCCATCTCTAAAGTTTCCAACATAATTACTAGAGCAGTGCAGTGTGCTGGGGGGAAGTGGGGGAGAAGATGGGCGGAAAATGTGATTTGATTAATTTAAAGAAAATTTACAAGATCATTCTTACAGCTGGGGGGAAAACAGGTATATTGGTCATTTAGGTTCTTCTACGCATGCTTCTATTGTTATCTGTTACCTATTGCTCTACAATTTGTTTTGTTTTCTTAATATGTTAGCCAGTTGTCTTGACCTGTCTTGATCTGTCTGCTGTCAGGACAAACAAGAATTAACACATTACTTTCCTTAACCACTCATTTTCCCTTCTGGCGATGTTGTAACTTTGCCCTTCAGCATGTTTGTTAAACTACCTGACTCAGCAGGTTCCCAACATGAGTTAGTGCCTGCTTGAAATGAATGTTGATTGTCCAGAGAAGTCCCACTGCGTTAATGTAATTCACTATTTCTGTTGTTTCCTGGGGCAACTGAACTGGCTACTGTTCCTAATTTAAATTGAAAGAACTGTTTCAGTTACTGTACTGAGGCCAAAATGTGTGAATGCTATAGTAGCCAAGAACTTTGAAGGTAACACAGAGAGCTTTGACTTGTATTTCTAGGGTCTTTTTGTCAGTTCAGTGCCAAGTGGGGCTTTGCAAAAATCTTTGATGTTCTGTCCTGAGAAATACTGCACAAATTGCTTGGGTGTGTCTGCTCTGTGAGGAACTGAGCTGGTGGATCCGCCAAATGTTATTTTTAAGTTCTTGCAGATTATCGAGACCTGAATTATTGGGCCAGTTTGGCCAGTTGTCCAGGGGCTATTTCCTCACTCCCACCCTGCAACTAACTTGAATAGGCCTTTTGTGCCCTGTAATACTGCTGAGCGTCACCTAGCTGTGCACTGTGCTGTAACTGCAGAGTTTGGAAAGCCTTTTCTTCATGAAATACTGCAGTGTTGAAAATGAGGAGTAGGGTTTCTCTGACATTATGATTCTGGAAATCTGATAATTCAAATTTAACATAAGATCTAGTGACTTTGAAGATGTTTTTAATCAAACCTGGGGTATGTATAGTATTCCAGTCAAAAGGTCTGATTCCTGTAATACTCTGACATTTGGCGACTTTCTTTTTCGTTTGTTTTTAAACAGTTCAGCCTGTTGCAAGTACTTGTCATTCAGTCCCTCAGCTGTGTTCAAGGGAATGGAGATAAGCAAGAGTACAGAGGGCAGGACTGAGCTTTAATGTTCTTCCAACAAAAATTTTGAGTGTGTATGCTTCTGTTTAGTGGTTATTGGACACTTACAGCATGTTTTGGACTGTGCAGGCAACATGAGGATGGGTGCTTGTTGAGGAATTTATTATTTTAAATTACTCAAAACAGATGTTTCAGCTCACAGCAGTGATTCCTGATAACTAATGCATTTGATGTGGCAAATGAAATTAAATCTTCATAATGCCAGTCTTAGTACTACAGAAAATAAAAGTATATCAAACATATAGAAGTTTGAAGTTCTAATATTTTTAAAAGAAAAAGTGAAGTATTTAAAAAGAGAAATTTAAACTATTTTGGCCTTTTTCATTTGCCTTTTGAAGTCAGATACTTAATATTTCCTGAAAAGAGATGAGTTTTTTTCAGCATTTGTGCAGTTCTTTTGTCCCCTCTGATCAGAGGCAGACATTGTATGCATTGGCAAAATGTTTAGTATGCAAGTAACATGCTTTATGCATATTTATTTGTTGTTCTCAAGACATTTCTTGCAAGGAACAGAAAGTTTTTCATTACTATTTTGAAAAGTTTATACTGCACAGTTCATATGTAGTCAGCATCTCATGCGACTTCCTGCATATTATGTCGGAAACAAAATTAAAGACAGATTCTAAATATTGGGGGTGTCATAAGACTTCGTGCTAAGAACATTCTTAAATGAAAGATAAAGCATTACCTTAGTGGCTTCACTAAAACTTGAGTTGTTACTGGAAAGGGGCTTGTTAAAAAGTGAATGAGTAAAGAAAAGGAGAGGAAGAATGGAAAGGAAATCTGATCGTGTTACACAGAAGAAAGTGAAGCTGCATATCATTTCAGTGAAATATCATAGCAGCATTTCCTCTCATTTAAAATAAATAAATAAACGATTCTGTTGAGTACTCCAATGTTTGGCAGAGTGATTCTATTTTGTCCATCTGTGTTTGGAGAATATTGCCAGTTCTCTTGCATCTTTTCTTCTGTTTACTGAAATGAATGATACCAGCATATTTAATGTATTGTTGTGCTTTGCAGAGAACTACAGACTAAGATAAGCAGTGAGCAAGCTGCATTTGAGAAAGACAGGAAGCTTAAAATTTTGGATCAAAATAAAAATCATGGTGAGTAGTTCCCACTCGTTTTTAATACTTCAAAACAAGTTTGAAGAAAACTCTTCTGTTCCTTTGAAAACAATCATAATACCATCACATTTGAATTGCTATCATCGGATTATTTTCTTTATATTTCCTCTAGCTCTGGTGTATCCTCTTTGAGATGAGGTTACAAAAATTGGCTGCAGGTTCTTTTTATTTTTTATTCCTCCAGCAGTAGTCAAAACTGCACTGTTGTAGGGCAGTGTAGCTGGAGTATTGGTTAGGAGAGGGAAGGAGGTTTTAGTGTTTTCCAATTGTCCCCTTGTACAAATACGCAAGGTAGAGTTAACAAATAACATTTTTAATGTTAAGACCATAGAACAGATGAAAACATAGAACTACAAAGATGGAACTAAATAAAAATCGGATTTAACAATACTGAATAGACTTAGAGCTCAGGTCACTGATACCTGTATAATCAACTGGAAGTTGTTAGCACTTTTAAAATGAATCTAGAATAGATTTTTAAAGGTCATGCATGACAGTATGAACAGAAGCCTGTTAACTTCCTTACTTAGTTACATGTTAAGTAAGGAAGAATACCTAAGTAAGAATACAATTGTTTGGCAATGTCAGTCAAATATAAGTATATCTTTAACCAGCTTTTAGAAGTGTTAAGGAAAATATTAATATTAGTGATGAGCTAGTACTTGTAGTTAAATGTGTTGGATGTGGGCCGTCATAAGTGGGCATTTGTATTAATTTCCGGAATCTCTATAACTTAAAGATTACAGTGAGACAAAACTCCTTCCAACAAACGAAGATGGGAGAGAACATCAGACAGCAGAAATTAAAGCAGTAGATTTTAGAGAAAATAGCAAGCTTGAAGTTGACAGACTATCAAACTGCCAGGCATCTAAAAATGACATCTTTGTAAGTCAGAGGAATTATACTCAACTGATTCCAGAAAAGCAAGATCAGAAAAGAAATCAAACCAGCCTGGACACAGTAAAAACTCAGGATGTTGCAATTCAGACAGGTCCATCAGTTAGCGATTTGGGAAGGACTACACAAAAAGAAACGATGGTTCTTCAAGATTGTGAATCATCCTCATTCAGAGGAACGGTCCCTCAACAAAATACAGGTACAAACAGACCCCTTCTTCGAGTGATGCAAGGAATACAAACAGATGAAGAACTTGTAACAGAACAAAATCTTCAGAGACAAGATGTTACACATGAAAAAGTAATTCCCTTTAAAGATGAAATTCACATTTGTACAAATGGCAGTAATGTTGCTTCACCAGAAACAGTTGCAAAAACTCCAGATGGCTCTCCCGTAAAAGGTTACCCTCTTTATAGACAGGACATGAAACCTAAACCTAAACCTGCTAATGAAATTACGAGAGATTACATACCAAAAATTGGAATGACCACTTATAAAATAGTGCCTCCAAAATCCTTAGAAATAATGAAGAGCTGGGAGTCGGAAGTTGCATCAGATTGTAATGATCAAGAGGTATCTACTTCTGACAACTCTCCAAAGCATGAAGATCCCAAAGAATACACAATGCAAGCTGAAATTCCTAATTTTCCAAAAAGCGTGGGTCATTTACAGGCTTGTTCACAAAATAAACCTGCAGCAGCAAATGATCTGCTGCACAGAGTGAACAGCATGTCTGAACATGGGGTGACATCTGGAGCCAAGATTGCTACTGAGAGCAATCAAACAGAAACAGAGCCTTCCAAGCAGCGTATTCCACTGATGCTCAACGTGGATAATACAAATGCTTCTTCCGAGACTCAGGACAAGTCAAATGCATTAAGTCCTACAGCAAAGCCTAATTCTTTTTTTCTTCAGATGCAACGAAGAGTTTCAAGTCATTATGTGACATCAGCAATTGCCAGAAGTACTGTTAGTGCTCCTAATTCCATTCCAAATGAAGTTAAAAATACAGAGATTGAAAAAAGAATCTCATCACCTGATGAAACTTCTTTTTCTTTACATAAAACAAGTAGTTCCTCTCCTCCAGCAGATGAAGAAAAAGTTGATGATGGGAAAAAAATTGAATCCTCCACTTCTCCTGTTAAAAGCAATAAACAGTCAAGTTTTCCCCCCTGCCAGCCAGCACCGTTGAACCTAAGAACTCTAAGAACTTTTGCAGTTCCAAAGCCATACTCCAGTTTGAGGCCATCCCCTTTTGCTCTTGCTGTATCATCAGCAGTCAAAAGGTCACAGTCATTCAACAAGACACGTACAATCACTAGCCAGGCACCTAGGGAGGAATTTCCTGTTGAACTCTCACCTGCCACTTCTGCAGCTGAATTCTCCTCAGCTACCTCCCTGCCTCAAGTGAAAAACCCTTCTTTACACAGCATAACCGGAGGGTCACAAAATAATCTAATGGATAAGGTAAACTTTATTTCTAATATGTATTGATTGGTGAATTTCTGCAATGTCATTTACAGCAGAGCAGAGACTTATTCTGCCTAATCACTGAACTACTTGCTTATCAGAAAGTTCTGTATTGATACAGTGTAAACATCTTGTGGTACGTAGGAGTAGCACAGCATCATAATGAAATATAAGGAAGAAGGAATGCTAAAGTGAAAGCAGTCTCATTCAGAATAGTGGAAATAATTATTTCTTGCCATAATTAGCGCCCCTTGTACTTTGAAGAACAGTAAATTAAACAGAATCACTTATACTGTGTATACCTGTTTTTATGTTCAGAGCACTTAGGATGTGTTTGTTATGGTTCTGCATGTTGGTTTCTTTAATTTTGGGTAGCATGAGTTTTGCTTCTAGTGATCATGTCAGAAACATACTTGAACCAAGGGTGTAAAATTTTGCTGACATAACTACTTACCTTAAGTAAGAAACTTTAACAAAAATAAAAATAAAAATCAGCTAATGTATTAATCAGCAATATATTAATGTTGCGAGTGCATAGATGGAAATATGGCATCATTCAGAGAACTGTTTTAAGCTGTTCTGGCAAAGGTACTTTCTGTCTTCTATAAGTTCCATCTGCACAATGGCAGCTTGATGTATCCACAAATCCTGAGATGTGTACATGAGCCTAAAGACTGCTGGCTGCCTTGCATGTTCTGTACAAATCCGCAGTATTATAGGATTCTGGGCTTAGCAGGCAAGAGACTGTACTGTTCCAGCCTTCCTGTTTTTATAACCATTCTTTGGGTATGGAAGTTAGATGCTAATCTCTGCTCAGTAGCTTCAAAATACAGCAGTGCTTGCCACTATCTATGCTTTTGGTTCAAAATGCATTCTTGAACTTCTCAGGATAGCTTCTGGATAAGGATTATACATGTTAAATTTAGATTCTCAGAGGAAACCATTAGTAAAATAAATGGTCATTCTAGCATATGTGATGGTGATGAATGGTTTTATATGGAAATACTTTGGAAGTGATCTTTGTTAGATACTTCAATGCTTAAAGAATATTTAAATATGCTACAATGTGTTGTCTAATGTGCCTAAATTTGAGGTGCTGACATTTTGGAGTAATAGCCTGTCAAGTCATCAGGGAAATAAAACAAAGCAAAACAAAAACAGATCTCAACGAGTTGTAATGCTCAAGTATCATCTAGTTTAGTTGAGATAGAAATTCAGATGATAAAATCGTAGTGTTTTTCCTTCTTTTCCTTTTAGAATATATTATTTCCATATCTTATCACTTTGTGGAGTCTCAAACTCTCTGATCTTGAAGGAATTTCTTCACCATTTTAATAAGCCAAAATAAATTTATGAAGCTTAGAACTTTTTTGTTGCTGATAAATTGAAGATTAGTTTCCAAAAGCTATAGTGGAAACGTGGCTGCTTTCTGAAATCTTGAACAAAGCAAACGCTGCAATGGTGGCCCAGTTTGAGATGCAGCCTCTTGCGAGTTGACTTAGTTGTGACTTATTCATGTTAAAGGTCTTTGTTATGTTTTTCCTCTCGCTTCCTCTCTTTACAGAGAAGCAGCAATGTGAATAGTGAGCAAAAGGGTCAGGCACAGTCAGGTGCTTCAACTGACCACCCACCTCCTGTCACTACGAGACAAACTGCGATGACAGTCCAGTGCTCTGACCCAGAACAGATCCACCAGAGCTTGCTGGCTGCAATCCGCTCTGGAGAAGCTGCTGCCAAACTGAAAAGGGTGAGTTTTCATCACTGCATCCATAACAATGAACTCATGGTGTTTCCTTCAAAATTACCATATTAATGTCTGACACTAAAAGCAGTTAGCTTTGGCATGAAGTGCTGTGAGAAGGTCTCTTAACAGTGGGAAGGGAGGTGGGGAGGAGAGTTCAGCTTTGCAGAATAAATTGGTGCATGCACACACAAAGCTTTATGTGCCCATACTTTCAAAAAGTGCAAATGCAATCGGAAATCTTCCTGAAATTAATTAGATATCTTTAAGTTGTCAATTACTGTCTCTTTCAAAACCTCAGGAATGTATTAAATTATTTGTGTTCGTATGTTCTGAAGTAGTGTGGTTTCGGATGCATGCTAAGCAGCTTCATCCTAGACCTGAATTAGCTGCAATCCTTTGCAAGCAGATAAATGTAAGTTGTGAAGATTTGATTTTTCTAGGTATTAAACTCTATTAGGTCCCTAATTCTTCAAGCCTCCTGCTGCTGTTTGGTATTGGTAGTAAGATATTTCTCAATGTTTTGTTAACAGTCCTAGTAAGTCTGTCTTCCCTCACTCCCTCAGGTAAAAAGTGCTACTTAATTTTTCTTTTCTGTCTCTTAAAACGCACCTGTACTTCTTTCACTGGGTAAAATATCACAGGCTTTAAAAATCTGTTGTTTTAAATTTGTAACCAGACAATTTAATGATAGTCTCACAAAAAGCTTTCTTGATGTAAAAGCTTTCTTGATGTAGCATTAATATTTGGCATTCTGTACTGAAGAATAATTTCTCATTGTAGAAAGTTAAGAAACTCATGAGGTTTATTTCCTCTTCCTTTTTGCACTTTAAACTTGAATAAAAGCAAATGATGTGTGGTGGGTGGCTGTGAGCGCTTTTTTGTTTGTTTTTAATGGAAATTTTTTACTCTCTAGGATCAAAATTTCTCAGTTGCTGGTCAAATATTAGAATAGTCTGCTTCAAATATGTGAGGTTTTATTTCAGTTTAGCACTGCAACAGCCTGTCTGAGGCCTGTAGGCCTCCTATTATTTCTACTCTGGATAGGAAGATTCATTTTCCCAGAAAGGGTATAACCATGCTTAACTAGTTGTTGCCTTCAGCCAGTAAGAGCAGTACATAAGGCACTGTAGTATTGCTTCTATTTGCCACTAACTAAAGCCATTTTAAAAACAGGCTAAGATTAAGCAAATATATTGTTCAGAGTCACTTTGATGTTAACTTGATCTGTTCTACCTGAGTTTGTCTTGTTTGTTTCTTGCTTGTTTGCTTGCATATATATGCATGTATTTTTACTAAGGTGTTTTTTCCAATGCACAATTGTGAATAATACTGAATATTTTGCATAGTGTGTGAAATTTGTTTTATGATTCTGTGGGAAATACCTATAGGTATTGGCTACTGACACAGTAGCTTGCAAGTGTTTTTAAAAAATAAAATTCATAAAGTGTGTTTCAGAATTCAAGAAGTCTATAGCTACTTGACAAACCACAGACAAAACTTATTATGTGGTTATTTATCATTTTCTAATAAAGATGATGACCCGTATAGTCTTACCAGTCAAGGTACAAGAATGGTACTGTGAAGAAGAGAGAGATGATGACTCAAATCCTTTTTTTTCCCCCCTTTCCCTTGCTCACTCTGCTGTGGGCGGGAGATGTTCTTCCTCAGTATATTATCTGTAGAGGCTGGGGGTGAGGAGGGGCTTTTTTTAAGGAAAAGTGATTTGAAAGTGATCACTTTTTTTAAGGAAAAGTGTTAGAAGATTCCGTAAGCATGAGGAAAAGCATTTCTGCAATGTTGAAACCTGAAACAGGCTTCAACATCCACTCCACACTCCTCCTAAAATGCAATGAAGAATCTGCTGAAATTCTGCCAAACAAAATTGTACACACAGTGCTCTTTTCACTCTTAACCAGAGTGCATGTGCTGTGGTACAGGTGTGTCTGACTGCAGAAAGAGAATTTTTTTGGCCTATGGCAAATTTAATAACAACATTCCCATTTTGTGTTTAACATGGAGAACTTGGCTGTACTAGGACAAATAGAGATGTGAAACATTTTGCATCAGTAAGTTTGCACCCAAAAGTGATTTCCAGTATTGAAAGGACTTTTTGCATGCATTCACCTCAGCTTCCACTATCGTGCTGCTCTCAGTAAAAGGGGTAATAATATAATCCACTGGAATTGTGAAAGGGGGTTGTCAGGTGCCTGCTTCTCAATTCACCTCTCACTGTACTCTCTGTTTCTTAGGGTCTCTGAGGGAATCATTCAAAAAATAAAATGCTGGCACCAATAGCCAAATCCTTTATTTTTTTCTCTGTTTTACTTAATAAGTTGTCAGTATGCAATGCCAAGATCTGTGGCCTTTTGTGTTGCTGGCCTTTTCTGTTGAATACAGCCCTCAGTAATTACTAACCTAAAATGGGTCAAATGAGGTTTCTTTTTAACCATTTTCTCTTAAGAATATTTTAATTTTGTTTAGTAAGCTATGTGCCATGGTATGCAGCTCCCATGGCTCCCTTTAACTCCAACTGGAGTAACTGGTTTATGTAGCTCCCCTGAAAATTAGGTCTTTGCTATCTATCCTAAAAATTATAGTTTGCTCCTGATACAAGAGCATGGCATAAATGAATGTCAGATTTTGTTAGGAATCAGTTCTATTCAATATTTATTTTTAAAATGTTCATTTTGAGTGGTAGTTTTTTCATGTATTCCTTTTCAGCCAAGTCCAGAGATGGACTAAAAATTCGATATGTTTTGAACAGATATTCACTGAATTTCTTGATAGAAATGTATGCAATTACTTAAAAACATTTTATTCTACTTCTGTAGCATATATGTGCTTTTTTCAGAAATTATGTAGGAGATCTGTCATTGGGATAAGAAAAACACTAACCGAAATAACAATATATTTTTTTTTTTTTATAAATAATGCTATGAAACATACTACAGTCAAATGTATTTAAAAACTTAGGTTAATATTCTTTTTCCCTTTTTCTTTTCCCCCTGCCTCCAGGTTGGTCCTCCATCAAACACTATAGCGGTCAACGGAAGAGCCAAGCTTACTTATTTGTATTCCACAGAAGCAAAAGCTAATCACTAGTTATTATACCAAATATTTTGCACTTTACTACTGCTTCATAGGCCAGCTTAATACTAACTATAAATTTTTGAAAGTGTAAATGCAAGTATATGTTAATATATTTTTGTCAATTGGTATAGGAATTTCACACTGGGTCCTTTGATGCCTTGGAAAAGATTATTAGAATGTGTAAATTATGGTAATAATTTTATCTTTATAAAGCTGACTATGGTAATAATTTTCTCTTTATAAAGCTGATTATGCTGCTAAAAACTTTTAAGAGAAGGTGCAGATGAGCTTTGCTTGTGTTGGAATGAGTGTCAAAAATTGTTGACTTCAGCCTTCAAGACTGAACAATATGTAGCAGTATGCTGAATTTACAGATTTAAAGAAATCTAAGAATTTTAGATAATTAATTTTGAATTGTGTATTACTTTAACAGATTGTAAGAATTTAAATCTACCACATGCTGCCTCCATATTAGTTCATTAAATTAATTTTGTAATTAGTAGAAAATTATATGCAATACTTTTGTTTCTCTTAAAAAAAAAAAAAAAGTTTTTGTTCCTTGAGCTGATGTAGTTGGGTTAAGTATTTTAATTTTAAATCTCCTTCAATTTTTTCCTGGTAGTATACAAAAAAAAAGAAAAGACAAATTACTGGAAATTTTTGTACTACTTAAATTTTTTCTTAACAGTAACACTACATGACGTTTCTCATCTACTCTTTGAGCAACTGTATATAGTATTTACCTAGCACTCAGATGAACAAAACCTTTTGTGAACTAGATATACTTTTAAATAGACGTCAGCATATAGTCACTTATGGATAAAATGCAAATTCCAGTTTTGATAATTAATGAAGTTTAAAAAAAAATCACTGGAAGTATGACTAAAGAATGAACTGCTTTAGACTTGTTTGTGTAAAATATTTTAATCTTAGAACAGCACAATAATACACTTACAAACCATTCTTGTGTCTCAGAGCCTCTATTTATAGACTAAGCATTAAATACCAAAATGGGAATATATATATATATATATATATATATAAAGAAAATGCTTCATGTTATATTTTATCTATTTTGCATTTCTTGTCAAGATGATACATTTTGGGGAGAGGGCGGAAATGTGATCACACTCATGATGAAATAGCTAGATTATGGATGTGTGCAGCAAGTGCTGGGGTATTTGCCATATTAAAATATTTTCTTGCTATACTTGATTTAAATAAAAACAATTATATTTAGTTTCTATTCTTTAACAATATATTTATTTTGTACTTTAAAGTCATTGTGTAACTTGTTTTCTGAACCTGACCTATATGTGCATTTCAAAGGGTTATTAATGGTTTGCTGCCAGTTTTTTGTGCAATAATCTCAGAGAGGTCTCATTACTTTTCTAGTACAGGCTCAATTATTGGTTGCTAATAAAACTGTTAACTTAATGCTGGAACCCTTCGAAGAACGTTTTAGTAAATAAAATTCATAAAGAGAACTGATGAGCACTTGTTCGCTGCTGTTCTCTCATGTTTTCTCTCTTATAACTTAGTTCCCTGTCAAGGTGTGCTGCCACTGCCTTCTCCTAGTCAAGGGCTGATTATAAGGTGGAACAGGAAACCCACATGGTAGTTCAGAAGATGTGTTTCAGGGTCTGATTGCAAAAGAATGCTTCGTTCTTCACTTGAAAATGGTGAGATAGAAGAGGTAGTTTTTCTTTTTTTTTTTCCTAACTGGGGCTTGCTTTCTAGATTTTATTATGTCTTGAGTGACAGCCTGGAAAATTGTAACTCACTCTGAGGAATCTACTGTCTGTGTTCGTTGTGCTATTTGAATTCGGTTTTTCAAGCAAAAACATGCTGATCTGTAACTGGCACGGAGGTTGCACCGCAAAAGAGTCTCCTTGTTTATACTTTGGGTGAGAGGGTTACGTTGGCTTTCAAACTTTTGTGTTCTCTGCTGGAGGTGACTAAAAGTTATTTCATACAACTGTAATTTGATCTCCATCTGCAGACTATATAATTTCATTATTTCAATCAAATGTGTGGAGTCTAATTATTCTGGTTTGGGAAAAGATCAAATAACCTTTCTTTGTTGTTGTTTTCTTTGGTTTTGACTACAACACTGTATTGCTGTATATTCCTTAGTCTCGTGTTAAAAGTATATTGGCCTTTGATGTGAACTCCTGAAGGCAAATATAATCTCTAGTACATGAGATTAAAAACAACTTTCTTGAATTTTAAAGTTTCTTGTCTGTGCAACTGAACTTGCTTGATAATTAACTTAAATGACTACACACAACAGTACTGTGAAATTGTTCAATGAGATTTTCTGTTACTAGTTGGCAGTATTGTTTAGCAAAACTTTTTTTCCTCTTTCTTCCAACATATACGTAAAACATTTTAAAATCTTGCTATTACATATCTAGAGACTCATTTCTTCTGTAACATTCTTGTATTAAATTCTACCAGAAAAACTCTTGCTGACAAACTTGTGTTTATTAAATATTCAAACAAGAAAACATCTGCTGAAGCAATAAGGATTTTTTTCTAGCAACTGTAAGTCCAAGTTAGGCAGCAGTAGATTTTTGTTGTGGATGCCTTACTTGCATCTACTTGCAAATACCTTGGTGTTTTTTTGTTTTGATCCAAGCATATTTAGTTTGGGGAACCTGTATTAGAGATGCCTTCCAACAGAAGGCAACTATTTATGTCATACTACTTAAAATCCTCCTGCTGCTTTTGAATGGCAGGCAAAATGTTTGGGGAAGAAAACTCAAGACTCTGCAGTAACAGAAATGTCAGTGCAATTGTGTAAACAAAATAACAGACCCCACTGAAAGTGTGCTATGACTTACCATCATGAAGCAGCAGATAGTGGTGTAGCATGGTGGGATCTTGCTCTAATTCTGACTCCAAGGCTTTGTAAGTAAAGGATCTTTCTCAAAGACACAAAAGATTGTATTCTCTATAAAAGATTGTATTCTGATTGAATAACTACAGAACTCTGTAGTTATTAAAGAAGGTATTTTTATTTATTCTGCAGAAGAATAAAATTAAGAATACAGATATACCTGGAAAAGGGAAGTAGTTGTGCTGGGAGAGCTTAATTCATCACAAGATAATATTTGGAAATCATCAGTTGTGACTAGAGGTTTTTGCGACCCAGGCAAGAGCTCTCATACTTGCAGCTGAAAGATGCTAAACCACTGGGTGTCACCATTTTAGGAAGTATATTTAGTAATCAGTGCCTTAATTTTTGCCAGCTACTTGTGGTTTGTGCCCTACCATATTGTAGCACACAACATGAAGATATATAAGAGGAAGGAGGACCATCAGTCATTGAAGTGATGTGGATGTAGACCATGAGGCGTGGAATCACCTGTACTATGCAAAGAATGGGAATACAACATGAGAGCATTGAATGCTTTTAATGTTAAGTTTGTACAGACACTCATATCAGCCAAACCAATATTTCCAGTTGGAGCTGCTTAGAATCATATTCTAATAAACAATTGTGAAGAAGGTTGAAGGAATTCTGCTAAATAGAAATGAAGGAAGCTTTTGAGCGGTAGGGTGTATATTTTTGAACACGTTGCTTGGTCAGAGTGCATGTCAGGTTGTAAACAACTTCAACTAGGCTGAAGAGTAGCTTTAAATGACTAAATTGATGCGTTGGTAGCCAAGCAAGTACAGCCTTTTGGAGGAGGGGAAATGTGTCTTAAGTTAATTGTCTGTCAGTGTTAATGGAATGTGAGGCTGAAGTCAAAATTGTGTGTTTGAATCGGAGCTGCCACCTTCACAGCGCATGGTAACTGTTTTTGGGTGCTGCGAATGGTCTGAGGTTCTGAAGCCACAACATTCTGTTCAACTTTGATGCAGACTGGAGAGCTGACCCTGGAACATCACTTGTTATAAATGGGCCTCTTAGGAAATTTGCTTTAATGACAAAGCAAAGCTGTAACAATATCAATGGAAATGCTTCACAGCTTTTAATTGAAAAGGATGCATTTTATGTGGATTATGTTGTGGTCAATTGCAAATTGCAGGTAAGGTGGATTATTTTTTCTTTTATTTTCTCAGTTTTAAGTAGATTCGTGGTAGGGAAAGCATCCTTGCTAAAAGTACATGAAACTTGCAAGTAATGGAATATAACAATTTCTAAAAATACTTAATTTTGTTTTGTCATTCTTGTGACATGGTAACTAACACAGAAACTGCATCAAGAATCTACCACAATGTACTGTACATAAAGTTGTTGCATTATTTTTGTCAGCCATTTCTGCTCATTTACATAAGCACATACCACGTTAACATTTTTGTAGGTGTGTATATGTCTTCAAGGAGCAGATTTGAGAGAGCTGTGTACTTTTCTCTCTTTAGCTGTATTGAATCTCATTTACATAACAGTACATCTAGTGTTAATGATGTTAAGGATCCCAGTTAAGGAGTGTTTTTACTTTTTTGTGAGCGGAAGATTTTGAATGAGTTTTGCATGCTTCTTCAGCTCTTTATGACAGGAAGTGCTGCTTATCCCTCTCCCCTTTCGTATTTTGTTTTCTGCGTTGGCTTTATGGTTCTACAAATATTGTACCACTTCTGAATGTCTGGGTACAAGCAAGAAACAAAAAGACTAACTGAAAGCCTGGTAAGTTGCAATCCCTATTTGTGTAACCACCACAGTGATGAATATAATCCTGTGCAGGACAGCCATTGTTCCACACCTGGTAATATTATAACAATGAAAGAAAATCTTACTATAGGGTGAGAGAAGAAACTTGATCTGAAAAAGAGACCAAAACTATCAGGAAATTTTAACTGCATCTGTTGGTAATTATTTCAGACCAACTGTGCATTTATAATGTAAGGCCTGGAAATAAGCCATGCTATCTCTACCACAAATACATACAACTCCAATGCTGAAAAGAGCCATTCTTTCTTGTTATCAGAGTTGGATTTGGACATAAGTTGTTAATTCCTTTTGTGAACTTCAATTCTGAGGATGGTCCTGTGGTAATAGCATAGGACTATGGCCAGTGTGATTATACACATATGCCAGTGACAGTAACTAGCTCCTAGCTTGATTGCGTAATGAAAGTGTTTTTAGTAGGTCTTTGATATCAGCTGCTGCATGGAAGAACTACTGTCTTCTATTTAAACAAATTATCTGTTTGATGGTTTCCGTTAGTGCATGGACATTCCCAAACAATGCTTAAAACAGGAGTTTGGGGCTATGGTAGGAAGCTAATTCTTAGGTTCCTCCTTAGTCATTTGAATATTTCTCAATGCAACTGATAAAAGAAATGAAAAGACTGATATAAACTTATGTGAGTAAGGGTGAAAAGCTAGGCATTTCTGAAGAATGCACTCTAAATTTGTCTTAACAAAACTGTCTCTTCTTACATTTGCTAGTAATAGCGACTCAACTGTATCTCAGTAAAAGGTGTGCATCAAGGGATGGGGGAGACTTTGGTGAGAGAGGGGAAACTTTAAGATTAGTTTGAACTCATCCAGAAGCACAACTTGCTGAGGGAACCATTCTCTTCAAAGGAAGGAAAAAGGGAATAAACTGAAATATTTAAAATTCAAAGCACTAATCTTTATTTTAATTTCTTGGATTGGCATGTTACTTCATAACATACCTAACCACCATGTGTGTGTATGACTTAAATATTATATGCTCTTAGTTATTTAATCAAAAAAAAAAGATCACCAGCTGAAATGTTCAAAAGCCTTTATATAGCTATCAAATGCTCACTGATTTAACCTTATGATTTATCTGCATTTTTATGCAGCTGTGGTATGTAGTTGCATAAGGTTATGTGAACTGTAAATCTAGAAGTCTCTTAAAACTCAGTTTATTGTGAAGATGAAAATTTGTAGTGTGTCAAGAAATGCTCATTAAATATTCTCTTAGTCTTCAAAGACAAGAAGTTTCAAGGTAAACTTTAAAAATAGAGCAATTGTCAGTGTAGGGGTTCTGCTTCTACTGTTGCCATGTTCAGATAATGTCAAAGCGCTGGTGCGCTGCTTTTTTACAGTTCTTAAGTCTCTGTGGATTTTTATTTTTAATTCTGAATTCCATTTTGAACTTAAATGTTGACCAAATGTTCAATTGTTGTTTGAACATTAAGTGTGAAGGATCCCCATATGTTTAACAGTATGTAATTAGGTGGACCTAATCAGTTTATTAATGAAATCCCTTCACTTAAGGTATACTGTGGCTTGGATTAGATGCATTCCCTTGCTAAAGCACCTAAGGGTGTCTATACTGTGCCAGTGATTCTTGAAATATTAAGGTGTTTCTCTTCTGCTAGTGTCATCGCTCCTTTACAGCTGTCTATGGTCATTTCTAAGATGTAAATTTAAGCCTGTTCTGATTTATGAACATAGTGTGCTGCTGACACTAATGGGAGTCAGTGGCGCTCTGTAACTTCTGTAAGGAAGTCAGCGTTACTAATATGGAAGAGAAATTTAACCATTTAAAGCGACTTCCCACGGAAACTTCAGATTAGTCATTATTTACATTTGATACCTAAAATGAAATTCAACTTGATCACAAATCATAGGCTTGATGCAGAGATTACAGTATGAGGTTATATTAGGTTGGATGTTCACAGTGGTATCGTACTTTCATGTAGTATTCAGGTACCTAAATTCTTACAGGTAATAATGGATAAAAAGGATGTACTCTCTACATCAATGTACACATCAGAAAATATTGTTATTTGTGAAGTACGTTTAAACAGAAGCCCAAATGAGAAAACAGAACAGAGGGATGCATTATAAATGGTGAGGTTTAACTAAAAAGACTAAAGAAGTCCACCGGTTGATAAACTTCTGTTTGGATAAGGATTCTACTGGCTTGAAATACTGAAACTGAAATGTGCTTATGGACAGTTGTTTTGTAGATATCACTCAGGTGTAGACTGTATTGCTAAAGTGGTGTATAATTAGTCTTTTGCAAATATCAAAGGAAAGTTGGCTATAGAGAATATAATTAAAATATAATATTTTAATGGAGCTGAGGCTTTCACCTCCTTGGAACTAACTTCTCACATCTCGCGACCGAACAGAGCTGTTAGTCTTCCTTTTTTGTCTGGTTTCTTTCTTTTTTTTTTTTTTTTAAAGCCTACTTTAATGAAGCAAGGTTTTCTCGTACTGTTTACCAGTCTCTAACACACAAAGTCAAAAAGCAGAATGCCAGCTACAAGTAATGCAGTGGCCTCTGTTGTACCACACAGTGTAAAGATGCTTGTTTAAAGTCTTTTCTCCGAGTTAATACTAAGCAGGACTGACCTTGCTTAGCCTGTAATGTTTGGTATCATCATAGCCAGAGCAACAAGAACACAATAAAGTACAGCATGTAGAAATAAATTTTCACAAGTGACAAAATAACTAAAAGAATGGCAGTGTTAAATAATAGGCCTGCATATGTGATCCTGAACATCCACAGGGGTAAAGAGTTTATATGTACGATCATCTCAGGGCAGGGGGAGAACTATGCCCACAGAAGCTGCAGTTGTAGAAATTGTTGAAGAATAAATCTGTCCAGCAGCGGCTATTTGCCAAGTGCTAGTGTACTTCGTGTACTAGTGCCAGTGTACATTAACCGTTAGCATACTTACCAATGGTTAATATATTTCTACTTGCAAAAATAATGAATAAACTACTGTTGGATGCAGTTTAATCATTTCTCTCCAGCTACTGGAGAGCAGCCCCGCAGAGAGGGATCTGGGGGTTGTGGTTGACAGCAAGTTGAATATGAGCCAGCAGTGTGCCCTGGCAGCCAGGAGGGCCAACCGTACCCTGGGGTGCATCAAGCACGGCATTGCTAGTCGGTCGAGGGAAGTGATTGTCCCGCTCTACTCTGCGCTGGTGCGGCCTCACCTTGAGTACTGTGTGCAGTTCTGGGCACCACAGTACAAAAAGGACATTAAACTGTTGGAGAGTGTCCAGAGGAGGGCGACGAAGATGGTGAAGGGCCTAGAGGGCAAGACACATGAGGAGCGGCTGAGGTCACTGGGCCTGTTCAGCCTGGAGAAGAGAAGGCTGAGGGGGCACCTCATCGCAGTCTACAACTTCCTCGTGAGGGGGAGTGGAGAGGCAGGTGACCTCCGTAATCACCAGTGATAGGACCCGCGGGAATGGTGTTCAGCTGAGTCAGGGGAAGTTTAGGCTGGACCCCTGTAGCTGGCCCGCCACTTGCTCAGCTACTCGGTCCTCTGAGAGCCAGCGTATGCGGCAGGAGGAAGGCTAGAGAAAGGAGCAAGGCGAGTGGCAGCCCTCCCCCGTGTGAGGACAGCAAAGCAGTATGAGGAAGCACCGATAAGGATGGCAGCTAATGAGAGGAAGATGTGTCATGGGCAGAGGGAAAGCACCTCCAGCATAAGAGACACCAGTGCCTGGGGGACATCTGGTGCCCGGCCCACAGACACGTATCAGCTATATCATTGGCACCGCAGGGATGTGGGGAACAGGCCAGCCCCTCAAACATACAGCAGCAGGGGGCCTGGGCCTAACCAGTGGTGCAGAGGTGGAGTGGAGCGAAGGTGGGAGCGTGAGGCAGAGAGCCGTGGGGAGCAGAGGTGTGCCTATCGGCCAGAACACAGCGTGGGACCCAGCCATGGCCATAAAACAGATGGCAGCGTTGAATCCATGCCTCGAAATGAACTGGACAGCGGCATGGGGCCTAAACGTGGAACTGGGGGACCACCTGGTTCGGCACCCTGGCCTGAAAACATACCTGATGGAAGGCATCTCATGTGGGCAGTCCCGGGCAAGGACTGGCTTGTCCTCCTGCCTAACACCATGGAGCCCATGGAGGTGGGTCCACAAGAAGAGGCGGAGGAACCCATGGAAGTGGATCCACCTCGGCCACAGCAGACCTGGGACTACCCCGGCAGGTCTTTGCTCTGTGCCATCAGAGAACACCAACAGCTTCGCAGCAGGGCCCGGCAAGCTCCCTACTCATCATTGCTCAGGATCCATCCCAAGCATTAGCTTGGAGCCACCGAACACCACAGACATCCCGCAGGATTACCTGCAAGACATCCAGGCAATAAACCACTCTGTTGCTGATTCTCAGGGCTTGCGTGAGTGCTTCTTTCCCATCCGGCAGCCCTTGTGCGAGAGGTGGCAGCCCTTCTGCACAGAGCCTCGAGGAAGAGCACAAGAGAGGACCCAACTCCCTTCGGGCTGCTGCGCTGGGGTGACAGGAGGAGTCCCTGAGGGCCACCATGCACCTTTAACATTTATGCAAATAGACTGAGGGGTGAAAATAAGAGTGTGTAAGTGATTATGGGTGGCTAATTTCTTATATTAGGAGTGAGTTTCTATAGCTGAGTAATGGGCAACGACAGACGTGGAGAAGGCTGAGGTACTCAGCAACATCTTTGCCTCCACCTGCACTGGTAGGCGGGCTTCTCAAGTCTTTCATTTCCCTGAACCCGTAGATGGAGGCTGAGGGATCAAAGTCCCACCCACTGTAAGGGAAGAGCAGGCTCGAGACCACCTGGTGAATCTACAGGTGCAAGTCTATGGGGCCTGATGACATGCATCCCAGGGTGCGGAGGGAACTGGCTGATGTAGCTGCCAAGCCTCTCTCCATCCTAGTTGAAAAGTCCTGGCGGTCAGGCGATGTCCCTGGTGAGTGGAAAAATGGAAACGTCACGCCCCTACTCTTCTATAATTAAAGAATTGAACAAAGAGCACTGCTCTTCAAGAATTAAAACAATTAGGAGACATTTCTTTTCAGAAAGAGCAGTCAGGCATTGGGATGGGTTGCCCAGGGAGGTGGTGGAGTCACCGTCCCTGGGGGTGTTCAAGGAAAGGTTGGACGTGGTGCTTAGGGACATGGTTTAGTGGGTGACATTGGTGGTAGGGGGATAATTGGACCAGATGATCTTGAAGGTCTTTTCCAACCTTAATTTTTCTATGATTCTATACTTATCAATGGTTAATATATTTCTTCTTGCAAAAATAATGAATAAACTACTGTTGGATGCAATTTAATCATTTCTCTCTAACTACATATGTGTTTCTGTCTGCATGTTTCCTCTTCTTTTTAAGGTGTGATCCAGAACAAGAACTAAGCCATGATGGCTTGCAGTTAGTCTGAAGTGGTAAAGCAAGGACAATCAAATTTATTTCACAGTTGCCTAAGAATTTATGTATCTCTGCTTTAACATAGAGTGAAAATCATCATCTTTAATGCTGATTGCAATTTTCTAAGTGAAACACTTGAACTAAACAGGGAACCAGGAGAAAGCAGATGGAGAGAGATGCAGTTGGTCACCTTGATTAAACATGATTGATCCCATCAGCAGAAGCTATTCCATTTCTCCAAAAGCTGCAAGCCAATTATACACTTCCTTTCTGGAAACTGAAGCTTATTTAGGCACACAAAGGTGGATCACTTCAGGGCACACCTGCAGGAAGTGTATGTACAAAGCAGGTCCCTACAGTGAGCCAAGCTGCTGCACTTCTAAACTGTAGTACATAAGTGACTCAAAGAGGTGAAGCAAAGGCTGAAGAAGTGGATTGCAGATGACTTTCTTTTTAAACTGTAGAAGACTAGGAGAAAAATGGGCACCTGGGCAGCTGCATAGTTAGGTGCCTCTCTTTCAAGAGGTAGTGTCCTGTTAACCCTTATTAAAAGCTGCAGTACTGCTAAGGTTAATTCTTGAATAGTAGGAAGTTTTGGTAGGAGGCAGTCAAGGATCAGTTAAGTTGATTCATTCAAAACCAGGATTTGGTGATGAAGGGAAATATAAGTTGCCTAATGATCAGTGGGGAAACTAACAGCAGAAATCAAGCTGGAATGTAGCTGGAACAACATTGTCTCAGAAGATGAATTTTTTTTTAAAAGAAGCAGGTATTTTAGATTAATAACCTAAAGGTGGAAGGCAGTTTGGATGAGTAAGAGAATAAGATGAGTTATAAGACCTTTAGAAAACATGTCAAGGAAGACTAAAGGAATGGAGTTGGTTTAATTAAAAAAAAAAAAAAGGTATGATTAGGATGACATAACCATGTTTCAACACAAAACAGTTGCTATACCTAGGCAAGTGATTAATCATGATATCTTCAAGCAATAATCTGTTCCAACTTCTAAGCATAATGGAAGAATTATTATTATTATTATTATAGTACTGGGTCAAACTCAAGGCTCATTTAGTCTGTTTCCTGTTTTTTAACAATGATCAAAAACTGAAATTTAGGGGGAAAAATACAAGCTTATAGCACATACAAAGTAATACTTACCCAAGGTATGATCAGCCTTCAACAATTCTTAACTCTGAGAATGCCTAAGTGAAGAGATTTCTATTTACTTCATAGTCCTGAATAGTTTTTTGTTCAAGAATTGGCTACTTGTACTTTCAATTCTTGTAAACTCTGATCAGTGACAGTACTACGTGCCAGGGGTTTTCTTGGTTTAATCACACGCTACTTGAAAAACCTTCTTTTGTCATTGTTTTTGTAAACTTCTACTTGCTAGCTTAATTTTATTTTCTGATTCATTTATTGATGGAGACACTAATTCACCAGTCACAGTTGATACTGTCTCTCCATTCATGTCCTTATGTACTATAGGTGATTGTACCACAGGCTTTTGTGACTTACACACTTTTGTCACTTTATCTAAGATGTAATTGATGTTTGGTCAAAACACAGGTCTGAGCATGCCCTATGTTTGTTTCTCTCAATGTTGTGGGCAGATGGTATTTTCTCATTGCATTTATTTTTCAAATTTGCCTCCTTTTGATTGCAGCCTTTCCCATACCTTCCCCTAAGGAAATCACCAGTGTGATTTCTCGAGAGTTTTGGCATGTCCATGTTTCTGCTTTGGAACGGGCATGCAGCACAGCTTTTATATGAGGCTTTTCTTTCTTTGATGTGGACTAACAGCTGTAGTTTTCCATGGCAAATAATGAAAGAAGGCTATTTTCTGTAGTGAATCACCTGCGGTATACACCTATCTTCTATACACGATCAGCAGTTTATGAGATGATTGTGTGTCATGGTTCTACATATCCAGCTGAACAGGACCTTGCTAAGTTGTATTTAATCACAGATGCAGTCATCTGATTCACAGATGATCTTTTCAACTAGACAGTGAACAAGAAGTTTAAAAACTTGAGGATATAATGTATTCATAGCTCAGCTTGTGGTAATAGTTGTTCATTAGTTTCAATTTACAATAATGATATTTCTTTAGCACCTAAAGTGTACCACCTTTATATATGAAATTTCAGTCCATTTTTCTGATAGGAATTTCTATTGTCTTTATTTCATGCACTAACAGCAATTATTCACCTTTTGAAATCCACTACCACCATACTATTTTTGATTAGGATCCTGTCCCACTATCTCTAAGGGAGGGAGCAGGGCAGGCCTGGAGACTGCAGCCAGGTTCAGCTAAGAGTCCAGGTTACCAGACAGGTCCGTCGTGAGGGAGAAAAGTCTGTGGTTCGAGGTCTGGATCCCCAGGACCAAGCAAAGGCACAGCTGTGATGCAGCAAGAACTGTGCATTGCTCAAGTGGAGACAAAGTGCTAGAGCCTCAGCTTAAAAGCAGCTCCCCAGGAAGGAGCAGCCCTTACCACAGCCTCGCCACCAAGCTCTCTGAAGAGCTCATTCCAAGGTCACCAGCTGCAATAGGAGGACAGGGACAGGGAGGATGTGCTCAGGGCCTCTATACCTCTATATGACTCTGAGTGGAAGGAGAACTAGCCAGATCAATGTGGTACTTGAGATATGTTAGAGTTTGTTCCTGAAAAAAAAAAAAACATTTTGCTAGCAGATGTACATCACACCTAGTATGCAAAAAAAAAAAAGAAAAGTAAAAAAGAGGGAGCTATGGGCATGTTACTAACATTGCTGTGGTTTTCTCATCCCCCTTCACTCCCATCCACCACCAAATGAATGTGGAAGGCAATCTGGCCATAATTTGTACTCCCCTTTTCTAAAATAATAATCTCATTGTAGTGAATCACTTTACTGAAGGTTTCAGTAAAGCATCAGGTGAGTGAAGACCATGTAGTTGCACAAGCACTTTTGCCTAGAAATACAGCCAGCTGTCCAGAAATCTGGAACAGGGAGAATGACTTTTGTTCAAATATTCTTTCTAGTCTGGTTTGCAATTAAACATTTTTTTTTCCTGAAATATTTTTGCTGATTCATTATTAACTTACTTTGTATTTCAATGTCAAAGTGAAGTATGTTTCTTTAACTCTCTTTAAATGAACTACCTTCGTGGTGGTATTTTAAATGAGTCTTTTGATGCCTTCTTAATGGTACATTAAAACTTAATGAATGCTGAGTAACAGTAGAATCCCTATGGAAGCACATATGGTATCTACATTAATAGTGAATGAATGCATAACGATCAGTAAAATTTCTGTGATTTCCACATGAATCAACAGTGATGAGCCACTTAGTGTTGCACTCAATTACATCATGTTTAATTTATGTAGCATTGTTTGGACATTATGTTTAAAATGTCTTTAGTAAATCATTGAGACTCTAATTGAGCCTCCATTCCAGTGACAAATTGCATCGTAAACATTAAATTCAGTTTTTTACACAACAATTAATTTATGTTGAAGCCTGCCTGCAAAGGGTCAACAATTTGATATATTCTCACTATTACTCTCTGAAAAATTGAATCCTAATATGAAAACAAGTTACAGTACCTGTTAAATTATTTCTGTTCCCTTAGTTATGCCGCAGACGGACACTGGAAAAGCATTAATTCCCTGAACTCTGGAAACAGTGGCAATACCTCAACTGCTCTATATGACTGCTGCCAAGCAGTTCTGAAGGCCTTCCAGGTCAGAATGCCTTGTCTGCGTCCGTGCAGCAGACTCAGAAGAGTTGTGTATGCCTGCCTCACCACGGTGCCATACCACCTCTTGTTTATAGGGGAGGCCCTTCTAGCACATCCATGGCTCACTTGTAGCACATGTAGAGCACAACAAGGTGGACCAAGAGCTTGTGAAGTGTCTTTCACAGTAACTGTTGCCACAACAGATTTTGCAGTGAGACGGGGCAGAGACTTACTTACCAGAAGATACTATGTGAGACTCCATCTTTCCACATTGGTTCCATATTAAGACTAGGGATAAGCAGGTATCTGACAACAGAAAAACAAGTAAATCTGCTTTGTCAGGTGAAACTGTAAATAAAATACTCATACTTCAACTCTCCCTAGGTACAGTAAACCTCTGTTTGGCTTTCACTTTTTCCTGTCAGGTGCTTATAGCAAATATGTCTCAGAACACCATTTCAGAAGGTCTATGCATGAGCTGGCTTTGGAGATGGTCCAAGGCAGGTCTGTATGGATTCATTCACAGAGAAAGGTGGCCTGTTTTACTCAATCAGCTCTGTTAAATGGTGATCTGAAGGTGACTGATTTTTGGCAGAGAAGATAGCCTCTCCCACTACTCCAGAAAGGATCTGAGCTCTATTCTCTCAAGTTATTCCCTCTCACTGGCAGGTCAGGCCAGTAAGGTCTTATCAAGAGCCTTTGTGTCTTTAACATTCTCCCTCAACTAGCTCTTCAAGGTACAATAAGCTTCAGAGGTCTTGGCTTAGGGGAGTTTTTAGTACTAAGTTGTTGTCTAGCCTTGCTGTCTCAACAAGAAGGATTAGGAGAGAGAACAAGGTTTGGAGACATACTCCTATCAGCTATTAACAAATAAATCCATCACTGTATTTTTAGCTTCTGTAAATTTTCTGCGCTAGCTGCTAGCACTAGGCACTGCATCCAGTTGCTTTAGTTTATAGAGGATTTACCATCTGTGAGTATACAAAGCTATCATTTTAATCTGCTGTTCTTTTTGATCTACTATGAGATTATCTGATAACTGGAAGGGCATCTAACAAACAGCTGACCAACAACTTTGTTAGAAGATGTGTAGACAAAGAACTTGATAATGATCATAACAATAACTGCTCTCATTTCTCTGGATTGCTGAAAAATGCAAATTCAGACCTTTAATAATTGCAGCTCAGGCTTTCATTTCTGACAGCAAAGTGAGAGAGAGAAAAAAAAATCTTTCCATCCTAAGAAGCTGTAAAAGAGGCTATCAGCTTCTTTAATATACATATATATATATATATAATTCACTTCATTCTTGTTAGAAGAATTTAATAAATCAAGTATAAGAGGAAAAAACACTTATGGAGAACCTTTTCATTTTGCTTTAAAAAGTCTTTTTTTCATTTATGTTGATCATTTTAATGATTCTATTCTCATGATTCAGGATTTCTACGCTGTGTTAATTTAATTCAGCTTTAATTTGAATTGAATATAATACTGGCTAGTTGGTTAGCTACAATGATAAAATACATGTACTGCTTAAACAGAGTGTTTGAAATATATAAAATAATCTGAGATACACTTCGATGTATGTCTAATAGATTTTAGTGATGTAATTTTTTCTAATTTGTTATGTAGCTATGTATTTTTAGAGCCTGCTGTGTAAGAATATTTTTTAAAACTGCATGTGATGAGATTATAATACCACTCTAGGCTTTGGAATAACACTAATATATGAAACAGTACAAGGAAATAATCTGATGTATGCCTTGAGCTACACAATGACTACACAAACATACTTCATGGCAAATTAGATTTCCTTGACTGGTGGTGTGGTTACAGTGATATAATTCATGTTTCATAACTCTGAAGAAATAATGAAGAGATTGTAACCAGAAATGTGTCAATTTGAATAAATTTATTATGAATTGCTTTGGTTTTAAAAGCTCTCAATATGTTATAATAGAAGCCTACGTTCTTGCTTGAGAGCCAGACAAACTATCTGTAGAAAATGGGTTTTAAACATCTTAACAAATCACTTAACGGTAGATTTTCCTTTCAAATAAACAAAAAGAGAAATGTTCTGAAGAGACTGTGCTAATAAAAGAAATGGGAATACACCTTTTAAAGCTGCTTTGAAAGTAGAATGTTTGGGAGCCTCGTATTTAGATGATGGCTTCTTACTCCACATGGAAAATCAAAATATTGTGAAAACTGTACATCCATTTTTTCCTCAATCTAAGCTGCAATGAAGCAAATCAGCCCATGCAAAAAAAAATTCAATTCACCAACTGCTGAACTGCAATTACATTTGTGCTGAATGCAGTATGCAATGGACTACTTCCAGCTACAGTGAAAAATTTCTCCCACTAAAACCACGCAGGTTTGCAGAATGTAAATTGGAATTCAGTTAAGGCACCATCTAACATGCACAGTTAGGCAAACGTGCAAAGTTAGGGCATTTCATGTGTCACCTTCAGTGACACAACCTGGCTTTAGTCTGATTTCTTGGTCAGAGGCTTAGTATTGGCTCTGACATGGCTTGACAACAGACTAAAATTGACTTAAGGCCTTGATCAGAGCTGCCATAGCCATGGGACTCAAACATCCACAAACGCACTTCGTTGGTTCAAATTCGTTAAGAGTTTTGGTGGGTTGAATTTTTACCAGTAGGCTTTATGCCAGATCAGATACTGTCTGTCCTCCTACAGCTTGCATAAAGTCAACATAGAAACATAAAGCCACTACAGATTCTTTATCATGCACTGTGGCTAATTTGACAGAAATGTGACTGTGTGCTTGTTGCTTATGAGGAATGGGTAGGTAATCTCGAGTGATCCAGTAGCACAGAAATCCAGCAGTAAGACAGAATACCAACTTCTGTGTCTAACATGGCTTTATAAAAACCCTGACTTATGAAAAGGGAACACATCGGTTCAATAGTTCTTCTTGGATGATACAATGAAAGTTCAAGAGGCTTAGGAGTCTGAAAACTACATTTCTATTGTTTTATAAAGTAAGTCCAAAGAACATTATAAACAAACAAAAAAACATGACTTGGTTTATCATCTTTGAATTCTCAAACAATGGACTGAGCTAAGTTCATGAAACTGATTGAGGACACTGAAGGTTGAATTTAAAAATGTTGAGTGGCTCTAATAATTTTCCTAATTTCAGATGTGATCTCAGTTTGTATGCCTGTTGCCCAAATGCTTCAGATACATCAGATGTTAATTTTCTTTGAAGTCAGGTGCAAATTATTTATGAACATGTTCAGTAGTGAGTTTTCTCATTTCCCTTCCCCCTCCAAGGGAAAATTCTGTAAGATTCTTTTGACTTACTAGAATTTAGAGGACCACTGAGTGAAACACTATTCTCTGGGATTATTTTGTACGTTATTATTCATGTCTTATGTAATGTCTCCTTCATAAATACACAAAAGTGGACCAGTAGGATGCCTATACTCAGTGTTTTGAAATTGTGCTATTTGTAACGGTAAAATTAGGACTATTAGGAAAAAATTGCTTTTAAAATGAAAGAAGAGTGGCTACTAAACAGCTGCAGCGTACAGCTTCAATAAACTTGAAAGCAAAGGAAAATGTACCTTTTTCCACAGCTCAATGGAGGATCACCTTTTAGACCAGATTTAAAGCTTATTGTCAGGAGTACTGAAGTATTAATATATTTTGCTTTTTTATTTTTAGAAACAAGAAAGCTTCATTATAGTTATACAGAAGGATGGCCTGATTGCTAGAGAACTAATTTTGGACTCAGAGTTTGCATTCCTTGCTCAGCCACAAATTTCATTAGATCATGAGAAAGTCACGGAGCAAATTAATTGCATTGTCTAATTTTTAACAGCTACCTGAGATGCTTAAGTCAGAAGACAGTTCACCCTAAGTTTCCAGTGTAGTCACAGGAAACCAAAAGGTCTTCTGGGATGGCTGTCAGCACTAAAAGCCTTAGGTGCTTTCAGCTGATCTCTGGAGTCTTCTGTCTCTCTCCATGGAAGTTCTATGCCTCTGTGTTAAATGGCCAAGCTGCCCTGCTAGAGTGTCTAAAGTCAGATGTTCTAAACACCCATTAAGGGTTAATTTTTAAAGACATTCAGGCACATAAGGATGCAAACATCTACTCATCCGTATGAAGGGAATAAATACATTAAAATGTTAGGTGTACTGATGTTGTGATAATTAGGTTCATAGTAAGTGCTGAGATTGTCATTGTTAGGTAGGGTTTCTGAATTACAGACATTTGCATTAATAACCTATTAATATAATAACTTCCAAGTAGTCAGCACAATGCTTTTAAAACATGAACAGTAGGTTGATTTTTTCAAAGGTTTATTAAATACTACATTCCTTGAATATAGATTTCTTGGAAAAAACTCTTGAGATAGGGCAAATACTCTTTGTGTAAATCCTGTGGGATTAATTTATTCCAAGAGTACTAAATACCCTACCAGGTGATGTATTAAAATAGTGGCAGATATGTTATCCTACAGATGCAGTACCATAGGAATTCCAGCTGGCCAGATAAGCATTTGTTTGTTTTACTTTCTGTCATTTGGGAGCAATGTAATTACTCCATCATTAAGATTCATCAAAGCTTTCCATTTCAGAGCCCATTTTCAAGGCATTTTACATTGCACAAACACAGGTAGGTTGATTTAGAAATTGCTTTGCTACATCAGGGCTGGTGCAAATTTGAGGGTGCAAATCTAGGCTAAGTTATTTCAGTGATTTTGGAAGAGATAAATTCCTCCCCACATCACAAGATATGTACACAATCACATTTAATTTTCTTACTATTCCCTGAATGAGAGAAAAACCTTCTTAGATCTAATGAAAGCTACCAAAATCCAACTTTACAATGCAGCATGTCTGAAGTTACTAGACTTTCATTTAGTTTCATAAAGTCATGCATGGTCTATTGTGAGCTGCATGTTACAGGAGCAAAGAAGAAACAATGTGAGTAAAATTCAGGCACTTAAATACAAATATCTGGTGAAATATTTAATGTCCAAGAATTTCTAAAACATACACACTGGGCTGTCATATACGACAGAGGATGAACAGGAAACCCATATCTTCCTAGGGCAAGGTAGAATAGGTATCTAAATTGGTACTAGATCCCTGCATTTAGGTAAATGAATCACCGTACATATGTATTTTTTTTCAAAATACAGAATTAATATTGTCTTTAAATTTATTATATCAACCTTGTTATTCTGATAACAAAAGTGAAATGCTATCTTACTTGAGGCTGACCAGATAGGTTGTTCCTTTTTGCCCCAAATAACTCCACATCTCCCCTCCTCATTCTGCATATCAGGAGATATGCTTTGTCTGGTACTAATGGTACTAATGCTTCAGTGTCCTTGGCAGCAGCTCAGAAATGGCTGTGATTTAGAAGTAGTGTGGCTGTTTGTAAAAAGTCTCATTTTAGCTCTACATTCCTTTTTTTTTTTTTTAATGCTTGCATTTTATTTCCCATTCTACAAAATGACTACTGTTAAAGGACCTTGAATCTGATTTCCAACAACTGACATTACAGACACTGAATTTCTACATTCTGGATAAACACAAAGAGTACAAGATAGCATAGTCGCCTGCACCCTTCACTTCATAGTAATTATATGTTTGTGTAAAATATTCTGAAGGTATATAAGGTCAGAAATTATGTTTTCTGTATAAGGCAAAGTTCTAGAAAAAGGGCTGTAAAAAGTATCAGCAATACTCTGCTGTTGTGAAATATCACTTTTTAAATTTTACTAAATATTCTGTTATTGACGTTTAAAGTTGTCCACTCTTCACAGTAGTTATTCCAGAGGTGCTAATGAAACATTAATTATCAAATGTTTACAAGAGATAATTAAGAACAGAGAAATGTATTCAAAGAAAAATGTTTCTTCCATTACAAAGCTATCAACACAAACATTGGCATGGCTACATTGGTTTCCTGAGACTTGACTATTCACTTCCAGAAATAACCGTAGCAGTATATTATGCGGTTCATCCATCCACAACTACCCAGACTACATCTAGTCTAGCAGAGTTAGACCCTTTAGATGAAAACCTAGCCAATGTAATCCATACATATGTAATGTTCACCCTGTACTATTACAGTGCTCTCTTTTTAGAAAGGAACTTTATGCCCTAAAGAATTTCAAGGTTGGCCAGTGCAGGTCACGCCACCTAATACACGTTTTATTGTAGATGCTGCTGAATGATCGATATCATACAACCTCAGGCTGAGGAAGCAGAAGCCAGTATGTCATGTTGTCTGACCTGCATCTCACAGGTCCTACATGACATCCAGTCAACCCTATACCGAACCTAATTATTTGGTTTTAGCTACAAAGACCTCTTTCAGAAATCATAAGCTCTTGTTTTGATTTGATTGACTTGAAGGGTATCACTCTCAAAACCCTGCACTGAATTTAATTCTGTTCTTGTGTTACAGTTCAAGGGAAAATTCCAAAAGGGAGATGTTCTGGTCTGAGGACAAAGCTGTCACAGGGAATCACAGAACTTGCTATTGAAATAGCAAACACTCCTGTCAAAGATAGCAATAAAATCCATCCTGTACTCAAGTTCCTTATGAAAGTACACTTAAGTGTTCCTGCCTTTCAATGGGGAAAAAAATCCCAAGCCCAAAGCAAACAACAAAACAGAGCACAAAGCTTCTTCTCAACAGTAAGAGCAGAAGAAGAAAATTAAGTTGGGGGAAGCACCACAGCATTACTGTGCTGTGGTTTGTGTAAGTACACGCAGAGGGAGTTTCAGATTAGGGTGAAGAGCAGCTTCTGGAAAATACTGAGACTGGTGGTACTGATTTAATCCCTTGGAACCTTTTCCCTATCTGCAGTCGAAGGTACACATTTCAACAATAATGCTAAACTTAACATTAAATGCACGCTGTAATAATAGGCAAAACTCCTACAAAACGTTCAACCACAGATAACTTCCAAAGAGTTATGCACTACTGCCAAGAAGTTAGATACTGATATCTCTGAGTGTTCATAGGATAAATTTGGCTCTCTTGAAGTACTGCCCAAACAGATGGGCCAGTTTTCAAAGTTAAAAATGAGCTTTCAAAATGTTCAGGAATGAGGAACGATGCACAGTTCATAGTGTCGGGACCACAAACAAGAAAAGTCAGTTTGTGTTCAGTGTATTCTATATGCATCGATGTAACAGACACATAAATTACAAATTCAGATTTACATCTTGGGGAATGCCATTTTTTACTGGACAAAGTATTATTATTATTATTTTTAAGATGACCCTCTATATTACATTTGATGCAGTTCACATTAGGGTACTTGTAGAGGAAACTTTACATTGGGAAACAAGACTTGGGCCTGGTTATAGCCTTGCACTGGAATAACTAGCTAGTTCTGTTGCTCCAACCTAGCAGTTCAGTAGAAAGAATCCTTTCCTCTGCTACTGTTACTATGACAGAAGATGGTGTAAAAGTATGTTATTATTTCTCTTAGTGTAACCATCTTTAAGAAATGATAGTGAAACTTTCTAGGACCAGGCCACAAAAACAAATTCAAAATACCTTGATTAAAACAAGGGGGAATGTGTGGAAGGGTGAAATAAAAAATCCATATTTTTTAGAGATAATCACAGATAATTTGGATTTTTTAAACTTTCACTTTGTCAGTAATAACTGTGAAAGTTTATTCTAATTAAAGGCATAATTTTATCACATTAATCAAGTGCTGTAGTTCTAAATAGCACACAGGCTTTTGAGAACTGGAGAGCCTGATTTTCTGAAAGTGGGGTGCATACTGAATAGCTTGAATCTGTTGTGCTTTTTTTTTTGATATGTAGTTTTTATTTTACTTGATAAACACCTGGATATGACTAGGGCTAACAGAAAATTAAAAAATTAAAAATTAAAAATTTTTAAAGAGAAAACAAATCTATTGAGTTGAGGATTGAAGAATGCCCAGAAGTTTAGTTTTAGAGAAATTGTCTTAGAATGAGGGCTATTGTGCTGCAGAAGCAGAGTACGAAAGAGTAGGCAGCTTAGGTGCATTTATGATAAAAATGAAGTCAAGTCACACAGTTCAACTGTATTGTAAACAAGTATTTTGGTGTTGGGGCATAGCAAAAATCTGTGAGCCTTTTAATACCAACATTATTAATTGTCATCAAAGGTGACTGGGTTTGAACTTGTTCAAAGAAAAAGTTAAAAAAGGTTACTCTTGAACAGAGACTAGGTCAAATGCTCTCAGAAAACTCGTAGAGTTCAGGCACTGTTATTCTTACAATTGTTTGAAAGGAGAGAAACAGTAAGTCAGAAGAAACTTTCACATTCTCACCTATGCAATGTTTCCTGTTCTATTCTGGAGCAATCACTTAGATCTTTCTGTACCTCAGTGTTTGGATGACTGTATTTTCTTGTGTGGCACTATTCTCACAGAAAGCACTGGAAGCAGCAAGCATCAGACTATGAGAAGTAGAAAAATTAAAAATTTTAAAGTCATTTTTTTTTTCTTAAATTACTACATTCAAGTGAAATTATAATAGCATTACATCTTTGTTGATTTTTCCTTTTCTGCTGTCATGACTCATTGGAATTGTAGCAAAGTTATTTGGAAATGCAGAAGTATTTAATTTGTTTGTTAATATTCTAATTGTGATTTTTTTATTTGCCTGCCATTTTAAACCAATTACATGACTAAGCCAAAGACGCAAAAACCTACCATGTATGTTAGGTTGCAGCTATGAAATAAGTTGCACTGACTGGGTGAAAAGTCAAAACATATTTTCTTTTCGTGGTTAAACTTTTAAAATGCTGATTAATATCAGCATGGAATTGCCACCTGAAGGTTTTTATTTCTTCCTGAGCCCAGTTTTCTGCCTATAACACACACACCAGTTGTCCTTTCTTCTATTCTTTTGAAGAAAGCGAAGTTTAACATGCCATGTATATATACACCAGTGAATCAGTTAGACAAAATTAGTCTGGCCTGTGCAAATGTATAAAAAGATAGCTGTTCGCAAGCAACAAACAAATCAAATCAATCATCCGACAGTGTAAAATTCCAGATATGTTTGCCAGTCCCTGTATATAAGAATTCTTAATCAACTCGCACTCACACTTTGGCTGACAGCATAACAGAGAATGAACTGTTTAGAAGACAAGGAATCCTTAGTTTCATTGAAAACAAATGTCCTGCAAAATCATCTGCAACTCAGCTAAAATGAAAACTGTGCGTATTGCTACTATTTTGGAAAAAAAAATCTTTCTCTGGTTGAAAATTTTGGCGTGCGTGTGAGGATTTCTTCAGTGGGCTCAGGAAAACAGAAAAGCACATGTGTCCCCAGACATTCTGTATTCTCAGTTACTGCCTCTGAGGAAGCCGAATAAAATCAGGTTTCTCCATACAGCTGTTTCTGCCAGGCATTGGGCTAGGCTCAAGTTATTCACCTCTCCACCAGATCCAATGACTTCCGCACTTTTACCCCTTCTGCTCAGTGATGTGTAACTGCTCTTCAGACAGCGAGGGGGGATTTTTATTTGGTAACGGGATGACACTGGTATAAACAGCCGTGGAACCGGCACACAGGGCTGCGTGTACACACACCAGGGCAGGAGCCGTGCTCCTCAGCAGCACAGGCCGCAGCAGAGCAGGCTGAGGCCCAAGCTGCCCACGCTGCGCTCTCAGGAGCCGCGGCTCAACCCGCATCCTTGGCCCAGCTGGGCACCCAGCTTTCCCACAAGCTGCTTGCTTGGCACAAAGGTAACGCCTTTACTTCCCAGCTCTGTTCATCTTTTATTTCTGCAAGGCACAGGCACCAACTCCCGACCTCGCAGAAGCACCGGGCGGCTCAGTTAATGATTTGTGTGGTGCTGAGAAGACGGCCCAGGCCCGTCGGGCGGCGGTCACCGCGCGGGCAGCGGGGCGGGGAAGCCTCGGGCCGAGCCTCGCGGCGCTCTGGGAGCCGTTACGGCCGTTGGGGGCTGCCCGCCGGGGCGGCCTCCTCAGGAGCGGGGGCTCCCCATCCCCGCACCCTCCCCGACCCCCTGGCAGGCCCGTCCCGCCGCCCCGAGCCGGGGCAGGTTCGAGGCGAGGCAGGCGGGACGGCACGGGTCGGTCCCCCCCCCCCACTCCCCGCCGCCCGCCCCCGCCGCCGCCCGCAGGCGTGTGCCGGGGAAGGCGCTCGGTGCCGCTCGCCGCCCGGGCGGCGCTTCCCCCCCTCCACCTCCCCGCCGCGTCCCCCCTCCTCCGCAACCGAGAGCAGCCTCCGCCCGGCAGCGCCGGGACCGCTCGCCGACGTGCCTGCCGCGCTGCCGGGACGGCGCCGCCGCCGATGGCCGCCCCGTTGCCCGCCGTGCCGCCCGGCCCCCGGGGCGAGGCGCGCTCCCCCGGCCGGCACCCACCGCCGCCGCCCCCCGACAGGTAAGACCGGGGTCCCAAGGGCGCCGCCAGCCCGGCCCCGGCCCCTGCCCGCTGCCGTCCGGGGGCTGGGGGTGCCTGCACCGGGGGGGGCGGAGAAGGGGGCGAAGCGGCGGCGGGGCGGTCCTGGCCCGGCCTTGCCCGGGGCTCGGGGAGTTGTTCGGCGGGGCTGAGCGGCACTGCCCGAGGGGCCGGCGCTGGGACACGCGGCGAGGGGAAAGTTAACGGCGGGCGGGAGGGCTCTGCGCCGGGCTGCCGGCCCCGAAACGTGCCCTGAAAAGTTGCTGGGTGGGATGATGGTGCCCCGGGAGGGGTTCGTGCGGCGCATCTGCTGCCGCGGGTGCGTCTCCCCCCGTCTCTTTCCCCTTTTTTATTTCTAAGAGGTTTCCCAGTTTGAGGCGAAGAGGGACGCCGCTGCCGATCCCGCCTCGCCAAGCCCACCCGAGCCGCTACTTCGCTGTCAGAGCGGCTTCCCCCGGCGCTGGGCAGAGCTGCCTCACCGCAGCGATGCTGCTGTCACTGCTGCTGCTGGGGATGTGCGCGCTGTGTTTGTTACCCCTGAGGCTAGTCTGAAAGCCATTGATCTTTATTTTTAGTCCGGGAAACTGCGAGCCAAATTTTATTTTATTTTATTTTTTTATGAAGCATCCGATCCGATCAAGTTTAGGAAATATTGAAATGCTGCATACACTATTTTTCACCCCTTCTTAATGCTGGGTATCACGTTAAAGGAATGTGCTGTGTGGGTTTCCAGAAAGAAAACCATCGTCAGTCCGCTTTGTTACCTTACCTTGATGGTTTTCCACACTTTTATACCAATTAGTATGAGAAATCTCAAACGACAATAATGAATGTAATAAAGTTAAACATTAAGCTTGGAGTCATCAACTCACACATGTAGAGAAATCTCATTATGCGCTGCCAGAGTCAAATACCTGGGGTGCTTTGGGTGCTGCTCCCCAAGTGAAATCAAGTAGAAAAAGTGCTCTTTGATATTTGCCGTGTGAGAAAACCATGCAGGGTAATGTGCCCAGCATTTTAGCCAACCGTGTTATTAATGCAGCACTTTAAACCAGTGCTTAACGCAGCTCTTCAGCAAGTACAGCAGCGATTAGCTTCCAAACTCTTGCAAGTGCTGCTTGGTGATATTTACGACACAGATATATTTAAGTCACCTGAAACTACTGAGACATTTATTTTGTGATGGAGCTATGGAGATTCAGATACAAAAGTAATTGAAGATGGAAATGAGTATACGCTCATTTGCTTTGCACTATTTTGTCTTGTCAATCACTTCGACTCCTGATCCTGGGGAAAAAAAAAAAGTTTCAATTTGTTCAATATATAGTTGTGATGTACTTGGGAAGTATTCCTGAGAAGTTGCATGCGTCTGCTGTTGTAATATTTGTACATAGGGAATGGCATGAACACAGGGACAACAAAATATTTACTAATGTCCTGAGGAGCCAATATAAATATATCCATGCTCGTAGTCTGCAAAGACTTACACATATTAAAACAACTTTATATTCAGAGCTGAGTACTTGGATTGCTTTCAAGTAGAGTTAAGCACTATATGTTAATAGATTCAGCCTACTGATTAAAAAATAACTGCACAAAAAAGCTAATTACTGCAACCAGAAAATATCGTGGCATTAGTGCCTTAGTATGGCATGCACTGTAGTTGGTTACTGTAATTTTAACAGCATTTTTTGTAATTATCTCTTTTTATTATGTATTCTGTTGAAATAGGAGAACAAAGAAAGATGACAGTGTTTTGGAGATCCCATCAATTCCAAATCCTTTTCCTGAGCTGTGTTGCTCTCCGTTCGCATCCGTTTTGTCAGCCAGTCTGTTGCCCAAGGCAACTTCAAGAAAAAAACAGGTAAGATTTTTAAATTATTATTTGACAAATACTAAATTGGTTTCATGAAGGCTTGAAGAAAACCCAAGTTACCTATTAAAATATTTTTCTAATAAGGGTGTTCCATATTTCTGTAATTTGGTGAAATTTTCCCTGGAGATCATCAGTGCTTGTAGGCAATGAGGTTTCGGAATCTGTGTCTTAAGACATGACTATTCTTACACAGAGTCTAAATTGGACTGTACAGATTTTTTGGATGAAGCCGAACCATGGGCAGGCAATACTTTACATCCTTAAATATGAAGTTAATTTCTTTCCTCCTCCCTACCTCCAACTATTGTCATCAGTTCTATGGCATGGAGGGCTTTAACAATCACTGATCAGCTCCTTTTTTCTGGATGTCTAATTTTGCAAGGATAATGGAATAAAAAAGAAACTGAAGGGGAAGGAACAAATGCTGTGTACGTGGCTATATTTTGTATCTATGTGCATAGTTGATGTTATACGTGTGTCTCTATATATGTGTGTGTATATTGTGTGTGTGTGTGTGTGTAGTTGATGTTATACATCTGTATATATATGTCTTGATGATGTTACTATATTTCTATAAATACCTTAAAATGTCAGCCAAGGGAAGTTCTGAGTGGGCAAACACACCTGGTGGTGCTCTTAGTTCTGTTTGCAAGCAGTGTATTTGTTTTCCTGAGCAGGGATAGAGGATAGAGTTTCCAATTAATGGAGATTACTGGTGTTGAAGATCTCTTTCGCTCCTTAGAAGCTTACCTGTTCCTTTTTTTCTTTTTTTGAGACTGAAGAGAAGTCTGACAAGGAACACTTGCGAGATTAAGGGTGCTACTTCCTTCACATTCTCTTTTTTTTGGTGGTCTGCAAGATCTCTGTCTTAACAGCTTTAGGAGCGATATTGGAGGTGTAAGAACTTTTACTGATGTTGCTAATTCAGTTTTTAAATTTGCATCAAGAAATGGTGTGGAAGTTGAAGTTTCTTGTAATTGTATTAACCTTTCTGAAGCTGACCAGCCATGTCTGTTTCTGTGCACCTGCTGGGAAGAATAGATGCCAGAGACTTTACTAGGAAATTTCTGGGTGGACACCTTAATGGGAAACATTTTCTTATTTTTCCCTCCCATCTCTTGTGAAAATCATGTATGTGTCTGGGAAACTCCACTGATTCAATCTTGTCATATATTGTATGTTTTCTAAAAACAGCTGTGGTGTCTTTCTGACTATTTGTATCACTTTTAATTCTTTCCTACAACAGCAATGCTAATTTGAAGTATTTCTGGTCAGTTTATATGTAAGCACTGCAAATGCAATGGGGTAAAATCATGTTAGTTTCATGCCTATGCACTGACAGTCTTTCTGCAGAGGCAAGAAAACCACCAAACTGGTAACATTATCTTTCAGAACATAAGGACTAGGAGTCACATTTTAAAAATTAGTTCAAATAACTCTTGTTGCTAGCTTAAATTGCACTCATTGTGGTAGTCTTCATGCTTGCAACTGGAAAGTAGATTTCCCAAGCATGATTTAACACTGAAAGTTCAACTGGCTGCTTTTGGGGCCTGTCATGTTTAAAATTACTGACTGGCATGATCAGTTAAGCCAGCTAAATGTAAGCTTTAGTCTCTGAGAAACTGAAGTTCATGGCTTCACTGATTTCACTTCTGTTTTTTCAGACGGGCTCTTGTTATACCTTTTGTGACAGTTTTTTCTTGCAGTCCTTTAATTTCTTCCGTTTTACCTTTGAAGAATGTAGTACTCTCTGGTAAAAGCAGGATCAGGAAACATTGGTTTACTTGCCAAAGCAAGTTAAAATAATAGTAGTGTCTACAGAGGGCCTGATCCATTTTCCAGAGTGCAGAAAAATAGAGAGGAGTCTTCATATTTGCCGGAGGCATTTTAACAAGACCATAGTTTTCGTCACAAAGCCTTTTACCTAGGTATCTGTGTATGGCCACTGCTGGAGAAATGGTACTTGGCTACGCAGACCTTTTGTCAGACATGGCACGGCTATTCTTTTGTTATTAATCTGAAGTTATCAAAGGTTATGACCAAATGGCAAGTATTGAGTTAAACTTGTATCTCTGAAATTCAGGTTGACGTCTTCTAATATCTTTGTGAAATTACTTAGCTATGAAAAGGAGAGGGAGTGGATGCTAAGCAGGTGTGCAAAGAGGAGGAGCAAGCTGTGGCCTTGACTTCCCATAGTTAGCTGTGGGGGCTGTGCTTGGAAATGTGGTATTTCCACATCATGTTCTGGGTTAGCCTACACGGCTCCTTCTGCATATACCTAATCACTATACAAACCCCTAACTGAATATAGCCCTGAAGGTCATGGATATTACTATTGCAGTGTGATAATTTCCTAACTCTTAAGAGAAACGAGAGGAACCAGGTACACTTAAGCACTCTTTTTCTTCGTCTCCTTTTTTTTTTTTTTTTGTATACAGCATTGACAGCTGCCAGAATAATTTCTGCTCTCTCTGTGATGATCTACATATGTTTTCAATGATTCTTTTAGATTGCTTTCTTTCTGATTTAGTTTCTTCGTCTGCTGTGTTTTTAATTTCAGGTATAATAAAGAGAAATTACAGAGTGAGTTTCTACTTATGTCTAATAGGTAACTATTATCAAAATATGTGTTTCAAAAAGAAAAAAAAGAATTCATGCCTCTTTTGTCTTATTTTTATCTCCAGAAAAGATTTTCTATTTCCAGGGAAAAAAGAAGTTGTCAGAAATATCTCTGTGACATTACCACTCTCGTATTCATAACACCTGTGACATCTGAAAGGCTGAAGTTCTTAAATATCTCTCTTTTTCTGAGTAGATTATTAATGTTATTTAGAACTCTTGTTTTTCTAAACTGATGTTCTTACTGTCTTTTCACGATCTTTTATCATAAATGAACATGCTGCTCGAACAGCATATCTGTTTGTGGAGCAAACAGCAAATTGTTAAAAAAAGCACATAGCGGAATGGTGAATTGCCTCTATGTTTGGGAAGTAGGAAATCTTTGTGTCCGAACATTACTTGGTCTGCCTCAAAAACACAGCTGTTGGTCTCATTCTTCCTCCTGCTGTTTGGAATAATTTTGTGTTATATCCTCACAGACTCATAATCCTAACGTGTTAGCAGTAGTGAGAACAAGCTTACTTCAAGAGGCAACCTTGAATTTTTATTTATTTATTTTTTTTTAATTTAAAAAAGGGAGAGGGGAATGACAGGGTTCAAAAATAAGCAGTAATAGCACAGAGTCAGTATAGTGACAAATTTTATTCTCCTGGAGAGAGAAACGGGAGCCAGGAGAATGGAAAGAATGTCTGCATTGACCATGCTGAGGCAGGCAGACTTGTTCCTCAGCTGACCTGTTCTCAATGGAGCATTTCATGGAGGTGGTACCATGGAGCTGATCACACCCGTGTTTGGGAAGGAGAACTTTGAGATGCAGTGTGAATGGGAGTGGGATTATGGGATTAATATCTTTGTCCTTAAGGGAGTAATCTGGAGATGAAATCAACAGCTGAATGTATAGTTGGCAAGACCACTTTGTGGATTGTGAAATCTACTCTGTATGAAACCATCAAGTTTGGTGTCCCTGCAAGAAATGTAGGAGGGGATTGGGTGCTTTTGATATGAATAGTGTCATAGATGCTCACATAAACTAAATGTTATGTTCAGGGTGGAAGACTTTTATTTGAAAACGCAAAAAAAAAACAACATCTGGCTTTCCCCTCATGCCCAATGCAACGCGGTCAACTCGGTACATGGTGGGAAATGTTGCCTTTCATGACACTGGATTAGGTGTTTTCTGTTATTATGTGGAGTATGTGAGCTCACATATGGAAATCTAATTGTGTCTTGGAGTCTGTGTTCTCTAAGAACTGGCAAGGAACTGAACATGTAAAACATGTGCATTAGCTGTCTTAATTTTCAAAATGAATAACTCATCCTTTTGTCTCTAATTAAGATCAAAATGGATATTACTAGGGAAAAATGTTACTTGTAAAAAAATATATAATTTTCTGTTCATTAGTATACTTCCAGCTTTCTTCGGTCAAATGAACTAAAACCATGTTACTATAGTTATGAAAGCTTTCTTTTTAAGTCTTTCTGAAAACAAAGCCTGAATCATTTGCACTGGAGTGACAGTTCTTGCCCTGCTCAAGGATAAGCCAAAAAGTGTTTCATCACAAAAGTAGTTCAAGGTAATTAGTGCCTTGTTTCTTTAAGTTCAATTAGAAGTGCAAAAATAAAACTCAAGTGAATCTCAAGGTGAGGAACACTCAATTCTTTGGTATAATATCTTGCCTCTTTTGTCTTTCTTGATGTTCTAAACAAGTAGATATTTTTATCATTTAGAATCCAAATATACTCCCACAATGTTCCTTCTTGGAAATCAATTATATAAAAAACCTCAAATACATATTTGATTGTAGTGAAACGTCACTTCCCTTTTTGCATTACAAAGATTTTCATGTGAAGCTCTTTGGAAAAGAAGAACTGAGGGGAACTTCATGGCAAGGAAAATATGTTTCTTTAAATGTGTGCTATTCTAAGTTTTTGATTTATATTGAGCTTTGACTGTTGTAATTCGAGTACCATTTTTTTTATGGTTGTAATTTAGGGTCTTTTAGTGTACCCTCTTGAAACCTTATCCTTGAAAAATTTACAGATAATTCTATTAACAGATGTAAATTGCTAAGTATCTGTTACTTAAACTTTTTAATGACAGATTTTTTTTGGCTAAAATACCTGTTTCCTATTGACTTTTGAACAATACAAAAACACAAACAATTTCATTGATATGTATTAATTCGTGAATGTCCAAGCAAGTACTTGCTGATAAGTTAATCTGGAGTATATCATTTATAATATTGGCTAACTTTGGTGTTCATTTAATGCTTTTAGAATTTATTTTGGAAGTCAGAATAAATTTTTATTTTCTGTTTTTTATACTATGGTAAAACTTATTCTGGGTAAATAAATGAGTGCTTACTAGTATAATTATGTTGGTATGTACAAACTGTGTTGGCAAGGTCTAATTTGTGCTTGTGTTTCCTCACAGTAGCCATTTTCAACTTCCATTTTCAAATTTTGAAGGACAGGAGCTTTCTCATGGTTGTTTTCCATACTCTTTGAGCTGTCAAGTGAATAATTCTTTTGTTTGTTCTTACAATGCAAAGTGTGCTTTAACATCTAATGTGTGTTTTGGGCAGTTGAAGGAAAAAAACCCATCCTGTTAGGATGGGGAGACAAAGTGGTGAGCCATTTGCATCTCTTCTCAGTCAATTCCACTTACCTTGTCTGTGCACGGTACTGTGTCTGAACACCCTAAATTTATTAGTTCTGGAAGATCATGCCTTAGGCACCCATCATTACTTTTATATATTTGGTTTCAAATGCTTGTATTAGATGTAAGGAGGTCTGGAAACCTTCGTTTAAATAGCATTACTCCAGGATTTGCACTATTTTTAACTGCCTTAGGGTTGAAATATCTTTTCCAACCAAAGATTAATTAGTTAAATTTACTCTATAATTCCAGTCTGTCTGTTTCTTTCTGGACTTCTTTCCAGGCTGGAGAGCATTGCACATATCCACTGTTACCAGTTCTTAATCTTTTTTCCTTCCAGCTCCTAAACATATATCTGTTCCTGCTATGTCTTCCCCTTAAATTACACAAAAGACTTTCAGTTTGAGAGGCACAAGGGAAGAGGAAAAGTCTTTCCAACCAATTTACAGATTAGCAGAAAAAAGATTCTGCACAGAACCAACTTAAAGAGCTCAAGGTTTTTATCTGAAGTCTCTAATAGGAGACTTGATTCAGTAGGACATTTTTTGTTTTTTGCAATGACTTAGCTGGAGGTTTTTGCTCTAGTTTCCATACTCTGTTCTTTGTTTGAATGGCTGTTCCCTCTCACCAAAGAAGGATTTATTGCTATTACATTAGGTTAAAATTACTTAGAGCCTTATTACAACTTGCTGTTTTAATGCACGCACCCTATATGCTTTGACCAGTCATCTCAAAACGGTGGCAGAAAGTCACAGATTTATATAAGCAAGAATCAGGAGGCAGAGTTGAAAAATTTCTTATTTTAGCAATAAAGAATGTTGCCTGGTTTATATTCAGGTGGCATAGCATAAGCTGTCTGAAACATCACCTTGGCAAAACTTCAGAATAATCCCATGTTTAAGTCTTGTCTTTTTCTTTTTGTATTTTATCTTCTTTCTGTTGGTTCATTCATTATTGTATCTTTCTTATGGAGAAAAGAAATTGCTTTCTGTCAGACTTCATATCAACCGTCAATGTTATTACAAATTAACCTTGTACTTTGTTACTGTCCAAAAACAACCCAAGCAAAGACTCCAAACATTCTAACTTTACAAAAATAACGTCTTCCCCCCTCCACTCCCCTCCCATTTCTAATGAACAAGCAAACAAGGTCACTCTAACTTTGCTGGTTACTAGGATATTGCTCCTACCCCTTTAATTCACTTATATCAGGCGAAAGTCAGGCTTAAATTTTCCCCTATTTGTAGCTTGATGAAACAAAAGAATCATCAGCACTGTCAGAGGTTTTGGTCTTCTTTTTTCCAGTGTTTGTCAGATTTGAATGATTTTGATCATTCTTTTGATTTTGATTATTTTGGGCTTCATCTGCCTGAAAGTCAAAACTGAAATTTCTTATCTTTTCTGGTAGGACTGTTTTCTCAGTACAAGAAACTGCCTCTTCTACCCCATCCAGAAAGTCGTATTTGGAATAAGAAACTTCTGGTAGATTGCAATAGATCTAATTTGTTGTGTAGAAAACCTCTGAAAATTTGTAAACTCTGGTTCTCCAAAACTTTATGCTTTGGTATTCATCTCCTGAATTCTGAGTTCACTACCTGGTGCTGTGGTCCCATGATCTCTCTAAAGAACCATGTAATCACAAGGTCACTGAAGCAGGCAACGATGAAAACAGTCTCTATTTCTTTGAATATAGAAGAGACTTGCCAGTTAAGGCCGGCTGAAGCTGCAGGGAACTTCTGCTTTAACATTGCTGAATTACTTCTGATAACTTAGTTTTATTGACTTTGGCTTTAAAAGATGAAACTCTGACTGTTCAGCAGCCTGAACCCTCGTAATTTTCAGGAGGGAAGGAGATGTGGTAGATGCTAAGACTGTTCTTTCTCATAAGCATTCCCAGGAATGGGTACATTTATGTGAAGTTAGACTGGAGAACTGAGATGGTTAGGTCATTCTGTATCAGCTCTGTACCTTTCATGGACAGATACATGATTAAATATGTATTTTCTAGGCAGATATTTTTCCTGGTGACTTCTCATTGGTGGCATTGTCAGTAAGTGATACCATTGGGTGGGGGATGCAAGACTTCAGTTAAAAAACAGAAAGCTAATGACATCTCCCCTTTATGGAGCACTGTCTGAGCTGTCTTTCAATCCAAACAGATAAACATTCCCGTCTGAGTTCAAGACATTCATAATTTTGTATCATCTATTCTAGATTATGATTAAGATGCATATTGAAAAATTATGTGGTTTGCTGTTTAAAGGCCTGACTTCTGTTGTTTTTTGAAGCAATACTATTCCCAAAGTATTGAGAAATTTTCTATTCCCCAAAAGATTGTTTTTAAAATCTTAAAAGACTTAAACACCAATGTTTTTAAACTGAAATTCTAAACATGTATGCTTATGTCTGCATTTGTGTGAGAGCTCCATAGATCATTTTCTCTTTTTATTGCCACAGCAGTTTCCATTTTCAATAAGATGAAAATAAGACTGTCTCATGTGCTTTTGTGTTTCTTTTATTTTTCCTTCATTTTTTTTCCACTTGGTTTTGTCATCTTGCCTTATAAAACCTCTGTGGTCCTGTTCTGATCTGCATTCGTCATCTCATTGACTAGTATTGTAAACACCTGCTGGATTTTGTGTACAAATTAAGGCTGGTGAAGGGTCTAGAGAACAAATCTTATGGGGAGCAGCTGAGGGAATTCAGCTGTTTAGCCTAGAGAAGAGGAGGCTTGGGGAGACCCTATTGTAAAACTACCTCAAAGGAGGTTGTAGCTAGGTGGGTATCTGTCTCTTCTCCCAAGCAACAAGTAATAGAACAAGAGGAAATGGCCTCACGTTGAGCAGGCTTAGGTTGGATATTAGGAAAAAATTCTTCATTGAAAGGGTTGTGCAGCATTGGAACAGGTGGCCCGGGGAACTGGGTTGAGTCACCATCCCTGGAGATATTCAAAAGGTGTAGCTGTGGTGCTTAGGGATATGGTTTAGTGGTAGATTTGGCAGTGCTAGGTTAATGGTTGGACTTCATGATTTTGGAGGTGTTCTCCAACCTAAATGATTCTGTGATTTCATATTCTGCTAATTTTATAATGCAAACAGTTTAACAGTTACATAGTATTGAATGAGATGAGAGTTGGCAGTGATGAATGGTTAAATTACCTGAAAAGCGACAGGTTTGGTGAAGCTGGCAACTCAGATGTTTCTTATTGAGTAATCATGTGATCACTGTCAGGTTTATACCTTTCACCTCCTTTGAATTAGAAGCTTTGCAACAGCTGGAGAAAGCACTATGTAGTTTACCATAAATTTTACTATACAGAAACTAACGTAAGATGATAAAAATACTTGTATTTAAACGTACTAAAACGTTGTCATCTCCTAGTGTTGGGGTATTAACTGAAGAGTGGAGCTCAAACTCAGATTAATTTCTGTTAGGAATGGTTAGTATGGTTCTTAACATAACTTTGGATTGTTGCAGTTAAGATGTTCGGAGAGTTATTTGTTCAAATTAGAACTTGAGAACTACGGAGAACAAAGTGAGGAGTATCACCATTACACAATTCTGTGTGTAAATGTTGCTACAATACAAATAATTTAAATTTTGAGTACACAAAATGTACCTTCACATAAACATCAATGTTAAACCTGGTTAGTTTTCACCAGGTGGAATTAACTTCGTATTGCATATTAGTCTTAAATATTTGTGATCAGTAAAATGATTTTCTATTCATTATACATGTGTATCTTCCTGTCAGTTATTTTCAACAGATTACTGAAGTCTTGCTTGTTCTGCGATGTGATAACTCTAGAGCCACTAGTACAGTATTTATTTTGTTTTGTTTTTCCAAATTTTTGCTTTATGATCTTCTTACTCTTTGCAGTGGTAATTTTTATGTATGCGATGCCATAAAAAAAAAAATCAGGTAAAATCCTGTAATGATAAGTGGGAGATGACAGTTGACCACTGGCCATATTCTCCTTGTTTGTCTTGAACTTGTTTAAAGCTGTTACTTCTGAGGGAATTAATTCCTTTATGACTGCCTTCAATTTGGGAATGAAGATAAAGGGAAATCTTCAAGACAGCATACTTAAGTATGCCTCTCATGTTAGAGTCCTGATGGGAGTCACCTCAAATGGGAAGATTAAAAAAAAAATGCTAATCAGGCCAAAGAAAATTTTTCAAGAAGGGCAGTTGTGGGAGGAGGAATTAAAAGGGAGAAGAAATTAGACCTCTGCTCCAATAACAGCATGAACTTTCTTTTCTCCTGCTTCAGTCGCAGAACATTCATTTGCAGCTAATCAGCTCATATTTTAGCCCAATAGCATTCATGATATTTAATACTTAAATCTCAAGAGAGAAATGTAGATCGGTTATCTTAGAGGTGTGCCTGTGCTTCTAATTAGTGTACTGATGGATTGTTCCTGCCTATTCTGGTAGGTATGCATACGCTGCACTCTGGTATGTCTCTCTGTTTGCTTCTTAAGTTAATACATCCACAAAAAAACAAGATATAGTGGATTGCCTTGTGATCAGAATTGGATTTTTTCAACAAGTGCATTCTTGGGCTATAAATAGTCTTTTTATAACTTATGTTATGATAACTCCTGTTACTGATTACATTAAGGCCTCGAGTTTGTGAGCAGCTGCAGGCACTTGATAATGACACAGAAATGGCATCAAATGTTGAGAAAACAGGCTGGAAGTTTGTTCACTAGAATTCACTGCTATATAGTGAGGGGAAGCTTGTACAATGTGTGGGTTTTCTTATGACTTAGTTGACAGAACTTTGTTATCAGTATGCGTTTTAATTTGTTTTGAACTTATTGATTGCAGAAATAGGTAGCTGAAAAGCTTTGCAAAAACTGTTTGTGTAGCAAGGGTTTCACAAGTTTGTAAGAATTTATGAGGATGGAAAAGTGCATTATGCTCTTTGATACTGTGAAATTTAGAGCTGCATTAATGAATAGTGTTCAGCTTTTTGCCATTGTTCTTAAAATGTGAACATTTCCATAATCACAAATTATGGAGCTAAATAATGTGGTAAGAGGAGATTTTTATTTTTTTTCCAAGCTGGTATGATCATTGTTATTAGGCTTTCTCCAACGTAATTGAGCCCCACCCTGAGTAGGATGTTGTAGCATTATGACACAGGAGTATGCTGCTCCATTTTGGTAGGTAAACAGGATGGATCCTCACGTCATTTCTCTCTAGTACAATTATTACTTGTTAGGTCTAAAGGAAAACTGTACATATTCTGATTTTCAAACTTTAACTTTGTTTCCTTATCTTTAATTTTTGACTGTTTGAACTTTAATATTTATGTCTGATTGTTCTCATTAAGCTATATTTCTGAAGGTGTCTTTTTTTTTTATAATTTGGAATTTTTTCAAACTATGGGGTTTTTGTGTTTGTATGTGTGTGATAGGAAGTAACAGTTGTCTAGTTTCAGGTTATGGTGGTAAGCTGTTTTACTTCTTTAGGGTTGTGTTAAGATTTGTGAGATGTTCATTTTCTAGGTAGAAACTGAATCCATCAGTTAGGGTCGACCTGGGAGAGAGCAAGGTAATTTGGACTTCTCAGGGAAAAAACAATGCTTTATAGAGCTTAAGATTAAGGGTCTTGCTTGTGATGCTGAAGATGAAGGTTTAAATCCTTTCATCAGTTTGAAGTGGTCTGGATAGGAAGGCCTTGCTCTAAACAGAGCAAATCTGTCTTTCTCTGGTGTTTTAATAACCAATAATTTTGGAAAAAAAAAAAAAAGAGATTTCACAGTTTAAAAAAATAATCTGTAGTATTCTGAAAGGTGCTAGTATATGATTAATTGCTTTTGTCATGATAAATCCGTTTGAGCTTACTGTATTCAGGTAACTAGAGAACGTGGGACTTTCAAAGGAAGTTTGTGGGTTGTCACCTCTGGGCAACTCACTGGGTGATGAGATTCACTTTTACCCAAGTGTCCACAAAACTACTCATTGGTATGATCTTCAGATAGGATACTCCTCATTCATGGAAATCAGGAGCAACCAAGAGAAAGGTTTGTTCTGTGTGTGTGTTTTTTTTTTTTTTCGTTTTTTTTTGGAAATAAGATCAAAAAGGAGTTGAAAGGATTTTGGAAAAGTGCTCCTTTTCAGTTACTTCTTATAAAATTTTGTACTTTATCCTTTGTACTTCTGCCCATGAGACAATGACCTTATTAAATAACATTGAAGATTAAACATTAGTACAAGTCAAGTATCATAACTTTGTTCTTTTCTACCAGGCATTTGGCAATCAGGTAGAAGATTTATAGTATGAAAGATAAAGCCAGTCTTGTAACATTCCTGTTATGCTTGGGCAGTAGCTGGCAAAAGTGGATGGCAGGAATAGAATTTATGGAAAACTGGAATTTATAACTACTTACTGTGTCAATCAAGCTGTATAGAAGATATAAGATACTCTAAAGCAATAGGTTACTGGAACTGCTGAAGGATGAACTAATAATAGTTGGGTGTTCCTTTTCTCAAATCCAGAATAAATTTATAAACAGCAATTACTCAGCTTTTCAGGCCCAAATAAAGGGAATTTATAGGATAAATGCAAATAAGCAATACATACGTTGCTGGAGAGGAAAGGAATGAATATGTCTAGGCTTTTTCTAGAGAGCTACTGTGGAGAAGTGATGGAAAAATTACTCCCAGTCTTTGTATTTGGGGCTTATGCATTGGTACAAACCTTATATGATTGTTATCCACTTTTAAAACTCTTCCAGGAGCATTACAGTTTTGAATTAGGATTTGTATTTACCTAAGTATGAAAATTGCCATGTGGGAAGTTACTCATATCGACTCCTCTAAATAAGATTTAAGAGAATATTTACTGTTGTGACTCTGAGATAAAACACATTTCCAATTCAGTCTAAGCAGTCTGAACATACAGTGAAGAAAATACATTATTTGAGGAGCTTCCTCACTTGCATGACTGACTGCTGTCATTGGTTGATTTCTGTGTAGCAGATACTAACGGGGCGTCTGCTTTTCAAATGAAACTAGCTCCTTCAGAACAGGAACATATGGAGAGAGTAAAACTGAAGCCAGTGATTCAGTTGTAGCACAAGAAGCTGCCTTACGTATCTTTGTCCGCTCACTTTCTTCCTGCAACATGTTCTGGTTGCTAAATGCATTTTCCTTTGAAAAACTATGACTTGATAAGAAAAGTGTTTTCTAATACAACCAGTTTGTAATCTTGAGTGTCAATAGTGTCTGAGATTTTTAATCTGAGAATCTGGTTTTGTGTATGTGTAAGGGTCAGTTTGACCCATAACTGTAACCAGGAGGAAGAAGGAAGCTGATGAATGGGTTAGTAATTCAGGGACAGCATTAAAAAGGAGTTCAGAGTTCGTGCAGTACATGCTGCTTTGCCAGCAAAAGAACAGCAATCCACTGAGAACTATGAAATTACAAATTTGGAGATGGCTTTTCAGTGCAGGGTTTAGGATCTGCAGTTATCTTGCTTTGCCATTAAACTGCTCCATCGTGGTGTGTTCTTTGTAATGCCTACCTCATACATGGAAAGGCTGAAAGAGGAAGAACTGAATCTATGAATTGTGCTAGTTCTGTTTTTTTTTTTTAATTATTTTTATTTTTAAGCACGTTATTCTCCACATTATTCTCAAAATAGAAGTATAAAATAGGTGGATAATTGTATGAAGAGACAGAAAAAGAGAGATGATGGTGCAAACTTCACTGTGAAATCCCTAGACAAGTTATACGTATGTTGCTTTACAGGTAATATAGTCTGTTTTAAAGCAATCATTTCTGCATAGAATCAGTTATTATCAACCCTCTAAGAGGGTGCACTGTATGTTCTGTTTTGAGGAATAAGACCTTGTTAAGTTTCTTTGTGTAAGGGACTACAGGAATAGAAAGGCTCACATCACTTTGAAGCATTTTTTTTTCCTGTGGGATAGTCCTATTTCAGCTGTAAAAAAAAAAAAAAAAACTTTTTTTTTTTTTATTTGACAAACCTATGCAAGAAATACCCTATATATGTTTCCACGGTCATATTGATGGTATAACTGACTCTTGCTCTAGTAGAGTGACACAAGTCACCATTTGTGCCAAGCAGACATGAACACGAATGCAGACTGTACAACAAATAACCTACCTGGCTTCACATTGGTCTTGTGTAATAATCTTCTGATTTAGCTTAAAGGAAAAATGAGTATAAAAAAATAGTGTCGAAGTTTTTTTTTTTTTTTTTTAACCTTAATGAATTTATGTTTTCTGGATTTTATTTTTTCATCTACAGAGGCAAAAGCTGTCTCTGCTTTGCTTGTTACTTATAAATGCCCACATTCCTGTTATGTCTGCCAGAGCCAGGAATAAAATCAGCTGTTGTGACTCCATATCCAGTGCCTTAAGTACAACACTGACCTTCCTCTGCTAGCAGGATATCTGTGTTACATATGTTGTTATAAAGCATGTATTTGGAACTGCTAACTCTTACTAAGAGCTGTTCAGTTCTTATCCACTCAATTTAGTCATGCTTTCTTTAGTGGCAAGAAGTAGGGATTGTTTATATTTTGAAGTATCTAAAAAGTATCTGAAGAGAGTTTTTAGAACTATATCTGGTAACTGAGTGACAAAAATAGGAGTGAAAAGCTGCATAAACAAATTCATTTTTACAGAGCTCTCAAACAAGTGAGCTGGATCTGATTTCCTTCTTGTCCACCAGAATTGTTTGCATACCTGCCATGGACAAGCCAAGTCTTTCACCTGTAGAAAAGAAAGTGATTATGTATATTTGCCTGAAGGCATAATTGGCTTTCAGAGCCGTCTTTTATCTCACATCTATCAACTTGGCTTTCAGATGGTGAACTGACTCTGCAAGGCTTGTCCTCAGAAGTTGAAATGTCATTAAAAGAAATAAAAAATTATTAACTCAGTGTTTGTGTTTGGAAATGTAAGAGTTGAAAGTATTTCTTGATTTTCCTTTGAGTATCTTTGGTGCATCTGATGTGTACAGTCATTAGTAAATGACTGTAGAATTTTCTCTTTTGTTGTTTAAAATCAAATCAGATCTCGATATTGGCTTTTTGAAACAAAAGTGAGACACAACACTTAGGTGTTTGCTTACTTTCCAAATAGGTCTGACCTGTATATCTGGCTGGAGAAGATAAAATATAGATAGTCTCACTGAGGAAAATAATTCCCTGCTTCACCTTGCAGACAAATAGGTCAGTATTATTCATAGAACATAAAGCTACATGTGCTTTTGAAGAGACAAGGACCTTCAATACCCAGGGGTAAGAAAAAAAGGCTTGGGCTATTTTTGTTTCTTTCCCAATAAAGCCACTAATGCAGCGCACCAAGATTTACAGTTACTGTTTCCCAAACTTTTTTTTTTCCATAAGATCCAAGGAAAAAAGATCATAAGGGGAGTTTTATAGTCTAGTGCTGCAAATACGTACATGTATAATATTCCTGGGAGTAGAATTCCTACAGGATCAGGCTCTGGTACTGCAAGTTGTTTTCTGAATCTTACCGCAAAATTTTGAAGTCATGCTATAAAATCTTGAGAATATGTGCTCATAGGAAATAAAAGCTGTGTGCCTGAAAGGTAAAAACCTAATTGCAAACATTTGTCATAGCTATCCCTAGTGGAAAAGAATGTTACAGAATTAACACACAATTATTCTGGAGATCATGTTTATTCTTCTAATTTCTCAAAACAATCTTAAGAGTTTTGGACTGGAGCTTCAGAGCGAAAAATAGAAGTAAATAAGTGTATAGTATGTAATATCTAGAAGATTAATTACTATGAATTTGCTGCTGCTATAGACTCGATGTAAAATGAGTCAAATTTAAAAATGAATGCTTATTATTGAGACATGAAAATGGCTAATATTTCCTGTATATTTCCCTGATTTGATGGCTTTATTAAAAGCTCTTTACTTAAAGCTAACTGAACAAGGATTAAATGTCTGTTTCCAAACAAATTCTCTTTATTACTTGGTATGAGTTTCTTGTCATTTTTTTTTCGCCCTGTATGTCACAGTCAAGGACAACAGGTTTTGAAAATTTAGGAAAATATTTGTCTTTACTTCCTATTCTTTGCTAGTGATTTATCACTATCTGAGCTGCAGGTAAAAATACCAACGAATTGCAAGTTGTGTTTTTGGGGAGAGAGTGTTTTGTTGTTGTTGCTCTAGTTTTTTCTTGTGTTTACGGAGTTTATTTTGTTCATCAACAGAATATACCTGAAATCTACTGATTTTAGGATTCAGGAAGGTAATCTAGCACAGGAATAAATGTTTTGAATCTATGAAATCTAAAGTATCTGACTGGTACCAGTAATTTGTTATGTAGTTTTGCCACTTACAAAACTCTCACAACAGCAAATTACATTAAATCACATTGTTAATCTTTAAATTGCTGGTATGTAATTTCTTATGTCCGGGAGCCAAGACACATTTTGAGATTACTAAAGGGTGTGTTTGTATCCAATTAGGGAAAAACACTATCAATGTGTTAAGGTGAATTGTGGCATGGGTTGTTTTTAATATTTTCCAGATCAGTTCTCAACACCTCTAGTATGTCTAATTAATGTGTACTAAATAGTTTCTTTGGAGTAACTTTCTATGAAACTATAGTAGTCTGCATAACTGGTATCTTATTTTTTGAAATGTTACAAATGCTTGATATGAATCATTTTGCAGAACGACTGCAGCCTTAACCTATGGTAAGCAAAGTTTTTGATATGAACTGCTTGATCAAGAATTGTAAGACAAATATCCGATATCACAGTTCTAACATATTTAATTATTTGGTTTACAACAGAATTTTGCTTACTCATGCTGCATAAAAACAGAATAGAAAACTTATTTCTGCTATTAAGCATGACCCTTAGAAAAGATTATAGATTACCTCATGTAAGCAATGAAGAATTTTTTTGACATAAAAGGAAAGAAAAAACTCAGACTTTCTTGGTTGAGATTAAGCAAATTAATGAAACCAGACTTTTTATTGAGATACTTAATGCATAAAGTACATAAGTCCTGTAACATTTTACCTATCACTTTTCCAAGCCTTTGTGTTGCAAAGGTAGAAATTGCATTACTTTAAGTAAAAGGGGATTTTTTCCTCTGCTTTGAATAAAGATAGTTCTTTGATAAAGAAATGTGGAATGGATTCAGTGCACCTATTCTTATGCTCAGTTACCTTCCTGAAACTATCAGGAGCTCCTATCAGGAGCACTGATAAAGAAGCTTATTTTATTTGGTGAAAGAGACCAGGAAAAAAACATCACTGCTGTAACCATTAGTGGTGGTTATAAAATGCTAGAATACAATCTTCAACAATTTGGTTTTCTTTTTTTGGACAATGAAGACAGGATTCTGTGTGATAGAAATGCATGCTGTTGTGCTTGTTTTTATAGACAGAGATATCAGTGTGGGCCTTCCCAAGGACAGAAGACAGGTTTTTAAGCTCCTTGGTTGGTTGATTCCTGGTTAGTCCTACCCCAGGGCCTTATGTAATTGCCTTTGAGTAGGATTGGATTCAGATAAACAGAGTGACATTAACTGCGTTCTCGCTCTTTTCTTTGCGCTGACTCTACAGGATTTGGGTTATGAGAAGTTAGGCTTCAAGGAATATTGCAAAGTACTTAGTTCTGTTTCATGGTACCACCTGAGTGAAGGTTGTCAAGTTCTAAGGAAAGCAGACATGAGTTTGTCTTCAAGAAGAGTGACATTGCCTGCAGTTATGCCAATAACTCTGCAGAAACGGGTATGGCATTTAAATCAATCTTGTAACTAATTTTATTTTGAGTTGATAATGCATTTGCTTAGAGTAAATAAACAGTGTTTTAAATAAACATAGCTATATTTATCTTCTATTTTTCTTGTGTAATAACTTTTATTTTCTGTTACATGTGAACATAATATTTATATGTATATATTTATATATTTTTGTTACTGTGCTTTTTTCTCTGTCATTATAATTCTGTAATTTATGGAAGAAATTTGATTATAGATTAATGTAGTTCTTAAATATAAAGTATCATTATTGCATTTCAGAATATTGAAATATACCTCTGTAAAAGGATACAGTACTGATCTTAATGAAAGATAACTGGAGTCCACTTATACAGATTTTTGACCAGCTTTAAACACAACATACTTCTTCCTCACCCTCTCTGGATGGCATCTTAGTAGTGGATGGTTCATCATGTACTTTGGGAATCAGGGTAACACTGTACAGTGCTTTGCTCTAGCCACTGTAGCAGGTTACAGTGCTGGTGTAGCTGGCCTTTTTTTTTTTTTCTTTAATCTCACTAAAATGTGGAAGTAATACAAAATCATTACGCCTATGTACATTAGGGTTGCCTAGTGTAACTCTGTGCATTGGGGATGTCTGTAAAGTTTAAATATACATGATGTATGGCAATATAAATCTCCATTATGCTATTAAATGGTTCTTATCAGCAGTTTACATAGAACACAGCATATACTTCTTATGGCATAGGTCCAGTGGGGCTAAAATAGTATATGAATGCTTAGCTGTTACTGATTTAGGATTTGTTGTTCTTTCAGATTACTTTCTCACTTGAGTTGCAGAGGAAGCCCGTGGACATGCAGTTTCAGTGCTATCTTAATTACACGGTCATATATAACTTTTCTGGTATAGTAACTTTCCTTTCAGATTCAGATATGTGCAAGATGCATAAGAGAGAGATACTGTGTAAGAGCACTCTACAGAAATGATCTTAAAAAAAAAAAATAAAATTGAAGTTTAGCTTTTCAGATCTCACTCTTCCAACCCTGTGGTTCCCTGCCCTTCCTTTCTCCCTGCCTCCCAGTCCCCCTGCCCCTACCTCAAATCTTCAGTTGTCATAGTTTTATTTTCAGCTGTTATTTGGTTATCTGTATGTTAGGAAGATGAAGGTCTTTGTTCTTGCAGTGTGTAGTTGTATTGGACTCCTCTGTTATGCACAGAGCAGTGCATGGTGCTATGTGGGAGGAGAGAGATGTGTAACTTCACTCAGTCTAACATACTGAAGGCTAGGAAACTCAGTTTTAACTGTACTGTATATTTTAATGGATTGCGTTTCATTTTTTGCTGTTGAGAGATGAGCATCATTCTCTAAGCAAACTTAGTTTTGTTGTTCTCTACTAACGCATGGTGAGTAAGGTAGTTTTCTGTGCATTCTCTCCTATTTTAAAACACAGATATTTTCACACTACTATCAAATGGCCTATTGGCTTTACTTCTTTTATCTGTGTGCTTTGCAAGCCCAAAATAAAAATATTGGATGTGGGAGGAGGAAGCAGCACAGGATGTTGAATTAGGTAGGTAGATATTGGATTGCACACAGTTGCGAAAGTTCTCAGAGGTGTGTATCCTCCCTGAGGGCTCATTGTATGCCAAATTTGTGTCCTGGTTTTGCTCATGATGTTTATATTTGTGCCAGTAGAATTCCCTGCAAATGTATCTCCTCTCTCCATTCACAAGGTTCTTTTTGTTACTTCTATAGCACTACCCTAATTCCTGGAACTGGAATAATACAGGGAAGGAAGGCAGGCAGGAATGGGCAAGAAAGAGGCTAGCTTGTAAGGGATAGTATGTGTGCATGCATGCATGCACATGTGTGAATTTGTTTCTTGTGGACATTAGAAACATAGAAATACAATGCAGTCATAAACTGTTATTCTGGTATGTAGTGCCTTCAAATCAGTTGCTCCAGATACTGCTTTTAAATAGTATTTCTGTTAAACATTGAAATTGGAGTGCTTTAAGTAAAAGGTGATCTTCAATTTCTATTTTCTATAATGTAAGAAGAACCTGGACATTGGCAATATAAAAATGTTATGTTAGTACTGCATTGTCAAGAGAAAATTCAGCATTAGTTCATAAGGTAATATTTTAGGCTATTGGTCATCCTCAATTATTTCTTTAATATAAGCATCAGTGTTTATGTAAGAAGTCTAGTTTAATTGTGGTACTGAAAGAATCTTTTTTTCCTCCCTCACAAAAAGTGACATTTTTTATTATTAATGTGATAATCTGGCTGTTATGCCAATTTCTTGAATGTTTTTTTCATTTTCATTCCAAGTAACTATTATGTTTTGTCAATTTTTTTAAAACTTTTTCTATTTTAAAATCAGGAAAGAAGTATATATCATAGTTGATCTATTTTATTCTTAAGTATTATATTTTTAACTAAAGCTACAGGGCCTCATTTAGATTCCAAGGGGTCTTTTCACACAGGCAGAAAAATGAGTTGCTTAATAAGCATGGGGAATTATGCATATCCAATATTAAAACCAGATTTATAGTGTTTATATAGACTAGACATATAATTAATCCAACACAGTTAGAGTAAGTGTCTTTTTTAATCTTTTGTGTGAATAACTCTTTACTCTTATAAAAATGTTTTTAAGAAATGAGATTTAAAAGGTCATAACACGTTCAAAACAATGTTTTACAGTCAGTTACAAATCACTTATTTATTCAAGATAAAAATCTGCAGGTCTGCTAGACTTGTTGTGTGATAAGTAGAAGAGTACTTAAGTGGCTGATGTTGGATGCAAGGTGTATAAACAGAATTGTTTTTTTCACAGCAGTTCGGAACTTCCTAGAACACTAGGTCACACAATGTTGGAAGGCCTTGTGTACACAGGTAGTATGCATTGCAGCTGAACAATTTCTAGTGATTCTTGAAGAGATCGCATAGTTTCTTTTTAATGGAAGAAATTTTAGATTGAATAGTTAGAAGAATAAATTGAATATGAGAAGAATGATTAGAAAATGAGCATTTGGTTTAGATTGCATGCTTATGACAATCCTGGATTTGAGCAGTTTTCAAGATACTCTTGGATCTTTCTTCCATCTATTTTTTTCTGGCCTGAAATCACACACTGCTTTAATGAACGCCCACCGCTCCCGCTAAGCAGAAATGGTCACTTAAGCCAAATTGTATTGAGAATTATCAATGTCCGTCTGCAAGGCTAGGAGTGTGAAAGTAATTTCTCAGTTTCGCATTTGGGTTCCCTGAGATGAAAGGCCAATGTGCTAATCCAGGAATTTTACATAAATGCACTTTAAGTGATATGGTAATAGTGCCATTAAATGGAAATATCTGGAGACAGACAAAGCATTCATGTATGCAGCATGTCCTCATAAGGACAGTTTGAAAAAATAGTCATTCAGAGATGCATAAACACCACCCATACCCTCTTTCTCTTTTGTACAATGTAATGAAAGAGTAACATCCTACAAAGATGTGAAAACACATGAGAAAAGAGATGGGTTTGACTGTGCTTTAAAGACTTTGGGAACAGTCGTCAGAAACAGTGATGGTTGAGGTGAAGCATTTTGAATCGCTGTTATATCTTATTTTTAATGGAATGTTTTTCTTCATGACTTGCTGGGAGGTGTGAGAGAAAATATTGGGAATAACCACTAGGTAAAGTAATACAATGGGCCTGACTGGAAATTCAGTATAGATTTAATGATCTTATTTAAATTACTGGGTTATAGCATCTGGATGTACTGATACTGGATGTGCAGAGTTTGATACAAATAGTAAAAGTTTTAAGCCTGAAGAAAGGTTGAGGAGCAGAAATACATATATGTATGTATATATATAGGAATGGGCAGAGACACAAACTCCATGCAGGAGATGGATAGTTAGTTTTTGAAAGAAGTTTGCTTAAAATTGCCAGAATGGGAAGCTAGTATGTAGTCTCAAGGAAAGGTCTTGCCATCTTTGTGGCAAGTAACATGTACTAAGATAGCTGCGCTTATTTCCTCTTGATAATACATAAAAACTGCGTGGAACTATTTCTACAGGTGCTTACCTCTTGCCTCAGATGTTTGTCTTAGGGAACATACAAATTTCATGTAAGCTATGAAAGGATCATCTGCCTCAGATTCAGTAATCTGTAATACTGTAGTTGCAGATATTAAGTTACCTGTTCATGACAGAGTCTGATGTGATTTTGGAAGTTGTTTGTGGATGATAAGGAAGGAGGAGGGAGGCACAGTGGCATTTCCTCTTTGTGGAAGAGGTCTGGTTATGCCTCGTTAAGCCCCGGAACTGTTAAGGAGAGAGCTACTGACAGGGCCTCCTTAGGGGAAGTGTCGCAGCACTTTTTCTCACGAAGGTTTTGGCCAAGCAAATCTAGATCTGATACTATACTTTAGGAAGGTTCTGGGACCAATTTCTGCTTTGAGAATGCATTCTTTATTCTCAAACAGTCACGCACCACTTGACCAGTCATACTTATTGGTTTCATGTTCTTAGAAGCAGTAAATTTTTTGTTCTGTATCAAAATGATCCCACAACATATAAATGAAACCAAAATGGGACTAACTTTACTGAGGGGGGTGGAGTGGGAAGGTGTGGGAGGGGATAGGGGGACCTACCCTGTGATATTCCAGTCCCTATGAGCAATCAAATTTTTTATAATATTTTTTATACAAAACCATCAATGATCTTGGAATTTAAAATGCATATCACTATGTTGCATATTGCCAAGAAAGTTAGGGGTGTGTGTGTATGTATAAGAGAGTGAATAATGAGTGTGCAGAGCTTTTAGAAAGTCTTTTAAAAACCTTAGTGGTTTAATACACTTGGTCATTACTTGTCCCTTGTATAGTATGACAAGGTTTAGAGGCACAATTAACGTTGCACTCTGTCTCCTCTCTGTCTTCAGTTCTTGAACAGACCTTTGATACATTTTTCAGTTTCTTCTTGCCTTCTTTGAACATCTAACATCCTTCATACAGTAACCAAGGAAATTGGCTGTGTTTAGTGCCCTACTCTGCTCATAATCCTTTTCTGTTGGCAGAAAATCCTTTGGAGGAAGAAAGAAAAAAACAACAAAAAAACCCAGCTTTTTCATCAACTGAAGAAAGTACTTGGCCATTTTCTAGCTCTAGAACTTTAGTCTCCTCTTGAATAAATTAGGCTTCAAGAAGTCAGAACTTGACCTTCAGACTGTATTACTCAGCCCTGAAGTGAATCAAGAGTCATTGCCAAATAGTTATTTCTACTGGTAGTAAATCCTTTATTTATTATACTGCATTGTTTGTGAAGGGAGAAACTTAACATACAGCACACTAGGTACTAGTGACAGTCCTATGCTAAAAATCAAATTTTCCATACTGATGTTACATGTCTTTTGTGTGTGCCTTTCAGCATGCTATGATACATAAGTAAATACCTGAAAAAACAGAAGATTTTATTTACTTTTTGATAAAATAGCGAAATACTAATACGTACAAAGAAAATGTGTCACCTTGCACCAAGGAATTACTCAGATCCAAGCTCTCTTGATTCCTTATTTCCATGCTATTGCTATGGGTACTGCCATGTTCTGCACAGCCCAACTCCTTGTTTTTCTGCTTTTGAGTCAGGAACAGAGGCAGGACCCACCCCAACAAAATGCCAGCTGCCTTAAAGACTTAAAAAAAAAAAAAAAAAAAAAAAAAAAAGAACTTATGACTGTATGATCAAAACTTTTGAATCAACATAAATTTATTCTAACACTGAAGATTTTACCTTGCTTCCAGTCCATCTTAGTCTCTTACAATTGGCATTGTCTTCCTGAACCTTCTTTTTCAAAGTTGCATGTATTCAGTTGCTTTCAATCCTTTATTTATGATTACATATTTCAGAGCAACTTGTTTTCCATAGCTTAAAGTAGTTACATGAGAAGAGATTTATTCTGGTACAGTGTATAATGGGTGCCTAGGGAACAGTAAAAAACAAGATAAGTCAAACTTTTTAAGAATACATACCCAGCTTTTTGAGCCAGAGTTGCAAAGTCTGTTTGTGTGTTTGCTTAAGAAGTGGAAGTTTTACTGGATGTGAGGCTCTGAACCCATACAGACTCAAAGAGATGAGAAGTCTTTTACTCCTCATTTGTATTCTATCCAGTAACATATTTCATCTCCTCTCTCGGGCACATCATAAGCTTTGGGAGGTCTTGGACTACTTACTTATAGCTCTACCAGTACACATGCTGGGACTTAAAAAAAAAAAAAAAAAAAAGTTAACCTGGGGAGTCATCTTTTGTTTAATATGCATTGCACTTCCCTGTGGTTAAAACTTTGTACTGCTTGTTTCTTTGCAGATACCTTTTCCATTTGGCACCACTAAAAAATCTTAGGAGGGACTGGAGGAAGTGTTCAGCTGACATCTGTAGTGCTTTTCCTTTATTTCGTACTGGAATCCTCTTTCTCTTTTGCTCAGCATACTGTGCTTTCTTTGCAGTCTTTTTCATTACTCTTGTTGAATGTTGTATCATTTCTACCTCCAACCTCTGCCCTAAAATAACATCATGCTTTCTTCTTGGACTGCTTAGGCTTATTTTCTAAACCAGTTAATTCCCTTCTCCAAGATTTTAGCAATTAAATGGTATCTAGACTGAATAGCAGTTGGAGCCCTCTGCTTGTCTTGTATTAGCATAACAGCCAGACATAAGTAGCTCATCAAATTATCCACCAGCTGCATATGCAAGCTCTGTGTTGTTGATTTTCCTTCAGTTGTATTGATTTTAACTATCGTTGGATTGGTGTCTGTCACCACACTTCTGAGTATCCTGTTTGATAAGACTGCTATATGTATTTTGTGTTATGAGCATTCTATGGTGATCTGAACGTGGACTGTGTATGGTAAAAAGAAGAAACAGACAGACAGCCCAGAAGACCTCTGGAAGTAGGTTATCACAGCATGTGAAGAGATGAAAAATGTACTGGTGACTTCCCAGTTCTCTTGTGTGATTGAAGACTGTTCAGTCTACATACCTCATTTTCCTTTTAGAACACATGGTTACAGGTAAATATTGTCAAAATATATTGGATTACCGAAATGATTAGTTTCTATTACAACATCATCCTTTTAAAATATTCTTTTTGTTCCACTTGTTTTCATGACTGTTTTGCATTAGATGACTATCAAGTTTTGGCCTTTAACACAGGAACTAAATTCCATGCCCAGGTGCTCCCTGTAGTGGCTTGGATTTGTCAGCAAAATTTGCCGACAAATCTGTATTAATGTGACAGTGTCTAGTTGAAAGTTTTGCATGGCTTGAGTAGGCTTGCTAGCTTTATTACAGGATTTACACTTTATTTGGATTTTATGCCTTGGCTTCAAGGAGCAATACTATGTGAATGAAATGAAAGATGTTTGAAAGTGCTGAAGGATAAAACATCCTGTCAGGATAACTATTCTACAGCAGTCACACCTTGCTGTTATATACCAACAGTGACTAGAAACAGATGCCCAGAGACAGTACTGGGCTGCGAGATTGCTGTAGTCTGACCCAGCAGAGCAGTTTTCATCACTGAAATTTACCAATTCAATTACCAAATGGCAAAGTACTTGGAACAGGTTGCTCAAGGATGCTGTGGAGTTATCGTCGCTGGGGGTGTTTAAGGAAAGGTTAGAGGTGGTACTTAGGGACATGGTTTAGTGAATGATATTGGTGGTAGAGTGGATGGTTGGACCAGATGATCTCGGAGGTCTTTTCCAAACTTAATGATACTGTGATTCTGTGGTTTTAAACCAACTATTTAGTATGATGGATTAACCTACATAGCCTTTGTCATATTTGCTCTGAACATTGCTTGTACCACTCTAGAAATTCTGTGAAAATTTCCAAACTGAATTTTCTTAAGCTGAAAACCTAAAACTCAGTCTTACTGAGTCTACAGACTTTTTTCCTCTAGTGACCTTCAAGAGAATACTTAAGTAATAAAGGCAATGACAAAGGTATTCTTAGACTTGAAGCTGTGTTGTAGTTCAAGCCAGAACTTTTATATAAAACAAATTGTTTAGAGTCTTAGTCTTCCTCTGTTTCAGCAAGAGATATGCTCTGCTGAGAAACCAGCAACATAGCGTGAAAACCCTGGTAGAAACAATAGGTACTTCTTTTTATAGCTGGTATCTCTTCAGAAACATAGAGTGCAGCCAGAATGTGGCAGTAACAGATTTGCTTTCTCTTGTGCTGGAACACAGCATTCTATTTATCTCTGACAAGCGAAGGATATGTTGGACAAACTGAACTATTAAATACAGAAAGCCTCATTTAAATAATGTTAACGCTTTGACACAAATAGGGACAAGCTAGTCAAACATAAGACTGATAACATTCTGCCCTTAACTTTGTTGTACACAGAAAACAAAAAACACAGGTGTATTTTAGTGGCTTTATATAAAAAAATTCATTTCTCCCCTGATCTTTGTATATGACTTCTTTGGAAGGTGCAGTAGTATGTCAATAATTTCTACCATATTTCTAGTTTGGAGGGATAAAGAACACTGGTGCTTTGAGAACCATTTTTATTTTCTGTTCATTTTCCATTTCACAAACATTTTTTTAAAATGAAATATGGAAGTTCCTCCTTCAAGTCAGATTCTTTGAATCTTCTAGTATAATATTTCAATCCCCTCCCTCTTTTTAAGTCTTGTTAATCTAACTGTATATTTGTCCATATGGTAAGTGTATTCTGAGTGGTGTTATGGTGTGCAGTAAAATATAATGTTGTGTATTATTATTAAATATATAAAGCTATGTAAAGTTGAGACAGCAATTGATGTGGAAGTAAAGGACTTAAGATGCTAAGTAGCATAAGTTTGCTAATAGGACTAGTAAGCTGTTCATTTCCACCTATCTAACCTGTTACATTAGCACTAAATTAACTTTTAATTAAAAAAAGTTTGCTTGAAAGTATGCTGTTATTAGCCCTAATGCAATAATCAAGTCCAGTCTGAATATTGTCTTCGAATCAACCCGTAGATTTTAAACGTTTGTCACAAAGGACAAAATACAGGGGAAAAATATGGAACCCTTAGCCACTAGCAAGATGACTTTTGTACCTTGCTAGTTATTTTAGCAATTATCTATGCATTTTGTGTGAAATATTAAGGGAGCTCTCAGTGAAGATAGTGGGTCATAGAGCATGTACATTTAGCCTAAGTAACTTAAGCTTTGTACTGTGAACTGTATTGGCTGGACATGCTGAACAAGAGCATGGAGATTTTGACACTAAGACGTAGTGGTGCATAGGTAGAGGAGAGAATAGCCTGCATATGAATGTACTTGTTCTACAGTTGGATTATGTTATGTTCTCCAATGAATTTTAAAATTACTTTTCCTTGGTTAGAGAATTCTACTAAAGCTTTACTGGATTATTTTTCTTTTTTACTTATTTTTAGTGTATAGGAAGATACAGAACTGTAATTGAGATCTACATATCTATGTACTGGGTTTAAATTAACCAGGGGTCCATATGTACCATGCACTGAGATTGAGAAGTGATCTATGTTTGACTAGTTGGCTGTAAGTAAGAGGTACATGGAAGACGGAAATTGGGAAACTTCTACCTTTCTCAGGGCCAAGGTGATTTTTAGATAACTCTTTGTCAGATGTTAATATACACATTTAGCATTGCTCAGTCATATAATGAAAAATAACGAAGACTCATTTTTATCATGGCTTGTAAGACATGGGTTCTCCACTCTGATTCAGAGGTTAGCATGAGTGAGAGTCTGAATTTACTTGACTGTAACCAGCCATTCTAAAAATGAACGATTCATTTTAAATTTACCTTTATCCTGCAGTCTTTAACTCCATGAGTTCAATCTTCATGAAAGGTATTCTTTTCAAGGACTTTGGAAAAGTTATTGATGCCAATCAATGTGAATTGCATTAAATCACCGAGATTTTTCACAAGTATGGTGATTACTGTAAACCATTCTACTAAATGCTTTGAACAAGATGAAGAAAATTTTAAGAGTGGATTTTTTCTAGGAAGAGACAAAGTAGGTATGGTTAGTAGATCCTTACCTATCTGCCTGACAACAGTGTGTCACAAATTCACAATGCAACACCCCAAAATTAATCTGCTGCAATGTTCCTTGTGTAGCAGATGGTCTTTTCCTCTTTCCCAGGACTCAACAGAAGTTTATATGCCATCTTCATCAGATGAAGGAAGAGATGGAGTGTCAGCCTCCATTTATGTTAGGATAGACTGAGGTTTGCCATTTAAGTTTCTTTACATTTTAGAGCGTATAACCTTATTTTAACTGTTTGTTGTTTGCTTTTTCATTTCCAGTTTACCTTCTTTTTAAAGTATGAGTTTGATTTCACATGTAAAGAGTAGATCTGGGAATATAATCCTCCAAAGTCATTGTGAATAATTAATGCAAATAAATCATTTAGCTACTCTGCAGTGTGTTTATCTTGTATAAGTGATCCTTTGGCTGCTGAATCATCTAGCAAACCTGCTAATTCTCTTTGATTTCTGCTATTCCATGGAATTCTATTTGATTTTTTTTGTCAATGATGTTTAAATTCCCTCACAGTTTCCTAGTTATTCATTCACATATTGCCAGTTGTACTTGAAATGCCTCTTTAGCTGCTCTTGTTTGGAATCTCCATCATCTGAAAAAAAAAAATCACAAAACAACCCCCCCAAAAAAACCCCCACAACTAAGAGAGGCAGAATATTTTGAGACTTTGTATTTAAATAAATTGCCCTGTACTCCCCCTCCACTTTATTTATAAATTTGTGCATTTTTTTAAGGGCTTTATTGTGGTTTTTACTTCACTTTGCATTTTTTACTCTTGCTTTGCTTCTTTGTGGTGAAGGTTGGTGATGGTGACGAATCTTTCACTTGCAGTGTTTAATCTGTATGTTATTTACTATTGCAATTCCTACTTACAGTGTACTGAACTTCACAGTGTAATTGTTGGTATTTAGTGGTCTAATTATAGTAACTTTTTGAGCAAAGTTTCATATAACTATAGCTAATAGTTAAGAATAATCTCACTTTTTTTCTCTAAAAATAGTTGTAGTATGAGTTAATTGTCTGAAGCGTGGAAGTTGCTTTCTCTAGACCTTGCCTTTTGTTCAGTTTTATAAGAAATTCTGAAATATTTTATAACTTTTTTTTGCTTCTGTTGACCAATATTGTAAAAGTGTATGTATAAACTTCAGGATTAAATAATGATATTTATATTTTAACTTTCTTGCTGTCTTTCAAACCTTGTTTCTCTTCAGTTTTACTGACGTTGTCTTTGAGATGATTGCTTGTCAGCATTGTCCTCATTCTGCCATTTTTTTTAACATCATAATGTGATTGTCATAACCTTAGTTTGAAAGAACTTTGCTGGTATATTTTTGCACATAGCTTATTATAATTTGTAGATCTGCATAATTTAACCTCCTTTTTATAATACAACATATTTACACATCTAAAGCAGTAGTCATATGAGGAAGTCTAAGTGCTTTACAAATCTTAATGTGTTCAATCTGTTACCCTGCTGTACAGAAACAGATTTCATTTCCCTTGCCCCTTTTTACAAAAAGGAAACTGAGGGACTAATATTGATTTGCCCAAATTCAGATGAAAAATGCCTATTTTGAAACTCAGAATAGGACCTTTTTTGTGTACAGTAAATCTCAAATAATTTTGTTACTTCTCCATATTGCTGTTCAGATTTTTGTGTGCATGTGTGATTTTTCCATTCATAGAATGGTCAGTCTCATGCTGGATTGGGGAGGACAATGCTAAGGGTCAAGCAAAGGGGGGTGATTGTATGGGCTCAATGGTATAGATTGCCAGATTGCCATACTAATTTGTCAGAGGGCTTTCATAGAAAATGAACAAAAATTGTTTTAGTTGATAATGTGCCTATTACTCAAAAATGTTTAAATTCATGGTACCTTCTAACATAATATCCTAACAGAATGTTTGTTTGGTAAATCTTGGAAAAATTCAATGTGTTTTAGGTCATGGTAGGAAAAATAGGTAATTTTCTTAGACTTTGTACTTCCTTTCTTTGAACCATGGTTTCATTGCAAGACAGAGACTTAATTAATTATTAGTACATTTAAATCTTTGATGCTTTTTGTGGGACCTTAACTCAATCTGTCCATAACAGATAAATGTGTACAAAGTTTACTTTTGGTCACTTGGGAGAGCAGTTATTCCTCCTTCAGGAAGCTACTTCCTTCTTTGGTATTTTCAGTCATTGTTGTCTGTGAGTGGAGTCTTAACTTATGTTCAGTTTTGTTAACTACAAGGTGCTCAACTTCCCCTTTAAAGGGATTGATGGTCCTACTGTAAAAGATGATGGTTTCATTTAATTTCATGTCACTTCTAGAGTGTCCAATCTACCTATCTTGGCTGTTTTTTTAATCAATTTTCTGTTGAGTACCTTGAGAAGAAAGCAAGGCATTTTAGAACATCAGAGCTAGAGAATAGAAAATGTTGCTGGCAGGCTGATCTTAAAATTTCCCTTCCAGAGGTTGATAAGAATAAAGGGAGTCCATGCATGACAGAGATTTGAAGTCTAATGTTCATGTCACTTAAGCTACTGGTTATATATGTTTCTGTATGGGAAGTGTTCCTTATGCCTCTTGAAGCTATACTCTGTTTCAGGTAAGAAGTCAGGATTCTCTGTAACCAGGTTTTCACATAAGTTTGTCCCAGATTTGCCTTCTTCCCCCATGTACATGCTTTCCGGTAATTGTCCCTAATCAATGGATGACAGTTCTTGCCTGCCCAATTGTACACATTGACAAATCTGCACAGAAATCATGCAATGACTTGTGAACCATCCTTCAGAAGAGAGGGGGCATCACAGGGACATCTACAGGACAAATTTTTGAAAGCTCATGATGCGGCAATGGAGTATAGTTGCTTTGCAATGAGCAGCTACCGTTAATCATTGTATCATTTAAAAAAAAAAATATTACAGATATAGACTTCTACAAACTGTAAGAATCCTTTCAGCCTTGAATTTTCCTTTTTGGAAGAATAGTGGAAGCTGGCCTTCTACCTGTAGTCTAGGGTATTTGAAGGGGAAGTCTTGCATTCACACAATTAACTTTACCAGCATGCTGTTTTTTTTAAATTAATTGACTTAACGTGTCCTTGAATATTTTTATGAATCCAAAGTTTTGCTTGCTCTTATAAAAAGGCTCTCTAAAAAGAAGTCAGACTAGAAGTTGTAAAATAGTTCCGAATGCTAGAAATTTCCAAGTTCAAATACACTTCAATTCCAAGTTCAATACACTTCAATTTCCAATGTCAAATACACTTCAAATTCCTCTATCATCTGCTAATACCAATAAGTTACAAGAATAAAAAGAAAACAACAACAACGACAAAGCTTTGTCTACCAGGGAGCAAGATTGGAAGTTTGGGAACAAACAAATAGGCTGTTAGTTAATACTAATGACAGAGGTTAGCATTTTATCAAGCAGATCTCTAGGGATGTCTGGCACCCTGGAGTATAAGACTCTTTAAGGGCTGATGTTGCATACAATAACTCTGCATGGTTTTGTACTTACATTATGTTTAACATAAATGTGACTGAAATTGTAATGTTCTATTCATGGAGAAAAAAAGAGGAATGGATGAGCTAAAATTAGATACCTGTATCTTTATAAATAGAAGTGGCCTGATATATATTTAAAGGTGCTGGTCATCCATTGATTTCATGGCCATACAGTTGCAATGAAAATCTTGTAACTCAGGTTATTTGATGTAGGCACCTAAATATGGACTCCATGTTCTCCACGCTTCTTTTTCTGTTGGATCTACCTGGATTTTTTTCACAAGTCAGGACTTAGTTTGAAATATAAAACTGCTCAGTGCAGGGTATGGTCTTTCCATATGTTTGTGTCATTTCTGCAGATTGGAACTTCCAGAACAGATGGCTTGAAAATTCTGAAGAATCAGAGACTTGGACACCCTCTCTTAAAAATCTGTGGAACACATTATTTAATTATTGTAGTGGAGATGATGGTTGAGAGTGGAAGGAGACTTGAGAAAGTTGAGTCCAGCTTTCTCTTGCTCCTCCCACACTGATTACCTTATATGCTCTTTTACTTATACCCCTTTTCTTTAAGCAGTTTCTGATTTTTTTTCTCCTTCTAATTATTTCCTGCTTTGATAGTGTCTCCTTTCTCTCTTCTATGTTAAATCCTGTTACATTTTTCAACACTGATTTTACATTCTGAGTTAAGATGATGAGTGAAATAGAAACAAAAATGTATTTTATTTTGAAACAACATTTCTTAGCAATAGAATTTTTGGAGGAGTAAAGGTGAATTGCATGTGCTTTTGGGTTCTTGGTTGATTTTTTAATATATTGAAAAATGGAAAGAGGATGGGTAGGAAAGCTGTACCTCCTTGCCAGGTCCCATAGGCAATGAAAATGATTGATGCTTGTCCTGCTCAATCTTGTGCTTTCCTCTTTTAAGAAGATCTTGGAGTTGCTGATTTCTTACTTCTGGTGGCTTAAATGGAAGCTATTGAGATGTTTCTTCTGGCCTTGGGAATAGCTAAAATCTGTGTATTTATGAGTTAGACAGGAAAGAAGATTTGAGCACAATGGAGGCAACTTTTTTTTTTTCTCTCCTAACAGTCTTCTAATAAATATAGTCAAGGCAAAATACATGGCTGGCTATAGGACAAAGCTTGAGACTATATGGTAATGAAAATGAATGATAGCTTGTTCTCAACTATCATATCTTTTCTTATGTGATACTTTTGAGAAAAAAATTAGGGAAAAAATGAGAGATAGGATGACTGATCAGACTAATGCACAGTGATAACTGCTAATAAAAGTAAAGAAGTGGTCACTCAAGCATTCTCATCCCTATAAGAGGTCAACAAAATTGCATCTTTAGCATAATCCTGCCACCCTTTAACTCTTAGAGCATCCTCTACTTCTGGCAAGAGAAGTATCTATTGCATCGTATTTGCAATGAAACAATGGAAAGCTGACTTGATTTTTTTTTTTTTTTGTTTCACTCCCCATGGAAAAAAATATGTTCCCAGCAAATCCTACGCTAGACGTTGCTTCAAACATACAGCAGAAAGTGCGGACAGAGCAACTTTTTCTAATTAAAATCCCCTCAAAGGTCACTCTAACTGATGAGATTTACACCATCACATTCAATTCATTAAACTAAAACTGTAACAAAAGTTCAGAAGGGTCTATTAGGTGACTGCCTGTCTGCTGTCTCCTGCTGTATTTGAATCTCTTGCAAGGAAGAGAAAAAGGGCACAGCATTTGTATTTTATAAAGTAGCATGTAATAGCTATGAGCTGGGGTGATCAGTTGTCGTAGACTTGCACAGGATTTATTTCCCTATACTGAGAAAGTCAGGTGAGAGAACTCTCAGAGTACAGACACTTTTTTTTCTCCTGTTGCTGTTGTGTTGTATTGTTTTGTTTTAGTTGTGCTGCTGTAGTCCAAGGCCACCTTCAAGGCTTCCGTCTCCCCAAGTTGAATGGCCGCAGGCAGCTCATTATCATGGCTTGTGTTGCTGTCTTCAGCATTTTAAAATGTCTTTTCCTATTTCTTCAGCAATAAGAGTCTAGTCATCTGCACCCCGTGTCTTAACCCTTTTTAAAAGAGTTTCTCTAAAAATCATCCATCAAGAGCCTCAACATGGGCTGTACGTGATCTTGCTGTAAAACAAGCAGAACACCTCACTTGATGAGCAGCTGAAGAAAACTGTAGCTGCTAGTGCTAGTTTGTGCTCACAGTGTCCCTAGCTGATGTGGATCCTCATCCTGGCTTTATTGGAAGCATGTGGAGAAATGCTAGGAAAGTCACTTTAATCTTCTCTGTATCTTTCACCCTTCCATAATGTCACTTTTCTTTCTGGCACTTAAGACTGTAAAATTTTTTAGATCAGCCTGATACAGACATATCAAAGAGGCTAATGAAGCTGTCTGCCCTTTAGTACTGCCCAGAGTAGGACATGTTTTAAGGTCATGGGATGCTGTTTTGTCTACTCAACTGTACAGCCTACCACCCCATTCACAGTGCACCCTGCCAGACAGCTCTTATTTTTGTCTTTGAATTTTTTTAAACACTTCATGGATTGAAATACTTCATGCCAGTTTATCCTGAACTGCAAACCATCATTTGTGTGGACTGGAGTAAGGGTTTAGGTTGTGTATGGAACAAGACCAAGCTGCCAGCAGACTCTGTTGTTACCAGTCTAACTTGTTTAACACTGGGAATGCTGCTAAAGCATATAAATCTTGTAAAACCAACAAGAGCTATCTGCCACAGTTGTTTTGCCAGTATTGATCCTTAATTTAATATTGATGTAGTCTTTTTGCCTTTTCTATTGAAGGTAAGTACTTGGCTATAGCTAGGCCTGTGGAGACTATGGATTAACTTTCTCTGAGGCCTGCCTGTTTTCTCTAGAAGACTCTGCTTTGAGGATGTTGATTCATGAGCAGAGATATTTTCACAACTTCAGAAGTGGGATTTAATGTTTGCTTTATCCTGTAGATTAGTGTTGTTGCAAGGGTGGTTGAACCTCATGTGGAACTCCTGAGCTGAAATATTAAAGCAAATCATCATGGACTTCATGATGATTTGATATGCTGGGCCAAAGTTTGAAACAGAACTGTTGTGGTTCCATAAAGAAAAGCAAATTTATTTATTTATTTATTTTTTGAGAGGAGTATGGCCACCAGCGTGTTCTAATATGTAAGTGGTTTTCAAATGGAGTCTGCTTTTCTTGTTCAGATGTTAGGATAGCATGGGTGAGACGGCCTGATTTTTTTTAATTATTTTTAAATTTATTTTTGGATTTCTGCCATTAGTTGGAGGGAAGCAGGTGTCAGGATGTACAGTTGGAACTCGCAGCTGACTTGCCTACCAACTTTGGCACAAAACAGAGAAGGAGCTGCTGTAACAAGTTGAGACAACAATCTGTGGCTGATTGTTCCTTAGATGCTTGAAACGAGCATTAGTTTACTAAGGTAGTATTAGAGGCCTGACTTAAAATTATCATAGAATCATTAAGGTTGGAAAAGACCTTCAAGGTCATCTGGTCCAACCATCACCCTACTACCAATGTCACCCACTAAACCATGTCCCTCAGCACCAGATCCAACCTTTCCTTAAACACCCCCAGGGACGGTGACTCTATCACTTCCCTGGACAACCTGTTCCAATGCTTGACTACTCTTTCTGAGAAGAAATGTCTCCTGATTTCTGACCTAAACCTCCCTTGGCACAACTTGAGGCCATTCCCTCTAGTCCTCTCACTAGTTATCTGTGAGAAGAAGCCTACCCCCAGCTCCCCACAGCTTCCTTTCAGGTAGTTGTAGAGAGCAATAACGTCTCCCCTGAGCCTCCTCTTCTCCAGACTAAACAATCCCAGTTCCCTCAGCCGCTCCTCACAGGACTTGTGTTCCCAGCCCTTCACCAGCTTCGTAGCCCTTCTCTGGACATGTTCCAGGGCCTTGGTGACCTTCTTGTAGTGAGGGGCCTAAAACTAAACACAGTACTTGAGGTGTGGCCTCACTAGAGCAGAATACACGCGCATGTTCATCTTTAAAGAACTTGTGTCTTGATGTTTAATCAAGGGTTTACAATGGTAACTAATGGTAATGGTATGTTTAATGTTGTATCAAATCTTCTATTCTTAATTCACATATTTACCTGAATGTTTGTATTTATAATAAAATCTCATACATCTGTATTGTTTTAGGGACTATGTCACTATTCCAAAATACATGACAACAAATAAGAGTTGATCCTGATGTCAGGAGCCTCAATATTTTTCATTTTTTGAGTTTTGTCTATTTTAAAAATACTTTATTTTTTAAAAAATACTCTTTAAAAAGAAATAAAAGGAAAAAATGTAACAATACTGAGTTTCTGGACTGTGGTGAAGAATTTAAAATCATTTTGTTTTTTAAAAAGCAAAACAACAACAAAAAAAAAACACCACACTCTTTTTGGTGACTTAAATGGGATTAGTCCCTGTGCAAAGCTTGTGACAATAGGGCACTAGTGAATTGTGTCTATTCCTTTGAACTTGCCAATTAGTCTGATTCACTCTTCTGCAGAGAAACAAAACAAATATTTAAATTGACATGTCTTCTTTCCGGCAGTCTGTATGCAATAAGACTTGTTCTTTTGGTTTGAAACTAAGCATAAGCAGGTGTAGCCCACGATGCACCTCTTCAAGAACTTAGTGGGCACCCAATTCTTCAGGACTCTAAAATGTGTACCAATATTGAAAAATTTTAAATTTCATTAAGAAGTCATAGTCAAAATGACAGACATGTCATGAAAGTTTGTATTGCCTCCTTCCCTTGACCCCACCAAACACCCTTAAGAGAATAAAGTAATTTAGAAAAACTACTGAGATAAAACGATAAAAATTGTCTATTTCTGGTTTTTGCATATATGTTTTTTAGGACATTTTATTTGTTTTCCTGGTCTTCATATGATGGTAACTCTTTCCTGTATTGATGGTTTTGTTTCTGTATGTGTGTATATATGTGTTTTTTAAAATAAATAAATAAATAAAACTCATAGCTCCAGTTCTTGCCAGTGAAAACTTGAAGTAGCTCTGTAGCATCCCTTATTTCTATTATCTACACAATTGTGAGCATCTTGAATCCAAATGCTGTTCTTTGAACTAACTCTGGCTTTATTCTTTCTACAGCTCTGCATTCACAGAATCTTTAAGTTTCACCATTTATCCTCTGTGATTTCTTCTTTAGCTTATATAAGAATGTGCAGTTAATTTACCTATCCATTACAACATTTTTTTAAAGCAGACAGACCAGTCTATATCGTGTCTTGTGATAAGGGATGTCCAGTCATCAAATTTAGTAGTGAATATACTTTGTTCAACTGTTTTGTTCTCAATAACAATTACACACTCAATTGCACTAGAATCAGCTGTCTTTAGTACTGCATCTTATGTTTATAGCTTCTGGTCTCAGTCATGAATGACACTGAGAAAAGAACATACTTGGATTAACTGAGTATTAAGTTCATGGGTATTTCAGTGCTTTTATTTATTGCAGGTAATTAAAGTTTATAGTGAAGATGATACTAGCAAAGCTTTGGAAGTCCCAACTGATATAACAGCCAGGGATGTATGTCAGCTGTTGATACTGAAGAACCACTATATTGATGACCACAACTGGACTCTGTTTGAGCACCTTACTCACACAGGTTTAGGTAAGACATTCTATACAATAGTATGGCAGTAAATAAGGTGTATTTTCATTTAAAGGTATAATACTAATACGCCTAGAAATAAAGTAATGGGAGAGTGTGTGTGAATTTGTTTGGAGGGGATTGTTTCTCTCTCCTTTTTTTTTATTTCTTTGATAGCATGCCGGTAAAGTAAATTTTGTCACAATACATTTGTCTTGTGCTGCTTCATCTGTACCTGGAAGAGTGATTTGGAAGACACTGACCATTAAGGTTCTCTCTGCAAATTCTTCCTTTCTCTTCCTTGCTTTTCTTTGGCAGTTCTTTCTCTTCCACTGGTATTTCCTGCTTATCTCTAGTAAGAATTGGGATATTTTCATTGCAAATAAAATCATTGTTATCCCCAACACATCTGAGTGAAATCTCTGACATCAAGGACAGAAAGTGGTTACATAGTGCTGTCCTTTCTGGGCAACAGAACTCAATCTTCAGAAACAACATCGGAGTAGGCTATCAGTATTTTCCTTCAATGCGGTCAGTTTGGCTAGATTTATTGTGATGTTGGGACAGGACTTCTTAAGTGAAACAAACCCACTCTTTTAAACTTTCAGTTATGAATCAAAGAACTTGCATTGAAGTACTTTTATGCTTAGTATTTTAAGTTGCTGGAAATAAAACTCTTTAAACTCCTTCCACACCATCAGCATTTCCGTAAGAAAATAAAAAACAAATGAACAAAAAGCAAGCAAATAAGACCTCTATGTGTATTATACAGTTATGCAGTTTAAAGAACTAATCTGTGGTTTCAGATTATGACTATAATTTTAATTTATGGTCTCTATATCTTGTTATAACATAGATGTGATTTTGCAGCACATTAAGAAAAGTTAAATACATGGAGAAAGGGGATGTTTGCAAAGGAACACAGGAAAGCCTGCACTCAACAAAAGATGAGTTCAGAAGCCTGGGTGAGGGTGTAGTATTAAATCGGTACTCTAATCAGACAATCATGCCTGCTTTTACAGCACTACTTTTCAGTATTTTGTTTATTTTTGATTGGGAATTACATCAAAAAAATCTAACAAGACTAATGACATAAAAATACATGTTTTGAATTTCGTATCACTCAAAATTTCCATATTATTCTTAAACTTTGCCACTGTGATGGAGTTACCAAAGCTAGTAGTTCTTCTGCAACCTTAAGGGAAGTTTCAGCTAGTGCAAGGTAATGTTGTTTGAGACAGAAGTTTAGGGCGGGCTTCCTGCATTTTAAAATATATAGAAAATTCCTTGGATGCCCTAATTTTCAGAAGAGATTGTACTGCTACCTGGTAACTGCAGTATTTACTGTTCAAAATAAAAATGCATAAATAAATGTTAAAAATATGTTTAAAAGCTATTAAAAAAATTCCCTCTCTGAGTATGTATCAGGGGATCTGAACTTGTACATTTATGTAAAATAAACTTGACTGTGAATCTCAACCTGTATTACGTTTAACAGCCATATTTTAAAGATGAACTACAAAAGCTGGAACTGTTTTTTTGCCCTTTTCTGCTCCTTTATCCTATGAAGACAACCACAAACGTTTCTCAATTTTTTTTCTTGCTTTGTAACATTTCAAAGGTATTTATAACCTTTTGCACTGAATGTATCAGTTGTAAGATGCTTCTAGCTCAGAGTAAGGTCAGAGTTAAATCTGGGTCGAGACTGTAAATGACTGACTGCTACAGAAGAGGAGGTATAAAAATGGCTTTAGACAAGACTACTGTATAAACAGTAGAAGTGTTTTCTGTAATTTATAATGTGGCTGGTGTTTAAGTAGTGTAATAAGTACTGAAGAATTCACTTTTGACAAACTATGCCAGAATCATAGTGGTGTTGTTTCTCCTGGTTTATTTGTCAAATAGCGTGTTTGCTTCTGTCTGAAGGTTTTAGTGGAAGATTTCTGTATCAAATCATCAGTGAAGTTGCTTTTCCTATGATTATGAAATTCTCAAAATGGCTGGTGTGCCGGTTGGAAGACCTGCGTTCACCGTGCAATCTTCTGAGTGGTCCGGCTGCTTTGGGCATAATTTTAGAAAAAAATGAATTGCTCATTTTCAAAAATTATTTCCTAGATCATGAGGATGGGAATTCAATGTTACTAGCCAAAGAAAGGAGCAACTTGAGATATCTTTGTTACTTTTTTGTAGTACTGAATAATTTTTTTTTTTATGATACTGTTTGATTGTTTTTTGTTTGAAAGGTTTGATAGTGAAAGGTTGATCTTGACTTCCATTTAGTATATTCTTAAGCACTGGATGAATAGCATGAACAAATATTTTTCAAATGCTGACTTAGTTTTGGACTGTTTGCTATTACTGTCATATGTTATATCCGTGGAAATTTGGACAGTCTTTTTCTGCTTCCAAGCTAAATGAATGGGTATCAAGAGGAGAAATACTGTGAGCGCGTGTGTGTCTGTGTAAATTCCAGTATGATGGTGATTAATAATTCATTCATCAATTAGCGAACATTTTCTTTAATATCTAACAGCTGTCTGAATACTACTGAATTAGATATGATTGCACAAATCTCAGTGAGCTGAGCACAGCGTTCTGCTTTTAATCAAGGCAGACATTAATTACATCACTGGCGCGTGCCCTCCTCGCTGTGCGAGGTGTGTCTGCCTGCCAAGGTTAAAGACAGAAGCAACAAAAGGCACCCCGCAGCCGCTGTCCGCGTATGCCTGGCTGGCCTTTCCACAGACCTGTACCTGCCTTCACCGCCCTGCCCGACGGGCGCTAGGCCTGTTCGCGTCCCGCTCCCGGGTCTGGGCCGGCGCTGCCCGGACCTGAGCGGCTGTGTGAGGGGCTACCCGCTGTCCCCCGGCCCCCGGCCGCTGTCCCCCGGCCCCCGGCCGCTGTCCCCCGGCCCCCGGCCGCTGTCCCCCGGCCCCCGGCCGCTGTCCCCCGGCCCCCGGCCGCTGTCCCCCGGCCCCCGGCCGCTGTCCCCCGGCCCCCGGCCGCTGCCGGGCCCCGCTGTGCCGCCGGGGGGCACCCGCGCTCCGCGCACCGCTGGCCTGCCCCGAATCTGGGCCTGGCTTGTGGCAGCGGCGGCGCTGGGAGAGGCAGCACGCCTCCTGCAGGTGTCCTTTAGTCCCGAGCTGCTGAATTCACAGAAATCCGCCGCTGTTCTCAGGTGCCCTGTGCCGCCTCAGCTCAATAGGCTTATTTTTCGAGGTTCCTCTTTGTGAGGCCTTGGGACAGGCACCTAGTTGTGTTTCAGCGTCCCATCCTGTGTTCGCTGCCTGCGTTCCTCTGGGCAGCCCGTCGGAAGGCTGCCTGGGGCTGCGGCCTGAGGAATCGCACAAAGCACTATCTGTGCAGCAGGGCTGGGCAAGAACCTTTCTGTTTTGTTCATTTTTTTTTTTCCTTTTTTTTATTCCCACCGGGTGGCTAGAGAGGAGGCTATTTAAAATGTGGCCTGTCATGCTCTCCAATATTAAATCTTTTTTCGTGTGCTTTATGTACTTCCCATAGTTAGGAAGACTTTGTTTTGGGCTGTAGCAGGTGGTCAGCATGTTAGAGAAAGTGGTAATAAAGAGAGGGTAGAGAGGCAGGAGGGAACTCTCGAGTCTAGCTGGAAGAGGAAAAAAATGATCTAACTAAACCAAAGCGCAGCTTTCTCATGGCAACACACAGTAATTTGATTCTAGGACTGTGTTCTGGGGTGTACTAACCGAGTGCTTCAGTTCCTTCAAGAAAATAAGTCGAATCAATTGTGAAAGATTCTCTAATATGACACCTTAAAAATAAAGAAGTATCAACATCCTTACCCATCCATTGGGGTGATGCAGAATGCCTTATTTTTGTACCAAGAAGTAACTCTTGAGGAAATGGTATTTTCCTAAATGTCACAATGCCAAGCTTGCAAGAGGTTTAAATGTCATCCCAGAGGAGAGGTTTCTCTGAAAGGAAGAAAAAAATGCTGTTTTTGAGTAAGAGCTTCAGTTCTTTAGTGTCTCTCCCCCTGCAACTGACAAATGTATATTTTGGAGTAGAGCAGTCTGTCCAAGCCTTTAAAATACCTGGTTTTATTTCAGTATTTTGGGGGTATTTTCAGTTTTCTGAATTACTCTGTTTTTTATTTGCATTATTTGATCTGTTTACAACATGTAAATTTCATGAAGCATCTTTACATTCTGTCTTTTGGGCTTAAAACTCAGTTAAATCCAATAGAAGTTTAACTTTCCAATACTTGATCTGTAGATCATATGAGCACTTTGTCTTCTGCTAGTCATGAGCTTGATATTTTCATATTGGGATGAAATTTAGCTGTATGAGTGTATTATTTCTAAACTTGCTAGCTGGAAACTTCCTGAAGAAGCTTGTAGATTTGCAGGCTACAGTAAGGCTGTTATCCACCAGACTTCTCAGTGTGGAAGTATGAAGCAGTGGCTGGTGAAAGAGGTGGCAAAAGAAGATTGATAACAGGATGTTGTTGTTTAAAGAGGCTTTTATTATCTCTAGCTTGGGAGATTCTTTATATTCTTTATATTCTTTTCATAAATCCCTTATGATAATGCAGTGAAGTCTGGGAAACATGATCAGAAAATTGTGTGAGTTACATGTTTTTTATATTATATTTTAATTGCATTTTCCATTTGACAACATGATAAAGATTGGATGTTAAAACTCCATAATTGGCAGGGAGACATATATTTAGATCTTAAACCGGCCCTATGAGTAGTCCTACTGCATTACTCAGAGTATGCATCTCTTAAACATGCACAACACATCTACAGGAAAATTCTTAAATTCTTTCCCAAAAATGCATTTAATATTGCTTGGCAATTGAAAAGTTCTTTCAAGAATCTATTCTACAGAAGCAATATAAAGTAGTACGAATACTGATTCTGACCTCCACTGCTGTATTTCCCATAACTGAGTTCTTCGTCTTGTCTTCCCTTCCCCTTTACCTATTGCAAAACCAATCTGCACATTAGGGCTCACTTTGTAGGCTTTGGGTTTGTTTTGTTTTTAGTTTTTCATGGCTTTTACTGTTTCTTTTGCATATGTTAGTGCTACAGCTGCTAACGTTCTCAGTATCTCTGGCTTGTGCAAAAGCGTTAAAACGCTGAAACGCCCTATGTTCATCTGCAGTTTTAGAAATGCTTCAAAAGACAGCAGGGTCCAGGGGAGAAGGCAGCTTTCCCATGTTGTGGACGGCTTACAATTTATGAATGCTTCATTAGAGAAGGGGGTGTCAGGAAGACATTCCAGACACCCCAGGCAAGGTGAGTAGAGATGAGTTGTTGAGGTGGTGTGCTTCCTGCTGCACCATGCATCACAAGGCAGGAACTGCCTGTGGCTTCTGTTGCATGGAGCATGTGGATTTGGTCATGTAACAGAGCTGCCCCCTGTTTAAAAAAGCAACCAACCAAAACAAAGTAAAAGAAAAACTACATGAACTACCTCAGACATTAAAGTTGAGCCCATTTCAACTGGGGTGGAACAGTAACTTGGTGTAACATGCACCTGATTAATGGGCTGTGCTCAGATTGCTTGTTTAATGTTTTATAACATACGTAATTTTAATTATCTGACCTCTACATCTTCGTGTTTGACAGTTTTTGTTCTTAGGTGCAGATTATGTGCTGTCTTTTGTTGTTGTTTTTACAGGAAGAGCTATAGAAGACCATGAATTAGTGACGGAAGTCCAGTCAAACTGGGGAATGCAAGAGGAAAACAAATTGTATTTTAGAAAATATTATGCCAAATATGAATTTTTCAAAAATCCTGTGGTAAGTCATAGCATTATATCTGTGAAGTGGTGCATTTGTTGGTGCTGCAAAATAGTCTTTTTTGTTACACTCAGGCAGAGTGTAAAGCTGTTAGTGTAATGCGAGTCAAAAGGAATAACTAGGAGGAAGTTTATGGGACCAAGAAATATATTGCAGCGCTTGTATATGGTGGCCAGTAACTTTGTTGTAATTGTAAAGTATCAGTATTCTTACTTTTTTTTGTGAGGATGAGGGAAGAAGAGAGAGACATGGATTTAATTTTCTTGAAATTTACATGTTGACCTATAACAAAATGAGAATTATTTGAAGTTAAGTTTCCATTAAGTGACAACAAAATATAAAATGAAGCAGTACAAGGAGAAGCATCTGTAGCAAAGATGATTTTATTGTTAAAGTGAAAATTGAATGTTATGGTCTAGCACTGACCAATGGCAGCTTCTCAGAGCTGCAGCTAAATGACAACTGACACAAAAAGCCATGAGCAGCCATAACCTATTAGGAGTAAGTGAAAGTGAAGTCAAAGTTAGCATATGTAAGGATTGGAAAGGGAGCAGAGACAACTTGTAAGTCAAGGATGCTGCCAAAGGTTAACACTACTGATTCAGAACTTGCCTGATGGCAAAGACCATAGAAGTAGTACTGGCTCAGCAGGAGAAAATTACCATCTGGTTACTCACATGCATGGTGTATTTGGATCACTCCTAATACTGTCTGTTACAAGGCCAGCTTGTTTCAGATGTCAAAGGGAGAAATAGAAATGAATGAGGACTTGAAAGGTGAAAAGTGGAAGGGAACTCAAATTATCTGCCTGTGAAAAGGATGAAAATGTAAATATTAAGACACCACAAGATGTAAGAGATTTGAGGGCATTTTCCTTTTCCAAATGTGTTTCTCTGGACAAACTGTAAATTCCTCTGTCATTAGAGATACTACTGCACTAGTGAAAAATTCTGAGCTTGAGAAGCTTTCAAAAAGTAAGTGTATGTGTATTGGTTATCTAGTGAGGGGAACCAGCTGTGGAGCATGGCAGGCATGCAGCTGTGAATAGCTCCAACAGCTGTGCCTAATCAAAGCCCATACCATTCCTGTTGAGTTATTCTTCTGGGTACTGTCGTAATGGTGTAGCAAGAATGCTTTATTAGAAATGTGTTAATATGAATTAACCCTACCAATTTATTTACATTTTATTAATTTTATTAACAATTTTATTAAAAATGAAGGTCAGTAGACATTGGGTGGTAAGGGAATATTAGCTTCAAAACTGTCCAAACCTTGAGGAAACTTAACTCTTGGTTGGTTCATATGGTCATGACTATATTGAACTCACCAGCTGCAGGTCTGTGTCATAAATCACCCCTGGAGCTTTTCTTGATGATAAAATTGACACTTTAAATGTGGACTTTTTAACCACCCCATATTGATGTTGTCACATTTTAGTGTTGATTCATATTTATATCATTCAGAATAGCCAATTCAGAAAAACAAACAAAAAACCTGAAAGTACGTGTTCTCTATTAATGGGAGTTATGAAATATTTTACTGAGTTTCCTTTGTAATGAAGACAATAGAAAACAATGTATTTTCCAGCATGTTGGTGTATATCCTCCCTACTTTGTAGCATATTGAAGCCCCAGGCAAGTCGTACTTGTCAACAGTGATAGACGTTACTACTAGAAAAATAACACTAAGGGCCAGGTATTGCAATATGACTAGCACTGCTGTATGAAATCCTCTTGCTTACAGATACTGTTGATGTTTTTCTAAGTTTTTCAGCAAGTAATATATAGGATGTTACAAATTTAGGAAGGATATTACATCTGTTTTCTACATCCTAAAGAGATGTTTAATAATTATTTTTACAGAACTTTGATAGAAATTATTGTCATTGCAGAGCTTTTTCCCAGATCATATGTTATCTTTTCCAAATGAGACCAATGCAGCTGTAAGCCACTCTGGGATATTACAGGTATGTAATCTTTGAAAGAAGATGAGCCAATAAAGTGTGGAATTCCCAATTGTCTGTATTTGTGTGAGCATAGTGCTTTGTCACTGTCGGATCTGTTGGTAGTTTTTGTGTAAAACAAAATATGTTTAATAACTTCTTTTTCTTATGAAATATAGAATATCCCTTCTAGTCAGTTATTACGTGACTACTGTTGAATGTGCCATTTGCCAAAGGGTGCAAAAATGGCCAAAAAGGCAGTAAAAATGTTTAATACCTGTATTTCAGGTGAAACTGTTTCCTTAAAAAAGTGTAGTGCTGAATTAATTAGCCCATACTTTGCAGCAGCACAACAGTAGAATACCGAGGAACTGGTAATGTGATAGAAATAGATATAAAAAGAGTTAAATTGTTGAACTTAATGAGTAGGAAATTTAGACTGACTAGTATGATTTGTTAGTGTGAAGGCTACTGTAGCCTTCCAAAAAAAAATGGTAGGTCACTCAGTGTTAGTCATCTTTTAAGTAGACACAAGATTTTAATTTACAGTGGGAATAATTTCACAGAATGACCGTATCAGGGATCATCATCTTACTTCTCAAAGAGGGGAAAAATGAGTAATAAAGGTGGAAACATACACATCACTCTTGTTTGCTTGTCACTAGGAAATTTAATTAATAGAAGAACTTTCACTGGTCTTAAGACAACAACCCTATGTGTGAGTTTTGGGTTTAAAGAATGATTGGAAAGGCAACATAATAACACAAGATATTTTAAGGTAGAACCAAAGGTAATATGGTAATTAAAAAATATTTTTTTCTGTATCCATATAATAAATTCTACCTTAACATTCACCAGAAAATGAAAAACAATAAAGAACTAAATTTCAAAGCATTCTTCCATATCAAGTAGTTATATCCTTATTGATATTGATAAGAGGGGATGCTAGTCAGGATCTTACAATTACCCTCAAATGTTGTTTAAAAAAAAAAAAAGGTTCCAAATTAAGTGTAGTTGACACACAACGGATACTATAAATCGTTTTTAGAAACCTAAATCATTTTTTCTAGCTTCAAAACATGCTGCACATCTATAGAAAATTGGTTCACTTTTGCTACCTACATGGAGTACAGGTTATGCAGCTTAATGCAAGCATTTAATTTAGTCATCAAATCTTGTCCCCTTTGTTGTTAAAACTTAATTTATTTTGCTTGCAAACAATCTCATAGTTTGAGTAAGTATTTTTTTAAATGAAACTGTTTGCCATATACCGTCGCATAGAATCTCCTTTTTTCCTGGGAATAGAATATGAGATACGGGGAACATGGGCAAAGCTTGTGGGTCAGATTAAGAATAATTCAAAATATATAATGTTAAATCCAGTTTTCTTAGCTTGAAAAAATTGTTATGAAATCTACTTTGTTGCTATTTGATGTTGTATTGTCTGTTTGATTGTATTTGGTCTAATAAAACTTAGTGGACACAAAATACGGAATACCCTCTTGGATTTTGCAGCTGCCACGCACACTTCAGCAGAAGCTGTTCAGTAGATTGTTTACAGTGTGTTGCTGTTTCCTTGGAAACTTTCATTAAGACAAGTTAATGGGCTTGCGTTATTTGCGATGTGCTTGGTCAGGTATCAAGAGAGACATTAATTTTAACAACTCAATGCTTACAAATGATTAAAAAATAACTTCTGATACTTTTATAGCTTTTTGTGGATTGACCTGTAAGCAAGTAAAATGTTTTTCAAGTATGGTTTTCTTGACTTTCAATGAAAGTGCAAGAGTAAGTATTTCTGCCTGATGACTTTAAATCAGAGCATCTAAATAGTCTTAAAAACAAGCAAAAAGTTTGCCTGTCCTTTCTATTTCGCATGTGTAAGTAAAATCACAAGGTCTGAAATATGCCAAATATCTATGTGTACCAAAGACAGGGATTCAATCTTTGCCATGACAATCTTTAACTTAAAAAAAAAAAAAAAAGTAAAGAAGTGTCTCGTTATGCTGATTGGCGTGTGACTATTCTGAGACACAACACTCTATGCACATGTCTAGTAGTAGTCAGTATGGATAATTTGAAACTGGCTTTAGGTTATTTTTGCAAATCGGATGCCTTAAAAAAATTGTAGTATATAGATTTTAATCTGAGGCCTTTCTCATAGCAATAAAATACCCTATTATTTTTAAATATATATATAATATTTTTTTTTGAGAATTAGTAACTCTCACAAGAGGGTAACAAATTCCTTCACTTAGTTTAATGAGATGTGAAACTTGCTGAATTTAATTTTAAATGAGGCTTGCGACTTGTTTAAAATGTGGCCTGCTTATTGGAGTAACTTTTATTTTGGGTTAATTGATGTATGCATTAGCTCCTTTTATATTCTTATTCAAGATGGCATTCCCAATGAATAGACTGCAAAACATCGTGTTGACAGGACTGACTCCTTCTGAGTTAGCAGGTGAACTCCTAGCCTCACTGAAGTCAAAGAATTTATTCTAAAATTACTGTAAAGGATTAAAATTTTTTTCTTAAATTTCTTTCATTTTCTTTCTGATTGAAAATAACGTTTCTTCAATTTTGGAGTTTTTTTAATCTCTAATGTGGATCAGACTTTTTTTCCACTATGCAAGTTGTCAATCACTTTAAATGCAAAAATGACACATCCTCAGTTTAGACAATAGACATTACTTGGGCTGTTATGCTTTTTTCTGGTTTTACTGTAAGAATAGACCTATTCCATGCCATCTTGGTTGTTCAATAGATGTGATTGACACAATTCTGTAGGTAGACTTGAAGTTCAGAATTCAAATCTTGCGTTGACCAATTTGGCTGCTTCTTTCTAACAGCTTTTTACGTATAATGTGAGAACATTAGAAAATTATAGAGAGCACCTGTCCAAGCCATCTTCCAGAGCAATGAAAAAACAACCCTTTCACCTAATGTAGAATGTATTAGAGAAAGTAACATTAGTATTTCCTGAACAAATATAAAACATAAATGTTGTATATGGAAAAATGAAGGTAAAAACAGATAAGATTATGAAGACACATGCTCAGAATTTGGGGAAATGTGGGATTACTGATATAATCTTTCCCTTCTGCCCTTTCCTCTTATTCCTTTCTTCATTGTCATCTTCTTCTCCTTGCTCCATATTTTTAGTTGTTCCATTCTGTGTCTTCGTAGATTTAAGATTCAGTCATCAAATTCAAACTTGATTCACAGAGTCTTAGGAAAATAAGATTCCCTAATTTAAATCTCAAAATTGTGTGTACCTGCTCAAGAAGCATTCACCTCAGCAAATGTTGTCCTTTTCCCCCAGTACAGCCATTCTTTCAATGAAACTGTTGAAGGCATTATGAATGCCTTCAGTGCCTGAAAGCAGACAAATAAGTTGTGTAGCTTTCAATCTTTATTTTGTTCAAGTGACATCTAGTATTTCTGAATTTTTTACTATTCATCTGAGACCGTGGAATGTCCTTTCTCTTCCATTTTTTTCTTGTTGACTCCCCTCCCTCAACAACAACAAAAAAACTTTTTTTTTTGTTCAAGTTGGTTTTAAGTTGGTTGATTTTACAGCAAATCAAATCATAATCTGGCCCATGTTGCTGTCATATATTAATGTCTGAAAGATGGTGGCATTTGATAGACCCTACATATCAAGTTGTATATTTCACTGCATGAGGGTGCAAACTTATTTCTGCATACTGTGTGATCAGTAATCACTGTCTTCATCATATCATCATGTAACTGTCCACAGTTCTTCCACCTATATGAAGGACTTTTCTTATTTTTGTCCTATTTTGATTGCCTTCTCTCTAAACAGGGATCAGCATAAACAGGGATCCTTTTCCCCAATAATAAACTTCAATCTTGCACATACTTCCATTTAAAAAAAAAAATCAAAAAACTTTCTTTTCTACTCTATTTAGTTTTATATATTTATTAAAGACATTCACTTCTCAGATCTTTTTCCTGCTTATTCTTTGGGATATTTAATGGTTTTGACTTTACAAATACATAATATTTTATTTTCTCTTACAATCCTCAGCTGTCTTGGAAGGGAAAAGGTGGATCTAGGATAGCTTTTTTCCTAGAGTTATTGCTACTTTAGATGAATTGATAGCATGGATACAATAGTGGCTGTTGAAGCTGAGCTTTGTATTGTTCCTCCACTTTGGCCTGCTGAGTAAGAAATGTGACTGTTTCATGATTATGCTTCTGATCGGAAGCTCTTAGGGAATCCTAGGGAAGAGCTTGTGCAGGCTAGGAGCCAGGCACTCATTTCATTTTTGGCAGAGAGAATACAGCATAAAGAGATGCGTTTTTTTGGTTTTACATACATCAACTGTCTTAGATTATCCTAAATTTCCATTTGACTTCGGTTTTGCTGTAAAAATACTTTTCAGTGCAGGCTATATATTCACCATCAGTGAACCTGTTAATATGTGGCAAATGGGAAGATTATCAGGAACAGCTACCAGGACCTGTCTGCTTCAGTGTGGCTGAGAAAGCTTGAACTGCATTTGTACGTGGTACAAATGGTGTACAGGTACATGGTGTACCTGGTCTTACTGTAATTTACTATTCAGGTGAATAGCATTGAAGCTCTCTTAATGCATTCTCAGTTGTGGGCTAGATTTTCTGGGTGCTCGTCTGTCAAATGAAACCTGTCTTTGTTACTGCATTGTTAACAGATGAATTTAATCAGCTTGGGACGGTCTACATGTGGTGCTGTCATGCATCTGACTGCAAGGTAGGAAAACAATAAAAGTGAAAGTAACCTTGTTTATCTTGGTTGGAGTCCATTATTTAGTGGCTTAAGACCTTGGTATACTTCCAAAATCACATTCACTTCATCATTTTGCTGCAGTCCAGTGCCAGCCAGTCTGCCTCTTGCCCAGGAATCTGTTGCTTCGTGTCCTCAGCTCAGATGTTCTTGAAGTGCCAACAGAGAGGAGGAAAACACAGCGATGAAAGCTGCAGAAATCAGCAAGAAAACCCCTTCTTCCCTACCATATATGAGCCTAGATAGTTTTTAAGGTACTGCAGGCCAGTCTGAGGCAAGGTTCCTTGGAGAGCTTAGTAGTAACTTGGATTCTTTTTGCATACATGGAAATTGAAGAATTCTAGGTTAGTATGTTTAGATATGAGTCATAGTTCTGGGTAGTTCTGTTGAAAGAAGAGGAATAGAAATGAATATGTTACATGGACATAGAATGCAGTTAATGTGGTTGGCAGATTTTAGTAGGTGCTTTTGCAGTCCTAATAAAACTGTACTTGGTCTTAGCAAGACAACAGCTGTGTTGCACTCTGATAATGTCTGGTTGAAAAGGCTAAAACAGAAGTTATTTAGTATCTTGAGCAGAGAGAATTGCATTAGTTAGCTCCTCTCAGTGCATCAGTTAACTTTGTTGTCTGTCTGTATCATTCTGCCTTTCCTATGGTTTGGGGGTGGAAGGGGTGCAAACTATTTTTTGGTTCTGGAGGCAAAATATCTGATCCCTCTGAGAACTTTAAAGCCCTTTTTCCTTGCTCCTAATGCAGCTTTATTCAGATAAACACGCTCTACCCCATGACCTTGAGCACAGGCGGCAAATACTTGGTGGCTGGCCCAGCCTCTACTCTGCTCCATTCAACTGAAGCACCCACTTAAGGACTACTTTAGGTCCTGACACCTTTTTTCCCTCCTCTTCTGAAAATAGCAATATTCTCCAGACCTGTGTGATTTTGTGATTTAGATTTTGTGATTTGTTTGATTGATTTTTAATTCAGATCCGTTCCTTTTTCTGGTTTGTAATGGGCAGGGGAAGGTGAGAAGAGATGTCATTTTTTATCTTTTCCTTCTGTTGGTAGCATTGATTTGCAGTTGTATAAAAATAGGGTCTGAGGCATGGGATCAGAACTTCTTACACTGGTGTTGTTGCTGAAGTCAACATTGCATAACTAATGCTCTCATTTCAAACCATATGTTCCGTATAAATATGTAACTTGCCTTGCATACCTTGGAGTTATGTAACATTCTGTATGCCTTAAATCAGAGGTATTCTAATGGGATTAGATGCAATAACTGAACTACTGTGATATGATAGTGAATTTAGGGGTATATTCCCCTTAGTCTTGTCTGAATATCTTAATGAAACAGAAAGGTGGTTTCAGATAAAAAGAAAAATGCATGTCTGATATTTTCTTTCAGATGTTCCTAAGCTCCAGCACATATCCTGAGATTCATGGTTATTTGCATGCAAAGGAACAGGGGAAAAAATCATGGAAAAAACTGTTCTTTCTTTTGAGAAGATCTGGTCTTTATTTTTCCACTAAAGGTACATCTAAGGTAAGGCAAAACAAACAAACAAACAAACAACAATAAAGAAGGAGGAGAGAATTATAAAGTTAGAACAAATGTATACATATTTATCATTTGCTGTAATATTAACTGAAATTTGAATTTTATCTTACAGTGATAAGGGAAAATAATTTCCATTTATAATAGATAAAATATATATAGAGAGAGAGATATAAAATTGGGAAAGCATTGTATCAGGAAAAACTAGCTTCTTTTTGCCTGTTAACTTTTACTTCAGTCTGGTTCGCATTTTTTTTTAATTGGTTAACAGGGTATCTTTTAAAAATAGTTAAAATTCTGAAATAGATGCTCTGAAAGATGGGCACAATGCTTCAATATGTAAATTATACAAGAGCATATGTATAAAAAGATTTTATTGGAAGATTTTTAGAGTTCTTGAATTCTGTCACTGTTTTTCATTCTGCTAGTTCAAATTTTTGTCGGTACTTAAACCTGACTGTGTTAAACAGGATACATTAGAGATATGACACCTTTTATGTAAGCCGCTTAAACACATGCTTTTCATTCTTTTGAATTTTCCATTAGATGCCAGAGTACTCATTGAGATGCTTTTGCATCCTTCAACAAATATATTTTTTTTTCTTCCTTGACCTAATTCATTGGGGAGGATGGAGGTAATGGTTAGAAATACTACTGGACAGTAATTATTAAAGTTTATTTTATTTTTTCAAATTCTGAAAGTATATTTTATTTTGATGCTTGAAAACTATACTGGACTCAAAATTTCTGACTACTGCTCTTATTGCATCTTGAATGTAATGGATGTTTTCACAGAAATCATATCACTTGTACTTTTTTTTTTTTTTTCCTCTCTGGAAGAGTGAACTCTGACTGGTTTGAGGTGTTTTTCCTCTGCATTAGGAAGTGAATTTTGCATTGCCTCTTTCTAGATTTCTTGAGACAATGTCACAGTTAAAATGGAGATATAAGATTGTATTTTGGGTTAGAATAACTAGTATGCCACTCTGAGTTTCTTATCTAGAGAGGCTAGCTAAAAATAGTCTAACTGTATTACATTGCTCTTCTTTTTAGGAGCCAAGGCATCTGCAGTTTTTCTGTGAATTCAGCAATAGTGATATGTACATGTCTTTGACAGGCAAAAAGATTTGTGGAGCACCAACAAACTATGGATTCTGCTTTAAGGTACAAGCTTATCATTCTGATACATATTAAAGCAAGCCACAGTTTTTAGGTAAGCTTAAATTTCTTTAAGGTTTTTGAAAACAATGTTCAGCTGTCTGTTATAAAATAGGAGAATTAGTGGCTTTTATTTCAACAGGTATTATCTTCAAGATATGCATTAATGCTAAAAAAATGTGCTGTGGCCTTCTAGCCTAACAAATCAGGAGGAACCAGAGACCTGAAACAGCTCTGTGCAGATGATGAGCAAAGTAGGACCTGTTGGATGACAGCAATTAGGTTGCTTAAGGTAATTTTTCTGTGTGGAGTTAACTTACTGCTTAAGTTTACTATGTGAAATTCTGATCTTGTGAATTAGAGAAGTAACATAATTCCAGGTTCCCATGCAATAGCAGTATCAATTTTGTACAATGAAAGCTGAACATTCATCCCGACAGGGACAGACTAAATTGCTGGAATCATTTTAGGGGATGGGATGATGTCTCGATGAAGTCCTGCAAACATTTAAACTTAAGATTAAGCATGTGTAACCTGGCTGAATTTAGTGAGACTGTTGGTGATGTTAAACAAAACTACAAGAATACACAAGATGGGAACTTTTAAAATATTTTAAAAAAGTGTCTGTGACAAAACAGGCACATGTCAGTCAGTGTATTAAATAGTCAGAATTTAATGCAGAGTATACATTTAGAAAGGCAACAGCAATGCCATTGTTGTGTGTTTCCTTATCCTACCAGCATTTGTCCCTGTTTTTTAATGATTAAAAAAAAAAAAGGCAAGTAAGAAAGGTTTATTGACTTAGGTTTATAGTTTAAAATACTAACCATGTTATTTTCTGGTTTTAGTATGGGATGCAGCTGTATCAGAATTACATGCAACCATATCAAGGTAGAAGTGGCTGCAGCCCTTTGAATATAACACCCATGGTATGTCCCACAGTAGGTCCATGAATAAATACTTTTGTTTCTGCCATCATGCTATTTTTAAGTGACTTGTGTCAGTTACACTACTGACCTGATCCTGCAGATCTTTATATGTGCGAATGCTTGCTGAAATCTTTAGGGACGTCAGGACAGACTAGAGAGCTAATTAATTAATTTACTTAATACAAAATGAGTAGTTCAGACCAGTTTAAGAGACTTTTTCCCCTTTTGTCAAATCTTCAGTATTTTGGGAGTTTACTGGCTTGTTATCACTGCAAAGAGAATGGAAGAAGGATTTTAAAAGTGAAGGAGAACTATAAATGTATTAAAAAAGAAGCAAAGTGTTTAAGGTCACACATGCTGTAAAGGACGAACACAGAAGCTTTAACAAATCCTTTTCAGTATACAGTGATACTTCTGTTTATTTTATTTTTTTTCCTCCAAAGTGGTTTAATACTTACTTTGGATTTCATCTGATGTAGTACTGAATGGACTTTAGAGGAACACCGTAACTTGGCAGAACTGGGTTTAGAAGGAACAGCACCCTATACTGGATGCTGTGTCCATCTCCTCAGTCAGATAGTTGGGGATCAGGTTGTCCTTTTCTTTAATATATCTTACTTATCCCAGTTCTTTGAATCACTTGATTTCAACTCTTTTTTTTTTTGAGGGATTTATATCACTTTGTGCTTCTCGTTGGCTAAACTGGGTAAAAAATGCTTGTTTCCAGGACTTGTGATTATGATTTTATGGTGTTGGAGCATTTATGGTAGTTCTTGATGTTAAAGCATCTAAGATATGCATTTGTCATTATGGGTATTCACAAATATGCTGTTTTATGATATTGCTAATAAGCATGCTTTCAAAATTGCACTTAATATACTGACCATGTTTTTACTGTCTGTAATAAGAAGCTAACGATAGCCAGCTGCTGCCTTTATAATGGGTCTGGGAGCCATTATTGATTCTCTCTCCTCTTACACTGCTGCATGCATTATAGCTCATGTAAATTCTAATGCAGGCAGAATCTATAACTGGTATTAAGCATGGTACATTTTTTTGTACTTGTGTATAATTGGTGAATTAAACTCAGGAATTAAGTGCACAAGCTAATGTATGTACTTCATAGAGGAATCACTTTCATTTCTGAATAATTCACAACCAAGTCAGCTGCAAGGAGTTCCCTGCACTCTCCTAGAGAAACACAATTTCTCTTAGTTTGCCCTTCTCTTTTGCAAAGTTCTTTACAGGTTACAGTTACTCAGGCAGACCTTAGACTACAGTGTCAACAGTTACAATGCACTACTATTCCATTTTGAGTTATATTGATGCTAGAAGAATCTGCGTGTAACCAAACAGGAGCTAAACAGGTTTTGGACTGAGAAGCTTTGTTAACTCTACAGAAATCTGGGCCTCCTATATTCCAGATGTTACTTTAATTTATAGAACACTAGAGTGTTCTTTTAATTATTTGATCTACCAGTGCCAGTGAACATTTGAGACATTACAATCAGTATTAAACTTGATTTTATAAACTTGGGTTTCTGGCAAGTGTTTTGGTGAGCTTTAAGACTGTTTTGTCAAGCTTGAAATACTTTTTATTTTATTTTTACAAAGTCAATCTTTACTAGGAGGAAAAAAGACAAACTTGTTTTTTTAATATTAGATCCCATAACTGTTAAGTCTGTGCTTGTTCTGCGTTGGTTAAGAGCTTGAAGAGAAGTATTAAAATAAAACTGAATCTCCATAGAAATGGCTTTTTCCAGTGGTTAAATCTGGTAAACTTTGGGTGAAACTTTGTATAGAAGATGCATGAATTTATGTTGTATTTATAGCAAAATACTTCAAATCTTTGTTTATAAGATGATTATGCATAATAATTTTGCATTTTCTTTTTTTCTGGTACTTGGACAACTTACTAAAAGTATCCTAACCTGTTTTGACATGCAAAAGGATAGTTATAGTTACAAATATAAGTAGAATTTATGGTAAGGCGATGTATTTGTTGTCCATCACAGTAATGCAAAGACATGATTTGTCCTGCCAAACTGTAAAATTGAGTTTTATAGTAGCATACAGGAGTTACAAATGTTCCCAAGGGTGTAATGAGTTTGGCTGTGATGGGGAGTGCTGCAGATATTTGAAACACCATTTGTAAAATGTAATGTTTTCTCCGAAACTCATTCTTAAAACACAGATCTTAAAAAAAAAAACAATAAACCGAAACAAACAAAAAACTCAACCACTAAATGTATTTTTCTTTGTTGCAGAGAAGTATTTCAGAAAATTCTTTAGTAGCAATGGATTTCTCAGGACACAGAAGCAGAATTATAGAAAATCCAATGGAAGTCCTTTCAGTTGCAGTTGAAGAAGGATTAGCATGGCGGGTATAAGCATTTTATCAGAGTACTTTTTTTTTATTTTAACAAAAAAATTTTGAAATAATCTTTACTTTTCTCTCACACAGAGGAGAGGATGTCTACGACTCAACTCACATGGTAGTCCTATTGCCATGTCTAACATGGGTATGTGTGAGTTAATTCATTACAGAGAAATGCAATAGTTGGTTGTTTCAAGAAAGGCAATGTGTTTTTTAAAGATATTTATTTCTACAGCTATACACAGATCTCAGTCTTGGTTTCATCATAAAATCTCTAGAGATGAAGCTCAGAGGCTTATTTTGCAGCATGGACTTGTAGATGGGTAAGCTAATTCTTTACATAACTCTTCAGAGACACATTTCTAGTCAACAACTGCTATTTTCATGTACTTTTTATTGTGGGGGGAGACAGAGGAAGAAAGATTTTGCACTTATCTAATAGAAATAAAATGCCTTTTATATAGGGCTATCTGGGGATCAGTTGGTTTCTATTTTATGTCTTTTGGAAGCAATAAAATGGTGATCTAACACTTTGATTCTGTCACTGACAGATTACTTGCGTCCGCTCAGAGCCAAGCACTTGAGCTCTGTATTTGCACAGTATTCTCTGTGAACTCTCAATTTTGGCACCAGTGTTTTTTGTGTCTCTTATTAGTGATGAAAGAATGAAGGAAACCATAAAAACATTGCCTAAACTTATTCCAACATGATCTATGCAGGGATAACCATTGAAAAAAAATGCTTTTACTTGTGAAATGAGTAAAAATCCTATGATCCCTTAATGGTAAACAATAAATACTAGGGTAAGACTATTCATGTTTATTTTTCCGTCATTTAAATATTAATTCAAAGAAAAATGACCAGGTATGTATTTCATGTTCAAATCCTATTTTTCATTTCTATATTTTTATCCCTACTGCTGTATTAAATGTACACGTGGGCCTTTTTTATTCAGTGACTTATTCCATGAAACTTGTGCATTTCTCTCAGTCTCTTTCCAGTTAGGTACCTGTAGCCAGGTAACTAGTTAAATTCCTTCAGTTTTAGATTAAGTGTACTTTAATACTGTTTTCTACATCTGTGGAAAGGGTTCTAGAGGAAAAAAAAAAAAAAGATGGGAAGGAAGGGAAGACAAAGATAACCATACTCAGCAAGGATGGATATTTGGACTTTTTTTTTTTTTTTTTAAAATTTCAGGGGTCTTGATTTTAAGCCTGGGTAATCACCCTGAAAATACTTCTGCACTCTGCATTCATTTTTGCATTTGTTCCAAAAGAGAAATGGGACATGGGGATGATCTACATGTATGTCTGAGCAGTATGTCAGTCTAGGACTTGATGAATCTTTCAGTGTATGTCAGTGGCTACACAGATACCGTTAAATGAAGCCAAGTAGACCTGGGGAATAAGCAGCAATAGCATTTGAGATGAGAAAGTGAGTATAATGCTAGGTATTAAGAATACTTGCTTAATACAGTGTTGTTTATGGTATATTCTTGGATATATTCACAGATACACATTGTGATCTTGGTGAGGATGATACTCTTGAGTGGACTGTCTAGAACTGATTAGAACATGGTGGTATGAGCAATCATATGTTGGCATACTCCTGAGATACAGTGAAGACATAAATACATTACAGCTTGTGACAAATGCTTTGCTCTTTAAAAGAAAAGGAAGGACTGAAAGAATGAATTAGCATCAGAAATACAGAAGTTTTTCATGGGAGTAATAAGATTTTAGTTTCTGCTGGGGAAAAAAAATCCAAGTTGAGCTTTTTAAGGTGTTTCAAAGATAGAGAAATGATCCCAAGCAGGGCAATCTCTTGTATATATGACAGCAGGTGGTAGGGCCTCTGTAATACCATATGTACCAACAAATGCACTGTTCATGATGGCTTATGGAAGGTGAAGGGACTTATATAAAGGAATAAAGAATCTGCAGAATTCCTAGTAGTAGAATAACTTAATGACAGAATTACAGACAACAACAATCTTTCAGGGCATGCTATGAAGGAATAATGTTTTTAGATCTACTGTTCAGATGTAGAAGAAACAAGCTTAAAGGCATTTGTGTAGCAACATTGCAGATTTCATACTTCACCCTCTTATGTTTGAAGACTTTTCAGTGATAAGTGGTTGACAGGACTGGAAACTAATTGATACTCAATAGATGAATGGGATAATAGCGTTACCAAAAGGCTCATGACAAAATACAATTGGTCATTCAGAGAATTCCTTATACGTTTATGAAAGAACAGTTTTTTTGAATCATCCAGCATGTCTAAAAAGCTCTCTTCCAACCAATATTCCTAAGATTCTATGAAGTACAGTCCTTTCTTCAAAATAAAATGATGTTTTAAAAGGTTCTTCAACAGCTAAAGTAGTTCTGTTAGGATAGAGTTAGGAAAGATTTTGTGTGAAGGAGAAGAAATGTTGCTCATCTCTCCTGTCCAAACAAACAACAAAAAAGTAGGAAAGTAGGCTTCAAAGGAAATGATAAATGGGAACATAAATCGTAATCCACATACATTTTCTCATTTTCTTTCCTATGCTATGTCATTACTTTGTGTATTGCTTAATGTGGATCACCGTATTTGGGTTTAGAGAACTCATTTTGTATATTGGAAAAGTGTAAAATTCTATAATGTCTTTTTTTTTTTTTTTCTGAATTAAAAAAAAAAAGACCAGGTCTTAATGACAAACTTAAAAAAGATTTAAGTTTATGCAAGGGATGACAACTCTGACAAAATTAATTCGAGTCCTGGAAAGGGGTGAGAGGCCACTAGGTGGAGAGAGAGAGCTTATTAGGAGAGCCTGAGTGTATTGAGAACTATTTGTCCTTATTTTCCTAGCCATATGCAGGGCTGACAATTATCCATCTTTTAAAACTGAATTAGTATCAGTACTCTGAATTAATCTGATTTTTTTTGATAGAAATATTAATGATTATGGACTCCAAATTTCTTAATTCCAGGTATTTTCTTACTTCTGTTGTAAAAATAAAACTCTTAAAATTTTGAGGATGAAATTAATACCCAGTACTTTGGATCTGTGTTATTAGTTTGTGAAAATTCACTGAAAGACTTTGTCTTTTTTTTTTTTTCCATTCCCCCCCCACCCCCCCCCCCCCCCCCCCACCCCCACCAGAATCCTTGATTTTCATGTAGTAGTTGTGCTCTCATTCCTGGTAGATGGTTGTACAAAAAAGGAGGCTAGCACTCACTTGGTTGACACCTGCAAGTCTACTTTTCCCATTTGTTTTTCCTCTTGAAAGAGGAGAATTCTTGCCAATGACTGTCCCTCCATTTCCCTTTTGTGATACGTTTGTTAACCATACCTGTTCCAGACCTGCATAGTACAAACAGTTCAGTCTTTCCACTACAAAGCTGTGAATCAGGTACTTCCCTTTGTCCTCCAAGCTGTTCTTCTCTGCCCATAGTCCAAACTCAGTGATTCAGTGAAATGGTATTCATTCTTCATCTGCATCAGATTATCGTACCAGGATTATGGCAAAACTATGTCTATAATCTGGTTGGAATCGGTGAACTACTTGCAGTGACGGTGCTGGCCATTGACAGTGTTGTCAATAACTATGCTGTAATGTATAGACTGTAGTTCTGTCTCCATGGGAATTTTATCAGTGTGCAGATGTGAGTGTACATTTATGAATATGGGCCAGATGTGAAAATCATTCTGGTGTGTCTTGCATTACCTTTTCTGTAAACTTCCTGTTGAACATCCTTCCAAGTTTTCCCTATAAAACTTGTGATTTAGGTGACTGTCAGAGTCCGAGGAAAAATTTTCTTCAAAGCACAAACTTTGAGAGTGCTTTTCTGTCTGAAGAGATGTATTGTAATTCTATGCAGTGTAAAAACTAACGCCTACAGTGTCATTCATTCTGAAAATGCATATTTTTCACATAATAGACAAGGTGAAGAAGAATTTAAGAAAAGTATTTCAAGTGACACATTTTCAAAGAAATAATGATTAAAAGCATAATTTTTGTAATTAAGATTATCTCTGCTTCTCACAATACTTACTGTTTTAAATGTACAACAATTTTAACTGTGTATTTCCAAAGCTTTCCAGAGTGACCTTAATGTGAAAATTTTCAATCTCTTGTAGGGTATTCTTGGTACGTGATAGCCAAAGTAACCCCAAAACATTTGTATTGTCATTGAGTCATGGATTAAAAATAAAGCATTTTCAAATTGTACCCGTAAGTAAAATTTTCAATATACTGTTGTAAGCCAATACAGTCAAATAATTGTTGTAGTTTGTAGCTGTTTTTTTTCCCTGCTATACAGATGATAATAAACATAATACCTGTATTGCTATGAATCGTAAATATTCTAGAGTTGAACATTTTCGAGCTTTGCTGTTTCATTTGTTACAAAGCTTGACTAGTGCTACGTAATCCTATGTTTTGGTTTACCTAAAAATTGCCTTGAAAAAATGCACAAATCTGTTGGAACTGGAATAGAAGCAACCATGATGGCATGAAAATTATATTTTAATGAAGATTATATTGTCTTTTTAGTCATCAGTTTAGGTGGACTGCCTGTGTATATGTGTATCACTGAATCATCTATTTAAAAGTTTTTCACTTTTATTTTGGGCCAAACACTTTTGTTTGCCTCTTTTTGTGATTTATGCTATTGTGGTATATTCACGTCCATGCCTTCTTCAGGGGGACAATTGTAACAAAAAACTGATATGCTTACTTAGTCCAGTTACTTACAGGTAAGCTGAAATTTCCTAAATTGAAGTCATATTTTCATCAGTCTTCCTTGACGATATCATCCAATTCTACAGTCAGAATGGCAGGCTTTCCCAATCCTTTCCACTCCCTCCAGAGGAGGTTTATACAGTTTTCTTTACAGATTGCTTCCGTTGAGGTGAGAAACAGTTTAGCATTATCTATCTTAGCCACAGATGCTTGAGAATAGAGAATACCTGTAGCTTTTTCTTCTGTCTTGACAAGAACCTTTCTTCCAAGCCAAATAATACTTGAACCGCTGTTTATTCCTATTTAAGTATCTGGGAGATTCTGCTGTTTCTCAGGAGAAATGTGTATAGTCGATTCACAGAATTTCTTTATGCCTTATCTAGGGCTTTAAAACAAACAAACAAAACAAAACAAAAACAAAACTTTCCTGTAGAATAAGACTGAAAAATTATTGCATTATTTGGAATGCGAAAAGGAGGGAATCAATGTCAGGGAAAAGAATTATCCAGGATTTTTGCTTCATTAATTACAAGCATTGCAGAAGCCCTTCATCCAAAAGTGACAGCTATGCCCTGGTTCCTTTGTGAGCTTCAGCATATATTCAGTGATCAGAATCCCAGGTTTAAGATCTTTGTGTTTCTATTGACTATGGTTGCTTCTTGTATTTACTTTAGGATAGCTGTTGTATGGTTTAGAAACCTTTCTGAACTCTGTACAAATACTGTATGACTCTGCTTCATTGGGATGTCATTTAAGTCTCAAATTCAAGAGACCACTTTTTCTTATCAGGAAACAGACCCTTTTTTCTTTAAGAGTAGATGTGGCAGGAAGCTGCACTTGTCTTCAGTTTGCTATGGACCTGTATGATTCTCCTCTTCACTTAAAAAAAAAAATAAAAAAATCTGGTCAGTTCTAGTGTTCTTTTGCAGATGCAAGCAGTGCATTGCAGGAATTAATTATACATGTGACTGCTAAAACTTTGCTCTCCTGATGTAGGACCTGTGGAGAAATGGGGAATCTGTTTTGACAGACTGTCTACAGATCATATCTCAGTGCTGATGTCTGAAAGACCTGTATCACTTCAGTGCAAAAATTGTCTTATTTGAAGGAAAATTTGATTGTTTTTGTAAAGCAATTTATCCCATGCTAGTTACCGGGGCAGGGGGGTGGAGGCTGGGAATCTGCAACGAGTACAACTTAATCCAGAGAGAGAGGATGTGAGTATGGAAACTGTTAGTTCCCCACATATATGCGCGTTTCAATTCCTTTTTGTAAAGTAACTTCCAGTTGCCTTCAGTCCCTCTCATGCCATGTCCAGTATGCTGACTTACTGCTTGCTTGGTTTTTACTAGAACAATACTCTTTAAGGAGTTCAGAAAAATATTTTTGAGGAGAAAAAAGTTATGCTTCCAGTTGCTGATGATCTTCTGAATGAAGAATTCTAAGAACCAAGACTTTTTTTTTTTTTTTTTTTTTTGTGCTACTGCAGTAAGTTTGTAGCATATTAGTTGGAGATCAAGGTTACCTTCTGGAACTTTAGATCTTACTGTTCCTCCAAACTCTTGCCTTTTTCCCTCCATGGGGAAGGGGAGATAAACATTCCCCCTCAATGTTAATAAAGAAATAGCACTCTGGAATTTTTTTTAACAAGTAAAAAAAAAAATAATGCAGTCTCTCAGTGATTTTTTTTTCCTCCTTACATTTAGCTTACTTCAAGTTGAAAGTGTCCCCAACAGGGTGTACACCCTGCTAGTTCAGGTTTCCCCTACATTAATGCACGTATTGTGTTAACGTTGGTAACGTGCAACAAGTATTGGAGGTAGGTAGCAGGGAATTGAGTTTAAAAAGTTGGAAAGAAAATCTTTAGGAAACATTTGAGATCCCATACTGTGAAAATTAGAAAACTTGATACCTTAATTTTATTCTTCAATTTTAGTACACTAAGCTGATAGAAGTCAATTTCACTGTAGTCTGTCCTGAAATTAGCTGTTCTGTAGTCCATGTGAATGAAGAATAATTCATATACAGCTGTTTCTGGGACTGTCTTTTTCTCATAAATGCTCTCTCATTGCAGCCTTCCTAGCTTGCAGAAGATGTTAGGTTCCTGGGCAACATAACTTTAGCAGGAGCTTTTACTTTGCAAAACACTGTTTACTTTCTTCAGAGAATTAGCAATCTGTCTGGTATTCACTTCAAGGTTTGGGGATGACTTGGAGTGGGGATAAAGCCTAAAAATGAAGTCCTAGTCAACAGAAGTCTGACTCTTTCTTGTCTTCATTGTGTTGGCAGGAAAATTGCATGCATAAACAAAGTTCAGTGGATGCTAATCCATTTTTTGTTTTTCTGATGGAACACAGGAGCTTACACATGCACACATTGATAACTCCTTAACTAGCAATGTTTGACTTGGATTGACCAAAGTCTGAGAAAAAAGAAATTACAAACAACTTCCAGACATGGTAGAAAGCAGTAGAATAATCAGGAATCATAAGCAGTTCAACAGCTGCTTCAGATGAGAAATCTTAATTGCAGGTAAGAGATAATTACATCTTCTCCATTCCCTGTACTAAGCAGGATAGTTGCATCTTTTCCTAGCACAGCATCTATTGCTCTGTGCTAGCACAATTTCAGGGTGTTCTGTTCACTACTCTTTCAGTCTTGTAAAATATCTTTTTTTTTCCCCTCTTCTTTTAAAAAAATATTTTTTTACCCTCTTACCTATTTATATTAATACTGAATAGTCACTCTTGCACTGAAGCTTCTTGATATTAGATATATCAACAGAAGAGGAAACATTGAGAAAGTATGTAGTCAGCAATGCAATACAGATTGTGCAAGAGCTAATGTTCAGTAACCTAGAACAGGTTGTTTTTCAAGGTATATTTTTCCGTTTCTTCTTTTTCTCCTGTATCTATTCTAGCACGTGCATTTGGAGTAGCAGCAGTTCCTTCTCCTAGACAACATATTACTACATCAAGCATGTTACTTTTGTGATAGACAGTTTCATCCAGTACACCAATGCACTAGTGTGTAGCCACATTGCACCTTACAAAATAAGTGATACAAAATGTAGAAGTTATACAGAATAGTGAATTGAGCAAAAGGTGAAACCTAAGAGTAAGTTGCAGCTTGTTTGTTGACAGTTTGTAAAAACTCCATATTTATATTATCTCTAGCTATCATTCCAGAGCAAAGGCATAAAATAAAGGAGGAGTATTCTGTTATTTACTCAACTGTTATTTCCTTTTAGGCATCTTAGAGGGAAAGGTAAAAAATACATGATTTTTTTTCTTTATTTTTGATCTTTTTGTATTTGATCAACTTATTTTTCCTTCTCTCCATAGTCATATGATTATGAATACCTTGTTCTCCATGAAGACTTCTCAAACAAGTATTCTAATCATGAAGAAATACCATATCAAAAAGAGGATTTGATGTTGTTTTGTTTTTCCATTTTTACAGTTGGAAGATGATGGGAAGCTATTCTATACCCTTGATGATGGTCAAACCAGATTTACTGATCTCATCCAGCTAGTGGAATTCTACCAACTTAATAAAGGAGTACTGCCTTGCAAGTTAAAACACTATTGCGCACGAATTGCTCTTTAACCAAAGCATCTGTTGTTTCATCAAAGGCAGAGGAAGATACTAGAATAGTTTTTCCCCTCAAGGCAATTTCTATAGTAAGAAGTGAAAAAGCATTACATTGTAAAGATTCTAAGTTTTAGCTACCAAATTAAAAAAAAAAAAAAATCTATATAGGTAAGAATTTTGCATTGTGATTGTCAAAGCAAAATAACTTTATGGTTTTTAAAAACATTATTTCATATGTAATTTTTCAGTGTTGTCTTGGACTCTTGTTCTTTTTTTCCCAACTGAAAACAATTAAAAAAAAAATATTGTGCAACTTCTACAAAAATATAACTGATTGTTCTTGGGTTTAAATGAACTTTGTCTTTCAAATGTTTCTCATAATTTCTGTTCATCATGTGGAAGAATAACATTTACTGTGGTAAGGAGAGGATGAACTGCACATTTTATTTGTAAATAAAATGAATAAATATTTTGCACTATATTTTTGAATGCTACTTTGAGGATAATCATACAAAAGGTGAAAAACTATTAAAGCTACTTGTAACTGATCCTCTGTATTGGGTTGTGCAATTTCTGCTGTAATATTTTAAAAGATTTTTTTTCTAATCTAATGACTAGATTGACACCTTTACACAGAGCTGTGGGGTGTCACTTGGCTGTGATATGTATAAATATGCATAAAATAGTACACCTACGTATATGCACCTATAGCATACACCTACAGTCTCTAACACATGCCCACACACAGACCTGTTAAGTGCTGTGGATTGTTTCAGAGCTGAGAAGGGAGTCAACTTCAATGGCCCTTAAAATGAACAAATAAAGGTGAATCCAATGAACTGTACTCTTTGCTGAAAAACTGGATAGAGTGTATCTGCAGTTGGTTCTTGGCTTATTTTATTATTTATCACAGTGACACATTTCAGAATAGCTACCAATTAACCAGTCTGTAGGGATTACAAGATATCTAACACTCCAACTATAAAGAGCTATTAAGGTAGACTGAGTGAAATTTCGGACTGTGGCATTAAAAATACTTCTGGTACCTATTTTGAAAGAGGGATGATACTGCTGCATTCTTGTACAAAGTCTTAAGTGAAATGGGGCTTGGATTGAAAGTTTTTTCCCTGTCCTGATGCTGTTTCTCTTTGTTTGATCTTGTTATGAGGGTTCAGGATCTGGCCCTAAGGTAAAGGCTGTAGTGGAAGGTAGTGGTTAGAGACAGTCCATCATGCTAAATATGGCCCCTCTGTCCTTTGCTTGCTTTGATTCTCTGATTATCAGACACACCAGCTGTTCTGCTCTTGGAACTGGTGGAGGAAGAAGGCAAAGGAGGCCTGGGTGAAGGATGTTGTAAGATGGACCCAAGACACAGCATCTCAAGTGCATGTATGCCGACAAGGTTGTGTAGATGGGTGCATTAGAATAGTATGGTAACTACAGCCTATGGTTTAGTTATTGTGCGCCTGTGGAAGGCAATCATAATAACGTAATGCTGTGATACTTAATTTACTGACTTGATCCACACATCACTGACCTTTTCCTCTGGTATGCAAATACAGTTTTTAAAGCTCATTAAAAAAGCAACTCTTCATAACGTGTACCAAAGATGCAACATATGTGGTGTCTGAGCTCATTACATTAGAAATGCCTTGTAAAACTCTTCACAGTCTAATAAATTTAACTCTTAAACCTTGAATATAATTTCAAATTGTAATTACAAAAATGTAGTTTTAATTAAAGCCTCTTCCGATTTAGTTTAGCAATGGGATTACTTCTGAGGTCTTGTATTATTTCAGAGATTGGCATAGAGTAAGGAGGAATTTTCTCCTCTGCAACCCTGTTTTTTAGATCATCTTCCGAGAAATGAATCGGGTTGTATACTCTAGACTACTTGGACATGTGAAAGCTTTGCCATCATTTTTATTTGTATTTATGTATTTGCCACTATCATTGGTAGCAATGCTAACCACTCAGTGAGTACCTTTTCACCTTTGGAAAGGTAAACGTGAGGATTATGTCATGTACTGGAAGGACATCAGCCATCAAGAATCATCACCTGGTTTTTCAGTTTTCATAAGTAAAATAGAAAAAAACAACACACAAAAACAAACAAATGAACAAAAAACCCCACCCCAAAACAAAAAAACAACACGTATAATGAAGTATTGCTTAATGAGCATGGGTTTTGGACATTTGAAAGGGTTTTTAACTGGCTAGTATTTAAAGTACTCTTGCTCTGTAAAGTGGTGCCTCCTGCATTTTGACAGCTCTTTTAATTAAAATCTAAACTGAAATCTTGCTGAGAATACAAAACGTTTTTCATTTTTTTTTTTTTAATCTGCATACTTTTCCTGAACTGTTTGGTTGTTTATGACTATGCCCTAGAAAAACAAAACAGTAAAACTAATATAATTTTGGCTGGTGTGTAAATCACTTAACAGGCTACTTCTTCATTTCAGTATTACAGAAGAAATATGGAGGAAATAGTCTTAATTTCAAACAAGCAAACAAAACAAAACACCACACCCCAAAAAACTCTTTGATATTTCAGACTACTTTAGAACATGCTAAATGGTACAGGTGGTTGATATATGACTTAAAAGATCCTTGCTAGCAACTAGTATTTTCTTGTCAGAAAAATGGCAAGGTTTTTTATTATATCACACAAGATATGTTTGACCATGAAGTTCTTTAAGGGTGTAAGAAATGAATGCTGTTTAATCAGAATTTTAGTATGTTACTGTGGCTTCTAATTAGGAATACTACACTTTGGTGCTCACCTTCACAAAGAAAATTGGCGAATCAGGAGTTGTTAACAGCTCAGGGAGAAAATCAGTACTATTTTGGGCAGACTGGTCTATCTGTCTCTTAACAGTTGCTTCTCGACAAAATATAGACAATTTTATATCTACCTCATAGAGGATTTAAGAATTTTTTTTTTTTTTTTTTTTTTCATTTTTTAATTGCAGTTGGTACTGTTTGGAGAGGTTTATTTTAATACTTAAGAAGGAGATATATTTTTACCTTTGGGAAGGTCAGAATCTACAGCCTTAAACTAATTGGGGGAAAATCAATGTCAAAGCAACCAAGTTTGAAGCACCCTCTTTGAAAAACACTCCATATTTTCTTCCGATTTAAAATTTTAGACTTCTGTGAGTATATCTGTGTAGTGCAGTACCAGGAAGAGATAAGCTTGCCATGCAGAGATACCAGAAGCAGTGTAACCGCAAGCACATCATTTTATCTGGGGTAATTAGCCCTGCTGGGGTACGCTCTTCAAGATGTGAGCTAGTTTAGAGATTACTCTGAAGTTTGGCATTGTATTTGTTGGCCATGCCCTTTGTGCCTTAGTTTCCAATCTTAAAATCTTTTTGGCTCAAAGGAGATTAAAAGTTAATTCATTGGTGTTTCATTATACATATACATATACGGCCAGAATTAAGGTTGCATGGGCAGCGTTAAATGACGTTTTTTGACTTCTGAATGTTTTTACATAACAATCTTATTAAGCCACTTAATGAATTTTTTGACATGTAGCAAGTCTTCATCAAACTAAATGTTTTGAGAGAGCTTTAACCCATGAAATAAAAGAGGATTACATATGTAACTAACTAGAAGTGGGGTCTTTCAATAATTGCATTTCTGTCAAATATTGTCTGTTACATCCTGGTTACACAGTTGTAGCATTTTGTGCTACCCTGGGGGTAGAATTACTCTGTAGCGTAAATAGACTTGGGGAATTTAAGATACAAACCAGCTTATTTTAAGGGAATAAGGGAATAGCGCTTTTTTTTTTTTTTTGTGTGTGCTATATTGTTAGAAGGTAGTCATCTTCATCTAAATTAAAGCCACTCAGCCACCATTTCCAATTAAAGTTTTAACTGTTTAATATATGTAGCTTGCAAATCAGTCTAGCATTTGTTTGTAAGTCTCATATAGTTTCTGCTACCTTTATCACTTTATTTTAGAAAGCAACCTATAAACCTATAATACAAATCAACCTGTAGTTTACATCAATTTTTATTTGGTTAGTAAAATAATTATTACTGTTTAGATATTTGGAACTACTATTCTTTAGTAGTGCAATACATTTAATTTTTAATTTCAACTTTGTAGCCATAGATTTCACTGAAATCCTTGAATATGGGACGTACCCCATTACTTGAACATACTTGCAAGCTTTCAGAGGTTAAACACTTATGGTCTATGCATAATCAATGTGTATGGTAGTGCAATTAATGTTAACTTTAATGAAATGCATGAATATTTAAAACTTAATGAATCTGACTTTACAGCATGCTTTACAGCCCGGTTCACATACGTGAACAGTATTGACTATTGGCCTCTGGATGTCAGCAGCGTATCACAAAATTCCTGTCGTCAGCCACTGTTTTCCTGCTACCTCCCAGAAATATCTGTGACTTGTGGTCTCTGCACACCTCTAGGACACCCAGTGCTTTTTCCTCTTATAAATTATTCACTTGCTCTGTACCAATTAGTTCTACCAGTTGCTAGGTTTGTTATCAAGTTAAGCTTCAAGACAAGAACCTGAACTCAATGAGTGATTAAAAATTTATTAGCAGAGATGATTAAATATGCAGATAGTCTGTGAAGCTTGTTCTTGAAACCATTATATTACCTTTTTAATACTAATGATTTGTATAATTAATTTTAAAAAAGCCTGAAAGTCTTTTAAAAAATCAGAGCAGGACATAAAAGGAAAGAGATTAAATGCAGAGGAGGCAGTGAACCTGAGTATTAAACCAGCTCATTCACATGTATAGGCAATAAAATGATTTCCTTACAGGGATAGTTTGTGTTCCACCCCCCCCCCCCCCCCCCCAAGATGATTATTTTATTAATCTTTTAAGCAATTTGGGAAAACTATCCACTAGTGAGCCGCATTTTCAAAACAGAATTTTATGATGAACACTAATAACACAGATTATTCCCCCTAAACTTTATGGTAAAAAATTAAACTGTGGTTTCAATGTGAAGCTGCAGCTTCCTCAACATTTAAGCATATGCTTGATTTAGGCGCTCGTGTGAGCCCAGAGTTTCCATGGGAACCACTCAGGCATGTTAAGGTGAGGCCAAAGGCACAGGGCTGCTGCCTTGGGAGCAGGCTGCAGGCCCGTGAGGCAAAGTTTGTCTGAGAGGGGCTGAGCCTGGCCGTTAGGTGGTAAGAGGCTGCTGCCTTTCAGCTGTGCCCAGGGCAGCAATCGGGCAGACCTAGGATAGGAGGCAGGTGGGACCTCCCAGAGTCCAGCTGAGGGAGAAATGGCCAACAGGCCAGCTGTGGAGGAGACAGGTCTGGGCTCCCCTCCCACACCAAAAGAAAAGAAATGACTTTATTTCCCGTTAAGGGAGTAGCTGGAGCAGAAATATGGCCCTGGCTTTTTGCTTTCCTGAGGGAAGTGAGCACTAATAGTGGCACAGAGAAGCTGTGGGGAATGAAGGTAACTGGTGTCCAGCTGCAGGCCCTGAGGGAGCCCTGGGGCTGGCTAAAGCCAACGCTGGAGGCCCTGTGAGACTTTCCAGAACATTGTCATGTGTGGATACGTGCAACGTATTAGGTTGTAATGACCCTATGAGAGCAAGCAGGAGGTGACAAGAGCTGGTTACAGGTCAGGGGCATGAGAGAAGCTGAAGGGTGAGCTGCAGTCCCTCCCAACAGCAGGGAGGGGTAGGAGCAGCCCCGAGGGCTCAGTCCCATCCCCAGGAGATGGAGTGTGACCCTTATCTGAGGGGAAGGAGAGCAGAAGCCACATGTGGTTCACACTTCTCTCCTTCTTTCCTCCCAGCTCCATTTATGTGCTGCCCAGTGCAGCCCTACCAAAGAGCATTGCTGACAGAGCCTGCTGCGGATGAAGCTTGAACAAAGGTGAGAGCCTACCGCAGTATCTCCTGGTGGCCCCTTTCTCATTGGCCCTGTCCAAGGGGGGCTTTGAGCAGCCCTGTACCCTTTGCCTCCTGAAAAGTGTGGAGTGACCCATCAGCTGCTACTGATGAGCCCCAGGACCTGAGGTACTGGAGGTCATAAGAGCTAGTGAGCATGCCCATGACACAGCTGTGTGCTCTGGGTGTGTGTTTGGAGGAGGCATATACATCAGAGTGAATGCAGCACAAATGGTAAATGAAATCGTTTATTTTTACCTTAGGTTGTGTTTGTGGAAATTATGAGGTGAGGTTGGTATACACCTCATGTTGCCTTTTTTTCTATTGTGTTTATAAATTGGAGTCCCTTTATTTTCAAGTACTAAGCTCTGCTTACCGTGCTTTAAACTTGAATTATGGTAACTGCAGTCTATGTTTCTAGACCTGGTTATAGTAGGCAGCAGAATTAGAACAGAGCATTTTGTAGAATGAGACCCACAGAAGGTATTTGTATTGCTGTTGCTACTGAATTTGCACAGTTAGAATTTCACAGTGGAGGACGTGTCTAAGTAAAAATGATTGTTCTTTATCCAAAATACCATGCCTCTTTGATGGTGTGAAACTAGACTGTGACCTAGGAGTTTCCTTAACAGACAGTAATCCTGGAGGCATTTCTTTAGTCCTGTGGGAGATGTATCAACCCAGATGTACAGCTTTCTTTTCTTGCTTTTCTCCTTGCTCTGAGCTAAGTTGAAACACCACTTTCCACAAATGTATTTCAGCTTCCCCTTCCATTATACCAGCTGACTACTTGGGGTAAGAGAAGGGGCACAGCAGAGCATTACTTACAACAAGCATGATGGTATAAAAAATAGGGGAAGTTAAATGAGGTGCTTCCAGTTCTTTTCCTTATGACTGAAGCTGACTAAGTGAATGAGTCTTTATTCTTGTGTTCCTGAATATGGGGTAGGCTGATGTGTTCCCAAGGGGTATCAGAAGTTTGGATTTTTTTTTTGTTTTTTAATGCCAGCAGAAAATTTCTAATGTGAAAAAGAGTACTTGAAAGAAAATTAAACTTTTAATTTCAAATGATTTTACCACACAAAAGGAAGCAGTTGGGAGAAAATACACTCACAGCTTTCATAGACTTTATTTATTTACCCAAAAAGCTTATTTTGTTAAATTTTAGAGAACTCTGCAATTGCCAAATCCGTGGTGTATGTTGAATGTTTGAGCTCTGGGAGATAACTCATGGGGAAAAAAAAAAAATCTGATGATGGATGTGAGGTCAGCTATTCAAACTAAAATACTCTCTCCTCAGTTACATGGTATAGGGCTGTGGTGCTCAGACCATATGCATAGTTAGTTATTTTTAGGCATTTAAGGAGAATGTAAAGGAGGTGATGTGTGTAGGAGGGTGGAAGGGTAAGGAAAGAAATTTAAAAGAGATATTAACATTTGGAACAACAATAGATGGTAAGCCATTAGAGAGAATTTCTTGCCCATATGCCTAACATCCAAAGGGGTTCACTTCTGTACCAAACAATTAATGAAGTTCTCACTCCTTATATGATGCACAGCACACAAACAAACACATGCATAATGCTATACATTTCAGTTTGCTCAAGATAATGTGTGAGCGTTGGCAGGATCAGAGTCAAAGATGTCAAAAATAACTTTAAGGGGTTGTGGAAATTCACAAAGTGTAATAAGGTGATACTTCACTTGGTGCTGAAGTGGAAACTGTAGCTAATATATTTAATGATGGACTGTGGTCACGGGGTTCACTGTGACTGAACAATACCCATCTCTATTTTTGAGGTAAATGAAGAGAAGTGTATGAAGTCGAACTAAAAATTAGGGGTGTTTTTCCTGCTTAATACTTGTACGCTGATACTGTTATTTGCATTTTTTTATCCTGTATTCTGTATTTAAGGGGGGGGGGGGGGGGGGGAACATGCACAAACAAACCACCCAAAACAAAACTATCCAAAGCCTTCTTTACAAGAAAAGACTTGCAGCAGAAATCTATATTTGAAATGCCCTTGGCCTTGTGAAAATGTAAAATGCATGATACATTTGAAGAAAAATTTCCTCATTCCTTAACACTGTAGAGTTAGGCACTAAAAAGCATTATGTGAGTGAGCTAATTGTTTCTGATTTTGTTAGTTCAAACAGTATCTGCCATACAGGTGGCCCTTAAAAGGGCCTCCCCATGGCAAAGATGTACAATTGACTTGCATTACCCGTTTGCTTAGGGTAATGTGGCTGCAATAAATGGATTCTAGATTTTGTTGTATGATGAAGTGAAATTCTCCTTTGTCTATGGAAATGTGTGTTCTGCTTCTTCTTCCATTTTGAAATAAAGCAATACCTCTTAGCATGAATTTAGAACCACAGGGAGGAATGAACATGCTTTTGTCATCAAGTTGGTCAAAGGAGTTTCAGGAACTTAAGCAATTAACATTCTTCTAGACTTTCAGTCTTTTCCCTGTGTATGTAACATTTTCATAGACTTTTTTTTTTTACAGGTTCATCTCTTTAAATAATTGACCAATTAAATATTTCATCTTCCTATAACTTATTCTAAAGAAAAGAGGAAAATATGTGTTCTTATAAGAAAAGCGTTGCTGGTTTGCAGTTCTTTTAGCAAGTTTTTGATGTAATCTGGAAGCAGTATGGGTTCTGTAACTGTAATTAATGAATCAAGTGCTGGAAAACATGGTACTGAATGGATTAATGAACATGTACCGTTCAGGATGCTTTCACAGTTGTCACACTAAGAGAAAAACGTATGTGATGTTATGCAGACTCCTCAAAGAAAAGTGATGGTGAAGAAATTCTTCTATACAGGGTTGTACAGACAAAGAAATTGGGCTTGAGGTAACTGAGTGCCTTTATAGAGGAGTGAGTTGCCTTTAGAGCATATCAGACCCCGTGGATAGTTCAATAGAAGAAAAATAAATAGGGAGTAAGAGCTCCTGAAGAGAGGTATGATGATGAAGAGGTGTGAGGAAGCAAGCCCCAAGAGAGAGCATAGAGAACTATGGCAGTTTAGTCAAGTTGACCATGGCAGCTTCAACCCTGAAAACCCCTAAGAACTAAAAGAATAAATGAGAAGATAAAGTGGAAGTGAAGAGGTGAGAGAACAACTACTCCAGCTGTTTATGAGGAAAAAGTCTTAATCAGGTTGACCCATGATTGTGAGGCATTCTTGCAGAGATGTGTATGAATTTGAAAATTGTCACCATCAGTCACCTGCAGAGTCTCGTGGAACAGTTCTGAGCTCATGAAGCTGTGTTTTTACTGAATAACTCTGAATGAATCACTCAGCAGTCTGAGCAAGTTTCAAACTCAGCAAGTTTCATTTAAGAAGTGTATGTGTTTGACTCTAATCTTCTTGTGCCTTGCCTAACGAGCATCAGCATAAGCTGGAGACAGTTACCGAGATGGTGAGACAGAAAGAAGTGGACAGAGGCACGGTATGAGCCAGAACTATGAGGAGTGACTAGCAGGACATCTTACTTCTCTTTTGCAATGTAGCACCATTTGGTGATTGTGTGTAGTTGTAACTAAAATGTTGTTGTCTTGTAGTTTTTTTCTAGGTTGTTTATTATGTTGAAGATAAGTAATGACTGTTACAATAGATACTTGAAAGTTTCATTGGAAGTTTCTTGAAGTGTTGAAGTAAGTTAATGCACTGTAAAGTTTTAAACTAAACTTTGCTCTGATCTCTCTGCTAAAAAGTAGTGCAGTTTAAGAAAGATACAACAAAAAGTAGAAAGGTGGAAACCAGATACATAAGCATGTTAACTTTTAATAAAAAGAAATCATTCCAGGAGACCTCATTAAGCCAGGACGATATTCTAAAAGTGAATATACATGTTGACAGCTACACCCATAAATTTGAAAACTGCAAACATGTTCAGCATAAAAGCCATTTTTGAAAAAAGCTGTTGCTCTGCCCTTGTACTAATTTAAGAATTGTTCTTTCATTCTGATTTTTATAGTTTGTCTTCACATATATAACTGGGACAGTTTAAAAAATACTTTAAAGAATCTTTCATGATGTCACAAACTTCATAATGCAGATGATTATTTTTAAAAATACATGCATTGCACAATGATTTGAGGTATCAAATAAGCTCAATACCATCATTCTTTCATTTTCTAAAGAAATAAATTGACCTGTCTTTAGACAGTACTGTATTCTTGCAAGGAACCTCTGTTTCCCAGGAGTAGTGATGTTAGTTTAAATATCTTGACTGCAGCATTAGTCTTGCGGAAAAGGTTCTCTTGTTCTATTAATGCTGCCTGAACACACAAAATCTTCACTGTGAGCACAAGATCTCAGACAGTCTCTTCTTTCAGTGCATTTCTGTCAGTATATTCAAGATATGTGCATATTTAAGTTTGCTTCAGTAAAGTAGGGACTGACACTAGCCCAGTTTGGAGAAGTGTAGCTGGTACAGAGAGACTGAGTACTCTGCTTGTGGAGACAGACTCCGATGAGGAATGAGATACGACAAGTTGTGACCTCAGGTTTGTTTTTTCATTGGTGTGGGAGGAAGGAGGAGGAAAGATTCGCTTGGTCCACTCTGTGTAGGTGGAGAGAAGATGATATTCAGAAGCTAGGAGAATTTTAAATGAAGATCAGTAATGAGAAACCCCACCACAAACAATATGGGAAGATAGCAAAAAGTCTTCAGGTGACTGAGAGGAACTGAGCAAGGGCAAAACCTAGGGTTGGAATAGTTCTCTGGCAGTATGAAACCTGAAATATGATTTTGTTTTATTTTTTTCTTTGAGTAGGTAAGATATTGTTTTTTGTTTGCCATTCACACCCAGATTGTGCATACACAATCTGAAGACTTCTGTCTTGTCATATTTAGCAGGGAGCTCCTAGGTTTTCCACAGTCCTACTTTACATTTGCTTGAGAAGAGATTGTATTTCATGCTTAAATGTTTGTTACCGTAGCTCTTCTGATGAACGGCTAATACCATGTTGGCTTTCCTACTAAGAGAACAATTATGAAAATAACCTTGAATTAAAATATTTTTCATAGAAAATGTGTTCCTCTGATTTTCTTACTGAGTGGTGATGTAATAAAGAATGGGAGAGAAAAAGAATTGTTAATGGAGGGAGCTTTGTTTGAGATGAATCAGTAACTTGCCAATAAAAGCAGAAGTTATGATACAGATTTTGATATGTTCATTGAACTCTACTAGCGTAATAGTTCAAAACTTTTGATAGGTAGACACTGTTTACTATGATTATAAATGGAAGACCAAGGTAGAACTATAAGGTAAATCCTCAAGGAGTTGCATTAATACATGCGTGTTCAAATATTGATAAGATTGCGTTTAAGACCTTGTCTTAACAGCCAGAAGAACAGCTCTGCTGCTGAAGGCTTGTCAGGCACGTTGCACTGCTGAATTGAAATCTGCACGGAGTAAAGTTGTAAAAGCTACGGAGTTCCTGGACAAAACTGACAAAGAATCTTTCTAATGAGATTAATTGCTGACATAATTGTGCTGTTTCTGGCCTCTTTCAATCTAAGTGAACATAAGCTCCTTAAACAGGCTTTTTATTAGTGAATATTAGTGGAACCATCTGCTAAAGGAGAATCTGTTTGTGCAAAGTCCTACTTTATTTCTAATTAGTGGTCTCAAACAGATTTTCATCTCTCTGGTAATATGTGTATGTTATTTGAGGGTAGTAGGGAAGAGGAGTAAGAATAAATTTCTTATCTAAATCAAGTGTGTTAGTCAGCAGCAGTTCTCTGTCAGTCCCAAGGCATTCATGCTTCCTGTGTATTGAATTAGACTCCCGCTTCAGTTTTACATTTTGTAACACATTCTGCTCTGGTATCTTTGCCGTAAGCAGGGGCAGGGAAACAACTCCCAGTAGAAGTACATAAAAATAAAATTTCTTTTTTAGGTGACAAATAATATTAAAAACAACTTATATGAATCCTTTGGTTTGAATACATATGCCTAGGAGATGCTTTATATAGTAGAAACCCAAGAAAATTGTGAGACTTCAGTAGTAGTGGCTTTGGCACGTTCTCTACAGCTGCAGCTTCCAAGATCATATAATAACTTACACCATGGACTTCCAACAGCGAATCTTGCCTGTAACTTTTCAAGGTTTCTGAACTTGGAATAGAGCCAGTAACAGACCCATTAAGGGTGACCAGCAGTTTAGGGAAAACAGTTGTGGCAGGGAAAGGACTAGAGTGATGCTATATGAGGATTAAAAAACACTGGCATCAAGGAAGAGAGAAAACAGCAGACTACAGTCTGTGTTGTAAGAGCAACTGCCTTGCTCTGGCACGAACACTTATATATTGTCCAGTGTGTGCATTGAAAAGCATCTTTAGGAGAAGGAAGAATAAAGGCTTGTTATATGATGCTGCTGAATGTGGAGTAAATACAGTGATGACAAATCTCTCGTGTAAGAATTTCAGTTTTCCTCTGCTAACTGAACAGCATTACAGTTTTCTGCAGAGAGAGGTAATGAAGAGCAAGAGGTAAGGGCACATAGAACCATGTGTTTGGGGGGGGAACTCAAAAAAAAACTAGGTATCCATTACTGAAGGTGTCTTTCACTTCTTAACTGAGATCTGCCAATTTACTTGCTGTTGATCCCTCGAGACAGAAGGAAAAGATTTGTGCTTGTGTGATACATAGGGTTCAAGGAAGGAAGTGTGTTTTGGGTTGTTTGCTTTTTATTGAACATCATCTAGTGTCAAGATGGTCTATCCAAAATACTACTGGTGCCCCGCAGGGGATGTTCTGAAGTATAACCTATGTACTGTGTGCATCCTAACAGTGATTAGCAGTGCACCAAATATATCAATGTGCTGCTAGTACCTCTAATGGCAGTCAGTTGTGGCTATTCCTACATACAGATTATTATTTTTTTTTTTTTGTAATGCCAAAACATCTTATGCTTATGGGTAAGCATCCACATTCTGTTTTTATGCCAGGTAAAGGAGATATCAGTCAAATAAGTAAACAGTGATATTTATATCTAGGCTAGCAGATTTTTAAATTATGTATTATACCTAGAAGAATACCTTTTCATTTAATGTTGTTCTTGTGCAACACAAGCTGCATTTGCACTGAAGAAGAAAATAGAGCTGGGCAACTGAGCAAATATGACCATATGGTGGCATATCCTAGTACATTCTTCCACATTATGATGTGGCAGCAATAACAGTAAGACTCGCATGTTATAAATTAGCTTCTATATCTAGGTATTTTTCTTAATGATGATTTAAAAAAATCACACAGAAAAGCTCACAGTATTAATTTCACAGTGTAGTCAAAACTACCTATGTGTGTATGGTTTCTTGTTAAACCTTCTCCTCCTGTCGGGGTACTTTCCTTCTTCCATTCCTGAATACTTTGGTAACAGGAGGCATGGGAGGGCCTTTTACATTATTTGAAGGCCAATATTTCTTTTTGGTCTGTCAGAGCGCTTCGTCATCATGGGCTGCGTCTGGTCAGTCCTTAATTAGTTGTTACTTGACCATCAACTGTTTCCAGCCCAGTTTGGTGTCATTTATACACTTCATTACATCTCAGGAAAAGTTTAGATTCTTGTTATGTGGAAGGATTTTTGTTTTTAACCATGCTGCCTCATATGTTTAACAGTTGCTGTCTGTAGATGTTTGTAAGTGACAAGCAGCGAGCAGGTGATTCATGGTCACCTTTACCTCACTGTTTTGTTACAGACATGGGTGTAACTCTCCTCTGCTGGGAAAGAGAAACTTGGTGAGTTGGACTCTTTGTTCTGGAAGTTTTCTATACACCTGATTATATATTATTTATATATTATTTCTGTATACCTGATTATACTTGTGCTTTTCCCAACTCTCTGCTTTCCTTTAATGATGTTATCAGAGCTGTGCTTAGAGTGGAAAATCTGTGTATGTTTGGATTTACAAAGTCACATAACATTTTGTCTTTTGTTCTCCCTTTCCTTCTTTGCAGTTCTTAATGCTCTGTTTGCTTTTCTGACCTGTACTGAACATTGAGCTGACTTTTCTAGAGCAGTAATATCTAACTGGTGGCCCATCACTGCATGTGTGTGTTTCAGGTTATTTTTTCCCATCATGTTGAATTTAATGACACTTTTCTATCTATTTGTTTTTTATCTACTCTGGAAGCAATATGAGAAAGTTGATGTGGTCCTGCCTGGTGTGTTATTTGGATGTTGTTCTCAATGTTGTCAAACGAAACTTGAAGAACGTGTTTTAGAAGAGAAAACAAAATTTGGGATTTCATTGTTCTGAAAAAGTCTGAGGTAGTAAAAATAAAACGCTGCTGGACAACAAAGTGAAGGGAAATTAAAGAGGATTTCTTGGACGGCTGGCTGGGCTGGCTTTCTAAATGAAGAAAGGTACTGATCCTGAAAAGAATGGCTGACAAATCTAGGACGTCAATGAAGAAGGCAAGAGTGGCATGAATGAAACTGTGTGCTTAAGTGGCTGGAAGGAAGGCAGAGCATGAGATGGCTTGGGTACCGAACAGTTTGAAAGTAGAAACTTTTTTTCTTAATTTAGTTCATCAAATCATTTGTGTACACTTTTCCAAATGATCTGTAAATGAAACTTCTGAAAATTGCCATTTCTAACTACTGCAAACTGCTGGTTTGAATGGGCTGCAAAGATATCTTTCCATCCGCTCCACTTCCTCTGCCACTTTCAGTTAAGATTGGATCCTGATGGATAGCATCATTTTGTCACATTGTGGCACTTTATAAATAACATAATGCAGTGATGTACAGTGCATTGACAATTGCAGTTTTAGTAGCTATTGGGAAAGCTAAAAATGAACATTTTCCATAATCTAGATCGTTTATTTAGGCTGTCGGGTTTTCTGCACATCTCCAGTATGTATTCCCATAAGATATTAAAAAAGATGTATATGTTTTTATTATATTTTGTATACACTTTGGTAGGTGTAAAATAAGTTTACATTTCAAATGCATTTGTGCTGCTATCAGAGAAAAGCAAAACAAAATAAATTGATGCCAGGGGAAATGTCAGGCATGCAACACAGATTTGTTAAATAAACATTACTGTGTGGCATTAGCTAATGTTATTACTTTGTGTCCCTAGTGGCTCTTTTTTTGATTATCTGCATTTCTAAAGCCTGTGCACATTTCATACACACTAAGAACAGGGGACACGGGTTCTGTTTACATGAAGGGCCTTGCAAAAACTTAATATATTTTTTTCTATTTACAACTCTGCTAAAACATGCTTACATTTTGGGTGTAGAAGAGATAATGGGAAGAAATATATATATATATTAATTTAAACTGTATGGAAACTATGTGTAGGGGGAAAAACAGCACAACAAATAGGCTTTCAGGGATTTTAATACAAGGAAAAGTATACTTTTCCTGAATATCTTTTACCAAGGAAACCAAAATAAAAGTCTAAATCAGAATTTGTTTAAAAGTGCTGGAGAAAGGATGATATAAACTTGCTTATAACTGTGGAAGACTATTTTATAACTTCCACTCAATCTTTTACAGGTAAATTTTTCTAAGAGCACTGCTGAAGCCAACATACAGCACAGATAATGTTCATACATAGCGTAAACTTGGGAAGCCTTATGAAGTCTTCCTTAGACGGAAAATGTTTCTCTTGCTCTCTTCCCCCTCCTCTGTCCCTCCTTTCCTCCCTCTGAAATCACTTCGTACCCAAGTGCAGAGACTGGGGGTGCTTGCAGTGTCCCTGCATGACCGACTTGCATGATCTAGACTTATTAGCAATGAGTCACAGCAAAGCCAGCTAGGTGCTAGTCTGTTTACATGCTGCTAGTATTAAATTGGGCAATGGATGTATTTTTATTTAAAGAGTATAGAGCTAATATTCAGGGTTTGCATAATCAGTATATTTCAAGCAAGTCTGATGCAGAAAAGTGACTGGGGTAAAAAAGAGTATCAAAGCTGAATGTTGTAACCATCTGCTCAATTTATTTCATATACCATGTTGCTGGTCTTAGTCCAAGTCCAAATTGACTTGTATCTGTGCTACAGCTGACATCAGCTGGCTTTTGGCTGCTCAGGGGGAGGCAAGAGAACTGATCTCGAGCATGACTGAGATGGGCTGACTGGAGTATTTAGAGGGGAAAACTTGCACTTGCATTCACTTCTCCAGAAAGACAACTTAACTTGAAATCAAAACAGTATGTCGGGCACATGTTTAATTGTCAGTGCTTGTTTAATGTTGTGTTTTCCTGCCTGTTGAACTGTTGCCTGCAGTGACTCTTTGACCAAAATGCTATTTCAGTACAATTAGTTGGCTTTGATTATAAAATAGAGAAAGAGAGAATTTTTTTATTTAAGGAACAGTGTTGACTTCTGTCTTGGCAAATCAATCTAGTATATCCTGCAGAATGAGTCTTTACTCCATATGACTTAATGAAACCAATTGTAGAAGTTACAAAAAGGAGAAAGAGAACGCTGTTAATCTCTGCTGGTGAACAAGAATGTGAAACCTGATTTTCAGGGATTTTTTTTTTATGTGAATGTGATGAGGACTATTTGTATTCACCGTCTGACTTTCTTTCCCTTCATCCCTCACCTGTCAGACTTGGTCTTCTAGCTAGTCTTGCTCTCTCCTTGTGGCAAGAGGGCTGACAGGGTGTTAGCATCTTCTCTTACTCTTTGCTCCTGACTTTCTGATCATTGCACTGTTCCCTTCTCAAATTTCACAATATCTTGGATGGGTACAAACCAAACAGCAGTCTTTCCAGTTTCCTTTCTAGTGCTCCCAAACAGTAGGAATTCCTTGCTACCAAGAAAATGGTTTGTCTCAGGTCTGGATGCTCCAGCTCCTGGTATATCCAGACCAAATATATTTTGAGGATTTTGACTGACAAAATATGGCAATGGTCACTTAAGTATGTGCAAACTGAGTATAAGTAAAAGCCTTGTAGTTTTGTCAGTGCAGGTGTGGTTTCCATGTAGGTTCGAGTGACTGGTTTTCCCCCTTTTCATATTTAATTTCCAAAGTATAAAAGGATGAGAGCGCTCCGATTACATCATTAAGGACTTTTGACAGGAGAAATGTCTAAGATGAAAGTGTGTTTCCTGTCTTCCCCGGTCCCTTGTGTTACAAGATAATCAAGCAAGAAATGATCACTCTGGAAAAATGTAATTTCAGCAAAGTTATGATCTGGTGGGAATATGGCTTTATGATGGAGAGAGAGATGTTTAACTACAAATATTTGTTGTCTGTATTAATTATGTTAGGGAGCATATACATGCTGGAAACCCTCTTTTAGGGAACATGCCATGCCTGTATGGCCAGCTGTGTCAAGGCTTCATTGTACCGAATCTGTAATAGCTTATTTTAAAATGAAAACTTAAAAAACACTTCTGAGCCTGATCCAGCTGAAGATGGCAGTTGGCATACCATTCATTTCACTGGGAGCTGGATCAGTTTCTATATTATTCTTCCTTTGCATAAAACTGAAAAAGAAGAAATTCAAGGAGTTTTGCTTTAAGGATAAAACTAGTTGCCACAACTCCTAATTTCTGGGCTTATTTTCAACTCTTAAAAACTAAACTATAAAAATAACCCTCTTTTTTATTTTGTCACTTTTAAACCTATTAATGAATTCTGTTGCCTGCTGGTAGGACTTTAATCCCAGAACCCTCCATTTCCCATAATTTTCCTGAAATCTATCATTTGCAGCATGTGGCAGTGGAGACTCTTAAACAGTGACATATTTATCCTTAAGAAGCAGGTTTTGCTGGAGTTTATGCTTGAGTCCGTTCTTCTTATCTTTCTCAAATGGCCAAATTTAACTGATTTGAAAGGGCCTCATTTTAAATTACATTCATTCAGTGAAAACAGAAATTAACACTTAGAGACATCTATATGCTAATGACTGTAGCTCAGGGAATACCCTTCTAACCTTTTCAAAAGGAGTTGGTAAAAAGCCATTTCACTTGAAAGCAACTTAGTAAAAATGGTAGATTAATTAAATACAATAAAATTTCCCTAAAATCTTTATCCCATTTATCACTTATCATTATTTTTCCTTCTTACATATGGTACCTTAGCTCCAAACCGAATGTTCCAGGATGCATTTATTAAAACTGTTTTTCTGGTGGCATCTATTAGAAGCTGAAAAACAGAGGTTAATAATGTCATGAGTTTTAGGGATGGCATGCAAACAGAGGTGAAAAAGCAGCTTCATCTATCACCATCCGTAAGATACTAAGTGTATGAATTTTGGCAAAAGGGTCAGAAATGCAGCAGGGGGAAGGCTTCCCATAACCCCTCCAAATGCTAAGCAATGAGCTGAACAAGAGGAACTCAAGCTTTCAGACCTTGTAAGTGCTGTGTATCTTTATCTGTTAGAGAGTTACTGTAAATGCAAAATATGACTTGCTGCACGTAGGCGTATTTGCTATAGATGCAGTCTTTGTTCTTGACTCTGTAAGTGGTCAGAATTCCAAAAGAGGAGGAATGATGAGTATTGCACATAACTTAGTTGCTTGTCCACATTGGTGTTACACCTGGTAGCACCTGTAGTACTGCATTATCTGCAACACTTCTCAGAGAAGGTCACTGTTGCGTTTAAAGGACTTGCAGGTTCTTGCATCTTGCGTTCCTATTTGGGGAAATAAAAAGGAAAAGCCTGTGGAAAGAGTTGCCCTGTTGTTCTTACACTGACTACTGTTTGTTATGTGATTTGTTGTAAGAGGAACAATTTCTGAGGAAAAGGCCTAAAAAGCTAATGCCTGAAGCCTCTTTGAAGCCACCCGTCTGATTAGTCTTGTAGATCCTGATATGAAGTCAAACTAGGGTCAAATAAAGTATTAAGCCCTGGAGTAAGTTGTGTCTGCCCTAGGCTAGAAGCAATTTGCAACTTGTACTTGGTTTAAATGTAATAGCAGTAAAAATCCTATTGAAACAAAATGTGGCAATTATTGCTCTTGAAATTCCAGTGCAGAAGAGACTGGAGGAAGGTCACAGATCCATACTCGATTTACTGATGAAAATCTGTTAAAGTGATGCAAAGATTCAAAAGGATCATGAGCTTTAGAAATACTTAAGTAGGTGTGATGGAGCAACCCTCTTTCCACTGAGCAGAAGAGGCCCAGAGCAGCTGAGCAGTGGCTGCAAGCCCTGAGCAGGCAGGCAAGCGTAAAAACTGCTCAGCTCTACCTCGAGAGAGAGAAAAATATGTGCTGGGCAACCAGACAGGAGAAGATAGTTGGTGGCAGTCCCTGAGCAGAGAGGGATGCTTGTGACTCGAGGATTGGAGGGTGAGATTTTTCTGCAGGAATTGAGGGAGGAAGCTAAAAGGGTGGGTGATAGCTTCCTCCTACACAGCAAAGGCAGAGAGGCTGGGGATCTTTTCACGAGGAGCTGCTAACAGGTAATGTATGATTAAAAAGGAATAACTGTGCCTTGAAGACACACCAGAAGAGTAAGTGGGGTGTGAGAAAATGGCTTTTACAGTCTTTATTAGCAGCTCAACTGTACCCTAGGTTTTTTAACGGTATCAGGAAAGTAATGATCTACACTACTGTGTTTTTGTCCCCTGGACTGCAGAAAGACAGTTTTTAAGCAGCTGTTGCCTAATACCGCAAAAAGCTAACATGACCTGGGATCAGAGCAGTTATGAACAACAGGATCTTTGTTTTTTACTGTTCCAAGTGGGAGTTGTTCCCTCTGCTCTTAAGACATCAACTTTTCCCTGGGTTTTAATCAAAATAGTGTCTTTTTAAAGATCTTTCATAAAAGGGAAAAATCCTGTTTGAGCTGCAGCCTTTAGGCAAGTATGTGTAGTAATAAGACATTTATATTACTCAAATGTGTCTCAGTCCCCCCTACCTCAAATGAAAACTGCTGAAATTGCGTTTTTTTAACTAATCGGTTTTGGAAGTGCACTCATTTCTTTCTGGCAGCCACCAAATAACTATCTTGCACTGATTTGTCTCCAAACAAAATGCGATAATTCAATTTATTTTCTTAGTTTAAGGTGAGATGATGTCCTTATTTTGGCCAGTTGGTACTCCAGGTTCTAGATTGGTCTAGCTAAATAAAAGCCTTGCTGTCTTGGCTGTTACACAGGGCACTCCAGAACTGTTGAAGCTGGAGAGGCAAAGCTTTGTGCTTGTTCTCTTACACTTCTCACATCAGTGTGTTGAGCACAGCAGGGAACTGTAACATACTCTGCTGCTGGTCTGCAGTCTGAGACTGGCTGCAGGCTTTCAGCACTCTTGCAAAAGGTGGTACTGAGAAACCAAACATTTTTAACCTGAGCTATTTCATATGTTACAAAGTATTGGCAAAACGTTTGTTGGGTAAACAATATCCGCACATTAGAGGTGAGCGTACTTCTATAGCCTTTTTGTAGTAATAGTTAATATGATTTTCAGTATTCTGCATGTTATTTGAGATTTGTTGCGCTCCTTAAGCTACAAGCTTTGAGTGCTAAGCCATATACAACCATGTAGACACTGCAGTCACAGTACTTGTGTGAATGTAGGGAATGGAAGAAATATAAACTTTATAAACAGCAGAAAATGAAAATATAACTATAGTTTAAATACTGTTTCCCGTGGCTTTGAATGGGGGCTGCCAAGCACTTCTGTTGGCCTGAGAATATTTTGTGGCTACCGAGGCTGTAAGCCAGTGTGTGTGTGACTGCTCTAAGAAAACAACACAACCACCCTCATTCATTGATCCTGTGTGCAAAAAATTGTGACAAGGTTCATAAAACATTGCAGAAAGGGAAAATATTTTTGGAAGAGAAAGCAAATAAAAGCCATTGCTTTCACTGTGCAGACCATTAAATGCTACCTGATACCTACACTGTGCTGCTCAGGTTCTGTACATCCATCACCTTGATTCCGAAAAAGGGGTTAATTATCCCCCTCTCCCCCCCCATCTCTGCTATACGAACAGACCGCAAAACTGAAATTGGCCATTTGGAGATGCACTGCAGTGATGCTTGGGGGTTTTGCAAAATCCAGGTGTAGCTTAGTTTTCTGGCTCATGAACAACTTCATTAAATGGGAGCTGACTGTCAAACCCCTGCTGAGGACCACTGAGTGTTCTCCACCGTGGGGAAAGGAGAACAAAAACAGAGGAAGGGGACCGTGTAGGGCGGAAGATGTGTATGGTCTTTGATCCAAGACACCAGAAACTCCTTTTTGCAACTCAGTATTGATTTGGAGAGGGGCCTAACGTCCTGAGAGGTGTCCTTGGTGAGTCCAGAACTGCTCCATGTGCAGTGATAGCAAGAAATCAGGGAGTTGATGGATGTCAGGAGCTTTCAGAGCATTTTTTTTGTTTTCAGAGTCTTGACTTGTCCCCTGCCCCATGGCACATGAGTGCTGCAGGACTGGTGTGGAGCTTTGAGTTCCCTGGAGGTGGTGGGGGCAGGTGACTGACGGCAGCTCCGTGTGCACCAGGAAGTCTCCCCACGTCTGTCAGTAAATCTGCCCGCTTCTGATTCACAGCCGTCAGCGTGCCAGACTGGGTCGCTTTCTCAGAGGTGTCAAACATTGCTTGTCTTCAGCCTGTGGTTTATAAAAGCAAAACCACATATAAATCCCTCTGGCACTGTAATAGAATTGGATTTGCAGGAGTTTAGTGAGCTAAAGAAGACTCTGCAAGTTGAGCAGGTATAGATTTAAAGCAATGGAAAAACCCGACTCAGGGAATTTCACAAATCCTGTTTGCTGAATGCATCAGTAAACCAATTGTTTGGTTTGTGACGGCATGAAAATATGGTTAGCTGAGATAGTTATCAGTCTTTGAAGGTTGTACTCCCTGCAGCAAGATCAAAACTGACTGAAGTTGACACAGTTTATTTTAACGAAGATATTTTTAAACAGATATCTATATTATAGTTAGCAATTATAACGGCTGCAAGAACAGAGTGAAAAGCCTATCAGAAACCTTCTGCGTGAAGATAAGTGTAAAATTTCAATCACTTAATAGTTTATTATAAAACTAAAGCAAACCTCTCTTAATGAAGTCTTATTTTCAGTTGGTGATACTCTGCTCTGCTGCACCTGCACAGGTTGTGGCATAGGCTTCTAAACTAGAGCATCTATAGGCTATAGCTGGATTTGGAGAAAAATGTTCTGTGGTAGCTTATTCTAACTATTAGCTGAAGTCATTTGTATTAAACAAAAATATCAATTTAATTAAAAGGTTATTTGCTAAGCTTATTTGAAAAGTGTCAGTAGGATAAGGCTGTATCATATCTGCTTGTGTTGCTGGCTCTGGCTGGAAAACGAGGTACCCTGTCTGTCTTTCCCCTTTGGGTCAATATGTAAACTGGCACTTCAGTTCTAAAGTTGCAAATCTGGTCTATATTTATAGATAGATGAGCTACTGGAAAAAACATGCTAGTCTCTGAAATTCACCCCTTTCAAATGCAGAACCCAAGGACTTGTGCATCCGCTTGTAAATGAAGTGAATTGTTAATCACTATCTGATAGATTCTTTCATTACCTGAGTTAATGTAGATACAAATGAAAAATTGTAATGCTAATCTTTAATAGTAGATGGTAGTAGTAAAGCTTCACTAGCCTCAGGTTTCATCTGTATCCAAAAGAAACAAGAATGAAGCTGTATACTACTTCTGTATTCTCTCAGATCTCTGAGACTCTAATTAGAATTGAAAGTAAATTCCCTCCTTTTATACATTTTCTATGAAGCTTAATGTAGAATTTTCCATTGTAAATGCTTGTGTGTTGTTCCAAGAAAAGGTGGCTTTAAAATATATAAACAGCTACTTGTAGTCAGTACAAATAGGCTCCTGATACAGCTTCTAAACAAATTTAAGAATGCTTTCTTTTTTTTTTTTCCCTGCATCTTGGTTAAAGAAACCTCCATGTTAAATCGCATGTAATTTCAGCTGACTCACTTAAAAGGAAAACAATTAGTTCTCTTTGCTTTTTCACTGTATGCGAAATTATAAAATCCAAAAAGTTGCTTACTATAAGGTAGTCTTTTAAAATACTAGTGGAATGGAAAGCAGCTCAGGCAGGGTGATGTGTGTTGGACCCAAGACTGAGCAAACAGTTACCAAAGCAAGGAGAAGCAAAAAGGTTTCCTGCATGCATAAGCAATACATTTAGATTGCATGGTTTAAGTGCAGGAAGATGAGTTTAACATTAATGGACTTTTTCAAAAGATGTGTTGCCTGATTAGTTTGTTTCTACTTGGTCCTTGCTGGCAGAGATTTGTCTTTGCACTAGGTTTTAGGTATTCTGTTGCTATAATAAGAGCACAGAAGTGCCTTGTAAGGACAAGGAGAAACACTCTCAGGAGGGAAGAAGGACACAAGGCCAGCTTTGAAGGTTTGGGTCTCCAATGCTGTAACCAGGCACAGAGCCAAACATCCAACTGATATCCAGTGTACCACATGTAGGGGTGACAATAGGTTTGTAATCCAGCCGTAACATTAGTTAATGACATAATGAATTAGAGTAATCTGTATTTTTAAGAAGTATTTTATGGAAATACTTCCTCTGTTGAATTTCAAGGGTTTTAGTGTTTTCCTACAGGAGAATCTGATGAGTTATTAGGAAAAGGAAAGCGAAGGCATCCATAGGTTTACGCTTTACATGTGGTATCTATCGTTGCGTGACAGTATTGCTATTTGCACTACTTTATGTGACTGTATCATGGATATTTGGGTCCTGAGGCTCTCTCACCAAGTTACGTCTGTTTATTTGGTCCTCTGTGATTCAAACCATAGTTTACTGCCCCCCTTTGAGTAATTCCTGTAGTGTTAGACTAGGGATGCAGAGTAGTGCACCTTAAAGTACTAATGTAAAGTCATTAGTAGTGCTTTTAAAGACTGCTTCTAGGTAAGATGCTCCAGGATACAGTAATGAAGGTGAATACACATTTAATACTGGAAAGTAATACAGTATGTATTTTACAGTTAATATACTTACCATATTAGTTATCTGGAGCAAAACTGATATTCATTATATATTGGAGCATACTCTGCTAAGGATCTGGGAATTCTCTATGTGACATATGTTGAAAGTGTTATTGACATTACATCCAGGGTGTTACTGGTGAATGGCATATCAATGCCTTTATGCCTGCTGTTAATTATTCTCAGTCTACGACTGCACTGTGCTGAGATGGTGCCACCTATACATACATTAAGTAGCATTTCTAGGCTTTGGAAGGAGGTGAAAACCATACTGAGCAAGAACTGAGTGGAAGAAAAAAGAAGCTGAGTAGCCACAAAAACATATTGTAAATGCTGTGGGTCTTGTGAACTGTGTTCCAGACATAGGAACCTGGATGAGGGAAAGGCTGTGAATGTGGTCTACCTTGACTTCAGTAAGGCTTTTGACACCGTTCCCCACAACATTCTCCTCAAGAAACTGGCTGCTCGGGGCTTGGACTGGCGTACGCTTCGCTGGGTTAGAAACTGGCTGGATGGCCGGGCCCAGAGAGTTGTGGTGAATGGAGTCAAATCTGGTTGGAGGCCGGTCACTAGTGGTGTCCCCCAGGGCTCGGTACTGGGGCCGGTCCTCTTTAATATCTTTATCGATGATCTGGATGAGGGGATCGAGTGCACCCTCAGTAAGTTTGCAGATGACACCAAGCTAAGTGCGTGTGTCAATCTGCTCGAGGGCAGGAAGGCTCTGCAGGAGGATCTGGATAGGCTGGAGCGATGGGCTGAGGTCAACTGTATGAAGTTCAACAAGGCCAAGTGCCGGGTCCTGCACCTGGGGCGCAACAACCCCAAGCAGAGCTACAGGCTGGGAGATGAGTGGCTGGAAAGCTGCCTGGCCGAGAAGGACCTAGGAGTATTGGTTGATAGTTGGCTGAATATGAGCCAGCAGTGTGCCCAGGTGGCCAAGAAGGCCAACAGCATCCTGGCTTGCATAAGAAGCAGTGTGGCCAGCAGGTCTAGGGAAGTGATTGTGCCCCTGTACTCGGCTCTGGTGAGGCCGCACCTTGAGTACTGTGTTCAGTTTTGGGCCCCTCGCTACAGGAAGGACATGGACGTGCTCGAGCGAGTCCAGAGAAGGGTGACCAAGCTGGTGAGGGGTCTGGAGAACAAGTCTTAGGAGGAGCGGCTGAGGGAGCTGGGCTTGTTCAGCCTGGAGAAGAGGAGGCTCAGGGGTGACCTTATCGCTCTCTACAGTTACCTTAAAGGAGGCTGTAAAGAGGTGGGGGTTGGTCTGTTCTCCCACGTGCCTGGTGACAGGACGAGGGGGAATGGGCTAAAGTTGCGACAGGGGAGTTTTAGGTTGGATGTTAGGAAGTACTTCTTTACTGAAAGGGTTATTAAGCATTGGAACGGGCTGCCCAGGGAGGTGGTGGAGTCACCATCCCTGGAGGTCTTTAAAAGACGTTTAGATGTAGAGCTTAGCGATATGGTTTAGTGGAGTACTTAGTGTTAGGTCGGAGGTTGGACTCGATGATCTTGAGGTCTCTTCCAACCTAGAAATCTGTGATACTGTGATAGTTTGCGAAGATTTGATGCTGGTATTACTGTTTGGTTAAAAAGCCCATACAGTATAATGCTACTTAGAGCATATTTCCTACTCTAATTACAGTGGGAAAACTGCTCTTCAACATTGTTTCCAATATTTTGTGGAAACCTCTCTATGCTTTTCAGGATAAGCAATGTAGGTGGTAATTTTCTCATCTTGATGTAGAAACTGGAGAAAAATATAACAACAAATTCATGCAAGTGAGGTCTCTGGCAAAGAAACTGCAATTAAATGTATAGAATGAAAGAAGACTTTCAAGCTTTGATGCTGTGTAACAGTCTTGAACTTTTGATGGTTTTGTGTCATTTTGCAAAGTGTAAGAACTGACAGCATAACGCAGGTGGCTCCAGAAAGATGGTGTACTTTTTAAATGAAAAAAGTCTGTATTAAAGACTTTGTCCAACTTTAATGTTCTGCTTGTGACATTAAAATTAGGACCTAAAGTGTTGTTAGTAGCTTCAACAGGAAGGCCAAAGAATTACTTTTCTTGTGCAAACCCTCAGCCCTTTGCATTATAACTAAGATACTATCTTAAAACTGATACTTCTTCCTTACCCTCCAGGATAACTGAAGGTATCAGGCCTGTCTGCTTCTCTTCAGTCAGTTGTAAGGCATTCGTAAGGGTGAAGATGGTAGTCTTCAGTTTCATCCCAGACATGTCTCCATATTACTGCAGGTAGGAAGTCCAGCACTGGATTCCAAAATCTGAAATAACTCTGCATTTAGGAAAACAACAACAAAAATTCAGTGCATTGCATAGTATGGATTTGTAACGCAAAATATATTTTCCTTTTCCTAAGCCCAAGTGAAATTCATTGAAAAATACTTTATATATTCTGCCTGTGATAGTTTGAATTGAAAACTTTAATTAGTTTGTAGGGCTTTTTATTATTACTTTATCTTTGTTCATTATTTTTTGCTCAGTCTCTGTGGATGTTCTGTATTTTCATCATCAAATAACTTGCTGGCTATTTTTGTCAAACAAGAACCCTGAAACCATCACATTGGAGTGCTGAGCCTATCTGCCTATTCTGTCAACAGGATGAAAGTGAATCTCAAGCTTTTTTAATTACAAGGATAACATGTTCGCTCATCTAATAATGAAGATGGTTAGCAATTTTAAATTTTAATAATCAATTACTGAAAGTAATTCTCCATTAAACCACAAGAGAGCCATTAAATCTCAAAAGATGGAACATGCTGTATGTAACAGTAGCAAAATTTCTATTTTTAAATATCATTAGGGAATATCTGATTTTCATTTCTCTGCTTTTCTTTTACCTTTTTCCTCATGCAGACCATCTCATTTTCAGCAGGAAGACAGCACATGATCTTATAAATAATAAAAGAAAACTCTTGCAAGACTTGATCCAATGTGTGAAATATGTGCTAAGAATCTAATTTGTTTCAATCCAGCATATTTTGACTGAATAATAAGGAAAGTGACTAATTAATATCTTAATACGCTGAGGGCTGGGTGGCATGGTGAGCTTGCTGTGCTCTCCTTTCACCTCAGGAGACCTGAGTTCAGATCCTATTGATATCGCAGGTGCTGAACAGAGTTTGGTGGCTTCTCTTGCTGCTGGTATAACTGCCATTGAATACCACCACCAAACTGAGTACGGTTGGCAGCTTCAATTATAAGCATGCTGAGAGCTGGAAAGTGGGAGGTTACAGCTCTGAGAAAGGTTGGGGTGCTTACATGAAAATGCTTCTTTCAGTGACAAGCAAGTTGGCAAGCACACATTGATTGTTGCTTCCAGCAGAAATAAAACAACCCCGAAGTATTGAGGGCTAAAGAAGAAACAGATCAGTTTTGCCTTGGGTGCAAGAGAGCTGTTTTCTTTCCAGGGCGTTTAAAATTGAAAACCAAATAAGTGATTTGGAGTGGATTGTCGATAGTGTTGGAGTTACTTTAAAAATGTGTACTATTTAAGTACACAATGTAAAGTACAATAACCGTACAACTTGTCACTCCATAAGGGAAAAGCCCTGAAACATTGGTATGGGTTTAAAAGAAAAAATAAAACTCTAGAATTATAAGCTGATACAATGATTAATTTCAAAAGGATACTTACTGTCATTACTTGTTTTTATTACCAAGGAGCCACTGGGGCTACAGAGTACAGATCTCTCAGCAGATCAGTGTGTATCAGCACACACAAATTCCAGCTTGATTCCTTGGACCCCCATCAATGAATTACCCTGTCCCAAGGTGCCTGATGGCCTAGTGCTGGAACCATACACAGCTTAAGGGCTCTTAACATTGGCTGGCATCAGTTCCCTGCATTCAGAAGGGAAGGCTTGTCTCTCTGATGTCTTGGATTAAAGCAGGATTTGATGACAGTAGAGGAAAGTTTAGCTGTCTTTTCAAGGGAGCAAAGATACCTTAGAAGCCAAAGCCTTGTTGGAAATAAGGTGGAATAAGGATTTTCTTTTTTTTCCCCTTTTTTTTTTTTTAAACCATAGTCGTGTACCACTGACATCTGGAAAATTCTCTGTTTTGCTCAGCCTAAAGCCATGATAAGTCTGATTTAGACATTGAAGGAGGAAATTGTCTTAACATGGGACTTTTGTGAATCAGACTTAGGGCTGTTTTTATTGCATTGGTATATATTGGGGGTTGGAATTAGATGACCTTTAAGGTCCCTTACAACCCAAACCATTCTATGATCTTGTTCTTAGCTCTTGTTTTTATTAACCAAGAGAAATTAATGACAATTTTTTGTCATTATGGTGCTCTCCAATTTCTTTTTCCAGAATGTCAGGTTACACACACAAGCTGACTCTTCTGATAAAGTTTCCACAGATGTGAAGGCTTAAGTAAAGGCAATAATAATATGGTTTTCAGCTTTTTGATAGGGACTTCCATTTCATTATAAATTGTGGGGTGCTTGCTTCCAGTGATGGGTTTTGCTTTAGACTTAGGGGGTTCAAAGGCTATCAGCAGAATCTGCAATTGTGAATATATTTCTTTTGAGGTGTGGTCTTCTGCCAGTATAAATTGTAATGGCTTGGTGAGATTTCAAGGAAGGCTGGTAGATAACATTCTTTATCTTAAGAATGCACACACATTTGGCATGCTTCTGAAAGAGCCACACGTTTCCTAGAGGAGCTGGAAAACTCCCAGGAGGCTGCATTAAAGGAGGATCTGCAAGTTGCCCTTGGGTTGCTAAAGGTGCTCTGAGAGTGAGTTGAGGTAGTGTTTCAGGGTCAGCCTCTGTCCTGTGGCAATTTTTGATGTATTTGGAGGCCTGGGGCTTTTGTGGAGCTGGTCTATAGATTGCTCATGTTTTGCAGCTTGAGGAGACTGCTTTTGACACTGTTGCTGGAGGAACAGTTTTTGGAGAGGAACTCTTACAGTAATAGTCTGCTAGAGGGGTTAAATCATCCCCTCTTTGAAATTAATCAAACGAAAGTTAGAGCAATTGTTCTCAGTTAGGAACAATTAAAATACCTGGAGAAGGGCTTATGTTCTTGGAACTTGTCTGACTTCTCACCATTGTCAAATACCTAATCTCATGTATTTTGATTAAAGTGAGGTTTTCAAGGAAGGGTCATCTCTTCTGCTTGCAATTGTAGAGCATCACAAGCACAACAGCATCATTGTTAGGGAATGGAGATGCATGAGTGCATTTGGAGACTCAGATCTTCTCCTGAGTGCTTAGTGTTGTGCATGAGCTCAGGGAATTTTGCTTCTGGACATCTTGGCTAGCTGGTGACACTGTGATACCCTTAATGTGCCTGGAAGAAATACTGTACAGCATTCTCAGTTTCTGTCTTTGTTTGCCTCAAGCTTCATTGTTTAACTCTTCTAATTTTTTCCTTTCTGAGATATTTTTCTCCTTTTTGGTGTATTTAGGTTTTACAGTTTGAGTAAAACTGGACTACTGAACTATTTCTGTCTGATTTTGAACTCGTATAGTACTTTTCAAAATTTAAAATTCATTACATCTAATGTCATCTATCCTCTGTGTAGTTTCCCTGCTGGCTCTGCTAACCTGGCTTGTGACTGTTGCTCTTTTGATTTCCCCTCTCCTGTCCTGCTGTGCTTTCAGTGTTTTTGGCTGTTTCCTGCTCATTGTAGGGTGAACATAATTTTTCAGAGTACAGAAAGAAGCTTTTAAGTGTGAGCTTACATGTCACAGTGGCAGGAAACCTAGAAATACTTTAGCTATCATGTGGATAGGCAGAAACACAACCAAGTTGATTACAGTTACACATCGATATGTGTTGTCCATCCCTTGGCAGTACAGTCACAGCATCTCCCCAGAGTTATTGGTTGTGCAAGCTCCCTTCTGACAGGCTGTGGGAGGGAATGATTAAATGCTTGTTGATTGATGTCTGAAATGAGATGTAGCTTTTGGCCAAGCAAATCAGGTGCCTGGGACAGCACAAGAAATGTGTTGCAGAGGGTTTTTCTCATGACATAGGTAAGCAGTGCATATTCAGCTTAATTGCAGCTAAATGCAGTGGAGTGGAAATGCAGGAGAAAGAAACACTGCACTGTTGCATCTCTGGTTCTTCTGTCAACTAAACAGGGACAGACTTTTTGTCTAGGTGACAAGAAAGTCTTCCACTATGAAGAAATAAACTTTCCTCTGCTGTTTGACTTCGACTGTGTCCCAAGAGATGGGATTATGTTTCATGTAATAAAACCTGATAGCTGCAAAGAAAAAATATGACCAGAGTTGTGCAGAAAGAAAAATATAAAGTTATCTTCAAGAAGCTAAGAATTATCTAAGTGAGCAGGTCACAGTAGCAATAAATCTAACCGTTCCTGCCATCCAATCCTAGACACAGTAACAAACCAAGAGTTTGGATAAAGAAAAAATCTGGTTGCGCATGTGGGCGCAACCCATTTTTGAGGAAGAGTTAAAAATCAGTTGTAACCATGTATAGTTTGGCTATGCGAATGAAGTATTAGACGTGGCAAAAGCTTACAAGCAAGCAACAAGAAGGAAGGGGAGTCTGATGTTAGCAAAAGGAGAATATAAGTAAATGCTTCGGAAAGCATGCAGTGATAACTGTTCTGCTGTGGACTCCACAACATGGAACAACTAAAACCAAGGTGCTGAAAGCACTCCTGAGGGTCCTGCGGTGTCCTGTGTTGGCAGGTTGCTAAATCAGCTAGATCTGTTCCACTGCTAATATCTGATTCGGTACACAGGCTGGCCTCTGGAGGGGAAGAGGAGAGATGGAGGTTGCAGAGGATCAACCTGTTGGGCTTAAGTCTTGTTTAAAGTTACTCTTGGTATTTAAAATTGGTGAGATGCAGGAAGGGCTTGTGCAAGTGCGCAGCCTTTCCCTCACAGTGCAATGCAGGTACTGTCCACCTGGGCTGTCCTCTGCTCCACCCTTCTCCTGCACCCTAGGATGGAGTCTGCCAACCGAATTATTCACCTTGTTGCTGTCATCTGCAGACAGTCCCCCGGCCTGTGAATTTTGGTGACATATAATGATTATTTTTTCTTCCCTATGTATCTAGCTGTTTTCTTTTGCTTTTCTGTTTATTCCTGTTCTGGCCTGGTGTAGAAGGAGAAAGCACCTGTCTGCCTTGCTCCAATTTCTCTTTCTGTGGGGGGAAAAAAAAAAAAAAGGATAAACATGTCAGTGGAGAACACAACAAAGGGAAATCGGAAATTTTGCATGAATGGATGGTGGATGGACTCAGTCACATTACATTCAAATTCCACAACAAAGCTGAAGTTGCACATGCATTTAATTGTTTGAACTTAAAGGTCTTGCTGAGCATTAATCCTACTAGATGCTCAGCTGACATGAGGATACTTGAATTCTGCGTATACCACAAATAAATTTTGGCTATGGTAGGACAAGATTGAGTAAATGTAAAGATTGAGAGAATGGCTGGTCTTGAGGTCCTGAGGTGAAAACCATTGTTGGGGATGTAGGTTTCTTTGTTCTTCACCATCATCCAGGACATCTGAATCTATTCCTCATCATTTCCTCAGAAAGTGTATTAATTACTTTTTCACAGGGCACCTGCTTACCTCCATTTCTATCTCATCTTCAGAAGCAAGAGCTCTGGTTTCTTTCTGTGCAACTAAGAAGATGGACAGTGCTAACTCTTATTTACAAGGAGGGGAAGGGCTGATTCCAAAGGGATTTGTGGAGCAGAAAGCTTTCTTGTCATTACTGTTGCCAGAGTCTGGGACAGCAAATGCTTTATTGCGTGACAGCTGCCTCTTGACTCTTCTATCTTGGTGTGAACAAGAGGCAATGGTGGTCATGGAGTGACCTAGAACTGATGACTGTTGTCATCTTCAGCATGAAAAAGAGGGGAGTTGCTTGTGGTGGCAAACTGCTTCACACCTGCAATGTTTTCAGGCAGTTCTGGTGTGACATACACCCTGCTGAAGTCTGAATGTTAGTTGCTGGTCTAAACAACGGTAGTGGCCTTTTTGGGCTCAGTGCAACGATGTGTCAGGCTCACTTACACATTCTTGTGATTTGTTAAATAAAGCACTTAAAATTCCATAGCTTCTCCCTCCTTCTACCCCCAAGTTGAATGGCTCTGAATATAAAAAGATAGTACTGATTGTAATTTAAACTGTCTTCCTCTTCTGCCCTCATAGTATATGCTTAAGCTATTGTGTGTTCTTCTCACTTCTTTCCTCTACCTCCCTCTGTTATTTTCTTCCTGGCCTCCATCCCTCTCCGAGATTCCAGATTTAATAAATTTGTAATATTCTTGCTTCCTTTATTCAAAGGTCCAATCTGCAGTGAAGGCACATAACATTTCTGGGACATCTAAGTAAAACAGAAACAAGTATCAAAAGTCTATTCCTTTCGGTATCCTAACGAACTTCTCATTGAGTTCAGGTGTTCAGGGATCAGATCATGTTAGGTTTAAGTCATTCTTGACATTAAATTTAACTAGAATTACACTTCTGGTAGGTGTTTGTCTAACACACTTCAGGTCTTTCAGACAAGTTGCAAATTCAAGGTCCTGGTTACCTCTTTTTGCAAGAGGAGGAATGTTAACACCAATGACCTGGCCAAATTCCAACTTCAGTAATTACCTCCTGCCTTCCTAAAAATAAGTAAATACATAAATCTATTTGCTGTTTTCAGATGGAGAAGCTGCTCTTCGTTTTCTTTCCAAAAATACTGCCTGGTGCTGCTGAGTGTTATGAAGCCCTTCCGTGTGCTTGGGTCCAGGCAGGTCTCAGCGCAGACTTGCCAGTCGTAATTTCCTTGGCTCTCTGGTGACCTGTGCACCCCCTTGTGCTGAACACTTGCATGCACACAAATAGCTTCAAGGAGTTCTGGGTAATTTATAGCTGAAGTTTGAATATCAGTTTGTAATAGCTTCTTTCATGATGAAAGTACTTCACACTTCACACCTCAGAACATTTTTTGCTATTTGGCTCATGTTTCTTTTCTTTCTCTTCCTTCTCATTTTGGTGGTTGGAAAGGGAATAAAAGACTATTTTGAAATATTTTTTAACTTACAATATTGCTACTTGGTATGTTTCTTCCAGTTCTTGGTCACGTGAACAACCATTGAATGTAATCGTAAAGCGTAAAATGTCATTCTCGCTTGGCTGTTGAATTCACTGAAATAGCAATTGTTGTTCTTCAGTGTTTCTCACCACTGAATGTCCTTCCACCACCCTGTTATGGTTGAGTGTAGGTATATATTTTGATTAGGCACTTACTGGAGGCCTGGTTGTGAGTGAGGAAAGGATGAAGTGTAAGGGAAGGGATAATGTTGCTTCATTCGCTTCAGTTTTGCATTTATAGACGGGCCTACCTAAACAACAGGAAGCTTAATCTTAATTTAAAATTCCTATATTGAATATTTTTGAGCTGTGAGGCTGGTGATTAGGCCATGAAATATTTGCACAAGAGTGTAGCTGTGTAGCTCTCCGGAGCAGAGAGTTGGGGAGAGTCCACGTGGAGTTCTAGGACATGCCAAGGGGAATACAGTTCATCTGAAGAACTTGATAAATGTTTCAGAACTTCTCTAACCCGGTTGGTCTAGTTTGTTTTCCCGCTTTGCTAATGAATTCCCTGTACGCTGCAGCCTTATAAATAAAACCAACCTCACCATAAGCTGAAACTAGCTCTCTCCTTAAAACCACACAGTACAATAAAATTTGAAAGTAATACACTAGGAATAATCTCAAAGTTTGTACCCCATCCAGGGAAACAGTGGAACCTAGTGAAATGTTTGAAGACTGCATCTATTTCACCATTAAAAATAAAAAAATAAAAAAATGATCCCACCTAAAACCAGAACAACAACAAACCACACCAAATCTGTTGAATTGTGCAGTGTTGGTATTATGATTATTGGACATACCTATTTAAAAAGACACCTGCTACTTTTCAGCATGGTCATGGGAAGATATAACTTCTCACTTCCATGACTGCAGTTTTGTTAAAGTAAAACTTGCAAAACACGTGACCACAATCTCTGGAAATGCAGCTTTAGCATTGTACTGTGTACAATAATTAAATACAAAATGCAAGAGGTTGCCTTCTTGACTTTCAAATCATACTTTTGCCACATCCAAAATGAAACACAACTGCAGGGTACTAATAAAAGTAGGCATGACTAGGCAAGGTAATTTCCTCCTGCATTAATCTTAAATTCTTTAAGAGTCATCAGAGTTTTATTTTGCTGGTTCTGGTTTAAATGGCTGAGTTTAACAACACATTAAAACTTGCACTGGGGAGATCAATTTCAAACAAATGCTCCTTTTGCAGTTGTGCTTGTATGAAGAAAAACAATCTTCTGTTGACCAGAAACCCAGTGTACTGTAAAGAGCATTTGAAGAAGCCAAGTGACTCGTGTACATTTTAAGAGGCCTGGATGCTTGATGTCCAGTCGTTTGTTAAAGGGAGTATAATTTTAACAGCAAGCACAGGACAGTGTTTCCTTCTGCTCTGAGACTCGCTGAGCAGAGAATGGATGAGTAGCTGTCAGGGAGCAGGTTGTAAGTAACCACAACCAAAGTCTTGCTGTGCAGCAGATCACTCATACACATTTTTCTTTTTTTCCTTCTAAGTGATAATGTCTAGCTCAGATCCAGAAGAAATCAAACACCCTTTTAGTCTGCTTTGTAAATTTGCAATTCTTCTCTTCTGGGCTCCCTTTTGCAGGATGGTGGTGGGGTAGGAAGGACTCCAGTTTAATTTCCTGAATTTAAGGGAAATGCTTAAATGAGATTTCTCCATTTCTGCTCTGTGTTACAGAGAAGGTTACCTTATTCATCTGTGCTACAGTTGGAAAAAACTAAGGCAAGACTACCATGCAATCCTTGTTTGTTTCTGTAATCCTAATGTGGATAATGTGTATCATAGTCAACAGACCAGAGGGTGAGACACACCTGTTGTATGACTGTGGGCATCTTCTTATGCCTTGGCATTCAGAGATTTAGGTGGTGGAAAACAAAAGGAAAGAATGAATTATTCTGAAGGCAATTACTCTTTCATTTAAACAGTCCTAGTGAGATCTTTGCAACTACTTAAATGGAGTAATAGCTTCACAATGCAGACTTCCTAATTTCTGAATTGTGTTGCCAGATGTCTGGAAACAGTATTTGAGCCAAACAGTCAAATATATATATATATATTTTAAGCTGACATCAGTGCAGAAGTACAATGTATTTTGAGGGGAGACTAAAACAGCTCTTGCTGAGTTTTATGTTGCTCTTTGGCCTTCCCAAATTACTTTGGTGGCTGGTGATGCCCATATGGCAGGTATCTCTGTGACAACAAAGCAGTTGTGCTGTCATCAACAGAAGAGCCATTTCTCATCACAAGTAAGGGGGTAAAATTTATACAGTTCTCATTCATGGGAGAAGATTGCAGTTTGGTCTGGGAGGCTTTTCCTTGCCCTTTTCTCAGGCTTGCATCCATGGATTAGTCTCTCTGCTCCAGGGCTTCCAGGTGTTGTACATTTTATCAGTCTTGGGCATCCCTGCTCACCTCATGTTCAGGTGGCTACAGGCAGTCTGTTTGTTTTATCTAGTTTCTCTTAGGGTAATGCAGGGTCAAACTCTGTTTATTTTGTCCAGTTTCTCTTAGGATAATGCAGGGATGCAGGGACAGTTTGGAGAGCTACAGTTAGGAGGTGGCCTTATATTTCTTGACTGGATTTCCCACAATGTTAAATGTACTTGACCCCCCCCCCCCCCCCCCACACACACACACACTTGGAAGTTGTAGAATTATTAGGAGAAGGAAGGAAAAGTTCTTCAGGGTCTACAAAATCCTATTCCCAAGCTTTGTCCCCTGTCAGAACTGACTATTTACCCAGAATCTGCACCAGACACCATAGTAATACTCATACTTCAGTTACCCAAAATGTGCCTGTGTTCCCTCCAGTTTCTCTGTTCTAGGAGCAGCAGGCATTGCCTCTGCCAGCCTTTAGCATCCTTAGCAGTTGGAGCTGCTAATTTTTCAGTAACCACAATAAGTCATCAGTGGATGTTTTCAGACAATTTTAAAATATGCATATTAGGTAATTAAATTTGCAATAAGTGTCACTCCATTATGCTAATGTTAAACATGCAACCCTTTCCTTGTCCTTCTATATTAAGCCTTTTCTAAACTGATGTGTCAATAACTAATTTTTTCCAGGTGTTCTAGATCAACAGTTATTTTCTGATCTGTAATGTAAAAAAATGCTCTCGCCTCACTTATACTCTATGAAAAGAAAGTGTAGCTTGTATAGAAGTCATGTTATTGCATTTGGTTTTCATGCTCTGGCTTCAAAAATTACTTTTCTCCTTTAGTATCGTATAACACTTATAAGATATATGCTTGTAACGTTTCTATTTTGGGCCATTCGAATCTGTCAAGCTGCAAGACCAACAAATCTTTAACATAGAAAAGAGTCTTAAGAGATGTTATTAAGAAAATATCTTGTACCCAGAAAATCTACTAATTGCAAGTAATAAAATTAAAAAACATAACTTCTTTCTCTTCAAATGGCTCCTGGGGAAGGAAAGTGTTCTTACTGGGAGTGGGGTGGCATCACCTCAGATTTTGAAAAAGTTCAATCCTTTCAAAAGGCTGTTTCTGAGTTTTTTTTTGCTTTTAGATTTATTGTGTAGGACTGTGAGTTATTCTTACTTTACTTAATTCTCAGGTCTTGTCTCCCAGACACAAGGATTTACCGGTTTTGCAAGCAGAGAATTATATCTGTTTATAATCTCTCTCATCATAATCTCATAGAAGAAGCAATAATGCAACATTATTCAAAAGCTTGTTCCTGTGGCCTTTCTTGCTACAGATGAAAGTTTACTGAACTACTAAGATTCAGAGACATCATACTCAGAACTGAGGAAGCTTTCCTTAATGAGAAAGACAGGTTGTGGTGGTGGAAGGATGATAACTTCCCATTACTAGGGAGCCAGGCCGGTCTCCTGCCTAAGCAAGCTTTAGACAGTTTTCTGTGTGTGACACATTCTTCTTGTCTCAGAAAAAGAAAAACAGAAGAATAATTGTTCTCCCTCTTGATTGACTATTTGTAAAAAGCAATCTTAACCTGTTTTTCCTTTACACCACAGTTCCTAAACACATTGCCCACTAGCACGTGCTTGGTAAAGTCCACAATAATCTTAGCAATGTAACTTCAGCAGTGGCAGTGGTGCACCCTAAAGATAGGAGAGCTTTTCTCCCTTATGGCAAGCTTATGGATTTAAGTAGCAACTGTGGTACAAATTTCTTTTCATCTGTCAGGGAGAGCTCCCTTATGTGGAACAAAAAAGGTAAGGGCAGGGCATTTAGCAGAATGATATCATAAAAACAACTGTTTGCACTTTTGTTGTTGTACTTTAGATTAGTATTCCCTATTGTATGTGTACGTTGTGGATGCTCCAAAAGTCTGTCTCTATGTGGAATGCATAGCATAGGATGTCACCTGTTTACCTATAGAAAGTATGTATTATGACTTAAAAATGCTGTTGGATGTTTCGAGACTGTGTTGTAACACATGCATCAGGAAACAGAGCTAATGTAGTGTGTGCAACCTTAAGCCTTGTCATTTCCTGACCTCTGAGTTCTTCCCAGCAGTCTCTGTGGCAAGCACTGCATCCCTGTTGGATTTCAAACTGGTCGCCCAAACAGGCTCAGCATTCTGTTATCATGTGTCCTTTTTGATGTTTTTGTACATAACACGATCCCTATGTTTATAACAAACCAACTTTAAAATGAATGCTGCTGCAGAGCCAATTTCTATCAACAAATTTGACTTGGGGAGCGAAATGTCTGCTGCCAAATGAGTAAGCCCCGCTTTTCATAGTTTACAACACAACTTCTGGTTATGCTTAAGTTGGAACAGTGACAAGGTGATTACATGCGGTCATGATGTCTTAGGATGAGAAACACAGCATAATAGATTTTTGTGTAGAAAGGTGCTCAATGCCCTAGTTTTTCAATGTTAATATAATTTAAAGATGGGTATGTGCAGAGAAAACTGTCCCAAAGGAAAAGCTTTTTGAAGGAAACTATGTCTTTGTATTGCACTTATTTAGTATGCAGAGGGAGAAATTCATTTCTCTTTTTTGCCTACCAGCTAAAATACAAGAAAACTCTAGAATGTGGTGGTTGTGGGTTTTGTTGTTTTTCTTTAAATACTGCTTATATTAGCTTTTCCTTGTAAGCTCATCTAGTAAGGTTGGGTAAGCATAGTACAAGTGCCATAGAACTTTATTGATTGTAACAAACAAACAAAACCAACTGCTTTTCTTGTTGCTGTGTCTGTTTTTGTTATTGGCTTGCTTTGAAGTATTTTGAAAATTCCCATGACATAACCTCTCATTTCCAAAGCTTCCTAAAGGAAGCCCTTTGACATAACAGAATTAACATGAAGTTAGTCATCCACAGGAGATTCGAGGTGAGGTTTAAGGTGCTTCCAAATCCTCTGTATAGTCTACACAGTTGTGTTTGGGCTTGGAGGTGTACATGCTCTTAGGAGTCACAGTACAGCTGTTATGAAATTGGGTGTAGCAAAACCTGATGTTTAGATGCCTCATTTGCAACATGAAACCTCTGCTTAGGCTTCTCTGACTGATATTTACTGATAACATTAACCTTGAGATCTACCTGTCTGTTTTATGCAAAGACACCTATTAGGCAACCATCTAAATTAGTCAATAGGAAACCATGAATATAAGCACTATCTGAAACACTGCATTAAGTTTTCAATGCCTGAACCTCTATGTGGCATTTATAACCCTAAGTTATTTCTTGGTGTTTGATCCTTGAACTGTTTCTTTACAAAAGAGAGGTTATTGCTTTTCTGAAAGGAATTTTTGTCCACTGGTATGGAGGGTTCAGCAGAAGGAGCATTGAGCAGACTGATAGGGACCCAAACCTGTATCAAGTTCAAATGTGTATCTCCTTCCCCAGTGAGAGACCTCACTATCCCATAGTATATCTGGGCTGCTCTCCTCCTTTACAGGAAAGATGTCTTGGCCTGGAGGGAGCAAGCAGGACTCATGTCAGGAGCACTCTTCTAGGAATGGGAAATCTGTACTCTGCTTTCTGATCCAGTGACTATTTAGGTATTTCACCCATTAACTCTTTCATACAGAATACATGGAATTTAGTTCATAAAAACAGCTTCACAATGGGCTGCATGATTAGAGCCGTTAAGTGTTCATAAATAAGATGTTTCTGGACACCATTAGAAGCAGGACAAGTAAGTCTTCATGGCTGAGAGACTGTAATGATGAGGTACCTGAACTACAGGCTAAAAAAAATGAAACCGTATTGTCATTATGTCGTGTCTGTGCTAATCACTGCATCACAAGAAAGCTAATACAGTTAGACTGCTGCTGGTATTTGAGATGCCTTGGGAACCTTATGGACTTACTGGTTTAAGTGTAGGCTGTGTCAAAATATAGATACTTTTGTGCTGTTTCAAACAGCCTATGGTATTTGAGAGATCTGTGTGTAGCCAGAAGTAGTACTACGGGAAGACTTCACCATAGAAGTTGCAGCTGGAAACAAGACAAAATGCTCAGGAATCCTGCAGAAGTCCCTAATGCAACAGAACTCCATTCCTGGACACATCTTTGGACATCTAAGGAATTAGGCAAGCATCTAGAGGCTGGTATTTTTGGATTTCTGAACACTGAACATAAATCTCCCCAGTCCCCTTGAGCTATATATATATATTATTTTTTTTTTCCTCTGTGAGTGGTTCCACATTAGTGGAAGGGAAAATGGTAGGCCAGGATTACTGGCAGATGGCTGAATTTCTCCCTGGGGAAGTTGGAGGTATGGATTTGAACCTCCTCAGACAGCAGAGGAAAAGAGGAAATTGATACCCTACCACAATTTAATAATGCACTTGAGCATCCACTCAGAAGCGCCTACTGGGAGTGTCTGTGTTGCACTGCAGATGTCTCTGTGGTGCAACTTGCAGTCTTGCTCCCCAATCATCTAAACTGAGGTCCTTCTGGATTGACTGTGAAAGCAAGTTTTCCTCTGAGTGGACATTTCCAAGGGAACCTTGCTGAAAACCCTGATCCAACCTGCAGTCTGATCGCAGCCATGTGTGTCTGGGCATCAGAAGACGCAGGGGACTGTTGACCTGCAACGCACGGGCAGCTAAAATGCCTGGATTATGATACCTGTGAGGTCCTGCTAAATTCTAATATTTTCTCATCTGTGAATATGCTTACCTAGGTGGCTTGTAGACAGATCAGTCACTTTGTTTTCTAACCTGGTCTATGTTCAGCTTATGTTGAAAAGTCCTTCTGTGCAGACCATGCAGGTTCTCCTTCTGCAATACCTTAGTGTAACAGAATTATAACGTAGCCTGAAGTTCAGTTCATAGAGCAAAAAATTATTTTCAACATCGTACCATTGTTGTGTATTTTGCTCCAGACTGTTCACTTTTGAGCTCTTTGGAGCGCAGTCAATTCTCTGCTACGTGTCTAGAAAGGACTGCACATGATGAGAGCTTCTGCCTCCCTGGCATTTGGGTGCTATTTTGATAGAGAAAGTAATGTGGTAGTATCATTTGCAGTGAGCATGCGAGGAACTGCATTGTGGATTTACGGTAATCATAGTCTTAAGCACTTAATGATAAGAAATGTAAGCTTTCTATTATACTTTGTCACTACAGTGACATATACAAATACGGTTTTCTCAAGCTGAAATCATATCAGCTAAAATCATGTCATTTGTATTTTCAGATGGCCTCTTTAATTTTTTTGTTAAATCAAGGGTGGAAATTATGATCAAGTAAACTTCAACTGTCTTTGTTTTAGTTCCCTAGTACTGCATGAAGCACTCATTCAGGTAATAGCTATAAATACATAGTGGCAGACAAGCAGTACAAATGAACTGAAAGCTATATATATGAGGTTTTTGCACTGGTTAAAGCGAATAAGGGAACGTTTTCCTTTGATATCAAAATACAGCTTGATTGAAGATATGCACAGGCGTACAAGCACACACAATTACTGCTTAAGCTTATGAAAATGTAGCTCTTAATATCTGTTCTAACCTCCATTAGGAATATTATAGAGCTGCAGTCTGCATCTATATTGGTTATTTAACAGTGATAGTGCATATTGTAATTGATCTAGATAAAGATGTTAGCATAAAGTATGGCAGATGTGCTTAAACCTTATGTCCCTATGTAGTCATATTGGCCAGTGATGTCTTAATTTTTGCTGAGATAAAATGTGCAGCTCCATGCTGTAGCTTGGTGCATCTTTTAAAAGAAAAAGAAAAATTCCTGTGCATCTTTATTTAAAGTGACAGAGTTATTATCAAAGAATACAGATAATTAAGTGCTGAAACTGAAAACCATCTCAGAGCGAAGAATTCTGCTGATTTTGTGTGTGATTGTTTACAGATTTTGTTCTCCATTTGCTCCCAAAGAATACACTTAAACACTCAATCAATGAATAACCTACAGCAGTTTGTTGTAGATTCAATAATGGGGAATGGTGCATTGTACCAGGATAGTCAGATATACCCATAGGGAGTGTCAGTGGTCAAAATGCTTCCATTGCCAGAAGGTAGTCTGAAAATGGTCTAGAAATTCAATACAGCATTGACCCTACATTGTATACATGATCTGCAGTCAGTTTCTCAAGCTTATTTGAAGTTTAAAAACCAGCCATTTTAATTCTATCGTTCAAAATATATATAAACATATATATTCTGGATTAAAACTCTCTCTTTTTCTAAAATGGTAAGTTTGAGTTTTTTTTTTTTTCTTTCTTTCTGTGCATGCATCGTATTGTTTTATTTTACTACAAGCAGGTCTTATGATAGGTTTCTGAAAATACACTTTTAGAACATTTATTCTCCCATTGTGAGATATCTCTACCACGTCTGTCTCCAATACCAAATGTTTTTGAAATGCACAGTGATGCCAAATTACCAGCAATATGTCTGTTGCTAGATTTACTGAAAAGCTTTTAACTCATTTTGATATGAGGAGGTGTCTTAAACTATGAAGTTCACAATTCTGTCCATTAGTAATACAGAAGTTTGCTTGAATTCAAAATATTTAAATACGTGTCTGAATGCAATTTAAAAAATAAATTGAAAATTACATTATACTTTTTCATTTATTTACTGGAGTACACAGAATTAAAAATGTTTTCTAGCTGGTAACAGAAAACTAAAACAATTTCTATCTATGCATATTTTTATTCTGTGTTTGTTTTTTAAAGTAGGCAGCAATAAGGTTCTGAATAATGCTGCCTGGTATCCTGCTTGTTCCCAGTGCCCAAATGGATCCAAGGCTGCGTGTGAGTTGTTCGAGAAAACAAAAATTTTCTGCTGACTAATGAGTCTCTGACTTCCTCCAGTCTACCAAATGTTCTAGGTAAGTCAGACATGTTTCTTTTATAGCATTGTTCTTATTTTCTAAATTGCCAGTGAATTTCTTGTTGAAGTAAAGCAAAATAGTATGTTGCATTACCCTGTGCTTCAGATTGATGCATATTAAAGAGGGTGTTACTACTAAATACTTAGCAAAACAGTCATTCAGCTAAGTGTCTAGAGTTATACATATGACCATAAAGCGAGATTATACCACAAGCAATTTTTATGGCAGGATTTGTATGGTATTGCAGGATGGTTTTCAGAAAAGAGAGCAAAAATCTACTGTTAGTTTTCCAAGTGGAAGTCCAATTGTTTTTATTAAAATAGCAACCATCAATTTATTGGTTTGATTCAAATGTTAACAAAGACTTTTCTCCTTCGAGTCTTTTTCCATGAGATTTCAACTGTATCCTATTTAGCAGTTGGAAATGTTTCCTAAAAGAAAGAGAGCAAAATAACCTTTCAGCTTTTTCTGAAGCCTAGAAGTGTTTTGTTTTGCCAGCTGTCTATGGAAGTTCAGTGCATAAAAGGTTAGGAGCCTGACTTTTTTTTCTGTCTTGTATATCTTTGAAAAATTGGTTTATGGCGAGTCATACATCATGTAGCTAAGACATATGGGAATAGTTAAAGATTAAGGTAAATAGACAAATTGAACTGCTTTAAATCATTTTTCCCTGTTTCACTTTTATGAAAGAGCTTATGAACAGAAGTTGACATTAAGCAATCACAATAGGCTATTCTATATATTTTAGACAGTGGTAAAGACTTTAGTGTCAGAAAGTGTTGCATCACTGATAGTTATATCAATTTGATTGGTGTCCAAGTTTTAAAAATGTTACTTTGTCAAGTCATAACCTTTTCTGAGTCTTTCATTTGTCATTGTTTTGATGATTATATCTTAAAAAAGGGGGGGGGGGGGGGGGAGGCGGCAGGCAGGAATGTTCTTTGCATCAGGAATCGTATCATGTTTTCTAAGACTTATCAATTGCCTTGATAATATTAGGGATTTTGTCATTCTTATGCAATATGATTGCTTAGATATTTGGGTGTAAATGTTTTGTTTTAAATACAAAGATTAACAATTTCACCCAAGTAAAGTATGTTAGAAAATGCACCTTCATGACATGTCAGAATATACTTTTACAAGCCAAAATACGAATGAGAAGATTTTTGTCATACATCGTAATCGTACTCTGGCTGTTATACTTAATTGTGTTACTATTGCTGGAAGCTTTAAGACCAAAAGGAAAAAAAAGTCATCTGACAAAGCAAGGTAATTCAAAATTTGAACTTGATATAAGCAGACACCTTTTTTTGTTTCTGTCTTGACTGGTCCAGCAAAATATGGATATTCTGTGGATCCTTAATGACAACTAAGAGGGAATGGATCTGTTTTGCCTATTTGTGTGCTTTGAGTACTTGGCACGAAGTTAAGAAATGAGAAACAATAGAGTTTCTACTAAAAATCTCATATGTGATTTAAAGTTTTGTTTCCTTTACTTTGTGATTTCAGAGGAATCACTTGTGTTGTCATTTTGAAGGGCTGGGAGCTGGGGTTGGTGTTCATGATGTTTTGAAGATGAATTGACCATTGTCTAAATATTTCTGTGTATTACAGGAAGGTCAGGGGGGAGGGGAAAGGGAAGGAGAAAATAACCAAGCTATTGGTAGGAATTTCATTCATATCCTTGGGGACAGTTTAGCCAAACAATCCTAAACAGATTAAAACACTGGACTTTTCCAAAATGAAGGCTAAGTATAAAGATGATGGTCTTGATGCTTTTACAGCTGTGGTGGGTAATATGATTATATAGCTACGTGAAGTTTTGCTCCTTTGCAGTACTTATTTCTTATTTGATTGTAGGGAGATCACTGCCAGTTTTAGGCCTTGTGTTTTTGTCTATTACTTGGCTGGTAACTAAGTACTAATCAGTTTTGGTTTTGCTGTATGCAGTAATACCAAATACACAGGTAGTTTCTCTTATCCTTTTGCAAACAAGAAGTTTATATCAATCTCTCTGTAAACAAAAACTTCTGAGTATCTATCTGTTGCAAAAGGTCATTTGATTTCCAATACAGATGATGGATTAAAAAAAAAAAAAAAGAAATACAATTTAATACTGGAAATATTCTTCTCTGTAGAAAGGTAATAATATTACTTGGTAGCAGTTTTACGTGGGATACTTAGTGTTTTGAATTAAGGGATTTATTTCAACTGTTTTTGTAAAAATGCATCAGTAAAGCAGATGCTGATTATTTTCAGTACTGTGGGTATTAGTGCAGTTCTTAGTCTCTTTGATAGGAAAATGTTTGTTTCCTGAAATCTATTACTACCTTTCCTGTCTATCACATCCGCTCCAAATAAGGCAACCAATGAGAACCCTAAAATAATCAGATAATTCTTAACTGAGTTAAATTCTCTAAATTGATGGAGAAATGGCTCTTTGTAAGAAGTGAATATTAAAATGAATCTCTAAAAAATACTTTTCTAGAACAATTTTCTATATTAACATAGATTATTGAACTACACGAGAATGTTCTATGTTATAAAGATATATTAGCGTGGTTTTCTGGAAAGGCAACTTTTCTCCCTGTTTCCCTCTTAACATTGGCTGCGGAGAGTACCAGTAAGTTTAGCATGACACGACTGTAGCTCGATTCAGGCAAGGGAGCTTTGCCGCTTCAATCACAAGAGGGAGCTGTTGGAGCTAAAACTACAAGAAATGTGCGCTTACACATCGCTGTTTTAATCAATACTGCTCAGTTCTAAATATTTAATGAAATACATTAACAATTATTAGTTTCCACCATCACACCCTATGACTACTACTGACATGCATTTTCTGAGAGAAGTATGAAAACAATAATTAGAGTGAATAAACCTATACATTGGTGGTAATATATTTGGCGTGTGTGTGGGAACAACAGCCAATCTTTTCTCCTTATGTTGGTGACAAGCTTAAATCTGCTTCAAAGAAAACAGTCTTGTCAAGCAGTGAAACATTACTTTTGTTATAAAAACCTTTGTTACTCATTTACATTGTTTTGCATCAAAAGTCTGTGGGTCCAACTTTTCTAGTGGCTCTGGTAAGAAATTGAGCTCACACATGAATGTCATATGGTGAAGAATGTCAGTTTATATGAAAATTGAAGAATTATCTGTTTTCCCCCTGCAGTTATGCACAAAGGCATCATTGTCAGTTGCCTTTCTTAGACCTTCCCTGCAGGCATGATCAGACTCAAGCAGACAGCTATTTTCCTTTAATTTTCCACAGCAAGCCAGTAATGCTTATGATTATTGTGAAGTCAGGAAAAGTTTAGTTTCATCAAGTGACATGTAGTGTTGCAATTAGTTACTTAAGCACTTCTTATAAAATTTTCTGCTACGGTATCTAGCTTGTCAGATGCAGCTAAATATTAGCATCTCATATTAAACAGGAGGGTAAAAACTCCTAGCAGAAAGCACAGCTGACAGCTCTCAACATGAGCTGAATGATCACTCACAATCGTAATCGATTCTGTAAGTACTGAACACAAACCCCCAGGCAATTGAGGAAAATAGGATGATGAAGGACTGCAAACTAATACGTTACACATCTTCATTGATTAGTCATTGATTAACCATTATTTTCCTGAATGACAAACAGCTAGCGGTAAAGTAACTGAAGCTGATGATTTATTTACATGTTAGGCAGAAGATGACTTCTTTATTCAGCTGATCGTGAGCTAATGCGAAATCAGAAGACAGCAACAGTTTAAGAATAAAGACAGGTTTATAATCTTTTCTGACAGCATTCCTAGATTCAAAACGTTTTTACCGGGAACAAACTTAACTAGGCTTTCAAGCAATGCATGAAATTCAAATGTGGATCATCTACACAGTACCTGTAGTATAACTACATTTAAAGAGAAGATCATTTTATAGACTTGGTATTTACAAGAATATTGATCAGTGTTTATTGAACTTTTAATTTAATTCTCTGTTTTGTTCAGTGCCTTATTGGCAATTAAACATAGCTGCAGAAATGGCAGAATAACGGTTTGTAATACACCTACTGTCTTTATTATTCTGAAAGATACATCCAAACCTTAGCTATGAACACCCCATGGAATTAAGAAATGCATAATTAGGAAGCAGTCTACACATCTGGAGATCATATTTTCCTTTACTACATATCAAACACCTAATTATAATCAGCTCCTACCAATACACTGCAAAGTAAAAATGACTGCATTAGAAGGTGGTAGGGCAGGGGGGTGGGGGTGAGCTTGCTGCCAGTCCAGTAGACGTATGTGGAAAGTCCAGTTGACCTTTTCCTCCCCTTCTGTTTTCTTTTGTACCCTCTTTTTTTTTTTTTTTTCCCGAAGAGGGTATAAATTTATTCCAAGTGAATGTGGTGCTTAAATCAGTTTAAGGAAAGAGGCTTATGATATTCTCTACTTGAGAGATTCCGCAGTACTCCAGGTATGAAAGTATTGTGGACAGTATCTGTTATTTATTAGTGGTGAATCAGTAGTGTTTTTTTTTTCTTTTTCATAGTGTTAAATTGTGATGAGCGTTTTGTAAGCATGGGGATACAGTATGCTTTTTTTTGGTACAAATTAAGTTCTAAATTAACATTAATTAATGTCCCCTTAATATAGGGTGCTAGTGATCTCTGTGATTTGTATGTTAAAAGTATCTGAGAGAGTTTCAGTGAAAGGTGTATGCTTTCAGGAAATATGAATGTAGAATAACTAAGAGAAATTCATCACCATTGCTAGATTTAAAGATTAATTATCATATCACACAAATTAAGAAAAAAAGAAAGATGCCAATATACCATAGAACTGCAGTTGAAGTGTAAGTGTGCTTGATACTACCTCTAACTGTTCCATTATTATATGTATAATTGTGCTATTCTGTTGTCTTCTGGTCTTAATAGATCTCTAATTCTGTAGATTAATACATTAAAATATCACAATACACTTGGCCGACTCTTTATACATCAGATTCTCTCTCCTAATTTTATTTTGATGAAACCTATATCACACACCTTTTATCTTGTGTTTTTATAAGAGGCTTGCTTACAAGTGGATAGCAACTGACATCCAGCTGGTCCCTTGAACATATTTAATATGAACTTCTGTTAAAAAGTTTGTCAAACAGCAGTAAGCATGATCTTATTTTAGGGTTTTCAAGTAGCAATTTTAACTTGCTTTCAAAAGAGCTGTCGGTCAGAGGTAGATTTATACCTTTATTATTCTTTCTTTTCTGACATCTGAGTAAATTTGGACCACTTAGCCCTTTGGGACATCTAGATCTTCCTGAGTTTCAGGACCAGATGAGACTGGGGAGCAGAAGCATCTCACCATGCTCCAAGTTGCTACTTGCTTGGCTGTTCCATGTTGTGAGCCCTGAAACAATGATATGTATCAGTTCAACACATCTTAATTGTAAATCACTACCTCCTTGCGGCTAATCGTCCCTGTGCATATCTGACGAATCTGCAGCACTCCTGCCCTCCCAAGTGCTGCCTTCTGCTGCATACCGAGCATTTGCAACTGGTCAGTGCTGATTGCTTTAACAAGTCTGAAAAATAACAAAAGAAAAATTACTCTTGCTGTAAAACCAAAAGTAAAACCTCTATGACAGGGTATGAAAATATACAGTTCCCATTCCATTGCACCTATACTTTCAATACATGTTGCTGATTCCCTGAATAAAAGTGAACAAGAAATCCAGGGAATCCTTATGTAATTTTGTGTGTCATAGTTTGTATCAGCCATTTAAATTGCCAATTAGGGGGGCTACATGCATGAGCAGGAGTGTGATGTGGCCTACTATGTAATGTTAGTACATATTTTGTAATTGAGAAAAAGAAATATTTTGGGTTTTACTTGTCATTCTTTTGAGTGCAGATACATTATCACAACTACACAAGGGGTAGAATATGTCTCTGTCTTCAAGCATATTTAATATCTTTAAATTTTTAAATGAAAATGTAGCTGTCAATTTTAAACTAATTTGGATGGACAGCAATAAAATGCAAACCTCACTTCAAATTAGAATTTTCAGTGAGGATTTCTAATGGAAAGTAATTGCTGACAATAGGAAATGACAAATTACTAATTACTTAGTTCAATTAGACTTTTGTGCCTTTGGTCCTAAGTGGCAAGCATACAGCAAATCTTGCACTTTTATAACAATTAATGACACTAAAACTATTTAAACTGCCAACAGATGTGAGTAAGAAGACATGAATTGAAACTTACTTAATTTACATACTATCACAATTTTATATCAAGTAAATGGTGTTTAATTTTTATGTTACAATTAAATATCACCAGCATAGTGTAATTTCTGCAGAAATTCAGGATAAAGTAGTTTTGCTGAAAGGCTAGTGCTAATGCTCTTTTTTTTTTTTCTCCGTCTTATCATAGCACCATCTTCAAGTGACTGTAAAATATAGAGGGGCAGAGGATAGAACACTTATTAATTTTATATATATATATAAGAGTTTATGCTAACAGTTTTCCTGAAGTGATGGCATAATTGCCTCAACTAGACTACTGCAATGTAAGATTTCAAATTTTAATTCTAATTAATGGGTGAATACAAAATTTTATCCAGCGAATAGCATTCAGAAGCAGATACCATATATTTGCTTCTTAGTCTTTAGAAAGTCTTTCCAGAATTTGTCTGTTATATCTTGTTCTTCCATTAGCCCTGTGATGGTTTATGCTGGTGGTGTTTTTTGTTGTTGTTCTTTTTGTTGTTGTTTTTAATAAAGTCTAAATTCTTCATACTTCACATCTCTCAGATTAGCTCTTTTGAATTGCTTTCAAATATGTTTCTACTGAATGTGAGCAATGGCAGACCTTACATTGGCAGTAATCATTTCTGGACTGCCGTTAATACATTTATACACAGATATTTGTTCCCTATAAACTCTCCCTAAAGTTCTGCACCTCCACATTTCTTATACTAGATGCCTAAAATTAGATGCCCAAACAACCCTTTTGTACCTTACTGACTAATGGCCTCTTTTCAGAGTATTCCATGTGGTCATTAAGATCTCCTTAGGTGTTTAGTAGTTCTGAGAACCAGCCACTTCTGTTTGGATATATGAATACATAGCTTGGGAAATATTGCCTAGTCATATGGTTTTAGTCAAGAAGAAAAAGATATGAAATTGTGAGGCTATTAATCCATCAAAACACTTTCTTTACAGATTATTTTGAACTTCTTTTCTGAGACAAAAAGTAAGCTAAAGGCAATGTTTAAAATGATTAATCCAATATTAATCTATGTTTTTTTAACTTTCCAGAAGAATCTCCCCATCCTTTTGTTTTGTTGCAAGATATAAGGCAGTTCATAGTACTGTAGCAATCTGTGTTCCTGCTGAACAGTGTAGATTGGAGCGAATATTCTAAAAGTGGGAGAAGAAATAGGAATGTCTTTATAAAATATAAATGAGAAAGCTACATGAAAATTAAAATGTAGGATCTGAATCAGGAAAGATTTATAGAAGTGCCTACATCTATTTTCAGGAGTTGTCTTGAAAAAGAGAGTGTTTTGTAAGGAAGGTTGTACAGGTGTGTAGTTTTGGTTTACAAATGAATTTAAGTATTGATAATGTTATAACAGCCTTAATGCAGCATATTACAAGAGAGACAAGCATGAGACTGAATATACTATTACGGCACTCTTTCTAGGTATGCTTTTATCTAAGTTCTTCTCTGCAAATGACTGTCAACTGATCATTGCTTTCCTCAGTCTTTCTACCCTTTAGGTAGTACTGCAAACAAAATAATATAACAAAACTCTCCGTGATTTGAAACATTAGGCAGCACAAGTGTTGAACTGAATAGGTGTAGAGAGTCCTCTGTATATTACACACGAGGGTTATAACCATACAAATATATACCTCAAGAAGTAGTTCTTCACCTGGATTTTGTTAGTGCAGTTTTGTTGCCAGTAGAGATGCTTCAATCTCGCCACTTAAGTCTGGCAATTCCTGTTGAGTTTTACTGTTATAATCCTCTAAAAACCAACCTTGCAGCCTAGGCAGTCTGTGAAACTCCTGGCAAAAGGATTTCTGTATTTCCCCCAACAGATTAGTCTTGGCTTTTTTTTTTTTATTATTATTTTCTTATATTTAATTTTGTTTTACACTTCCCGTAATTAGGGTGATTATACTATTACTTTAGAACAAAGATGATAACTGAATCGAATTGCCAGCAGTAATTTTAGACAAACCTATGTTGTTTCACCACAGCTGTAGTTTTCTCTTCCCAAAAGCTCAGTGAACTTTAGAGCTAGAAATATAAGAGAGACCATACCTCATAATAGAGGAGAAAGGAGAAGCTTAGGCAGGGGGTAGGAAGCCTGGGCAGGGACAGAGGAAAGACTTTCACAAATCAGAAAGGAAAAAAATAAATGTGGCATTGGTATTGTGCTTAGAAAGAGATAATGTGGAAAAGAGGTGAGAGCAGGGACAGAAGTATACCTGGAGTAAGAAGGACAGAAAAAAAAAGAAGTGTCCTAATTAGAAGAAAAAAGAGAGAGACAGATGATGGGGGGAAGCAAAAGAAGGGTCAAAGATACCAGGCAAAAAAAATATAATGAAGCTAAGGAAAATTAGCAGGACAGATATAAGGCTAAGAATATGGTGTCTTCATTCATGCCACAATGAATCATGAGAGGAGAATGTTTAGGCTGATTTAATCATCCGCGCAGTGTATCATTTCCTTTACAGCTCCATCATAATTACTGAGGCACAGGCAACAGATGAAACGTGCAATTCTTGATTGTTTGGACTACCGAGGAAAACGAGGATGGAAAGGACAAAAGGCGAGAATACAAACGTATTTACGTTTAGATGTAGTTGGAATGCAGTTTATACATGCAAGTGTACATACAGCTCACATGAGGAGATACCTGTATCTCCAGTGAGGTTAGCATGTAAGCTAGATTTCTAATGTCAGAGGAGTGTCAACTAAAAAGGACCAAGAGTGTAATATTTTACATCAGTGGCAGTATATTGCTTAAGTAATAAAACATACTGAGTAAAGTTAACTGTTTCTAAAATATAATCATTATTTTTGTAAGCACTTCCTTTTGCAAAATATTTTTGCATGATAAAAAGGTTTAATTATATAAACTGGGAAATACAAATACCAACACTATTTTAGGATTTATAAAGGCCACTTAAAATTGCCATACCTTTTCAGTTTCTTTGGCCCAGAATATTTCAAAATGACATTTTTCATTATAGAAGTTCTTAGCTGTCTGACGTGATTATTCTGATATACTTTTCTGCAGTATGAAAAGTGATATAAATGAATTTTTATCTTACCTTTCTCCGATAATTTTCTGTTATCAGGGAAAATCAGCAATACGGATGATGCTGTAAATATTTTCTAGCATATGGAAGTAAATATAAATATGGTACTACCTAAGAAATAGGTGTTATATTATTCTTTGTCATGGAAATTATACATTTCCATTTTATTTTTAAGACAGTGAACTAATAATGATTCTTAAAGTAACTCTACTAAAAATTCCTAATAAAAATTGATTTAATCCCTGTTTTATTCAGTGGCTGAAATTCCATTACTAGTTCAGAGTTTCTGAACAGGTAAACAAACTGAGCTTGTTTTTTTTTTTTTTTTTCCTTTTTTAAAGAGAGGAAATCTGAAGTGTGAAAAGAAAAATCGGTATCATTTAGAACTAAGACCCTGATTCAGCAAAAATCAGCCTGACTTGTGCACTGGGCAAGGCCGCTGAAATCCTGAACAATTGTTTTTCATAGCTACTCATGCCATGGAAGACAGATGGTTGTTTTACTAAATGAAGTCCAGCCATCTTAAATACACTTAAAATAAAATGCTTATTTAGAGTACTTCATATACTTAATAGCATTAAATAATGGTTCAATATTAATAACAGATTGTTATGTGGATTGGCAGTTGTGTATATCTATATTGTATGTGGTGTATCTGTCAAATTGCAGTTGTTAATGAATTAAAAGCTTGTTAAATTTCATGCATTTTTGAAGAAGAAAATGATCTGAAGGATGACAATTTTCAAAAGAAAGTGTAGCTACAAAATGAAAATGTGAAAATAGAAAATTTAGTATATTCTTTTAGTATATTTAGTATATTTAGTATATTCTTTTTTATTTTTTTTAAATTAAGATAAAGGAAGAGAAACTAACAAACTCAGTTATTGCTAATAGTTGGATGCTGGTGTACCAATACAATCAGATGAAATGTAGATTACATATATAGATTTTGTTGTTGCTTTGTAGTGGATTTGCTGCTGTTATGGACAAAGTATTTAGGGCAAAATGCCTTTTTAAGAGAACAGAGAGTATTAGTACACACACAAGACTATTGATATTTTCATGTCTTTGTCCATGTGTCTTGAGTGACTGAATAGTAGGAAAGAGCTGAAACAGGGATACATGATTTTTGGCCTGCTGCACAGCACTGACCCTTGGAAATGAGGCACTTACACGCCATCTATATTGGCAACTGTCTAGAGTGGTTGTGACTAAAAATTTTACCTTGTTACTGTAGTACTGGAGAAATAAGCTAATGACTTAGCAGGCTAAACAAGTAAAGCAGACTAAGCAAATGTGTTTTGAAGACAGCTATCCAAAAAACCAAGGTCAAGCTCATGCCTGAAAATGGCTGTTACAAAATAAAGCAAAAGAGAACTTTATATACACTTTTCTTCCTAAACTTTTTGCCTGAATTTTGCAGGAAGATACAGATAAGAACAGAAAAAGATCTAGTGCTAATTATGCTTCCCACTGCCTTACCTAACAATAGGTTCTTAAATAACTGTTATTGCCAGACTGAAGCAGTCAAAATTCAGTTCTCTCCAAAATCATGAGCTTGTCTAATCTCATGACTTTTGTAATAATTATTTTCTGGTAGTCTGTTTTTCTTTAATTGCCAAGCCCATACTACCTGGTCTTTTTCCTTTTCCCTTTTTTCCTAAGTAAAAATGGAGTTGCTCAGTTTAGAAGCAGGACTTTCATTAAAAGCAGTCTATTGCAAAAGCTTACTGTTTAGGAGCACGAGACATGGCAATGCTGAAAGTCCTCGCCTCTTGATGTGGCACATACTGCAACTCATCACAAGGAAGTAAGAGTGAGTAAAGCTTCTTAAGTCTGGGCTGTGCTTTTCTAAAGAGCATTGCCTACTGACATCCCAGGGAGGTGGAATCAGCTGTCAGGCTGTCTCACAGCCTTATGGCCCTACCAGAAAAATGGATTTGTGTGGCATTAAGTTGTTCTTGGCCCCATTATGTTGCATCACTGCTACAGCCAAAACCTGCTTTTAAACTTCTCGTGTGTTTGATCCCCTGACTTAGGTCCTCTCACTGTTGTAAATTGCTTCTTTGGGGAAAGGAGAGGGGCTGCCCATGTCTCTGTTGTAGACCTTAGAAACAGGGATGTTCCACTTCCTACAGTGAAGGGGGAAAAAAATGAGAAAAAAAAACTTTTTTTGTTACAGAGAAAAACAAATTAGTAGGTTTAGAAATGGATGATCTCTTAAATTACAACAAATGGGTGAGCTTTTGTTTTTATCTTGCAAAAATGTAATCCAACGTTGTCAGCAGATAGATGTGTCAGGAATTAGTTCACCTGACTACATTTGCTATGACCTGAGATCAGTTTCTCCTCCCCATCACACCAGAACAGGTCTGGTGCAACTCTTTAGACACCCATTCTCCCTGGAGCTTAGGGGGATGACAAGGCAGTGAGGAGGAAGAATTACCCCATACCTTGAGACAGCCTGTGAGGGGTGCAGGTACACAGCTGCCGAACTGAATTTTGGAAATGCAAGGTGTCCAATGAAACTAGAATAGAATAATTCACTTGGAAGAGACCTTCAAAGATCACCAATTTAGGAGGAAGTTCTTCACTCAGAGGGTGGTGAGGCCCTGGAACAGGTTGCCCAAAGAATCTGTGGATGCCTCATCCCTGGAAGTGCTCAAGGCCAGGTTGGATGAGGCCCTGGGCAACTTGATCTAGTGGGTGGCATCCCTGCCCATCACAGGGGATTGGAACTGAGTGTTCTTCAAGGGCCCTTCCAACCTGAGCTGTTCTAGGAAGTCCAAGTGCCTGACCACTTCAGAGCTAAAAGTTAAAGCATGTTCTTGAGGACATTATCCAAATGCCTCTCGAACACTAACAGGAATGGGGCATCAACCACCTCTCCAGGAAGCCTGTTTCAGTATTTCACCACCCTCACAGTGAAGAAATTTTTGCTCATGTCCAGTATGAGCCTCCCCTGGTGCAGCTCTGTACCGTCTGCACATGTCCTGCCATCAGTGACCAGGGAGCAGAGACCAGTGCCTCCCTCTACGCTTCCCTCCCCAGGGAGATGCAGACCAGCGAGGCTGCCTCTCAGCCTCCTCTTCTCCACAATGAAAGACCGAAGTGTCCTCAGCCTCTCCTCACAGGATGTGCCCTCCAGCATTTTTACCAGCTTTGTTGCCCCCTTCTGGACGTTTTCAGGTACCTTAACAACCCAGTATTTCCAGGGAAGTGGTGAAATAGTAAGCTGGAGAAACTGTTTTTCTTTTCTGCCAGGCCCATAGCCCCACTGAAAGTACTGTACATTTTGGGAAATGTGATTTTAATTACTCTTCTGTTGTTTGCTGAAGTCTGATGGGCTTAAGTAGGAAACGGCAGCTTCTGGTTCCTCAATTTCCTTTTCTTCCGTCTTTTTTCTCCTTCCTCACTCCCTCCAAAAAAATCCACGTGTTCTTCCATGGGGATTTTCTATCGCCATATTGTGAGTACAAATAATCATAGCTTGATGGATAAATCTTCACTTCTGTTCATCAAATGTTATGTTCCCTGTATGTATCAAAAGATTTTGTTTTGCCACAAAGGTTTTGTTTGCGAAGAAACGAGGAAGTGGAGAGTTTAAAAAATATATAATAATAATAAAAAAAAGTCTTATTGGACTGCAAAATGAAGGATCTTCTAAGTTCCCACAAACAGAAGTATGTTTGTTGAATATTTCTTCTTCCTAGAGATGAAATAGCTGTAGGACCCTCAGCCTGTCACTGGAACCTGCTTTTTGTGCTCAAGGCATGAGTGCTGCAACACCCCGAGCCTGGGGCAGAGTCCCTCTGTGTCTAAGTGTGGTACAAGCAGACCCTTCAGTTTTTGTAGATTCTTGCTTAGTCATGAAAGGTAATTTAACTCTGACTTTAGTACTATCCACAGGGTTTTGGCAGTCATCTATTGATTTTTTTGTGTGTGTGTTTTATTTTTTATTTACCTCTCTGAATTCCATATGGCTTTCGATTTAGTTGTACTGGAAAAGGACAAAGAAAAATCCCACTCTGGTATGTCAAAAACTACGCTTTGACTCAATAGGGAATGACAAGGGGTGAAAGACATTTTTCTGCGGGCTTACAGAACGCTGTTGTTGTTTCAATAATTCACAAAACCACTGGTGTTTAGAAACCATTGTCTTGTGCCAGTAACGCGCAGTGTGCACAGCTATGAGGAAAGGACAGATCCTGATCCATGAACCCACTGTCTAGCCATTTACCTCCTACAGCTAGTGAGTTCCTTAACTTTTATTTATTGATCGATTCATTCTTTCTAGCGTATATTAATGTTAACACTGAAAAAGATTATTTTCCTCCCGAGCAGGCTCATTTTCTTTCAGTCCTTGTTGTCCTTCCTGTGTTACTGAGACGGCTTTTGGTTTCCAGGCTAGCTAGCTGAAAGACTGTTTGTGGCTATAAAAGAGCCAAACCGGGGCTCAGTACATGGATCTGAGGAGGATTACTAAGGATTCTAGGGCATTTTGCTTCTGTCCAAAATTACTTTAAGGCATAGGTGTCAGATAGCTTGGCTGTGTCTGATGGATCAAGGGGACGGAGTGAGAGTGAGAAAGAGAGGTGAAAGGGATAAGGAACGGATTGAGGACAAAAGGAAGATCAGAAAGCAGTCTGGGTAGTGAAGGGAAAGACAGGAACAATATCTTACTTGTGAACTTCTCTTTCTAACTCTTTGAATACCAAAGGCAATTGAGAGCATTTCTTCAGACATATTGACACAAACTGGAGACAGGTGGCTGGCTTTAAAATTTGTCACTGATTGCAAATAATCTACATCATATTAGAATTACTGTATTTGACAGATTTTAGAAGAAGGAAATATATTCTTATTTTGAATCAGAAATAAAAATGAATCAAGTGTTTTACACTGCGCATCTATTTTCTTCCAAATTCATTCAGTTTGAGAATTCTGGAACCATTCAAACCCGCAATAAGCAGCACGTTGGGTGCCTGGCATGCTTGCGAGCTTCTACCGGGGCATCTGCGCTGCAATGCTGAAGTTCCTGGAGCTTGCCTCCCAGCTTTGATCACCAGTACCTAGTACTGTGACCTTTAGGGCATGCAGCACCGTTCTCTGGGTTTTCTGCAGAAGTAGGGCTTGAGCAGTTTTGCAAAAGGACTGTCAGGATCCCCAGGGCTGCAAAGTCTCCCTCAGCCCCTCCTTCTCTGAATAAAAATAAGACATTATTTTAGTGTAAGTGCACATGCACTGGTTTATAGCCAAATAACCAAATGTGCCAGGTCTGACTAATTTCACCATCTCACTGCCCATCTTTGAATGTACAGCCCAAAGAAAGAGTAAATTTTTGCCTTGTCACATGAATGACCTGCTAGATATCCATGAATATTACTGAACCTCTGGTTCACCCAGGGCAGAGTATGATCATCGCCATGAGGTTGGCAATAAAAGAGCCCCAGTTATTTAACGTGTATAACTGTTTTCAGAACTGAAATGATAAGGTGACTTAAAAATAGCTAAGAGGTATATACAGCTAGTAAATACAGACCGGTCTCCTAGCTATGAGTGTTTGGAACACACTGGGGAGAGGAATGCAAAGTTTGATAAAGAGGGCCAAATTTTGTCTTCATGTCTTTTGGATGTTGACTCTATTTACTGTTCTCTGTGTACTTTACTAATTGAGCTCACACACGTATGCTTTTTTCCGCTTCTATCAGCCTATAATCATATCCCTCTTTTAAACATCTGAACCACAAACATGGTAAAGTAATTTGTGTAGTGGTTTTATCGCATCCTGCAACTTTCAATGTTTTGTCTAAAACACATGAAGTGACTGTGCAACCCAGATTTTCTATTTGTAGAAGAGTACTAAAATTTATCAGAGGCTTTGATGAACAGCTTCATAATTATCTGGAAAAATGAGACTGGAGGAACCAGTGACCCATACAAAACAGAATACTGGAATCATGTTATCTGCATTTATAGGAATGTATAGATTAAAGTAATAAAGGAGTTATGGTGGAAAAATAATGAAGATGCCAGTAAACCATACTTTCAGAAGTAAATGGCTTTTTGCAGTGAAGGCCAATATGATCAAAATTTAGTCACGTTTGGCTTGTAGCTATAGAAAACACAGAACTATTTATATCAAAAATAGGTGTTGCGGGGAGGGGACAACAATAAAATAAGAGCATCAATCTCTGAAACCTGGTAAAACTCTCTACTGAGATAGAGATGTGTACATATAATTATGAATGCATATATAATTACATTCTATTGTGTTTCATTGATTTACTTTGATCCCAGTTCTTTGCTAGTGATATAATGAAGAAAGCTAGCTCTTTAAATTTTGTTGTTGTTGTTCAGTCCCTTATATTTGGTCAAACTGCAGTTTCATTGCTGGATAATATGGTAAAAAGATTCATTGTAAGGGTTACCTAACAACATTGGTGGTGTTGATGAATAGTTGCAATTAATACATTCCCTTAATTAGTCTGATACCCAGAAGATGCACCTGGCAGGTCATTTTAATACTACAATTGATTTATTGCTGCTAGAAATGATTTTACCAGCTATCTTCAGAGAGCACAATTAGAGAGGATTTCATTTTTTTATGCATTTTCACTGAGGAATAAACATAAAAGGTCTATGTAATTCAGAACAAAGCAGCTATAATGTACTAATGGTTTATGGATTTTATTAATATTCAGATAACATTAGAGGCAATTTTAGAGAATAGCAACCTATTTTCTATATGAAGTATTCCATTTTTAGTATCTGAGTGCTTTATTTAAAAAACAAAACCAAAGCATGATATTTTAAATGAGTTGCTATTATCAGGTATGGGATATCTAAATGGTGCAAGATTATAGATAGATATGTGTTTATCTATGCTCTGTGCTGTGTGGTATGTGTGTCAGATGCATTGAGATTTGGCAAAAATATAAATTATGTACTATTTTTGAATTATGATGAAGTCCCTCTAAACAAAGAGATGTTTTTCTGGGGTTACTATACAATGTTAGTAAGTCAATGTCAGCTTTGCCCTTCACAAAAGTATCAAATCTTATTTTCATATTTTTAAATCAGTTTTTTTGAAATTGATCTTGAAATCACCTCCTTCTCTTTTTTCCTTCAGCTTACTGTATTTTGCTCTGTTTCTAGTGCTGCAGCAGACAGCATGGCTGCCTTTTGTTAGCTTCTCTGTGCACTAATATCACCGACACTACTGTGGACACCTCCAGCAGGCTCCCTTTCTACGTCTTAGAACAAAAGGTTGTTTCTTGAATAGCAACTCTTAATTCTTAGGTGCTTATAAACAACTTTTTTTTTCATCTGTTTTCCAAGTAACAAAATGTTTTTACCTTGATATGAGGAAAACTTTTTTAGGATGTGGGCAAAAAACGTATATTCCTTGCAGTATGTGGGCAAAAAATGTATATTGCTTGCATGCTCCAAGTAATAAATAAAATCATGGGGAATTTGTTCACGCAGCAAATGCAAGATTGTTCTTTATGTTTTAGGCTAATCTGGGTTCATCTAAGCTTTGCCTGTCCTCAGAAGGCCTTTAGATTTCCCTGACAATTGAACAGACAAACCTGATTTGCAGAGTGCATCTCTGTGATCCTCAGTGCAGGGGCACAATGTGTGGGCACAAGCTGTTCCCTCAGCTTTGGCTTCTGGAATTTAGGGATCTGGATTAGGAAGCTAAGTCTTGCTTTTCAAATTAGTGCACTAGTAGAATAACTTTTGACCTTTCAATAAATGCATGAGAAAGTAATTATAGTCTAGTATTTATGAGGAGTATTTAGCCTCATGTTTTTCTACTCCAGGGTATATAAAAGGCACCAAATAGAACAAATAAAGAAAATGTTGACTCTCCAGATCTATTTGCAGCGTGAGCCAAAAAATGGTGTCAAGCTCTAACAGTAAAGTAGGAAATTGCTGCTGAACAAGGATATGATTTATAGCATGTTTAAGACCTGGTTTAAGTCTCCCTGAAGTCAAGGTCCAAGTCTGGGATCTCTGCTCAGAAAAGATCTATCTCTGCATGCTGAATTTCCTCTATTATTATTACTAAAATGTTCTGGTTGTGTACATGAATTGTTTTTCATGTGAATTACTAGTGAAGAGCGCTTGGGTGACAATCTGCTAGAAACTTTGTGACCTGAGGGCTGAGCGAATAACAGTGTGTGGAACGGGCGCTAGCGGCAGCATTGTTGGAAGTAAGGTGGTAGTAAGACTTCATCAGGTCGCGGGTGAAGTAAGTAGGCTCTTTGGGGACGACAACAAAAATGTGGTAGCAAGAGAGCGTCTACAGTGCATGACATAGGTAATGTCAACACTTTCAGGCACTGTATCTTGGGGTGAGGAACCTGATGGAAACATTCAAAGTTGTACTTGTGTCGCCATACAGCAGGATCACCTGGACAATAGTCTGGGCTTTTCATGAGACTCGGAAAGAGGGAAATGTTTAGTGTTCATCAGGGAGCCCAGAGGAGATGAAGATGAGGTGACCAGTGATTATGAATGACTTCAAGGAATTTCTGCTAAACAGGAATCATTTTCTTTTCTTCCAATCTTAATTTTCTTTTCTTCAATCTTTTCTTCCTTGTTTAGATGTCAAGGAAGCTCATGGATATTAGAACTAATGTGGAATAATATGAGGCTGGATATGGATCTTGCAGGTTGGAAACGCAGGTTAAAGTTGAAATAGAAATTAAAAATGAGTTAGGTTTATAAGTTAAGGTAGCAGGGAAATAATACCTCTGGATGATTTCTTCTGGCAAAAAAATTATATTGGAGTCCTCGCTTTAATTTTTTTCTTCTTTTTCCTGCTCATATTGTCATTAGATTTGATACCTTAGGTGTAACACGAAGCCCTTGGATGCTATGTAGTCTTGAGGCTGTTGAAAACTGTCTTAACAAATATTCCTGTTGTTAAAATACTCTGCAATCTTTTAACATTTGTGGAGGACCCAGGGGTTTTTCTATAATTAAGACTTAAACCAATTGATTAGAAATATTGTATAACAAAGTGTAAATATGATTTAGCTTCATTTTTTTTAAGGCTCAAGATTCCTTAATTAAGGAATACAATGAGTATAGAGGAATATAAACCAATAAGAACTGATTCAAAACAAAATAATTCCAAACATCTCATTTCTGAAAAAAAAATAATCATTTTCAGCACGAAGTTAATGTCAACATTTTTTTTTTCCTCTTAGGGATTTTAGTGAAGATTTACGATTATCATAGGACTTGGTGCAGTTTGTTTGCTCCCCACAAAAGCAGAGATGATTTTTATTGACCAATCTTTGATCCGAGAGATTAAAGAAAGTACTGCAAGAGCAGTGAAAAGGATAACACCATGGGGGTCAATAGGCTTACTGCTACTTGGAAATGAAAGTGAAGCATTCCATTGGGAGAGGGGGGTAGTTTAGCATTCTTACTGGGAACTTGTTTTCCCTTTATTTGTTTATTTCTTTTTCTGGAAAAAAAAAATAAAAATCATTTTGCTTACAGGTTTCTCCATGACTTAATACCATGGCCATAATATGAGGTCATTTTGAGGGCACTAGATTCGCCAACATAATTCTGCACAATGCTTTTTAGCCCAAATGGCCTGGCTGTCACATACTCGCACTCTTGATTGAAATGTTTCTGGTAGACTTTTGGAATGCAGTCTGAGGGCTTAGTGACTCAATATTTTCAACATGAATACATGTCCTATCTCATAGAAAGTTTCTGTGAACTACTGCAGAGTTAATGTGTCTTTCTGTTGTTTCTTGAAGCACTGTGGGCTTTACACAAATCAGGTAGAACTGTATGAATCAAAAGGAAATGAAAGTCCTAGCTTGATACAGTTTTATTTTTTATGGCGTCATCATGGTGGTACTTTATGAGGGTATCAAAATGTCTGCTGAAAGGCAAATTTTTCTTTCTCAGTATCCCTTTTCCCTGGTGTGTGTGTGTGTTGTTCACCCACTCTCCCCTTTTTCCTCTGTATGTCCAGGTGGTATAATTTTTGTCTTCCCTTTCACTGCAGAGAATAAGTGCAGTAAGAACAACAGCTGGTCTGACTTCGACTGGGGATGCTCTGAAGTGCTTTTATTTACAGAATATTCACAGAGATGCACGAGGCCTGGAAGAGGACTCATGTCACGCTTCTTCCTCTCTTGAAAAATTGCCAGATAAATCTGATTGAAATTGGCCAGTTGTACTTCTTTTGCTGCTTACCAGAGACAGGTTTGGAGGTTTAGCGCATTTTCACATTTTATTGAGTTTCTTGCAGGTAAATAGTAAATGATTATTCAATAATTTTTTGGGGGGGAAGGAGTAAGAGGACCCTCAAAAACTTCTCAGAAAGGTTCTTGTGTCCTGTGAATCTGTGCATGATAATGCTTAAAGAGCACCACAAACATTTTATCTGGGAGATAATTTGTTTTATCACAAGGAATAATCATGCTCAATTCAACTGGTGATAGCTTGTGAAACTTGGCTTTTCTGCTGGCATAAAACAAGGTTAAGATTCCTTTAGTGAAAAGCAGAAAAACCCTGTCTATCTGTTTCCAAGGTTGTTTCAAAAATTTAATAGAAAGGTAATTCTATTAAGAACAATGGCAGAATGCCCATGGACTTGACAGAATTATTATGTTTTTTACTTTGTTTATTTTTCCTCCCTAATTTCCTGAAGACTAGTGACTTTGAGTACTTTGTTTGTCATATGAAAATTAAAGACTTAAGCCGATTATTAAAATTCATGAAGCAGCTATATAAAATTACTATTCTGTTTACAATCAAGTCATGTGGCTTTTTTACAGTTCATTTACTATTTGCAACTGGTTGTTGGCAACATTATCTAGGTTCTTGAAACTGTCTGCTCTGTTTTTATGTACCTGGATCATGTTAGGTTTTCTAGAAAATTGTCACCAGCCCTGTTGTTATTCAGTTCTTGGTCATTGCTAGGTGTGGGTGGTTTGCATGTTTTTTTTCTTTGTGTCCCTGGCCTTGACTATTCTGGAAATTGTAGTTCTCAGTTTTGTTAATAAGCTTCGATGTAGCCAAGAGCCATTCTCAGTTAGACCATGGTGAGAAAATCAAAGCTTTCTGAAAGTTTACAAGAGATGTTTATTCCTTTCTCCTGTACTCCTTTTCAGATTCAGTGCTCTAAATTTACACCTTTCTCCTGATTCTTTTCCCTTAGGGTAACTTACAGGCTTTCATCTCTTAGCTGTGGAAACAGGCTGCTATACTTTTGTTCATAGAAGATATTACTGGTTTCCATCCTTTCTTCTGATCATGTGTTTCACAGATCTCATACAATATTTGTTTAATTTTTGGGGGATGGGGTGGATTTTTGTTCTTTCTAAAAGCCTCAACTGGTAGAGGAATTTGATTATATGTGAACCATCAGCTTTCTATTTTTATTTTTTTTAATGGTAGGAAAGTGAAACCTAAAAACTGACTGAATCTAAAGCTTCAGAAACCAGAAGACAAATAGAATGAATCCCATATGTGCTATGGAAAAAAAACAAAGCCCTTTTGATATGGAAGGGCCTACCTTTTTAATGCTGCTCTCTTGTGGTGATATTGAGTGAATCTAGCACCGTTGCATGGTGGTATGCTCAGGAGCAGGATATAAGAAAAAACCCCTAGTGTAGCAACAAAGATTAAGGGTTTTTCCTGGTAATGACTTGAAAATGAAACAACTTCTGTACTCAATGCTGCTTTTGGGTATAGTGGACAAGAAGTGGTATTAGCATTTGTATGCCCTGAAATCACAATATTTTCTCTAAAAGTTAAGGTTTTATTTATTTAAGTGGAAAGTTTTCTTCTCTTTTAAAATTGGAGACAAGCTGGCTATGAAAATTTGTAAAAACATCTATGCAAAATCTCTGCTGTGTTCACACTTAAGTGGCATGTTTTTATGGTTCATTTGTTGTGTGCCCTGGCTGTTGTCAACATTATCTATGTTCCTGAAACTCTTCTGTGATCTGCAGAAAAAAGGCTGGGGAGAGGTGGGGGGTTGTGGAGAAAAAGAAGGAAAATAGGTAGTGCAGATTTTTGCAGCTCAGTTTTCTCATACAGTAAATTCATCACTAACATCAGGCTTGTATTTGTGCAAAAATAAACAAGTGTCTTTTTGCTGCATTTTGGAATTAAGACACGTACTTCTTTCTTGCCAGGAACATGTAGGGTTTTGGCTAAAACAAACTGAGGGATACACCCAGTGTTATCAAATACTTCCCTTCCTGTTTTTCTATTCAAAACTGAATGACTTATTTTAGCAAGACAGAAGAGTGAGAAAAATGTTAAGCTAATTGAACATTGTCATAAGCTGTGAAAGACGTAGAAAGTAGGTTAAGGATATCACTAGGATATCACTCCTTGTTTTTGTGTAGTTATTCAAGCATTTGAGTATCGAAAGATTGCTGGTTAAACTATTGATAGCAGCTAACTGAAAAATTACCAGGAATTTGTCATCTAGTCCAATTTGTTTGTCATTTTTAGACTTGTATCTGTCCACTTAGGGCTAAGAGTTTGGTTGCCATAATTTATTTAATCTTAGTTATTTTCTATTTAAACATTAAATTTTCACCAAAGGTAAATCCTCAAGGGAATGAGGGCTACTATAAAAAGGCCAAACCTAAGTGATTAGGACATACCTTAGAAATGTAGGGTGATTATTTTAGTTGATGTGAAATCTTACAGGCTGAAGTGAGTTTTTTTTTTTTCTTCCTAACCCCCTCCCCCAAGAAAGATGAAAAATGTCTTTTACATTCAAAAGTACTTCTTTAAGAATTCTTTTAGAACCAGGCCTTACTATTAAGTTTTCCTAAATTATTCAGCAGGTATGAACGCAGGTGTGTGTTCGGTAGTTTGGTATTCACCTTATCGCAATATCCCAGGTGCTCCAGAAGGTGGTGAGGAATAAAAGAAATATCCTTGAATGACCTGTGGGGTTACAATCCATTAAATTCTGTCAAATTAAATATATAAACCATTATTATAGCAAATATATCTTAGTCATCTCAGTGGAGTAGGCATGGGGTGGGGGCAGGGGGAGAGGAGTGTTGCTACTCAGACACTATGAGTCCCTTAGGGTGTCAACTTCAACCAAATTAAAAAATGTGTGCCAGCCTCAAGTTGGCATGCTTGAGTTCACTTCACTCCAGTCAATGAGGCACCTTAGCGCAGTAAGCACAATAGAGACAAAGAGATGCCTTGCAACTGACAGAGAGAGAAAAGAGTCCTTTGAGATGAAATGTTAACATAAGAAGTGAAAATGGTTTGTGGTAGTCTCAAGCTGGCTCTTTTGGGTTCACTTTCCTATAGTTACTGAACTATAGTGCTGTACCTTAACAGAGGAGTCTCAATAAAATTAGAAAGATATCCTAAAAAGGACAGAAGACGAGAGAGAGTAAAAGAGAAAGAGACAGAGAGAGAGAGAGAGTTCTTTTGATAAGAAGCTTAACAAAAGTGGAAAAAATGGTTTATGTGAATGTTAGTTTTCATGGCAGTCTCAAGCTGACACTTGGGCTCCCTTTATTACAGTCAGTAAGCTACTTTAGCAAACAAAGGAGAATGGAGAGAGGGATGGCTGGAAACAACAGAAAGGAAGAGAAAGAGAGACCTCTTTGATGGCAACTAACAACATGGAATCTCTGTTTCTGCTTTTCCATTTTTGAAACATTTTCTGTAAGGCAGAGAAATACAAATGTTTGAATCTTTGTGAGGTTACTTCATAGATAATTAAACAATTTAAATGCTGAGATTTTAAAATTGCTTAAGCAACATAGAAGCTTAATTGTGCTCAATAAAAGGATGGGAGAAGGGTAGTGAATTGCCTTCTTAACTCTCTAAAAAGAATTTTCTTCAGCTTGCTGTTTTCAAATATTAAGAAATAACCAGGAGATTCTACTGTAGTGTTGAATCCATTTTAAATCTTCCTCATGTTTGACAATATGTTGGAAATAAAATCAACAGAATACATATATACATATTTTTAATACAGTAGTCAGTAGTGCTTGAAAACAGAATGTGTACAGGCTTATACTTACATTGCATGACTGATAAGTGAATCTGCCTTTCTAAACAGGTGCAAGAAAAATTGCTAAACCATCTTTTCTCTGCATTCAATTCAGTCCTTTAAGTCTTATGTACTTAATTCAATCTAGTATTTCAAGTTTTAGGTATTGAAGTTCTGCCTCTGACCTCTAGTTCTCAGAATACACTGGAAAGGAAATATGTTTGATTAGCTTCCACAAATTTAAGCTTTGCAAGGTGAACATGAGAGTAAAAAAGATTTCAGGTCTATTGTACCTGTTAGGTAAATATATGAGGTAAAGTAAACCATACGCATCAAAGTTGTAATTAAAAGACCCCTGAAAATTGGCAGATTTTGAACATCTATTCACTGCAAAATGGGCCATTAGATATCTGGCTGACAAATGTTTTCCTTCTGAACCTAATGTGCACTGATCATATGTTATCTGCAAATTCTGTAGAGGCACACTTTGGAAAGGAAGGGAAGTCACAGCCACAAATTATTCTTGCCCTCCATTAGGCAAATTGTCAACTTTATAGAATCAATAGAAGATTCTTTATAATACACAAAATGGTATGCATCCATGAGCAAAAGCAACTGAACAGCCAAGGATGAAGTTTAATTAGAGCAGAACTTGCTTTTAACTATACCAGATAATGAAGATGCACTTCTAAGGAAACAACATTGAAGCTTCCAGCTTCCTCATCATTTTGTAATACAAAATCCACTATGATCCAACTTCGCTTGTCTTTTAATACAATTTCATTATGGAGGGATATCATCTATTAATCAAGATGATTGTTTATAGAAGCATGATAGAAATATTCTAAAAATATACAATAAATCAAATTCACAGGTGGCATAAAGAATAGGAAAAAAAGTACTTATGTTCACTTATGTGAACAAATTTCAGTCTGTTTTTTTTTGTAAAGTGTTAGCATCAGCCTTATGCTGTTTTTCATGTTGCATGATTGTTCACTGAAGTCACTGTGATACATCTACTCCCTAATGGCTTAGTTTGAAATGTTTGAACATCCCTATAACAAGTAAGAAGCAAATCACATCATTCAATACAATAAAATTTAGTTCATGCTAACAGTCATGAAACTTCAGTAGTTCAAAGTTTTTCATTACTATTCTTCAGCTACTCAAATATTCAAGAAAAACCTTTAAGATGCGAGAAAATCCACTGATATTTCCGATTCTTCTTGGAAAAGTATTCACTGTTTTCATTAATATTCAATGAAAACCCTGTTTGGATTGGTCCCTCAGACTTAAACTTCAGTTATTTTGTTCTGATGTCTTTTTGAAAGCCTCTGTCAAAGGCTGAAGACACGTGAGAATTGAGTTCTGTGTATTAGGTCATAGCTAAGGGATTATGAATCAGTTACCTTATATTTGGATTCTGCAGAAATGTGTAGCTGTAGCCTGGCCAATATTAGTCAGGAGAATATGGGAAGTAAATAGGGGAAAAATAGGTGAAGAAGATGAACATATTTTCACCGCTGAAAAAAGTGCCTTGTTCAAGTTAATAATGGATCTCTGGGTTTTAGAGCTGATGATGGTGTTCACAAGGGGCTACCATATATTCATGGGACTCTGGTGGCAGCAACACTCATGACCAAATTTCTCTCATTTGCTTTACTAATCCCTTAAATTATGACAACGCTCTTAACTGAGTATCAGCTCATTTATTGCTAAAAAATTGAACTATTTAACTTGTGCTGCATGAAGAAACAGGAGTGAGAACACACAACTATTCACAAATGAAGAAATAAAAAAAAGGAGAAAACTAGAGACCACTGAAACAAAAGAATGGGAGATGAAAAGATTCTGGATAAGGAAAGCAAAAAGATGACTATTGCAAGGCAAAGAGGAATGTTTCCGTCCAGCCTGGCAGCACTGCTCCTGTGTTATGGATTCCACTGAATTCTTGCTCTGCATCTTATTGACATTTGTTTTAACTTGATGAATACCTCAGTCCCCTGAAGTCCTAGAGACTAGTTCCAAAATATCCAAATTATTAACCTGTGATGTAAAAACAACTTTAGTTGGTAAGGGTAAAAACAGGTGGCAAGAGTAAACTTGCAGCACTAAATAAAAATATTCTTTTTTCTGCCTTACTGATGTGGGGGTGTGAGAGAGACAGACTGACATCCATCTGCTTGGACTACAGAGACTAAACTGAACAAACATGCAGCATAATAAATGCTCCTCCACAACCCCTCAAGAATGAGCACTTCTGTTTAGCATTATTGTATGCCATCCAGTTTTCTAAGCTAAAGAAATTCTGACCTACCCCCAGACAGTTCATGTAAATGCTGTTAATGATTACTGTCCACTCTGCCAAAAACAGTTCTGATGCTGCTCCCTTTGCTTCATGTAATCAGTTCTTCCTTTTGCTACTAGTTTGTAACAAGCCTTGAGGTAAAACTGGATCAGAAAGCAGTCTCTCCCTCACCTCCCCTATATATGTTGAGTGATGACTACTTCTGACATGAAGACTCTAGCTCTTTATACTTAGATATGCTGTTAATGTGTCCTTTTCCAAAAAAGAAATCGTACTTGTCAAAGACACTTTTGGTGTCTAGACAAAGTGAAGAAAACTTCAGGGGTTTAAGGTATCTCCTCTTGGCTTAACTTTAATTTGCATTTCATGATCAACTGTATCTCTCAACAGCAAGTACGTTGAGTTACTGTTGAGGCATGTATTATGCCAGGCATGGTGCCTAGAAAACAGTTTTTCTTCCACTTCTAAGGAAGTAAGGAGAACTATGGATAATAATCAGGAGTGATAGGATGAAAAGATTTTTTTTTGTTCTCTTAATACGAGCATAACGGTGAGGGGGAGTGCATTTCTGGTGACCCAGGTGTCCCGCATGGCACTTCATTTCTGAGCAGGACATAATCAAGCTGTCTTGTGTGTGGAGTTGCTTGGCCATGTCTGTATCATGTTATGCCACTACTACTGTCTAATGTCCAACCTGAATTAACACAACTGGAGCAGATGCTAAATGACGATATCCAAGTCACTTGTGTCCTATTTTACACTTCATTTCATGATCGGTGTGAAACTGTGTGAACATTTGATATCCATCTTAGAGTCTCACCATATGCCCTTGCATTTATAGGCGATAAATTCATAATCAACTAGTCAGTTGATTTTGGTATTGCTTCCCTCAACTGAATACATAAGTCAAAGTGTTTGGAAATGATCTTACATGAATGACCACTGAAGAATCAGAAATGTTATTTCACATAACACTGTAATAATGGGTGAAAAGAAAATGGAGGATTCACTACAGGTACTAGATACTTACATAAACTTCTAGGAGAGCTCTCCATAGACTTGAACTTCATTCACAGGATTTGAAACTAAAGCTCCAAACGTGCATACAAAACTTGTTTCATTACTGTGTAGCTTTCTGTAAGAAAAACAATTAAAAACCCTCTTCAGCTTTGGCTGACTTTTAAAATAGTCTTTTTTTTTTTTTCCTGTTAAAGGTCATAAGAAACTTTTTCTGCTATGTGTTCCCTTCGCATTCACTTCCCTTCAAACACCCTACACTTTTCTATTTGTCACCCTGCAGTTCTCACTTCCTTAATTCAGCCCTTCTACCCCCTCCCTTTCTCCTGTCTGCAAAGTAAAATATTTGATAAAACATTGCATTCAGCTCTCTGCCCCCTCTGGCCCATTAAACACATGAAATGTCATTTCAGATGACTGGCAATTCTCCATAAAGAAATTTTATTCTTTATTAGCAGTCGTTGTGGTGAAATGGGACAACTTACCCCTCTCTGAACAGACTTCTGTACGTAACACTTTTGGCAGCAGCCATGGATACTCCAAGTTAGTACCCCAGTAGTTTTGAAGCTGTAAATTTCTTTTGTGTTTTACAGGAATAGGCTTTATTTAGTGGTCATAGCATAGCCCGCTCATCTGAAGTGAGCGAGCTTTGTCTTGTAGGAGGGTAATAAGGCACAGTATAAACATGAAGAAACTGCTTTGACTTTTTATTCCTCACTATGTTCCAGAAAATGGGTTTTAATACTGGCAGCCCCTCTGAAGTACTGTCGAGATTAATAGAGTGCTGAAAATGCTATTTATGTAAATATGGAAGATCATGTTATGCATCAAAGGCCTCCTCTTGGAGGACTCCATGATTAATCTTAGCTCGCGCGAGTAGCTGTGCTGATTCCAGTAGGTCAGAGTATTGTTGCAGGGCAATATTTACTTACGTACAAACAGGTTATTCATGACTCTGCTATTCACATGAATGCTTTCTTCCTCTCTGTCTCTTTAAGAAATTGAATCTTCATTGACTTACAGATGACTGTATTGGATTCATAAAATAGTCTTTCACTTCTCCCTGGGCATATGCTGTATCATGAATTGTCTCCTTAGAGACAGCAGGCCACCTCATTATAGTTACAATAGACAAATTCCTAAGCATGTGGTCTGCTTTTATGGCCTTGACTTGTACATTTTTTACCTCAGAGACTTGCCACTCATGTTGACACAGATTTGTTGTGTGTGATGAAGTGATAAAATCAATGAAGAGGACACATGTGCTTCTCTAGCTTTCAGAAAGACTATTATTTATTGTTTATTGTTGTAACTTAAATCCACTCAACAATTTTCTGCAAAGGTACATTTACTTTTTGGTTTTGTTTTATTCTGGCTGCAGCTTAGAAGTTGCTCTTAGTGCATACTGTGTGTGTTAGCTTTCCAAAAGTTACACTGGAAAAAAGTGAATATAAATCTATGTGTCTTGGTAAGAACGATACCCAAGGGAAGGTGGAGGGAGGAGAAGCATTAAGTAAACGATTTTAGAAAAACAAGCAACCTGAATGCTAAGTATTCCTGTGTTATTCCTATTTCATTTCTGCTCAGCAAAATATATTGCTATTTAAAGGGATAAAGAGAACCAAAAAATATTTTTTATTCTTCCATTTTAAGACATACCAGTAACTAGAGCTCTCTGATATTTTTTTATTATTTTTTTGGCAATTTAAAAAAAGAAAAGAAAAAGAAAAAAATGAAAAGACATCTGTTTACAATAAAAAGCATACATAAAAGTTACTGTTGATAAGGGCTGAAGAATGCCAGTGTAATTTCTGAGGAAGCTGAACATCTTGCGGATCAGTATGGCACCTACAGTTACAGGCACCTGTATAGAGTACACAGTAGGCAGTTTCGGGAGTCTAAATCTTTGTGTGCTTTCAGAGTAGGGACAAGTTTTTTATTTAATTTGCAGGCTTTGTTCAATTTCTTTCTCCCTTCTCTGCCCTTTTTATTTTTATATTTTTTTTAAAGGAAAAGGAAGGAGCAGGTAAAGATCCATATGATTGACATCTAGGTAAGGAAAACAAGAATGAAGCATTTTCAGTCAAGCCTGAGCTTGTCAGTGCAGAAAGAAAACTTACTGAGACGATCTAGAATAGGCTGATGATCAAAATTATGCCATAGGCATGAAGGATATGGCCATAGAGAATTTTGCCAACCACCCTGTAATAGAACCAAAGTTTTGTTGTATGTAAGAAAAGATTTGAAAGGAACTTACTGCAGAAAGTAGGCTTCTATCTTACTTTACAGAAGATTTTGTAATATGAAAAATCTTGGATAAAGTATTTTAGTCTATAGGTTTTTGTATTAGGTATTGCCTAAGCCATTTCCCCTGGTTATGGGCTCAACCCTAAGAAACAAGGGGACAAGCTAAATTTTGGATGCATTTATAATCTGCCTAGGTTGGTGAGAGTCTCACCGATGTAGGTAAAATAAGAGTAGTAATTCACATTTTGGTGTTATTTGCAAACATTTTTTTTAAGTTATTGGCAAACTCTATAAAATGAGTAGGAACATTTTAAGCTGTTACAGACTGGTGGTCCATCTTCAAATTTACCTCTTCTTTAGGGGGTACATTAGAGCGACATTAGACAAATTACCCATCTTTTTCTTGCTTCTCACAGCTCAACTTAATCCGTATGACCTGCAGAGTCCATTCAAACATAATTTGATGGGGGCACTGAAGAGAAAAAGAAAAATCTGATTAAAGTGATTTTTGAGGCTGAATCTGACTGGCAGGCCACAGTCTTGATTCCTAGCTCTTGTATTGAGAAGGCTTTGTTTGATAAACATATAACTGATTGCACTCAGTAAGTTAGTGTGAAAATCTAGATTGTCTGGAAGAAATAAGTAAAAAGATGAAACACAACTAGCTCAATCTTAAATTCGGGGAGACAGAAGGAATGAAAAATTTGAGAGACAAGATGAAAAAAGTCAAACTTGCTTGGAAGACTGACCTCTGCCTTGATTGAGGGCGTATGACCACTGTTTTTTAAGATAGCGTGAAACATCAGTGTCCTGTTCAGCTTCTCTCTACCCCCAGGACACACATTACATCATGTTTTTATTATCTTTGATTAACTAGGATTTTTATAGTTGAGAACCTTGCTACTGAGATACAAATATAGACCACTGCAATGCATCATTTTGCTGAGGGCTGAACATGATGGTGTCCCAAAAGCAGTAACTGGTGCAGCACACAGAGGTGTGACGCAGAACCTGATTTGAGAGAGCAGCACAAGTTTGTGTTCAGTGAGCTGCATTTGTCATCTGCTTGTGTTCTTTTATTTTTTTCATATGTTTAAAATTAATCTTACCCTAAGGGCTCTTCTTTCCTTCTTACCAACCACATATAATTTATCAGCAATTCTACAGTGAAAAGGTCAAGAATAAGAGTCCCATTCAGAGGGATGGATTAGAAAGGAAATCCAGGATCTAAACACTTGCTCTGGAAAGCAATAGGCTGACACCAAATCAGCCCCTGTTCTTCTCTGTCTCTAGTCAGACACCCTGCCATCATCAAAAGATCTTCCTCCACTGTCACAGATGCCCTTTCAATTTTTTGTAAACTTATGTAAAACAATTGCTATCTCGAAAGGACACTGGTATGGAAAAATTATGCAAAGCTTTTCAATTAATTTCATTAAAAAACGTTAATTATATAAGATTTTAGGCAGATTTGGCATATCAGTGTTGGTGAAGAAAGGGTAGAAATAGGTTAGGGGATAAATTAAGATTTAATGAACAAATTAGCACTCTTCACTTTGTTTATTTCTTCATTTGCATCATCTTAGAGAAACGGTTCTTTACAGCACTGAACATTAAAAACTTGCTTTCTGTACATGGCCTTGCTGAATCTAGTGAGACTGTAACATGTAAAGTTAAGCATGTGCACACCATTTGCGAAGTCATGACATATTTTTAAATCAGTGACTGGAATACAGAGACCGTGGTACTTGATGGTGACCCCCTGTGCTTTGCTCCAGTAAGAGGAGAAGTAACTTTGTCTATGAATATCTAATAAGTTCTGAGAATAGAAATCCTGAGGTGATCAGACCCAACGCACTATGGGTTTAAGGGCGTGCAAAGTCATGCAAAACATTTCTTAAGCAAGTCAACCCTCCTCATCGCCACCCCACGCACCCCAACTGTGTGAAATATTTGAAAAGGAATATGTGCATGCTGGTTAGTGTGCTCTCAGTCCTTAAGAGGGATGTGATTATTCTCAATGGATGCACTTAATACGTAGAGAATTATGAAATATTATAATACATGCATCTTGTTTTATGTTTGTCAAGCACAATGAAGATTAGAAAAAAAAAAATACAGACCTGAGTACTAAAACTCATACTAACCCTATTCTCAGCTTTGAGTGACTCGGCCCTTCAGTGTTTCACAGTATTATCCAATGCTTTTAGAATGATTTACTTATCAATGCATTTTGAAACAGTTTTTTTTTTTCCCCATTGTCTCTAGCAACAGTTTTATTGAATACCCATGTTTACTTACTGAAGTGCATTTCACTTGGAATGGAAATGCAAAACATTAGTGCAGGCTTTGTGAAATTTACCACTTCTCTGATATGTGAAAAGTACTTGAGATACAGACATTGCTTCAATAGTGCTGGGAGAAAAAACCCTATAAGCTCTTCAAGCAAATATAGACTGTTTATTTGTCAGTGATGTTTGTATTTAACAAGCTCACTGATTCAGTATGCTTTTTGTCAGCGTTTAAGTCTCCTGATTCCTTCAAAGGTGATCTCTTTTTCTAGCTGTACAAATTTTTTTTCTTTACTGTTTTTGTTTGTCAACAACAAGAATGAAAAAGTGATATTTTAAGGGAGCTAAGCTATGAAGGGCTGTGCAAAACTAGAACAGGTGCAAAACTAGTATTTTACTTTTTGAAATAATATTTCACTAAATCACTTCTGAGCTTGTCCTGACTTTCCAGTTTGTTACAGTTGTACTCACTCTGAATTTTAGATTTCCATTGTATAAATAATTATTATTGTTCTTTAATACTAGGCACTAAATCTCTATGTTTTATTTAAATAATAAGTGGAAATGGCTCTTATAATCTACAAAGCATTAAAACTGCTTGAAGATTACTTATGTCAGTGGCTTATAACCTTTTTGATTTGTGGATCCCTAAGTACTTTTCAGTGGAGGCATGCATCTCTGTGCAGCAAAGGTTAACTTACTACAGTAGGCTTCCTTTTCATAGTACAGCTGTGTGAACCCAAAGAGTCTGCAGACCACATGTTGAAAATTATTGATCTACATTATTTATATATGACTTGTTCACTGCTGAAATGTTCCTGCTTTTGAGATGACTCAGTAACACCATGCAATAGTTTTCAGGAAGGAACTGGAAAAAGAAAATGTAACACTTAATAGGGGAGTTTTAGATCAATAAAATGTTTCCAGGATTCAGGAATTAAACTTTCTTCTTGCCAGTGATGATAGATCGAAAAAAATGAGGGTTGGGTGTCAGTTTCATATTTTACATCAGCGGTAGTTTGCAGTGATTCCATGACTGTAACAGTTGGACAAATTGGTTCAGTGCTTACTTGGAAGGACGTGTCATTTGATTTACTTGGTGGCTGCCAATCACAGGATTCCTTGTGAATTAAATTGCTTTAAAGATATTTAGATTATGTATTTATGTGCCTGCACCTCCCAGGGTGAGCTGGCCTTGCTGGGGGCAGCTCTACCCCAGCAAGGGACCTGGGGCATCTGAGGCTTCCACTGGTACTTCAGCAGTCAGGTAGAATAAATAAGAAGATAGTTTAAGATACTTCAATGTGAATATCAGATACTAGGGTATAAAAATAACACTTTTTTCTTGTCCATATTCATGTGACCAAGCAGCTAATTGGCCTGGTATATTTTTAAGATTACATTGAGTAGCCTCAGAGATGCTGAGTTTCATACATTAGTGAAGCTGTTGTTTTTCTCAACAGTATATAGTTTATCACTTCTGGAGATGTTCTTCTTCCCTCTACTTTCTGGGTTTCCTAGTGTGCAGTGTTGTGACATAAAATTCTTTTAAATATTAAGAAAACACATTTTTTTGTTTGGCTTTGTTCTTTGCTCACTTGCCATCAGTTTCAGCAGGCAATAAAAATGGGAAGCTTGAGGCTTAATGACTCTTTAAGGAAGAGCAAGGATAAGAAAAATGCTTATTCTTTATATATTTTTAAATTTTGTTTATACTAACAAAAGTTAATATAAAATGTAGTAATTTGTCCCTGAAAAGACCAAATGATTTGCTTACAACTATAGCATACTTTTGGCATATTGCTTTTATAAAAGGTTTAACTTCTAGATTTTGTTTATATATAAGCTTTCCCGAGGGCCTTGCTGCATAGGATCCTGTCTGTAGGCCACACTCTTTCACAGAAGTGTCTATATAAGCAGTCGATCTGAAGTGCTGATTCTGTTATTTGATTTGGGATTAAGCAGTCTGTTGCAAGCCATCTGTTTCCCTATGCACGTGTCCTTGAGAGGTTAGATTTCCACAGATACTGCCCCATAACTTTAGCCAGTGCCAGAAAGATCAGAATTAGCCAAAGACATATGCCACTGAAATTATCTGTCGTATCCTAGAGGACTGGCTGACATCAGTGCCCATGTTGGAGGAAAGATTACTCTCTCCAATTGCTGCTGATTGAGAACCCTGCTGCTTTTGGCCAGGTGCCACCAGGCTCAGGATTGTATCCTTTGAGGACGTTTGAACAGTTGATTCTCAGTGAGTGCACATAAAGCTCCAGCAGCTTTGTAAGCGGTAACTCTCCTCAGGAACCAGTTCCTCTGGTGGATGCCGTATTGACCTGGGACAAACCCAAACTGCTGCCATCGGCCACGCAGCTTCTTTGATAGTCTCTGTGACAATTAAGGTTAGAAGACACATTTTGGTGCAGGTCCAGGGTTCAGCGACTCTGGAGGCTTACAGAAACCTTAAGTGGCTGTGCCTCACTCTTACGTGCAACGTTTCTTTGCTGGGTGCCTGTTCAGGTATCAGCGTGTGGGTGCTGGCTGTATGTGCGATGCACATGTTGCTAGGCAGGGACCAGTGCTGCGGGAGAGCTCACACCCAGGCGGTGGGTTTAGGTGTTGGAAGGAGCTCAGGCCAGAGGGTGGCTGCTTGAAAGCACTGCAGAAGCCAGAGTGATAAGCTGCCTCTCAGCACCGTGTTCGCACAGCTGCAGTCTCTGTGGCTGCTCGAGCCTGGGATGCTCAGGATACAACAGTGTCACAAGCCACACGTCACTGCTCAGGTCTGTGCCAGCCCTGTCTGGCAAACCAGTCACAAAATGCCACTTCTGCATCATAAGTCCTCTTTGTTACAGCTCAAGGATGAAGCAAACTCAGGTTTTGGTTAGCTTTGGTGTTCCCTAGGTGTGACTGTCTCAGGGCTGGTTTCACACCACACTCTGCAAATTTATGTTGCAGCCTGCACTACAAACTAATTGTCTACTAAAAATGTCAGAGTTCAATAATGTTGTTCAGCCAACAGGGTGGACAGTCTTGTCCAGCATTATTTATTTGTGATTTTTTCTAGTTTTGAGTGAGTTTGTTTCAAGTCTTGCTTTAAATCCTGATTTCTGAGAGTTCTGGAAGATATGGGTTCATAATGGGACATTGTTGAACTAAGTCCTATTGAATCTTGAGTCATTTTTGTGGGATTCTTTGTTCTGTAATGTCACAGACAACTTTAGAAATGTTTTCACTTTTACTCATCAATCTGGCTACAGAAATATGCTGGTGTTTCTATAAGTTTGGGTGGAAATTTGCTAGCTCAGACATCATATACCCAGTAAATATGCATTTCTACACGTGAACCAGATGACTGGTCAAGTTAGTATTTGCAAATTGCTCTGTTTATTCACACAAATGCAGTTTTTATTTGTGCAAAACCGATGTGCTTGCAACTTTTGTGGATTGTATTAAGGGAAACTTGCTATAAATGTATCCCCTAAAATTTAGTTTTTGATTAAAAATACTTACTAGGCAATCCTCCTGATAGAGTTTCCCAATTTACATTTCCAGGTGAAAAGGAGGCTTTTAAAAGCAGCCATGGAAACAGAGGCTGCACAGAGCTAGGCAGTGACACAGGGCATCACATCTAAGAGGCACATGTAAGGGGGGAGCTTGTCAAGAGCAGAAAATGATGCTTGCTCGCTCTTACTGTAGAAATAGTACTAGACTGCTGATGTGACCCAATACTAGAAATATGAGGATCCAAGAAAAATGAGGAATTTACGTGAAAAATATGTCTTCCACCTTTTTTGTCTTCCCCCTTCCTCCTCCCAGAAAGGGATTTTAGCAAGAATGGAGCAACTCCTTTTATAAGCAATAATTTAATTTCCAAATTAGCAGTGAAATAGTCTCTGAAGTTATTGTTTAAAATTATATTTCTCCTGAATTTCAGTACTGCAGAACACACACCACAAAAAATATTAGTATATATTTTGAAAGATGTAGTCCTAGGCCTTAAGAATTCCTGCACCTGGGATGCCTGGGCATGTTTGTATACAGGCATACATGTGCCTACCTGCAGGTATTTGGACCTAGTTCAGTCATGCTAACTAAAAAAGTGGAATTGTTGAATTTCACAAGATGATGCCTTTTGTTAGGGGGTTTAGTAAGGCTCTACTTAAAAAATCAAGTTTCTGTAAAAGTCTGGTTTTGGTATCTCTGTTATTGCTAATCTCTTATAGCACTATATTACCTGTATTATGAGGAATAGGGAAAGGTTATGAACTTTTTTTTTTTTTTTTGGAGGAAGTGAATTTTCCACTACTGTAGAAGCCCAGCGGTGTACAGCTTCTGAACTGCATGTGCCCAGCTTTCCGGTTGGTTTATGCTACAGGAAAGCTTTCTGTTAATGGTCCAACTTTTCCATAAGGCCTTATATGATCTTCAAGTGTGGTGTTTCTAATAAATTAAATTTAATTTTGGGGAGCAAACAATCCTTCATTTCTTTTTTCCTTAAATGTCCAGATTTATGCAGATTGGGACAAAAGAGACCATTTCCTTCCACTTTCTAAATTTCCATGATATTGTGTAGCAAGAAAGGATTTATTCTTTTGCCTCCTCCCAGGAAGAGCATGGGTGAATGTGGTGTAGTGGTGACAGCTTTATTCTTGTTTCCGGAGGACACATTCACAGTCAAATGCCAAAACGTCTATGTTCTGGATTCCTGAGGCATCACGCTCCAAGGATTTGTATGTTTGTCTTGTAAGTAAGGAAAACAGCTTGGCAATTCAAAACAATTGTGAGAGGACTTAGCACAGATGAGATCTTGTGGCTCATCTCGTAATATTGCTGATAGGGAACATCAAAAGCCTTTTTTCCCAAATACATTAGTGCATTGAAAGTTTATTTTAGAGGAGCTTGATTAATCTGAAGGAAAGGACACATTTCCAAGCAAAACCATCGCATTTAAGAAGAAATGCTCAGTGTTAAAAAAAAAAAAAAAAGAAAAGAAAAGAAGAAAAGAAAAGAAAAAAAGGCCTTTAAAGAAATCATTTCATCTGTGCTGTACTCCAACAGAAAAATGATTCTACTCAACTTGTCTATCCTCATGATTCTTTTCCTGTCATCCTGGATTTAGTGGAATAAACTGTTTCACCTCTCATGCCTTAGAGCTCATTCTAATTTAGTTGAACTTGATTTCTTAGATTTCAGCACGTTCAGGCTGGAATTTTCTCTTACTGGTGTTTTTTTTTTTTTGGCCACTTCCTAGCTTTTTCTAAAGCAATTTCTTCTAATTTGTAGGAGTAAAAAAAAGAAAAAGATATGATGTTCAGCTAAATGCTAGATAGACATAGATTCTATAGGGGAAATTTATATCTGTGCAGCAAGTCAGCATGAAGTCTGTTCTGTATTTATGCCTGACTTGGTAGACCAAAATATGAGGAAAAGCTGTTACCCGACCTTTGTGTAGGGGTTAATGTCCTCCCCCTTAAAGTATATGTAGGCCACTGCAGAAAGTTGTCCTTCAGAATATACACGTATATTAAGAAATCTTCAATAATCACATACCAAACTGGTAATGAGACTCAAGTAAGAAAATATAAAGTCATTTCAGTGTCGTTCTTTTATTTATTTTATTTTTCATATACTGAGTATAGTAAGAATTAAAACAATACTTAATGTAGATCTTTTCCATTCCTTTTAGTATTCCATTTTAAAATTCTCTCTACTTTTAGTGCAGTTTATATACATAGCACTGATTTCACATACAAAAATACTCCTCACCATCTTTGCTGCTAGTGTTCATTTACAATAATGCAGAGCACTCTCTCTCTATTTTCTGGAGATATTTTCATCAATAACTCTCTCAAGTTTAGTCTTAATATCTTTTGTGTGTTTTCATCTCTGCATTTGATTTATTGAGGGAATGGAAGGAAACATGACTCACCATTCTATCCCTTTGCACCTCTCTTGTTTCAGTTGGTAGGGAGCATAGAAACGATGTTTATAAATTCCCTCTTTATTCTTAAAGATGTCATTGCATTGTTCTTCTCCTGAAATGATCGTTGAGAATATTAAGTGACTATCTTCAAAATCAAGCCCGTTAGGATATGCAGAACAAATTCTTCTATGGTAAAAACAAGCCCCAGAAAGCCGTTCTCTGGAAAGATTCTCTACCTTGAATTTAACTTGCAACTAAGACCATGAAAAAAAAAAGAAGAAAATTCAGTTCCAATAAAGCTGAAACCTGAGAGACTTTTACAGTGTTTTAAAGGGGAGAGTATGTTGTTTAATACCAACAAGTGATTGTTTCTACTGTTTGCACAGCTTCAGTAGGCAGTAAAAACCACTTTAACTGTGTATTCCCTTCTCAAGATGATTATGGCTAAGAACGATTTCTCCAACTTTTGCTCACCTTCTCCAAAAGTGCCTACATCAGATGGATGTTTGTCATAAGTTTTTCTTGTGTTTTAGTTTTGTCAGTCTTCATGGCCCCATGCCTCTTGGCATGTAGCACAAGCGCTGCTGGATGACCCAATGTTTTAACTGTCAGTCACTGTGAACTGTGCTATGAAACAGGCTTACCAGCTCATAAACTGAAAGCAATCCTATTTACTGCCACTTCTAGATTCATAGATTGCTTGCAGCTTGTTACTGTTCTAGCAATGCTTAAGGCCAGACACCAACAGTACTATTGGTTTTGCTTTATGTTTCTCGGGTAGGGTTAGTCTTGTATGAATGCCTATAGTGTTTCATCCAATATAATGGGATTAGACCTGAGGGTGACTATACCAGAGCTCCTGACAGGTTTCTGCAATATATTCTGCATGAACAGGTCCAATATATTTTTCAACTTCCGGATTAGTAGATTTACAATCATTACAGTTGTTCCTACCGTGGCAAATTTTGAAGAAAAAGTAATTAGTTTGCTGTTCAAATAATTTTTCTGATTTCTTAATTTTGTTCTTTCAGTAGCCTGTTTTACTTATTGGTCGCTGTCTCTGTCAGCATTTTTATTCTGTTTTTGCTTTGCAGTTTGCTGAAGGTAGATGTATATTCTGAAAATAAACTTGAATCTATTAAAGTGGCTAACATACAGTGATGTCTCTGTTTTGTAAATTGAGTTCAAGCATAGGCTATCTATCTGTTTGGCAGCAGTGGAGGTGCCTTTTTGCTTGAATTTTACTGTTTAAGCTTTTAGAGTTGCTTTCGAAGGTGGAAGAGGGGTCAGGGTAGCATCAGATTCACACATTACTGTCTTTACTGAATTTATATGAATGACCTCCTTTGAAGATTGAAGAATGTGGCACGAGTATGCATAAAGCCTCTCAGGCTCTGAGGAGTGTGATCTTTTGTCTTTCGTGCATGATCTTCTAGTTGGCTATTGATGTGTTTTGCTATTCAGGGATGATGAATTTAGATACATTTGATTAAAGAAAGAAATTAAAATTCAATAAAAAAAATTCAAACCTCCACTTAGTGTCAGTGCACCTCTGCTGAGGACTCTCTAATGTTACTAAAATTGCGGTGAGGTTAACTTGCTAGTTTTGTTTTATTTTGTTTTGGCCATGTCACCTAGCTCTGGAAAGGAGCCAACTGATGCTGATTACTGCCTCTTTCTAATCTGTCTAGATTGCATCCCTCAGCAGGGAGTGTGGCTGCTTATTCAGAAAAGCTTATCCAATAGACTCCAGCACAATTAATATATATTTTCTGCTTTTCTCTAAGAATTGTAATACCTACAGGACAATCAGCTTACTCATGAAATTGCAGGCACCAAGGGGGACAATGCAAAAGCAAGTGTATCCCATTATCTCTTTCTCATTCTGCATATGACAGCTAAAGCTCTGAGAATCTAAATGCTGCACTTATGGCCTAATCCAAACACTAGTCAGTGGTGAGTCTTCTGATCCCTAGTTAGTATGGTCAAAGCAATGAAAAAAAAAAAAAAGCCAGTTTTCTCCATTTTCTCTTTACTGGAAATCAATGGTGGATGTGTGAGTAAGAAAAAAAGTTAGGGAACGAAGGGCAAGTACATTTTTTCTTTATCTAATTATCCTCTTGCCTTTGTCTCTAATGAATCTTTTTTCCCAATGCAACTAAAGCAGAACACCTAACATAGTCTTTTCTGCAGCTGGAGCAGAAGTAGCTTTCTTCCAGATGAGTAACTGCCATATGGGAGTGATTTTGTTTATTTATTGTAAATACTAACTAGCTCAGTTTATTGAAAGATGGCTCATAAATTTATTGCTCTTTTATCCCAAAGCATTTGATCACAGTAGTAATAAATATCCTCTGCAACTGCTTTGGTGATTTCTTTCAAATATCTATTTAACCTACCCAAAGTTGAATAAACAATTCACATATAAAACTCTTACTAAAAAGTATAGGCTGTACATAAAAAACACTTTCTCATCCTGTGCCATGACAATTTATAATAATGGAACACTTGTGATATTTTATTTTCCTATCAAAAAGGAAATGTGTTACTCCCCAGGCAAGTCAAATTTTGAGAAGTGGAAGTGCTTATTGAGTTCTCCCTTTCCAATAGAAGTCTGGATGGAAAAAGAGAGCTCCTGTTGGCTCAAATATGAAATGAACCAAAAGTTTCCATTTAGCTGGGTGGGGAAGCCCCTGAATGTATAAATCCTGTTAACAGTAGTAGGGGTGGTGTCATTTTAAAGCTATGCAAATAACTGCTTTTGTGCTTTTTTCCTGATACTGTTGTAACTGAATATACGTGTGTGTGTATATATATATATATATTTTTTGTGTGTGTGTGTGTGTGTTGATCATGGCAGATGGAGAAAGTGTGAAAGAGCCCAGCTTAAGGAGAAGTGACAAAAGACATTTGTCTGGGGGGTGTTTTATGTCTCTTTCCTCCTTTGGCTCCCACTGTCCCAGGTTGGCTTTTCCATTCAGCCGGGTAGTGCTCTTGGATGGCATCACCTCCTTGGCCAGCAGCTGCCCAGCCTCAGTCAGTCTTGTTTATATCATGTGGGCAGAAATCTTTGCATCAGGCTTGTGAATCTGTGAGTCTAAGATTATTTTATTTTTATTTTTTGCAGTGAGAGAGCATAGATAATCCTGGTCATTTTCCTGTTTAAAAAAAAAAAAAGGGGCAAAATAAAAATAGAATAAGTAGAAAATATACTGGAATATAAGGGACATTTTTTTTTCATTATTTTGTAAATGTCACGATTCTTAAGAAATACTTTTTTTATTTTATTTTTCACCTATAAGCAAACATGAACATCATGAGGCAGTTCTGATGCACAGCTGGCAGCTTGCAAAACATACAATATGGGCAGTAAGATAAGGTGCAGACTCATTAACTTAAGAAACTAATATTAGATGCCTGGATTTTAAATAGAAAAACACAGCAAACATTTTATTTGAACCTCTGAAATATACACAAACACAGGCATATATGATATACAATTTATGTATATCTATATGCATATGTGTGAGTATAAAAATATATTAAGCACTGCATTTTTATAAGCTCTTGCTATGTCTGTATTAAAAATCAGTATTTGATGTTTTCCTTACTTGCATCTTTTTTCTTTTTACGTTAAAATTAATTCTTTTTGTCTTGACGGATAAAGATAGGACTCTTTTCCTTGGTGTGGTTCCAATAGAAGATAACTTGATGCTTATAACAGCTTGTCAGTCTGAGAACTGTTAAAATAAGGCTGAAAGAAAGAAAAGCTCCATTTACTGTGGAAACCCCTAGTGGGATGAAAACTATAGTTCGTTTCTTTGGATAACAAAAGACACTTCCATGTCCTCCTCGCTAGCAACTTTTTTTTTTTTTTTTTTTGACACAAAAGGCGGAATGAGGGGGCAAGCGATACCCTTAATTATAACCTCCTTTTCCTGAGAATTTTATCCTACTCTGCTTGCTCTGGCTTAGCGGGACATCCTGCTCTATTTTACTTGAGTAATAAGAAATATCATTAGGGACCATGAGTAAAGGGTTAATTTTCCCCCTCTTGATGCTGTACGCAGGGCTTGAGGAAGGACAGCAATATGCAATGTGGCTCTGACCTTCTCATTGTTCCATAATGTCATTGGCGGGTTGCTCCTGCGCGCTTCACAGCCACAGCAACTCGCGCTGTGGCAAGGAAGGGTCACCAGTGACCAGGCAGTGCATGGGATATCTTGAAGGATTAATAATAATTATAAAATACAGATCATTCTAGGCCTTCAAATTGGCATATTGTTCTTTTACAAAGACAAGAAAAGAATGTGGCATTCACCTGTTTTCACAAGAATTTGTTGGTTGAAGGAGCAAAGCTAACAGAATTTGCTGCTATAGGAGTAAATCTTGCCTTACAAAAATATAAGTGCCTTATATACCTGCGTGTACGTGTATTGTTGTTATTGCTGAAGGTGTGTATTTTGTCACCACCTTTAATGTTGTAAAATGAAGTTAACATCTTGAGCCTGCTGAAATAATAGTCATATTTCCTGGGGAAAAAAAGGTGGTCTGTTTTGTGTCTTTTAACAATCTTTATATCATTGTTAAGCTCTTCAACGTGCTTGCTGCTACTGCTCCTTTTTTGTTCTCTTTTAATGTTGGTGTCATTGTCATGAAGGGGTAGGATAAAACATACACTGAGATCAAGGTAGGGGGTGGAGAATTTTTTTCTTACACCTCTGTTCTGAGGCCTGAGCAATGATCAGGAAGGGTTTTTCTTAATCTTTTAAGAAAGGGCATTATGCGTCAGGGGATGGGTTGAGTGGGAAGCCCAAAATGCTGCAGTGGAAACGGAAGCAACCCTACAACTTCACTTTTAATAATCTGAGTTTGTACAGTTACAGGTTTGCCATCAGATATTTATATGCACATGCTATGTATTATTTCTAATGACAGAAATTGCAAACACAGCATTGCTGTACATTAATCATTCTGGGGTAGGAGTAAGAAGAAAATCTTTGGTGGTTAAGGAAAACCTTAAAGGAAAAGGGTAGATTTCTCCTGGTCTGATACTGAAGGACAGACAACTTCCTTCTTGTGAAATGTGAGTTTTAGTCATCTATCCAATACACGCATTGCTTGTTTGCTCACAGTTTTCCATGCAAAACCAAACTATTTCATGCTGGTATGAAAATATCACAAAGATCTAGGATCACCAGTGTGCTTTGAGTAGATGTACGTACTTATACTTGCCTGTTTTTTTTTCTTGCTTGGTTACACTTCTGCAGTTTATCCGCCATCTTTGTGGATCTCATAAGACCTTTCCTCTTTTGGAAGGTTTCATGTATGGCTTCACCTAGATGGTGTAAAAACAAGTGCATCTTCAAAGGAAGGTGATAGTTAGAAAGCGATAAAGTTTTATATGCCTTATATTTTGAATAGTCTGTGTTTCTAGTATTGTTCTGAGAAAATGTTCCCTATCCATGTATAAAAAGCTATATTAGCACCAAGTGCAAACATAGGCACTCAGGTGAATTTTGAAGCAAAAAGATGGAAAAAACAAAACAAAACAAGGATCAGCTACTCCTTCCCTTTGTCAATTCAAATTTCTGGAGTAGGTTTTCTGGTTGATTTAAATATATGAAAAGAGAAATCTTCAGTTGTTGTCTGAAAAATATACACACAACTTATTCTTTTTGGGAAACAGTATATTGAAGACATGTAGTTTCATATAAATCCCAGTTACAGCAATTTGGTAATGACAATTTGAGTGACAGGTTCTGTCTTTTGGTTTATATGCAGTGCTTATTAGTAATATGATGCACTAATACAACACATGCAAATTTTTTTAGTTAGGGCTACTTCCTAACATCTTCTTAGAAATCAGAGCTACCAAACGCACCATCTGAAAAGACTCAACTCCAAGACATGAAAAAGCAGTAGCTTTGGAGCACGAGTGTTCTCTCCGGTACTTCTTGCTCAGTTGGTTTGTGATCTTTATTCTACTTTCATAAAAGTAAAGGTATTTCCTATCAAGTCAAAGGTGTTCTAGAATTATGGTTAATGCTGTTTATTTTCTGCTAATAGTAATTTAAGATATACTTATTCCTCTCAGCTGGTGGAATGCATAACACTTATGAGAGACTGAAGATGTGGTTCTTTCTCTATGAAGACCTTAAGCTAATATGCATCATGCCTGGAGTAGAAATTTGGTTCAAAATAGATTGTGCATTTTAGTTGATGGGGCAGGAGTGAATCTAATAAGCTAACTGAAGTTATGGCAAGTGACTCTGCCTTCATGTCTGATTGTGAAATTAGGCAAAAGACATTCAAGTGTAGTGACAGAAATCTGACCATATATGAAATTTCCTGGAGAAGAAGCTTATCTGAGAAGTTGTCATACAGCCAATTCAGTTGGTTTGTGACAGTAACCAGAAAGACACTTAGGACTGCAGGTAGCTGCTCTATGGTGACCTTTATTATGTAGAATTATTATTATTATTATAACATTCTGCAGTATCATTCAGGAAAGCTACATTACCTTCTTCAAAATTTGTGACAGTTTTGGAATATACAGTCATTGATGTACTCTGTTAAATGCAGTCTAGAGGGCAGCTTTCTCTTACAGGATAATCTGCCTTGCATGCAGTTTCTCAACCACAACTCGCTGAGTTAAAAATGAGCCTGAAATTATTATACATTTGTACCAGGTGTACCAGATATCTGTAGAGTGTCCAAATTTGTTTTATCTGAGAGAGTTTGAATTATGTGTTCCTGGGGGGGGGGGGAAGGCATTTGAAATATTTAACCTTGGATTTTATGCTATTTTACCTGTTTGATTTATGATGTTACACTTTTGAATGTTAAGATTAATTAGTCAGAGATTATGCACAAGTTATTCTAATATCTATAGACTCTGGACTCTCCATTATGACCTTCAAAAAAGTTGCATTTTGCTCATTGACATCAGCCAGTCATCATTAAGATATACTAATGATGGTACTGTAAGCTGTCACCACTAATGTCCAAATGAACTTAGTGTTATGTGCATGTTGTTAAATATCCTATACTTGCACACAAAATTCATTTGTACTCTGGACTTTTATAGCTAAGTAATCCACGGTTGCTCATTTACCAGAAGTACATCTACAGATGTGTTTGAATGAGAAGATACACGAAATTTGGGCCTACAGAACATGAAAGGTATTGCTGTCTGCCTTGCTTAAGGTTGAAACTTTTATCTGGCTTACCAATTAGCAGTAGTAGGTGTTTGGAAATTTGGAGGAGAGTTGCACTAAAATGAGGAAAAAGGGGCAGGAAATTTGAGTTTAGAATAGAGGAATGTATGCAGAAAATCTGGTTAGAATTTCCATTATAGGCAAAGTCTGTAGAGCCAGAAACATGTAAGGGTTAACTTTCATCCACGCAATAGTGGCTCTTGTTTGCTGGAGAATCGCAGATCCAAAACCATGGTAAGTCTCCTAAAGTTGCTGTGAGAAGTCTCCAAGCATGAACACAATATAGGAGCTGGGGTACAGGTTCCACATTATGAAGTGCAGATTTTAATATAAAGTGAATCACTATACTTGGGGAAATCATATAATCCTTTGTGATTTTTTTTTCTTTTCTGCCATCTGATCATGGTTCCTGTTGGAATCTGATGTGTGAGAACTGCAGACAGCGTTATTGCAATCACAGGTACAAATGCTTATGATATCATTTACAATTTTTTTTTTACAGTCTGCTGATGTGTGCTCTGTAACTATATTTTGGTTCTGCCCTATGACTTATAACAGCATAAACCGTGCAAAGTTTTTGCTGATAATTGCTAAAGTTCACAATCGCAATAGTTTTATGCTTGGTGAGGAAGGGGGGGGAAAACCGAAGGATTTTTCATGTCTCTCAGATATATTGGCCTATTCTCCAAATGACAGGTTCCTGACTGATCAACTATACCACCTGCTACTAAAGCTCAGTAATATTAGTCTGTGCAATGGTTTCATTCTCATCTCACACCTCAGAGATCTTGAGCTCAACCCCAGGCATCCCCTGTGTGTTTAAATCAGCTTAACGGTTCATACAGTGTGCTGATTTCCTTGTAGGCCTCTGTTTTCTCAAAAAGTGATCACCTTTTGCCAATGCCCTCAGGATTAAACAGGGCAGTCCGGTTTTCCTTTTCTGCATTGGCTATACCTTTGTAGTCAATAAAAGACTAACTAGAAAAGAATCAGCTGATGAGAGAATCAATCTTCTGGAAGCCTCCCCACAGTTTTCTCATCATTTTTGTGCCGTCTGTCATCTCAGATTGTAAAATGGAAACCAAAACTCAGTATGTGGGAAGACTTTTAGTGCTCCTTGTTAACAAAAACAGTAAGACCAGGGGTTTTGATCTTATGAGTGTATAGGTAAACAGTAAGCTGTAAGTGTGCACTCTTGAAGTAGCTTTTCCATGTTTCTAATGGAGGTCTGCAAAAAATTATCAAAGAAGTATCACAAAGGTCTCATAACATACTGTAGTGTGGATATCCATTCTGAGTAGGTCAGGTTAAATCTGAAGTTCTTCTATATAACAATACAGGGGTATCTTACAGAACAGCTGCACCATTTACCATGGTATAAAAGCCGTATAAATAGAAAAGGATTGTAAAGTATAAGTGAACTTTTTTTTTTCTTTAGCTGCTTGCTAAGATAAAGCAGTGGTCTGTCTTGATAACTAGTACTGCACAACAAATTTTAAGTTTTTCGAATAATAGCCTACTTCAAGATGGTTTAAAATGACAGATGGACCAACTTAAAAAAGAATTGAAGGATCATCATAATCATCATTCTTTACAGTTCTACATTTTTCATTCAAATGTATCACAGTAATTTACAAATATTAATTCAGTGTTATAATCACCCACCCACGAAGCAGGTCAGCATCCCAGTTTTGCAGAAGTTCAGAGTAGGTTACCAAGAGGTTAAGAGCTGCGAGGAATTCAAAGGTCTGCTGGTATGCACCATAAGGCTGGTGCTGGAGACTCTATTTTTTCCACATCATAATTTAAACTTCATTTTAAAACTGATTTCCTTCCCTGGACTCAAAATCCAGGGATGGGTATCACGGAATGTGCAATGGGGTTGTGTTAGTGACTGGTTGACAGTCACTGCAGCAGTGCTGAGAGGCCGAAGTGTTAAACTGGTGTCGATAGTTTAACTGGTTTAACTGGTGATACCATCACCAACTTCAGCAGTGAATGTCCTCCTCTTCAACTGCAAGGGCTCTGGGCATCGGGATAATGTTCCCCATACAAGGGAAGCTCTGAAGCTTCGCATGTTCTGCAAAACCCCTGGCATGCATCACCGCCTTATGGTGAAAGTCTACGGCAGACCTCAGCCACTCTCATTTGCCTGACAATTGGACAGCATATCTAATGCTACTGAAAAGGTTTAAACATATTACTTCTACTTCCTTATTTTACTGGCAGTGCAAAAAAATAAAATACAGATCTCTGTCCAATAAAGACAGCAAGAACAGTAAGAATTGAGACACAACTCTCCTGCAGCTTATAGTTAGCTAAATCACAGCAAATAGTTAGGAAGCTACTAAGATCAGCAGTATCAAATACAGCTAATCAACAGCTGCACGTTGCAATATTTTTAAGTTAAAAAGAGGTGAAGAAATGGGCCTTTCCCTTGTGAAAGAAGGTGACATGGTTTGCAGTTATCTCTGGTTTCCAGGGGAGTCCATTTCATGGCATTGAACCTGAGAAATTCAGAAACATGGTAAAGAGGTACCTGTCTCTGTTCCTCCTCCAGCAGAGATGTGGTCTCTGAAATATTTAGCATGTTCTGACTCAGAAGCCCAGGAGACATCATTCCAGAGCAGATGAATCTCTCCATTACAACAAAACAAAAAAACACACAGAAGTCTGAAAGCTTTCAAATGAACCTTCATTTATGTCAGAGCTATAGAGATATGGATGGTTAGATCTCAGTGATGGATTTCAGAAATATGCAGGCACCCCTTTGCTTGGGCCATGGTGCCACCAAGTTGAGCATAACTGTGATGGTTTTTCATAGCAATCATGGATTGCTTTATTCCCTGGCAACTGCAGATGGTCATGCAGGGTTGCTTTAATGTCTGTTTCAGAGACTTTTGCTAGAAAATTTGTTCTAGAGAACATATCTACTGAATGATACCCGTGTTTGGCAATCACTTCAGGGCTCTTTTAGAGTGGAAGGAGGGAAAAGAAAACACACTGCTGGTTACCTTATTGTCACAATTATTTTTAAAGACAGAAGAAACAGGAACTGTAACAATTGCAGGGGCTTCAGGGGCAAACCAACACAGTTTGGGCTGCTGTGTGTGTTGTTTCTGCTTCTGATCCAGCTGTCACATTGATGATACCTACTCTAATAATGCCAACTAGCAAGCCCCATGGTACCTGGCAGGTATGTACAATGCAGGTTTTGATTATAAAGATCCATTATCTTTTAAATTAAAAAAAAAAGTCTGCTGTCATTCAGCATTATTAGAAGCTGTTTTGCGATCTTCTCAGCTTGCCATCTGCCAGGTGGCTGCTCTCCTTACCCCCACTGAATCAAAGTTTCTCAAAGGATTGTTACCGATTTAACTACTGGTCAGAGAGTCTCTCTCTTTAGGGCCACTTCATCAAGTTCACAGCACTACAGTTATGTTCTGGATTGCTGCCTAGATCAGCTCCTTTGGAAGACAATCTGTTTATGTGGGTTTACATGATGGTTGTACACTGTGCTGCAAACTTTTTAGCTGACTTAATCTCAAAATTTTATCTACGTGCTGAATTTACAACTTACCAAATCCATTTTCTGGGAGAAAATGTAATCATATGTGCTAAGTATACCCCCTGCAAAGTTGTTCAGCTTACATTAAATATTTCCAGATATAGCCAAATATTCTAGATAAATAATTTATTTTGAAGAGTTCCTTCAAAACAAATCAAAAGAAGTGCTACAGTTTATTTCTTTTGGTAACAGATTAACTGGTATACTACTCTAAGCATCAAACATTGCTTTATCGGAGTGCAAATAGTATGTTCTTGCACCAAGGATCAACATCAGAACTTTCAAGGAAGTGTCAGAGAATACCTCACCAACCTTTTTACCATAAATATGTAGGACATGTAATTGTTGTAAAGTATAGTGAAAACATAAGATACTTATTTAAGCCTACATAGTAGACTCAAAAGGATAGGTTTTCCTTAAAGGTGCAGCTATGATTGTTGGACCATAATACTACAAGAAATTTTATGTTTTTGTGATGCTGTCTTCATAGTTCTGTTTCTAGTCTGCTGAAGTTGTTATCTTCTTCCCTATCTGTAAAACAAGACACAAGAAACCCAAACTCCAAAGCAAAACAGTGGGAGGTGCAAACTGCCCAGGTCCATGAACTGTTGTTGGCTCAGCTCACCCTTTCCAGAGGAGTGTCAAAATTTAGATACAAAGGATGGAGTGGGATCATAACCTACACACCACTTCCTTTGTCTGTTTGTTTGATAGCAGATCATGGTTATATGTGTATTTCTGACTTCTGTACAAAAGTCCTGGAAACATTTAATATAAGATTTTCTTGTCACAGCTTTTACCATGTTTTTCTGCTATAAATTGGTTAGTCTTATACAAGTTGTTAAGCTTAGCTTTCTCTCTGTGTGCAACATGAAACCAACTTGTTCAGGGCAGAACTTAAGATGAAAAATATTCTCAAATCAAAACCCCTTCCAGATTTGCTTTTGGTTGTCCCAAGGTAATTTTCCCACTGCAAATGCATTTCTTAGATAGCTTACTCAGAATCTGCTATCTTCTTACTGCTAATCTAACACTATGTGCCATGGCATCAAAGCCCCCCGCAATTCACTCCTTGGAACGCGTGGAAGCTAACATCCAATTAAACCCAGAAAAAGTCTTCCATCTCCTGAGCACACATATCGTGGAGGACCTAATTTAAAACAGGCTGGAGTATAGGTTTATATTGTGAGGCATCTTTTCTGCATGCAAAGCAGCCTTGATAAAATGAGATACCTACATAAGCACACAAAATCTCTAGGTATAGCTCAATTAATTGAAGCTAGGATTATTCTTTGGCTCCCCACGAGTCACATATCATGGCTTTTACTAGAGGGCATTTGCTACAATGGCTATCATTTCTGCAGTCTCATCAGAGAATAGTTGTCCAGGTGTGTTCATTGCAGTCTGGTGTCCATTGGCACAAAGGCATAGGATTAGGAGTGCAACAAACAAGTCATTCCTACACTGGAGGGAAAAAACTGAATAATGTGAAGAAACAACTGAATGGATAAGGATTAGCATTTATTCTGTGTAGCAGTCAGTCCAGATTGCAGAAATAATGGTGTACCTGTCAATCACTGGTTTAGCTAAAGCGTTGCATGCATCAACATCTGCCAGCATTGTCATGTGGAACCTTTCAGAACATTATGTAAAGAATAGAAATCATTGCTTAAAGTGTCTTTATTTTTCCCTTGTTTGAATATTTCTCACGTATAGTAAATACAAAAAGACAAACTTGAACGAACGGAATGCAATAAGGATGGGGGAATAGAATATAAAAGACAGGCTAGAGAATACAGAGTCTCTACAGCACAAAATGAATGATGGATTATGAATTTGTTAAAACTGTGTCATGCAGAGTTGAAATATACTGAACTGCTTCTGTGTGTAAGGTAGACATAGTTTAAGTTAATGTCAGGATTGCATCATTGCAGCCTTTGGGAGCAGAAGCATATTTTAATGGGATATAAGGAATATGGGTGTTTTGCAGACTCCTAAGTGCAGTGGATGATCTGCAAACACGCTCCCTTAGCAGACGGGCAAACGGACTTGTTAGCAGGATGAGCTCTTGTGTGCTGAAGTGCGTGACACTCCTCAGAGCACCCCATCTACTCAGTAATAAATAAGCATGGGCTCGTGGATGTTTTCACATGAGGCAAAGTAGCAATCAAGAAAGAATATTCTGGGTCAAATCATCGTGTATAAAATTTGTCAGGAAACTGCATTTCGATGAAATCAGTTTTGTGAAAAAGTTTTACTTTCACATTCTCATTTTGGAGGGAGAGAAAATATTTTGTCAAGAATAAAACAAAACAGTTTTAGTTAAAAAAAATAGACATCATTTAAAAAGACCGACTAGTTATAGTAAAAAGGCAAAAACACATACTAGATATTTCAAATTATTAAAACAAGGAACTTTTCAAATAAGTAAACCTGATTTTTTTTGTGTTTTTTTTTTTTTTTTTTTTTAATATATATATATATATATTTATTATTCTGATTTGGGAACCAGAAACAGTCTGATCTGAAAAAAGAAAGAAAGAAAAGAAAAAAAACTTGGAAGTTCTCTCAGGGTAAGGAAACAGCTTTCTACCAACTTCTTCCTATTATAACATGTTCTATTTTGGGTGCAGGTTGCTTTCTGGTTTTATGCCACCATTTCCACCAATAAATGCAGAGACAGACTGTTGCTTCCCCTTTCCTCTCAGGTTTAATACCGAGTATTAATTAAAATATGGTTAACCTTTAAAACGAATTCATGTGTCAAATTTCAGAGCTAGAAAAAGCTGCTTAATGCAAAAGCAAATTTTGTTTTCCAGTTGTTTCTGAAAGGTATTTCTGTCAACGAAAATGTGGTAATTTGATGCATGCGACAGTGATGCCTAAGGAACAACTGAACCACAAACATCCATGATGCAGCTACTTTTCAAAATTAAAAAGTCTTTATTGTCACAGTCCAATCCGTCTGTGCCCCTCAGCCCTTGTCCGTGTAGTGACCTGATGGGCCATTAACAGGAAAAATCTTTGCAACGAGTGTGGGTGGTCTTCTGGGATGTGAGGGAAGGCTGCTCATCTCTTCCCAGCTGCCTTACTCCCTCCACTCCTTCCTTTCTACTTCTCTGGCTTTCAAGATGGAAAAAAATATTGAGGAGATAAAGTTAGGAAAACGGTATTTGCATCTCTTAACAGTTTTTGTTTTTATCTATCTATCTATTTATTTATTTTTACTCAGCTTTATATTCCTGGTTGCTCAGTTACTTAATGATGTCCTTATTTATTTATTTATTTATTTATTTTTCTCACTCCCAGATTATTTTGTATACTCTTTTTTTATTACTGTTCTGTCTGTCATCTTCCTGGTTGTTCAGGTGGTGTTTCTTTGTGGTTTTATTTATTGATTATTATTATTACCATATTTTCCCTGGAATGAGAGTAGATTTTCTTTTCTTCTTCTTCTTTATATTTTTTTTTTCAAAGTTTTCCTGGTTTGGTCTCCTTTTCTTTCAATTCCTGTTCATTGTCCTCTGACATGAATGTGAGTAAGAGGATGCTTTGAGACATCCCTTTTGCTTTTAGCTTTCTCTTGTTCATCTTTTCTCTAAATGCCTTTGGCTTAGCCTAACCTTCTTCACTTGCCAGCTCTACCTTCTCCTGTTTCCCTCTAGCCTGTACAGAGCAGTTTCACTCCTTGGAGCTGTCCTTGCATGAGCACATTTTTTCTTTGCCTTTTTCCCACCTATTGCTGTGAAAAGAGACGGTGAGGAGGAGAAAAGAAGGGTGGCAGTCTGGATGAATCCAATACAATGAAACCTTCCAGGAGAAAGTAAGGTAGAAAAAGATAGGGGGTGTAGGGTATATAATTTTGTTCCTCCCTTCTGCTTCCCCTGGTACTCAGAGCCAGAGGAAGGAAACATACACAGGGGATACATGCAGATTTGGCACGTGAAATTTTTCTTTTTCCCTGGCACACTTGCTGTCTGCTTGTGGAGTTCCGTTCTGCAAGGTCGTTTGAATGTTTTCTCAGAATTGCTGAATGGTGCATTGATCTCATAATTATTCAGTGACTGTAGTTCTGATGTTTTGTAGCTTTGTATCAATTTATTTAAAATGTTATGAAGTACATGATGAAAATATTGGAGAGTGTGGTGAAGCACAGAAATAACAAAAAAGGCAGCAGTACCACCTCTGCTTGTGGCTTTGCTATTCACATGGCTTTTGCCACCTGCAACACCAGTACCAATTTCAGAGTTGGTGGCAGGTGAAGCAATCTCTTATCCTGAAATTGAATATTAAATCTGTGAACTTAGAATCACTGTGATAAGCTTAGTCCACTGGCAGTGAATAGAAACGATAGAAGAAAATAAATATTTTGTTTCAATAATTTATGTGGTTAATAGGAATTAAAAAACTGGAGTAGTCTGATGAGAAAAGCAAAAAACATCTACCAGAAACCACACGAATGGAGAATCATTTTTTGAACTAGAAAAGGTAGCCACCTAGGAGAGAAAACAAATATTCCTTGCCCCTGAAAAAAGGAAAGAACAAACAGTTGTGCAGTAGCTTTTGTGTGGTAAGACTTTAAAGAGTTAGGTATTAATCCACATTAAAAATGTCAAGAACTGGTTCTCACTCTTTCTTAGGAATTTATTTATGTGGCACAATTGGAAATTAAAACACATTGCTCACTATGGGTGCAAATATCATTCTGGTATTACCAGTTGGTGAATGTCTGCATGCTGCATATACACCAAGTGTTTGAGCATATAATGTGATATTTTGTGTGTTTGCTACTGCCCAGTGGTCCCAGGTGGACAGGATGTCAGATCTATTTATGTATTTCATTAGGTACTGCCCTGTTAGCCTAGCTTGGAAAGAGGCTATACCCCTATGCTGCTGTTATAGAAGGAATGTTTCTAGCATGTAAGCAAAAAGATGCCCTGTGCTTTTGGAAATGAAGGTTGTGAGTCCTGGTCTGTAAGTCATATGCATATAACTAGCTGCTGACCACGTATGTATGTATTCAGCCACCGGCTTGTATACACTGGAAAACTTTTTCTCCTAAAGAATTTATTTGTTCTGTTTTTATTTCTATAAAATTACTAATGTTCCCAGAAACTCATAAGCATACACAAACCCGAACCACTTCACCTACTCTCAGAGATATGACAAGCTTATTTTCAAGTGTACAGTTCTCCTACAGCTGCTGTACAAAAGATCATATTTATAAAGCCTATCTCTTATCTGAAGGAGTAGCTTCATTATTCTACTTCATTGCCTGATAGCCCCGACTCGGAGAGCTGTGTGAATGGTAACCACAAAGCTGTTCCATTATTTAACTCTAAGCTGCTCTCCATGACTCTCTCTGGGTGGATTTCATCATTTTCCTCCATGTAGGATTTTTTAGTTTGTTCATATTTGAAGAGAAAAATAAAGAGGCATAGGGAATAAAAAACTTGGTAAGGCCAATTTTACCAGTCTTGGAGCCCCTACAAAGCCGTTTTTTTTTTTGGTGTCCTTGATTATGGTAAAAGTGGAAGTTACCATCTTCATTCTTTTTTTTTTTTTTCCTTAAAGGTGCTTTGTTTTGAGGGAGTGTGATGATAAAAGTCAACAGTGGCTTTCAGGTCTGAAATTTTGAGCATTTAATTTAATGTGAAAATATTTGAAGTTCTCTCTTTTTGGGAATGGGCAGACTAAAATATTTACAGGATATTTACGAGTAATGTCTATTATTTTCCCAACACATTAGCAGTACGCATTTCTGGACAGCTTGTACGGAAGAAGCAGTTTAAATCTGCCTGTTTCAGAGGTGAAAATAACAATTGAAATAAGTTAAAAGTAAATTCTTATAACGTTAAACTATAATTTTGAACAGATATGTATTTTATTACATTAACTGCCCTCTTGTTTTTATCTGATCTATACAACTGCTGCTATTTTACAGTTTTTACAAATTAGCCAATTTGCAAATTTAGGTTTGGCATTTACAAATTAAAGCAATATAAATATTATTGCCCATCATTATGACATTTGTGTGAGGAACCTTCTCAATATACTTTTTTTTTTTCTCGTTTTTAGTCATCAGAATTAACTATATTCTGCTACAAGTTGTTGAATAGCCCTCATGATTATACCTTCATGTGTAATCTGATTTATGATATTTATTAGCTGTGGATTCAAATCTGTGTTTACTGGGAGAAGAAAGGGTTGATAACCTTCCATATTAGCAATTCATGATAGGCAGCAACTATGTCTTTCTCAACGGCACTGCCTTAGGCAGGGTGGGGACTCCATCCTGGGCTGCAGGACGCACTGCAGGGCTCCGTCTTTGCTGTCTTATGCTCTGGCTGCATCTGTGTTTAGTGATCCAGTCCTCTCCATGTGCCTTCTAGTCAGTGGCTCTGCTCAAAACCTCAGTAAATGTTAAATCTGAGATGGCAGGCCTTCATTAGCAGGTTACTGTCAAATAATTGCTAAGCATTACTTGAGCTGTAATTCTGACCTTTTTTCCTACAACACTAATGCAAAGGATTAAAGTCATCACTGTAACTCCTCAGCCCACACCACCATCATTTCCTAGATTTGGCAACCAGGCTTGTGAAGGGCAAAAGTAGTCCAATTTTTATCTACAACAACAAAAACATTTGTCTCACTGTCAGAAGTTCAACAGCCTTCCTGATGCTGCAGTATAGGTGTTGTGAATCAAAGCTCCTTCCGCTACTGGCTCGAATCTCACAGGAGCTACCAGGATGGTGAGAAATAAAAAAATAGTTTTCACCCATGATGTGACTGCTGCGGAGTGCCACAGAGGTTTTTACTGTGTTAGAGGCCTCTGCTCATTCAGAAGAAGACAGGTAGAGGAATAAGGAGGTGGGTAGCCCAACTGCTCTGGAGATTTTCCAGGCCAGAGTATCATCAGATAGACTCAGGGAATTATAAACACCAACCTGTCATGGTAATTCCCTAACATTTGTCAGCCTCTAGGCATTATCGAAACAGTAATAATATTGATTGTGGGCTGTTTTTGCCATACAGTTCCTGCTGAAAACATCTGCCTTTGGTACCCCCCTCTTCACCTGTGAGGTTTAATTTACAGTCTTGTCAGTGAATAATTATTTTGTGCGTTGCAAATCTCTTGGGATATAAAGGGATTTCCTCTACATGTGCACTAAGTGAACTGAGTTGAGGCGAAAAATGCCTCTCTGAAAGTTGTTTTGCAGTGTTTTCAAAATGCTAAAATGTTAAAATATTTTTCCTGAATGCATAGGCTTACATAAAAGATTCTCTTAACTGTCTAGCCTTCATCCTCTGTAACTCTATTTTGATGTGTTGGGGTTTTGCCCAACAAATGCCAGCATGTCTGTGACTGGCAGCTGGAGAAGGGAACTGAATGGACTGGAATCTCTTCTGCTATGAGTATCCCCAAACTGAAAAGATTTTATCTGCCTTGTATCCAGGCTTTAGTGTCATGAGGAATGGCTGAGAACCCATGTTTTTCCCCAGATTAAAGTGGCTTCGTGTGTAAAGACCTATACCATGTTGCTTTTAAGCTTCAAATTGGCTGTAGGGCATATATTAGGGAAGTTAATAATAACTTGAGATGGTTTTAGAAGGAATTGATTTCTTCAAGTTAGCAGAATACACCTAAACTAGCATGGACATGTTAGAGCAGGCTATGCTGAAAGGTGCTTAATGGCTGCCAAAGTCAGGCACAGACCTTGCTAAAAGCAGCAAGTTTGCCAAGCACTCTTGCAGACCCATCAGAAGAGCTCAGTGCTCCTGGGAGATGCTCCAGGAGTGGGGCTTAGTAACAGGCAGTGTTTGGGTTTTTGCATTATAGGAGAAGTTTAATGAAAACTTTTAATGCTCAATTTAAAACGTTCCTGGTCTGGGGATGTAACATTTGGCAAGTGTGTTATAGTTGTCACAAAGGACGTGATCCAGCACATGGTTAAGTCAAGGGGGCAATTTTATTGACTTCAATAGGTGTTGGACGAAGCCCAGATTTATGAGTTAACATTGATCTGTGTTTCAGTGAGTCAAAGTTAAAACTTTATATCTGTTTTAAACAAAAGCTTATCATTTTAGAAGGACTTTTTATTTTTGGAATGGACTTAAAATTAGCTGGGATTTTTTTCTTTTATATTTATGATGATAACGTTCAAGTGGCCTCACACTGTCTGTACAAAGTTGTATTTGATGCTGGTTTGGAAAATTAATTTAACTGTAAACTTGAAAGAATTTAAAGGTCAGAGAAAGCTGAAATGTTGTCAGGATGCACATTAAAAATTCAGTACAAAAACAATCGCTTCATTAACATTGTTTATATGAAAATGAATAAAGTCTATGAATTTAGACAGTAACTCTGTAGAATAAAACGGGTAAAATTGCTTTCAACAACCATTCCAATATTATATTATTTGACATTGAGTTTCAGAAAAAAAAGTGTAAACTGTTGCCTTCTCTCCAGCTATTAGACTTCTTTATTCCTATATCTAAGACAGCTAAGATAGCAGCTTTTATGCTTATTACTCTGGCATTGGAACTCTTCTCAAAATAACCCAACAGTGTTTCCTTAGTCTGCACCTCTTTTTCTTGCGCTGAGAGATTTTAAGGACTAGAAGCAAAACCTCTTATAGCTAGGCATTTCTGCTGCACTTCTTCTGAACTTTCTCAAATGAAAAGGAAAACTATCCACTATTGACTACTTCTAGAAAACATTGTGATTGTCCTGTTAAGCTGCTTTCTTCAGTTAGAGAAAATAATTAGAGCTGGAAAATGGGTTTCACTTGTCTCTTTCCCTTGATACGTTTCTGTAAGTACAGTGTTCTGTTGTATGTTCTGCAATATTTCCATTTGTTTTCCAACAAGAAGGGTTGTAATGAGAGTGCTGTGCTCCAACCGACCTCCATTTCCAGATATAATTTCTCTTCCAGAACTCAGGAATTGTAGGATTCCCCAATTAAAATAATGTTATACTACTTCATTAGAGTTTGTCACTTGAAGGGAGCACATTTATTTTCTGATTACTTGTTATATGTTCTAGTGAGTGATCTGAATTGTACTTTAAAAAAATTTTAATGGAAGCTAATTAATTATTTATTTATTTTAAAATGTAGTCATCTGCAATCAGATTTTTTTTTTTTTCCGTCACTTTCTATATTTGGAATCTGCTGATAGTTACTGGAAGCTGTTTGGGGATTGGAATACTCAGCACTATTGTATTGTGATCAATAATTAAATTTAGTGCTGACATGCATCTAGTTTATGCAGCAGCCTCTGACAATCCCATCTTGCAAAATTAATCCTTTCCAATTTATTTAATAGGAGACTTGAACAATAAAATAATTCAGATGAGTACCAATGCAGGATTATTTCTGGTCAATATTACTTTATTATAAATTGGGTCCACATACTCATTAGTAAATGAACTGTCAAACCTGAAAACAGCTTTTTTTTGTTGTTGTTTAAAGGTAATTATTGGTACTGAAGACAAGAAGGCACTTAACCTTGCTGTGCAGTTGTCCTTACCACAGTGTTTTTATTCCAGGCTATAACTACCCATCAAAGCTGCAAAGGAAAAATAATTAGAGATACTAAATGGATGGATATTAACTATTAGAAAGCCATATTCATGAAAAACTGTTAGTCTTTCGGAATCTGTGTCAATAAAGCATTTTTTCTTTAGATTTTTTTTCCTAAATATTAAAATCAAAGCCTAAATTTAAAAAAACAACCAAACAACAACAACAAAACACTGAAAAAAAGAAAAAGAAATCAAAATGACTATCTAAAGGTAAAATTTCTTTTGTACATATTTTAAAGGAAATAAGACATTAATGAGAGAAAGTTTAAAGAAATAAAAAGTTGTTAAAATACTTTGTTTTAAATTGTAAATGTACTCTTCCAAGAATTTTACCTAGAACAATGACCATCTGTGAAGCTGGACGTTCCCCTCTCTCCCTGCTAATGCACTTCAGTAGGCTACTCCTGCTTCAGAAGGTTACAGGCCTGGTAGAGAGACTGTAAAAAAACAACAACAAAAAAAAAACACATCCCTAGGAGTTGTGCTAAAAGGGGCTTAGAATTTGTCCTGGTTTCAGTGCTGCTGAATGACAGCTGTTTGAATTTTTATAATTATTCCCTAAATCCAGTTTGAATCTGCAGGAATTTCCAGAGTCAAACAGAAGAGAACAGGTAGAACACTGTATTTTATTGTAGTTTTTGTTGTTCTTTTTTACATGGAAGGTATCAGAAGTTACTGTTGCATGGCCACAGGAACTTGTGGGACCCAGTTTGTATTTCAGGGCTGGCCATGAGCTGCAGCTGCATTGCAGTGGGTGGCAACACTCTCTGGGAGCCTTGGAGCTTGCAAGCAGCTTGGCAGCTTTGGTATCTGTGCTCTGAGGGGATGTTTCCTCTTTACATGGCACCTGTTTCCATCATACCAATAGGACACTAAATTCCTCTGAAATCTCTATCTTTAAATTAAATTTGGTAATAATCAGTCAACAATTTCTGAAGTTAACTGGTGGGATAGACAGACTTGCTACTCACTAATGTTTGTTTAAAATACCATTCCAATACATACACCCTTTTCATTTCCAATGCATTTTGGTGAGTGGTCATGCTTTACACTATACAGTGAATAGCAGTAAAGATACACTTGTTCAAATTCACATTACTTTGACTGTGAAAGACTGAGATTCACGTTATTTCCTTTTACACTGGAATATACCTGTCAAAGTTTAGAGAGAGAGGGGGGTATGAAGGGAGAAAACAAGCACAAAATATTCAGGCAATATTTGGCAAGAGCCTGGGAAAGTAAAAAATTGTTTACATGCTGAGTTAAAAATGTGGTAAACCACCTGAGAAGTCCTTTTAACAAATAGATTTTATAATATATTATATTATGCAACAGCTGCTTTCTAGGTACAAAGGAAATTAAGTTATCTACAGGTTGTTGGCTGAAAAAAAAACAATACTTGAGATTAAATTCATACTCTAATTTATCCATAGTTACATACTGGAAAATGCTATATGGTATGCATCCTCCATTCTTAAGTATAATTTCCAGCTGAAGGCAACATTCACTTCTTAACTCATCTGCATTACTATTTGCTGAAAAAAATCTCAATTTCTCTTCAAAGCACTGTTGGAGTTATGATCTTTTCTTCTGTATTAATTCCAGCGTAAGAAGGTAGAGCTGATGGAGAGTTAGCTAGTAAAGGAAGGGCATGGTGGTGGCAGGCACCGCTGCTGTGGTCACATGAGCATGGTGCAACAGCATGAAGGAGAGTGCATGAAGGAGAGTGTGATGTGAGCGTGTACACATATGGAGGGGTCTTCAGCTAGTGTAGAAAAAACTGTCAATGTATTATATCAAAGCTAAAGAAGGATGCAAGAAAGTGGGTCACTGTGCTACTATTCTTACTCCTTGTGTTCTTGTACATGCCAAAAGCAGCAGGATGGTATATACGCAGATGAGTGCGGAAGGGGAGTGTGAAGGCCCGTGTGTATAGTTCTGCCCTGGATTTCAAAACAGCTTTGGCAGTCACACAGCCTATAGAGGTAAAAATAGTTTTTTTTTTTTTAATTTAATTTTATTTTTTTTTTCTGACCAGACCTAAAACCAAATAGGAGTATTTATGTTACATGTGGCCCATGTTATTCAGATGCATAAAGTACACAATGGTTTGAGGTACACTTAATCATCATTTTCCTTTTTGGAGGAGCAGTGAAAAGGCCCTCTCCTTGGATTTTCTGTGGGAGGATCAAGTGGCTCTTGCAGTCGCTAAACTATTGTCTGTTGTATAAGACTAACATTCAGGTATCATAGTCTATCATTTTAGTGTAAGCATACAATCTTGTACTAAATAATGTGGACATTTTGGTCATTATGGTTTTTTGTTTGATACCAATTTTTGCAGGATGGTTAAATTTCTTTAAAAATGCCCATGAGTGCATATTTAGGATGTGCCTCTGCTTTGTCACCATGTGTGTGATCTTTGTCAATACAGCATGTAGACAGAGATCTGTGGGATAACCATTTCTGTACTTGGTAGCACAGAACAGCCTGAAAACAAACTGAGCCAGAATGCAGCTTTTTCATCTTTTGTGTAACATGTCGTAAAAATAAAATAAAATCTTCTATTAAAGCCATAAAGATGCCACTATGTGACTCTAAGATATCCCTTAGGAGGTCATTTCAAAGGGGCAAAATGATACACGTGAGTTCTGAGAAATTATTTTTGCTTCCAGTGAAATCAATCAGTGCAGAAGGGTCTTTAGTGATGAATAGACACTTCCTTTTATTGAGATAAATAATTTCCTAATAAGGGTTGAATAAATGCTGTTGTTAACCGCAAGAAATGTGTTGATTATATTAAAGGATTAAGTGCAAGAATAAAGTGAATTGCTATGCTGAATAATTGTTTGGAATCAGGCTGTTACAAATACATTATTATTAACAAATGCTATAGGTTGTCATGTTCAACTGGATTTCTTTTAAAATAAAAAAATAACTTTTATATCTGAAACCATTTACGTCACTTAATATGGACTTTCTACTTTCTCTTATCTACATTTTCTGCTGCAATCAATAAAATGAAAGTATATCTGGACTCATTAGGTAGTTGGCTATGTACTGTTTTCAGAGAGTTACTATGCAGACTACTCTGAATTACAGGGCTATATATTATTTACAAGTTGATATGGCAGCCTGCATTGAAAGATTGTAAAAGCATTTTCAGAAAGTTAAGGGTGAGCATGTGAAATATATCTTAATTGGAATCTGCTATTGTATTCTGCATGTATATTTTTAAACTGCAATTCAAAATTTTAAGTAAAGAATATTTTGGTTTTGAACCAAACTATTCATGACTAAATTTTTCCTCACCTTGGCTGTGAAGCTAATTTAAAAATATTATTAGTGGTAAATGTGATTTTAGTCAGGAAATCAAGATGTGAATTTTTGAACATGTTTCTCCAAAGGTGCACTTCTCAAATTATTACTGTGAAAGTAATTTATTTCAGCCAAACACCCTTCCCACATATTGTTAACAGGAGTCTGCACTCCAACTCATTTAACAACTTTTTAATTCAGTAGTTATTCCATTTTAATAGAGCCATTTCTTCATCATTCTGCATTTAGTGATAAATGGTGCCAGAACATATGATAAATTAAACCACAAAGAACAGTGTTAAAGTAATCTAAAGGGTTTAACTTGAAAGGAAAAAGCACCTAGTTTGCTCAGCAGAGCCGTCTGAGAGTTCATATGGAGAAAAACACTTCCTGCCAAAGCTAAACACTGAAATAAATTTGAAAGTAAAGTTTGAAACTGCCACTGCTTTCGGAAGTTCCTCCTGGCAGTAGCAACCCAGCTGCACAATTGCATAATGCCAATCGTCCCATCAGTCTGAAAAAACATCTCACAAAAGCTGTAGTCCACTTTCTTTGCTACGTTGTTTTAAAATTTAGTCATTAGAAGATACTAGTTTAAAAATCTGATATTAATACAATCTCAGGAACCCAACACACAGTTTATTGGAAGGTATCCTCAAGTGGACAGCAAAACCCACCCAATAGTTTTGTAAGCTGCTAAGACAAGTAATTTTGTTTCAGATCTGAAATTCAAGCACAAGTGGATTTTTTTACACATATTAATAGACGGTGTCACTTATGCATATACAAGTGTTAGAGAACTTTAGCACAATTCAGCAATATGGGCCACTGTCCTGAGATGAGCTTTCTTCCATTTGTCTCAATCCATTGCACACTGCTCTCCTTTGCTCCCTCTGTTCTACAGAAACGCGCCAGCCATCCAACTGCAACTTCTTTGCAAACAAACCCATGCCCTTGGCTTCCTCCTTGCTTAATTAAGGACTCAAAAATTTCTGCAGAAAATAACTGGCAAAAGGGTGTAGGAACTAGCATGTAGGCATGTTTTAAAGTAGGTCATTCATTATAATATGCATAGCATGTGTTAGCTTTCTGCTCTTAGCATTTTTGTAACTAAACCTTCTTAATTCTGAGCCCTACTTGGTATGGTGAAGATAAATTCAATGGTAATGGAATGCTTAGATAAATGATAATGAGGTATGAAAACCTTTTGAATCTTTCTGTGGAGAACTAAAGTAACCATTAAGTAGATCCATGCTGTGGTCTGTGTAAAATGAATCTGAGATCTTAGTCCAGCTTCCAATGAATCTCTCTTCTTTTTTTTTTAAAGACCTCCTTACTTGAGCAGGCTCTTGTTGGTAATACGAAGTTGTGTGTGCAAAGAATCATTGAGCAGGAGCTATCTTTCCAAGGGTAGGATTGTAAGAGCTCAAAGATATTTGAAAAACTAGTCCTGAATGCTAGTTCCATTTGAAATCAAACATCTCTATCAAAGATCCCTTAAAAGTGTTCCAAATATATATATATATATTTAATTATTTTAAAACAGACAACAAAGCAGAAGTGTTATGACTTTAATCCTGTGGTGTGTGCTTAATTATTACTTCATGTATGCTGTCAGGACAGAATATTTGTAAACTCTTCTTTTAAAAAAATCTCCCTATGAATGACTTGTTAACCAAGTGAATTTTTAACCAAATTGGCTTAGGAAGTGAAAACATTTTGCGATCATGTGGGCAAAATGCTAGAAGATTGAAGAAGGCTCTTCAGTGGCCTCATAACAGCCTTTGCTTCTCAAAAAATCAATGAGATAATAGACAAAGACAATTTTCTGTGCTTTGAAATGTTTAGGGAGTACATTTTCCTCTTCAGATCTTTTTGTTTGTTTTCTTTTTTTCTTTTTTCTTTTTAGCTGGTAGTTAAAATAAATGCAGTCACTCACGTGCTTCAATATTGCTCTGTGTGAGACCTGCAAGTTTGTCATTCATTAGGAGCAAACCTTTAATCACTTACTATAATAATAACTGAATGAGTCCAATTGTAAAAACTTAAACTTCCAATATTAAGTTGGAGCATATGAATTATAAAGCTCAGGCTTAATGATCTCTAAACACTTTATTTTGTGGGTGGTCCTGAGACGTGCTATTTAGCAGCAGTAAATTTCACCTGTAACGAACAACGGCTTTACTGAAGTCAGAAACAAAGCTCTAATTTGTATTTGAATGTCTATGTATCTTAATATAGGCACAAAGGTCATTTATGGTCATTTTTCTTTTAAAAGGATTATAAAAAGTATGTATTATAGATGGTTTTCAAGCAGCAGTCTTCTGGGATAAAGTAGCCTATTTTAAAGTGAGGCCATAAAGGACGGCTGAGTTCTTATTAACTTGGCTTTTGCTCTGAAATGAAAATACATTTCATAATTGTCGGTCCTGTTGGCAAAATGCTCTGTGTGAACACATCAAGCGCTCGGATTTTCAAATCCATCCGACATTAAAATTAGACCTTGCATAATACTGTCAGAAGTTGACAAAGTGCAACATTAACAATGTGTTTGGATAATAATTGTTTGATTTTGGAAATATTGTAATAATGCCCAAAGTATTCTCTGGTGTGCATTGAGACCATAGGTGCAGTGGTGCTGGCTAGCCTAAAGCTGGATGTACCCCAGGGTCTTCCATGGGCTCCAGTACTGGCCCTGCAGTCGCTGTAGGAGGAGTCTATGACTGTGTGCATCTCAGGGGAAGTGAACAAAATGCCTTGGGGAACCGAGGTGACCAAACAGAAAAGCAGGTTACCAGTGCTGCCACATGGAGTGGCTATATACAAGAGGAAATAATAATCATCAGCAGAAGTTTGTAAAAACAATCACATTTGCTTAGGATTGATATTTTGTTTTCAGTAGGCCTGCCAGTTAATTTCAGGTCAAATGCAGTATTTTACCTTAGGGGAAAAAAAAACGGCTAGAAAGGAGGACGGGGAAGGGCTTTAGGAGTCTTTGGAGAAGAGGATCATGAAAACCCCCAAAATATAAAGGATTTCAGAAGTAGCTTGGTTAAAACCAATACATTTCAAAGATTCATCTTTGGTGGGGAGGAAACTTCGATATGGAAACTTCTAACACTTGGCTTTAGAACACATATCAATATCTCTTAGGGTTATATTCATTATAAGTTGGTAGTAATCCAGTGGTGCTGTCCTCTGTCTGACTTTTTTATTTTTTTGTTGGTACTTTGTGATTAGATTCTCTGTCCAAAATTCAATACCATTGGCATGACCTTTACGCTATCCTGATATTTTGGGGAGGGATACCTAGAAAAGTTTGGTACAAAAATTGAAGTTGTACTCTAAGCCTCAAAACTATAGGTTCTCTTTAAGGAATATGAGTGTAAGTTTTTTGTTTTCTTTATCTCATCTGACACCTCCCATTAGCAATTAAATTAATATAAAATCTAAGTTATGCTAGGTCTTATATTACATGGTGCATGGCATTATTGTTATTAGACTTTTGTATTTTTGAATTATATCCTAGGAATTCAAGTATTTGAGCTAGTTTATTATTATTATTATTTTCCCAAAGTGAATTAAGCGACTTAACTTTTGGAAAGCTGGGAAAGTTTCTGACAGATGGAGGGCAAAAGACCCTTACAATAGCTGCCATAGAACTTTAAATGGACAGTCACACCACAATACACTTTATTTCCTACTTGTCCAACATTTCCTTTTGTATACTTCTTATTACAATGTCTGGCCTTGGTAGGTTTTTCCACTAAGGGCAGAAGTGCAAGAAAACTCTACCTAAATTCTTTTAGTGTCCAATTCTCCCCCCAGCTGAAGTTCATAACCCCTTGTACTTTTATTTAACACCAGCTCAGATAGCCTGCAGCATCTCTCCTTTCTGTTCCCTCCAGGATTGTGTGTACCTTAATAGAGTTTCCTCTTAATCGCCTCCACTTTCCAACAACCACAAAATTTCCCTTAGCTTTATAAATAATCAAGGTTTCCACATCCCAGTTTTACCATATAAAGTTGCTCTCCTTTGTTGTACACTCAGCAATGCTAGACTATGCTTTCTTTACTGAGGTAATAACTTATTGGTGTTATGCCACACTGGCTGGACTGCTTGCTCATTATGGTGGGCTTCCCTCAATTGACTTTGCTGCTTATCCAATTCAGAATTTGTTTTGCCTTTTCACCACTGTAAATCACTACGTTATGGCGAATAATGTGTTTATACTCCAAAATACATCATATTTCATCACATTCGTATTGTTCTTTGCAAAGGAGATTAGTTTTGATCTAATGATTCTCATTTCTTGCTTGATTATTTTATTATTTTTGGTAACTTCTGGAACTTGCTTCTCTCCATTCACAATCCTAGTTTGTCCTAAGACTTTCTGATCTGTATTGCTCTTTACTTTTGTATTGACTGATTCCCTCATCCCATTTTTGTGTCAGCAAAAACTGTCTCACCTTTCTTCACATTTCTTCTGCCAGGTCATCAATATAGAAAGAGGGGGAAAAAAAAAAAAAAAAAGAAAAGACACAAAAAAATCCCAGTGCAAATTCTAATGCTCACAGCATCATCTTACTTATAAACTCCCTGCATACCCACAGGTAACCTTTGTATCAGATATACAAGCCAGTTCTCTAGCCACTTTGTGTTCTATTTTCTGACCTTTATAGGGCAGGCTTTTCTGCAATTCTGTATTAGAAGCATTCCTTAATTCCAATGTGTTTTGCCCAAAAGTTCTCTAGTCAACACTTTTGTTTCTTTAACAAAAGAAAGAATTCCATGATTTTTCATTTTTAGTATTCATTTCTGGAATCAGTTTGGATGTTTTTATTCGCTCTTTTCTCTGTTTCTGCATCTTGGTGTGGACTTGCCATAATAATCAGATATGATTACAAATTTCATCTAGTTTGGTCCTGTACCTCCAAGGTTTCCTGCTAATCTTTGCTGTTCCATGTCACAGCATCAAGACAAAACCCTTCAACCTATACTAATATGCCTTAAAGGCACACTTTAGTGGTTGAAAGCACTTGTCGTAATTTTAGTGCCTAACAACACATCTAGATGGATCTTTATTACACATTCATTCCCCTGAGTGTCTTAACTTTTTAATTATAATTATTATCCAACCGTACATTTTATGTCCATTTGCAGCTGTTTTTCTTCTCTTTCAGTATGAAGTTTTTCACAATGTTGTTTTGAAACAGAATAGTGTCTGGAGAACAGTGCTACATTTTGAGAGAAACATGCTGATTATGCTCTACAGGTTTTTAAAGGACAGGTATGCTAGCTACCATGTGTCTATGATTTGCCAAGAGAGCAAATTTTGGGCATTAGATTTGCCATTTATTATATAACACTTATCACCATATTGGTAAACATTGTTTGGAACCATTGTGATGGCAGGGGTAAGATGATGGCAGTTGTCTAAACCCCAGCTGTTGTAATGATACAGATACAGAAACTGGATACAGATGGATCCATCTTTATTTTTTAATTATGCCATTACAATAACAAAATAATATATTAACATTGAGTATCTGTGTTTGCATGGTGAGTCTAGGAAGCACAAAATGAAAAATGTTGTGGTACCACATTGCTTGTTTGTGCAGAAACCTTCTGTATGTTTACACTTTATGGTACTTCCAGTGTGTTTTCTGAACATTTCTTGACAAAAGTGGATAAATGATACCTTCTAGTGTATACAGAAAACACATTGTGCACTATCTCTACAGAATAATTGCTCAGATTTTTCTCCTTTCTTTTAATAAATAATTAAGGATTTGACTTGTTGTTCTCTGAATTTAGTTTCATGAAATCTTTATATGCAACTTTTATAACTTCTTCCAAATTGCTTATGGACAATCCAAACAGAGATTTCACTCCATACTTGTGACAAGAACAGGAAATTTTTATTGAATTTTGTATAGTTTTGATGGCCTCTTCTGCTGTTCAGAGGTCATTTAAATAACCTTGCTAATTGATGCAAGGTTATTTATGCAACAGATCACTGACAGCAGAAAAAAGTTTTAGACGTAGACAAGTTTAACTTAAAAAAGGCAAAAAAAAAGTGAAAAAAAAAGAAAAAAGCTTGTTCTCTACTTTCTGAATTATTGTTGAATACAGTGGTCCATTGCAAGAATGACATGCAATGGATGTCTTCTTTTAACAGCTTTCTTTGCTCATCAATTTTTCATAGGTAGGGTCCAGAACATTAAAATTTGGACACAAGAAAACCCAGTAAAAAGGATTGCATTGAGATTCTCTTGGAGGAAGCTTTCCTGTAAAATAATACATTGATATTCAAACTATTCTTTGTTCATTTGACTAATGAGGCTTTTGTTAGTTTTGTGTGCTAAAGACAGTGGCTCTTCAACTGCTTATTAAAAAGGTCTGACTGACTGGCTTACACATTAATGACAAAGGGAAAGTCTCCTTCAAAGAGATATGCCTGTGAAGAAGAGACTAGACATCAAATCCTGGAGTTAAAGCATTTTCTGAAAAAAATAAAAACCTGTGTGAGGTTCTCTGGTGTAGTGACGGCTACAGGCCTTTGATAAGGGGGGACACTCAATACCCCTTTTATAGTATGAAGTAAAACAACAATGTCAAAAATAAGGTCAAATATTTTTTCCCCTCCTTTGTAATTAAAGTGGCTACATTCAGATGATTAATTTCTTAATGTTTTCTAAAAAACCCTTTAAGCCATTTGTAGACAAAGTATGCTTCATACTTAAAACCAAAGATATTTCACGCTACTGAAGTGTACATCATTGTTTAGAAAAGGTGTCTTTGGAAGCTTTTGCAGGTTTGCTGAAAAGTTGAGTGAGTTGGATTTCATTAATGAGAAAACTAACAATTCGGACTTAAAGAATTAAGACTAATTTTGCATCAATATATTTTATTTAGTAGCTTTTTAAAAGCTGGATACAATTGTTTTAGTCATATTGATTTCTTTATGTTAATTTTGTGCTGTATGATGATAATTCTAATCTCTTCAGCTGCTGTTGAAGGCCATTCAGAGTTTTCAGGTGTCCGAAAACTTTAACCTTCGTTTCTGGAATGGGTCAACTTGCCACCTTGAGGCTATTTGACAAAAAGCTGCTTTTCTTTGCAATAAGCAGTGAAAGTGGATGAGTTTGCTAACGCTGCCACAGGTGCTCTTGCAGAATCAATTAATGTCTGCTACCGTATCATGGATGTTACAGTGTCTTTATCCTCTAATCAATAATTTTGGGGCAGAACAAAGTGCTAGCTAAGACTTCCCAGGACCTAACAAGCCTGGGACAAGCTGATTTTTTACCTCAGGCTGTTTCTTGTAATTCATTTGGTTGTTTTGGAATCACTTTTTGCCTTTATTTCTCTCAATGAAGCTTTCAGTCTCTGTAGCAAAGTATTCATTACCAGGCATCTGCACACTCCAGGGAACCTGCAGTTTGTGGCTATCTAATAGAGTCTGTTTGTGAAACCCATCGACTTAGTCAAATCTTAGCTGAATTAGTGTTGCACAGAGGAGCAGCTGAGGATTTTGCAGTTTGAGTAACACGTAGGCCTTTTCCAGTGCTGTGTTCTGGGAAGGCGAATATCGACACTCCTCAAAGCGCTCTGATAATCTCCTTTTGTTCAAGTCCCACTAAGTGCTCACTCTCCATGGAGCCTGAGACTTGCAAACTTGCATGAATTGCATAACTTGGATTTTTTATTATAGGGAATCTATTTTTTCCACATGCTTTTGACTGCAGGTGCCAATATAAACCACTAAATATAGCTCTGAAATTGTGAGAATTGACAACTGAAGTTAGGAGGCAGTTTCTGATAATCTGATGTCATAGAAGGTGCTAATTCCTTTGTCTTCAGACGTGTTCACTTGGTCCAGGATACTTACCTTGTGTACCTGCATCTCACCTCTTTCCTTAAGTAGAGAGATTGAAAGTACAGGATTGAACTACAGGTATTTCTTCCCCTTTGGAAGTCACCTGCAAAATTATTTTTATATTTTAAAAAGGTGTTGAGCTTCCAAATCGGTGTAATCAGCATATAGAAAAGCAGGGGGGGACACGTGGACAAGGTGAACATAAGCATACAGGAGGTGTTAAAGGAAGACAATGTGCAGAATATATTGCACCGAATTCAGAAGTGTTAAGCAATTACTGTAGCCAGCAGAATTATGACAAACTGACATTCTCTTATTTCTTTCTGGAGTTTGATTTGAAATTACAGGACTGCGGATTTACTGCTAAAGATACTCTCACAATCTTTCAAATGAGGTGCCAAGGGTAATCAGCTGTATAATTTGATGGGAACTCATTGCACAGGCATCTGCATTGTTTAACAAAAATAAAAATTCTTTTTGAAGTAAATAAGCAGTATCTTCTAGAATAAACTCTGGAAATCCCCACAAGCAATGTAAAACTGCACAATGCACAATAGCTTTCCAAAATCTGAAGGCAGAAAGTTGGGCTAGCCCTGCAGAAGACTTTCTTTTATAAGTCTGCATGCTCTAAGACATAAGGCTTCTTGCAATACCCTTTGCAGATCCAAATGATGGAAGCAAGGTTCATGCTGTCCTCTGTCATACCATTTCAGAAAGCATTCCTAAAAACATGCTCAGTAAGAGAGGCTGTGAATACAAGACTTGATCGTATGAGGTGCAGTGTATCTTTGGAGATTGCACAGGCTTAGAGGGAACCATGAATGGCCAACAGATCGTTGGCAGCAATTGCAGCCTCACTGAACGCTTTTGTGTTGTGGATCCTTTTTCGTCCTATTTATTGCTGCACTATATTTCTTTATATATAATCAGTTGCAGAAAAGCAAGCTTTCATTCATCCCTTAATTTCTTGACTTTGATAATGCTGACAAGAGCTCTGTGCCAGAGGTTTGAACTATGCTGAACAAGTCCTCCAGATGTGTGTGCTTCAGGCTGAAGATTGGAACACCATTTACCTGTTAGGCAGCGATAAAGGCCGAATCAAAGATTGAACTGCTAACTGCTCCAAGGACAAGGGCTAGCAAAGGTGCTAGCACTTCAAAGTAATTGTCATGCTCTCGTTCTGTAGTGTGTTTTTTGAGGTGGATATTTTGTGTGCGTTTATGTGTAATTCAAGGCTTGAGCATGGCGGAGAGAGAAGGTTTCCTCAAAAGAGTTCTTTTAAGAACCCCAAAGAGCAAGGATTGTTATGTCTGTTTTATCTTTAAACATCAGAAAGACTTTAATTAAGATATCCCTGGGTTCATGTGAGTTTGGAAAAACTCACTCACCGGGAGGGTTTTCTAAGCTCTTGAAACTCATTTTTAATGATACTGCTTCCAGAGAATTTTCTGAAGAGAGTCACTGAAAAATGCAATATATTGTATTATCATATCATATCATGCACAGTTACTGTTATAACCCGTCATAACTGATTTACATTAAAAATAAATATAGAAAGTCTAGTAGTCTGTCCAGAGAAATAGGAGACAAGAACATCTCTGTTTTAATTAAGACTTTGGTTCCTCTGCAACCTTGTTAAATTTACTTAAATCTCTTTGTGCCATTTTTTTTTCATCTTCTCACTGATGATGACTAGAATAACTTTGTTTTAAAAGCAATCCCATTACCTTTAATGCTACCATAATTATAAAATGTGAATACGGGAATAAGAACCTCTGCACCTCAGTCTCCCATCTGTAAAACAGGGAGGATAATATTTCCTGCTTCACAGGACATTCAGAAGTGAAATTTTTTAGTGTTGGAGAGGTGCTAGATGTTATGGTAATGAGGGCAACAGGAGAACTCACTAACTTGTTAATAATTAATTATGTAATAATTGTGAGGGCAATAATAGAAAATAGAAAACACTGTACAATGAAATGCTACGTATTACTATTACCAAGAATGCGTCTTATTTTTTTATGATGACTAAGCTTCTTAAAAAATAAAAATAAACATCTCTCAGGACAGAAAATAATGCAGAATATAAGTATTATAGTTTAAAAAGGTAAGCACAAAACCAGTTAGACTCTACACTGTATTCTTATAAAGGAACACCTTCTTATTTCAGTTAATTTCCTATAAACTCTTTATCCTGGTAGGAAGTAGGTATGCAGCAGCAATTTTAGATCAAAATATTCCAGTTACTTTGAGGAAGTTGCATGACTTGTGAAATTATATTTAAATCATGCTCTTTGAAATGACACCCATATAGGTAAATAGATACATTTATCTATTTATTTTTTAATAAACCCCTGTTAAGGTTTCTTGAAATACTAGATTACTGTGTCAATGATTTACTTACATGGATATTGTTAATGTTTTCTTCTTAACACAATCATATTAAATTTTAATGACATGGATTGTAATATCTAACTGGTATCTGGAAGCTTGTGGATAGCCCAAAGCTTTTATACAAATTTATATGTATAAAGCTCTCACTGATATACTTTGCCAGTAGATATTGTACCTTGAGTAGTCAGCTCTGCAAATCCCTTCTCACAAAAGATTAAAAACATCCTCCTATTACATCTAGAGACTTCTTTTTGTTATTCAAAGGCATGAATATATTTAGAAAAACGTATATGATTTTTAATGCCTTAAACCAGAAAGCTACCTTGATTCCCATTAAAAATTGGAATATTTAATGTTTTTGCTGCTTCTGTGGCACTTTTTTGATATTGTGAAGAAGAACAAAAAAGATTTCTGAGAACATATAAAACAAAAAACTGTGTTTGAAGTATTATAATAAAACAACCTTCTTCTTTTAATGCTAAGTTCCTTTTTAATGAAGATCCTCTGGCAGCTCTTGAATGTATAACTAGTTTATATCATGGGATGAAGCTGTCTGTTCTGATGATTGACATGAGCCCACATTACAATGTGATTCTGAAAATTAGTCCATAGAGGTCCTTTTCAGGTACTACTCAGACTGAGAGCTGCCCTCCAACTACAGTAGAGCCTTTTTAACCCCACTCATTGGTATTCTAATCTGGAAGTGCTGTCCTGCTTTTTAAATAACTCAGGCATTCAGGCTAGTACCCCCCTTGACACATTACTTAGCCAAAGGATTCAAATGAGATTCAAGAAACATGCAGTACAGCACAAAGGGATTGGAATATGCACAATTAATAATCACACAGTTAATTCATTTTTAATGCAAGGAGGTTTTCTGAAATTTCACATTCAAATTTGTAACACAAAGTAGTTGCTGTCTATTCCCATTATGCTGCCAAAATACTATAATGATAAAAATTTCCTTATTTTCCTCTCTGTGTGGGTGCGTGGGTGTATGCACACGCTAAAAAAAATAAGCCTGAATAACACTGTGGTTATGATGCAAACTGATAAAAGCTAGAGGGTTCTAAGTCAAAGATGGCTTAAGTCAACCGTGAGCAAAAAAGCATAAGACCTGTGCAATAAGTCAAAGAAGGCATACCATTTAGCTTTTGGTGGCAAATAGTCTAGCTATTGCTGATTTGAATCCAAACCTGAATATGGTCTGTTCAGTTGTTTGTTTTCTTTGCTCATGGTGTTATTTGTTTTCTGTTGGTTCCTGCAGATGTTTTTGTGCAGATGATTGCAACGCCTCTTCCAAGTGGAGATAAGATTTTGTCTCAGGGGAAAATTCCGCACCGACACTGGAGGAAATAAGATGACATGAAAATTTATATTTTGCTAAGAACGTATTTTGGATCTTCTGTTTTAACTGTATATCATTTTAGGGGCACCTAGTGTTCCTCCTTTACTATATATATATTGTTTGTGGCAAATGAGCACTGAATACAGCAACTATTTAGGGAATAATAGTGATTGTGCAGTGAGGCTGCTGCTCAAGCCCTTCTAAAAATCTCTCCATAGATTACGAGCCACTGTCAGGGGGATCTGCCAGATACATACAGCGTGTACACTTTCTTATCAGTAGGAAGCTGACCTTTACCAACCGTTACCATGTTGAAGCATGATTCCCTACCCCTTCCTTTTGTGTGGTCCTCACTGCCCTTTGCTCAAGTTATTCAGGCCTTCTGTGGGTAAATTTTACCCCATGAAGAGCGCCTGAAAAAAACATGCTTAACTCCTACTTAAACCCTATTTTAAAGACTTAAGTGGTGAATAAGCTTTATGTTCTCACTGCACACAGGAATCAACTTCATACTCTGTGATTACATTTTACCAGCGTCTACTTGAAGAGACTTCTGTAAGTGCTGCTTTTAGATGTGTCTATTTTTAAAAAGAAGGGCTTGAACTATTTCCTTCCAGTAACTAAATCTCCCTAATCGTGCATGAGGTACAAACTGTGTTTTAGAACACAGAAATTGTCTAGAGTGTTCAAGAAAATTAATATCAAGAATAACGCAGCATACTTGGACTAAATATCACAGAAACAAAGCTGCAGACAAATAATTAGAATTAAAAAATAGAACTTGCTTTTCTAAATTACTATTTTACATCTAAAATAGGACATCTCTTCACAGCGAAAAGAATTGCCTTTTTTTTGTATTCAAGCAATCCCAAACCTGCCCAGGTGAGGTTTTCCATGTCTGATATCGCAATTAGCGGAAGAAGTGCAGTAAGTAAAGGACATCTGAAAGACAGCTGGAAATATTCTATTTTCAGCTACATGTGAGGCTGTCATGATCCCAAGCAATAATGATCCCTCCCAGAGTAATTTTGGGGAGGTGGGAAAGGAGTTGACAGCCATAATTTTTGGGTTGGATGGAATATATATGTCTTTTGCTAGGGCCAGACAGCGCCTGTCCTACCCCAGATGCAGGAAATGGAATTGCCAGTCCCATCTGACTGGGAAGCCTGCAGCCCTGTACCAGTCACACAGTACTCAGCGTGATCCTACGTCATCTTTTGTCTACAGGTTTTCTTTCACTATCCCTTTTGGTAAAGGAGATGGAAACAGTACTGATTGAAATGCAAGAGTGAGTTTACAAAACAGTAACTATGACCAGGGAACAATTCATAGATTTTGTTGCCTGTTAATCCATTATTAATTGTAAAATAATTGCTCTGCATGAAACTGGTAAAGCTACCCCACTTTTCATTTTTAAGCATAATTTGTCTCAGCTTAGTGTGATTGATTCTGAATATGGACAGAAATACATATTTTATTATCTTTTAGATTCTGTAAATCAATATCTCTTGCATTTTTTCTTAAAATGAAACTGCAGATGTTCATAATGGGATTCACAGTTGAACGTATTTGGACAGGGAGATACATCTTAACAGAGAGTTAATACACATTTGTAGAGGCATCACCATCAGTAGTGCTATGTTTAGTGACAGTACCTAAGGATCACATAAGAATGTGATCTTGGGCTAACCACTAGAACATAAAATAACTTCTGCCTTAAAGTACTCACTGTTCACATTACTCACTAGCATTCCATCACTAATAATTTCATTATTATAATTTTGGGGCAGGGGGGAGGTGAAGAGCTTATTTAATTAGGAAGGCATTTGCTAAGTAGAAAGTGGGAGAATAGGTGATCTTAAAAAGACATGAGGTAAACAGTACGAAGTCAGGAATGTGGTGAAGGGGATGCAAAGGAGGAAAAAAGAAGTAAATTTTAGCGGTAAGCAGCCAAGTAGAGTGGAGAAGTCAAAAAATTTTAAAATAAATAAAATTATATCTTACAAAGGTTTTCTAGTTATCAGTGATGATCAAAAGATTCCTTACTATGAAGGCTTTATTTTTAAGAGCCCTCTGTTCCCCTCAGAAACATTAACTAATATTTCTATTTTGGAAGCATCCTTAGGCAGATTGATTTCTTGCTGATTTCTCACTCGCTCACTGCAGTTTCTTTGTACTTCACTGGCACATTAGTAATATCTCAGATTTGGTATACTCACAGTGTATTATTATGGCTTGCAAAAATATGTTATATTGGTGCTACAAGTCACATGAAGTAATGTTAACCTTGGGAAGCACAACACTGAAGGGGAACACGCAAGTCAGAAGTGGTCATGTGGTGCTGTGAACCTTGCAAAGCTGCTGCTTTGCCTCACAGGTTACCACAGTCCCAAGCAGCATGGTATGGGGCGGGGGGGTGAAGAAGACCCGTGTGGGCTGGGGGAGAGCCCTGGGCAGATTCCCCAGCAGACCCACCCAGGGCTGGACTCGGGGACTGGGGTCCTCTGCTGAGGTGAACCTTCTCATGATGCCTCAGCACTGCTCTCCCGTTTAGCATTATTTCTTACCATGCACGAGTGTGGTCCCCACGTGCAACAAAGAAAGGGGGTCCATGACTTGCACCATAGTGCACTGAATTGCTGTACCCCTTGGTGTGACTTCTGGGAGGACCAAAGAACCTTGTAATTTAGCTTAATTAAAAGAGAAATACTTGATTTCTGACTTTTACCCTAAAACACCCTTTAGCTGGTTCTACATGGATATTTTTTACTGTATCAGTGCAAACTTGGGTATGTATAAACGCAGGGAGGGAGGAGGGTTCTGAAGTGTGCTTTTTTTTTTTTTTTTCCTCTCATTGAGTAACCTGAGAAAACCCATAAACCTTGGCTTAGCAGGATAACACACAAGCAGACTTGTCTGATTATGCTGTAAATGGTCTTTGTGGATTTAAGTTATAATTGCATTATAAATGTAACAGCTTTTCTGGTGTAAAAAACCAAGAAGGCAGATCAGGAGGCCATATGGTGTATAATGGAAATGAAATAGGTTGTATTTTGCTGATGTGGAGGGTAGAAGTAAAGGAATTGTTTTGGTTAAAATAGACAGTATAACAGAAGGATAGAGTGGAAAGGCCAAGGACATCTACCTGTTTACTATGGTGTTAATTCCTTCAGTTGCTGTTGAGTACCACTATCTGTGTGAAGCAGTTATTTTCTCAATATGCAGAAGCTGGTGTAGTCGGATATTTCAGACCTTGGCATGGCGCTTGCTCCACTTTTTCCTTTACGCTGCTGAAGAATGATACAACTCTCTAAAACATTGCCCCTCTGTGAGACCCATGACTTTAGCCAGAAGGAAATACAGTCCAGCCCCACTGTTACAACCTGAGAGCCAATTTTTTCATGGCCCTTTACCAGGTTTTGGCTATTGAACCTGTCAGCCCAGTACATCTGCTCAGAGTTGTCCTCCTGATGCCATTTTCCACTGGCAGCAAGGGGCTTACTTGCTCTTGCTTATTTGGCAATGAGGTCTTGAGCACATTTTGCCTGACAAGCATATGTATGATCAAAAAGGTCCCCCTCCTCTATGCTCATTTATGTTCACACTATAAATCTGCTTCCTGGCCTTAGAGCTGATCTCATCAGGAGTAAATCCAGACCATCACTTTCAGACAGTTATATTGAGAGTGTAACCCCGTGTATGTATTAGGCTCTTTCTTTTGTGAAGCAAGGTTTAAACGCTACATCAACAGATTTAAATGGACAGTTATTGAAATCAGCAAGATAGTCTTATGTGAGACATCCATAAATTTTCTGGAGAATATGTTTCAAGTGTGAGGCAGTTTTCTGAGACCTAGGTTGCTATAGTGGGAAATATTTTGGTAGCTGAATTACTATTTGTTCTTGACTGCTGTTGCTTCTTTTCCTTCCCCCCCCCCCCTTTTTTTTTTGAATGGTGATATAGCCACATCTCCAGGGGAGGCTGGGGTGCTTTGGAGTAGGTACAAAAGATTAAGCAGAGATTCTAGTTTCATTCCTCCTCATTAAATTATTGTGTATCTTAGCAAACACGACTTGCCTGGTCAACATCCTGGTGCGCCGTTTAAACGTTTTGTCATTATTCATCAGAGCAGTTTAACAACACAGTTTCTTCTTTCACTTAGAGCAGTTTCAAATGTATCTCTTTTTTGTGATGGGGGGCTTTTATCTCTGAGTATTCACATCCCACTTGTACTTCTGTGCCTTTGGTTAAGTAGAGACAGTAACTGAGTCCCTCAGTGACTAAAATGCCAAACCACACACGACACCATCTTTGCACTCCCTATTAAAATTTTACAGGTCAAAAATCCAAAACCCACTTAATAAAAATTGTTCTTCATCGTAAGTGACAAGAGAGAACAGGTCAATCTATGGAATAATGGTGCAGTAATTAGAAACTTTGTAGTTGATAAAGTGTGACTGTTAATCAATGTTTGGCTAATTAATCAATATTTTAATCATTAGACCTTTTAAATTTGTTTTAATGAGCATTTCCTCTAATTCCCTTGATCCTGTTTCTTCCAACACTTCTATTATCTCTATTAAACAACAAAGTTAAGTGTTCATATGAGCAGAATACGCTGTGGTTTTGTAGAATTTGTAGTTTATTGCTAAGATACATAAGTGTTTCTGAACGTGAGCAAATGCGTATTCTTAAAGAGTATTCTCCTGCCATATGTCCTGTCTGTGTTTGTGTAAGAACCTTGTGAGGCATTTCAGATGAGTCTGGGCAATTTACCAGTGCACTCCATCAATAAATTTTAATATCTTACTCTTCCTTTCTTAAGAAACAATGGAGATGAGACGTTTGCTTCTGAACAAGTTACTCATGCCCTGTAAAGTCCTTCCTCTTGTCCATACCTCGCTCAGGACTAGCATGGTACTTTGAGGCTTTGTGGACAGCAACTGCTCCAACATTAGTAAAAACCAGTTCTCTCCAGGAGTTTGTCTGCCCTTTTCTTGTGTTATTTGATGGTTGCAGTTCCCTGATTTTTCATGCATGACATATGTGATGTACCACAGTTATTGCAATGGACATCTGAATGCCGTATCTGTCATTTTAGCTTTTAATCTTCCAGTAAATTTTGGAATATTTGGATCCCCCTCATAAAGAATATTCAGAGAGAGTTTATATGTCATTTGTCCTCTCAGAAATAAATACCCTTTACTACAGATTTGATTAAACTGCTTCTAATACTAATAGCTATCAGGAACTTGCTGCCCAGTCCTGTGTGCACAGGATACATCACCTGGCAGCGACAAAGATTTTGATGAATGCTGCATGGGTTGGCCTGTTACACTGATGTAGCTTTCTTGCTGGACTCCTAAACACTTGCTTTGATTCCCCTTTCTGTTTTTTGTTGATTTTTCCCTCATCATTTACTAGGTGTCAGTGAGGGACTGGGAAATAACCTGTTCCAGACGTGTAGAAATCTGTGGTTACAGAGCTCAAGTTGATCCTTTACTTTAACTTAATCTAGAGGGCCTCTAAATCTTTCTGTGCAGGAAACGAGTGCTTCATTTGCTTGACAAAAAAAAAAAAAAAAAAGTGGTCTCCCCAACTAATTCTACATGCTTTAGTGGTTTTGTCTTCTACTGACACAGGAGGATTTTGGCATCTCTCCAGGGCATTATCTCATTTGACAATTCTTCTCTTTAACCAAAATTTTTTCAACTGATTGGAATTTTTATTCAGTAATGTTTATTAAGTGTCAGAGTGATTCATAATATGCACTTAGGGCTTGGGTTATCACCTGTGATTTCTGGCTTTGCAATTGAATTCTGGGAATGAAAGCTTGCATTTTGGAGCCTGATTCTGCAGATTTCACTGTAGCAAATATCCAGCTTCATTCAAAGTGTGATTTTGTGTTTCTGGAATACTGAAGTGAGGTCTTGACATGTAGATAAAATAAAAGCTATTTCTTGTAACAGTTATGTGATTTATAAAGAAACATCAGAAAGGCAATTTGCGTGTTTCTTGCCAGTGCAACCAAAGCATTTGAGCATTCTGTTACCAGCTCCTGAGTATATACTGAGTGGGAAAACCTCTAAGGTTTAACTCCGATGTTATTTTCCAGGGCTTGATAATGTGGCCTACTCCTGCTGGCACCAGGGGAGGAGGGCTCAATTCCTAGCAAAACATCTCAGCTTTGCTGAAGTTAGTGCAAAGCTGTGCTTGGCTTTGTCTGGGCATAGGCCTTGCTCCTCTTAGGTTGATAAGGCCACCTTGCTAGTCATCAGACAGGCAGCTTGGTCTGGCATAGGATTAATAAATAGATAAATAAATAAACAATTGAAGGGAGTAATCTCACCTAAAGCTGGTGTTATAGCACCTGGAAATGCCTGTAAATTTTCTTTCACAGCAATGATTTAATGTATCTAGTTAATGAGGAAGACTGTTCAGAAGAGCTATGCATTGCTTTCTTGCTTTTGCCACGTGGATTTGGTGGGGAAAATAAAGATGATTTTCTACTGATGGGATCTGAAAAAATAATAGTAGTGGACAGGCAGCTTGCCGTTCAAAGCCTGCTTGGACAGGGACAGTCAGGGAAGAAACTTGCTCTGGGATATTTTATTTGAATGTTTTGTTGTTCTCTGTACTTCCTGGCCTTAGTATTCTTGTACCTGACCCTACAACTTTTTCTCGGTGAATATTGGCCATTAAATTTTTATGTCAATAATTTCTTGTCTCATTTAGTAAATCTGTGAAATCTGAATTATGAAGAGGCAACCTCTTGGACAAAGATATTATGAGGACTAGAATACAATTAAAATAATTCCTTACCAAAAGGTTATTTTTATTAAAAATATAATTATTTTTGTATTGCATTCACATAAGTTGTTAAGAAGCCATTAGTAAATTGTTATTTTGATGAGACTATTTCACTAAGGAAATTTTTTAGTTCATCATATTTTATTAGATCAGCAGTAATGAACCAAAAAAAATATCATTTATTTTTATTACTACTTTAGGTTGAATCACAATGATTCATACAGCCAGATTGAAGCTGTGACTGTAATTACTCTGTTATTGTCAACTATATATTTTTCTTAAATCAGACATTTTAACCACTTATAAAACCCATAAATACAGATACTTCTAATTTTAAAGACCCACTTAACAATATTGCTAATTTTTGCTGCAGAAGTCTCATGTTGGTACACGTGAGATCTCATTTACCTGACTGAGTGTCTTCCTGATTTACTAGCCAAACAGTGCTTTTTGACTGTCAGGAATGACCACTTTCCATATTTCTTACTCACTATCACCTATATCCTAAACCAAGAAAATCAGTCAAAGGTTTTAATTTTATCTTTCTTTTGTTTCATTTCTCTTATTATCCTTTCTTACTAGTGAAATGAAAATATATATAGACAAATGACCAACACATGAGGATGTGTTAAAGTAACTTGCAGCAAAATAGTAGATTTTTGGAAGCAGTTGCTTCCCAAAGAGAGGTCCAAAAGAAGCTAAGGAGGACAGTAGAGAGTTCAGCAATCACTAAATGTAATAAAAACACAGATTATATTTAAAAATGGCAGTTTTCTAGTGGTAATAATCTTGAATTATGACCATTTTTTATTTCATTGCCTGTTGCAAGCTTCATTTACTCCGTCTCCCCAAACATTTTTGATCCATCGGACCTTAAACAGAGCATATTAATGTAGAGGGCTCAAAATAGAGCATTGTTGAGCCAAGAATCCTCTGGAAAATAAGAATTTACCTTATTGATGAATACCCTCAAGGCCTAAAACTTTTAAAGGGGGGTGTGGGGGCACAGTTATAAGTCTGTTATATTTTTATTTTTTTTTTTTTTCCAAACAACCTAATTCTCCATGGAGATGGAGGAGAATATAAAGCTTCTCAATAATGTTTTGGTTACTGAACCATAGAAGCGAGTGATTTTCTCTTCAAGTGAAATTCAGAACAATGATTTTCACAGCGTGCAAAGTTTTTGGAGATTCCCTTCCAAGACTAAAAATAATATTTCTCTTCCTTCTCTGTAAGTGCTCCAGCAGTTTTTTTGGAAGTCCTTTTGCTCCCATCAGTGCATCAGGAAATATCTGGTCAAAGGCTATGAGATGAGGCTTTAAAATAACATGTTATTGTAGAAAAGTTTTGACTCTTAAACTTATGTGTAAAGTGATGCCAGCATCCTTTCCTAGTTATCCATGCTTCCTTCTTATCCATGTCCCATTTTCCATTCTCTCATTTTTTTTAGAACAAGAGTAGTATTTAAAGGCCACAGGAAAAAAGAAAAACCAACCAACCAACCAAAAACCCCAACTATTTAAATTCCTTAAAGTTGTTGGGTTTTTGTTTGTTTGTTTGTTTGTTTTCAGAAGTCAAAAGTAAAATGGGACATTTATGATAAGGCAGTTGAATGTTCAATTTGTATTCAGTGTTCAGCAATGAAAAAAATACCTGAAGTGACACCTGGGCATTTTTTTTTCTCCATGACGGTTTACGGCATCAGTGACAGTAAAGAGAACATGGCACTTTGCTGAGCACATCAGTATTCTGCTAAGCAGCAAGGCAGTGGACTCAATAGCTATATCTGCTTGCCCAATCCATTGTAGTCTAACAAGCAGCTAAAAAAGAAATGTAGAATTATGTTTATTTCTGTGTTGGGATTCTTGTTCATAGTGATGCTGGCACCTGAAATCCTAGGGCCAGTTTTGCTACATGGTGAGTACAGTCAGCTGAGAGTGCTCTGTGCTGCTCAAGAGATGCTGAATACCTTGCAGGATGGGATCCTTGGAAAGATTTGAGTGTGCTTTTGTGAGCATTTGCCTTTCCTCTACAGAACCCTTAAGAGCAATTCTAAAGACAGATAACAGAATTCTTACAAAGTTCAAATGTAAATCTCTTCAGAATTATTATATTCTGTAGAGGAGAGTAAACAAATAAACATAATAACTACAGTAATAATATTGCACTTATGTAGAGCTTTTCTTGAGTTTTGCAGAGCTTTTCTTCTCGGGATCTCAAAGGGCTTTATAGATGGTACTTATCTAACCCTCCTAACACCTTTGTAAAGGTAGCACTTAGGTATCATCCTCATTTTCCGATCAGAAATGAGAAATGGAGGCACAAGAGATGTTAGGCTATTTTCCTGTGCTTCTCAGCTGGTCTGTGGAAAATAGGACCCAGGTCTCCTAATTTTGTGTAGTAGCATGAGATAAATTATTGTAAATGAATGGCATTTGAAAGGTCTTTTAAATACCATGTAATCTGAAGTTAATGTCAGTCTTGTCATCTTACATTTGTGTTTTCTTTGGCACACTGTCTATTTTACAAACAGTGAAAAAAAAATAATTCTTGTAGTTATTGTATATTTTTGTAGCCTTTTTTTTCCTTTTTTTTTTTTTTTTTCTTTTTCCTGGAAATCAGTTGATTTATGACAGGCAGTCTTAAAGATTGTTGTTATTCTAGTTCACCTTTAATCATACTATAATCCGATGAATTATTAATTAATTTGTGTTATATTCATTGTACTGTCTGCAAAATAGCCATTTAAAAACTGATCTTATTTTCAAAATTTTAATGAGAAGATAAATACCAAGTGGTAGAAAAGAAGAAAGAAAATAGTTTATTATTTTTTTGTGCTGAAACAATATTTATTAACATTTCTGTGTTATAAAATAAAATGCAAATACTTTTTCAATTTCCATTACTGTAAAACATGGAATTTGCATGCATTATTTATTTCAAGGCCTTTTCATCTTAGAATAACTAGTACATATCACATTTCACTGAAGCTTGCTGAAAAAATGCACAATTCAGATCAGAACAGGTATGTCAGCTCTTTCTTATGTTCTTTTTTAACATCCCATGCCAGTTGTAGTTTCCATTTTCTGAAACACTAGGGATGCTATTTTGCAATCTGCAAACACCAGTCCCAAGAAAATACTTGAATTCTTGTTTATGTTATTTTGTACTTTGGACAGCACTTCAGGAAGTGTTTTTTTTTTCTAATGTATGATTTTGTAGGATAAGTGTTCCTTGAACAGACACGTGTTGTCAGTCTGAGAGAACTTACATCAAGTACAGTCATTTGAGTGGATGCAATATTCAGTCATTTCAGTTATTACCCATTTGATTCTCAGTTACTTACAAAATGTAAGTAATATGTTAGAAATGCTGTTGTTACTTTTGTGTTATTGGGAAAATATTCTTAAGACTTTAAAAAGGAGAATTGTAAAAGTGAGTTTATCTGAAAGTTCTTACTAAACGCAAGTCTTACAACATTTTAAATTGTAGTGCTTGGATTATTTACTTGAGTTTTTCATGTCCTTTCTTCTGGGTCTCTGCTACCTTTGAAAGACTGGGTTTTCAAATGGCTGAGAGGCATACTCGTAATGTATAGATTATATACTCCTAATGTAGGATATTATACTATTTGACAAAACTAGGTAGGAAATAAAGCATACTTGAGTATCGCAAGGGGGCATTTTCTCACATACATCCTGGAAGTTGTGACGTGGAAGATGAATTAAAAAATAAAAATATCAGGTTTCAAGTGCAGTTCATATAAAGTTCTTCCGATAGGTTTAAAGATCTAGATACTAAGCTGAAAATGCTGAAACTCATCAGAAGTTTTAAGAGCAAGTTTCATTTGAAAAGAATTGTCATTAAACAGAACTGAAAGAAAGAACTCAATGTGGGTACAAAAAAAAAAAAAAAGAAATGTACTGAGTACTTAGAAATAGCATTTTTATTGTTTGTAGGGTGTATATGTACACAATGAATAACTTGAATTCACGGGCTATTTCAGTACATTAACAGTTACTTACACTTAGGGGTCACAAAACAGACTGAAGCTGCCGTCAAAGCAGCAGCTCAGGTATGTCCATCCAGCTTGGGCTCAGTTTCAAATGAACCGATCTGGGACCTGCTGTTAAGTCTCACAACACAGAGCCTCCCATGTGAGGCGGAGCCTAAGCCTTCATCCACCTTCACAGGTAGGTTTTGTGCTACCTACACCAAACAAGTAAGTTGTAATCTAGCTCAAATATTTCTTTAAGAGCAGTATAGACATTGAATCACAAAAAGTTTTAAACTGCGGTAATACAAGCCATATGGGTTTCTTAACTTTGATGAAATCTGATGGATCATTTCACACATGGTCATGCTGAGTTTAATGCTAAAAGAAAAGACTCGAACAATCTCTTTAATATAATTATTTCTAAATAACAGTTTGTAAAAAGCATGCACAGACTGGCTAACCATACTTTCTATGACATTAGATTTTGAAATATTAACATTTTCCTTTTGGTGATTTTTGTATTTACTTTTAATTGCATGACAGTTTGTCGTGAGGGAATAGGCACTGCTGAGTGCTCCCAACACGTTGACCCAAATAGTGATACGCCGACAGGGAGTCTGCAGGCGCTTTTCTCAAAATCACTGCCAGGTGCTGATGTAGGCCTAAATAAAATGCAAGCACCATTCAATTATCTAGCATTTTGAAAATTCAAATCTCAAGCTAGGGGATTTCACCGACATGAAATTTGGCCTTACAGAAATGAAAGTAAACTTGCAAGAGTTGTTCATCAAAGTTAGTTTGTTGAAGAAGAAAGTAAACTATTTACAGAAAGACAAAGTATTGCTATGAATCAACAATTGGCTAGAAGGATTTCATCCTAGGAAAGTGAGTAAGAGGTGCCTCAAGTTTCTCTATGAAATCTAATATTATTTATTAATGAGCTGGAAAAATAACCGAATGGAATTAGTAAAATAAAGGCATATATAGTAAATAATAAAGTCAAATTTTGTTACATGATACAGAATTCTGATGGTCAGTTGGCTCCAGAATTGTGATTGTGGACAATTTCACTACAGAGAAAAAGAAAAATCAGAATAGACATCAGTGTACTATATTGTTTATAAATGAAATTAATACTCTTCAATGAGGGCAGATAAAAGAACTATTCATACACATTCTAATTAATGTTGTCAATGCAGGAGTTAGAGAATAATCAGAGGGGACTGGCCAGTGTGCAGTTGCAATCAAAAGCAAACAGTCTTATTAGGAAGCATGTGGAAAAGAAAAGGGAGAAATATGAAAGAAATCAGAAATTCATGCATAAAATTGTACTGTCTCGTTTGGATCTCCATGTTCAGACGTAGTTCTTTGGGTTTTGACGTCAATAATGAAAAGAACAGAAGAGGTGTACAATTTAAAGTTTAGTTGAAACATTCCCTTATAGGGAAAGAGAGAAAAGCTTTAGCTGTTGACTGAGTACAAAAGAGATATAGGAAAAGATGTGGAAAAAGTATGCACTCTAAGTACATGTCTCTTTTAGGTCATCTTTTCTGTTGCATACTTATTTACAAGCATGTTCTTTCTTAATAGGAAGGGAATATTCAATTAAAATCAGTGATAGAATATTTTAAAAAAGAGAAACTATCTGTAAAAAATAAAATATAACAGTGAATCTCATTGCCACTATTAAGAAAGGAATATTTATTTACGTGTATAACAGTTTATAATGGAAGGGAAGACAGTGGGAACAAAGACTTTAGGATTTAAAACACAAAATTTATAGGTTGATTTTTGGAGGAATTTTCCCTAGAAGTCAGGTTTATGCATTTCGCACTTCTCCCTCAGCCTATATAGGAGGTGTCATGGTGGATGAATATGTACTGAAAGTGTTCTTCAGTAGGAAATACTAGTGAACATATGTGGACAGCTAGATTTCTTTATTATGTAGTGGTTCAGAAAGTTTTCTATATTATGGAGTGTAGTTTTTTATACTTTTTTTTTCCCATACTTGCCATTCTGCCAGTACTCTGGACTTAAAATGAACTAATGGACAGGACCCCTCATTTTCCTCAATTCATTGGCTATAAAAGTGCTGGAGGATTGCTTTGTTGTTGTGAAATCTATCACAGACTCGCAAAGAGAAGAAAAACGAGAAAATATTACCCTGCCAACAGAGTCAAAAAAAGATCATTTTAAAGCAGAAACAGTGGTTGATGTGCATTTATGCCAGTGCTTGATGTCATCAGTATAAGTGCTTTCCTTCTGGATAACTGCATCCCTGCTATACAACTAAATCACTGTTTTGTTCATAGGACAGAAAAGAAAGATTAACAGCCTGCGTGGTGTGCAGTGTCAAACTGCCTTTGGTATAGAAACAACGTGTTACCCTCTAGTTTATCCATTGCTTGGGTGGGGCTTTCAAGCACGAATATCATATATTTGGACTGTGATGTGGTTCAGAATGTGATGCATGGAGTGGAAGAAAGGAAAAAGTGGGGGAAAAAGTGGAAAAATGGGGCAATTTTAAAAAGAAAAGAAAATGAAAAGGCATATGTTAGGCTGTGATATTCCTAACCTTCCTTATCATCACAGTTTGTTATACCAGCGAATCATGAAAGTTCTGCATACAAACATCAATACCTTAACCTGATATTTCCAGCTCTCTCCAGACCAACTGCAGCAGTTGGCTTCACTTGTTCCTGTAAGAAAACAACCTTCATGGAGAATGAAATTCTTCTGGAATTGTGTCGTAGCTCTCTAGTAAGACAAAGTCTAGGAGTCATGGGACCTGTCCTGGAAGAGGGAAAACTGGCTCAGGTGTCAGACTGCTTTCAGACTGAATGTCTGCAAACACATACACAGTACAAATTGACAACAATGTAGGATAGTACAAGAAGAAGTTTACCCCAAGTCCCCTTTTTCCAACAAGTCTGATTTTGTGTATGTTGCCTATGAGGATTTTTGCAGGATTTATTTTAAAGTAGTATTTCCTTTCTAAGAGTGATGGTTACTTGAGTTCAGCTTGCACGTGGAATTAGGGCAGTTGACACATTCATTTGTTTTACTTTTTATCACTGATTTTGTCTCTTTTCCTTTAGATTCTCAAAACAAAACAACAACAACAAAAAATCCCTAAAACAGACAAAGAAATCATCTGTTTTCTAATCAGCCTCTATCCTGTAAGAGTTGGAGAAAAGAGAAAAGATTATTTTTACTTCTATATTTAAGGTATTTGGAGTTCCTTGGTTAGTGTGAAGCTTAGAAATATCCTCTGAAGTATGTCTATCCTAGCTGGATATACATATTCAAGAAATGGATACTGGGCCAGATCCCCAGCATGAAGTCAAAAGAGCTCTGTTAATGTAGGCTAGGTAAGGATTTGGCATAGAAAAATATATGAGTATACAAGTGCCACAGCTCACCGGGTGTTATTACAAAAAGTCTGTCTCTTGCTGGCATTGACTTTCAAAAACAAGCTGTGCTTAGCACCTCTGAGTTTATAAAGATCACACAGCAACCTACATGCTATCAAAGCTTCAGGAACAAATAAATAAGCGGCTTATCTCTCAAGGTCTTTCCCCCCTGATTTTATTATAAGTGACAATAGAGCCGTAGTTGTAAAGCAGCATAAGATCTTCAACCCAAATATGTGCTGTATATATATATATTTTTTTTACATTTTCTGAATCCATTGCTGGATGATTTTCCTCATCAGTTGGTAATATTTTTTACTTTTTTTTTAGATCTGTCAGAGCTTTTAAATTAACTCTCACTTTTGTTCTACAAAAGGCATGCAGCATTTTTCACACATTTGCTTCAGGAGAAAGGAACATCTATTGGGGCACACGCATGGCTTAAAAAAATTCATTTTTTTGGAAGTCTATCTTTGTGCTGTAGTCTTTGCAGAACTATCTGCATTTATACAGAAAATTTGGGGAAACTCCACTGCATTTTGACCTTTGAAGCAGACGTCCTGAATAAGCAAAAATTTAGTAATTTCCCTTGTCCCTTGAGAAACATAATGAAAAACTGAAGGTAAAAATTTGCCCACTTTCTGAGGTAGGTGTGTAAAATTTCACATAGCAAAGTTGACAACAAAATAAGATTTCTTAACTTCTTTTCTACTGTCATTCTTCATCAGCTGTAAAACAATAACAATCACACTCTTGCTCTAATTCTCCCACTCCAGTAAAATCCATCTGTAAAACTGATGGGGATGACTGAGCAGAAACAACAGGCAGCCAGGCCTTGTCAGCAGGAGGGAATCATTATAAATATGAATCACACAAACTAATATAAGCAAAAAGACTACCTTGTTCCAGGATTTAACTCAGCCTCCGCTACCTAGTGTCAGAGTCCTCTCTTTCAGCTGCAGCCCTTCAAGAAATCTTTCTCTTTGTGAGTGGTGGAGTAGGCTGTGCCTTTGCCTCCTGCCATGCGGTGCCAGACAACCCTAACATACAGTCAGCAAAGGCACAGGCTTGAATGAATTGTGTTGGAAAAGCTGATTGGAAAAATCTTTTTTTGCCTGTTTAATTCCTTTGTGTTCTGTGTTCAAATGTGAAGCAGAAAATTCATGATCTGTATTTAAGCTATTAGTGATGTGGTTAGGCCATAATTAAGTGTAAGTCATCATGGTATTTTTTATTTTTCTTCTGTTTTCCTGCTGACCTATGTCATCTTTTCCCTCTGTAACCCAAGCATATCTGGTAGCTTTCCCCAGTGGCCCTGGCCTGCAGTAGCATCAGGGGCTGCCTCTGCTCCAGCAGCATCCATTGCAGGGCTCCAGTGGGAGGTCTCACAGGAGCCCCTGCCGTCAGGCTGTTCCCTACTCCTTAGCTCAGCACATAATCAAATGGTGCATAGCCACACACTGACTGCGTGCCACATATTTCCTCCTGCCATGTCATTACTCATTAGTGTCTGGAACCTCTGCCGCTGGCTTCTGCAAATGAATGCAAGGGTCCTAGGTGAGTTAAAATAAATAAAACCTCTTGCTGGCCTGCGAATGGACTATTGCCTGCCACCTAAGGAGGGAAGGAATCCGTCATTACCTCAGGCAGAGAAGAGGGGCTACAGTTACTCACCTGAAGTAGACTACTTATTGTCCTATCCCTGGGCTGAGTCAAATCGTACATATGTTCACCAGATGGTGGATTCCCATAGTTGTTATTCTGCAGGCTACAAGAACATGACACAAAAAAATCCTCAGCCTGAGTCTTGATAACTTTGCCCTCAAATCTACTCACATGTTAATTGAAATACATTAGCACAGCGGTACCTAAAAATTTGAAATATGCTATCCCAGTAATAATCATGTATTATTAGTCTTCTTGCCAAACATTTATTTATTCTACCTGAGTATCTCAGAGAGGACAAAATCACTCCTAAATGAAATACACTAGATCACTGATAGTTAGGGCTGCCTCACCAAAATATGGAGTCCACAAACAACTTTTCCCTTCAGCTACCACTCCACACCTGATCAATCCATAGATCCTTGACACATTTTTCAATTTTAAAAGGTACTTTTAACAGACAGAGTGTTAAGCTTATCTCAAATTACAAATTTATGAAAAAGTAACAAAGTCTCTAGCTTTAAGATGAAATGTGTTTATGACGCTGTGGTCATATGATGCTGGACCTGACAGAGTTTTGTATCTTCACTACTGACCTTGAAAACTCAGCCACAGCAAATCTGTGGAGGACACTGTGAGCAGTGGGCATAGCCCAGGCAGTAGAGCCTTAGTTCAGCTAAACTGAGGGCCTGAGAGACTGGACTAAAAGAAACATCAAAACCTTCAACAAGGGCAAATGCAAGGTTCTGGGGTGAAGCAAGGTTGTGTCAGCATGAGCTGGAAACCTACTGGATGCATAACATCCCTGGGAATATGGTGAAAGCCAACTGTACGCACTAATTGTAAATAACACAAACTGTACCCATGACTATAATGTTATGTGGCTAGTAGATGGATTTAGAGTATTATCACCCTCTACCTGGCACAGGTTGGGCATTACCTGAAATACTAGGTCCAGTTTCGGGTTGCCCTTGTGCAAGAAGAATACTGGGAAATTAGAGATGATCCAGTGCGGGACTCCCAGGAAGCAAAGGGCTGATGTGCTTGACCTAAGAGGAGAGGCTGAGGTGGCTGGACTTGACCAGGCCAGCAAAAGAGGGGAAGCCAGAGGCATCCTACAACTAGGGAGAGACAACAGGGGAGAGCCAAACTCTTCTTAGTGATGGCAGATGGTTAAAGTAGGGACATTTGGTTGAAACTTTTGCCACTACGATGGTATCACAGTGATGGTCCTGGTTATCTACAGAGGATGGGCACTTTCCAGTCATGGAGGTTTTTGAAACTTGGCTTGTTCCGGGGTTGCTGGTATGTCTGCTTGGGCCAGGAAGTTGGATTAAATGACTGCCAGAGATCCATCCCTGTGACTCTGGCTGTTTTTCAAGTTACAGCTATTTAACCTGTTTGAGAATATTTCTCCTATTATCCTGTGAGAGTAGCCTTGCGTAAAGCTGTGGTTTCTGCTTCATATGCTCAAGCGTCCTCACACAGACAAACAAACCTAAGAACTTTTGTCATAACAAAGCTAAGGGGGAAGCTGATCTGCAAACATACAGCATTGTCTGAAAAAACTCCAATCTATGGAGAAAGTATACAAAGTCACAATTTTTGACCTGTGGATACCAGATATTTCATTTCTTTCTCTTGAATGTTGTAGTTCACATCAGTGTCAGCATTATCATACTTGTTTCCTTTAGGAAGCTTGCTACCTGGCTTTGTCATTCTTACAAACAAAAAGATCTCTCCATGCTAACACTTTGCTATTTGAATATGGAGTTAAATTGTTGAAAGATTTAACACTGTTGTGAAGAATGCTAGAAAGTTGTTTAAAATCATGGGAGTGTTTCTCATTGAAGCACATTAAAAGTTCTCACTGAGCAATTAAAAGGAGTCAAAAACCCCAAAAAGCTGTTCGGTTTATTCCATAGTTATGGCTCAAACACTGGAACTTTTATCATTTCCAGTTGCAGATATTTTGCTTTTGGAAGTTGAGTACAATTTTAAAGCTGTCTGATGTTTTCTTTTGCTGTGCCAACTGTTGAAAAGCAGTCTGGTCTCGTAAACATGCCAGTACGAATGAAAGAGTGCTATAGTGTTAGTCTCATGGGATCTCACAGTAAAAGGGATGGAAAACTCATCCTTGAAATTCAGCAATCAGGAAACATGCAACCACATGGAATTTTATAGCTCCGACTACTTGCAGTGATTTTACTATAGCTTTAACTTTTGATGCAGAGATATTAAAACCACCTTGTACAGGTGTGAAAATACCTCACTTTTCTGGAAGGTAATAAATATCATGTTAATCAGTGGTCAGTCTCTTTGTGATATGGCAGAGCCACACTGTTATGACAAATGGCTTTAAACAAGTTCAGCACTATAATTACAGAAAAGGTTACATTGTTCTACAATTATCATTTTAATCAATCTTGCAGGATAATCATCCTGCCGAAAAATCTGTTTCTCAATACCAATTTCATTATCTAGGTGATTCTCATCACTAATCATTAGAGTGTGATTCACTATATTCTTAACAACTCCTGTTTTAACTTTAAATGGGTGATTAGACTCAATATACAGGATATTACCTGCACTATAGTCTTTATAATACATTCTCCTTCTCAACTGTCAGACCATCTCTCCACTAATAAATGTATAAAAGCATTTCTTATTAACATCCTTTTCCATAGTAAATCATATTCAAATGAACATTACTAATTAAAGAGGAGGGAGAACAGTTCTTTCCCTGACGCGCCATCCTTCCAAACATTGCATGGGAAGGCACAGGGCAAAACCAAGAAACTCCAGGCTGCCCTGTAGGGTGGACATAGCTGAAGTGAGAAGTGTGAAGGTCATAGTTACTCTTGGCCTTTGAGCTTGCACAGGGTCCTTAGATCTTCCAGCATAAAAGCAAGTAAGTTTTTTTATAGATATAGGACTACGTTTTCTTCTGTTGTGAGGTCTGACAAAATATTAAGGTTTGGCAGAAGTCTGTGTTTGGAATTTGAGGCTTCTGGGGACTCTTGTTGCATGCATTACTCACTTATACAAATCATTCAGCCTCTGGCTTTGTTTTGGACACCTGTAAAACACATATTTTTTGATCTCTTGGCTAATGAGGGCTTAAATATTTGTATTAAATGAGAGTAAGGAATTTATGTTAGTAGTTTAAATTTTTAAAGATCACCTTTGCATTTTGCATTTAATACTGAGGTCTCTAGTATCATAGCGTGCCAAATAAATGCTGCCTAGGCTAAACTTGGGCATCAGCTTCCGATGGACCCCACCTAGCGATGCAGAAAGGGATTGCAACTTTCTACTTAAAAACAACTCCTAGTTGCTTGGGAAGATAGGACTTCTGACAGCATATTTAAATTTGCATATACACATCAGAAAAAAAATTATGGCATAGGTTTTGGTGGTTTTCTTTCTTTATTTTTTTTTCTTTGTTCAAGTGCTTGAGGTGCTTCCCTAAGAAAAGTAACCAGAGAGTGTTTGATTACACTGCTTAATTGTGAAGTTCAAATTTCCTTGTAAACTCTCCAGTTCTGGCTCTTTAACAGAGACAGGATTCAGTCCTATCCAGAGCCTGTTTAACTCTGACCATGACAAGGTCCCTGTTGTGAGGGTAAACTGACTTTGGAGATGATTGCTTCTTGACATTTTGCCTGCCACTTTTGTGTGTAGATTTATGTACTATACATTTTCATTGAGCATTTAACCCTGAATCTTTATATGAGCCTGCCATAAACCACATGCCTATCATCCAGGAAATGCTTGGCAACACTTTTCCTAGACGGTAGTCATTTAAATGTGAAGATGAATTAATTGTGCTGAATTTCTAATATCCTGGGAAATAATTTCTGTCAGCTGTAAAAAGAGATTTAATTAATCTGTAATTTTTAAGTAATAATTTTCTTATTCATTCAAAATAATTCATTACTGTGTTTAGGTATTTTTTTATTTCTTTCCCTCTTTGTTTTTGGTACTATCACGGTGATCTATAGAACGGAAATGTGAAAAATAATCATCAGAAATGGTTTAATCAAATAAGTCTTATTGATGTTGGTTGGCTGAAGCTTTGCTAATATACTTACTACCTGTGAGAACAATGAGTGTATGTTTTCATTTAAAGCTGGACTCTGCCCAGTTGCTACTAAAACAGACAAAGGTTTGTGGAGAGAGAAAAAAACCGCTCTGTCACAATGACTTATACAAGCTTAAGCAGCAGACTTCCTAAACCAAGACTTATCACTTCAGGGTTATTTCCATGTGACCTGTGGAGGATGCCCATGAATAGCGGGAGAAGACATGCCGTTTTCTCTGCTGTAGGGCTGAGCCTCTCAGTGCAAGACTAGAAGGCAGTCCTGAGTGTTGTGAAGTAATCATTAAGTTACACGCTTGTCATTTCTTGTACATTCACTCAGAACTAATGCACATCACTTTTTCCAATTATAATCATTCCACCATTTAACAAGCACAAAAGGCCTTAGATTCCAATTTGCCACTGATGCTTCACTCTCACTTGCTTATTTCTTGGCATTTAGGTCAGGCTAGGTTGTGCACAGCTCCAATAATGGGGTATATTCACCCTTCATACAGCAAATGTACAAATGATGATGGCTACAACAGCTGGTCTCACAATGTGGGAAAAGATCATTTCCACTGGTATGGTAATTTCTCTATTCATAGTTTTTCTTCCAGTTATTGTAAATACGTTTTATTTTGGGGGTTTCTTATTGCTGAAGCCAGACAGAAAGCAGATGATGATATAGCAAATACTGTCCTCGCCACACTTCCTTGCTGGCTAAATCAAGGTTTCTCTAGCAAGCATGTCGCACTTCATTTAGCTTCTCAAATCTTTCCACAGCTGAAAACAAACAAAAAGCCCCCAAACAAAACATGAAGCTGAAAAAAATCCCACAAAAACAAACCACCAAATCACAGCTGCTGAAATCTCTAGTCTTTAATCTTAGTTAGCCTCTCACTAATGACAAGTAACTGTAATGTGGGATCAACCAAGGCGATGTGTTAATAAACAAACTTTGGCTACACAGTAGCCAAGAATTAGAGGAGTCTAGCACAGCATGCAAAATACATTTTCTCTTCTTTCTACTGAAAATCACCTACTTCTGCTAGATTGCTTTACAAATTCTGAGCTCACATCCACTTATCTTTGTGAGAGCATTCAGTAGGAAGGGGAAACAAGGGCGTTTTCACTCCTTTTGTTCTGCTGCAGTGCTGCCCTTGCCTCCCATGTGCTCAAGCATCAGAGGAGTCCAGGTCTGCTGGTGGTGAAACAGCCAGTCCTGGCCCAGTGATGAACCAGGGCTCACAGCTGCTATTTAGGGGGAGTAAGCCTGCCTGCCTTCCCAGGCACAAATTTTAGAGAGTCTAAGAGGAACAGTGCAGGCTGCCTTCTGATTCTTGAAGGTACATTGCTGCTGCCAGACCACCACTGTCTAATGCCAGGTGAACACGTATGGCCCCTTTTTGACATGTATAAAAAGAGTAATTTCATTTATCACTTATTCTCTCATTAGTGATTTCCGGGAATAAACAACACAAAATGAGTAACAGTGCCTAAATGGAACTGAGGGACACTCTCAGCAGAAATGTATGGATACTGCCTCTGCTCTTATACACAGCAGAGGGTGGACCAGTTTCATGATCATTCACATTTTCATAAAGTCAGAATAAGGTGGTTCAACCTTTGCCTGTGGTGTCAGCTGTGGCATTGGAACTGCTGCGGTTGCTCAGTGCACTTGGGGTCCCCCTGCGATGGATCCCCTGGGTACAGCCTGATCTCAGATCTGACTCCACTGGCAGCAGGGTACAAACCAATTTGGCAGAATACTACGTTCTTAGATTTTTATTTATTTATTTATTTGTTTGTTTATTTTTATCACAGATGGATGATGGAAAAGTGATTCTAGCCCACCAAAGTGTTAGGCTCTTTCCATGTCTACTCAACTGTTTTTCACTGAATCGTTGATGCCCTGTGTTAGTTATCACCGCAAGGCTCCTCTAAACCTCCGGATGCAATTGAATTCTGCTTGTGTTCCGTCCTTTGACATAAGACTGTGAGCCTGTGGTTGTATGTTGGTATCAAAAGAGGAGATTCTCTCCGGACCTGCTGGCTGCATGGATTTAGGACAAATAACGTAGAGTCAGCAGAGATAAATTTAGGGCAATAGTGCATTTGAAAACCATGCACTGTTTGATGTTCATACACTGTCAAGTCTCAAGTCTCAGGCTTCTCTGCCTTGATCTTTTAAACTCTAAATGGAATAAGTGACACTTACTCAATGTGTCTGGGGAAGTATTTAAAGTTTTAAGTTTTAAGTTTTAATTAAAAAAAAATAAAAATAAAAAATTTAATAATGATGATACTTTCTAATTCAGTAACATAACACAAAGAAATACTGCAGTTTCCAATCTAGTAGATAATCTAGCTCCTTTTAAAACATACTACCTCTTGTTTTGAACTCAAGGTAATATGTAATTTATTGGGATTCTGAGAAATTTTCTGCTTAGAATTTTGGGAAACAAGTCAAAAAAAGTATTTCTTTTAGCTTCTTGTATAGATTCTTAGTTCAGTATAGATGAATACTATTACAGTAATAATGAGGTAGTGATACAATTACTATATAAATTAGTATGTATTTATCAATTTAGAATTTATGGATTCATTATGTTCTACGTAAGAATTTATGGATTCATTATGTTCTACGTATAGGATGGGGGTGAACTGCATAACAGAAGTTGGATTGCAGGAAACCCTTTGTCTAGATCTCTAAAGACTCAGGGATTTCTTGATAAAAGATTTGTGATTGAATTCCTCAAATGCCAAATTCTTATGGGGGCTGCGTTAGAAGCTTTCAAAACTCTCTGGAATTTTTCATTTCTAGGTAGTCTCTAAATTTAGAAAAAAAAATAATTTAAACACTTTTTTCTAAATTCAAATTTATATCATGGATTAGAGGATTATTACTATTTAATCCCACGCTAAATGGATTGACTATCTTGAAAAATTTTTCTTGGATCTGGAATAAGAATACTTTATATAGCTTGACAACAATAAATAAACCTTCTCAGAGTAAAGTTCTTCCACTGAAGATGCTCTCTAATAATTACATAACCTACTGCTAATGCAACACTTCTGATAATGAGGAAATTGCCAATATTGCTTGCTAAATTAATGTTTGCTGTTGAATTATACCAAATGCATGTGTTCAAAAATCGTTTTACCAAAAAAATTTTGTAAATTAATATATTTGAGGGTTTTTTTTTTATTGCTTTTGAATTATCTGACTACATTCAAGTCAAATTTGTGAGGACAGAAAACTTTTAAATCAAGGATGTTATTTCTTGTATGGGGTGGGGTGTAAATATGCAGTCTTGGCTCAGCTAGCTGGATGTATCAGATTTTATTACAGAAATCAAAATAGATTTGTGATAACTGGCAACATTTAAGATATGTGTGTTTTTCTGCACAGAGACATTATTCAATAGTTGGTATTCTTTTCATTGGCTGAGTAGTGACTGCTATGCATCGCTCTACGTAACAATGATGAGCGTTTTCAGGAAGTGTGCTAGTTACTGTTTTGGGGCTCTTTTTACAAAAAAAAAAGGAAATATGATATTTTCTTTCATTCTTTAAAACTAAATCTAGCATTGTCTCTTTAAATATTAGAATTTAAAAAGAACCAAATTAATTTTTTTGTATAGTTAAGTGAAATTGCAATGATTTTTTTTCCTGATATAATTAAAAAATTTCTGTGACTGCTATTCTGGAATGAGTATTTATAGAAAGGAGAATGTGCTGCTTGAGAACTGCATAACTCAGATGCACAAGACATTCTCCTCTGAAACAGCCTCTATCAAATTTCTATTCTCCCAATGTCTTATTGAGGGAAGTCTCTTTACTGAAGTTGTTGCTCTACTAAGGAAGATGTTTAAATACTAAATATACTTTAAAATAGATAATGTATTTTTCAGATTCATTTAGTATTTCTCATATTATTTTATGTCCTGTTTCACAATATCCTTTCTCAATTTGCTTTCTCAGAGCTTGGAGTCTCTGAAAAATACTTGGATAAGCTAGACGGTGCACAAACTTTTCTCTCAAACTTAATTTTAAGACATAATTGAATTGTTATCCACACAGTATTTTCCTCTCTGATTGCAAGAAAAACCAGTCTGTCTCTGTAGATAATAAATGATGGAGATGCAAACTGTGTAATGGAATTTCACATATACCTCATGCAGTCTGAAAGACGAGAATCCTCTAGATAATACGTGATTGCTTCACAAGCAGTGCTACATGCTCCCCTAAGCTTTGCCCACTACTAAGTACAGGACCATGAGTGTCATTTTTTTCTGAATTGCCAATAAAATCTGTTTGAATCCACCCAGTGAATTATGCTAAGACATCTTAAGGAAATACAGTGAAAATGTGGTGGCCCCTTCCCTTCCCTTCCCTTCCCTTCCCTTCCCTTCCCTTCCCTTCCCTTCCCTTCCCTTCCCTTCCCTTCCCTTCCCTTCCCTTCCCTTCCCTTCCCTTCCCTTCCCTTCCCTTCCCTTCCCTTCCCTTCCCTTCCCTTCCCTTCCCTTCCCTTCCCTTCCCTTCCCTTCCCTTCCCTTCCCTTCCCTTCCCTTCCCTTCCCTTCCCTTCCCTTCCCTTCCCTTCCCTTCCCTTCCCTTCCCTTCCCTTCCCTTCCCTTCCCTTCCCTTCCCTTCCCTTCCCTTCCCTTCCCTTCCCTTCCCTTCCCTTCCCTTCCCTTCCCTTCCCTTCCCTTCCCTTCCCTTCCCTTCCCTTCCCTTCCCTTCCCTTCCCTTCCCTTCCCTTCCCTTCCCTTCCCTTCCCTTCCCTTCCCTTCCCTTCCCTTCCCTTCCCTTCCCTTCCCTTCCCTTCCCTTCCCTTCCCTTCCCTTCCCTTCCCTTCCCTTCCCTTCCCCCTTTATTTTAATGCAAATTTCTGAAGCTTTCGTGGTATGTACATTGTGAAATTAGTTATTGTTTTGCTGTTAATATTTATATTTTCATACTTTGAATATTCATTTGCATTAAAAAAAAAAAACACCTTCCTAAATTTTGGTTGTAAATGAGGGGAAAACAGGAAGCAGATAAGATCAAAATTAATTCTATAGCATAGGTGAAATTAAATCCCTACCTATTTTAGTATTTCTCTTTTTATTATTCTTGTAATGAGGAAACCTAGTAACCAGATTATGTACTAAGTTTTCTCAGAAAACCTGGTCATATCACCAAAATTAGTAAGAACAACTTCAATTTTTCCAGTGAAAATTATCTTCAGTTCAAGAACCAGAATTTGTCCCATAAATAACTTCTATACATTAAAGATATAAAATAACATATTACAGTATATATTTATACAATTAAAAAGTTATATATATAGAATCTGGTCAAGAGATCATGGATACTATTATTAAGAAAAGATCTATGAGATATTTCGTTATGATAAGGGTTAGAACCTTGGTCTTTGGTGTTGTGACAACACCTTTGCGCAACACCATTCTGTCAGATGCGAATGCACCATGGACTCTGAAGACAAAAATGCTTCATACTTTCTTACCAACTCCACATTTCTCTGAGGTTTTTCTTTGGAGCTTTCCCATCATGTACTTACTTGGCCTGATGCAACTCTTCTAGTGAGTGAGTTAACTATGAATGACAAAAAATACTTTTATCTAAGGCACGTTAGATAAAATTAGATCACAGGCATATTTTGTCTCTAACATCTCTTAGCAGTTAGTAATGAACAAATTGATTCAGATAAATATCTCTATCCATAATATTTATATGGGCTTAAACAAGAACATGAATTTTGAAAAGTCTGACAAATCTTTAAAACATTCATGCATTTCCAGCAGGGAGTCAAGAATCAACATATAATATAATAATTAAAATAATGTAATATCACATCTTTGCCAAAACCACTTATGTAAAGGGAATTGTTTTCTTGCAAAATGGCTAAATTAGAATTCTAATCCTTCAGATGCTCAGAGGAGCAATTTTTCACATGCTGACTAATCCCATTGGATCTGGTCAAACTACTCATGTGCATGTGCTTGGTGTTCCCAAAGAATCTGAAATTTTTTACATTTTCTGGTTACTGTCTGATACTTTTTCACAAATAGTGATCGTACTGCTTTGATTTAGTCAGTATCTTTTTGTCTTTCTGTTAGATTTTCTAGTCAGACTCATCAAACGGTGCCAGAGTTATTACACAAAAAGTAAAAAACTGTTAATTTGCCATCTCCTTTATCTTCTCTGTATATATGTACACACCAGCTTAGGCCTTTGTCCACATGCTTTTAAACAGCTGCTTTAAACTTGACTAAGGAGAAGCAGAAGTGAGATAATACCATAGTGCTCTCAGTCTTCATGTAAATCTTGACCAGTTACAGTGTGGTGCTGGTGGGCTCCTTTATTGGTCAGCACTAATAATGGACAAAACTTTGCCTAGCCTTTAGGACACATAAAATGCTATTTTAGTGTTTCAGAATCTAAAATATTCAGTCCTCCTTCAAACTCTTCCTCTTCTGATTGTTCAGTTTCCAAGAGCTTTCTGGCAGAGGCAATTTCTCCTAGTAGAGTTGTGTAGTTTTGTCCCTTCTGACATCCCAGCTGGGGAGCTTTCAGGAAATCATATAGCACTGGCAAGTATGCTTTTGCCTCCTCCTATGTTCTTTCCTGTCAAAGTTTGTTTTGAGTGAAGTAGACGCAGAACACAATCCTTTTTCAGAGTGTGTTAGGGAAACACAGAGGCAAGAATACCTCTGCAAATCCCATGGAGTTGATGTTGCCATCAGAAGTGAGGAAGAATCTTTCCTGAAGGAACGACAGGGAGGCAGGGCCCATGAGAAGCTCTTTTATTACAGACACTCTCTGGGATTGAGTCTTTAAACAGCCAGTCAACTAGATTCTCCACTAAACCTTCAAATCTGGAAAGCTCTTCTTACCATTTGTTGAGATGCCACTTTCTTGGATGAATGCCTGTAGCCATATGGCATTGAATTAACACAGATTTTCACTGAATTAACACAGATTTTCAAATTTCATATGTTTTGATATCAGCACTGTTAGCAAAGTGGAAAGTGCAAATGTTTAACATATAAACTCCTTAAAGGAATTTATAAATTTCAGTAATGAATGCTGATTCTTAAACAAAACAATCAGCTATTGTTTGGTTCCATCGCTGTAGTTTCCCTAATGTGTCTGCTGTCACCGAATAGAAGGAAATCATCTCTGTTGCTGTGCTTTGTATTTATATCAGAAAATCATAGAAAAACTCAGGCTGGGGAAGACCTCAGGAGGTCCTCTTGTCCAACCTCCTGCTCAAAGGGGAAGCAACAATGGCTGTGGGGCTTCTTCCAGGAACAGAGGTTCCATGCCTTCTCTGGGAACCCTGTTCTAGGTCACCCTTGATTCTCATTCTCCCGCATCACCCTCAGTGAGGAGCTGGCTCTGTATGTGCAGTACAGGCCGCTGGCACAGGGCCTCTGCTGTGAGGTGCCCCCAAAGCCACCTCCTCCCCAGGCTGAATAAGCCCCGGACCCTCAGCCTCTCATTACAGACCAAGTGCCCTGCATCCTGAGCTGTCTCGGTGGCCTCCGCTGGACTCCCCCAGGTTGGCTGACATCTTTTGGCACTGGAGAGCCGAAGCTGGGTGTACTGTTCTGGTGTGCCCTGATGAGTTCTGAGGGGCAATCACTGTCTTGACCCATTGGTTGAGCTCCTGATGGTAGCAGCCCAGGGTGCTGCTTGCCTAGGAGAAGCAAAGGCATAACTTCAGTTCCCCAGAACTGTTCAGATTCCTTTTTGACAATGTTTCAGAGCCTCAGTTTAGCCAAGTGATTTATGTGAGTGAAATAGCTGGATATTTGAAAGGATCTATTGATGCAAGTGGAAATTTTTACTGTGAGCTTCTGTAGATTTAAAACTCACCTTTAATCTATTTTTACTATGAGTTTTTATTTATGATAATTGACCATCTATTTGTGTGGGCTGACAGATAATCTCATTATTTTTTTAAAAAAGGTACTTGTCTTAAATGTATAATATTCCATCAGGCTACCCTAGATGTATCATGTGATCAAATATGGCCTTTACACCTTTTGATGAAATGTATGTTTGTTCTGCATTGTGATATCAGTCTAAAGGTGTCACTTCCCTTGAGGAGCAAGCAATTATCTGTAGGTAACTCATATTTTATCGCTACCTATGACAAGAATCCAGCGGCAAATCTCTGGTCACTGGCACATGATCTTGTATTTCCTAACAAACTGTGCCTCTGTGCTGCACTGTGCCTTAACAGTTTTAAATAAGATCCTGACATGCGTGTCATTGTGCTGCATTGTATCTTCACAGGAAATTATTTTTTTATTAATTTAAACGCACAATTTTTCATCAAATGACAAGCATACATTAGGGCTCTCCATTTTAACCAAGGTACTGAAGGCTATTTCAATTTGACTACAGCAGTTTTCTGCCAAATGGCTACTCTAAGTTATATTGTGCACATTACCCACCAGAAAGCACAGAGTTGATGAGAGTGCACTGTCAACTACACCACACATCGATATGGAGGTTATTTGATTTGAAATTGGATTCTAGCCTTTCTTGATCTGTTGTATAAATGGAGAAGCATGTGTTGAGGAAATTCGCACAAAGTTTATGAAGAATGTGACATACTTTTTTTTCTTTTCTTTTTTTTTTTAATTTATTCTTGGAGTTTGTTTTTTGCTTTGCTAAGATTTCAGTTCTAAGTCTAATCTCTCTGATAAATATTCAGAGATAAAGCATAAGATTTTCTACAAGAAAAGAAAACTTGCAGAAAAAAATTCAGTGCATGTATTTCTGCTCTGATATTAGTCAGTTGTAGGTTGCACACTTTTGTCACAGGATGTCTTTTTGACCCTTCTTTAAACATTTAAGACTTAGTTCAGTAGTTCATCCAGTATGATGAGATATGTTTCTTAAGTACAGTGTCTTCAAAAGTACTCTAAATATATAATATTCTCTGAGAGACATGTCAGTCATTGTCAAGATAAAAATAGTTTAAATGCTAAGTTCCTTGTAAACTGTGTCCTTGTCTTAGCGGCCTGTTCAGAGACTTAGTGTATGTGTGACACTTAAACATACTTGAAAAATAAATGGAGGTATACGATTTCATTACAGGGCAGATGGAAGTGTAGATATTATGATTCTGCTGGGGGGGGGAAGAACTTGCTGTGCAACTTGCATGCATATCGCCAGCGTGTGCGTGGCCCTAAGGGCAGCACACAGAACTTCACAGAAAACATATTAAATGGGCATGAGGGAAACATCCTTTGACCTACATAAAAGAGCCTTTGTGTAGATCTCATGAGCAAAAGTTCGTATTTTCAAACAGATAAAGATGTGCAGTTTCTTTGGAATCAAAGGTAGATTGGCAATACTTTTCAGGAAATGGCAAAATCATTGTAAGTGTGTTTGGTATTCACTGCAAAACATTTATCATTGTGAAAGGTTTTGGCATCAAGGAGGCTGTAAGATGTGATCCCACATGAATCCCATTGTAATTTAGCATTAATTGATGTTCATCTGTTGTAAAGTGCTGCTACTGAGTTAAAAGCAAACAGAATGGAGAAGGAGAACACAGTGCCCTGACAAGTCCTTTGCAGCCTGACCGTGTGATAGATTCAGAGGTAACTGTAAAGTGATTAGCTCAAGTCTGTGGGTTTGCCAACGAATGAGGAACATTATATTGGGGGGGTGTCTTGCAAAACTTGGCATCTGGGGTGAAACTAGCTGTATCGTTCAGAGCATTTATGAAGCTCTTTTGTGAGTACCACATCCATCTTTTGAGAATGAGATGAAATTTGGCTTTTGGAAAGCATTCTGAACAAAAGGGGTGTTCTGAAATGTACCAAGTAATATGTTCTGAACCTGAAATACCATGCCTTCATTTGGAGGATCAGAAGGATAGTTCTCACCAATAGAAAGCACCTCCTGGGTTTGTTAAGAACAACAGAAACACTTTAATATTGTAAAATGGAATATTTTGCTGTTTAGTGTTGTGTATTGTAAAATTTTTGTTTTGCAAGAAAATCAGAGGCAGTGAGACATGAATAAGATTTTTTTTACACAAACATCTTTCACCTGTCTATGATTCAAGAAATTTCAGTCTCTACTGTGCTGCTGTATTAAAATGCATTCATCAGATATGTTAGAAATAGCAGGAATTACACTTCAGTTTTATCTAAAATGTTTTCCTGCTATGCATTGTTTAGCTGTGATGGCTGAATTTTTTGTATCCTTCACAAAATTGAAACTTTCAAGTTAGCTTGCATGCTAATGAGATGGAAATAATTCTTTAGTGGGGAAGCTTGTTAGAAGATTTCTCACAATAACATAAAATAATATGCAATTTTCACTCATGTATTTCACTTACTCTGCTAACTATTGAGAATTTTTCACTGTTGAGTTTTTTTCTTGATTTTCACATATGTGTTTGAAAAATTCATGCACTTCCCTCTAAGTACCCTGCCTCTTATTATTATAATTTTATAGCAGTAGCACGCATAGGCCATGGACTCTTTGAGTTAAGCACTTTACAAACATATAACAAAGACAGTCACTGCACTGGAAAACCTACTGTGTAAGTCTACAGTTTACACTTGTACACAAAGGATGGATAAAACAGGGATAATATATGGGAACAATGAAACAGTACTCGCCATTATGAAGAACAGTGGTCAAGGCAATGTAGCTGCTTATCGTCAGGCACTGTGGCAGGAGAGTCGTAGGATGGGGATGTGGAGGGGGACTGGTGGCTCTGGGAAAATCCCAAGGAGCCTCCCCTCCCCCTTTTTCTTGCTTTAGGTTGTTTTTACACTGTTTTAGTATCCATCTGGAGCACAAGTTAAACAAGAACTGTGTTCTGGTTAAACAGCCATCCTGCAGCACGGTTATACTTTGACCCAAGGCACAGTGCCGGCTAGGTTTTCACCCTAGCTTGAGAACAGCCCCTCGGAAGAAGTGGGTGCCTTGCACTTTGCATTGCCTACTGCTGGCTAGTGCAATAATTTAGTAAAGGGAGACACATTTGCAAGTAGGGCAAGAGATGAGTGGTGGTCGCAGCAAAATCATCCCCTGCTCCAGCTCTGAATTCGGTTCCAGAATGTGTCCAGCCTAGGACAGTCAGCTCTGTGACAGAAGCTGTGACCAATATCTCCCTTGTTGTGATCTTGCCTTTTTCATTACAGTGTCATGTATTATATGGCAGTGGGCAATTCAGCGCAGGAGATGAGACTTCAGTGAGCTATAATGCACACAAAAAAAGTGTGACAAATTGCAATGACAAGGTTGCATTTGTACTACGAGGTACAGTCGGTTGTGATATGATGTAGTGGAATGAAATAATCCTTTCTTGGACAATGCTGGCTGTGGTATGTTACGTGCTGCCAAGAGCTAGGGTTACAAATACAGCTCGCCATCAGAAAACTATTTCACAGAGAATCAGAACAGCCCCTCTCTAATGAATGCATATGTTGTAATAAGATAATAGTTAATAATGCTGCTGTTGCATCAGGAGTCTGTAAATTCAGCTTCATTGCATTTTGGATCTGAAAAGATTAGAAATCTATTCCCATGTTCATTTTATACTGCCAAAAGGCTGCCAAAGAACCTCAGTGCCATGAAGTGGGCATGCTGTCTGGTTTGTAATACGTGAATATGCATTATTATCTGGCTTCTGCTGCTTGAGCTGTAACCTGCTCAAATAATTTATTGTTGTATTGTCCCAGAGCTTGCTATGAAGATGTAAGTTCCTGTATTACCTTGCATCTGGGTATTTGCAAAACTAAAAGAAGTTCATGTCAGAATTGAACTTTGCTATGTGAGTAGTGTATGTTCAAACATGGCAAGTATTTCTGAAGACAAAATGATTTTTAGTTTATGTGCTTTTGTCTTCTTACCAAGATTTTAAGGAGCTCCACAGTTACTTACGGATGTAGCATGGTATTGGGAAATTTCCCATCAGTCTCTCTCTCTTTTTTTTTTTCTTTCACCTTTTCCCTTTTCTCTTCTCCTTTTCCTCTTTATGGGAAGGAGCTTTGTGTGATGACTTAAAAACGCCATGCTTATGTTTAAAAAAAAAGTAGGCAGAAGGAATATTTCTTCAAAATTCTTCCATTATTACAAAATGTCTGTTTCAGTCTTGACTGCTATTTAAAAGTATGTACATGCCTGAAAACAAAACAAAACAAAAAACTCACAAAGGAAGCAATCTTTCCTTCTCTTTTACTGAATTGTGTTCAAAACTTGTCTCGGATTCAGTGGAGAAATATGCAAAAGGTACTTATATACATTAGGTTATTTCTTTGAAGGTTTTTCTCTCCCTAACCAGCCTCCTTTGTTGATGAAACAATGAAGTCTTTAGATATAAATATGGTGATTATGTTTTTTATTCCTGAAGAAGCTGAAGGGAACTCAAGCGACACATTACTGGTCGTTTTCTAGACAGAGCAGCTCACTGGATGTCCTCTGATTTGCAAGAGAATACAGATAAAAACAGAAATAGATTTTTTTTTCTGTGTTATAAAGGCTTCTTATTTCATTTTATAATATCCAAATTCTATATTAGATAACTTAAACATAAGATATATCTAAATACAAACATCTTTTATGTGGACGTATAATAATAAAGAAGAAAGAGCCCAGGCATGCCCCCAAAATGAAATTTAAATCAGGTAAATTCAACAGAAAGGAAATATTGTCAATAGAACATCTTCCTAAATCATCCTTCTGAGGATTAAAATATCACCATAACATTTACAAGGAAAATCTGAGACAACCTTGAAGCTAGTATGATCCAAGTCTTCCCTGCCCTCTCTCCTCCCTTCCCTCCCCTATTGCTGGGTTCTCCTCTCCCTGTGAAGGGTCAGTAGGTTTCTCTCTCCCTTTTTTTAAACACAGCTGTAATTTTTTTTGTTTGTTTTGAAACTGGTTTTAAAGAAGACATTTCCTTGGTGCAATTGCAATTTTTAACAACAACTGCTAAACTCTTTGTAGCAGATCTCCACTGGCGTAGAACTAAAATCTGGAAGTAATCAGCAACCACTGAACATCAGAAATTCTTCAAAAAACATTTAAACACAGCTGGAGTCTGCTGGTAGTTGGTATAGGATTCAGGTACCTAATCCCTTGAGGTTAGTTGCCATCCCCCATCTTCCTTGTCTTATATGTGGAACTAAAAAGCCCCAGGGTGTTGATGGTTGTAAAGAAACTGCAGCATCTGACACCTGCTGGGAGCAATAAATAAAGAGCTCTGCTGCCCGTGTCAGCCTATGCTTCCTCCTGCCTGCTGCACTGCTGCTGGTGCTGGGTGCAGGAAGGAGAGGGGAGCACTACCTGTTTAGCCATGTAAACAAATCTGATAAGTAACAGAAATCACTGCTGAAAAGCCAGCAGTTTTTGACACATGTGCTTGACCTGTAATACAAGCAAGTCTGCTTAAGAAGTAAACAAAATTGTAACTTCACTTCAAAGAAATATAGTTGTAATTATCTTAGAGATTACATGGCTCTGAGAGTGCGTCTGTATCCTGCTTCATTCACTTTGCAGCATTTTTTCCCCTTTTTTTGGATTGTTTCTGATTTCCTTGCAATAGGTAGTTAGCCTGTATAATCTCTCTGGTTTGGATTATCTCATCTGTTCATACAGTTCATGAGTAACAAATTAAGGACATCCATCATTTTGCTCTGAAACGAACTTGTGTTTTTACTATATAAAGAAACAAGCAAAAAAGCCTCCCTCTCAACACCACTACTAAACATGTTTTCTCTCTCACCTCCTATACATGCAAACAGTGCTATGTGTCTAGGTGAACCGAGAGACTAGTAGCGTGGCTGGGAATTGGCAGCATGAGGAGTGAGCTTGGTTCCCTTGCACCCAGTCTGCGAGGATGCTCAAGTGCTGTAGATGGGCTTGGGCTGCTGAAGGAAAGGAGGGGACTGCTTTTCAGTGGTCTCCTGTAGCCCACTCTGAGACTCTTAGCTGTATTTATTCTAGAGGGGTCCTTTAAGGAGAAGAAGTGATGAGAAAGCATGCTACTGTGGGGATAAAACTTTAGAATTTAAATATTGGTACAGATATCTGTTAAAATATAGTTACAGTCAATTAGATGCAGCAAAAAGAATTCTATTCTTTACCCTGGCCCCTTCTGACCTCAGTAATCATTTTTCTCATCTGTTTAGGACATATGCAATTAAAGTGGTTTTGTTTGTTTGCTTGTTTGTTTGTTTCCACAAAAAAAAAGGTAGCCCTGCATATGTTGCAGTCAAATTTTAAAATTTGTGGGTAAATCTGAAAACTGTGGGGTTAAATGGTTTTGAGTTCTCTTGATGACTTGTTGTGATGATCCTTTGCACAGGAGTAAATTTTACTAGTAGAGAATAATGCTGAAGAATTGCACTTTGAGAAACGAATCCTTCCTTCCTTCCTTTCTTCCTTCCTTCCTTCCTTCCTTCCTTATGACTCATACATCTGGCTTGCAGCTGTATATTGTATTTAAGCATTACAAGCCTATAAAACTTCCAGAACAATCTAAAATCCTATCAGTGCTGTAGACAAGAATTGTCATTGAGTCAAGAACGTGGAAAACCAAAAGAAAGGAATTAGTCATCAATGAAATGATTCTTATTCACACTCTATCTATCACTTCATAGGGCCATACAGTGTTAGATGGATTGATTAATTATTGTAGAAAGTCAAACTGACTGTTGGCATGGAGCAGTAAATTTTATGTCCTTGATTTTCAGGAAAATAGAAAATGTACTGCATAATTTTAGCCTAAAGAAACTGGGGTGTTTTTCTGCCCGAGTTGCAAGTTAAAAGATGTAAAATCTGTTTATGTTAATTTATATTAATTTGTTAAACACCACAAAATTTGTGATCATGACTGCCTCAAATTTATGTCGGTTCTAATCTCCATTTCCATGAAGAGGAAGAGCGTATGATTTTCCATGGACTGCAGTCCAATTTCAGTGTAGTACCTTTGAAGTATGATGTGTATGAACAGTCGAGAAAATTAAACCTTTTCCACTACTCACCAATATAGGCAGTATCATAGGCTATTATGTCAGAAATAATTTAAAATCATTTAACTTTTAAAATAGTCCACAGAAATCATCCTAAAATGCAATTATATGGCTTTAAAATTTCAATATGATTATGTTTTATTATTTACATTTCAGTAGCTGAGACTATTTTCTGTTCCTTCCTACATGATATTTGCTTAAAGTAATTATACCAACTGAGAACAGTGGCAGATTGAAATTAAATGTTTGGATTAAATATTTTGTCAGCAAACATGCAGCAACTGCTTTACTACTGCTTCTCTTCTTCTCTGCATACTGATTACAAGAAGATTAGCTTTTATCTTGGCATGATTTTAAATTGCCTAGATAAATGTTATTTGATATTGCAGCCTAAAAAAATCTAGAAAGAATCTGGATCTAAATAATAAGGGACATACAATAAGAAAATGAAAGAAAGATATGACAGGTTTATCTGTCATAGTGCCTTGCCCTATCCTCAAACAGGCTATTTTTATTGTATTTCCAATTAGTCTGGGTTGCAGTTAGGACCAAAATATGATTAACTGAAGGCTTCCACATTGCTGCTGATCTAAATATATAAACTTCTCATGGGTCTTTTCAGATGAACTAGAATTCAGGACACCTACTACTTTCTAATCTTGAAACATAGGAAAACATTTTGGTTCTGCACTAATAATGAAAAAGTCTGTTATCTCCTATCTAACAGGAATTCTCATTAACCTTAACAAGACTTTCATGTGTAGATAAGCAAATATAATACAACTTCTCAACAATGGAAGTTTCCATGCAGAAACTTACAATGAAAACTTCAAACCGATACATAATAGTTTTATTCCTCTTTTCAGCTATGTTTCACATCGCCAAGCCATAGTGCTCACTCGTGTACCCAAGGCTCATTGCATTTTCCTCCCTCCATGGACGCTACAGGGGCGGCTGTGCTGCCCGAGGGATGGAGGAAGATACTCTGTGGGGTTCCTGAACTAGAGTTCAAACCTCACATTGCTGCTTTTTCCTTCAACATGGGCCTATTGCTCCTGCTATGGGAGAGGAGGGTTTCCAGCTATGACCAGTGCTCCCCTAAAGCTTGTCCCACTTGTTTGTGTGGTTAGGTCACCCTAGGTGCTTCCATTTCTCTGCTATGTCAAGTCTTACAGGTGGGTCGAACCCACCTCACTCTACAGGTGTTTCTCCAAAAATACTACCTTCAATAGTGAGAGAACATTATTTCTGGAAGACTTTTCTATAACTGAGCTTCAATTTTAAAATATTCACATTCGTAAATACATTCTGCCTTTTCTCCTTTTCTCCTTTGCCTTCTCTATAGATACAAGGAAGGAAATGCTCATATTGGAAGTAGTACTGTGTATGGCTGTATATTCTTTTACGCTTCCTTCTGTAAAATGCCTTCCCTTCTGGTTGGGTCCTTGGCAAGCTCTTGCGTATTTCTGCTTCAGGAACAGATACCGAGATAGTAACAGTTTTTCCTCTTCTTGAGGATAGGGGAGGTGGATATAACATTCTGAGTCTTTTCAAGAAAAGGCAGTTTTTACAAGATAACAGAAGATGATTTCTCTCTGAGGGACCATGTTACCCCAGAGACTCATCCTACCTCATTTCACCGTATGTTGTGCCAACTTCTGGAGTATCTCAGCACAGGATTTTCTCCCTGTTCTGTGAGGCATTTGAATTCAATGTATTCTGTACATAGAAAAGGAGCATGTTCTCCTTCCAAGCCATTTGTTGATACTATTTTACTACTCAAGAAGGATAGAAGGTCTCTAGAATACTTTGTGTGTGCATTTAATGGTCTTTGGATATAGGCTATACAACATACTGCTAATATATAATTACTAAACAAGTTAGAAAGATGGCATGATATTGGAAAGGTTGATGGAAAAATCTTAGTAAACAGATGTATTGTTAAGGCTTCTCTAGGGCAAGTTTGAGTAGTGAAGTTTGGAAAACCATTAGCACAGCTGCACCAGCGTATGTTGGTACAATCTGTCTTTAAATATTCTGCTGGCAACAGTGTGAGTAATACAGCAGCAGAAATACACCTGACCACACGCAGTCATTTCTATTCTCATTTTAATTGCCTTTTAAGGAGCACTAAGGAATTCCAAATAATTCTAGTGTGCTTCATCAGCCAGCTGTGAAATACACTATTGCAGCTACATAAAAATAAAGACTTAAAAATAATAAGTGTGTATGCAGGCAGCTTGTTTTCTCACCCGAGGATGTTAAAGGCACTTACGTGTCATGGATGTAACAGAGCATTTGGAAAAACAGACCCAATTCATACTGGGCACATGGCATGTGATTTCCTATTGAGCTATAAAGAGGAAAATAGCATAATCAAATGCAAAAACTTTTCAGAGCTGTCAGCTAGCACAAAGCTGCTTCTGGGAAAATAAACTGCACTATTTACAAATTGTGATATCATCAGGAGCTATTTATATAGCAAAAATAATTTACACTCCAATTACGTATTTGTAGATAGTCCAGCCAGAAATGGCCACTTGTGTCATCCAGCCTGACCCCTAAACTAGAAATGAGGCTAAAGCTGGCTTTTTAATTATGAAATATACTTTCCTTGGTGATGACCGCTTTTTTTTTATTATTATTATTACGGCATTGAAAACATCTCTGGTTTCAATAGCCAAGCACATTTCAAGAGGATCAAAAAAAGAAAGTTATTAATATGTAAAGGGTTTTTTTAGCAATTAATCATAGGCTCATAGGAGATGCTAGATCATCACCTCTATATCTTGCCAGAAGAGTAATTTTTTCAGAGTTTTTTTTCAGTCAGATTTAATTTGTGGTAAGCCATTGGGTGTGTACTACTTTACTTGGGAATTGATCTGCACTCTATCATTCATGTGGAATTTTCTCCTTTTAGCTTTCTTCAATTATTCATAATTATGTAGATTCATAAATTAGATTAAGCTGCTATATTTATTTTCTCTTTATATAACCTGCTAGCTAGATTTGATAGGTAGAGATTTCTATTTGTTTGGGTAAGCCATGAAGGGGTAACTGTTATAAGCTCTTTAATTCGAATCTACAAGGCAAGATATCCTGAATTTTGAGACATCACTTGCAAAGAACATTTTTTTAAGAATTCAAACAGCTCTTCCAACCCGATGCAAATTATCAAGGATAATTGGTTGGTAAAAAAAACAGTACCAGGGAGCAAGAGGGCACCAGGTATTTCCCAGTGCTTAGTAGCACCTGTAGTGAAAGTTCACTCATCTGCCTGAACATTATTTGATCTTTTCTTGTTAAAGGATTGAGATAACTGTTAAAGATTAGACTAAGAAGTGTATTTATCTATTTGTTTAAATCACACATTCAATAGTGACTTGTGTGATAAAGAGTTTTACTGGAGTCTCTGAAGAGACTTTCAGCTTTCCCTGTCTGTACAGCTTGCACAAACAACTGGTAAAAGCAATTAAATGTGCTGTGGAAAGATTAGTTGATTTTCTCACAGACATAGAAAGAATATTCTTGTCATGAGAATGATGATGATGTTAGCTATATTTGCAAAGCCTGGGAACTTGGGCAGCCATACTATCTAAAAGAAAATTAACACAATAATTAAAAAGATGTTCTGGGCATTAAAAAAATGCTATATTAGTTAAGAGAATTTCCCTCTATATTGTTTAAAATCATTTTCCATATGTGACATATACATCATTGAGAGCTGCCTGGTGAAAGTTACTTTCATTTCAGCACTCCTCTTCACTGAAAAAAGTTTTGAATTGAACAGAAGCTTTTCAATTTCTCTTGCTAATCGGTGTGGAAATCGCTGGCTGCACTGAAAAAAAAAAAGTCTTAGGAGGAAAGAAAGAGAATATTCATATATTTTCGGTTGCTAGTGAAATCTTCAGCTATCATTTGTGCATGTTTATTCCAACACTGAACTTAGAGGAAGTAGTCAAGGCATGTCAGAGTTGCAAGAGAAACGTGCATGTCAGAGCGGGCAGCTCGTTAAGAAACATCATATGTGCAGTGTGTAATGAGTACAGCTCATATAGTAATACAGCATCAGGGGTAATATGTTAGAATTCAGGAATAAGACAGAAGCGTTGCTCTTCAGTCTACCCTTCCTCTCAATGCTGGATAAGAAACAGTGCAGACACGATGCCTTCCAGGATGGTTGAATTTTGCAGGTGATCTGAGCAGCAGAGCTTTGGTATCGAAGCAGTATGGCTACCTCAGAGTGAAAAGAATGCTAATAATAGATAGCTATATCCTACTTTTTAAAGTGCTTTTCACCCTGAATTATCATGAAGACTGAATGAAAAAGCTTCTGAAGTCATCTAGACTATTCTCTATCATTGCTGAATTGTTTCTTTCTAGGTGTCAGCTTTTCACTGTTAAAAGTCTTAGCAAATGAGGTACTTCCCACTTCTGCTGAAGAGACAAGACAGAGCTCAGGTAATATAAAGATTGCCCTGAGCTCAACTAAACAATAGTGGTTCTTTGGTCAGTTGAACTTGTTGCAAGATCTTCCCTAGTTTTTCTCTCTCACTTCAGATCTCTTGACTCTTGAAAAAATCTTCTCATGTAGCATCACTTAGAAGCTCTCCAGTCCATGGCTTTGATTATAGTACCATGAGTGACTTGACCTATTATGATCTGCAAATGACCAAATTATTTCTACAGAAAGATACCAACGTGACCTTATCTGTAGCTATGAATTCTCTACCCAACATCCTACATTTTCAGTGAGTCCCACAATTAGGACAGGTAAATGTAATTTCACTGTTTTCCTAAGACTGTACTGAGATGGGAACTCAATCCAGTGCTGATGAAGTTAATGGACTTGCTCTCTGGGCCACCTAGAGTGCTCTTCATTTTACTTGTTGCCAACAATGACCTTTTTATAATCACAATCACATCTGCTAGAAGAGCGAGTTGTGAGCTTTATTCTTGAACCCCCTTTCACTGTATTCCACAGGGACATAGCAGTCCTGCAACTTTATCCCAAATTGTTACTCAGAGCTGAGGACCACCTCGATAAGACTGTCCATCTTTTCAGGCTATTGTGTCCTCTGTAATACGTTACACTCCATGCCATGGTAAGACAGGTGTTTAAGGTCTCTGTTTTCTTAAGACAAAAAAGTGAAGATGTCTGGATTTTTAGAGCCTTCAAGGAGCAGAAGGATTGTATTTTCTAGCTATTATCAATTACCTGGATTAAGATATATTTTAGGATCTGTTTTATGTTAATTGACAGTACCTTGAGTACCTAAGACAATTTAGCAGGATTGCAGAATGATCCTGTATTAAAGCTGTGTGGTGTCCTCCCCTAGGGCTCTATGAATATAGCTTAGACAGTAGCAGACTTTCAAAAATGTTTACTAAAATATCTCAAAATGTTTTAAATGGAAATCTCTGGCCTTCCTTTTTCTTTCTTTCTTTCTTTCTTTCTTTCTTTCTTTCTTTCTTTCTTTCTTTCTTTCTTCTTTCTTTCTTTCTTTCTTTCTTTTCTTTCTTTCTTTCTTTCTTTCTTTCTTTCTTTCTTTCTTTCTTTCTTTCTTTCTTTCTTTCTTTCTTTCTTTCTTTCTTTCTTTCTTTCTTTCTTTCTTTCTTCTTTCTTTCCCTTTGAAAAGTTTTTGCTGCGTGATACATGATTTTGATAGGGGAAACTGAAAAATAACTGTCATCCTTTTAGTCTAGTCGTCTGCTAGGACTCTGAATAGAGCCCTCAAGATAGCTGGACACCGTATAGTCCTGTCTCCAAGCCCAAAAGGGCACAGACACAGTGCCAGCAGGCAGGACTTCTAGGAAGTTCCTGATGCTTGATAGTTATGGAGAGCTTGTCCAAACTGTGAGAGGTTGGGAAGATATTTGGCAAAGGTTACAGTTAATATTTTAAAGAAGTCAGTCATGATGGTATTGTTTTGTTTTGTTATTTATTTATTTATTTGTTTATTTGGGTTTGATTCTGCCCCATGCACACACACATCTAGGCATATTTTGTCTTTTCTCTTTTAAAAATGGAAAACAGTTACACGGTTACTTTTGCTGTGCCGGTCATATATGTGTCTACCATGAGGAGAGGGGTGCATTTTCTGTTCTTTGTAGACAACAGTGATACTGTCTCACTAGTGCCAATATTTTATGCTTGTAGTCCTTCTGTTATAATTAATTCTACATTAAAAGATTAATAAGATAGTGGAAAATGGTGGCCAATTTTTCCAGCTGAAACTATGGAGGGAATATAGATGGACAGAATGTAATTAAAGAGGCTGGAATTTGGCCAAGATGCTGGCATTGTTATTTTTGCTCTTGCAAAAGTACCATGGGATCTTTAATGGCCCTGAGTGGCCTCGGTTGTATGTCTCTTTTGAAAGATGGATGCTGGTGATCCTCTACTGCTTCTTGAATGCACTGCCTAATGCCTGCCTGGCTGAGAGCTGAGAATAAGAGCAGGATGAAGAGATTCATTAAACAGTGAAAGATCAAACTGAATGAATGGTGAAACTGAGGACCCCTGCCTTCTCTAGGAAGTGTCTTGTTGCTGCCTTGAGGAACTGGTGGTCTGATCCACAACTCATTGAAATCAATGAAAAGAATCTAATTGATTTCAAAGGATTTTGGCTCAAGCCCTGAGTTCCATTTTATCTTGCTCTTTGTTCTCTTGCAAGGATTAAAGTAACCAGGAAGTCTTGCATCTGAATACGTCTTCCCAAAACATAAAATGAAATTGTCTCTATCTGTTCAAAGAGATTTTCTGTAAGAGCTGCTGCTCTAGGTCAGGAGAAAAGGGTCTGGGCAGGTTCCTGGCCTGGAGCACAGCTCCACTTGGGTTGTGGAATGAGTCAGCCCAGCACACATGGCCTTCCAGAATTCAGTTACATATATCTATGGGGTTTTTCTTTTCAATCTGAGTTTACAGGAGCTGTATACCAAAGATGGACTTGTTTACAGGAGCTGTATACCAAAGATGGACTTTGGGTTTACCTCGTTTTTCTGTAGCCATTCATGAAGAGGTAATGCATCAGAGCAGATAAACCTCACATATCTCTCATGTTGCAATGAGCTGTGTTGTAGGGGTGGTTCATAGATGTATTTTTCAAACTAGTCTCATACTGGCACCTTCTATTTGGAATTAATTTAAAGTACTTTTACATCTAGGTAATCAAAATGCCTTCTGCTACGTTACCTGGCAATTTCCATTATATGTACTGTTTTCAGACAAATAACTTCTTAAAAATTAGCTTATACAAGCATTCATTTTTTGATCTGAAATTTACTTGTGTTATCTCTGCAATATTACAAGAGTAATGGCGTGACTTCAAATAATGCTAAATTACAAAATAAAGTTGCTTATTTGATATTTGTGAGAATATTTTGCACAAAAACTGGAACATACTCTATTGATGTGAGAATACCAACATCTATGCATGATTTGAATGTCTGTTGAGCTGCACAGCTAGCATTTGGGAACCCCAAATATCTATCTAAATAATGCTGAACTATACTGATATGTGAAACATAAAAGAAATTCTACATTTGAATACCACAAAGCCCTGGAACCATGTGTAGAGTGTGTCATATATATAGGTAGTCAACTTTGCTAAAGCTACACTTGCAAGTGTTGAAATAAGGTAGGAAACTGTCTCCACCACAATCCTACTGCTTTTTTTTCCCCCTAGAAAAAAACAGTAAAACTTTTAAAAATCAAATATTTTACCTTATGTTCCAGTGTCTTTTCAATGGGTCTTTCCCTTATTTAATGTGTTCTCTCTTTCATTAACAGCAGAATAGAGTTAACAATGTATGGTTTAGTGGGGGCCTGTTTTACAAGGCCTCTTTTATGTGAAAATTATTTTGAGAATGTAACAATCTAGGGCTTTTGCTTTTGCCTCTGCTTGTGTGCAGCTTTCCTCTTGTTTTGGTATTTTAGTGAGTGCAAAGAAATGACCCTTGAAGTTATAGTGTCAGGCCGGTAATGAACTGACATCCAGGGGAAAAAACATAAACCTTTTCTTTCATTCTCCCATCTTGTTGTGTTTTTTTTTTTTTTTTTTTTTCCCTTCCCTGTAATTAGACTTGCCACCATCAGGGACTGTCTTAGTTATTAACAGCATCTTGCTCACCTTTGCAGAGGGACAGAAACAGCTAAGCGAAAACATCCCCCTCAGTACCAATATGGGAGGTGGACAGAAACTGGCATTCACATTATACTGCATTTTTTTTTTTTCTCCCTATATTAACCTTTAACTCCTTAGGACCATCACCTTTTTTGAGTGTAATCTCTGTTTATTTATTTATTTATTTATTTTTGTGATTTTTCCAAAGTCATGAAATTTGAATACAAGCTTGCCATCTAAGATTTTGTTTCAGACAAAGGGCTGTGGTTCTAACCACCACTGTTCTATATAAAGATCTAAAATACAAACTCAAGATGCTTTTCTTCCTCTAAAAGTTTCTAGCTATCATATCACTTTGGTATGGGCAATGACATCACTATGAAGCTTGAAAAGAAAGCGCTGACGTTATTCATGCTTTTGCCAGAGTTGCAACTGTATTGCTACCTCTCCAAGTAATTTATTGTCCTAGAGAACCGTGAATTGTTGCTGCAGTAAAATGTGAAGAAATGTTTTTCAAGGTAAAAGGGACCAATATGTTATTACTACCACAAAGCTATCGTGGTTTTACCAAAATATCTTGAGTCTAACATTTGCGACTGTTAGAGCTACAATTGTTAAATAGCTCAACTTCTCCTTTGTCCTTTGTTTCCAGCACCCCAGTCATTCACCACTTGATCTAAAGGAGAACCTCTGTAAGATAGCAGTAGTAGTAAATCACAGATTTGATGATATTGGTAACGACACTGACCAACCTTAAACAAGTCAGAAATTGTTTACTCCATTTGCAGTTTTAGCACACTAATCTCACCATGTGTGAAAAGAATCACATTCTCACACATCTCTTACACCTGCAAGCTATGCATGATCAGCATCAAGACCAATGTTCTTGTCTGGTATCACACAGACTTGCCAAAAGCTACTCAGTAAGTTAGGCCTTTGTTAGAGCTCGGTGCTGTCCCCATGCCTATTGGGCATTGTGAGTAAAGCAAGCTGTCAGTCTGATGTGTTTACAGATAGATGGATCAGGAGTAGAAGCAATTATTTTAAATGTGACCTGACCACTGCAGAGCTGGAAAGATTTTGCACATTTATAAATGACCATCTTCATCAGACATCCCGCCAAGGATGTATTACCAAGCCAGTTGCCTGAAAGCCTTTTGTGGTAAATCAAAGAATTAGAGTTGATATTATTTAGACCTTTCCTTGCCAGTGCATGGAGCTTTCACTGTTTCTGGAAAGCTCACTTACTCTTGCTTGGAAAACCCCAAAAGCAAATATACCCCATGGTCTTCACATATTGTTCTTCTGCTCATAGGAGGACATACTAATGACACAGAAAGAACCAGGGCAGATATTATATATATACTTCTCAACTGAAACCTTTTACCTTTATTCTCTAATATTTCCGATAAAGATACCATCATGTTTCTATCACCTTTTTCAGTGTTGTTTTTTCTTTCTAACAAACCATTTCCCTCTGTAAGCCATTATCTAAAACAAAGTTTACACTTCTGATTTGCACACAGGGATGCTATTTAATGTCCAGTATTCTTCATGACCATCTCTTTACTTTATCTCATTTCAGAATAACGATAAAAGGAGCTTCGGTCCCCTGCTGTTCACTATGCCCTTCTCTGAATTTGCTTTCCCCAGCCTTTTAAAAAACCAAACTCCAAAACCCTGTTTGAAACAAAGCATGCTTAATCCTTGGATCTGCCAGAAACATGTGCATTAATGGATACTGTAGATGTGCAAAAGTGTCCATATTCCATTTATGCTACGGCTGTAGGTAGCCAGGGTAAAATTTAGCCCCACACACAATTTGGACTAAACACAGAGCTCTTCAGTGTAAAGTACAGCTATGAAGTCCTGAAAGCACGTTTTTAAGCAACTGCTCTGTTGATATCCTCCCAGATCTCTTCTTGGCCAGCTGTACGTATCCTAAGTTAGGATTTGAGTAAGTTCCCTTAACTGGAAGTTACCACATGATGATTTAAACTACTTACTGCCGTTTAGCACTGCTCTAGTGGTATAGAGACAAGGTAACAATGTAGGAGGGAAAGAGGAAGGACGTAGGCTGGTTCATCCTTACAATCTGTGTTTTTACCCTTACATTTTATTTTATTTTATTTTATTTTATTTTATTTTATTTTTTGTGTGTTTTATTAAGACATGATTAATTTTTCTTCCGAAGAGACTGGCTATTTTGTCACCTCATCTTTGTTCAAATTTACATGAAATATTTGGAGGGTAATCGTGACACTTCCTAGAGACATCAGGTACAGGTTCTTTGGTGCAAGAGTGTGCTACCACTGGTCATATATCAAAGGCTGAGTCTGGTCACCTTGTGCATCATAGGGCAACATGCACATTTATTGGTCCTTAGTATTTGTCAGGTAGCTGGGCTTTGACTATAGGACAGAATTATGTCTCCTTCCCACCTTCTCCTCCTTCTGAAGTGATATTTGTAAATTATGAACCATATAATATCTCCCAGAAACTGAGATCATGGGAGCTTAAGATGTGATGGCAAAAGAAATTTTCAGTCAATGCTACTGTATACACACCAGTCACTCATGGTCTCGTGTCTCCTGCATCTCAGAAACAGGGAGGACATGGCTTGAGAACCTTTCATACTATTCTAGCTTTATTTTCCTTTCCTTCCTCTGCAATCCTTATAAGAAAAAAAAAAAAAAAAGAGAGAGAGGAAAATAAGTTTAGGAAGGAAAAGGAAGGAAGAGGAAAGCTCTCTTTTGGAGAGATCTTGAGACCAGTCCTCTTTGGCAACAGCACCTTTCTACAGACTCACACTGTGAAATCACTGCTTGTCTGCACCCTTCTGCTGATTAAAAAAAAACCAAAACTTTCCTTCAGTTCCGCAGCCTCCTCTGTCATTTCTGTGCATGTCGGTAGAAGTGATGCTCCTTTATACCCTGCTCCCTCATGGACTGTGGCAAATCAGGGGGCTCTCTTCTAAGGCGGTTCTGGGAAGTGAGATGAGATGAACAGAGTTAAATCAAAAGTTTTAAAGAGTTAACGGGCAGCAGTTAAATAACAGAATGGTTTCTAGAGGAATGTGGAATGCATGTCCTCTGAGGTATGAATAAAACAATTAGGAATATTTAGCCATTTTTTTGCCAAGGCAGGTGGTGTCAGTTTTTTAGCTTGAGTAATATTTTTTTTTTTTTTGAGAGAACACGGAAGATTTCATTGTCATGGCCAGTACTACATTAAGAAATTGAAAGAGGAGTGGACTAACTGACCTAATGGCTTTGTTCTGTTTCTAATGACTGTTGATGTACTCAGTACCCGCCCTTTTGTTTTTCAGATATCTTACTGGGGCCAAATTAATCCACTGTAAGCCTCTAGTGCACATGAATTTAGGTTAAGATCTTCAGTTTGTTAGTGCTAAGCTATGCCTAAAATTCTAAAGTATATGTCTGAGGTGGCATAATATTTTTTTTTGGTATTTGAAATTTTCGCACCAAAATAACACTTATTTTCTGTAATTTATGTGTGCATAGTATTCTTAAGTCTAATATATAGGTCATTGCCTATCCAGGAGGACTTTGGCATGCTTTTGTAGATATCATTGTCTTGGCATGTATCCCAGGTCTCTTCTCCCAATCTTTTTGACTTGTCTCACCCTGAGGAATGCATACTGAGGTATCAATAATCATCTGAGTGTCTTCAGAAAAGAAAGAGTGCCTTCGTAAGAGTAAAATAAAAATATACAAAATATGCTATTTTTACACCAAATACATTTGGCGTCCAGTCTTTCCCATCTGAACCTGGTGGGTTTTAAAATTGAGAAATTTCACATATTTTAACCTGTACCATAAAATAGTGTTCAGGAAAATAGAACTGAAAAGGTGCTGGGTGCTGTTAAAGTGAACAGAGAAGATGACCTGGAAGCATGACTTTTGGATTGTGTTCTGGTTCCACTAATTTTTAATCTCTTTGGACTTGGTTTATGTCTTTAAGCATGTATACCAAATTATGCTTACCTACATAGATCTTATGAAACTTGGTGAATGCAATTATGACAAGTAATTTACCTATATTTTACTAGCAGTTGTAACTCAGCACCAGGAGAAACAGTTAAAGCTCTGTATTTATCTTATTTGGTTGTTTTTTACTGTATTTTTTCAGAATTTAATTGCTTACTCCCTTTTCCCAGTCCTGTACCTATCTCTGCACCTCCTTGTGACTGCAGCTCTGTCTTTCTCTCTTTCAAGCCACTCACTCACTTTATAAATTTCCCCTTAAGCCCTTCCTTTTCTATTTAGCTTATGATTGACTCCCTTTGAAAAGCATTTTGTGCTATTGTGTGTTAACTTAAATTGTATTTTACATAAAAGGTACAGGATAAAATAAAGGGAAGGGTGGGAGATGATGCATTAGTGTGTGGGCTGAAAGTTGGAACAAAGGGTTATTTTTTAATTCATGCTGAAAATAGAAAATAAGATACTTGCTACACTTCTGTGCATGTCAACAAAACTGTGACTTTACTCACAGAATAAAAAGTATGAAAACTCTCTTTAAAATTACTGTGGTATGATAAGTTAAGAATCTAACCATGTCATTTGCTGATAAAAATAATCCTAGGCTTCTTTTTAAACGCTTGTTATAAGGTTGGACAATGTGAGCAAAAGAAAATAATTTACATTATGAAGAAATCCTGTAAATATATCCACTGAATTGCAATGTGTAGCTCCAGCAGGATATTGCTAAGAGAGATTTTAAAACATTTATTGGAGGCATATATTACAGTATATCTTTTACTGGCTGGAAGCCATGCAATATGTGTCTTAAAAAAAAAAAAAAAGTCAAAAAAGAAAAAAATTACCTTGTAATATGAGCCCCTCAAAGGCATAATTATATAATAAAGTTCTTATTGGGAAAACTGGAAGAAGGCCAAGTCTTGTCCAAATATAGTGAATGTCAGAGCCAAATTTATTATCTTTAGCTATTAACAGGAGAAGGCAGGTTTTGTTTACCAAGCCTAATTCTCTCCTAATTACAGCCACTATAAAATAATTACTATCCATGGGATAACAACACAAGACAGAGTGACTAACAGAAGAAACTGCAGGGGTTAGAAAACAGAGTGCAATTCTGTGTCATTTTGAACAGCTTGTGTACTGCCATGAACAAATTAACGGACTTCATTAAGGAATTATGTTTTAAGAGCGGCTTTGCAGTGAAGCAGTAAAGCAATTAATGCATCCTTTTTGGTCCTAGATCTGAGCTCTCGTGCAGATTTAGAGAGCAACATTTTTTTTATTATTTTTATTTTTTATTTTTGATGTATCAGGTATAATAGGATGCAGCAGCATTACCGAACAAGATCAGTAATGAGTGCATGGAAAAGACTTTATTTTGGACAAATGATATGCAGTCTCCACTGACTTAAAATGTTTTATTGAATGCATTCATACTAACCTAATCTTAATTGAATAAAAACCAGAGAGCTCAAACTATGCCGTGAAATAATTTACATATTCAAATATTTTTTTCCATTACATTTTGGATAAAAACTTGTAGTAGTAAATAAATGCATATATAACGTCTGTGTTTGTATTTGAGCTAGGAATGTAGTTTCTAGCAAAATTGTCAATATTTTATTGCTGCTCTCTGTACAAATCAGAATAGCGTACTTCCCAGTTGAAATCCAATACTTCATTAAATTCACAACGTTTCCATTCTCACTTTGCCTAGCCTCTTCCATCTTGTCATACAACCCCAGAGGTACACAACAGACCTAGGGCTAGGTTTTTTGCACAATTAGAGTGTATGTATCAAAATCAGCCTGTACACAACATATTCACAGTGTAAAAGGTTAGAGTTCAAGCTGTCTTCTCTCTGTAGAGGACACTTCACCCTATAGCAGGGCAAACTCCCTTATTTTAGTGACTTAGTGGGAACTGGCAAACTCAACACACTTGGGAGTCTGTTTTAGATACTAGTTTTAATAGGCCTCCAGGTGGCCGCATGAAAGCTGAAGGATTATTATAGTAGCCCCCAGCAGTGCCATTATAGATAAAGGTATATTCCAGTTTCCTTTACAAACTCCTTTTTTGAGGGTTTTATAACACCATCATAAAAATTCTCTTAACACCAGAAGTCAATGTAAAGTTCTCAGCCCACACAATATGTTTTATTTTAGAAAGAATGTGTATCAGTATAGTCTCTGTTTATCCTGTATACATAGCAGTAGTTAAGATTACTTTTAAAGGGTACTTTCTGTCACAATTTTTAAAAAGTTAATCATGAAAGTGAAATTTAAATGTGCAGACCCTCTGTTGGGGTGCATCAGCTCACTGTATTTTGAGATCAGCCAAGTGACCCATTTATATCCACTGAGCATCCTTTCCTCCAGCTATTAACCTGAAGGTAAGAGCAAGAAGAGTAGAAACTAAAGCAAAGGCATGAAACTACTAAAGTTATGGGAATAATGTTGGATACTTAATGTGAACGTCATGGTAACATCTAAGAGAGCTGGGACACAAAACTGAATCATTTTTTATACACGTCTGCAAATTTTGAAACTGTCAGAAATCTGTGTTTTGGATCAGATCCTTGCCCGTTAACACATTGGCAGTAGAGGTGGGATGCTCTTGAAGCTGTGGCAGAGGTAACTTTCATAGCTGTGTTTGTATGGTTCTCTGGCTTTGCCTTCGTTTCCAAGGGTTCTAACATCAGTCACATTAAATGATTAGAGAAGGATTTTTGCACATTTCAAACAAAACTTCAAAATTTAATTTTATAAAACAAGTCCCCACAGGATTTTTTTGAAACAAGGGAAAATGCTGCAAAATACTGCAGCCAGCTTCTTTCTCTGTATGACCATAAAACCAAACTCAGGCTGTTTGTTTTTTTTTTCACTGGCTTAACCAAACAATTTTTCATAGTTTGCCAAATTCTGAGCAATTTTCTGAACAGGAAACAAGGAACATGGACAGTAAACCTAAGTAATAATAAAGACACTCCCAGACATGGAGTCCCTAACTGACTTGTTTCACTGGTTTTCACACTGTTTTTCTGATACTAAAACAGAAGGTGACTAATTATAATGTGTTATCTTTTCTCCACACACCACATCCTTTCAGGTTACGCTTCAAAGTCCTCAGCACAAAGACCAGTCCTGTACATTGGCATTGTAGGGCAGGAATTGTGATTGTTAGATATTGTGTCAGTAAGACTACTTATTTATGAAGCCAAATTATGAGTTGATAAGATCTATCATAATGGCTCTGCCATGTCGACATCTGCATGCGAACTGTTCCATTACAGTATGGTACCATGTCAAGCACAGTTTTTCAGGAGTCTAGAATCACTGCTAAATTTTAGTCATTTATCTTCAATTGCATTAAAACTGAAAGGATAATATTTTTGCAGCATATTAAATTATGCTTGTAAGTAATACAAACAGAAATTAAGACATTGAGCATGGAAGCATTTGCCATTTTATATGTTCGCAATGGAACATGCAAAATATCTTTCTTTGTTTGTAAAAGATTAGTATACTTCAAAAAAAAAAATTAGGGATATTTTAACTTTGCTGCAAGGTATTGCATTTGCACGTTATTCTATCATGTAAAATTAAAAGCTCTACAAAGACCTACAGCTTAAATATTATAATAAAATACAACACTTACAAATTAAATTATATCTAATTTGACTTTAGATATGTGTCCCATATCTTCTTAATGGTTTCCTGAAGACTTCTGAGTTGGTAAGTAGTACATTTGAATGGGATACATGTCTTCAGATATTGCAGAAAATTCAAGTGTGAGATGTCACGTACTGTAGCAAATTTGCTACAATACCTAGGCACAAAAGGGTGAGTTAAGGATGGACTGTCAGCATGAAGGTCATGACCTGCAATGGAAGTAATGTACAGATCTAGAGCACTAATGAGGGAAACAATGACTTCCACAATAATGATGCGCAATGCTGTATAACATCCCATGTATTCCTGTATAGCCTGTAAATGTCACAGGCCTCAACTAGAAATCAGAATTTCCTTGCTTTTGATGGCTTGTCTTCAGATGTTTGGTGTGTTTTGTACCTGCAGCTATTGCTATATTTTATGTATAAGCCATTCCAGAAAGCTATCATCGCACTGATGCAACATCATGAGCATTACTCAGGCAAAGAAGTACTCGGTGATTTTGCATAAGATTCAGAGGTTAAAAATAATAATAATAAAAAATAATAATCCAAGGCTCTAATTCTAGAAGTGATATTAACTTTATTTTACTTGTGCTCTGGTAAGGTTTTCATATGTGCTTTGGCAAGATGTTCTTCATTGTTATCTGAGCCAAATCTCTGTGTATGTTTATGTTCTCAATGTTATAGTGGTTTCAGCATAGTCCGTTACAAGGAACGCACTTCTATCCAATCCTCACTGTTGTAAAATGTGATTATCTTTAGCACAGTTAAAGATACCTTAGTTTCCAGGCTACTTACGTTGTTCTTGATTGCAGACAGAAAAGATCAATGATTTGAAATGTCACAAACACAGAAACAATATTTTTCCAATTCCTGTATTCATTTTGCTCTACACTGGAGCAGAACTTAGAAGCTTTGTCCTGAAAAAAGTTGGCATTCATTGTGAACTGTATCTATACTTGTAGTTCTCTAAGAGACATTTAAGAGAGTGCTCTAGTTTCTTGAGGAAACTTCACTTCCAACTACTGCTTACGAGCTAAGTTGAACAGACCTTTATCTAAAAAGCCTTGGCAGGTAACAATATGTCCAAGTAGTCTCAGGTCTCCAGCAAAATTGCTGGAGATTCAAGATGTATTCCTGTTCTATATTGCTATGATTTATTTAAAAAACATAAAATCAGAATCATGCAGAAGAGCTGCAAAAGTCTGTTGGTAAAAGCATCAACTTTGCTATCGCTTGAGAGCTACAACCTCCAAGAAGCAGGCACCATTGTGTCAGAGTACAATTGACAGTCTGTTAAGGGATACTAAAAAACCAGTCTGGAAATAGAAATGGAACTAACTTTCAGCTTTATCAAGTGTGATGCTTCAAGGTCAGAATGAAATTCAGTGATGGGGCAGCACAAAGATGCTTGCACGGCAGGTGCCCTGGTCAATCTATAAACTCAGAGGCCATCACTCTCTGCTTGTGCCAGCCTGCATTTTAATCAGAAGGAAAAATATGTGGCACAGTTAAGCAGTTAAGCATGCTTAGTGGTTTCCAATCAAGCAAGTCCCTAAACCAGAATAGCAAAAATTCTTTGAAGGAGTTTTAAGGCTCAAAACGGATATATGAAATATTGACTGTACAAGTATTGCCAGAGGAAAAATTTGTTTAAAATTGACTAATATCTCACATTAAGTATTCCCTTCCTAATTTGCCTACAGTAATGTAAATTGATCCTAGTAAGAAATACAGACTGTCACTTTTGTTTATCCTTCTTCATTTTATCCTGCTATGGTTCACAGGCTGGTGTGATGACTGAAAAGGCATTATCAATGACAACAAGTGTACTCTGTGTTTGTGGACTTGCCCTCCTCTTAATTTGTTTGTTCAGTACCATGTGGTACTTTGCCTTGAAAGATCTGATAAGGTTTGTATAAGGAAATGTGTTAGATGTGGTCTGGTTTGAGGAGATTGGAGAGTGGTAGTCTAATTGAAAATACACAATGCTGGGAAAAGAGTAGCTGTATGAGGAGTCAGAGAAGCAGAAGGTGGTCAGAATTAGAGAAATCTTTTTATTATTTCTGTTGTTGTTTTATGGACATAAGAAATATCTGCTCATTTCATGAACCCAATATTCCTCACTTGCTTTTTCCCAGAAAAATAACAGGGAAAGGGTAACTCAGTTGACTATCTTTTTGGTTAAAATCAAACGCAAATTTGAATCCAGATAAACATGAATGTAGTAGTAAGTGAGAATGATGTAAGTGGGAATTATGTTATTTTCATCTTGCTCTGAAGTGTGATGAATTAAATGGCTTAGTGCTCAGCTGATTCTTTCCACCAAAGCACTTTGATATGTATGCTCTTTACCGAAGAGGGGGAGTTTCTCCAGCTGTTTCACTCTTTCCTTCCCACCATCTTCTTTTCCATCTTCCTTCCCTACCTCTCCTGACTGTAAGATATGGAATTTTTGTGATAATCACTATTCCTTGTGCATAGTCTGGCACAAGTAGTGCCAGAGTGGGAAGGCTGAAATATCCCCAAATATCTCCCAGATTACCTTACTTGTTGGATGTTGTAGTTTTCCTGAATATGCCTGGTCTATGAATGCAAATGCAGTAAATTCGGTATGTCCTGAACACATGGGAGTTGTTTTTCATGTCATCAGCACAGAATAAGCTGGATGCTATGATGTTTCTTCAGTGTGTCAGCTCACTGGGTATGTGCTTCACCAAAATGGCTTATGTGTGCACAGCAGACTTATCTGGGACTTTCAGATGTACCATAGCCTAGTCAGAGGTAAAGCAGCTGCTGTTTTAACAAGGCTGAAGGGCATACAGACAGACATCCTGAACATATGTTCAAAGTCTCAGATTTTGCCTAGACAAGATTTCCAGACAGAAAAGGAGAATATATCCAGGTCTTCATCTGTCCTACTCTCCAAATAGCCATTTCTCAGCATGATGTTAAAAGCCTAATGACTTCTGAAGCCAGAAGAACTCAGCTTACCAGACAGACACCTTCCTCTCAGATGCATAAGCATGGCCTCCTACTCTGATGCTTTTCACTGTGAAATATATGTAAAGTATATGATGTGGCTCTGCCTGCTGTGTACCACCAATATTATCTGCAAAATTTCACAGTGAGAGTTTGGAAGCATTCTGGCTTGTATGTAATCATAAGGGTTCATCATTCAGTGATGAATTTATTAGTTTCCTGACATTTATGGCAAAATGAACCACAGATGTTGTACAACAATATTATGATAACACAGAAGTGAAGAAACTTGAGATTCACTAATATATCCTTGCATTTAGAGAGAGGTTTTTAAAGGCAGCAGCTATCCTAACTCCTATTTCCTGACAGTCCAACCTCTTACACAGTGGAAGTTCCTCATTATACTGCTGGCTTGCCTTACAGTATGGGTGGATAATTTACTGTAATGACACAGAAATAATAAAGCTGTTCCGTATCTATAATAACAGATACTATTGTGACAGTGTGTAAAGGAGCTATTTTCAAGTATTGTATGCTTATTTTTCCTAATTTTTGAACTGTCATTACCATAGGGCATTCTATTTTCTTTTTTTTCTATCACATGATATAAAGCCACAGCTTATTAACAGATGGTATTAATAAATGTACATTGCTCCTGATGTACATGCTTTTGCATATAACTTTTCTGAAAATGTGTTCCTTAATATTTGTGGTGACAGTTTGATAAGTATGAATTAAAAGCCTCCAACAGCACCTTGAAGATAATGTTAAAATAAATATACAGGAGAAGGAGCAAAAAGCCCTATGAAAACCTAGTCATCCTAACAGGTCTTGAACCATAGTCTTTCTGAATTTTACACTGTAGCACAATATGCAACTGCAGGCCAACCCACCAGCAATAATAAATGAGAAATTCTGAAGGCTACTGAGCACTGTGCATATTTTCCCAGTGGATCAGGGCATAGTTTGTTAGCACAGGTGTTCTTGTAATTGTGATTCATTGGGGTAAATGCTCAGTGCTCCACAGCACTCTTCCACTTCCTTCTTCTCCTGGGGGTGTATTGATCTGGTCGGTACTGACCTGCACTACTGGTGGCAACAAGTAAGCCTAAACAGACAGGGACTCTATTCAGATTCTAAAGGTAGAAAACATAGCCCTATAAAATATTAAAGGAGAGATTTTTTTCAAGTGCTCAGGAATTTCAGAGGACAAATTGCAATGACTTTCTAGAGATCATCAACTCTAAATTCCACATGTGTTTTTTGAAAATCTCTCCCTAAACCACTTGATGCCAGTAGACCGTGTAGGTAGAATTCATCTCAGTTTCATAGAAACCTGTAATATGGTCTTTGTAATATGTAATGTGGTTTGTATAGACTTATCAGGGATTTTTGTTCCATTAGTATTCTGATGAAAAATTTCCTTTCTACAAAACCATTTTTTTTTCTGCAGGGAACTGTTGGAGCAAATAGGTTTTCTTCAGGGAAATCCAAATGACAGCTCTTCATCTGCTTACTTGGATGATGTTTTATCAATTACATTTTCTGCCTTGAGGCTAAAAAGTTACAAGTTGTCCAAAGGAAGAATTTGTTTTCGAGAAATTTTCAAATTCCTTTCTCCAGAATAGACCCCCTTCCCCCCCCCCCCCCCCCCGCCTTTTTTTCCCTAGTACTTTTATTGAGCTTTAACAAAACCATTTTCAAAATATGACTACTCATAGACCCCCACACACGTGTAGTCATATGCGCTTACACACTAAGGTACAGACACACACACTCAAACATCAGTATATATATACCTGAAAGCCAAGACTAGTTCATCTAGTTGTTTGGTGGAAGAAGAAGCTGGACCAGGATGCCCAGTTCTTGAGGGATCTCCCCTTTCCTCTGCTGCCATTGTGCTCCACTTCTGTTCCAAGAACTTGAAGAAGAGCCAGCAAAAGTCAGCACTTGGAGATGAAAATTGATCACATTCTTTGTAACCTGCAATTAATGTGGCCCGTTGTAGCCGCCTCTGCAAAGTTCATGTTAAGGCCTCTCTGCTGCATACACTGCATATTAACTGAGTTCTCTGTCTGGAATGGGGATGTTAGGAGTGCTGTCCTGTACCCTTCCCCCCCCCTCCCCCTTATGATAATACCATCCACTTTCCTAAAGCTTCTCTGGGTACAGCTACAGGGACTTGTGTTTTTCTTCAAGTTTCATTCTAAAAGAAATATACAGTAAGCTTTATGCCTGCAAGAAGCATGGACTATACATTGGAAATGTTTCTTTTTTTTTCTTTTTTTTTTTCATGAATTATATTATATATAGTATGATGTCTACATACAACTCATGTTCCAGCCATGCAACATACCTTTACCTGGTCAAAATATAGTTCCTGGCACTTAACTGCTTCTTAAAAGAACGTGATTATAGATGATGCCTGTTTATGGTAATGAAGACATTTCTGTGTAGTGAAATGACTGACTCATATATTTATATAAAGCATGCATAACTTCCTGTGCTTTTAAAACAATTAGAAACAGTTAGTCCATATGATCCACTGATAAAGAAAAAATATTTATTGTGAAATAGTAATCTAAGCAAAGAAATATCCTGCGAAGATATAATAATTTTGTCTATTTTCACATCCCCAGTGCTATGAAATAATAAAATGCTAATAGATGCAAATTATGCATGCTCTTTTCTGCATGATAAAAAGGGGCCATTAAAAAAACTGAAGTACCTGTAGTAAGTGACTGGCAGTGGTCACTGCGTTATTGTTTTCTGTTTATACCTGGAGTCAACTGTAATGGTGAGTTTCATTTCTGGGGACTGTGCATCCACCTGTCTATTAACTGACAGGCTAAGCAAATATGAGTTCCTGATGGGTTAAAAAAATAATCCTTGAATTGAAAATAAATTCCACAAGGAAATCTTGCGAAGAGAAAACAAACATTGCCCCCAATAGGACAGTCACTATGACTTGAAGAAAAGAAAATTGAAATACATGAAAAATCAATGAGGTAATAATTAAATTTTGGAGCCCACAGTACAGTGGCCAAAGCTCAGCATGCATTTGTTAATGTATACTGGGAACTGGGATAATCAGCAGCTAAAGGAGAGCATAGAATGTCTGTCATCCTGAAGCTAATTTCATGATCAGACTCTTTAAAAACACATACCTGCTCCAGTATACTGGGATATTTATAGGAGGTTAAAGATACAAATTAAAGTCCAGTAGTCTATACATTCCTGATTACCCAGCTTTCTTAAATCAGCCCCTTCTTCATTCTCACACCTGGGCCTCAGCTGCAGCGTAGCTGTCATTTACACTATCCATGGCACAGGATTGATGACAGTCATTCGCTGATGAAGCTGTATACATCATTTCTGTCCAGGCTGCACTGGCCAGATGGACCCTGACCATCCATCGCCTGTCAGGGACGCATCTGTTCACACTCCTGCTAGGGGTACTAACAAGTCATTGGCTTTCTTTCCAAAAGGACAGTGTCAGCTGGATAGGGCACAACATAAAAACTGTTGTTGTTCTTATTTTTTAATAAGATTTCTATAGCAGTTTTTATTCTTTCTTTCTTTATTTTTTTTAATGTGAAAATTATGATCTCCACTAACTTTACAAAAGAAGTAGCAAAAATCCTTCATGCTGTTGCAAATGCTTTTTGAAGTCACAGTACAGAGAGCCTGGCAAGTATTTCTGGTACGTGTTTGTTTCTTTAGACAGACAGACTGCTGGGCTAAGAATTTATTAGATGTGACTACATGGTGATCTATTGTTTCTCTCAAAACTAGAAATATATGCAGATTTCTCTGTGTATCTAGCATTGTCCATGAATATTCTTCATGTGGAATATCTTTGATATGGATTAAACTTTCCATCTCACTGAAACGAAGGAGCAGTGAAGGAATATTTTACAGTTCAATCTGCAGTGTAACCCTAGCCAACAGTAAGATAAAAAGAAGCTCCTGAAATGATTGTTTTCAGCAATGGACCTTATTCACCCACACCAAAGTGGCTTTTGCTGTAGATACAAAAAAAAGTAAGTGTGTTATTTCAGGGTAAAGGCTGTAAAGAGACACTCAAATTCAAATACATTCTCGTCCCCCAACTGTCTTTGGGGCTAATATGTCCGTGACTATATAGAATCACATATTAGGGCTGTTCTCATAACTCCAAAAACAAAACTATTCTACTAAATGCCAATTTGCTTGGAAGTGTTTTAGTGAGTGCTTAATCTTTGAGTAAGATTAAGAAGACTACATGATATAAGCTTTCCAAAATGCCATTGAGATGGAGCAAAAAACATGTTGGTTTCCTGAACAGCAGGTGACAGTAGGGATATTGGCACCAATGAAAGCGGTTTCTCTTGTCTTCTTGCCACCCCACTCAGGTAGACTTCTTCCTTGTTTGATGATGAGGGAAAAACATTTAACACCCACTAGATATCCTTTTTTGTTGCTTTTTTTTGTTTTTGTTTTTCTTGTTTGTTTGTTTCATGTGACCTAGTAATTTATTTATTTTTTGCTTGCTTGCTTTTTAGTGTATCCAACAATATTTTGAATGGCGCATTCAATTTCATGTACATTTATGGCTGAAACAGTAGATTGAGAAGATCTTAATGATGTAGGAGAATGGGAAGAATTATGAAATATGGGTTCTTCCACATGTGATACTCTACTATTGGCTATTGTGGATTAGTGATACTTTACAACTTTAACAAGAAGGCCTCTCTTGAGCTCCTCCTCTGAGTAGTGCAACATGTGATGACTTAGCAGCTCTCATACTGCTACTCATGAATTTAATCAGTTATTCACAAAGAAAGGAAGTAAGAAAACTTGAGCATTTCAATATCCCTTCATTTTGTTTAGGAAAATTATTTAAAATGTATTTAGTTTCTACTCTATATCTCTACTTCTGTTTCTTTTTTACAGCCCAACTCCATTCCTGTGTAAACATAGAATGAAAATTAAACCTTTTCTATTAAGAATGAAAGTTAAAGATATGTTGTACTGTAGTTAGTACACTGTGTTACTCTTCTAGAAAACAAGAGTAAAACTACCATTTATTTCTTGAATTACTATATAAATTTTACTGTTACTGACCTAAAGGACTATTGACTCTAATTTTAGTTATCAGCAAATTGCCAAGGCCATCTTTGGTATTTTCACTTTAACTCACTTTGTTTAATTTTTATTTATCTGGAGATCAGGCTTGATTGGATATGATTATTAACTTTTCATGTTAACATATAGTCCTCCATAAGTAAAAATAAAAATGCAAGAGAATTTTTGAGAGTAAAATATAGAATTTTGTTATTCCAAAGTATTATATTTTGATGTTATTTCTAGTGTTTGAATAAAAAGACTAGTAAATTGTATCATATTTTGAATTGAAAATGAAATATTTTTACAGTGATCTTCTTTTGTTAAAGTTAGGAAAATAATTATGTATGCGGTAAAGAAACTAGTAGCTGGTGAATTGTCCTTGATGGGTATTCGTAAGAGGGGATCTGACTTCAAGGTAGTGATAAATTACCCAGTCTCTTTCTGAAATAGTGCTGGATGGGCTGTAATTCTGCAGTCAGTGTATCAGGTAGGGGCTTTGAATGCATGGACTACATAGCTTAAAGAAGGGTTAAAAAGAGCAAGGTCTGCAGATCATAGTGTAAGTTAGACAAAGGCCATCAAAACAAACCCAGGCATAAACCTCCAGCAGTTCTGGAGTACAAAAGGACAACAGTTGGATGCTGGGCATGCTCTGTGATGGCAGGATGCTCTGATATATGGGAGTTTTGTGGATTGTTTCCTGAATATCCTCAACTGCTGCAAAATCTCGTTGCAGAGACAATAGTAGTGTGAAATTCACATCATTAGCAAAGCATACATTGCTATTTAATGTCAGAGTATCAGATTTTTAAAAAGCAGACATTTTATGCAAATGATTTCAGGCCTTGATTTTTTGTTTTGTTTTGTTACATTTCTTATAGATGTGTTTAAGAAATTTTTCATTTTTGAATAGCAAACTTGGTGTATTACTTGTTTGGTGATAACTGGCAGCATAACATGAACTGCAGTGTTACTGAAACTCTGTAAAATTTCTCCCTCTGAAGAACCTTATGACCTTGTACATTTAGAGCCAGAACACGAGTTCTGCTTAAATTCTTTTGGGTGCTAAGAAATTGCAAAAGGAGCCAAGGCCATTTGAATGACCTCATGTAGATCTGGGACAAGTGAATTGACTATTGATGAGGGGGGTGGGGGGAAGAAATCTAAACTAAATAGTTTGTTTCAATAGAGGTTTTGTTTGGAATTGGCCATTTGTCTTATTCTCTTTGCTATATTATTATTTAGAATAACATTTCAATACTGCAAAACAATTAATCTTTTCATATATATATTATATATATATATAATCTTTCCATCACATTTTATAAGAAAAACAAGTTCTTCAGGCTTGAACTTTCCGGTGAGATGGAAATACCCTTTTGTAACTTGCAGAATTGCTGAGTAGAATAACTGAATGGTAGTTTGGATCATGGTAAGCAAAAATGCACTAATGCTACAGTAACATGCTATTCTTGTTGAAGTTTACACTCAGCAATATTATTGCAGATGAATTCTAAAGAGATTTAATTATTGAAGAAGATGATCTGTGTCAAGTAAAGAAGATTATTTCAATTAAACAGTAAATAAAAAGGAAACTTCTAACTCTGCTTGATTAAAATATGCTTTATATATATTTTAATGTAGTATATATTTATTTATATAGTAGCATAGATAGAATGTTAATATATGAATAATGATATATGGTCTGTAAATAAAATGCTAAAAATAGGTACTTAGATGTGTTTGTGAGCAGCAAACAAATGATAGCAGAATATTGATAGCAGAGGGCTATTGAGAAATTTTATAGCAAGACAAATATTTCAACATGCATCCTGAAACGAGTGACACACAAGAGTTGAAGAAAGTGTGCTCATGCAGGAGAAAAACAGTAGGTATAATGGCATTGACTGTTAAGACTACAAGAAAAAGTAAAGAAATGCATATCAGTTCTCTCACGACAAAAAAATACTTCCTAATCATCTCTTGTATTGACAATGTTATCACATCATATATGTTTAAGTGCTGATAGCTTAAACTCCCACTTTGTGGAACTGGCTGTAAAAGAAAGAATTAAGAAAAAGGATTTTCCCACTTATTTCAATTTATCTAATACAATAAAAGAATAAATTTTACAGGCTAAATTCACACTTATGTCCGATAGCCAAGAAATAAAAGCCAAGTCTTGGCCATATTTCAAATTCCTGCGTGATTACATGTCCATCAAAGAACAGTTCCTACACCATGTGTAGGAGCCTATGTGCTGTATTTTAACATCAGAAAGGCAGAATACCATGTGGAGCATGTACCCACCGAGCCACATAGAAGATCCACAGGATACAGAAGGGCACGTGTGAAAGCAAAAAAGATCAAAACAGGACCTCAAATACCATATATCTTCATTTTGAAGCCCCTATTAATTAGTAACAGTTCATTTTTAGCAGTCACAGCCTTACTATGCAAGCCACAAAGCTTCAGCTTCTGAATTCCCACATAGACAATGATTGTTTGAGTAGATTTACCTTGGATAATGACAATTTGCAATATTTCTGGGAATGCTGACACTTCATTCTAGGATTAGACACTGAACTCAAGGCTATGATTTTCTCACAGTGAAAGCTCTGTTAGGTTTGGTCATTATTTTCATGAGACTTTGTGAAGAATAACCCAGATTGATGGTTGTGGTAACCTTAGTGGGTGGCATCCTACCTTCAGAAGTATAAAACAAAAACAAACAAACAAAATCCAACATCACAGCAGCAGCTCTGTTGGCTTCTGAATATAACACACTGTTGAGATTTAGAGAAGTTGAGTTCCTGCCCAAGTAGGAGGTTAACACAAGTCAAATAATGAGTTTTTCTTGCATATTTGTGGGGTAGCTACAAAGCCTGGACTTCCTTAAAAGCAAACCGTAATCTGTAGTCTTTGCAGCAGGGTTGGGGAAAAGATTTGACATTTCATTCAGAGGTCAATACTACAAGCTATCAAAACTGCAGTGTGAGGTATCAGCTATGTACCAGTCTCAGTTCCCAGGGACCACTAGTCTTTTTGTCTAGAAGCCTGCCAGGGCAAATGATGAGTTGGGAGCATAATGTAAAATTAACCAGACTGTGATTCTTAAGCTTTTTGCTTTCAATGATCCTTCAAATACTTTCTAAGTATAAGAAAGCTGTGCTGATTTTCTTTGTTTCCTTGTCACATTGTCTCAAATGTAAATCCTGAGCACCGAGAGGTGGGTGATGCACCACAGCAGCATGGAAGTGATTTAGGTTAAGGTAATGAGCATGTAGATGAGCAGCCTTACTGGACACTGAAATGCACATTCCAAAGAACCCTTCCAGTATCTATAAAAGTGTCCAAGGCTGGGGAGGTGTAACAGGGTCTGAAAGGCAGAAGACATATTTTGACACAGTTCCAAGAAGTTGATGCCTTTTGTTAACACAGTAGTGATAGTCTGAGCCAGTGTGTAACACTGAGTTATGATACTACTCTTGTATTTGAAAAAAAGCAGGGTTTGACCTTACCATCAAATCAGGTTTGAACTAATTCAGGAGACTTCCTTGGATGAAATGAGGTATTGTTTTAGATTAGATTTACGTTCTTGCTTGGTTGGGTTCATTTCAAAACCATGATGAGGGATTAAATTCCACAAGCTTTCTTCATGCCACATGAGTGTGAATGATATCATGTGTGAGGGCTTTGTTAGTATGGCTCTTCTTGCATGTTGTCAGTCAACCAGTTCTGTCATGAACCTCAAACCACCCTGTATGGAGAGTTGCTGGTTGCTGCATATGCTGTTACTTGTTAAACCCAGTAGTGTGAAATTAGAAGTTAAAGATTATGAAGTATTTTAAATCTTTAGGTAGAAAATACTATTAACAATAAGTCTCAGAAATGTCAAGCATCTTAACTAGCATCTTAACACTTTATATAGATGTTTAACAACATATCAAAAGGAAGAGTCACAAAAATAGACATATTAATACTTAACTGGTAGAATTAAGTATATATCTCTATGTTAATCCCCATTTGGTACTATTTAATTGTTTTTGAGTAACTTCATTTTCTAAAAGGTTACTTCATATATTTTATACATACACACAGACATACACATATTGGTCTGAATAGAGCAGGTTAGCTATTAGTTTTATAAAGCCACAGATCTGAATTAAATATGGCCTGTAAGATACCTAACTTTTTGGTTCTGTCAAAAATAAAAAAAATAATAATTTGGTTACCTATAAAGTATATACTATTTCAAGTATGTGGAAAACTGTTCTTTCACCTAATCATCAGGTATTATTTATACTTCACTGCTATTGCAGCTTAAATATCAAGACTTTAAAAGCATTTTTTTGAGGATATCCAAAAGCCATGATTAGTACTAATGGCTCAGAATAGTAGCTTAAATAGGTTTTATTTAAAAATATCTCTCTCCTCTAATCATGACGTGGCCGAAGAAAGACTGGATGGATGGCTACTTGTCCATGGGGAACAGGAAGATTTCTTAGCAAGCTGAGTAAATGAAGCAGCTTGGTTTGTTGACTTGAGAGAGCTCTAGCTTGAGTCTTGTATGTTATATGTTCCAAGACTAGCTATCCTTGGGTTGTTATAATTATTAAGAAATTGCTACCTATAGGTCCAGGGGCATTTTTTAATACAGTGGATGTAGAGCCACCTATTTGACCTTGGCTGCTCTTCTTCAAACTACAAATATAAATTGTTGAGACTGAACCACAGATGATTTTTTCTTTCTTTCGTATATGAAATAAAATTTGATATGGATTCTTCTCTCATGAAAGTAATTAAGTAATTAAAATTGAGAAAACTTGGAGGAAGCCTGCCTGGTGAGCTGATGCTCCATGAAAAATAAATAACTTCTCAAACTTAGCAATTTAATTAAAGACAATAGAGAACACTTCTTCAAGAAAAGCTAGCTCTTAAAGATTTTTGTTTTATATTCTCTGCTTCCCTCATTATGACACTGACCAGGCTGTATGTAACAATAATGATTTAGATTTTTTTTTTTTTGTATGACTAATCTCTACAGTAGTATTTCCAGGTGTAAAATACGTTTCATTTATCTGCAAAATACTTGGTAAACTGACTAGTCTTGACCTGTGGAGGGGGAGGGAAATATTATTGTGCCTATCTCAAATGTGAGTAAGTTCCAAGAGTTAGTGTGTCTGACAGTTTAAGGTTTGTGGGGAAAAGATGAGGGTATTCTCACATTCCTCCTCCAAACCAGCTGCCATTGCAATTTTTGGTCAATGGGATAATGTAGCCACAAGAGTGCCATAAAAGTAGGCTGAAGATCAGTCCAAGTGAAAGAAATGTTAGAATACAAGGTTCTTCTTAGAAAAAGGAGAAAGAACATTTACAATCAGTATCTGTCAACACGTGTTAGAAAAGTAGTGTCTATCAAATAAACCTGAGTACATTATTTGTTGTGCTTAGAAATGTAGTCTTCCATGCAGCTGCACTGTTGTACTTAAGTATTCAGCATTACTTGAGTTGATATCCACAGTATTCTGATTCAAATGGCCCTCTGTACTGTCAGCTGACAATTGGAACATCACCTATTTTCACTCAAATGGAGAGCTTTTTTTTTTCTTTAGTAGATTTTGCCAGATTTTATCCAAATCTACTTAACTTTTTTTTCTTTTTTTTTTCTCTCTCTTTTTTTTTTTTTAATCAGGAATCTAAAATCAAATATGAATTAAAAGCTGTGACAAATACAAAAGCTGGGAAAGTGATAACATATTAAAGGGCTGAAGCTATGTCATTAGTGGATAAACAGACCTCTTAGAGAATATTCTGAATGCAGGTAAACTGCACTTCTAGTAATATTTTGCCTACTTAATGTCTGAGAATGGAGGACTATGCTTTGAAAAGCAAAAGCAGAAACAAACAACTAACACACAAAAAAAACCCACAAACCACTGAAAAAGTGATAGAAGGTGAACATCGCAGTATGAGGTCCCATTCTGATTTCCATTGCAACAGAAAGATGAGTGCAAACCCTTGAATGTTTCAACTCGAGCTGGACAAGGGTGTAACAACCATTTCATAGCACCTTGGTGAGGCCACCATTTGAATAATGCAATTGCATTTGCTCCTCTGTTTGAAAAATGCTGATTGAGAAGAAATTGCTTGTATAGTGGAGAAAAATTGTTCTTTGAGTAGCACAAAGTTTGATCTCTTTAGTTTAAAGTTTGATCTCTTTAGAGAACACAGGTTTCATCTTCATTTGAGAAGGAAAATATTGAGTACATCTGATGCCTTTGATCAATTGAAAGCTGTTACAGGCCTCAGTGATCTTCAGCTAAATCCAAACATTGACATTAGGGGAAAAGACAAAATTATTATCAGCAAGAACTATAAGCCATGAGAATAATCTGAATACAGGAAGACAGAATAGAAGAAATTAATTAAGAATTGATCACATCACTTATATATCTCAGATAGAATGTTTGCAAAAGACTTTTACATAAAGTTTGTAGAAATTTGAAATGGCTAGAAAACGTTTAAAAACACTGCAGTGAGTAGCAGGACACCAAAGATTTTTCAGGGAAGGTACATGAAACATAAATGTAAATTTAATGTTTTACTACACATAAGATCTTAACAAATAAATATACATTTAAAGAGATTGGTTGCTTTCTTCCTGGCTCTCATAAAATTAAAGAAAATGTGATGAAGCTGTGGCTGTACTGTGGTGGCCCTGCTGAAAGCAGCACACGGGTGCAGTAGCTGCGTTTCTGTGGTCCGCACAGATCTGGTCTGTACTATCATCTGGTCTGTGGAAAGTGGCAGACAGAGTGCTTGCTGTTCCTCCCACACCCAACTGGTTTTGGAAGTAAATTGATCCTATTATCCCAAAGTTGGGGCAGTTTCTCTTCAGATACACATATGAAGCAACCTTGAGCCTTTTGAGGAGCAAGATGTGCATCAGGGCTGTCTCAGGGGCTCCACAAAGAGCAGCATTTTGCTTTATGGTGTCAAGTTGGCAATTTATTTACCAGAGTAGTCCCAGTATTTTCTTTATGTTGAAGGATACTTATCCTTGTATCTTTTTACGGTACCTTTGAAATGCAGGATTTATTTTTCATTTTAAAGACTCTTAAAAGTATCTTCTCTATATGGTTTTCTAAGTGGTCCAGGAAGAGCTTAATAATATTTAAAAGCTGTTAACATTGTGATAGAACTAACTTTCCTCCAGTTTTTCCTAGCGTGATGCATTTAGACATCGTAGCTGGAATTCTTCCAGCATAACAGCCTTAAAAATAAGATAAAATATGTTTTAATTTGAACCAAATAACAGAGCTACTACATCTGATCAGATAGTGTGCTAATATATGTGCAGTGTGTATATAAGCAGTAACTCCTTGTCCTCAGCCAGTTAGCTAGAGAGTTCATTAGATTCCATATGAGGTGCAAAAGAGGGAAAGGAAGGCAGTGTGGAGTTATTCATTGTCTTATGACTCAATTCTAATCACTTCAGTCAGTGTGACTGACAGAGAAATGCTTTCCACTGTGATTGAGAGTATTGATTTCTCAGCCCCTTTTGGGGCACACTGGAGAGAGACAATCAGAGCCTTCACTTTCAAAAAACCTCTTCATCTGCCTTAATCATCTGATCGATAATCAGCATCAGTGCTGGGGATCTTCAACAAAGCCTTCTCCAACGTCTTTATTTTCTTTCCTCCATTGGGCTACAAATCTGCTGAGTCAAGGTGATTGTAATAGATCAGAAAAGTGAACAGTAAGCAACAATAGTGACAGCTTTTAGTGACGCTTGTTAGGCATAAAAAAGTTCTTCCCCCCTTTTTCTTTCTTTCCTTTCTTTCCTTTTATTTTGTTTAAACCCTTCACTTTCTTTCCACCCCCAATCCTTCGTAGACTGCTGGCTGGCAAGCTATCACCTGCGCGGGTGTCTGAGAGCAGGAGCAAGTGAAATCAGCCCTTTGAG